>NC_134598.1:15944845-17392442 GCF_037038515.1 Microtus pennsylvanicus
AAGAAAGATTTGGGATGTTTTAAACAGACTGCACTTGAATCTTTAAGGAATGAAGGAACTTTTAAGTGTTGGATTGATGCATTTTTGCATTAAAATTAAAATTGATATTAAAATTAAAAATTCTAGTTGAAGTGATGTTTGTTTGTCAAGTTAACAAGGAGTCAATTGTACTGGCTATTATTATTTCAACTTGACAAAAGTTAGTGTCCTTCAGGAAGACCAAATTTTAATTAAGAAAATGCTCCCACAAGATTGGCCTGTGGAGTATGTTCTTGATTGATGATAGATGGTGAAGGAACCACTTCACTGTGAGCAGTGTGAGTGGGTGTTCCTGAGTACCATAGGAAAGCAGGCTGAGTGAGCCATGAGTAGCCAGCCAGTAAATGTCACTCCTTTATGGCCTATGCATCAGTTTCTGCCTCCAGGTTACTGCCTTGAATCCCTGTCTTTAGTTCCTCCCCTGACTTTCATGGGTTATGCGCTATAAACTATAAAATTTTGTTTGTTGTTTTAGCATAGATATTGATACTCTAAAACTAAGATACTTCTATATGGAGAGATAGTAGTTTCTGGTGATTTCCAAGTTTCTCAAATATGCTTCAGTTCCTTTACTTCATCTCCTTTTACAGAAACATGTTGGTATTGTTTGTCATGAGAAATCTGCTTCTTTTGGACAGAATAAAATGAAGGATAGATAAAAAGTTTAAGTTCCAAGATGCCTCAATAATCTAATCCCATCATTGCATCTTCTTTTTAGAAGTGTAGAAAGAAGCTGAATAATTTTAGCTAAAGAAATATTATGTGCATATTGGTGGCTGTGCACCAGTATTGTGGAAGAACATGGCTCTATGCTTACATTGCTACAGAAGAGAAATGTAGAATTGGAAATGATTTTGCAAACATGACTACATTTATGTATTTTTATGTACATGTACAAATTTTACAATGAATTTAAAGCACTTAGAAAGCTAAAATCAGATAGTGATTCGTCCTGTTAGATTTTGCAACTTTTGTGTGACTGTATGTATTTAATCCTAATGCAATTTGAGATATGGAAATTTACATAGTACTTTCTTCTGAGTTAGAAACATTCTATCCTGCCAAGAAGCTCCTTAGGACAGAAAGTAAAAGACCCATGTTGCTTCAGGAAGTCCCTGAAACCATCTGAATTCACCATGTCTCTCCCTCCCAAGACTAAACAGTAAAGATTGTTAAGAATCATTTTCTCACTGTCAGACAAGCCACAATGCAAGAAGACATTCAAATGCACCAAGGTGTAAAGAAGCAGAGACGACTAGCCAAGCAACATTGAAGAAGCAGAAACAAGTTGAGCCAACTGTTAGGGATTTCAACCAGCTCAGTTACCAGAAAAGTGCACTCTCCTGTCTGTAGTGTGTGCAGTGACCTCTGTGTTTCCAGAGTTTGCTAGCAGTCATCCGTGCTGGGGTAAGTTTTGGTGATACAGCTGTCTTTGAGTCATTTCTGCCCCTTTAAGTGAACTTTTCATCCCTATTACTATTAGTAACCACACAGAAACTCATTGATTCACTGAGTTATACTTTGGTATATCAATATTTGGATCTGTTATGGGATCTCTACCTGGAGTAGGTGTGTGTGTGTGTATTGTATCTCCCCAGGAAGAATCCATCTCAAAACAGCTATATATATAAAAGATGATTTATTCAAAAGGTTTAAAATGATAGTAGATATTTTTCAAGTTTATATAAAATATAAACATTTAAATATTGCATTATAATCTAGATTATTATTTATGCTCATAGCTTAGTATACACAAATACATAAGTAAATCACTATAATGAAGCATTGGTCTTCAAACAATAAAGTATATTTAAGATTCCAGACAAATGTCCTTGTTTACACATTTTCATTTAAATATTTTGGGGGCCAGGGATTCATACACCGTTGTATTGTAAATGTAGATTTGATGTAAACTTCTTCAAATACTTCTTGAATTTTGGCTTTTTTATTACCAATTTTTCATTTTATGAAGGACATATGTAAAAAATAAATTGATCTTTATTAAAACTTGATTTTAATTATTGAAAAAAATACAGATTCATTTTCACACTCTTTAATTTCACAATCCTTCTTAGACAAACCTTTATACTGCTTTATGAAAACTGGAGAACCATTATCTTTGTTTTGAAACAGATTGACGAGCTAAGATTACTTAATTGCTATGATCATTTCACGATTATTAATCTGTAAGTATGACTAAGGGCAAAATTTTCTATTATGCTGTGTTAGAATAAAATTAAATAAGGAATATGAATTCTCCCTCTCTTTAAGATTTAATTTGCCCTAATATATCTTGAAAGAATGCTATCAAAATTAGTTTAATCATGCTGCTATGGAAAAGCGTGTCTAGCACATAATAGCTCACAACCTAATAGTTCATTGCAAGCAAAGCTCTCCGCAGATCAGTCAGGATCTAGGCTGATTCACATCCATATTTAAATATTTTGATTCCCTATTTTGTTTGGTAAGAAACTCACTCTAATACCGTGTTTCTATCTAGTCCTCGAGACCTTAATATAAGGATGCAGAGTTTGGTAGACTATTTGTGTTTTCCTCAAATAAGTATCTTACAAGGATAACTCCTGAGATGATGGTACCAGGAGACTTTGAGTGGTGGCAGCTCCCAGAGCAGAGCTCTCCCGCATGAGTTTGGAAATCAAACCCTAACTTAGAGGATTCCAGGGAATCCTCTCCTCACTTATGTCATAAGAACGTGCAATGAGAAGGTGACAACCTGTAACCTGTAACCTAGGAAACTAGTTGTTCATTGGCAGATCCTAACCTGTTAGCACCCCAACTATGAATTTCCTAGCCTCTATAACTTGCTGTTTAAGCCATACTATCTACAGTGACCTACAATAACAAATAGTCGAAGTCACTGGTATACCACTGTATTTCTATAAAGACATTTTTTCTATAGCTAAAACAAGTATCTGTGTACCTACAAAGTATCCTTCTTTTTAAAATTTTCTCAACCCTAGTTTTGCATATAATTTGTCAACAAGATTGATATTTTTCACTTAATCACATAAAGAACTTTGCAATCTATTTTGGGATGTTGGCTTAATGATTGCATATATTACACACTGTTGTATGACAAATACTCAAAATCTAAAAGCACAAACATCAGCATTCATTATCTGGAGGTTCTGTGTCCCTAAGCCTTTCACAGATTTTCAATCAAGGTACTGGCATGTGTGGTACTCATTTTAAGCTTCGAATTGTAACAAGATTTATGGACTCAAAGGCCAGAAGCTAAGAGACTCACTTCCAACTTACTGAAGATAAGGAACCTTGCCTTGTGGCTCTTTCTGTCTGGAGCTCATCCAAGCTTGCTTTATCAGGACATTACAACAAGAGAGCAAGAAAGAAACTGTAAAAATTGAAAAGGAACAGTCCTTTGAAAGTTCATATCATAAATGGCATTGATTTACTTTGTCTTATTCTGCTCTTTTAAAGGCAAGCCAGTGGGGTCCAGTCCACACAGTGACCTTGTCGGGAGAGCTGGATGTCCCTGAGAATCGTTTGAGGAGCAGCCTACAGCAGTGATGTCCATTGAATGTCATTTTGGGAGACTTGTTCAGCCAAACAATCATTCTAAGGGTGAATAGTCTTTGTCAGGGAGGATGATGAGCAACAGTGTCTGCTTTGAGGAACAACTAGCTCATTTGGGAAGCCAAGAAGCCTTATTCCATTGGAATATAATTTTTTTTTTTACCATAGATCTGTGTGTGGTTCTCCACCCTCCTAATGTTATGACCCTTTAATACAGTTTCTCATGTTCTGGTGACCCCAACCATAACACAATGCTCACTGATACTTCTTCTTCTTCTTCTTTTTTTTTTTTTTTTTTTTTTTTGATTTTCGAGACAGGGTTTCTCCGTAGCTTTTGGTTCCTGTCCTGGAACTAGCTTTTGTAGTCCATGCTGGCCTCAAACTCACAGAGATCAGCCTGCCTCTGCCTCCCGAGTGCTGGGATTAAAGGCGTGTGCCACCACCGCCCAGCTCACTGATACTTCTTAACTGTAATGTTGCTATTGTTATTTTGAATTATAATGTAAATGTATGTTTTTCCGAATGACCCAGTTAACCCCTGTGAAAGGGTTGTTTGATCCCCAGGTTGAAAACTGCTGATAATGACCAGGAAATCAGGAAACGCTTCCCGTGAGGGAAATTAAGACAGGTGTTACACACAAAAGTTAGGGAAAAGGCAGAATATCAAGAAGGGTAAATTTGACTGCAATACTATGTATGTATGGCATCTCCTCACCTTACCAGCCCATCAGAGTCCACCTGAGATATTACAGCACACTACACTCATTTCAGAATGTGCGCAAGTACTCTACAGTGCCAGAACATTGAGTATTGCCATTCCCTTTAGCTCATGGGCCTTTAGTCATGGCGAGGCCTCAAGTTCCTCATGAGGCCTTCTTAGTGAGATTCTCTGCAGAACTCCTTGCTCAGAAATGACAATATTTGGAATTTAGGCTCCCAGGGTAATTGACAATAATTACAAATCATCCCACACAAACCTCAAAGTTGTTGTAGCTACAAAGTACCATCAAGCCTAATTTCCCTTCTTCTTCTCATAAGCAAACATTCAAATTAAGACATAATAACGTAACTGAATTCTCCTATTCCCAGTTTCCCTATGGGAATCTTTGCATTACCCCTAGTTATAAAACCCGTTAATGTTCAGAAACATTCTTAAAAAAAAAAAAGAAAGATATCTGAACCGAAAATTCATAATAAACTTGTGTTAAATCCTGTGGGAAATTTGGTATTTTTTTTCTTTGCTACAGAGGAAGATTGGATGTAACTACTCTCCTTCCTTAAAACATTTTGTGTCCTTAGCTGTTCTGGAATCGCTCTGCTAAATTATACTTCATCTCTAGCTGTTCACCATAAATATTAGGAGCTCAGAGTAAAGCTAGACATTATACATGAGTCTAACATTTGAACAATAAACAAATTCAAATTGGGTCTGCTTGACTGCGGTGGAGAGAGGACTATCCTAATCCTTAAGCCATTAACAGATTTTCCGATGGATGTGCTTTTCACTTTCTGAAGACCTACTTG
Source organism: Microtus pennsylvanicus (assembly GCF_037038515.1). Taxonomy (NCBI): domain Eukaryota; kingdom Metazoa; phylum Chordata; class Mammalia; order Rodentia; family Cricetidae; genus Microtus; species Microtus pennsylvanicus. The sequence goes on from NC_134598.1 coordinate 15,949,964, forward strand.
CTTTGCTTAGATTTCACTGTTGACAGTTTCTAGCTCTGATCTTCATGTGGTTCGGTAATTTGATATCAACTCTTCCCCCATCCTTGAAAGACTGAATCTGTAGAATCCAAAGAGATATTGAACTCATTGAAAGTAATTGCGTCTTCAGATGGATCTTTGGGAGGTGATAGGACACTGAATATGAAACTCTCATTCAGGACGGTAATTTGTTTTTTATAAAATGGTCCATCAAGGGTGTGATGACATATCAAGAGGTGTGATCAATGATAAAGGTACCCTGGCTTGCAGCTTCATTGTCCTTAGTTTTTCAGCCCTGAAAACAGAAAGAAACATATTTTTGGGGTTCATAAGTTACCCATCTGGTGTTTTCTTAGATAATACTGAATGAATGTGCTGAGACAGCATGAAGCTGTATGTGAATTAAAAGGAATAAATGTTGAAAGTGAATGAAGAAATAAAACGCGGGTATGCACGGTGCTGTGCTTAGAAATGAAAAAGAAATGAAATATCTCTTTAGTAGATTATGATCACTACAGTTAATATAGTCATAGCTAAAAATGTCTTGCAAAAACAATTTTGATTAAGACATTAAAGGTCCCTGGGGCAAAGTGATTGTGCCCTTGCCTGCAATCATTTTTCTACTAAAATTTATCTGTCAGCAGCAGCAACTAAAGTGGGCAATTATCCCTATTAACCTCCTCCAATGTTTATCATTATTGTTGTGCTAAAACAGCATTGAGCAATCTGTGTAACTAAAGAGAAATACAAAGGATCACCAATTTGAAAGCAAATGTGTAGATAAGAGTATTATTTTATAAGTCTTTTCTTTCTTTTAAATTCTGATAAGTTCTTTTTTATCCAATTCCCCCAATATTGTAGCAATAATAGTCTTATAAATTTGACCCCTGCCACGCATGCATGTGCAAGTGCACACCCCCCCACACACACACACAGTATTGTCTATGTCAACATTTACAATATTGTTCTTTTCTTTCCCATCTGACTGGTATGCAGTATTCTCACATGATGGCCCATCGCTCTGCTCCAGAACTCTAGTGTGTATATATAAAGTATCACCGTGCTTCCAGTCTGTAATTCCAGGAAGACCAGTGACTCTATTGTCCAGCACTGTAAATCACTAGGTACCACTATCTAGTGGATAACAGGTGTTCAGTGTGACGTAAAGCACAGTCTTTGTTCTTATCTGAAGCTCACATTTCCTGGTGGACTTACTGTTTTCCGGAGAGAAAAATAACCGCTTTCTCCAACATTCCCATTATGTTCAGCCCCCAGTGTCCTCCTTCTTCTTAGCACCAGCTATTTCCATGGGGACCTGCTTCCCACAGAAATATTCCCCACGCTCCGCTTTGAATCCTCCAAATCCCATGCTCTTTTGTGTTGATATTTCTCAGTCATCAAAGACAATGATTTTAAAAGAGACAAATACTTTGTGCTGAAATAAAAACCATAAAGGCAGAACTTAAAAAAATCATTCAATCCAAAAACTTTATTTGAAAAAAAATTACCTTTTTTTCACTTTTATTTTGGATCTGCCTGGTTAGAAGTTCTCTTGAGAAGGAGCAGGTAAAGAAAGGCAAAATAAATAATTTACCAGAGTATTAAAAACTTATTGTCATGATTATGGTAAAATAATCCTGAGATCTTTGTTCATTCATGTATTTTCATCTCTTTCTTATATAAAGATGCTGGGATCATAACTGTTGAGTGTTGAAAAACACAACCTCTTCATACTGACTATGATGGAAATTGTTTGACTGGTATGATCTCTTAGAAGGCACAAAAAACTTGAGTCAGAGGCAAAAGAGTATTACAAGTCTGTAGATTGTGTTTCCAAAGCCATTTGTATCAAAACGCTAGATGCTTGATTTCTGTCAGAGTTTACATTTGTGTAAATATGGATTATTAAGAATCTGTAATGACAGAGAAAGGTATACACACAGAGACAAGAGATGATGACAGAACTCTGAGGAAAGAGACAATTTTAAATGATGCATTACAACTACCATTTGCAAACTAATTTCTCTGAGGAGTTATATGCTATTTTATAATCCTTGGCACCCGACTTACCCTCAGGAAAGAGATAAATGGGTCTGCCAAAAATCCATTAGTTTTAGATATATGGGAGATATATAAAATTAGTTAGTTGAAGAATAGTCTACATGTAAAGTGTGAAACTTTTACTATAATTTCCCTTTGAGACATTTTGGACAGGGAAAACGCATGATGGCAATATGTTAAATGCTAATTATTCCTATACTAAATAAGAAATTTTAATTGTCATAAAAAGAAAATGAATCTCTTCCACTTGTTGAATAATTGTGGGATGTTCATCATACATTATTGTTTTTCTTTACGGAAACACTTTGAAAAAAATAGTGTTAAGTGAGAGATGGGTGTGACGGCAGAATTCAGCAGACTGATTACACCATAGTGGTAGAGCTCACCGTGGCTGGTTGTTTGTGTTCACAGAAAAGAAGAATCTGAGTTTACAATTTACAATGTTTCCTTAGAGAGTTCTTAATAAAAACAGCTCCAAAGGGGGATGGCACAGGTATGACCTGAAAAGGGATACTGAGCCTCAATGGAAAACCAAATACTGAAGAACAGAAGTTAAAGAAATCTGTGTGTGCAGTCCCATCTTAGTCCAAAAAGATTTTGTCTGTCTGTCTCTCTCTCTCTCACTCGATTGCTCGCTTCCTTCCTTCCTTTCTTCTTCCCTCCTTCCTTTTTTTCTTTTTGTTTGTTTTTGTACTTTTTTTTTTTGAGACAGGATTCCTCTGTGTGACAATCCTAGCTGCCCTGAAACTCGTTTGTAGACCAAGCTCTTCGTGTTGGGGTTATAGGCATGTACCACAATGCCTGACTTGTTTGTTGGTTTTCATTTTTGTTTTTAGTGCTGAACATCTGCCCCGGTGACATATCCACACTAGGAAAGTGTTTTAGCACTGAGATATAGGCCCAGTCCTCAATGATGTTTTAAGGTCTTTGATGAAGTTGAAGACAAATAATTATAGTTATAGTTTTCCTTACTTATGATAAAAGATAAATTAGATATGAAACTTTAGGCTCACAAAGGAATATTCTAACTGAAATTCTTGATTGATACCTGTTTTGTTATATGTAATTTAACTATGTTAAAGTTAAAACCTTCCTTTTTATTTAGACCGAAAAGGGCAGGTAATGTGGGGAAGGAAAGGTTACAGTAGCCTTAATAGATATTCTGCAACTTTAAAGTTATGACATCATATGCTAAAAGTAATACTAGAAAATGTTTCAAACATGAAGTAAAGGAGAGACTTGCAATCTCACAGCTGAAGGCAGAGAAACTGGAGAACATTTATCTTCTCTTTATTATTCAAAACAGGTATAAGACAGGCTGGTTTCTGCCATCTAGAGAAAACAAAGCCAGAAAGACAGGAGGGAACTTTAATGTGGCAGTTTCATAAATCAGTCTATAACTACCTCTAGCCAATGGGAGAAATGTGCAAATCTACATTCACAGACTCTGTATTTCTTGTTACTTAAATTCAGTCTCTCTATAAAAGCTGGGTCCGGATGATCGTGGACAAAGAAGAAAAATCAGACTATTTTTTTAAGGTCTAGAAGGATGACTTGCCTCCGCTAATGCATTAAAGAAAACCTCAGAGAAACTAAAGAGCATTGATGTTGCATTAAGTAATAAAAACAAAGCCACTTGGACCAAAAAAAAAGGAGCCCAAATTGGATGTTTCTCCCCATATCTTCCATCTGTTTTTAACAAAGAGCTTTGTTCTGTATTTGTTGAAGAGCAAAGAAAAGGCAACATGGGAAAGGGGTGGGGACACTTTATGGAAATCTTAGCAGAATTTAACAAGCAAAGCAGTCATTTTATTGACTCCCGTTTGACCGAGAAACACTAAGCATTGCCATAAAAAAATCAAACTTTATCTATATGTCAATTTCAAAATTTATGGCAGATACTTTTTGTATAAAAGTTGCATCCACCTTCTCAGCTTGTTCCAGCAGATGATTAGCACAACATACATAACTACATAACTTATGCTGGGTCCTGGTCATGGAAGAATTCTTAACTGCACTGGATAGCTTCATGTCAACTTAACATGGCGAGAGTTGTTTTAGAGGAGGAAATCTCAACCGAGAAAAATGCCTCCATAAGATCAGGTGTAGGACATTTTCTTAGTGATTGGGGGGTAGGCCCAATCCATTGTGGATGATACAATACCTGGGCTAGTGGTCTTGGTTTCTTTAAGAAAGCAGGCTGAGCAAGCCATGAAAAACAAACCAGTAAGCAGCACCCCTCCATGGCCTCTGCATCAGCTCCTGCCTCCAGGTTCCTACTCTTACTTCTGTCATCGATAGAAAATGATATGGAAATGTAAGCCAAATACACTTTTTTTCTCCCCCAAATCGCTTTGGTTGTGATGTTTTTTTGCAATAGTAACCCTAACTAGCGCAATAACAATATTAAATGTATGTGTTAGCTTAAATTGTAAAAATTAGTTGCACAGGAAGTCCAAGACATAGTAAGTTAGGTGATTTTCCCCTCGTTTTTGTTTTTGTTTTTGTTTTTATTATATTTTATTATTCAAAATAATTTTAATTTAAATATATTTTGATCATCTTCTTTCCTTCCCCCAATTCCTCCCAGATCCTCTCCACCTCCATTCCCTGCCATCTTTAAATTCTTTCTCAAAAAAACAAAAATACAACAACACCCAAAACCAAGAAAACAGAATAAAACAATACCCCCATCTCCAAAAAATACACACACACACACACACACCAAATTGCAACCAAATAAAACCACATGCACATAAATCTGTGGAGTCCATTATGTTAGTTAGCTACTCCTGAACATGAGGCCTGTCCTGGAATTGTTGATATACCTAGTGTCACTCCTTTGGAGAAAAATGATTTTTTTTCCCTCTCTCCGCAATTGTAAATGACAGTTCAGTTAGTAACCTTTACCCTAAGTGGCTAGGTTTTCATCCATTCATTCAATCGTTTATTTTTAAAATAAGATAAATCAAACACTATCACATCAAAGTTGGATACAGAAGGTAGAGAGCTCAGTAGAGGGCACAAGAGTCCAAGACCCACCTGTTCGCATGCTCAGGGATCTCGTAATACCATTAAACTGGAGGCCGTAAGTTCAGAAGACCTGGTGTGTCCCATGTAGACCCTGAGTGTGATGCTTCAGTCTCTGTGAGCTCACAGGAACTTTGCTCATGTTGCCTTAAAGGGTCTTGTTTCCTTAGTGTCCTCCCTCCATTCCCCCTGGCTCTTGAAGGCTTTCTGCCTCCTCTTCCTCAGCATTCCTTTAGCTCTAAGGAAACGGTTTTGTTGGAGAAATCCCATTTAAAGCTGTGTTCTTAGGCTTCTCGCTCTCTTCCTAATGTCTGTCTGCTTGTCTCTGTATTTTTTCCCATTCATTGAGGAAGTTTCTCAGCTGAAAGCTGAAACGAGGCACTACCTAAGAGTATAGCAGAATTATTATTAAAAGTTATCTTATCATTACATTTTGGTTATCTTATTTTACCTTTGTTTAGACATTATCTTGTTTTAGTATTTGATTTTCCAAAAAGGTCCCTGACCTGTCTAGTCTCAAGTTCTTACCCACTCAAGCAGTGTCGGGTATGGGTTCCATCTCATTTTTTTGACTTTAAACCAAATCAGGCATGGTTAGTTTCTCCAACAAGCTCTGTGCCACCACTGACCTAGTATATCTTATAGGCAGGATACCAGTGTAAAGAAAGGGTTTGTGGCTGGCTTGACTTTTACATTTCTCTTTTGATAGCATGAATAATACCTTTCTGTACCAAAGATTCTGGTTGCGTTGTTCTCCTAGTGGAAGTTTCAAATTAAACAAGATGAGTCCATAGTCTTAAGTGATCACAAAATATATTATTAACTTTGCTGTGAGGTCTTCAAAAAATTCAGCCTTATTGAGGCTAAGAGATATTTTCATAAAGGTACATTAGTACAACGGCTAAACAATTGAGACTCCTTGCTTCACATTCATGGGGACCAGAGTGTTCAGGAAGACACTGTGCCTGAGCTAAACAAGAGGTGGGAAGTGATAAGGGATGGCATTCAATTTACTCTTCTTCTCTATGCACATGTAGGCACATGCACCCCACACATGTGTATGCATAAACACACACGTACACACACATACACACAAATAAACAAGTTATAAAAAGAATATTTGGATAAGGTTATTTGGTTTTTCATCTCTACGTCCACATTCACCTCTTGTCTTTTTCCTAACAGTTTTGTTAACTGATGTGAGATTATACCTCATGGTAATTTTTAAAGGTATTTTCAAAATCATTGTGCATGTGTCTACGGGTGGTCTTAGAGGTATCAGATCCCCTCTAGCTAGAATTATAAGCAATGTGAGCTCTCCAACATGGGTATTGTTTGGTTTGAGTTTACCTTTTGTCCCTGTATATCTTGTGGGTTTTTTTTTTTGAAAAATGTCTATTCAAGTTCTATACTCATTTGATTCACTCATTTTGGTAGGTTATATATTTTCTCTTTTAAATAATTTGAGTTCAATATCTTTTGTTGTTGTTGTTATTACTAATCCTTCATAAAACCCTGGTTGGGAAATAGTCTTTTCACTGCACTGAGTAGTTTCTTGGCCTGTGCTGATTTCTTATTTGATGTATAATGCTCCATCCTAATGTTTGCTTTTAGTGCTTGTGCTATTGGTGCTACATCCAAGAAGACATTATCAAGACAGATACTGCGAAGCCTTTCTCTTCTGTTTTCTTCAAGGTGATCCACGGTTCCAAGTCTTTCAAGCAGAAACCAGATCCACTTCGTGCATTGTGTGAAGTTGAAGAACAGACGTGTTCTTTCGTATGTGAATAAACACTTTTCTCACACTAGTCAGCATATCCTCAGGAGATCATGCACCATAACACTGTATGGTTTATTCCTGGGGTGGCATATGTTGCTATGTGTCAGATAATCTAGGTATTCAATGTGCAATCTCAATGATGTGAAAAATCACATTACCGGAATGAAAGACAAGAATCATGTATTTTATATGGACACAGGGAAAAAGTATTTGATGAAATTCAACGCATTTTTATGGCTAAAATTTCTCAGTGAACTTAAGTAGAGAAAGGAGTCACCTTACCATGGTACACAGAGCATGTAAAGGGCCAACAACTAACAAAGTGCCAAATACTAAATGCTTCATCTTTAATATCACAAGTAAAATAAAAATTTCTTCTCTCATCATCATTCTATTCAGTTTATTAACAAAATAATTGGGCAAAATGAGACCAAATTAACATACCTCAGAAAGGAAATAGTAAAAATATCTGCATTTGGAGATGCCATATTTTATATGCAGAAAACTACAAACTACGCAAAATATTATGAAGATGAATAAACACAGCAACATTTTGAGATGTGAAATTAGCATTCAACAATCAGTAGAGACTCAATCTTGTATTATCTGAAAAGAACATTCTTAAGTCAAACCCACTTAAAACATCAGAAATAAAAATTTATTGGGGAAAACATTTACTCCAGGAAATAAAATGTGTGTACCAAAGATTACAATATGTCAGTGAGTGAAACTTATGATGATGAATAAATAGAAACATGACTAATACACATAGATATAATTCATATTAATGAATGTACATATCAGTCAAACCTATCTATATGATTCAGTACAATACCTATCAAAATATGCTACACCTGTCTTATAGAAAACCCTACCCCAATTGGAAGGAAGCACAAACAGTTGTGAATAGTGAACCCTTGACAGATCATGTTTGCAAGCTGGTTTGTTTTCATCTCACACTTGGTTTGAATGACTCTTCTTGGCGTCAGTCTTGAGTGTCCTCTACCTTGCCCTGTGATTCAGTGTCTGACACCACTTGCCTCATCTCCTGAGGACAGTCCCAACTTTTCCCTTTAGCCTTTATAAGAATTAATTTCCATACAAAAGAGGCATATGAATGTATGTGTAAACAATAAATGTCGAAGCAAACTGACATTAAAATTAATACAATGGAAATTGATATTCATCCAGTTGACTACACTATGCAACAACTTAGCCAGAACTTTCTGAAAGGAACATGGGCACACTAGAGGCCAGATCATTTCAAGTCTTCCAAGGCCCTTTGCAGGGAGCCATATCTGGATATTCCCTGCTCTCTTCATTTCCTTCTAGATGTAACTGTCACAAGATGAAAATCATCAGAGAATAAAATGGCTAAAAATACTACTGTGTTGCTCTGGTAAAGCCACCCTATTCTTCCCCGGCGCCTGGAGATTACAGTTCCTTGAATATAGAATAGAAAACAAATATCCCTCCTTTGAACCTCTGGGAAGTATCTACGTTTTCACAAAGCAAATATTTCTAAAGCAATCCTTTGGGCATAATGAGTCTTTTGTAAAAAAGAAAACTGATCCAAGTTCTTTTAATAGACTTTCACCACTGGGAATAGATGATCCCTGCTAGCAGTTTGCTTACCTAAGACCCAAAGAGCGCTGGAGTTTGCTAACAAGACTGTTCCAAGAGCATATATGTCTTTCTTGCATTCTTCTGGTGAGACTGTTTTTAAATGATGAGAGTGGTCCAAGTGTAAACAAAGAAGAATTCAGCTGAAAACTGCCAATGCTAACTTTAGGGTTTTGCAAAAAATATCAGCTAGTGAGCAGCTGCCAGATAAGATGCGTGTGCTTGTGGAGATGATTTTCCTACAAGATTTGAAGGAAATTGTAATGATGAATCATAAGCCCTGCCATAAATAAATTATGACTGCCGATTGCCAGATACAAAAATATTCTCATTAAAGCCCATTGTCTTTGAAGACAAAATTGCCCCATTTATTATTCCAGCAGACTCAAACCAATTTAGAACAATTAAAGCCTGCATTATCCAACATGCTTGATATGCCCTGAAAATACATTGAAAGAGAAACAGGTGCCATTTTCAGCGCATAGGCTCCATCACTATCTACTAGACGAAGCATGCCACTTTGTCATGGAAGCAATTTGGTGTGTCTCACTGAACGGATGCCAGTTTTCATCAGCCAAGGACAATGTGGCATCGGCCTATGCCAGCTCATTCTTTTAATCAGTTTTTCTGGATTTCTACTCTATCTCCTCCATGCAGGTAATTGGTCAAGCTCAGTGGAGATCCGCAAGTTGAGAAAATCATTCTCATTTAAATTCATGCCTAGTCTCAAAGGGAGTGGAAACGACATATGTTCAACAAGTAGTAATTGGAGGTCGAAATTGAATGGCACATGTAGTACTTGGAACTTGAAAGGAAGGAAAAAGTAAATTTTGATGGGAGAGGCCAAGAATAATCAATGAGAAATTGGCTTTGTAGGATCAGGGAACCGAGAGCTATAAATTGCGACCATGTAGCTGTTACAGGAGAGCGCACATGGGAGGAAGCGAGAGAAATGGAGCGAAGGGACCAGATGTAGAGTAGATGGTTGCTTGCAGAATGCTACGCTGGAAAAAGATTTAGAACCAGAGAGACTTTAGAAGCTTAAAGCAAATTAGTTTAAGTGCCAGGCAAGTATCCAGACACAGTAACAGTGTGCATGTGGATTATAAATGTGACCAGAGTAGCTAGTGGGTATCAAAACACATAGGCATGTTATGGATACTTGAATATGCTTTCACAGAATAGGCACATTTTGTGACTTCTAAATCAGTGTATGGAGTGGGATGTAAAACAGGTGTGTGCAATCAAGCTGACAATATGAAGGAAAGGACAGAGTTCTTAAAAATAAATCAATTTTAGTGGCTTAATGAAATATATAATTAAATTAAAACAGGCATTAAATACCTAAAAATGTATATTAAAGAATGAAAATATGTGAAAATCAATTAACTTGGATCTCAATTCAGAATGTTGAAATACCGCTAAGGAAACCTGGAAAGCGCTGAAGAAAAGCTTGTGTAAATTGTATGTGTTCACTACATAGACAATAAGAGAAGTATTCAAAATCAGTTTTATGAGATATTTAATTAAAGAGAAAATTTTTCCATTCCTGAGAAGTGAACTAAGGAACTTGGCTGTCCATCACAGTAGATTTCTTTGAACAAGGTAGAGCGAATCTCCCATGTCTTAGGAACCAGAGGCAACTGATAGAATCTCCCATAACATCTAAGATACTCACAGTCTAAGTGGGAACATATTGTCAGCTCTGAGAATACACTGCTAAGTTCCAGTGGCTATCAGTCTATGGTATTAGGTATGAGACCTGCTTAGTCTGTGGAATGTCACCTGTGTGTATGCTTTCAGGACTGATGATTTGGTACTGGATAAACGGTTGGTATGGACTTCCCTGTAGAAGACTCTTTCTCCTTCTGTCAGCATTCCTTAGTCGTCCATAGGTTCTTCGTCTATAGCTGAGGCCCCATGAGATTTACCCCTTACATTTTAGAACACACACACACACACACACATATATATATACATATATATATATATATGTTCTACATAAAGTATTACAGATTTTTTCCATTTAGGATTTTTTTTTCTTTCTTAAGTAGTTTGTGAGAGGGGATAGATCTTTTCTATTTTATTTGTTTGCTTTATATCTCTCAAAAAGCATAGAAACTGAGATATATTTTCAGCATAGATATATTCTAGTGATTGCTTAAGCGTGTTTAATTTAGCACACATAACCAAAGTATAATACAGAAAGCTGTGTCTGTAGCAATGGGAGTAGCAGTTTACCTGTCTATTGGCCAGTTATTCAGACTGAAAATTGAGCTACTCTCAAAGGAGTGTGTCCCAGATTGACCAAGACTCTGGACTATCCAGGGTTACCTGTTACTAAGCTTTAACATCTTGGTAGCTCTTGTTCCTCAAGTCAATATTCAAATGGTGATCAACTCCTCAACGTCCCAGAGATTCCCTGCCTTAGTCCTAATCCTTCCACATCTTCAAAAAATAGAAGGGCGTCTTCTCAATGAACATTTAGTTCTTCCTTTTAGTAGTATGATGAGAACATTATTCCTGCCATGAAAGGTGGTATCAAGTATTTTTGGAATTATGAATGCTAATATTTAAAATCTAAGAAGATGAAACACCATTTTACCAATCTTATCCTTTTCATTCCTTTTCAAAGCAGATTCTCGTTCCTTTGCTTTGATTTAGATATGTGGTAACATTTATGTCATTTATATATACATCATGAATAGAAATAGCAATACTACTTACATACCATCATTTATATAGTCAGGCCACTTATATAAATATAACAAATATTTGGTTCATTCTTCACTCTGCAAGATAGACTATTTTAAGCCCACTTTACACACCCCGGTGCATGTTCAATGTCCTGACCATATCTTAGAGAAATGCCTGGTGTTCAGATGAATTTATCTGTCATTTATCATCTCATTGAGAAATGAGCCTCAACACATCTTATTGACAATGTTTTCTTAAATTTTCTATCCTGTTAACCTCTTCTAGCTGCTGTGGAAAACAAAATATTTTGTTTTCTGGTTTTCCCTATTAATTTGTTATCAACATGAATTTGAACCCATATGAAGCAGTATACTTTATTACATATGGGAACAAAAGAAACAGAAGAGAAGGTTTCGGTTACTAGTGAATCACAAACGTAAAACAGATTTATTTATCCTATAAAAAAATAAATAAATCCATTTTGGAGGTTATCTTATTTCTTGTAGTCTATCGCTGTTGATTTAATATTCCATAAAAACCTTAAAGCTCCCATCCTATTGTTCACCATGTTACAGAACACAGAGATACTGGTTCTGATGACATTAAGTCCAGATTGGCTTCTTCCCTTCCTGGCCTGGGATAGATCTCAATCCTTTACGCAAAGAGAAGCTGTGCCAATGAAGGCATTTTAAGATGCTAAAATACCTAAGAAGCGTTTGTAGGTTTTATAAACTGTGTTGACCACAAGTACCTCTTAAGCAATATATAAGTTCTCTAACGTCTCCATCAGTTGACAAAGATTGAAGGCCAAGTTTCAATGTGTCCTCATTTTTAAACAAAATTAATTCAGTAACTTAAGTAACCTTTCTTTCAGGACTTCTTTCTGTTTTATTATTATTATTATTGAGACTGTATTGCTTGTGTAACTCTATTTTGTCACATTCTCCCTCCTTGCATGAAGACTTGCCTCACCAGAGGCCTGCAGCAGAAGGACCAGGTATCCAGTCATGAACCCTGCAAAGCCAAGAGCCAATGCAAATCTCTCCTTCTTTGAGTTGAGTGTCTCAGGTATTCAGTCACGGTGATGAAAAGCCTACTGCATACTATCCTGCTAGCTTTGCCTCCTGTCCCACCACTGATTGATTTATCTACTTATTTCACAGATATTTACAATGCACTTGACCATGTGTCCAAAATATTCTAACCTGTGTGTGTGAGTGTAATCAGATCTATATCTCATAAAAACACATGCAATAGTAGAGATAATTATAAAAGCCATTGTACCCATTTTACAGATGAGAAAATAGTCAAGCAATAGTAATATTGTTGAAAAATCTATGTTATGCCTCACTCAAATTTGATAAATGTTAACTTGTTTCCTTTAATTTATAAGATTGTTTAAAATTTACTCATTTGGAAGCAGGGTAATATACTCTAGCTCAGGCTGTCCTGGAGCTCACTACGTGGTCAAGTTACCACAGTATTTCAATTGCTAGGGTTACAGCTATGAGTCATAACATCCAGCTCCTGAGCAGTATTTTGGTAATCACTTCTTGTGTGGTAGGTACTTGAATGCCTTGATTTCTCCTAATCCTCACCACAGATATAGACATAGAAGGGAGAACCAAGTCACACACATCTATACCCACTATTCAGGGTGATTCAATCAGCAACTGGGTGATCATCCAAATACAATGGAAAGCCCTTTATCTCTATGTTTATTTCCCAATTCTTTGTGTATTCTCACAGTCTGAGTCAGTCCTTGGGATTCAAACACCACAACACAGATTACTCTCCAGTTTCTACTCAGGAAAAGACAAAAGCAATTTGCAATCGTTCAGAATAATGAAATGTCCATCAGCGTGATGCTATGGGAGGCTACATTCTCACTGCTTCAGGGGAATCTTAGTAAAAATGGCTGTAGTAACAACAACAACAACAAAAATTCAGATTTCTGGAACAAATGCGGTAAATGTCAGATTCTTTTAGTTAAAAAAAAAAAGATAAAACACTCAGCCCAACAATTTTTGTATCTAAATATTTAGCAGAATCCTTACTAGGCAAAGTTTTCTTAGACTCTCCTAAAATCCTTTACCTGCTCTAGTTTCTGCCCTTTGGATGTGTTGCATTTGATTGTCATACTTAAAATAGAATTGCAATGAAAAGGAACAAACAGGGCTATGGCTGATGAGCTTTGTCTTAGATATCTGAGCATGAATATACTTCAAGACCTAAGGGAATGAGGAAAAGCACAAATCAAATATTTATATCATAAGTTACTTGTTCTTGCACTACAATATCTTATTATTTGTAAGAATTTCTTTCAATGTCATAGGAATATTTCTTTGAAAATTAAATTCTATCAAATTTTCCTCAGATATATCTCATTCAACCCTCCTATTGTAAATTTATATCCAATGTAAGGGATTTGCCTGTCTATGTAAAACTCCTGAGAGGTCAGGGGTACAGCACACAAACATTTTCAGCTATGTTCCTTCACCCCAGAACTGCCTGAAATGTTGCTGGATAAGGAACAATATCAACAATATATTTGAATCAAAAAGTCAAAATCAAAGCCTCTTGTATTACGGAGCTATTTCACATGTGTCTAACATGTACCCTGTGAAAGGCATGTTCTGTGTGGGTGAGCTCGCATATATCACACTTGTACAGCTTTTGAAGAACATGCACTTTTTTTCATAATGTTCAGGGTCTTTTGTCCTCTTAGATTATGTCTTCTTAGCTTTGTCTGATGGACATTCCATTGAAACTATTTTATGAATTAATCATATTACTCATAAATATTAGCATATTTTTATAGATTCTTTTGAACAGTGCAATTATCTTTTATAATTCAGCTCTTGAGTTTGACAAAGATTTTGTGTGCTCATTTCAAATTTTTCTAAGTAACTCTTGTGAAATTTTACCACTGAGTGGAATATATAAGCAAGGCAAAGTAGACTTTTTATTTTTTTAAATTTCATTATGAGTGCTGTATTTGTAGCATTCTCTTCATCCTCCCTTCCCCTCCTCCAACTCTTTCTATGCTCACATACTCCCTCTAAAATGCATGTTCTTAGGAATTTTTTAAATTACACTGAACTATTCTCAATCTAAGACTAAGAATGTACTGAAAGCTCAGAGTTAGATATAAAATAGAGTTTCAAAATATAAACTAAATTTATTTTAAAAATAAGAATTGGTACAATGTATATGCTTTAGTCATGAGAAATGTTTTTTTTTTTAATTTGAAAAATTGTCAAATAACAGAATTTGTGAAATTTTGGCTTAGGCTTTGTTCTACATATTCTAAGAAATAGTGCAGTTTCTCCTCCACTGTCATGTAAACACGTTTGACAAATAGAAAATCCAGTTTTGATTGTCAAAGCCTTCAGTCGGATGTGTTCTATCGTAGGGCAGCCCGATCAGAAGCAATAGGTTCAAGAAGGGACCACTGAATCTCATGAGTATCAGTGTGATAACACTGACTTCTGTACACATTCAGTTTCACATTTTATTCCTGATACCGGTACAGAACGTGCTGAGACACATGCTTATCCATGTGTTCTCGAGTAAACAGAGGTGGTGTGGTGTTTTCCTGTATGCATCTACCCATAGAGAGGAAGCATGTGTGAAAAAGGCACACATGCATTAGATCAGAATACCAAGGGAATCCCAGAAAGTCCAGGTATGCAATAGGACCAGTCTAGTGGATAATATCATGAAGTTGTCTGAGCTTGGTGACAAACGGGTCTGAAAGTGACTAACGGGAATGACAGGCTGAGTCAGAAGATTCTAGAGTTTAGGAGAAGCATGTGATACAAATAAAACCGCAAAAGTATGAAACAGTCATGGACTACGTTCAGAAAAAACAACAAGCCTCCTAGAAAAGATGGAAAGTGAAGTAACTAGTGCCATTCCAATATGTTTGCCTTGTGCAGGTCATGATGAAAAACTAAGCACTAGGTGTGACGTGTTAATATATAATCAAATCCAGATGCACTCATGTATTCCTGCAGAGTAGGCGGGAGAAAGCTTGACCACATAAAAATTCCGATCATTACAGCTTGGAAATACCTTGGCTTACAAGCCTATTTTGGAAAAATTATCATTCCTTTTTTTAAATATAAGACTAGAAGAAAAACCACAATGAAGACGGAACGTCTGAAAATAGCATGGTAATTAGCTGGGCCGTGAAGTGATGCCTGCCAATGTGGTGCTGGAAAGATGGGCCAAGTCTAGATAGCATGGAGCAATCTTATCAATGCTGCACTCACTTGTACAGCCAGAACTGCGGAAGGAAAGGAAGACGAGAGGAACTCGTCTGATCTGAACTGCAGAAAGACAGGGCAAATGGGAGAACTCATCCAACCAGAAATGCAGGGAAAAAAGTGAAATCGGGGGACTCATCCATCCAATCAGAACTGCAGAAGATAGGGAGATGGTGGACTCATTCAATCAGAACTGTAGAAAGATGGGGAGACTTGGAGAACTCATTCACAATTACAATATTAAGAGCAATCCCTATATGCCTAAATTATAATTAGCAAACTTTTATTTTATATTTCAAGTGCTCTATTTTAGTGTTTCAGATATACATAATACTAATAAGTATGATGTTTAGGGCTAGATATCTCCTTGGTTAAGGGCAGTGGCCTCACTTTTAGATTAGCTGAGTTAAATTCCCAGCACCCAAATAGTGCCTCATTTTGTATCTTTTTTCCCCAAGAGAGTTACTACCATCCAACATACCAGGCATGTACTTAGTTCACAGACATGCAGGCAGGCAAACTCCCATATTCATAAATAATTTTAAGGCCCATGATAGATGCTTGTACACACAATGGCTTAGTTACAGGCAGAGGACACTTAACGTCTGAGGCCTTATGATTTTCACAAATTAAGTGCAACAGCAATAATCTAATTAAAGACTTAAGGGAAATGTCTTGCTCTCAGAAAAAGAGAACGTGACATTTTTATTACATGCAGTTATGTAATGCAGCTGCCAGCAAAAGCAATGTTGGTAAGATACATAATTAATTCAAATAGATATAATGTCTCTGACGTTTCTATGAGATGGAGCAGCATCTACTTTGCAGGTTAGTTAGCTGTGTTTCCAAACTTATAAACTCCTGGATTCACCACATCTGAATCTCAGTATCTGAAACATTATTTCCACAGTTTGTGTGTGTCCGGGAGTCTTCCTCGAAGCTGTAAAAGTCCAAAGTGATGACCTACACTGTCATTGGTCAATATGAAAGTGTCCCTAGTTTAATAAAAATTCAGATAAATCTCTCAGAACCTCATGACTCTTAAAATACATAAGATGCTCAGTCAGAAGACAATGAAATATTTTTCATGTGTAACTATACATCTAATTTTGTAATACTTTGAAACTCCTTTGAGTATTTATTGCAAAATATATGGAGACGCAGAAAGGGGGAAATCTCTATGCCAGGGTTTGTTAAGCCAAAGAGATATTTAATTTCTAGTGTGTGCTAACAACAGAAACTATTTATTAAGCATGAAAATACTAACCTAGTAAACATTAGCTAATTAAAGTAAGCATAGGAGACACTTGAAGAATATAAACAATTCATATTACATATTATTTCAGAGGAAACAAACGACCACGCTGTACTTTAAGAAGATTGCTGCACCACTGCAAACCAACCATGACCTCTGATGACCACACACCACTAAAACATGTCATCTAGCATCTATTGAAGACATGAGTGTCTGTGCATTTCAGATATTATATAGAAGCACATTTTCTGAAAATTGATGCTTGCAGTTGAATAGAATTAATATGATAATGAGACATTAAAAGTTGCAGACAATAATTGCACTTTTAATATTTCAATGTTGTAATATGTCCCTTTCACAAATCAAGTCCTTAATGAGCAAAACTGGGAAAATGAGAGTCTAAGGATGGAAGGAAGGATTCACAACATGCTCCACTTCAAGCAAGGATATTTCCATCTCCCTTGAAAAGATATTTTTGCTACTCACTTAGTAGAGGATGAACACTGAGGAAATCTTTGGTTTCTTAACTGGGTTACCAAAAGACATGGGAATAAATTGTACTGTAATGAGAATGATTATATTTACCATCAGACAGACAGTTGAAGCTTAAAATGATTACTTTAGCTTTTGTTTTAAATCCTGGCAGGCTTGATTCTTGGTTCTCCAGCCTTGGGCACAGTGGTATGCCAAGCTACAGTGTTATATGTGAGAAAAAAAGGAAAGCACGTTTGTCTAAATGTCCTCTCCATTTTCTTGAACAAATTGAAGACATTAATATAATATCTTCACACATATATGTGCATAAATGCTTTGTATTCATATATACTTATAATATGGGGACATATATGCACATATATGTATATACGTATATTGTGATATGTGTATAATGTATGGTAAGGCACTGAAGATATGGCTCAGTCATTAAGAGTGATTACTTCTCTTTAAGAGGACCCAGGTTCTGTTCCTTGTCTCCAGGTCACAGCCCTGTAACTCCAGTTCCTTTCTGATCTCTGCATGTTCCTTTCCCCATGTAGTAATAATTCAAGCACTCGGGGTCATACACATAAAATAAATGAACAAATATTTTATTTCATAGAGGTATATAGATATGTATTATATATGTGTGTATATGTAATAATCTTGATTAGATTAAGACATCCCTAGAATATTGGTAAAGGCATGTCTGGTGTATGTCTCTGATTATGTTTCTGGAGAGGATTTACTAAGCAAAGCCTGACCTGAATATGGGAAGCACCATCCCATAATTGATAGTTGCCGGAATAAAATGTGACAAAAAGGAAAGAGCCCACCGGCATTTCATTCCTCACTGCTTCCTAACAACCAGGAGGTAAGATGTCACACTGCACCATGCCCTCCTGCCACGAGGGACTGAAATCTCTGAAGACAAATCCTTTTCCCCTTGTTTCTGTCTGGTAGTTTGTCACAATGATGGAAAGCCTACCTAATACAGGAAAATTGTTATCAAAGAAATCAGGTCTTTGTTGTGACTTTACCTGATGGCAGAATTAGTGTGCCTTTGGAATTGGTGTGTGGAGGAAATTTGCAAATGTTTGAAGTTCTGAGCTGCAGAAGCCCAAGCATGCTGCTAAACTCCGAACTTAGTGAACTAATCTAGAGGGAACTTGGAAGCCCATTGTGGTTGTTTGAAAGAAAATAGCCCCCAAATTCTTGTAGGGAATGGTACTGTTAGGAGGTGTGGCCTTGTCAGAGTAGGTGTGGCCTTGATGGAGGAAGTGTGTCACTGTGGGGTGGTCTTTGAGCTTTTAGGCCCAGTGTCACACCCTCTTCCTGCTGCCTGCCAATCCTAAAGTACAACTGTCAACTACCTCTCTAGCAGCATGTCCGTCTGAGTGCTGCCACGCTTTCCGCTATGACCATAATGAATTAAAGTTCTGAACTGTAAGCCAGTCACATCTGAATGTTTTCCTTTGGAAGAGTTGCTACACTCATGGTGTCTCTTCACAGCAATAAAATCCCCAACTGAGACAAATCAGGATGCTGAGAGAATGATGACATGGAGCCCTATTTATGGGGCTCTGTTGAAGAAAAAGAATAGAACCTGTTGCTGGGTGGTGGTAGCGCACGCCTTTAATCCCAGCACTCGGGAGGCAGAGGCAGGTGGATCTCTGTGAGTTCGAGACCAGCCTGGTCTGCAAGAGCTAGTTCCAGGACAGGCATTAAAGCTACAGAGAAACCCTGTCTCAAAAAAAAAAAAACAAATAAACAAACAAAAAGAACCTGTGCATGTCATATTCTGTCAAGAGATCATCTTGTGCTTCCTCTATGCCCTAAAACTTATTGGGATACCTAGTTTAAAGATGAATCAAGGCAGTTCACTATTCCAGAAAGGACACAGATTTTGCTCACTGTTTTCAGCCAGGTTTACAGAGAGAACTAGAATAAAAAAGCAAAAGAGAAGAGATTTTATAAATCCAAGTGTTGGTGGAGACTGCTTGTTCATTTCCCGGCAGCTCAGACCCAAAATAATTATACAGACACTATATTATTTAAAACACTGCTTGGCCAATATCTTAAGTGTATTGCTACGTAGCTCTTATATTTTAAATTAACCCATTTCTATTCATCTGTGTATCGCCATGTGGTTGTACCCTACTGGGAAGATTCCATCCAGAGTCCGGTGTCTGTCTCCTGCTGTAGCTACATGGCTTCTCTCTGACTCTGCCTTCTTTCCTTCTCTGTCTGCTTGGAATTTCCACCTTGCCCTATTCTGCTTAGCCACTAACTGAAACAGGTTTATAAATTAACCAATAAAAGCAACAGATAGACAGAGCAACTTTTCACATCACCCAAGGCTAAGAGATGCATGGTTTCTCTGGAGGGGCTACAGAAACCAGGGAAGTAAAAGGTACCATGGGGATGCAGGAAGGAACAATAGAGAACAGCATAGCCCTGTGCAAACTATTTGAAAAGGGAAATAGGAAAGAGGGAATATTTTAATTGGGGATATGGAGAAAGATAAATTCAGAAGGAGGATGATATCTTCCCACAGACAGAGGGACTTATGAAATAAAAGGAGACAGAGGAGAGAGCCCTCTAGACAGACACTCTCTTCTCTTGCTTCCTGGCTACTGGGATATGTCCTGTTTCCTGTTCCTTGCCCTCTGTTATTAAAGACCAAAATCTGAGCCTAAGTATTTCTGTCTTCCTTTAAGTTGTTTTTGTTAGGCATTTCCTGACTGATACAAAAAGAAACTGAACAAAAATACATGATTAAATCCTAGAGGAAGAGTTGAAAGATTTTTTTATCTATGTATACACTGTAAAACTCTTAAATGAAGCTAGTAAACTTAATTTTGTGCTTAGAACTAAATTCTGCACATAGGGGTTGAAAGTATGCAATGTACTCCTAATGACAGTAGTTACCTACCATGCAGTAATTCTCTTGACCCTTTTCTTTCCCTTTAATTGAATTCTGATAGACAGTGACTCTTGTCTCTACCTACCCTTCAGATGCTGAGAGTTCACATTCTTACAGTCCACATAGGGAACCTTGAGAATTGTGTTTCTTTTTGTATTATTTGTTTTTTTTTCTGTTTTGTTACTTATCAAAACACTATTCTTGCTCAATGTTCTGTTCTTAATCCTCATCTCTAAAACCATTGGATATCTCTGAAGGCCATTGTCATATATAATTATTATACGACAGCGGCATACTGTTTTGGTTTATTCTTCTGATTGTTTTGATTATGCAGGATCTTTCCTGGCTCCCTATTGCTTTTTTTGATTGTGTTTTCAGTGTCTGAAAAATGCGTTTAATATGAATTTCACTAAATTTTGAGATTGTTTCGGGTTTGGTGGATAGTTTTTAGTCAGATTCAAGTATAGCACCTGAATATTAATGCCATGCCAATTAAGAAGTGCCAATCATTACGTCTTTCTTAATTTGGTTTTTAGAGACAGGATTCCTCTATATATTCCTGACTGTCTTGGAGCTCCCTCTGTAGACCAAACCAGGCTGGCCTTGAACTCAGAGATCAACCTGCCTCTGCCTCCCACACGTTGGGATAAAGTATCCTCTGGCCCCTTTGTTTTTTAAAGATCAGTTTTGTTTTTCAATTTTTTTAAGAAATCATGACAGCATTTACTGGGACATAAAGGAAGTTCTTGCTGCTCTTTACCATAAATATTTTAATTTAACCTCAACTGTCACTTTTATGAAACTTGATTTTATTCCAAATAACATCATCTTAGGGCTCTGAATGCCCCCAGAAATATAGTTCAAGTCCAAACATATTTATTCATAACTATCCTAATCATGCCTAAGACATGTATTACCAAACAATGAATTTTCTTCAAAAAAAAGCCCCTAATAATATGTTCTATGTACTTAGTAGAGGAAGCTTGACAGAGCTAATAAAGAACAAATGGAAGACTGTCCCTTCTTAAAAGCTCTCTTGAGTAAGGTTTTGTGTGTGTGTGTGTGTCTGTGTGCGTGTGTGAATGTTTATTTTTGTCAATATTTTTTAAAGGATATATTGACTCAATCACTTGGGTTATTATGAAGTAAAGATACATGAATGAAGGCACATGAAAGAAAGTGGCTTAAGCCTGGAGCATTAAGTTCCAGCTATTTCTTCTTCAGTGTGAAAGCCTGCTCAGTGAAGTCAGAACTGGATTTCGCTGCAGTGGAGGACTTGCAATGCAATCCCTACTCCTATGGAAAACAGGTTCTCTCCATTGACATCCATTATAACCGTGACAAGAACACTTAGAATGTTGTCAGTAAGTTGCTCTTCAACAACTCCAACAGGGAGATCTATTGTGCTTAGGAATGTAGGTAGAAATAAAGATGTTATTTATGCAGGTCTTATTTATTTCCTGCATTTTGAAAATCTGGAGTATGGCAGCGAAGTTGCCTATGCACAAATATCTTAACTACACTGAAAACTTCAGCATTAGCAGAGAGGCCTCTTCAGTGATGACACCCGAGTGAAAAAAAAGCAAAGAGGCTGGCTTTGGGAGCAGGAGAGACTTGCAACTGTCTGTCACTGAAGCTTCCAGTGCTTCCTGGGTATTCATATCAGGGACCCTAGGCAGTTTTAAAAGGAGAAGAGCTGTCATGTTCTGCCTCCACATTTGCTATCACACAGTGCTGAGTTTCTTGTTCTTTGCATGTTTTTTTATTAATTAGTTCATTTAGATGTATAAAATGTAAATTGGGACTGTAGTACTCCTAAAAGATGAACCAACCTTCTGAATGACTGAGTAAATGAATGACCCATTGACAGAAAGAGCACAAAATGTCTGACATGTTTTTTTACTCCTGACAACCCTAGTTAATCTTTCATGGCAATAAGACCTGCTCAGTGAGAAAGACAATTTTTCACTGGCAAAAAATAACATTGGCCTAAAATATCCCTGGAACATTTTTGAACTGAAAAAAATATGCCAAGTTGAAGAAACTTGTTCAGTCAAATATTTGGTTAGAAGAAATGACAGAACTAGTTGATAATAAAATATTTACATTTAAGAAAAATATAATGTATGTTTTGAAAATATGAAGGCACATAGGAGAGATTTGAATAGGTAATATCAGTTGTCTATAATCATTACAAAAACACCTCTTTCTATTAGAGCCACTCTGTCCAGCTAATAAAGTGTCCCTTTGATAAGGCTTAGTGGTTCCTATACATTGTAACTGAGGCTTGAAAACATGAAAAATGTACAGAGCAGAATAATCCTATCTCCTGAAGGATTACTTCATGATCATGGGGAATATAAAATGGCCTAAATAGTTTTTTTCTGATAGTCTAAAAACTTGCATATGCTAATTTTGATTTGATAAACATATAGCAGGAATTTAATGTTTTTACCTGATCTTTGTACTCTTTCAATCTATATTTCAAAACTGAAGATATCCAAGTAATAACATGAACCAGACAAGTGATGTGACTCTAGCTTGATCATGAGAGAGTAAGAAAATCTTTCTGGCCTGAAATAATCATAAAAAAACAAGAAGATAATTATAACTTTGCTTAACAGATCAATACCAAGAACCTTTTAATGCCAAAGTTTGTTAAATAGGTAAATCAATGTATATTTTCTAATAACAGAGCCATTTAAGAGAACCTATCTGAAACCACAGCTCCAAGCTGTAGATTATGAGTAAAGGATAGTCACTTCCTCAGCTCTGAGTGCTCTCTGATCCTGCCTTCCAAGTTAACATATGTATTCTTAAATACAAGATTCAACACGCTCAGTCTGTATAATGCTATTTGTATGTATATATTCATGACTGACCATTTGGTATTGGATAATCAACAAAGCAGCATAAACATGAGCTGAACAAGGACAATGCAGAAGACATGCTAATGTGTTTAGGGTAGGCCACCAAGATTCAACTCTATATACAAACAGCTGCAGGCAGCTAAGGAGTTTGGACAACAGAAGAAATAGTTTTCCCAGGGAAAGAGCATATTATATTTTTTTAAAATAAAGTTACACTATTTAATATGATAATATCTTCCCCACGATCCATAGACTATCTAACGAAAATCCCAGTGCAAGCTGAGAGAAATCTCGTTTCAAGCTGTTGCTCTGCTCAGTGGAGTCCCATAAACTTCCAAGACAATATATAGAGTAGTGCTATTGCCCTTGATTGCCTCCCAGAAGCTGGAAATAAATCCCTTTTGCTGAAGATGACACCTTGGACATGGGACTTAGAAGAATCGAGCAGGAATTGACTTGAAAGCCTTCTCCCTTATAACTAGCTGTCATGTGACTAGGATGTCATAGCAGTTGTTACTGCTGTCTGGCTTTCCTTCTAGAACGATTAGCCATTAAGCATCATTGCTTTCTCTTTTAAGACTTAGGCCCTCATTACTGGTCACTTTGGATTTCCCCACAACATAAGATATCAGGATGGTGAGGCTCAGTGTGATATCTGTCTTTTCCTAATGACAACATTTCAAAGGACAAAAATAAAGTTCAACAGATTCTTAATGGCAACAACAATAAATATCAAGGTCAATCTTCTACACTAATGTGATATTCAAAGTAGGGAAACAACCTGCTCAGAGTCAAAGGAGTAATGCATACCATGCTTCTTGGTAAGAGGGGTGTAAAATAGGCATCTACTAGCACCTCACCATCCCGTATTTCCTGCAGCTTTCCACTCCATTCTGTATGTTTCACTGTCATTGTGAGTTCCTGGCCTCACTTACTTAATCTATTATCCATCTCGACTCTGGCTCATTTTTACTTTCTAAACTCAATATGCCCCATGGGTGTATTTTGACAGTTGAATGAAATAAGACAGGAATGAATTAAGCCTGATTAATAGTACCTAGAACACAGTGGATAGTAATAGTAACTTTCTCTTTTCTAGGTTAGAGATAATGGTTAATTATTGTGGGCACCTTGTCTGTACATGTGTGCATACATGTCTGTGAGTGCACACATGTGTGCATACTTTTCTGCATATGCATGTGTGTGTGTGTGTGTGTGTGTGTGTGTGTGTGTGTGTGTGTGTGCTAGAGGGAGGAGACAAAGAAGAAGTAATATTTCTTTTTGGCAATGCCAGTAGGATAACAGAAATAGAATTTTTTCATGCTCCATTTCTGAGAAGCATAGAGTAGTGATGGATGGGTTTATTTTAGGACATTTTGAACAAAAAAAAATGCCCTTAATCATTTCATAGGGGCATGTGGAAAGCTACTTCTAAAACTCTTGTCTTAGTTTTCTATTGCTGTGAAGAGACACCGTGGCTACAGGAACTATTGCAAAGGAAAACATTTCATTGGGGTTGGCTTGCAGGTTCAGAGGTTTAGTCCATTACTGTCATGGCAGGAAGCAAGAGGTATACAGGCAGTCATGGTGCTGGAGAAGGATCAGAGAGTTCTACACTTGAACCCACAGGCAGCAGGAAGAGAGAATCAGCCACTAGGCCTGGCTTGAATTCTGAAACTCTAAACCCCACCTCCAATGACACATTTTCTCCAAAAGGGCAATACTAATCCAACAAAGCCACATGCCTTAATCCTTTCAAATATTGCATCACTCTATGAGTTAATGAAGTCTATATTTTTTCAATCCACCACAACTTTCAAACAGCTATAATATAGTAGGCCAGATTCTCTGCTTTGACTTTTGCCTAGCTCTCTTTCCTGTTAGGTCAGGTCTCCCTTATGTTGTAGTAGTTAGGCTATGGACAAGCAGAAACTACTTTGTCCTGTGTTATCACCGACTAAATAATGGGGATTGTTTTAAATCTACTTTTTATTCTATAACAATTGACAGCACTCTGTTCATAATGAATACTTTATAAATAATAGCATAACAATAAAACAGCAAACAATGGCAATCACAATGTAATTCAGTTAGTTGAGGGTTTCAGAACATGTTAATTGAAATGTTTGTGCTTCTTGCTAATTGGCACTACAGTGTAAACATTTTAACATATCTTAAATTTATATCTATATAAATTATATATATATTATGTATATAAATTATATGCATAATTTCTTCATTAGAGAGAAAAAAGATAATTCTAGGTATATCTGAATAGAGGTCATTTGACAGCTTATCAGGAATATTAAGGGAATCCTTTCCACTGATAGACAAGTAACCCTGTGATCCAGGGGAAACAACACAATGTTCTAGCTCTGGGTACCCAATAAAACATAAACAGGGTCACCACCTCACAAATATCTGAAATAAATTATGGTTGCTTTTATTTAACTAAAACATGGATGGCTTACCCAGGACAATTTGCAAAGGAAAATATTTCTAACAGGCTTGAAATAGCTATGTTCCAATGATAGAAATGAAATTATGGCTCTAAAATATAATTATAATTTCTCAGAACTAAAGGATGCTATGGCAATGTTTTCTGTTTGGCTCCAAATGCTCAGAAACCAGGTCAGGTGCATTCACTGGCTTCTCTTCGCTGTCCAAAGGGACCTAGTTGAGCTGAATCTGTCATCAGTGGTGTTTGTGCCTGAAAGTGTTCTTGTCTTTACCTGTTCCCTCTTCCATTGCTCACTTACCCTCACATAAAGTATTCAAATGCTGCCAAACAGAAAATATTCATAGCCCTAAAGAATGGAATGGTGTACTCCTTTGGAACCCAATAATTATAGCAAAAGAAAAGTCTCTGATGCCTTTTCTGTCCTAATACTTCATTACATTTGTCAATCCCATTAAAGCTCCTCACATACAGCATGGTTTCTCTGGCTATTCTAAATGGATGTCATTAATTATCTTCCTTTCCAGATATCAAAAAGAAGAAATGATATGAGTCTGGAAAAATTACTGAAAAGCATGAGAGATATCAAGGACCCAAAAGAAGAGAGAAATAAATCATTCAATTAGTTCTAGAACAGAATGAACTGTGGGCCACTCTCTGCTTGGATGCTGAAATCCTTTGAACTTTACTTCTTAAGAGCCAATCATGTCATCAGATTACTTTGTGATTGGGAAACAATAATCGAGTGATGTAAATAATACCTCAGTAAAATGCTTGCTAATTGGTTTCAGAAGCTAGACCAAAGCATGTAAAGCAATTAGAAAATGCAGAATATTTATTGTGAGTTCTGAATTCTTTGGTAATTCTCCGGTCTCTTGGAGTTCAAAAAGAAAACATTAAAGTAGCATAATACAATTCTGCATGATTACAGAGGCAAGAAGTCTGGGTCTTAAAGAATGACAAAATTTGCAAAGGACAAGAGATTAAATAGATATTATAAACCACCTGTATTCAAGTTCTGTATGGGAGGAACATAAAGACAAATAATTTCACTACTAATGTTTTGGTTTTCTTGTCAATAAAATAGAAATAATAATTTTATAAAATTATTATATATATTTAAGATAATATAATTAATTATAAACCTGACACCTAAGCCTAAGCGTTTCATCAAGAATACAACTGATAACAAATGCTGACATGGAATGGGAAGCTAGAATTTTTACACAGCGTTGATGGGAGTTTAGCCTAGTGTAGCCAGATTAGAAATAATTCTAAAAATTTCTCTATCAATTATAAACAGAGCTACCATGTACCCAAGTGTGACACCCCTGAGCATGTATACAAAGGACTCCGCATTCTACTCCAGAGACACCTCAGTGCTGTTTGGTCACACTAACTATGAAATAGGGTCAACCTAGATGTTCATCAATAAAGTATAAGAAAAAGCATTTATACACACAATAACCCCATTAAAACACAAAACCAAGAGCCATAATATAGAAGCAAAATCCTGTAAGGCTGAAAGAATGCCCAGATAAACCATTATGAGAAAAAGAAATCCTCCCAAAATAATACTGAGTTAATATTGTGTTGGCTACCTACCTCTGGACATGGGGCCTCTCCTAAGTGTGGTTTGTATACCCAGTGAGTCTCGATTACAAAAAACAAATTAGACAGAGACAGAGGAGCACGGGACAGAAATCTCAAGGTCCAAATCAGGAGCAGAAGGAGACGGAGCACGAGCAAGGACCTCAGGACCGCGAGGGGTGCACCCACACACTGAGACAATGGGGATGTTCTATCGGGAACTCACCAAGGCCAGCTGGCCTGGGTCTGAAAAAGCATGGGATAAATCCGGACTAGCTGAACATAGAGGACAATGAGGAATACTGAGAACTCAGGAACAATCGCAGTGGGTTTTTGATCCTACTGCACGTACTGGCTTTGGGGGAGCCTAGGCAGTTTGGATGCTCACCTTAGGAGATCTGGATAGAGGTGGGCGGTCCTTGGGCTTCCCACAGGTCAGGGAACCCTGATTGCTCTTTGAGCAGATGAGGGAGGGTGACTTGATCGGGGGAGGGGGAGGGAAATGGGAGGAGGTTGCGGGGAGGAGGCAGAAATCCTTAATAAATAAATAAATTTAAAAAAAAAGAGAGACATTAAAAAAAAAACAAATTAGGTATAATCCTAACTTTGGAGGTATCATTTGACAGTGAGAGATGTCTCATTGGGGCTGTGTCTCCCTTCATTGTTTGGTGATTTTACTTAGACTTTTCTATATGTACATATTTTCAAAAGATTCTACTATAGTAGGCTTCCATACAACCTTCAAATGGCCCTTAGTTTTAGGTGACTTTCCCCGTATTCCCTCCTTTACCCCTCTTTTACACCCCCATCTCCATTTTACCCTCCCATTCCAGTCCACATCCTTCTGTCCATAGATATCTGTTCTATTTTTTCTTCCTAGGGAAACCCTTCCCCAGCCCAAGCCTTTGCTCTATACCTAATGTCTACGATTAAACAGATTGTTGCCTGCTTACCCAATACTTAACAGTTGACAGTCATATATAAGTGAAGACATCTCACAATTAATATTTCTGGATCTGGGTTTTAGCTCCATCCATTTATCTGTAAATTTTATTATTTCATTTTTTTAACAGATAAGTAATATTTCCTGGTATAAATCTACCACATTTTTTATTCACTCATCTGTGTATGGGTATCTAGGCTGTTTCTCACTTCTATTATGAATAGAGCAGCAATGAACAAGGATGAGCAATTGTCTTTGTAATAGGATAGAGACTCCTTTGTGTATATTTCCAAAAATGATATATCTGAATTTTGAGATATTTCTAGCAAGAATGTATGGTGTACCAATGACAAGACAGGCATGTAGAAAACAATTTTTTTCCAGAAACAGATAACTAATACATGCATGTATAGATGAATGTCGAAGAGAAATCTCAAGGTATAAGTGAACTTATGTGTGGAATCTAATCACCTTAATCAAAGTTTCAGAGAGAACTGTCACCTTCAGATGAAACTACCTACTCATCTTCCATGTGCTATGATAACCTCAGGGCTCCAGTGTCACAGAGGAGCACTGAGAAAGGGATCAAATATGGACGATCATCATGTTGACAGGAATGGATTTTTACCTAACGGTCTAAGAGAATTAATTGCTTCATGCATGAATAGAAAGCTAAGTATTTAATTTGAATATAGACATTCATGTTGATGACAGCTTGGGCATTAATACATTACAGTATTGTATATTAACAAGCTAAAATACTTATATTCATAGAGTAACTAAAATAATGTGTGGTTCTGCCTACATGTAGAATGTCTTTTAATATTGGCATCACAGCTATCATAAGACTCTCATCCTGGCGACAATGCTATCACCCCAAATTGTCTTTCTTACTTATTAAGATAGCTAGGTACTAGGATTTTAAAACAAATATTCCTGTTTCTCATGAGGCTTATTCTCCTAAAGAGGCAGATTATATATGCTTAAGGACATATATAGATTGACGACAATTTATTATTCTAAGACTTATGAGGTTTTAATCATCCTTGTTTGGTCTAAGATCAAATTTCTCATTTTTGCTATTTTGAGATTCTCATGCTTTAATATTTGGTAAGCAGTTGTATAGAATTTTATGCTGAACTTCAGGGGACAGGAGTAGCATACAGAAGTCAATAAAAAGTCATAAGCAGGGAACCTTTGCATAGGAGAAATTCTTCTGAAACTAATCTTAAATCTGCCTGGATCAAAGTGCAGATCTTTCTACCCATTTCTTCCCCTTATATTGCCAATGTCCCGTTCTATTATTTAAGCAAGGATTGGTCGCTATTTAGAGCAAGCTCAGTAAGGCTGTTTGTTTAAAATGTATGCTGGACATGTCAGAAGTCATCAGGTTTTGTCATGTACTAGTTTGATGACAGATCCAGGCCACAGACCCAGAGCTCGGCAAGTACCATATAAATTATAGCTGCGCTGAAGCAGTCAGCAGCGACACTCCATGCAGGCCCACCTTCCAAACGCTTCTGCAAAAATAGAAATGATTCAGTTACCTAACAAGACGAAGCAAAAGTCAATTCTTCCAAAACTATGGGTTAAGCATTCAATAAAATTTCTAGATTCTTTATGGTATATTTTCTTTTCTTTCAAGCTGAAATTTGTCACTGTTAAAAAAAAAGTGTGTTATGTTATGATTTTTCTTTTAATGAGTCATGTGTGTGTGTGTGTGTGTGTGTGTGTGTGTACTCACATATGTAACGGTATGTGTAGAGGTCAAGAGACAGCCCGCAGTGGTAGCTTCTTTGCCTTTGTGCCTTCAGGCTTGGCAGCAAGTGTCTTTTCCTGCTAACATGTCTCTGCAGTCCTGTGCTACTTTTCTTTTAAAACCCTTATTCCAGAGTCGTTAACAATATCTCAAACAAAAACAACATGACAATAATCTTGCTTGTTATTTAGTATCACGCACTTATTTGGTAGTTTTTCAGCTGTAGATGCAAATTAGTGTTGTTTATATTCCATTTTGTATAAGGACAAAGAAAAAGAAGATCATTATTTGAATAACCAATCTACTTCTATAAACTCACTAATGCATATTAACTGGTCTATGTTAAATGTTTAGAACAATCATACCCCCCACGTTTGATTACACTGATAGGAAAGATCTCAGTTAAAACTAAGAAAATGTCTTCGATGAAGTTTAGGATTCATATTAAGCAATAAGAAATATAACCTGTGCACTTGACTACAATCAGACTTTTACCGTGATATCAAATTTTGCATAAATAAATATTCATATTTAAAAGTTCTTCATAATTTATCTGTGTAGACTATAAAAAATTGGAAAGAAGTAAACCTCAGCTGAATTTTATTAGATATTTTAAATAAGCTTAGAATTTTCTTCACAATTTTACAAGCAGATTTGATATATATTCTAATTGGATGCCTAAAATGTCTGTTTTTCAAAAAAAAATACATGGTCACCTTCAGACTATCACAAGAGATGAATTTCTCTTTTCCTTTAATATCATTACAGAATGACTTCTCAAGCAATTAAAGATTTAGTAGCAATCAAATTCCCAAAATCTTCACCAAAAATAAAAATTAACGCATATTTAGTTTAAATATGATAACCTTTAATTTTTTTCTATTAAATTTTTTTATTCATTTTTGCATACCAACCATAGTTTCCACTCCCTTCTCTCTTCCCATCCCCCACCACTCCTATACCCCCTTCAACCACTCCTCCTCCATTCAGAAAGTGGCATGTCTCCCATGGGAGTCAACGAAGCATAACATATCAGGATGAAACAGGATCAGCCAGGCAGTGGTGGCGCACGCCTTTAATCCCAGCACTCGGGAGGCAGAGGCAGGCAGATCTCTGTGAGTTCGAGGCCAGCCTGGTCTACAATAGCTAGTTCCAGGATAGGCTCCAACAGAGAAACCCTGTCTTGGGGGAAAATGAGGTAGGACCAAGCTCCTCCTCCTGCATCAAGGTTGGGAAAAGCATCTAGGTTCCACAAAGTCAGCTCATGCTCCAAGGATGGTAGTGATCCCACTGCTAGGGGCCCCACAAATAGATCAAGCTATACAATGGTCACCCACATTTAGAGGGCCTAGGTCAGTCCCATACAGGCTCCCTAGCAGAGACAGCTGACTTGAGCTAATGGTAGCTCACAGACTCTGGACCAACCTTTAATTTTTTTCTTTACATTTTGTGGGGATGGAAAAGCATATATGCCACAGTATGATTATGATATACATGAGAAATAACTTGCCAGAATCTCTTCTCTCTCTCTATCTTCCACTGTGTAGGTTCCAAGATCAGACTCAGAAAGTGAGGCTTAACAGCAATGAACATTAATTGCTAAGTCATTTTGATTATCTCCAGGAAAAACATCTACTTGTTAAAGTATTTCTTCACAGTGTTTACTGTGGGGAAACTATGAAATAATAAATATGGCTCTAATATTCCAGTATTATTCTCTCTTTGCTTCCAATCTCATTTGTCAGAATAACTTCGGTGGCTAGAAAATTTGCTCATAAATAGTGAAGAGATCAAATTAGAAGTTTTTTTCTGAAACAGTTTATTGCAAAACACTCACATAGTCTGATTTTATTGACTTCAAATAAACGCAATAATCTTCTAAAGAGAAATACATCCACATAGCTCTTCCTTTCACATCAAAATACATAAAGACAATATGGGAAAAACAAATAATGAAAAAAAAACAAGTGCCCTTTACTTCAATCCACAATGAGAAATCTGTGTTCTTTCTAGTAACAACCAGGAAGCTGAAAAAAAATGTGTAAAACAGCTCTACAAAAATTTGGTAAAACACAACTCAGGACTCCAGTCCCCAAGAAAAGAGTTGGGAGTGGAGTTAGGTGGCATTAAGTAGTCAAAAGGCAGAGCAGAGTTGCATTAATTGTTTTTGAAGAAAGAGAACAAAATATGTGAGTCTTTTCTTAAGCACTGTATGATAGTGGAGAAGGTAGACATGGAAGAGTTTCTGAAACATCAGTTTGAATGACCTTGAGTCTTTTGATGAACACTCATATGTGCACACCCAAGGAAAGCTTCATCAAAGCCAACAGTAAACATCCTGGCATTGTGAACTGAATGATTCTCCAAACGCCCAGAGAATTGCAAAGTGTTTGAAGGCCAAGCATCCAGAGTGGAAAACTTCACAGAGCACACAGACCTTCAACAGAACTCCAGGGATAAAATTTGTTAGTAGGAAAATCCCGAAGAGCTAGCTTTTCTATATACAACAAAGATTAAAGTCCTTTAAGTATTTAAAAGAAAAAGTAACAAAATTTAGATGTCAAATGACTTAATACTTATAATATCAATAAAGTCTTGCTAAACATGCCTGGAAGCAAGAAAATGTGAATATTTAACAGGAGAAAAATCAACCAATAAAATCAACATTAGGTGAGAAATATAACTGAATTAACAAGAAAGGACTTTTTAACAGTTGTACTTAACTATCTAAAGAAAAGAGCTGGAGAGATGGCTCAGAGGTTAGGAGCACTGCCTGTTCTTCTGAAGGTCCTGAGTTCATTTCCCAGCAACCACATGGTGGCTCACAACCATCAGTAATGAGATCTGATATAGAATACAGTATATATAATAAATAAATAAATCTTTCAAAAAAGAATCTAAAGAAAAACATGAGTGCAATGGGAAGAAAAGCAAAATATATTTCAAAAACAGAAAGAACCTTAGAAAAAAATGTAGTAACTTTTAAAGATGCTAGATCAGGTGGCAAGAAACTGAGACTAGATAGGCCAGGGATCTAGGTGAAAACCAAATAGCACCATAATGCTAAAGGGACATAACATCCAAATGACTCCTGACAACATACTCATGAATCAACACCTTGATCAGTCACAATCAGAGAAGCTTCCTTCTGTAGTAAATGGGAACAAACACAGAGACTCACCACTGGACAAGGAGTAGAGAATAAGAGACGTTGGAACACCAGGTCTTCCTCCATTTCCTCTTTTCATGACTAAGGGAATCCTGTAGAATGGGAGATGGAAAGATTCTAAGAACCAGAAGGCATGGAGGTCACCAAGGAAACAGAGCCTAAACACAGCAGGATCGGAAGGAGGCTGTGGCAGTCAGTATAGGCTCTGCACAGGTCTGGGTCAGATGGGGTCCCGGTGCTGAGAGTCGATGTGAACACAAGCCGATATCCTTAACCTAGAAGCTTTCTCCAACTGATGACAACCGGCCATGAAAGATAAGCTTTCTGCAAAGGACTCTCACTGGGTAAGCAAACCATTCCTGGGGATAGGCCCAACACCAAATGGCAGATGCCAAGCAGTAGACGACACAAAATGAACTCAATGGTATTTTGGAGGTGTGTGTGTGTGTGTGTGTGTGTGTGTGTGTGTGTGTGTGTATTATAATGCTTTATTTAGGCATTTTTTCTTATCCTACAGGTCTTTTGTTTATGTGTTATGGTTTCCAATTTTGTGTCTTTAGGGGATTTCTCTCTCTCTCTCTCTTCATTGGCTCTTTATTCTGTTCATTTCTTTTGTCCTATTCAGTTTGTTTTTATTTTAAATGTTTGTTTTCTAATGAAAGAGAACGAGAAAGGATGTGGATTTGGGTAGGTAAGGAGTTTGAAGAGAGGCGACCATAAACAGAACATAGTGTATGAATGAATCTACTTTCAATAAAAATAAGAGTATGTTTGATAGATATAATAAAAGATTAGATCCTGTGAAATAAGACCATCCAAATGCAAATATTTTCATAGAAAAATATGAACAGAAGCTCTGAGGTGTGCCAGTGCTGACAGCCTGAAATCCCTGTATTGAAGACAGGAAAAGAAACAGTTATGAATAATGATCAAAATGTTTTCCATTTTCAGAACAGTGATACAATTCTATTGACTTCAGAAACAAGAGAATCCAATCGAGATGGATTGTTTTTTTAATGCAGGGAGAAAAAAAAATCTGCCAAATTAGAATTTCCTAGGAAGCAACAATATTCTTAAGAAAAGAATGAAACAAAGAAATTTTCAGAAAAGAAGCAGCTGAGTGAATCAAGCACTGGCTGAGGTGCACACTCAGACATAAAAGGAAGCTGCCTGCATAAAATAACTCCACATAGGAAATCATATCTATGCACAGGAATATGTGTCTGTTTTGTCTTATTCCAATGGGTTGGACTTTATTTTGTCATATTATTATATTATATTTTTATCCTTTAGAGGCCTATTTGTTTTCTAATGAGATAGAAATGGGGTGGATCCAGATGGGAGGGAACCTGGGGGGGGGGGATTGGGAGGAGTAGAGGGATGGAAACCATAATAGAGAAATATTAGGTGAAACTAAAGTCTATTTTCAATAAAAGGTTAAAAAACGGAGGTTATTTTTTGAAGACATTTCTTGCGTAAAATTTAAAGGGCAAAACATTTACTATTCTATGTATTTTCCACAAAAGTTTATCTTAAATGGAAAAGGTTTTTCAGACCTTCAATTTCTAAAGTATAGCCTGACTTCCTGGATCCTGTCAGAAAAAGTTGTGATTGATGAGAAAAGGAAACATTGAGGCATATAGATTTATAAAAGTGTAAAACTCATGACTCTGCATGGCACAAACTCAACCTAAGTTTTAGAGCTCAAGCTCTACTCTTCCCAATATGCTACAGAGTCCCAATAGCCAGATGAATCCAGCTGTTCCTAAGCATGACAGTTTCTCGGTGCTTGTATCACCTACAATGTAGTTCACATGAGGGCCACACCCTTACTGGTTTTGGTTATTGTTGGTGGTGGTGGTGTTGATGGTGGTGGTTAGTCCAGATTGACTTATAATGAAAAGGCTTTCTCAAAAGTGACAACTTCTATCTTAGTTACTTTCCCATTTCAACGATAAAACACCATGACCAAGCTGGGTGGTATTGTCACATACCTTTAATCCCAGCACTCGGGAGGCAGAGGCAGGCAAATCTTTATGAGTTCCAGGACAGTCTGCTCCACGGAGCGACTTCCAGGAGGACAGGATCCAAAGCCACCCTGTCTCAAAAAAATCAAGCAAACAAGCAAACAAACAACTACAATAAAAACACAACAAAAAACACCACTACCAAAGAATGTATGGAAGGAATGCTTTACTTGGGGTTGACAGTACGAGAGGGTCCAGAATGTCACGGCAGCAGGAACAGCTGAGAGTTCATATCTTGAACCACAAACAGAAAACACAAAGAGCATGAAGAAGATGGCACATAAATTTTGAAACCTCAAAACCTGCTCCCGATGGCATACTTCCTTCAGCAAGACAACATACCCTAAACCTATGCAGTGTCACCAATTGGGGATCAAGTTATTCAAAACCCCAGAATATGAAGGATATCTCATACAATCATCTCAGCCTCCAAAGGAGTTTTCTTTGATCTACACACACACACACACACACACACACAGAGAGAGAGAGAGAGAGAGAGAGAGAGAGAGAGAGAGAGAGAGAGAGAGACTCACTCACTCTATCCCCAACTGACCTGATATTCATGGCAATCTTTCTCACCTTCAAGTACTGGGACCCTGGGCACCAGCCACCTCAGTCAGCACAAGCTGTGAGCTTATTTCTTCAAATATAATAGGCAGTTAATTTGTTCAAGATAATAATTATGATTAGTAGTTTGTTGTACTAAAATACTAAAGTGTTATTTTTAAAAAGAAAATAAAAGAGAGGTAGAGAAGGCAGGATTGGTATGAGTAACCATTTGAAGCAGAAATTGTATTTTAGGTTATGCCATTTAATACAGAAAGGGAGTTTTGTCAGTTCCACAATAAATTTTATAAATCTCTGAGCAATGAAATATATTGATTTCAAATAGATTCACATTATTTAATGTATGTTATACATATATGAGATTAAATTATTGCTTAGGATATAAATGACGAGACATTTATTTGTATATTGATGATTAGTGAAGTGTCCCAGTTGTTCCCAAAGGTATTAGCACGTGATACTTCAAAAGCTTTTAGACATTATCAATCGATGGCAGTGATTTTTATGACAATTAAGAGCAGAACTTTATTTCAATGAACAACACATAGTTTCTGTTCTATCATCTATCTATCTATCTATCTATCTATCTATCTATCTATCTATCTCTCAATCCATTTACAAATATCCCTAAATCTTTTATCATGGCAGTGTGAAAATTTTGGGTGTTAAACCAAGCTTAATTTATTCTGCTTAATCTACATTGTGCTACGATGTAACAAATATTATCTGTCTCAAAGGACCAACTGGGCATTTGTTCCTGACTTAGTTTTGGTCACTTTTGCTCAGAGATGTGAACATGTCTGCATCTTATAATTTATTGATATTATGTGATAAGTGTTTTAAAACTTATCAATATCTAAAAGATGCACGTTGCTTATAAAATGCATACTTAAATGAGCATCTGAAAATATAAAAATTCTAACCTATGTACATTTGTAGGATATTTGGCCATTTTTACTGTGTATTTCCTAAGGCTTTCTCCTCAACATACATTCAAAAATGCTGCATAATAGCAATAATTAAAATTTAAAATAATGATGATATTCAATAATAGGCTGCATTAATTGTGGTAATAATCAGTGGAAGATAAATTCAAGCAGCTAATAGCGAAAACAAAATTATAGTGTCTGAATAATGGGAATAATCAAATGAACTGTTGTTTTCCTACTAAACACACGTATTTGATAGCAACCTGGCTAATGGACAGTGTCCACTACAAATCTACTTGGAAATAAACAACCCGACTACCTTTTAAAATAACTGAGGACACTGGGACCAGGGACATGGTTCTTCTGCATGCCAGACAAACATGGGGACAGTAACTGGTATTCTCAGCATCTGTGTTAAAGGTCAGGCATGGCAGATCTTATCAGTAATGCTAGATCTTGGAATGAGATAGATAGATCCTTGAAATTACCTCAACAACCAATCTAGTAGAATTAGTGAGCTTCCAGTCCTGTAAGAATACTATTCTCAAAAACTAATGGGGAAAACAATTGAGAAAGACATCCAGCATCAACATTTTGCCTACAGACACACACACACACACACACACACACACACACACACACACACACACACTAGCACACATATGTGTATATACAAAAATGAAAATATACACGTGCACACACACTAGAGAAAACCATTCATACACACCATGGAACTGATATTTCTTATGGGAACATGCAGGTAAATAGTTATCAAATTCTAGGCTCAGTTATTAGCAATGATGCTAGCTGATATAATTTGGATCCTTCAGCAAATATCCATGTGTTGACACATGGTCTCCCTGTCTTCATTTTGTGTACCTCTGTACCCACAGATGTAGCATTTGGCACAATTACAGGTGTTATATATTTGCTGAAGAAGTGACTTACTCGTTGGAACATTTCAGGAACAGCTTTTGCAGTGGAAAGATCTGTATGTTCCCTTTTAATACAAGGACAGCTTCTAGGGTAAAAGGGATATAAAAATTAGTACATTGTTAACAAGATGCCCAGAGGATTATTGTTCTTCAGCTTCGCTGCACTGAACATGTCACCTAGGGGAGCTGGAAAGCTTAGCACAGGTTAGCGTGTCCTTTTGCTGTTTCACTGTGGCAAAGCAGTTACGTTTTATGAGCTCCAGAAACACAAATGAAAACAGTAATTCAGACTCAACTCTGAATAGCTCTATAATGTCTGTGTTTTGCTCTTTGCTGTTGCAAAGCCAGGGGAGTGCTCACATCCCCAAATTAAAATCCCACAAGCAACAGAACAGTTCAAGTAGCAAAGACCCTCAGTCTATTACGGAAGTGTGCAGTGCCGATGTCAGTGAAGGGCAGAAACATTCTCCAGTTCACCCTCACAGTCTGAGGTCTCGGCTGCTTTGTTTTTCCTTGCACCACTTGAACTCACTGGGACTTGTATATTATAAAGGATCCTATCAGGCCCTAGCTTTCACTCTCCTACACCCAAGATTTCATGAGAGGTGACTTTTTAGTGCTTTCATAGCCTTGGATGTAGTTCATGCATCGGTAAACACTCTTGATGATATGGATTTAAAGACAGCATCAATATTTTTTAAAGGACATTTGACACTGTGCCAAAATGAAATAACGGACTTAAACGAGAGTGAGTAAGAAGGGCCATTCTGTTACTCAGAAGAAAACAGGTGAGCTAAGAGGCATTTACAGTGCTGTGGGATCAAATGCAGCCCAAAGCCAGTCTCTCGTTTCTTGTCTTTTCTCATTCTCTACCACATAATAGAAGAACTTTGGAAATGCCAGGATAAAAGTCATGAATATTTTAGCTCAGTTCTGGAACTTGGTAATTGTTCAGCATTTGGAAAAGTTGCATAATCTATAAAAAAATAGAAATGGTATGTAGGCATCAAGTTGGGAATGAAAGAATCAATAAATATTAAAATATCATTCAGGACATACCTGGAGTAGTTTTTTGTGTAGTAAGGATTCCTCTTTTTATCAGTATTTCACATCACATGAAGTAAAATCTGCTTTAATCCTCTTTGTTGTTACTGGAATCCATGGCCTTGGACTTTGTGTTATTTTGTCTCTGACTCTTTATAAAAAGGGGGAATAGTATAAAGAGAACAGCATTCTGAAAGATAATGGAAAAAGAGGATCATGGGAAACACTTCTGGGGGGGATAATTGGCACTCCAACGTGTGTGACTATATCCACATAAAGCCTGAGAAAGGTTAAAAAGGAATTCTACACACACACACACACACACACACACACACAAGAGTTTAACACAGCGTCTTGCTCTGTTTGCTGGTGGCATGCCCCAGCTCCTTTAAGAAAGGTTTTCCTGATTCGGTGGCAGCAAAACAAATAGCATGGTTTTGAAACAGTGGCTTCCTGGGCCATGCTGCAGGTATGAACTCTGACTCTCTGGAGGTCTGGCTATGGAGGATTTAAATGGGGTTTGTGAGCAGAGTTCTTCAATTTATTTAATGACAACACAGACCTAACTTTTAGAGGTTAAGTTCATGGTGGAAAATGCAGCAAAGGAAAGTAGCATGGCTTCCAAAGATAATACGGTTCTCGACATGTAGCTGGGTCAGAACTCTAGTCCAAAATTCCTAACAACATCCCAATAACCCTTGCCTTCAACTCCTCATTTTTTATTCCAATGGCGGGGTTTACCAGTAATAAGAGTTTCAACACAAAACCACTACACGTTGAAAACAAAAAGATTCAGGAAGAATCAGACAGCTAGTTTTATTGCGCAATCCCTTAAATCTATATTATAATGTGAGCCTATTTTGCCCTTTTTTTTTTTGCAGTTCCTCAGATATATCTCTTTCTACGACCCATCGTTGAGATTTATTGTTATCATTTCATTTACCAACTGCCTTTTTCATTTTACATTAGGGCAGATGTTCGATCTGGCATCATCCCCAGATGAAATCAAAGTGCCTGGTGTTAATGTGCCTTGATCCATTCTAAAGCATTTTCCTGTCTACAAATAGGAAGACAGTTTAAGGTTTTGATGGCACAATTCAAGTGAAGCTCCTTGTTTCATCTCCAGTCCATTGTTGCTTCAGACTGATCTTTATAAAGAGACTTCCTGAAGTGATCTAAGCAAGCTAAGAAGTGATCATTAAGAACAAAAGACTAAAAACATAGTTGCTACAGAATGCTGGCCAAGAGAAGTTAAAAAGCCACTGGTAGATGACAAAATCATTCACTATAATTGTTGACTTGATTGCTGTTGAATTTTTTTTCTGTTATTTTTCATACCCTCAGCTAAAAAACAGAAATGTACTTAGCAACACGTATAAATGATTTTCAAAACTCTCTAGAAATTAGTGAAGATAAGTATTTCAAAATATTTGTCGTATTGTTCGTGTGTTAAGATAAAACAATTGCCCCAAATAAGCTTAATGAAACATATTGTACATCTAATACTTTTATCAAATTTGAAGTAGTGTTTTAAATGCTTTAATTTAGGTGCTGGGGAGCTAGATCAGTGATAAAACCACTTATTGTGCAAGTTTGAGGACCTGAATTCCAACCAACAGAACCTTTGTAAAAGGAATGGATGCACATGTCCATAACCCCAATATTGTAGGGGGTAGAAATGACAGATCTCTGGAGCTAGCTGGTCAGCCAGCCTAGCTAAAACAGTGAGCTCAGTGATTTTCCTTCCAGTTTAGTGAGAAACCCTGCTCAAGGGGATGAGTCAGAGATCAATAGGGAAACATATCTGGCATCTTCCTTTGGCTTCCACAGGTACATATGTGCATGCACCAAACACATATCACATACATATACACACACACAAACACACACACACACATGCATACACACACTGAGAGAGAGAGACAGAGACAGAGAATGCCCCTAGATTACACACATACACAAAACTTTTGTTTATAATAAAGTATACAATATGTATTTTGGCTAAATATTATCCCCATATTGTTTCTATATGAATATGCATTATATCAGTTTTAGCATTTATTTAGGATCTATTGATCAAGTCATCATTTAATGTGTCTCTACCACAAATGCTCTGATTTCTTTAACTTTTATAGCAAAATCACATAAAAATGCTAATTTCAGTTGATAAGCAAATCCTGGAAGTGAATGACTTTTCAAAACCTATAAAAGAAAATGCCAAGCAAGTTCACTCATAGCTGCCATTCCAACACTTAGGGAGCTGAGACAGGAGGATTGCTGTGGGTTTGAGGTTTATTTGGGCTGCATGGTGGTGGTTGTCAGGCTGTTGAAATCACTTTTAAAAGAGGCCTGGGGATGTGGTTCAGCAAGCAGAGAACATGTAAATATGAGGATTAGAGTTAAGATGTTCAAAACCTGCATAAAAGCCGGGTGGGTGTAGCAGCCAGCCTGAAATTCTAGTGTTGAGAAGGCAGACACAGGGGAACCCAGACACAAGCTTGCCAACCAAACTAGCTGACTCATTGAGCTCTGAGTCTAGCAGGGGACATTTCCTCAGTGTAAAAGTGGAGCATGATCAAGGAAGAAAACCAGTGTGAATATTACAAACAGACACACATGTGCATCGACTCATGAGAACAGGTATACAGATGTATACATGGAAGAAATGAATGGAGAGACAGGAAACAGTTAAACATCCACCCACAGAAAAATCACTACATTATGAAGTTTTGCTCACTTTCTTCCTTCTATTTATGTATAGATTAAACCATTTGAAAATCTCGTAGATGGACTTGTGTGGATTCTATGAATAGGTTTTTAAAATAACTGGGGTTATTTTGAGCAGCGCCTGTGGCACATAGAACGTAACGCGAGAAGGGGATGAGGTAAGTGCTTCTGAAGTGACAGGTACAAGTGACTAAGACAGAAGATGAGTCACTTGTTCATCATATTGATCTGAATTCTTGGAGGACATGGAGCCTAAGTCTGAAGGAGAAATGCAATGTGTTTCTGCAAATGGGTAGCTCGCAATCCCTCAAACTACTCTGCTAGCAGATGGGGCACAAAAGAGGATACTTTATCTGAAAACAAACTCGCCTTCCAACTTGGTAGATTTCCAAGTCCTTGCGACATCTTGAGTGTCCTCTTAGATCAGAGTGATTTTAAGGGCAAGAGAGTATTCAGTAGAATCAGAATCAGATGATTCAAGTTTGAAAATGAGCTTTGTTGTTGTGGGTGTGTGTGTGTGTGTGTGTGTGTGTGTGTGTGTGTGTGTGTGTGTGTGTGTGTGTGCTGGCTCACTGAGTCTGAATAAGACACTGAAATTCTCTAAGCTTGAATTAAATATATAGGTTAGAACATACTAAAAATCATAACTTGTGTATTGTCAGAGGAAATTGGCAGGCACCCATATAGGTACATAAATTTCATCGTGGCCAAAAAGAGCATTTCGTCTTAGCCAAATGACCTTGGCCATCTCACTTGACTTCTCTGAACTTCATTTTAATTTATTTTTTATGAAGTGTGGAGAGCAATCCCTATTTCAATTATTTCACAGAGTCATAAAATAACGAAAGCAAAATCTATTGTACTATCTAGGAATAAACTGTTCATAGGCAGAAGCTAAACATTTTTATAAAAAAGGAATTGTTTTCTTGTTATACTCAAAAATGGACATTTTTAGATGATGTTCATTAATTTATTTACCAGCCCACAGAAATGTGCATTAGGTATACACTCTATTATAGGAAACTGAGATACAAAATATAGTCTCCTAATTTCAAGATATGTATGATTCAGCAAAGTTTGTAAACTTGGCTCCTTGTGGTTCAGATACATTTTTATGTGCTAGTATATATTTTCAGACCTTTAATGCACTATCAACCATGTGTTTACCATTTCCTTTTATGATTTTCTTTATATGTTAGCATATAAGGTAATGGATTTTACATGGCAACTTTATATTGACTGTAATGGTTTCAATGAGAACCGTCCCCATAGGTTCGTGCGTTTGAATACTTGGTCACAAATCGGTGAGGCTGTTTGGGAAGGATGAGGAAGTATGGCCTTGTAGGGGGAGGTGCATCACTGGGAGTGGAACTTGAGGTTTCAAGAGCTCATAACATTTTTAGTTACCCCCCTCTTCCCCATGCTTGCGAATCAGAAATTAGCTCTCAGATACTGCTCCAGCATCATGCCTACGGGTTGCTACCATGCTCTCTGCCATGATGGTCATGGACAGAGACATGTCTCTGACATGTTATGCTCCGCGCAAAAACTATTTTTTGTAAGTTTCCTTTGCCTTAGTGTCTCATCACAGCAATAGATAAATAACTGGCAGACACCCATGTCATATTCGTTGTTCTCGTTCATTCCCTCCCCCACCGCCCTCCATCCTTGCTCTCCTCATGCTGACTGTTTCCTTTACTTCTAGTTATTCCCCTTTACCCTTTCTTAGACATATTTTGATAGGTTTATTCAAACATACTGTGTGAACCCATCTCAAAAGACAACATCCGTAGGTATATCTTCTCTTGCCCAAATGAATATTCTAGTATCTAGAAACATTTTCTGTTGTAGATTGACTCCAAGGCTAATCCCAAGGTTTCCTTACAGCTGTTGGAACAGCATTCACAACATCAAATTCTTTGTACTTTTTTTCCCCAAATTTCATTCCGGTTGTTTATTTTTCTTTTAGACCAACCACATTTGTTCAGCCTTGACACTTTGATGTCACATAGTATACAAATGTAATGGGTTGCGTTCACAACTATTCTGGGACACAGACATGGTTCTTTATGTTTGTTGAGTTTGCTTTGTTAGATTACAATTTTTCTAAATACATCTCAGCCATTCAAGATGGTATGCTTTTCTCTCTTTATTCCAAGGTGGGAACTTGCCTGGGACTTAACAATGTGATTGAAATCTCCAGCAGGCCACTTTTGCACTTGCTGGCTATGCTTTTTAAAATTATAAATTTTGCATGCTTTCACCACATATTGGGGGAAAAGAACCATGCAAGGAAACGTTTTCTTAGTTACTTCAGGTGAATGTCTTTCTAAAACTAGATTGCTTATTTAGATAAATCAGAAATTGGGTCTCAAATTCCCCTGCTTACAGACCTCCTCCCACTGAAATCATGGTGAAGTAAGCTTATAAGTAAGTGATGTACACGTACAAAAACTAGATAAATTTAGTACATATATAAAATATATTAATATATATTTAAACAAAACATATATGTAATTATATATATATATATGAGTAATTAAAGGTCCTTGAAATTTTCACAATCAAGTACAAACATGATATGTATTCTTCACCATGAAAATCAAACACACAAAGACCCCAATAAACAAGTAAACAGAAAAGCCTAACTGTCAAAGTTCTTCCCTAGGAATCAGTTCTCCAAGGCTAGTATAAGAGCACTGACTACAGAGCATATTATGGACCTTCCCTCCTGCTGTGCTTTATAACGCCTTGATTTTTAATATAAATGGACATTCCTGGGGCCATGTCTCTACTTCGTAGAGTTATACTTTAGACTTCTCTGCGAATAAAGTCTCCTGCTGCAAACTGGAGGAAACAGACAGACCACTATCTTAGTGCTTGCAACTATACTTATCCAGGAAATTCCCAAGACACCGTCATGCATTACATGGTTGTACAAGACTTTAAGATAACATTCATGAGTTCTCAGCTACTGCTCCAGCACCATGCCCCCCTCCCGATGCCACCACGGTGGTCACAGATTCTAAACCTCTGAAACTGTAAACCTAAGAGTTAGCTCATCTATGCATAGTCTGAGTCATAGTGTCTGATCACAGAAAAACAAAAGGTATTTTCTCTTCATAATTCCTGCTTGTGAGGATCTCCCTGCCAATATAAACATTTCTTTTCCTTTCTTTGCCTTTAAAGTTCCACTCCATGCTAGCTAAATTCCCAAATGATTTATAAATAAAAATAAATATTTTAAGTGTTTTTAAACAATATCCCTGTATTTGCATTTTATAATTA
This sequence comes from Microtus pennsylvanicus, assembly GCF_037038515.1. Classification (NCBI taxonomy): domain Eukaryota; kingdom Metazoa; phylum Chordata; class Mammalia; order Rodentia; family Cricetidae; genus Microtus; species Microtus pennsylvanicus. The sequence continues at coordinate 15,994,405 of NC_134598.1, forward strand.
ATTTGAAGAAATTCCCAATAAATTACTATAATTATAAAATTATTAGGCTTTATATCAGAAAATCAAGACTGTTCCTTGTCAGTAATGTCTATATGATGTTAGTTATAGCTAGTAATGCTTTCTCTGTTTATTTTTGGGGTTCAAATGATGAAAAAATATTAATAATCTATGGCTTTCTAATTGTAACTGAAAAGATATAATATTTTAGGTAAAAATGTTTGAAAACATTTCATTGCTACAAAAAGTGATTATACACATTTGAGATATAGTTTAGTCACCAAGTACTTTTATATGCATGATCATAGTATAAATACCAAGTATGAGTATCAATCTTTGAAGCCTTATATTTATCACTATTTGTTCTTTGACATCTATAGGACAGGAAGCATAAAATAAAGCAAATTTCTTAACCATTCCCAGTCCTTACTAACCAAAAAAACCTAGCATAACTATTATTTGAAGAGTGAACATTTAAAAAAAAGTTTAAAAGTAAATTTACAACCAAAATTCCCTTGCAGTGAAAGCAGCAGATACAATGAAATGACGCAATTGTTACTCTTTTAACTAAGACATGAATATTCAATGAGAATCCAAATTTCAGGGCATCTATCCAAACAGAAAATATAGCAATGGCAAAAGAGCTGAGCATTTGACAGCATTCAAATCAAGTAGATGAGAAGTCAGCATTCATTCAAGCTCCCAGGCTTACATGGACCAAAGAAAGGCTAGTCATTAGAACAACTGGTTAATCAATGAGAAAGAAACCACAGAAGGAATGTTATTAAAGATCTCTTTCTACATTTATTTAGGTGTGTATCTGTAGCTCTGTGTATGTACTCCATACGTGTGAAGGAACCAGTGGAGGCCTGAAGATCCCCTGGAGCTGGATTGCAATGGTTGCTGAGTGACTGACTCAGTGGGTGCTTGATATTACCCTGGTAGAGCAACAAGTGTTGCTAACTACTGGGTCATCTCTCAAGTCCCAGAAGTGTCTTTCTGTTTCTTGAGGAAATATGATCCAGAAATTAAAAACACTAGTAACTGAAAAAACACAAACAAAAGCTCTGTTGAACAAACCAAAGGCAAATGTTGCATTTTGCTATGCAATCACACAATAATGGTCTCAAGAACCTCTTGAACCCTTATTAAACACACTCTCAGAATTCAAGCTAGTACTTGCAGACTTTAGGATGAGATTAGAGATGAAATTAATAGACAAAGCTAGTAATAAGAATTCCATTAATTTTCATTGTGTTCCTTATCACTAGTAAGATTACTGTTCATTAGGCTAGAAATTAATATGAGATGCATGCAAGGCTATAAAATTAAAGATGTCATAGTTGGATGCCCAAACAGTTGTGAAATTAATCTTCCAAATCAGGCATTTATTTATCTATATCAGAGATATTTTTCTGAAAAAATAATAATCGATCTTAATTATGATGGAAGTCAGAAGTTAAGTGTAGTGAAGATGAAATCAGGAGGAAGCACTCAGGAGAAGTACAGGACAGTAAGACTAATGCAGGGGACAAGAAGATGGAGAAAAATAAAGCAATTGGGGTCAGTTTCAAAGGCCTTATCAAATGTTTTGTTCCTATGAGCAAAGAGCTTTTGAGGTTAGAGGTAAGAGGTGTTATGTCTTACTTTGCATTTCATAAATATCGTACTGTACTAGGAAGATAAACTTTAATGCTGTTTGGGCATGAGGAGAATTAATTGGGTATGACTACAGCAGGCAAGGAACTATGCAGTCTGGACTAAGCCCGTGACAATGGAGACAGAGAAACTGACTTGAGAAATAATTAGGAGATACAATTAATTCCTAATGTGACACCATAGAGGGTGAAATAGGACTGTGATGTCATAAACAGCTTGTGCATACGTTTGCGGTGAGTGTGTAGGTGTATGAATGTGCACACGTGTACGCATGCAAGAACATGTGGAAACCAGAGGAGGGAAAGCCATAGAAGGACATGGTATGTCCTGATCAACCACTGTATATTTTATCTCATTAGAAACAATACTTTTCACCAGACCTGTGTAGTAATAGGTGCATCCCCAGCACCCCGGCCACCTGGCTAGCTTATGCCCCGAAATAACAACACACAAATTGTATTCATTTAAACACTGCTTGGCCCTTTAGCTCTAGCCCTTACTGGCTAATTCTGATATCCTGATCAACCCATCTCTAATAATCTGTGAGCACCGGTCTTACCGGGAAGATTCTAGCCTACGTCCATTCTGGGTCGGAGCTTCATCGCATGTGTCTGCCCAGGAGCGGGGCATCATCTCTCCTGAGGTTTCTGCTCCCGAGAGGAAAGCTGTTGAGTCTGAGCTCACTTCCTCTTCCTCCCAGCCTTCTGTTCTGTTTTCTCCACCCACCTGTGTTCTAACCTATGAGGGCCAGCCAAGCAGTTTCTTTATTTTTTTAACCAATGACCTTCCTCCATCAGACCTGGAGTTGGTAATCCAAACTCATGTGTGTTCTTACAACATCCAAATGGAGATGTCAAGACTCTAGTTTGGGTAAAGTTCAGGATTTCAGAAACGTCAAGATAATAGATATAAATTCGGGAGGCAGAGGCAGGCGGATCTCTGTGAGTTCGAGACCAGCCTGGTCTACAGAGCTAGTTCCAGGACAGGCTCCAAAGCCACAGAGAAACCCTGTCTCGAAAAACCAAAAAAAAAAAAATAGATATAAATTTTATGTGATTTGCATATTTTAGTAACAGAGTTGTTACATAATTATATAGAGTTTACCTTGGTAATTCTTGGTCACATTGTGGGAACTTTCTCAAAAGTAAGTGAATTCACTAAAAAAAAGGCAAGAATCATTAGCAGTAGGAGTTAGGCTGGATGCATGTGAACAAAAGGTTCTTGGTAACTCTAGGGGTTTGAATGAGAATGACTCCCATAGGCTTACATACTTGAATCATTAGGAAATAATTTGAGTCATTAGGGAATGGATCCATTTGGGAAGGATTAGAATGATTGGGGGTAGCCTTATTGGAGGAAGTGTATCACTGGGGTGGGCTCTAAAGTTTCAAAATCCCATGCAAAGCCCAGTGTCTCTCTGTGTGTCTGTTATATGCAGATCAGGATGTAAAGCCATTAACAACTGCTCCAGTACAGACCTTTCTCTTTCTCCTATGATGCTCAAGGGCCAATCCTCTAAAACTGTAAGCAAGCCCCCAATTAAAGACTTCTTCTTTTAAGAGTTGCCTTGGTCGTGGCAATGAAATAGAATAATTTCTCTTAATTAATTAAGCACATTCTAAAAAGTGTATTGAAATACGAACAGTGGACACTAACTAAACATAAATATATTTGAAATCAAAGGGGAGATTATCAAGTGACTGATGTCAGGTATAAAAGCAGCTGCAGCCGAAGTTTGAGTTGCGAGAGGGATGACCCTTCATTATTGATCAAAAGCAGGCTAAATACCCACGGTAGAAGGGTGATGGGGTTGAAAGGAAACTCATGGACTGTGAGGTCAAGGAAATGAGCTTGCATGTTTGAGGACGGATGGGTTCTCAAAGTAGTAGTGAATGAGGAAATGAAGAATAATTGCACAAGTAAGAAGAAAAGCAGTTCATGCGCTATTTCCTTAAGCAAAACATGCAATGAATCACGGGGATCTGTTGTTCCAGGCGATGGAAAGAGATGCTCACAATACGCCCTTGGAATTCTTTAGGTTTTGGATCTCAGCACTGAATATTCATGTATCAGAGTACATGGCCTTTGAATAACTCAGATTTCAGCTGGTATTACTCCATTTCTCCAGTTAACACACACACACACACACACACACACACACACACACACGCTAAATCATATAGGAAAGAACAGAGAAATTATCTATTTTGACAGCTTTTATCATTAAGAAGCAGAGACGTCATCACAGGACGCTTTCGAGTAGGCTCTTGGGCAGAGAAAGGACGTGTAATTAAGTTGTTGAATAATTTAGTGACACGTATTCCCCAGAGCATATCTACTTTTACTGCTGTTGCTATTTCCAGATCCGATTTTCCAGCCAGTGATTTTTTTCCATGAGTTGTGATATTCATTTGAAACCTGAATCGTTCTCTGAGATCCAGCTCTAAAATGGAAAGTAGGGCTTTTCCCTCCACCCGGCGCTCACTTGAAAGACCTAGAGGTGCTGTGTCATTGGCTTTTAAGAATCCAAGGGGCCAAGGCAAAGGGCATGCTGAAGAATGACGTAATCAACTTTTCTAAGGGCATTAGTTACCTGGTTTACCCTGTAAAATGTTCAGTGCTGGATGTCTTGAGCCCCCAAGAAAAACACTTAGATGTACAGGATGACCTTGCTAACAATTTCTATTAAGTACCATGTGATCATAAAATGACTCATGATTAGCATCTAAAACAATGTAAGCGCAAATTAAATGAAAAGCAAAATATTTACAGATGAAATTCTAATTTGGAAAATTTGGCTAATTAACGTGTAATCTGTTTTTAATGTTATTTTAATGCGTGTGAATGCCAGCTCCTATTTCTTCCTAATAGTGCCCTGCGACTCACTTTACTTTTCCCTTTGGTTTGAAAATGCAGCCCTGAGTTGCTTCATAAGTGCTTGCAACCTCAACTTCGTCTTGATTGGTTTTTGAGATTTACCGTATTCTTCACTGTCTGCCTCCAAAATGCCTAGTAGTTTTGTTTTTTGTTTGTTTGTTTGTTTGTTTTGCTTTGCTTTTGTAAATAATCTCTGAATTATACAGTTAGTCTTTACATTATTGGGGCAGAATATCTGAAAAAACAACTTAACAAAAGACCTTTAGGTTGAGAGTTCAGTCCTTGTGGCAGGAACGTTGTTGTAGTAGAAATATAAGGTAGGTCGTTGCATCATCCCTGCAGTCGGGAGCACACAGAATTGAGTGTGGCTGCTCTGCTCTTGTCCTTCTTTTCATTCAGTGCATGACTTGAGCCCCTGCAATGATGTTCCTCCTATTCTGGGAAATAAGGAGCCTCTGACTTAAGCCTTTCTGGAAACAATCTCATAGATGTAGCCAGAGATGTCATTCCTTGTCGATTCTAAATCCAGTCAGTTACCATGAAAATTGACCATCACACTCTTCCGTTCTCAGAATTAAGTAAAATAAAATATTTATTCTCATCTCACCGTTGATTTTCCAGCTGTGGGAGGCCCTTTCCTTGCAAAATTCTATTGGTAATCCTAATCTATGAGTTTGTATATTATTTAACAAAGGAGAATTATGGTTGAAAATGGAATTCATCTCCCAACCAGATGATCTGAACAGAGAGAGATCCTCTTAGATTAATTGGAGTCAATATGATCATGAGAGTTCTTAAAAGTTCTTATAGGGGCATAGGAGGGTTAAGATATTTCTATAGTACTTGCTTGAAGGGCCTTTGTGCTAATGATGCAAGTGGTTTCTAGCTGGAAAGCTGGAAAGGGCTAGGAAAGATTCTCTTTTGGATGCCTTAAAAGAAAAACAGCCTTGCAATATTTTGATCTTAAACTAGCAAGGCATACTCAGAGCTTCTCTAGCTACAGGAAGGAAAGAAAATCAATCTGTATCCGCAGAAAGCACTAACTTTGTTGAAATGTATCACCCCACTAATAGAATACCAGTAGGCATACTTGGAAATATGGTCCTCTGGAAATTTTCTGTTACGGGATCTTCAGCATCCACATGCCCCAATGCTCTATCCATGTCAGCGAGTAGCAGTATTAGCAAAATCCTCAGCACTGAATCTTCTGTACAGGGATTATATTTTCACAATGCTTTGTGGCAATATCATAACTTCAAAGAAGTAAACGCTCTGCGTTGGAAAGGTTGACCATCTGCTGAAACCCTGAAGAGAAGAATTAGCTCCCTCCACTTCTGTCCATAACATCCACTATCCTGTGTCATCTGGATGCTGCTCACCCTGTCTTGCACACGTGTGTGCATGCACGCACACACATACACACACACACACACACACACACACACACACACACACACACACAGGTTTTCTTCTCTCGTTGTTTGTTATGCCCCTTTATACTTTTATTAGTGTCCCACAGCTATTTCTATGACACACGCCAGGACTGTAATAAGTCTTATCTTTGCTGCTGCTCATTAAAACAACTCTAAAGTTTACGCTACATAATTAGAAAAGCATATCTAAATGAATGACAGTCTTCTGTACCCATGACCAATAACCAACAACACTATCTGAATTTACTTTTTATAAAGCCTTCTGAATTAGTAATTCACCTGGAAAAAGATAACACAACCTAGCAGAAGGGAAAATATGATTTATAGTAGGCTTCTACATTACAAAGTTGAAGTCTGAGCCATTCAAACTAATATAATATACGGGAGTATTTTTCTAAAAGTAAGGGCCAAAGGTAGAATTAGACTATGGCTCTTTAAACTTAGTTACAGAAGTAAACTGTCAGAAAATGATGAAACAGTTCAGTGTCCCTCTAGAATGTTCATTACTTGAATTTCTTGTTATTTATTTCTGAGAAAGTTCAAAGGTTTCGTGCCCAGAGATGGTACTTTGGGAATGAATAAATGGTGACTCAGTTGTATAATAACTTTAGTTGGAATCTCTGGTCTGTTGTGAATTTTTCACATCTTTGGACAAAGCTGTATATTGTACTCCAGTAAAATCTTGTACCATCTTCAAGCAGAATCCTTGAGTATGATACAAGGGTAGGGTTTGCTGTGTCACCAGCAAAGGGGTAGAGACACAGCCTAGCATTGACCAGAAAGGCCTTTGGGTTTCTATTATCCTTTAGGGAACTCTACTCAGATACATCTGAATCCTTGGTTTCTCTGTAGAAAGGAATTTCATGATGAGTCAATGTAAAACAGTTTGTTAATGGAGATTTTAAAAAATTATGTGTTTATGTTTGTATATATGGGTGTAAGTGCCAAAGAGTAAAGGAAGTGTTTCAGAACTCTGGCTTAGAATTGAACTTTGTAAACCACCTCATATGGATGCTAAGAGCAAAACTTGGGTCCTCTGGGAGAGCAGCATGTGCTCTTAATCACTGAGCCACCTCTCCATTCTCTAAAAGGAGAATTTTAATATAGATTTAAGCATAGGGATTAAGAAAAAGAGAAAGCTGTATACATCAGAGAGCCTGGATGTGGCCTTTTCAAGAAGGAGTCACATTAATTGCCTTAGCAACACTCATTTTAGCGACTTTCAAGTTATAGGAAGGCCCTGGTGGAGATATTCACTGATGGGATTTTAATCCAAAAATAAAAGTGTGGTCTCAAGGGTTGCATAAGGAAATTATCTCATGCTATTTATTGTAAATACTGTTTCTTGGGAGACTACGAGACTATTTGCAGATGTATAGCTGTGAAAGGAGAATGGATATAGATGCTAGGCTTTAAAATAATTCTTTGTCATTTAAATGTTCTTACTTGAAAACATGTTTACATAAAATAAATTTTATAGCAAATGTTAATGCGGTATACATCTTTACTCTCAGTTGGCAAGAGGCTTCAACTCATGTAAAACTTCCGAGTTTCTTTCTGTCCCATGTGCACCACTGTGAAAAAAATAACTCCCACTATTATTAAGAATGGCAAACTAAAAGAGTGATGGAAATAGCGGTAATTACTTATTAATTCCTGGCATCAATGATAGAATATCCTCCTTCTATTACTGTTGAATCAGAAAGGTTATAAAAAAATTCCTCCCCAAAAATTATACTGCGACTTGATATTCCTTGTTTTGTTGATACTTATGAGGGACCTGAACTTTCTTAAAAGGAATTGGTGGGTGGGAACAGAAGGAGGTGGCAGGGTGGGGGACTGGAAGGAGAGGAGGGAGGGGTAACTGAACTGGGATGTAAAATAAATAAATTTATTTTTTTTAAAAAAATCCCTACTGCAGTATGAGTTGTAAATAAAATCATTTGGACTCTATAGAAAAGGTTAGCTTCCCAATTTTTTTTTTCACATAACCAAATGGCAGCCAAATTTGTGAAACTAGATAATCTTATTTTAGTTTTTTACTGGTGGAAGGGTACATATGCATGCTATGTTGTGGATATTGGGATTTAATAACAAGCTTGGATGTCAGCATTCACCTTCCAACATATTTGTGACCGTGTCTGGCTTTTGTTGCTTGCTGTCTTGAACACCAGACTCTTTGGCAAGCAAGCTTCCGCGGATTCCTCTCTTTGCCTCCCATGTCACGTGGGGAGCACTGGGATTCTAAAAGCTTACTACTTAGCCTGCTTGTTAGAAAGAGGTCTGGGAATTCAAACCCAGATTCTCAGGCTTGCATGACATGTGCTTTACCCACAGAGCTATCTTGCCAGCCTTGAAATTTAAATAATCTCGATCACTAGGATATTAAATTATCTTTGAAAGGTCATGTACTTGAAGAAAATTTCCAACACCTAATATTTTGCACAGTGGAAAAACGAAACAAATTTGCCTCGGGCTACTTGTTTAACTACAAGGTCGGGTAATTTGTTTTCTGGAGCTACTCTATATTTTCCAAGACCTTTAAGCCAGAAAACATTTAAAGAAGTGATAAAATAATGAAGAACAACTTTCATCTAAATTCCCATCACTAACTGATAAATAAGAAAACTGCTAATTCAGTTAATTTTGTTCCAACAATGTAAGTCTGAAAAGAACCGTGAATGCTGTCTTTTAGAGTTTCACATTTTCCCTATGATCTAATCTGGTCTTTGCCTGAACAAGAATTTTAGATGCTATTTTGGTTTTGTCTGCTGATTGCAGTACAAAAGTCAAGAATCGGGGAGATCAGATCCCTGCTGATTTCTCAAGCAAGCCAACTACAGAATTTCTTTCACCAGCTTTTTGAAGTTTGAAACAGTTAAGGAATTGAAAGTGTCAAGCCTGTGAAGAAAGCAGCTTTCTAATCTATTTTATTCTACGGTACAGCCAGAGCACTGTTTGAAAGGGACACCTGTCAAACAGCGTGCAGAGGGTAAGCATTCTGCCTCAGTTGAAACATCACATCATCAATATGCCTTGCAGAAAATGGTACTTTGTCTCTTAGATCATTGAAACACTCATGTTCTAGTGTAGATTTATGATATTCTGTCAATGACATGTGTCATTGATTTAAGATTACCTTTATAATAATTTTAGGATAGCTAGATATAATGCACATGAAGTCTGTGACCCCCAGAATTTTGAGGCAGTATTTCTGGTCAGTCTTAGCTGTGGCAGAATCCTATATGTAAAATGAACAGCTGAAGTTCACCATGGTACACGCCTTTCATCTCAGCATTTAGGAGAGAGCAGGTGGAGCTGTGAGTTTGAAACCAGGTTGGTCTGCATAGTGAATTCTAAGTCCTCAAGAACCACATAGTGCAATCTTGTCTCAAAAACAAAACCAAAAAAAAAAGCACACATACACAAAGATCACACATATGCAATGTGTGCTTCATAGGTCCTGAAAGTTTTAAAACTCTTTCAATATATATCAGATATTTGAAATATAATATATAGAGTATTTGTACCAACTCATATTCAAGGGTTTCTATATTTTACTTTTAATGCACTTGATGTGGAATGTCCATCTGCATATGTGTTGCTTTATTGGTTGATGAATAAATCTGTTTTGGCCAATGGCTGAACAGAGCAAAGCCGGGCAGGGAATCCAAACAGAGATATAGAGAGAGTAGGCGGTGTCAGGGAGACAGCATAGAGCTGCTGAAGGAGATAGACAGCCAGGACTTTACCAGTAAGCCACAGCCTCGTGGCAATACACAAACTAATAGAAATGGGTTAATTTAAGATGTAAGAGTTAGTTAATAAGAAGCCTGAACCATAGACCAAACAGTGTTGTAATTAATTTAGTTTCTGTGTGATTATTCGGGTCTGAGTAGCAAGCAAGCAGTCTCCGCCTACAAGCACAAAAGCAACAGCTTTAAGATTTTCCTTAGCACACTTTGAATACAAGAAAAACATTGAGATGAATGCCTGCCATGCCTGGCACCCTCCTCACACACCAATCCACTTATGCCAGGAGAGTGAAGGAGCCAATGTTTTAGTCGATATGATTTTTCTAAACAAAATAACTTCACTCAAAGCATATGGGTCTTTGTGTTCTTTTATCTCAAAAAAAGATATAAGCACATGAAAAAAATTTCAATTGAAAATTGGTCTTTTAAAAATATTTGTCTAGTAATTCATATTTCTATTATTTTAGTACTGTGTAAAACAAACAATTTCATATATTAATATTTATATGATAATTTGTCACCATGTATAGATAACAGAGAGGAAGGATGGATTGATTCATTCATTGTTGCAGATTTTCAATATATTAATTTATTTATCCTGCGTCTGTGTGAATACACGTGTCATGGCCCATATATGGAGGTCAGAGGTAAATTTTTAGTAGTCAGTTCTCACCTTCCAACATATGGATCCCAGGGATGGAACTCACACCATTAGGCTTAGCGCCAAGTTCTTTGACGTGCAAAGCCATCTTGCTATCCTGTCATTTGTTTTGGGGACCCAAGGTCGCCTATGCAGCTGTGGTTCACTGGAATTTGCCCTGAAAATCAGGTTGGCCCTGAAATTGGGAGTGATGGTCCTACCTCAGCCTGCCAATCAAGTGAAATAATTGCAAATATATCTGGGTTGATTATTGTTTTGAAATACAAGCTGTTGTATTTAAATTGCAACCCAAATTACATTGTGGTTGACCTATACACAGTTATGTAAACACAAACTTGATGCATACAACTTAATGTATTTGTAGATAAATAAATCCATATGAAATGTGTATAATAAGAACATATATAAACTACCCTTTTTTAAGTTTAAAGCAAATACTACAGGATGACTTACTGTAGGCACTATATGTGCAGTGGGCCTCTAGACTTGCTTGTCTGTAGTCCTCAAACTTTCTCTTCTCATTCTAACATTTTCTCTGCTTCTATAGCTTGCAAGCTGACAACCGTCACTTGACTTTGACCCTATGTGACTATTCTAGATTCACACTATAAAAGGCACCATAGAAGATTGTTCTTCTGTGTCTAGATTATTTCACTCAGCATTAAATTATTTATTCAGGATTTCTGTATCCTCCTAAGGGAAATATTCAAATATCCCATTGGGTATGTATATCACACTATCTTTAGTCACTCAATTGATGATAGATATCCAGGTTCACAGTTTGACTATTGTATTGTTTCAGTGACTGTGGGTGCACAGCTAGCTCTTGGTATCTGATTTCAGTTTAGATGTGTGTCTGTCTTCTTCTCTCAGAAATAGGATTCTTACTTGTTTCATAAATGTAGGTCATCACAAAAGTTTCCTTTTCTCAATAGCACCAACAGTTATCCTTAAATTTAAATTCCACCCTTGCTAACAGAAGTAAAATAATACCTTGCCATGGTTTCAACTTCAGTTCAGATATGATTAGTGATGATGAGAACCTGTTGACCATAATTAATACGTTCTTTGGAGAGATGTCTATTCAATTGCTAAGTTCATTTTTTAAAGGACTATTTGATTTGTTTTTCAAGTTAGTTGTAGACAGGGCAGGGAACCCTGACTGCTCTTTGGACTGGAGAGGGAGGGGGAGAGGAGTGGGGGGAGGGGGAGAAGGGTGGGAGGAGGGGGAGGGAAATGGGAGGCTGGGAGGAGGTGGAAACTTGGGGTTTTTTTTCTCCTTTTCTCAATAAAAAGAAAAAAAGAAAAAAAAAGAAGTTTCATTCATATTTCAAACTTCATTAAATGTGAATACAGAAACTCTGAAATTAAATTATTTCATTCTTTACAATTTTGGCTTGTTTTAAAATTAATATTGATATTTTTTTCTAGTTAGCATCTATGAATACTCTGGAGAAGTGCTAAAATTTCTTGTTTGGAACATATTTATTCAGACACAGATGTGAAACTCTGATTCAACAAAGGGGAGTATCGAATAATAGAATATGGTCACTATTCCCAGTTAGTACTGAGAACGATGGTGTCCAAATTGGAAGTGTATTTGTAGTAATTGGGTCAGGTATGTGTTATTTTTAAAGCTAGCTGAATGTTATTTTTAAGCCAGTTCTTTTGACATGCTATTTTGTTTGTTGTTCACTGCTGATGCTATTACTCAGTGCTAAGACAATTGCTGAGAAGCTATTTTGATCTAGGTTTTGATGATATGTTTTGGGGCAAAGAAGAAAGAAATCTTCCTCCCTAATAGTTGCCTTCTTTATAAATGTCACTCATCGTCTGATAATATGAGACTTTTTCGGGTAGATAGAGAGTAAGAGACTAGAGGGAACAGGTAGATCTCATTAGGGAAGGGAAATAGGATAGATATTTATGGATAGATGGGGGTGCTATCTGGAATAGAAGGATCAAGTGGGGAAGAAAAGGAGAGGTGCTGGTACGATGGACTATGGGGAGAGACAACCAATATTATAAGGTATATTTGAGGGTAGCATGGAGACCCAATACAGTAGAACCCTTCTAAAATATAATCATATATGAAGGCAATCTAAATGAAATCATCTAACAACGGGGAGAGAGAAATTCAAATGGAAATCTTTTGTCACCAAATGAAGCTTTCAGTACTGGGTTTGAGTTACATTTAATGGACTTGTTGGTCAGAGGGGTCCTGTGGGACTCACCAAACAACCCAAGTCCTTACCGAGATAATAGGTTGCTATCTATCAACTGACAACAAAACCCCCTGGCTGAAGACAACACCTACACAGGTCACAGAACATGGGGATGTAATGCTGGTGTGTTCCAGTGTCTTTGTTACAGAAAGGCACTCCAGTTGCTATTAAAGAGAAGTGTAAACACAAACCCAGCCACAAACCCTCTGATCTTCAGTGGTGTTCTGACTGCATATGCTAGTGCAATGGTGGTAAACCCTTGTGGGAGTCACCAATCAATAAATAATCTGATTTCAGCCCCATGCCAGGAGTTGGAACCCATACCTGACACTCCTTGGGTAACCAAGAACCTGAGACTCTATAGCCCAGGGACCTAGGGCAAACGCTAACAACAGTGGTCAAAAAGGAAAAGGATGTAGTGATGAAATTATTCCTAATGAGATTCTGGAATACTCATAGACCAATGCCTTATTGCACAAGGCCTGTATGGGTGTTTACTGTATCCTCTGTGTATATATTAAAGCTTCCAGTTAAGTGTTTTTATGGGATTCCTGAGTATGTGAATAGTAAGTCTCTGATTCTTGTGCCTTCTTTTGGGCACTATTCCTTCAGCTTGTTTTTTTTTTTATTTAATTTTGATGTGTTAGTTTTTTATTTTATTATTATCCCTTAAAATCTTGTTTATATTTAACAGGAAAAATGATAGTCAGAATATATTATGTGAAGTAAAACCTTTTTTCAAAAAATATATGTAAGTAAAATACAAAAAAAAGTGTGATTTTCAGATGTGTATGTGTGTGTCCATGTATTGTCTGGGTTTCTCTTTTATTGCTGTGCTTAAAAATACCATTAAAAAGGTATGAAACAGAGGGAAGGGTTTATTTGGGACTTACAGTTTTAGAGGCATAGACATTCATTCCATGATGGCAAAGGGCATAGGAGCAGACACAGAACTGGATCAGCAGGTGAGAACTCCCATTCCAATCCATATACAGTAAGCTGAGAGGCCAATGAAAATAGCAGGAGTGTTTTAAAACCTTCTCCAACAAGGCCGCACCCAATCCTTCTGAAATAAGTCCACCAACTGGGAACTAAGTATTCAAACACATGAGCATCGGGTCATTCTCATTTAAGAGACTATATTTCACTTCCTGGCCTCCATAGGTTTGTGGCCATATTTTAATGAAAAATGAAGTTAGCCTAAATTCAAAAGTCCCCATAGATGGGAACAAATACAGAGATTCAGCCGGCCATTATGCAGAGAGTGAGACCTCAAATAAAAAAGCCTAAATGGAATGTCTCCATTAAATTCTTCCATTCATTCAATGGAACCCTTTGGAAGTAGAGTTGGAAAAAGAGAGGGTGGAGGACACCTCTATTGTTGTATTTTTTTCTTTAAAATGCAATATTTGTGATTATTTTGAAAGTAAATATTACAGGAATTGATTATTTTCTATGGTAATGGTTATAGAAAGTTGACTTAGGCATTTTAAAGTGTTCAATACCTGTTTTTCATATAAATTTATTTTATTTTGACAGATTTTTAGCCTCTCAATCCTTAGCTCTAGCTCACATACATAATATGTAACCTAGTGTATGCTGTATGTATAGAAAGTGCATGTACTTGTAGACACAACACAAAAATATGCTTTCTTGAGTTTTCTCCTTAACACTTTAAATTCTATTCATGCTCTGTTCTTTCATAGTAGCTCACGATTCACTTTGCCATTGACATAGAAATGAAAAGCTAGACTGCTTCCAACCTTGACATCAAAATAGGTATTACAATGAAAACCTTGATACTTGTCTATCATGGCACACCTGTGTGTTTTTCTTTCAATCCTGTAGCTGAGCATGGTTGCAAAGTCCTTATGCATTTCCTTTCACTGATTTACATAAGCTATAGCTACAGAACATCTCTATTCATGTACTCTTTTACACTAGCCTCAAAAATAATCTTTCATAAAATTCATCAGTTAGTCAACATAAACAGAATTGTATTTTCATTTTAATTATACTTTTCAGTGAAGTTAAGAGAACCTCTTCATTTGCTTAATAACCATTCTTATTTGCCATCCGGTAAACTTGCTTTTCTGACTAATAGCTAATAGAGGTTCTAGATGGGTATGTTAACATTTCCTTGAAAATTGAGTTTTAGGATATAAAAGTGACAATCTGTAGACTTCAGGTAATACATCGTTTGTTAAACTAGACTCTCATAGATTTTCACAGTGCTGGTTAACAGTTTTTTTTTTCACTTGAGCAAAAATCTCCCTTTGAAGTTATGCCAATTTTGTCTGCTTTAAATTCAATTTGAGTTTGATTACGCCCATCACATCTTCTTTATAAATTGAACAATTCCCCCAATTGTGTTCCCTACCAACAGTCCACTTTTATGTGTAAAAGCAAGTCTGCTTTTGAGTTTCTAATCTGTTGTCTTGTCTGTTTCTCTCTAAATACTCTGCTGTCCTTTTGGATTGCATCCCTAGTTCTAATAGTCCCCGGCTTGGCTCTTATTTTCAAAATTGGCACAGTTATTTATGCTAAGTAAGAAGTTACCTTAGTGCCGTGGTTATTGAAGGTGAAGTTTCTGGTATGAAATTGTATCGTGAGAGTCAGGCCTTCAACTGCTGGAACTCATACCTCTTACCAAAAGCTCTCTTACCACCACGTGAGGAATGAGCAAAAATGACTGCCTGTGACTGGTGCAGGAAGTGAGCCTTCACCAGATACAGACTCTCATGACTGTGGTTTAGGACTTCTATGTATCCAGAATTGTGTAAAAACAAAAATCTGCTGTCAAAACCCATCCACTGCATGGTATTCTGACAGATGTATTCAAAGGTATGTACAGCTTTACACAAATTTTAGCATATATTAAATTATTAAAAACATTTCTGTGTATTAAATAATTTAGTTTTTTGATTGTGTGTTTTGTTTTTTGATTTGGGGATGTGTCTTTCTCTGTGAGAATCCATAATACACACTTCTCTTGACTCAATTTCTCTGGGTAAAAGCAGAAACCGTCAGGTGCCATCCACCTATCAAATGAAATATTACTGGGCATATAAAAGGAGTCGATAACCATATAGATTTATTGGATGGATTGTAACCACGCATGTCCCCTACATGGGCATCTTAAAATCACACCATGGAGAACAGACCCAAGAACTTATCAGACACTCCAGCCCAAGGAAAGGGTGTAGTTACTTCACCAGAACACCCCAAAAGTGACATGATACATGGCTATGAGATGGCATGACCTCGCTGCAACCTATCATCTGATCCCTTGTTGGTGGGACAAGAAACAAGGAATTGCTACTCAACTGCCTGCTTGTCCACACGTTCACTCGCCTGGACCTGACTCACCATTTCCTGTTCTGGATCGATTACCAGCTCTCCGTCTCATTGAATTGAGCTCTTATAGCTCTTAAACCTGGATCCAGCAGTAGTTGCTTCCTGGCACTGTTTGGGTTCATCATCTTATCCAGGCGTTCTCTTGGCCCACTTCAGAAACCTCTTGGCCTCAACAGCAGCCTTTAAAACTTGAATGTATATGTAAACTATAGATGTGCATGTGGTAGATTTACTGCGCACTGTGTGACATGAAAGTTAATAGTACTGATTCAGAGGCAATAAAAAAGAAAAGCCTTCATTTGCCTTGGCCAAGCAACCAAGGTAGATGAGCTGATATGAAAAGCCGTCTCATTGAGAGCACTGAACTTTGAGTATTTATTATTTGTGGAAGGCCTCAAATGTGTTTCCCTGAGTTTCTGGCACAGGGAACTCACTTGATAGGAGTTATAAACTAATTTGTGTTCAGCAAGATTTGGACCTTGAGATTTCAGTCCGGTGCTCCAATGTGGGTCTCTGACATAGCTGACAATGAGGACTACTGAGAACTCAAGAACAATGGCAGTGGGTTTTTGATCCTACTGCATGTACTGGCTTTGGGGGAGCCTAGGCAGTTTGGATGCTCACCTTACTAGACCTGCATGGAGGTGGGTGGTCCTTGGACTTCCCACAGGTCAGGGAACCCTGATTGCTCTTTGAGCTGATGAGAAAGGGGGACTTGATCGGGGGGGGGGGGGGATGGGAGGCAGTGGCTGGGAGGAGGCAGAAATCTTTAATAAATTAATTTAAAAAAATAAAATAAAATAAATAAATAAACTAATTTGTGTTGCATCATGCATACGTTTATAATACATTATTTTCTGCAAGGTTAGATTTGAATTCATAGCATGAAGGGATTTACATTTATTGATGTGTTTAGTAGAGTTTTAACTTTTCCATGGTTTTACTACATTGCTTTGGACTAATACCTAATTTTGAGATTTTATTAGCTCTACCAAGTTTATCTTCAGCTAGAAACTTTTCATCTTATTTTCACTTATCAGAGCAGTCAAATAACATGATATTTGTCTTCTAATTCTTATACTTTCATTTATTAGTATTTTCTTTTAAAGCTGGCAAGGGCACAAAGTTTATGGTTGCAGTGCCAAGACCCATAGCTGGCAATGTGACTAACACACCATGAACTATGTGCTTCTGAATACCCTGGCTTTGTTATTGTAGTTTTAGGACCTATAGAAGTTCCCCCCTACAACTTCCTATATTTAAAATAGATCATAATTAAGTATTCATTTTAATCACAGTTTTTTGTGTGATAATGAGGCTTTTTTAGTTTCCTGACACCAACTTAGAAAATAATCCATTTTCTGATACATGACGACAATCATATCCCTGTAGTCAACACCAGTTGAGCAAAATGAATTATTTTAAAGTTTTTTTCTCATCTTTGCACGTCGTAATTTATATGAGCCTATCATTCTTTGACTTATTTAGTTTTTGTTTGTACTTTCATTTCCCATTTCATATTGAAGTCACCTTAACTTCAGAGAAAATAAGTGGGAAACTTCCATTCTGTTTCTATATTCTGCACCAGTTTCTTGAATGTTTGCAAGAACTTATTAATCAAACTCATTTGCTCTGCAGCTTGCCTTTGTAGAGTGGGGATGCATGTTAATTGCCATTTGGATTTCACGAGAAGGCTATGGCCTGTCGAGCTTTTCTATTTTGTACTTCATTAATTTTGATATTTTGCATATAGAATTTCTGAAATTTTGAACACTTCTATTAGATTTCTAAGACTTGTTTTCACATAGGCACTAATAGTACTCCTTTTATAATTAAAATCAAGATAGTGTCCATAGTCATTTAGTTTTCTCCTATATTTAATGCATCTCTAACTTGTATCTATTTCTGTGATCAGTTATCTGATACTTGTCTGTTTATTAGTAATCCTAGAGACTGGGTCCTGTTTGATTTCCTGGCTCATATTTTGCTTTATGGTTATTTAGTTGAGGTCTTCCTCACCTTATTTTGACTAGAACAGCCTTATCATTCTGTCAGTAGGCACCTACCTTTTCTGAAATGAGTGTTAGCTTTGACGGTTTTCCTTTCACTCTTTCTTCTGTGATTAATGTACTTAACAGTGTAAATATCTCTGCAGAGCTTTGTTTTCACACGGTTTTAGAATGTAGTGTTTTCATTATGCAATTTTAAACAATTTTTTGTTTGACTACTGATGTTTTTCTTTCACACAAGAGTATTCACTTAGTAATACGTGTTTTATGTTCAGATTGGTCCTTAAGAAGTTCTGATCTGATTAACTTCATATCACTGTGAACTCGATTTCATCACCGAAATTAGTTTCTGATATGATTGGTTTATTTGTTGAAGTTAGGCTACTCTGTGCACTGTTACTCCACTATTTATAAAACAGTAGTTTTCAGGCTGTGCCTCACCATATGAGGCTTTATTTGACCAAGACCTTCTGGCTTCTTTTTGAGAGAGAAGGAAATCTGTGCTTCTGGGTATATCTACAAACAACAGCTGGGTTCTGCTCTTTGATCTCTGCTATGACTCTCTGAGCCTGAGTGCAGTGGCTTCTTTCTAGGGGCTGGTTTGAGTTCCTACCAATCAACATAGACCCCATTAACATTTCTTTCTGTCCTGTTCATTTGTGAAATTCTGATATATCCTTTGAATTTAAAGTCATTCTATAAATCACATCGATGTGTGAATATATGAATCTATTTACTGCATGCTATATTATATGGGAGTCAATACAATTGGAATGAAAGAACAGAATATATTTATTGGTTCAAGTTCTTAGCCTTTAATCCTACCACTGGTGGGGGAGAAGAGGCAGCTGGATCTCTGAGAGTTTCAGGACAACCAGGCTGTGTAGACAAGAAAGAAACAGGTGTGAGGAAGGAGGAGGGAGGAAGAGAGGGAGGAAGGGAGGGAAGGAATGAAGGAAGGAAGGAAGAATATTCCAATAGTTATCAGAAACATACATCTTAAATCAAGGGAAGAAGAGGGGGAGAGAAGGAGTAGAGAAAAGAAAAAAGGAAAGGAAAAAAAGAAGAAAAAAGAAAAGAGAAAGTAAAGGTCCGCATCAACTGTTTCCATTAGGCTTTGAGAGCCCAGAGCTATAGACTTAGCTTCTTTAAGTCTTAATTCATTTTCCTCTGTTCTTTTCAGAGGGTGGTAAGAGATTTTCGAACTTATTTTTCAGTTTTGAATTTTTGGTATCTCCCCATATTTCTCATAGAAACAGCTTCATTGCATTGACTCTGTCCTAGGCATGCATTTAAGGTTCATGTATCACTTAGTGATATTCAATACTTAAGTGGTGATGTGTGTCTTTAAGTGACGTTGATGAAAATAATGACTAGGATGAAATACTCAGAAGAGGATTCAGGGATGAAAATCTTATTTTAGTCGTACTACTTTCAGGAGACCCAGCTGGCTGCTACCCTGAAATGTTTTGACTTCCAGGAGATGCTGTGGCTTAGCTGATTGTTGTTTCCCGTAGCCTGAACACTACAACATGTCTTTATTCATCACCTCAGGAAGAATTTCATGTACAATTTTTCAGACTGTTACTCCAGCCTTGTAACATGGGACATGACTTACCCGAAGACCCAGATCTTCTGCTTCCAGGGTCCACACCCATTGCCTAAGACCTGTGTATTCACTCTCTGAGCAGAATCAAAACTTAGGTCATGAGTGTATCAGTTAAACACATCCCTCTGATGTCGGTGCACTCGGTCTGTTTCCTGGCTGCTCAGGGATTGCCGTAGGAGATCTTCTACAGGAAGGTCAGGTTCACGTCTTTACCATTTTACACTCTCAACACACCTTACTCGTGTTCTGCTCTCCCAGTGTGTGGAGGGTGACTTGCCAACTAATTGGATTTGAGAAGATTTTTTTTAATGGATAATGGATTATTTTGTCTGTTTTCTTGAAAGGTATTCAGATAATTATCAGCAACCTCCAATGCTTAACACAAGGGACAGAAATATGTGGTAATTTTTAGCCCTGTGGCAAGGGTAGGGGGAAATGTCTTTGAATCACAGTGTGTGGGAATGGCAGGATTCTGGTTTAAGACGAGCTGAATCACACTGTGTGGGCAGCTCTGCCCACACTGCCCACTGACAGGTGACAACGCTCAATGAGTAGTCAGCCTAAAGTTACAGGTGCTCAGAGGCCGGAGACTCACTCTCCAAAGATAAACAAGAATCAACAATGTGGGGACCACTGCAAATAAAGGTATATCTACACATTTGTTGATATCTGTCACTCATATGACATAAAAATTCAAGCTTATTCAACACTTTTTGAAGACATTTTTAGCAATTTGATTCACTCCAAGATATGTATTTCATATTACATAAAATTAATTAGGTCAGCTAATTAGATAACAATTGTAAAGAGTTATTGTTATTGTTTTTTTTCTGTTTTTCTTATGATGGCCTAAAATGCCTCATCTGGTTCAGAACCCACATCATCCCTCTTTATCTCATTCCTTCTCCATCACCCCAGTCAAGCTATGGTATCTCCATCCCCCTTCATTTAAAAACTCCCTAATTTGTTTCATAGTAAGATGTTTCCTGAACACTCCATACAGTATAGTATTCACACATCAATTCCTTGTTCCTGTTTGTCTGTCTGCCTCTCTGTTTATTTCTGAAATAAGGTCTCACATAGCCCAGGATAGCCTTGAAATTGCCATGTAGCAAAGGATGTTTCTGAATTTCTTATCCTGATTCTTTATTTCCAGAGCTGGGAATAAATATGTGTACCACAACTCCTA
Organism: Microtus pennsylvanicus; assembly: GCF_037038515.1. Lineage (NCBI taxonomy): Eukaryota > Metazoa > Chordata > Mammalia > Rodentia > Cricetidae > Microtus > Microtus pennsylvanicus. The sequence continues at coordinate 16,015,176 of NC_134598.1, forward strand.
TTTAAATACTAAGTATTGAACTCAGGAGCCTGTGCACATTAGTGTTGGCGTGAGGCTTCAGCCCAGCCCCTGCATTAGACAGGCACCTTACCAACAAAGCCATATCCACAGCCCTTCCTTTTTTGTTTTATATCCCTAATCACTCTCTAGAAACATTTATTCATATATTTAGTGTCTTCTCCACTACAGTCAGCAAAGAATTTACTTAGTTTGTTAATGTCGTATGCTTAAGAAAATTACTGGAGTTCAATAATTATTTATGAATGACTGAATCAGTACAGACTTTATATATCATGTATATTATAAAAGAAATCATATCATTCTGAAACTGTTAAATTAATGGGAACGGCAAACTGTGAAAACATTAAAGTACATAATGTGTTACATAAACAAAGGATATTAATTCTCTGATTATTGTCATTCATAACTCCAAATTCATAAACTATTATATAGAACTGAGATGGTTTTATTTTGCGCTTATTTCTTCTGTCTCTTTTGCACTGTTGTATATCAAATCCAGAACCTTGTCCAAGTAAGTGTCATAAAACATAATTATCCCTACCTCTGGAAGCTTAGTCAGCCAACAGCCAAAGATCTCTGAATGTATATACATGTTGCTAAAAGATGAACTTAAAATAAGAATTATTTTCTTTAAAGACATTGGGGGATATGGTTGAAGATTGGGAGAGGGTGAAGGAGAAGGGAGAAGCAGGGAGGGGAGCAGAGAAAAATGTAGAGATCAATAAAAAGAAAAATTTTTAAAAATGTACCATGGCAAACACTACAAATAAAATCAGTTGGAAGAAAAAAATGACAAGTTGCTAAGCCATAAGAATTGTTTGTTAAAAAAACAGATCAATGATAACATAATGATTATAATCACTTAAGGTCATTTGTTGAGTGGGATTTCTGAGCACACTACTGGACTAGAAACATATCACTTATATAATCTTATTGAAATCATAGGACTAGATTATAAGGTACTACTAGTTCTTCTACCATACCAATTTTTATAAAATCTACAGTACAAACTGCTTTCCTGAAGTCATAGAGCTAACTAATAAAGAAGAAGAGCAAAAGCTCAACTTAAATTTACTTCAACCCTAAAACCCGTTTTTTTTTTTTTTTTGCCATGGTTGAATCTACAAGACATAGCAAGATACAATTATTTGAGTTAGCTGCAGGGTGGAAGCACCAGGAGAGACCAGTCATGTGATTTCTGGCCCCAGGAATTCACTCTGACTTTGCTTCAGGAAAATGTTAAGGACCTATATGAGACTTTTTAAAATAGTCGCCATAGACTCATTGGCAAAATAAATTACATTACACTGGCATTAATGGGTTAGAGAGTCCAGTCCAACATAAGAGGGAGATCAAGAGATCCGAAGATGGGGGTAAAAGCTGTTTATAACATCCAATAAGTTCAATAAGTCCTGGAGGTGATGAGGGGAGGAAAAAAATCAAGAATGCATTTGCATGTGACCCTAGATAGGTAAAAGTCAGATCAAATGCTTTGGATGGGTGAGATTTTCAAAGTTTGTGGACTTTTTTTAGTCCTCTGAGGTTTATAGATGAACATCTAGGGGACAACACAGCGAGATAAAAATTTCAGAAAAGTCAGTCTGAATAACTGACTGATCCCTTCATGAAATATTTATTAAATATCTTTTTTGACCCCAGAAGAATTTCAAGCAGGGGGATGGAGTGAGAAAAGCCTGCTGGGGGAATCTGGAAGTTAATATGCAGAGAAAAAAATATGACCACCTAGATCATTGTATCAACTTTCCTTACAGTAAAGTAAAAAGTAAAATAAAATATTAAAAAGTAAGATAAAGTAAAAATAAAAAGATGAACTGCAGTAAGCAACGGTTTCAGAAAGAGGGAGCTGAATATTAGAAAACAGTAAGAAACTGAATTTTAGCAATTTGTACTTTTTGTTTATGATTAAAGATTTCTAGAGATGCACTTTAAATTAAAATAGTTTGCAAATGGGTTGCATTCTTCCACATCGCTGTTCAATCTCTGAAGATCCTAAAAGTTGATCATTTAGGCTTTTCCATAACTAATATCTCTCAAAATGCTGTCAAAAAAGCTACATCTGACCAATTAGACAAGGAAGGCTTTCTTGAAGATTATTGCAATAGAATTCAAACTATAGAAATGGGGATAAATATTGGACTTTTAGAAAGAGAAGTAGGTGAGACGTAGGTCCTGGAATGAGATAGTGGAAATGTTTAAATGATTTTGGGTTTGGTCGATTGAATAACTTGTCTATTTTTGTTAATTGACTCTTTGAACTTGGCTCCCGTCTTCTCACAGAAATGGGGAGTCTGAAGCTCTAAATTTCCGAATGACAATATTCAACAATGTCTCTCGGACTGTTCAGAAAAGAGAATCCTGGGTTGCAAATCTGGCAAGACATTGGAAGAAGATTTTATTTTTCCTGAAAGGCAGTAAAATTATTTGTAGTTGTAATTTGCAAAAGTAAATTGTCTAAGCAAAAGGCTGTTCAAGGTCTACACTTGTAAGAAGAATTTCATGATTTTATCAAGGTGAAAAGAAAGGTAAGGGCTATCTTTACGATGAATAGCATGGTAACCTAGTGTTTTTCACTGACGTTTGTCATCATGAAACAGGGTCACGGTTGATCTGGCTTTGATGAAGGGTATTGGAATGGGTTGAGTGTCCTATGTCTGTAATCGATGACACGTGAGATGATGACCTTTCATAAAATAGTTCGTCTTCTTTCTACACATATACAACAAATTCTGTCTGTCTTTTGCTGTAGATGGAAGTAGTACTTAGATATGCACTTGATGCTAAGCGAAGCTGTCATCAATGGAAATTAGTCTTTTTCTGTGCGCAGTATTTCAACACTCAGTGTTATGCATAGAATTATTTGTTCTAAATCATAAACAGATATAAACATAAGGACATCTAATTTTGGAAAGTTAATAGTATATTAATATCTATTCTAAGAAATACTAAAGGTTAATTTAGAGGAATAAATTTTTAAATTTGATTTACACAGATGTTAATTTATCAACTACAAAGTGTCAAAATGTATGCTGTTCAGGATCCAAAAAGAGACCAGCAGAGAAGCTTCCATATGGTGCTAAGGGGAGGAAAGCAAAGCATTTGATTGGTTAAAGGGAAATACCAGGTTTAAAACTTGAAATCACCCTATTCTAAGATAAACCAAATGGCACTGTTCACCAGTCACTGTAGAAGTTTACAGAAGTGGGCAATTGGTAGTTTTGGCACAGGTTCATCTTCCAATGGACCCTGGGTGTTTCTCATCTCATTTGGATAGATATATCCAACAGTTGACAGAATTCTTGTATTCGTTTTCTTACTTATAGAGTGGGAACTATTATGGTGAAAAAAGTCAAGTAGAAATCCTACAACCATTAGTAAAAGAAGGGTCTATGCTCAGTTTTCTACACACTGATTAGTGTGATATTCAAATTATGTATTATATTATATTACCAAATTATAAGTATATAGTATGATAGAGCATGATACTTTTTGATATATGAAGCATTAATTAAGGGAAAGAGGCCATGAATTTGAAAGCAAGCAAGGGATGTACAATGGAAAGCTTGAAGGAAAAGAATGAAGAAAATTCTGTAATTGTATTAAAACCTTAAAAAAAGAGGAATGTGGAATAGCCTATTCATTTAATTGAATATACCATATGTGTATTCAATTAGCACATTTTACCCCACACAAAAGAGAAATGGGTTTTGGAAAATGACAATGAGTTCTCATAAACCTAACCAGGTAAGAATTATAATTGAGGCTGCTTTCTCAGATCTGTATTTTGGTTTTATCTGAGCTAAAGATCACATCTGGAAGGCAGCTATTATCCAACAAAATGGCTACCCCTGCTCCTGTTAACAGCAGCTTGCTTTCACCTGGTCAGGACAGCAGTTAGCCTTCACCTCAGCGGTGCTTCTGCCTCCTAGCTTTTTACTGTAATTTTGACACAAACGTAATCACCTTTCTCTTCTTCAAGATAGCACGTCTGTTCATAGAATCAACAGTATTATTTTGATTTGATCTAGCAATCAACAAGCAACTACTACACTCGACTTATTGCTAAGACATTTTTGAGTGTCAGCAAATAGAAAAATAATCCAACAAAATTCTAGAGGTTCAGCAGTATGGAGCATGTCAAGGTATTCTTTCCAAGGTAAAATGTATCTTGTTAAATCTAATTTCCCCTACGAAAATGAATCACAGAACTTAGGAAACTTCTCTGGACTGCAAAGGTGGCATATAACTGGTGTGGACGTCTTATTGGTACCCATCTTCTGCATGATTCAAAAACTTGCTATTTTTGTACAGGACTTAGTAAAAGACAAGGCACCAGAACAGGTTCAGGCTATTATACCAGCTACGATGATAGACAGGTTGTATAATAGAATGGATCTAATTGTGCTGTAAAGTCTTAGCAACCTTTAAGGATGCTGTTTGGAGCCTATCCATAATCGTAGGTAAATTATAACGAGATCTTGTGATTTTTGGAGTAAAACATGTGCCATATTATATAAATGAGTATTCCCCTTTTAAGAAACAGATCTTAGTCTGTTTTGCAGCATTCAGGAACTAAGCGCATACCCACATACCTCTGTCATTGCTAATATCCAAAGTCAACTTGACAAGATTTGTAATAACCTAAGAGACAAACCGCTGGGTATGTCTTGAGAGAAAATGTGAAAATGATTCAATGAAGAAGGAAGACCTAGCCCTAGCATTTTTGTGCTAGTAAATAGAAAAAAGGAAATGTCAACACTTAAGCTTACCCCCAGTGAATTAGGACACCATCCCATGTACTTGGGTCCCTCCATAAATAAACATTTTCACCGAGAAGGACACCGAAACACCAGCATTCATTTCTCTCTAGCCTATGGTGTGACAGGCTCCCTTACATGTCTGCCTCATTTCGTCTCTGCCACAAGGAACTGTGTCTTCTCAAACCATGTGCCAAAATAAGCACCTCCTTCCCTGAGTTAGTTTCATCAGGCATTTTATCCTAGTAACAAATGAAATAACAAATATAGCCACCACATCAGTATGCCACTTTACCTAATTGCATAAATTGAGTGTTGACACACCACGCTATCAATTTGGGAAGGCATAGTACTTCACTAATGAATGGCGATGATATATAAAATTTTGGCTCAACAGTCCCTGAAAGCAAAGTATCACACGCAGTAGCATAAATATCAGTGGAGTACTACCATGCTTCTTCTTTCCTAGTCTATTCTTATGAGAAGTTCTCCACTCTCACTTGTCAGGATAAGAGCAGCCTCTGTAATGGTTTATTGATTATTCAGCATCATGTGTTGGCACAGCCTGAGAGGGGATGGCTGTGGTACATAGGCATTTTTTTCTGGACCATCTCTTAGAAGCAAGGGTGAATAAAAAATTTTCTCAGGGGTCAGAAATTGCACAGTGATATGATATTTCTTCTTTCTTGGAAGGAACTACACATATATAATGAAGACATATAACTGCATTGTAATATATGGTGTATGGCCAATTATTTCACTGAATAATAATAAGCTTTGGAATATGTGTTTGGAAAACTGGGGACAAGGAAAGTGGTAGACGTCTATGAGTATACGCTATACATTTTGAACAAGTAAAAATGTGGAAACTTTATCCTGTATGTATGCTCACCAAAGAGCAACCAGAGAAAGAAAATACTGTTATTGTCAATTCACAGAATGGCCTGTTATATCAATATCAATCTTTATGACCAGCAACCAATGCCATTGACTAATGGGATTAAGAACAAAATTTCTATAGTGGTAGGGATTTAGGTTATAAATCAACCAGTTGAACATGGCAGAATCCTACTCACCTAGACTGACCTGGCTGCAGCCGTTGCTGCAGGCTCAATCTTCCAGCGGCAGAAACCCACACTGAATCCTGATGTAGCATCATTTCCTCAGAAAGGAGGTCAGATAGCTGTCTGGTAGGGAACAACTACAATGAGCAATTCCCATCTTCCTTGATGCAGGGTTTTACTGTTATTGAAACATACAGGCACTCTAGATATGGATTTCCCTTTCTTTTTTTTTTAAGATATGGATTTCCCTTTCTTGAATGCAGTGTTCTTAACTAAACTCCATCTGTCTGCTGACAGAATACCTATCTATGGACTTGGGACACAGAATTCACTGGTCTTGCCATGATCACAACCATCCAGAAGAAACTGCCATATGATTATCATCAATGACTTTTTGGGTGCCTGTTTGTATCATTGTCAGTGTGGTAACAAGTTGCAATCTTCTCCAAAAGCTGTATATATTCTGAAACTACACCAAATTTGTTTCCTCTCAGGACTGTGATTCATAGATCCAAGACTGAAGGGGAGGAAATGTGGGGAGCATCACTCACTCCCATTACAAGTGACCCAGTAGAAAAAAATTGTTTTATTGTCTTCCCTTATGTTATGCTGGAGGAAACATCATATCTCTGTAGAAGACCCAGAGTCCCAAACTACTGTTCAGTTCCTTTGAGTTCATCATTCCTCTTCATCAAAAGTGTTAGTGTATTAGTAAGGGTTTCTTGTAATTTCCAAAGGAAGTTATCTGGAACACTACATAGGATATCTCATTACTATTCTGTCTGATGACTAACTTTAAAGGCAAATGCAAGCCCTCAGTCCTACAGGATTGCACAGGCACAACTCCTTAAGGTTTGTGACATTCTGCAATATAAGAAATCACAAGTTGCTTCATGAAGAAATACAAAGAGAGTGATGGAAAAGGGAAATTAGAATGCCCAACACAGATGATGTTACTGATCATGTATCTTTCCTCATGATTATGTATGTCATTTATGTGAACATAAGATATACTTGATTTCTTCTCATTTTCACTTCTATTATGATTCACAATAAGCACTGACTTTGTATCATAGTATTTAAGTGTTATTAATTTTATAGCACAGCACTTAAGTGCTGTTACTTTTATAATGCAGTATGGGAGCTATTATGGAAAAATAATTAATCACCACTTAAAGATTTTACGACCTTTTCTGCAGTATGATTCAGTATACTTTTTGAAATAAAATAGAATATTTTAGTTAGTCACACCAGGATTTGCAGAGTATCTGTGAGGGATTAGGTCCTGAAAACCACCTTCCAGAGACAAAATGCACACATGCTTCAGTTTCTTATACCATAAGTCAAAGGACCTGCATTATCTAAGCACATCTTTCCTTATGTCTTTAATGGCCTAGAGATTACTTATATTGCTAATAGAACCTAAATCTTATACAAGTAGTCATTAGAATGTTCTTTAGTAAATCATTGCAAAAATAAGTTATTCATATTTAGCAATGAAAAATATTTTCCTAATTATTTAGATTCAACCATAGATGGTTGAATTTTCAGATGTGGAACAACAGGGGATTCAAGAGCCAATTACATAATGTTAGTCAGAATTGTGGTTTTGTTATTGTTCTTATTTGAAGGCTAGCTATCACTTAACAATCTACTTCTGGGTTCAAGTGACAAGTTAAGTATTTGAGTTTTTTGTGGTTGTTTGGTTTGTGGTTTCTAAGTGTTAAGGATCAGAGCCAAGGCCCTGTATGTTCTGGGTAAGTGCTGTATTATAGACCTGGAAGATCCCATGCCCAAGGGGCAGACTTGTAACTCTAAATTTTATGCGTCATTTCACTGGACCGGTATTCTGCCTAAACATTATTTCTGGATGTGTCTTTGATGGTATTTATGGAAGAGATTAACATTTAAATCAGCAGGCTGAGCAGAGCAGATTGCCCTCCCCAATGTGGGTGGGCAAGATCCAATCTGCTGAGTGACTGAATGGAAGAAAATAGTGGAGAAAGAGGAGTTTGATCTCCTGACTGAAGGTTTGAGCTGCTATATGAGTCTTCTCATGCCCTTGGACTTGGATTTCTATTGCCAGTACTTACTACTATCTCTGAGGCCTTAAGCTAAATTGAAACTACAGTACCATTCTTCAAGGCATAGGCCTTCTGACTTAGACTAGAGCTTTAGCTGAGTTCTGTTTTCAGATCTTGTGACTCACAGTGGAAATCTACCACCACCTCCAGGGTGCAAATACCACACTGAGAATTCTGAGCCTCAATAGTTCTATGAGCCAATGCCCTAAAATAAATCCCTTCACGTGTGTGTGTGTGTGTGTGTGTGTGTGTGTGTGTGTGTATGTATGTATGTATGTTCTATTGGTCCTGTATGTTCTATTGGTCCTGTTTCTCCAGAAACATCTCATTATTGCAATAGTAAAGAAACCATGGTACATATAAAGAATGGAATAATAAACAAAAATGAGTGATCAAGTGACCTAGTTTGCTTTGCTGTCACTTTGGTAAAACTCCCCGAAATGAGCTTGGAAGGGGAGTTTATCTTAGTACTGCCAAATCACAGTCCATATGGAAGGATGCTACAGCAGGAACGCTAGACAGGAGCTGGAGTAGAGACTGTGGGCAGATGCTGCTTACGGACTTGCTCAGCCTGCTTTCTTATCCAACCTGGGAACACTTTCCCAAAGGAGGTGCCTCCCACAGTGGGCTGGGCCATCCTAAATCAATCATTAATCAAAATGGCGTCCTCACAGAAGCGCTTTGCAATCCAATATGATAGAGGCATTTCCTGAATCGAGGTTTCCTCGTCCTAGGTGACTCTTGTTGTGTCATAGTTACAAGGCTTAAAAAGATATAGTGTGGCTTTTAGTGTATATTAGTAAATGAAGGGCGCTGCCTCTAAAACCTGAACTGACTGGACAAAGGATCCTCATATCGTGAAGTGGTTCTGTGTGGAACCACAAAGGGACATACAGGGCACTACATATTTTTCAAACTCCGTAGAACTCACAGTGCCTATGGTGGCCTGGAGTTTGAACCATGGACTTTACGTGATAATGTCACCGTGTGGACCCAGACTCCCCAGCTCATGGTACTGGGGGACATGTGTGCATGCAGGTAAAGAACCAGAAGAACTTTGTGCCTTCTGCCATGGAAGAACGGAAATTCCGTTTTTAAAATAATGCGTGCTAGGAGGTTCTGAATGGAGGTATCCCTACACTTTGAAAACCATGACTCAATGCCCAAATCACATATTCTGTTGTTATCTACGTTGACCTGATAACACGATGGCAAATAGATGTGATAATAAGGATTCAACCATTTCCTTTCCAAAAACAATGGCAATGTCATAATTTTAAGCAAAAGCAGTTCAAGAAAGAATGAGATGGAATTTTTATATCAATATTGAGCTCACTGAACCTGCAATAGAATATTAATGCAAATCTAGCATTTAATAATATTTACATCTTAAAAATTTTCATTTGGAAATGAACATTGGGAGAAAAGGGGACATTCTTTTCAGTAAGGAAAACTTTCTGAGACATATTTTAATCAAATTTGACTCCTAAAGATTTCAGTCTTTAAATTGATTCATTTGGTCATACATGCTTTCAGCCCGAGTGTAGGCCCCACCCCCAAAGTCTTTCTCAGTTCACTGGGAAGCTGTCCTTCAGCCTGACTGGTTGTAATTTATTTTTGTATTTTATTTTTGTGTGTGTGTGTGTGTGTGTTTGTGCTGAAATTCCCCTTGTAAAGGTCAATTCTACTTCCCTTGAGTAGATCCTAGGGCTTAAACTGTAATTACCAGGCCTGATGACAAGGGCCTTTAGCCCCCCGGAGGCATCTCACAGGCCTCTACTTGTGATTTATTTTAAAAGGAAGATAAATATCTTTACTCTTCTGTCAGGCTAGCCTAATCCTGCTTTTTAAATAAGAATTGGGGTAATTACTATGTATGTAAGTGTACGCTTTCTCTTAACATAGTGATCCTTTTCACAGTAAATAGTTCATCCTGAAATCATTGCTTGTTACTAACAAAATGGTAATAACGTTTGGCAAGCTTAGCCTCCTTGGCCAAGCTTAGCTTCTAGGTATTCTCTTAATAACTAACACTGAACAGCTTTGGAGACAGAAAACGACATGCTGATACATTATTTAAAAAAAAGATTTGGTTTTGCCCACATTCTTTGATGTCTCAATTGTTTTGTTTTTGGTTTTTGTGCCTTCCAGGTCCTTAACTGTACTCCTAATAATATTAAATCAAAAGGATTTGGGCCAAGAACTATGGCAAATCAGAAATAAAAATAAAAGTTTAGGATTGATCATAAAATTGCCTATGAATATTGAGTACTATGGTAATTAGTAACTTTATACTCTTTTAAGGGAGGAATTTTCACAGAGGAAACAAGACATATAGAAATGGGGAAAACATTAGCTATGTTTCTAAGATTGGAATGCAGATGAACGCTTAAGCATTTTAAAAAGCCATTCATTCCCTACTGCTTTGGAAGGTACGGGTGTGTGAAGTGACACCATGAAGCAAACCAACAGTGAGATCTTTTGAAAGAGTAACACACGAAGAAAGGAGCCCAGAGAATGGTATGAATGATTTAATCAGATAGGATTCAAGTTTCTCCCCGGCCATTTGCCTTTTATTCGTCATTTCAGTTAGTAACATGTCCATTGGCTTATCACCAAGGTTACGCATGCACCTTGAGGTGGTCACAAAAGGTACACGATACAGAGGTTCATAATTAGGTTATACAGTATATTCAGAATCCCAGGGGAACTAGTAGATTCTAGAAATATTGATTAAGCAAGATGAAAAACTCTCATACAATTTGAGCTACAGCAGTGTTAAAGACAAATACAGGCTTCATTAGCCACAAAGCTCACAAAAAAAGGAATTGATTAAAGAATATCTCTTTTATGCAAAATAGACATTTTAGGATATAATTTGATAATACTCTACTATATACTGACATTTCCTTTGATCATTTAATAAAAATATATTCTCCTTGCCAGAATTTATATTTTTTAATATTTATAATTGAGGTAACAACGACAGAAGACTTAAACTATGGATACTGTTGTGGAGGAATTCTTTTAGATAATAACACTTTTCCAGAACTAAATGAATACATGACTAAAAATTAGTTAGATTTTATATGGAGACACTAAAGACTACAGCACAGTGGACAAGCTGATATATCAGTAGTCTGCAAGAAAATGAGGCAGTCAAGTGTTTGTGGAACCAACATACAATGTACAAATAAGGAATGAAAACAGACCTATACTACATGGGATTCACTGCCTTCGGTAATTCTCAGCAAAGCCACCATGACCTGGAGAGGAGACACTCAGAGTCTCATGGGCATTCCTTGAAACTTCCGGGATGTTAATCATGAAGCTGGCTTCCTGTGTTATCAGATTGTTGGAGCGGTTGACCCATGCACACGGTGGTATTTACAGGTGTTTCCTGGACACTGGTCAGCAGACAAGCAGACTCTTTCCTTGGCGAGCACCGCTTCAGTTCCGATCACTGTTCCTTTATAAGCTTTCAATGGCTTCACGAAGGTGCAGGACCTCTTCTGAATGCAAACTGGTCACATCAGGGCACATTCAGTAGCAGAAGTTTCCAGTACAATCTTGGGTATGGCTAAATCTCACTGCCCCTTTTTCAGCAGTCAAAAATCCATGATAAATTCTGTACAACACTGCAGTCAATAACAGCAGCACCAGACAGCATATTAATTCTTTACCATAAACCTTTGCATGTTTATAGCATTCTATAGCGGTGTTATCAAAAGAATCATGGTATCTCTAAGTCTCGGGTGGCTACGTCTGGGCAAATACATTGCTGTACAAGATCTCTGACATGCAGTTCATGCTCTACAGCTTGGGGGTGAAGACTAACACATGCCTTTAGCCAATAACAAAGGAGACAATTGTCTTTCTATCAAAAATAAACACGAGAATTAGGAATTCATTAACAATCTTAAGGATCAATGTGTCAAAGGTATTGTCTACACTGCGACTATATTATGGCATTTTTCTTCCCTCATATACCTAAAATATCAGACACACTATTGCTATGGCATTGGGTAGGGATGTGTAAACAGACTCTCTTCCCTCCAGACTGCGAAAGACTCCTTAGGGATGTTTGCTGGAATGTAGTAATGAATGCTGGTTGCTAGGTAGTAGAAATGACATTGCACTAGGCAACCAAGTACTATGGTAAGACTGCTGCTTCGGTCCTGCTCATCAAAGAAGATTCACAGTGCCTATGAATTTAGGTAGTCTACAGAGCATCGTTGACATATATACAAAGCAGAGAGGCTGCTCCAAGTAGCGTAGAAGTCAGGGGGCAGGAGTAGGGAGATTAGTGTTAAGTTTAAAGAGCTTCTCAGGGCATGTCTACCCTCTGTGGAGACAGATGGCACAGACAGTTAAGACAGGGAGCTAAGACAGACAGATGAAAACAACGCACAGGACACAGCACCTGATTAAACACGGCCTGAAAAGTCTGGTTAGTCCTTTGATGCAGATTTTAAGGCTAGTCAAAAACAAAGCAAACAAGCAAAACCCTCTAGTGAACACCAGGAAACTTGGATGTTCACACAAAATCATAAATAAAATTATACAAGAGCTTTGGGTAATATTTAGCACTCTACCTTTGAAAATAATGACAAATTCTAGGATTTACAAAGAGGAGGGGAGAACGGGGGTAATGGTCCTATTACCAAGCAGCAATTCCTGGCTAAACAATGCAAGCCTGGCTAGCAGTTACCTTTCTCTCATGTTTTGTGCCTTCCCCAAGTCATTAAGAAAGAGCTCTGGCCTCGGCTTGCGTGTAACCAGTAATGACAACCTCTTTGCAGTTATCTGTGTATACAAACAACCAAAAACATTCAGAACACCAATACAGCATTTTTGAAGACAAATAAATCATTCAAGAAATTAAGTTATTTAAAACAACTATTTCTATCAAAGAAAAGAGGGGAACATACCAAAGAGAAGGGCACCCTCCCTGCCCCGCAATTCAACATGCAGAACAGGCGACTGGTGCTTTCACAGTGGCAGTATGGTTGGAAGCAAGGACACATATCCTGAGCCATCCAGTTCCAGGACTCTACAACACTGTATTCAGGTGATACAGACAAGATGGTCCATGCAAATGAACTGACCAAAGTCAGGTGGTGTGCAAACTAGCTTAGGATCCCAGACATCTTCTGAATGGTTTGGATTCACAAGAAATGAAGATCCAATGAAGTGGTTGGCATTTAGAAGCACACTATTTAAGTATATCTCCCTGAAGATAAGGTTATACATTAGTAAGTATACTGGCCAATATCTGGCACTATTGGTCACTGTATTGCGAAAGGGAATTGGGGCAATTCATATTGAGTAGTAGCACTACATTAAATCATCATTAAAGCCAGAATAAGATGTTTTAGCTACTCAAGTAGCATTTCTGACTTCAAATAGTTATATCATGCAGGATTTATGCTGTATTATGGAGCCTGGAGAAACGCTACATTTAATTACTTCCATTACAGGATAAACAGTACTTGTTTTGATATAATTTAGCCGATTGATGCAGTTTGGTTTACAAAATAGATGGGATGGGAGATCGAGAGCGCCTCAGAGGACAAGGAGAGCTGTAGGGTGATGTTACTGGAGAAAGCCTCAGAGCATTGCCTGCCAAGCCCGCTATGTTGTTTAAGCTTCGGGATTTTTCATATCCTTTTATGAAAAAATGCACAGACATCAGTTGAATTCAACCAGAAAATAGACAGAGACAAACAATACCATGCAGGGTAATCAAAAGTGCTCTTTTTGTGCCCAAACCATGTGTAAAGAATTCAATATTGAAACAATCCATACATCTAAAAACTGAAATTCACTGCATTTGGCATCCTGAAACTATTAAACCAGCTATCATAAATTATAGCTACAATGTTCCAAAATATGTTTATGTCCAGATTATAGTTAGCATTGATGCAATTTGGGTGTAGAGATTACAAAAACTTTTAAAACTTAGACAAAGCGACTTAAATAAGATTACACACTCAACACTTTAAAGTTCAGGATGTGTTTCTGAACATTAAAAATACATGAGGCATTTTTCTTTTTTAATTTTAGTGTTAATAGCAAATGAAGCATGCTTTGCTTGAAGTGTACACTTGTTACCAACATAAGTATATTTTGAGTTTTACAAGTTGAAAAGGGTGATCTGAATAATAATGGCATTTTGTGCCATTATCCAGGTGATACAGGATGGAAAGTATATTACCAATCCCTTAGGTAATAAAATAAAGTTAAATAAAAAAGAAACAAATGAAATGTAAACTGAATCATAATTTCAGTGACATAAATCTGAATCTGATGTTCTCAGATGACTTCATCTCTTTCCCTTACTCTCTAGATTTTACTGTCTAGAAATTGAGGCAAATTTTATTTTAGTCCAATATTTCCAACCTAACCTGTTGTGAGTGATATCCATGCACTTAGATACTAGAACAGCTTTTCAGAAACATTAGCTTGGCTGTTTTCCTTAACCACTCAGCCAGTTACCCCATCCTGTGACCTTTGGAGGGATTCACGTGGTGCAGTATTTTCAGTAGAACATTAGAGGCAGTTGAATGAGTTTGGGCTGCATCTCATATAAAATGGGACATGAAGTAGAAAGCAGGACATTTGAATGGAAATGAAGTTCTATCACACTGCTTTGGACATAAATGTTTTGGCAGTTCCACTGAACAGTTACAGGGCTGGAAAAGAACTTCCTGGAGGGCAACCAAAATTGAGTAAGTGCACACAATTCCAATGAGCTTCTTGTCTCGTGTCTCCTCTAGACTGTGTAGTACTCTCCATGGGCTCTAGTGTGCTTGCTGAACGTGGGACGAAGAGAAAAGAAAGAGTCTTTTGTAATTGCCTCTACTTCTCTTAACTGGGACTGAAGTAATTTATCTATTAATCTGACATAGGAGAGGCCAACACATATATCATCAAGACAGACTCTATAACAACCTCATAACGGGCTAACACTCGGAGAAACAGGAGAGTAGAGTAACGAACACTCCGTACCTCATGCACACACACTGATCTCCTGTAGACTGGATGTCTTCTAAATGGTTTTGTAAATAGATATTTCATTAACTATAATAGTGTTTTTAGGGGCCTGTTTTCTGTTGAATAAACATTTACCTGTCTCTGTTCTTTTAGCATCCTTTATTATGAAACATGGAGGAGGGTGTTTTCATCCCATGCGCCTAGGTGATATGATAGTTAATGGAAGAATGCCTTCATTTTTTTAATTGAAAGTAATTTATCATTACATAGAAACGATGTGCAAGGTAACTCCATTGTTACTGCATTTCTCTAAAGTGGTTGATATTATAACTTTAAAAATCACAGAGAAAAGGATATTTTCTATGCCGTAGAAGTTGATTATGTGACCTAAAAATAAAAACTAGATTATAAACATTGATGAATGTTAATTACTGGTGGGAATGCATCAAAAGGGAACTTTATACTCCAAGCCCCTTACACACCTCTCAGAAATGTAATGATCTGTTAGATAATTTTATCTTAATCACCAAGTGATAGATGATCTTGATTGCTAGTCTAAATTATAGAGTTTAAAGTAAATATTTGTTATTCTGTTTACGGATCCTTTTATTTTTAATATCCATGATTTAATATCATTTAAAAAAAGCTCTCCTCATTTACAACAAATATTTAATTAGTAAAATTATATGTTCTTTATACATCTTTAGTTTTACCTATTCTAAATATTTCTGATTCGAAATTCTGACATATTTTTTCCTTAATTAAACTTTTTTTTGGAGTCATTGAAAATATCAATGATGATTTGAATATAAAATCTTGGTTACACATGAAAATTAAACAATACTAAATCTACTTGGAACCAACATTAGAAAATGGAACTCCAACTTTATTCAGCACCTAGGAACATGTACTCAATTGGGATAATGTCAACCCTGCTATATAGATAGCATGCATGAAGGTTGTAGTTTGGATAATATGTTACTCAAAAACAGCTTCAAGAGAACACAAAGATCTTAAATATTGAAAGGTTACTCTTTAAACAAATCTTTCCTCTCTCTAAAAGCATTATGGAATATTTTCATCCTTATATGTAAAATAGATTAGGAATCCAATAATTTTTAAATTTTATTGGCTACGGAGAAAATTTGGAGAAATTTGAAATAAAATGAATAGAAATATCCATTTGAAAAGTGAGTGTATCCTATAGGAAGTAAATATTTGGGAAGAATAAAAGAACTCTATAAGCTCTATAAAGGAAAGAGGAAGGGCAACGGATGGCTTTCTGGTAGATGTGACAGCCAAAGACAAAGTCAACATGGTTAAGCGTTTCCAGAAACAATACCCACAGAGGGAAAACATACAGCAATTAAAACAAAGTGGAAGAGTTGGTGTCACAAGGCAAGGAATAATGAAGCACAAAAGGCTCGTATGAGCTAATCAGTTTACAAAACCAGTCCTCATCCAAAAAAAAAGTCCTTTTGTGAAATAAAGCTGTATGTATCTCTCCATGCAAAATAAGTATCTTATTAAGTGCTTTGTTCATAAAGATTTGCAATTTTGTAGTAAAATTTTATATTAACATGCTAGCTTCTCATGTTCAGAGCTTTTCTCAGACATTTCTCAACTGTTTAAAGTAGAAAGTATTATTTGACACGGAAGAAAATTTGATTCAAGATATTTATATACATTACCTTTGTATAAGCACAGTATATAATATTTTAATGGAAGATGTATAAAGATGAATATGTGTTTGATCTCATATACATATATGTGTGTATACACATATATACATGTATATATATACAGAGATAAACTTGTTAGGATATATATGCATTTAGGAAACTGTTTTGAACACAAGATATTACTATTAGTGTCTGTTTGTATATTTTGCTCAAATACTATAAAACTTTAGCTATCCTCATAAAACATTTAAACTTTAGCACACATATAAATATAAATTAATAAAGAAACCCATTCAGAGGACTGCAGCACATTTTTGTCCAAGGAACACATGGAAATAATTGGGATGAAGAATTATTTGATATATTACTCAGCAAAAAAAAAAATGAAAACAAAGTGAAGAGTCCTCTGCTTTCACGTCTCAAAGACATTGAAAGCAGAAAAGCAATAAAATGCTCAGAAGAAATAAAAAGGAACTGGAGTCTAAGCTATGAGAAGCTTTCTAAGGGCGCCACCACAAAACAAACATTTTAAGTTTAAAACATTGAAGAATTGGAAAAAGTGCTTCGCAAAACAAACATGGACATCAATTACAGATTACAATGGAACAAAACGTGAAATTTTCTGTTCAGATTTAGCTAACAAGGGTAATAAATAAGTCATTAAAGATCTTTTCCTGTTCTTTAACCAAGACACTTGTTCGACCATTTTAATTCCATCAACAAATAAATATTGATCATTTCCTAGATGTTAACTACTGTTTAGTGTCCAGTGAAAAATATTAACGGTTTTAAAATTATTTTGGGGTCTAAGGAAAAAAAAACGGGTAATTTTAATCACACAAGTGACCATTCAAGTAATTTTTACAAACACACATGGCAGAGGGGTGGATCTTGCCCATTGAGACAGTCATTGACACTACTGGCATTTGCTGCCCTGATAAGTGTTGGGAAAGCTTTTTAAAGGGTACTTAGCTCTTCCATTTGAAAAAGAATATACTTTATCAATTGATTCATGGTCATCAATTACTTAACAAATATAGTCATAGAGCCAATTAGTGAGTATTGTTTTAATACAAAAGATAACTTTTAAAGACTGCTAAAAAAAAGCTATAATAAAATAATTAATGACTGACTTAATGTGTTTACCTGTTCTTACAAATGGTAAATGGAAGAATGAAGAAAGTATAAAGAATAAAGGGTAATGTAACAAAAGAGCAGCCTGTCATAATGGCGATTATAAAATGCTTATAATGAGAGATGTAGTGGAGAGAGTAAACCACATGCAGCGTTCCCTGGAAACATGACGATGATCAATTTGCATCGCTCTTACTTAATGGCTACGTTGCCTACTACGGTTTGATTAAATGCATGCCTACCTTTCCTGATCCCTCCATCAGAAGTGCACGTGTAATCACCTGTCGTCAATAGGAAACACGTTTCCCCTCTTCTGTTTTTGTCTCTGGTACTAGAGCGTCTGATGGGGAGCCTTTCTGGAGGTGATAGTGGCGGCTCACTTCCTGTACTGTCGTCACCTGATAACACTGGTCACAGCACCACGCCCATTGACAGACAGGGACGGATGAGGAAATGAGACAGGACAAAGAGTTTACAGCAGATGCCTGTAGTCCAGTCACTCAATATACAGCACACAGTCCTCACATCACCGTACTCAGCACAATAAAGAGAATTAGACCAAGAAAAATGAAAATGCATTGAAAAAGGGAGGAGTGTTCCTTACAAAATTCTGATTCGTTTTTGGAATTGAACGGATATTGGCTTTCACACAGGTGGTATGAACTCAAAAAATATGCAGTAATAAATTTGGACAAGTTTACCATGTAGTTTGTTACATGTTATTCAGACACCCGTGAATGGAAACGGTTAACTTAGGAAAAACTCATGAGTAGTGACTGGCCTTGCAGTTCTTAAGGAGACATGTTTTTCTTAGTTTTCTGAAATTCAATTTCCCCACCCCCAAAAAAATCCTTACTAAAATAATCCCGAAGCATAAGAATTACCATCCCACTTTGAAGACTCGAGATCATTTTGAACAAAGCACACAACAAAGATCTCCCGTGTCTGTGAGAGCTTTGTTTACTTCTGCATGCTTGTCGGGGGCTTTCTATATACACTGGCCTGCACATGGGCTTGATACTACAGTGTGGAATGGAGAAGATGTGACCTTTTTGACCATGGCTTTCTTAAGGGTTCTGCAAAAATACACTGAGAGCAGTGTAATAGCAACCACCTCAGCTAAGTTGCCCCTTTCAGATAAGTATTCTCAATAGCTGTCAGATATGTGTTGATAGAACTTCCAGCTGAAATCCCAAATGTATATATAATGACTGCGGATGAAAATTTTAAACAGCAGATTCATCTCCAGTCACACTTCTTCCAGTTTTCTGTTTGCCTCATCAAACTTTTCAGAAGCTAAGGTGGACCTTGTTTCTAAATGAGACCTGAGACCATCCGCGGTTATTTTTTCATATAAGAAATAGTTAGAGTAGATCTAAAAGAGATTAAGCTATTTAAATTGATAATCTAAAAAGTATTGCATTTTACTAGGACATAATAGACAAGCAAGAACTTCCTCTGTCTTGGCTTAAACAGACTGGCTCTCAGCTCAGACTCAATTAACTGTGTGTTGCCTCTAGCATATAGGAAGCAAGATTCCAGCAAATGCCGAGCAATAAAAATATTCAAAATACAGTTCTAGCAATGAGCAGAGGCCAAGGCACAACACAATAAGAAATGATTGCTGGAATGAGATGGTGTTTTGTCATTGGTTACCATGGCAGATCACCTGTGCCCTGAACTATGGTGAGTGTTTAATTTTTGCATTATATATGACTTTGTTTCACGAAAAGAATCAAGTTGCAATATCCTCCCTAATTTTAAAATGATAAAAATTTAGTCAGTCTAGAATGTTACTAATAATGAGCTTTCTTATTGAAATAGCTGTCTTCCACATCACCTCTTTAGTGTCTAGGCCTTTGACGTGCAAGCATCCATTCTCCTTAAGCAACTGCTTCTCCTGAACAAGGTTGAGACGCAGGGTACCATGTGGCAGAGGTAAAGCTGAGACAAACACACCAAGCCAAATGAGATGAAGGTGAACATTTGGAGGATAAGGAGTGGGAAATGGTTCAGGTCATACCATCACACCATGCCGAGAAACAAAGAAACATTGGCACGGAAGCAACAAATGGGCAAAAGAAAATATTGGCACTATCAGCAGAGGTCAGTCCCACCAACATCAGAAACCCCCACAGACCTGCTCTGCAGACCCAGATGTAGAGATGCTACAGTCTAGTTATCTATAAGCCTCACAGACACACATTTTAGGAGAAGTTGAAACTGAAAACTCATGTGTATTTACAGCTCCCCTCTACCTATAGGATACAGTGGTCTACAAAGTATTACGTGTTCCACATTTGAAAGCATGCCTTACCTGATCTGTTATGCTCCAGAAGCCGGTTTTCTTTACCCAGACACGTGTCACCCTGGGTACTGTTGCAAGCCATATTTAACTCTGTCTTGCAAAACGTAGGTGAGCTTGCCAGAGGCGCAGGAGGAATGTGCTTCTTTCTTTTCCTCGGAAGTTTCTGCTTCGCCATTGCCAGGGAGTAATACATTCCGAAATTGTTGACAATGACAGGCACGGGCATGGCTATTGTCAGCACTCCAGCCAGAGCACATAAGGCCCCCACCAGCATCCCTGACCACGTTTGGGGGTACATATCCCCGTAGCCTAACGTAGTCATGGTCACCACAGCCCACCAGAAACCAATGGGGATGTTTTTGAACTGGGTGTGCTCACTAGCTGAGGGGTCATTCGGCTGTGCTCCCACTCTCTCGGCATAGTAGATCATCGTGGCAAATATCAAGACTCCTAGAGCCAGGAAGATGATGAGCAGCAAAAATTCATTGGTGCTGGCGCGGAGAGTGTGTCCTAGCACCCTCAAGCCTACAAAATGGCGGGTGAGCTTGAAGATTCTCAGGATCCTCACAAACCTAACCACCCTGAGGAAGCCAAGCACGTCCTTAGCAGCTTTGGAGGAGAGCCCGCTGAGTCCCACTTCTAGGTAGAAAGGGAGGATGGCCACAAAGTCAATGATGTTCAAGAGGTTTTTGATGAATTCAAGTTTATTGGGTGAAAAGACAATACGGACTAAAAATTCAAAAGTAAACCACACCACACACACTCCTTCTACATACGTCAAAGCAGGATCCGTTTCGATCTCATACTGGAGAACAGGGCTTGTGCCATTGATGACTGGCTCTGTCTTGTTTTTAACAATATTGAAAGCTTCGTGAGTCTCCAGGCAAAAGGTCGTGATGGAAACCAAGATGAAGAATAAAGAAGCAAACGCAATAAACTGCAGAAAGAAAGAAACAGAAATACACAGTGACCTGAACCATCAGACATATATCTTAATCCAAATGGCACTGATCGCTGTCAACCAAAAGGGTACCGGAATATTTGGGGATGTCACTTGGGATGGTTCTAAAAAGCTAACCAGGCCGGAACCGGAAAATTCTCCAAACTCTTGTCTTTGCTCACATATAGACAAAGCTTTACTTTTTTGCTTTGTGAAGGAGGGAAAACTGTGAAGAAACCATAAAAGTTATCTCAGAACAAGTTTTGATGACAATAATCTGAAAAAGAAAAACGAAATTGTGACAATAGCTCTAATTTTGACAATTGCTTATGACCTAGAAATTTTAAAACACGGTTTATAACTGCAGATACAAGGCAGATTACGTGCTTGGGAATGTAGGAATCGTGCAAACGTAGCTGGCAGCTTCTACTTATCAATAAAGCGTTTTGGGTATCATGCAATATGAATATGAAAGGAATACTTGTAGTGTACAATGATATGCTGAAGATAGAGCCTACCCAATTAAGTAAGTCTGGGTAGAGGGCAACTCAACCAGCATTAATTAAAGGAGAGAAACTGAGTTAGGGAGGCAATTAGAATACAGTTATATTTCTAGACTTAAAATAACAACTTGAAAATGCTGGTGTAATACATTATAAAGCTAGTTTTTAAAAATTGATGATTCCATTTCTTTAGTTAATGATACATGAACGCATATGCACCTAGAAACACAGATTAGTCCTAAGAACTCCCAGGTACATAGTTCCGGCTAGACTTACACTGTTGAACTGATTGACACCAACCTGCATAACAACACTACCACTAGCCCCATTTTACAATTCAGGAATATCAAGTCAGGCTATTTACATCCTTTTTTTTAAATTTATTTATTTATTAAGGATTTCTGCCTCCTCCCCGCAACTGCCTCCCATTTCCCTCCCCCTCCCCCGATCAAGTCACCCTCCCTCATCTGCTAGAAGAGCAATCAGGGTTCCCTGACCTGTGGGAAGCCCAAGGACCGCCCACCTCTATCCAGGTCTCATAAGGTGAGCATCCAAACTGCCTAGGCTCCCCCAAAGCCAGTACGTGCAGTAGGATCAAAAAACCCACTGCGATTGTTCTTGAGTTCTCAGTATTCCTCATTGTCCGCTATGTTCAGCTAGTCCGGATTTATCCCATGCTTTTTCAGACCCAGGCCAGCTGGCCTTGGTGAGTTCCCGATAGAACATCCCCATTGTCTCAGTGTGTGGGTGCACCCCTCGCGGTCCTGAGTTCCTTTTTTTTTATTAAGTCAGTTTAATTAAAGTGATCGGGTCAGACAGTAACCTGACAAATTTAGCCCCAACATCCAGGCTTTTAAGTTATCGAATTCCAACAGGAAGAATACAAATTGTTGAAACCTCTTCCCCTAGCCCAGGGTCACACAGTTCTTAATACTACAGATCTGAAGCTTTGAAATGCAGGTGTTGGAATGGAGGGCACTGCTCTCCTTCACTGGAGGCACTGTGGCATGGCTGAGGCCTCCAGTCCTCCCTTGGAATGTCGCAGAAGCCACACTTGCTGAACGAGCAAGCTGTTCCTTTCATAAAGAGTGAAATCACCAGGAGAAAGGAACTGTAGCCAAGCAGGAGCTCTTAGTTGAACATAATGGACTAGTTCCAATATCCAATCTGTGCCCTGACAGATGTTCTTCAAGCATGGCTGCCACTGAGAAGGGCTGAGCTGCAGTTCAAGAAAATAGACCCCCTTTTTTAATGCAACAAGCTTGCGGTGACATCACAAAAGGACTAATCAATATTACTGTCTGCCTTAGATAGTCTGACCATGTCCATCACATGGCATTGAACAAATCTCACATCTACAGCACTGACCTGGTCCCTGTGCACATCTTCCAAGCACTCTTGATTCTGGCATTATAATCCAACTGTTCAGTTTTACGGGACATTTGAGATGTTAACTTATTCCATTTCACTTTCTCATTTCATGTGCAAATAAATAAACAGCTCTGTTCAGTCAGTTGTTGCAAACTAAGTATCACGACAGCTTTACATACACTAAACAATGATGTGCTGTAGCTATGTGTGATGGGTAATTGATTTGGAACCGCATCCTTCCTGTAGCTCTAGATTTGAAAGTTTCTGATTGGAATGGGACACTTTTTGTTGTTAGAGCCTTGCACATGTGTCTCTACTCTTCTCCTTTCCCTCTCCCCCACAGTACCCATAAGGCCATTCTGTCCCCTCCACTTCAGAGTAGGCATAACATTAGCATGCAGAGTCTACAATCTATCGATTAAGCTGTAGTTTGATGTTCTGCTTATACACAGCTTCAGGAAGCACTCTCTTCAGTGGACACTGTAATCCTAAATGGCACCATTGCCTAGGGAGTCTAATAGTTTCACCTTTCAGAAAGTCCTAATGTGCTTGCCACATTCAAACAACAAAAACAGTTCTACAATATGCATTGATGCTTGTCAAAAAAAATTAGTACTTTTATAATTGGGCATTTCTTTATTATACCATCGCTCATGCATGCATGCATGCATGCATGCATACAGCATATTAGCTGCTCCTCTTTGCCAGGCCTCAGGTCAAGCTTTTAATTTAATAGCAGTTAATGGAACAGAAGCCACCGAGGAATTCACAGTGCAATGAGGACACAGACATTAAATTCATTAAATACACAAAGGGTCTGTAATTGTAGTTGTCATAAGTTCAGTAAAGGAAAAATATATGAGATTTTGAAAGGATGAACATGGACCGCATTTGGGAGGAAGGGGCCCTGAGACCTTTGCTCACAGTCTTAAATGAGAGATAAACACATCCACTCCCCAGAAAGAAAGAAATTTAAAGCCATGTAAGAAAGCTTTAAAAATCATTCTATAGTTTTTTGACTTGAGAAAGGATAGCATAGCTCTGGCTAGCTTTGAATTCTCTATGTGGGTCACCATGACTGTGAATCCCAGGTTCTCCTGTTTCTAACCCCAAGTGCTAGGATTATAGGCTAGCACAATCAAGCCTGGTTTTTGCAGTAGGAGAGAATAAACTCCAGGCTTTATGCATGCTAGGAAATTATTCTATCTACTGAGCTATGTCTCCAGCCAGTTGTCCTTTCTTTCTTTCTTTCTTTCTTTCTTTCTTTCTTTCTTTCTTTCTTTCTTTCTTTCTTTCTCTTTCTTTCTTTCTCAACTGATGATTGGTTACAATACCACAAGAGCTGCAGGTTTTCCAAATCTGCCAACAGTGTATGGACTATCATTTATAAAACCCATCAAGCAGAGGAACTGTCTTTGTAAAGGTTAATCCATTTCTCTCAGGAAATGTTATTAAGCAGAAATAATACCCAGGTTTTAAAAATGGCAACAAAGCGACTTCAGATCAGTGGTTCTCAACAGTTCTAACGTTGTGGCCCTATAATACACTTCTTCGTTTTGTGATGATCCCCAACCATAAAATTATTCATCATATAACTGCAATTGTGCTACTGTTATGAATCATAATGTCAATACCTGTGCTTTCCATTGGTCTTAGGGAAACTCTGTGAAAAGTTATTCAGCACCCAGAGGGGATCACAACCCCCAGATTGACAACCATAGCTTTAGAGACACTTCATTTCTAATAGTACCATTTTGAGCTTGTTATTCCATATAATTCAGTTCCTTGAAACTACCGTATGAATTTGAGACAATGTGGAAATAGAAAATGCATGCTAAAGTGGTTTTTTTTTATTTGAAACATAGATTATTTTAGTAAACTTTCTAAAATACAATTTTTTCCTCAAAATGCTCTTAGAATACAGTGTTTATTTGCATTGAAGCATTTGTCTTTGGAAACAAATTATGATACCCACCCCTGTTTCTAAATCCTCTGAAGAATATACAAAACTACGAATTCCTTATTCCCCACCACCAGAAGATATCCGACTTTCTTCTGCAGGGAGAGGAAATTAACAATTAACAAGGTTCCCAGGTGATTAATAGGCAAATTAAAAATTGAAAAACAATTTTTTGTGCGTTTTTCAGAAAAAAACAAAAAAATATCTAATGAGTTGGAAGAGTCTTCAATTTATAAACATCCATCCAAATTCTTAATAAAACTCCCTGGAGGCTTACTAATAATAAACATTTACTAGTTCTATAGAAACATTTCTGGATGTTTATGTCTAATTTTATATAATTCTGCTTTTTTCCAAAAACAGTTTTGAATCAAGAAGGCATCTGAACAACCTATAAATACAAACAAGATTAAAACATAAAGCTTTGGAGCCCAGCAACCGCATGGAACTATCAATATTTGTGTCATCAATATTTTAAGAACCGTAAAAAGGGGGCTGGAGAGATGGCTCAACAGTTAAGAGCATTGGACACTCTTCTAGAAGACGTTGGTTCAATTCCCAGTACCTATATGGCTGTTTACAATCATTTATCAGTAGATCTAATACCTTCTTCTGGCTTCTGGGAGCACCACACGGAAGTGGCGCACAATCATATAAGCTTCCCAAAATCCCACATGCACAAAATAAGTGTAAAGGTTAAAAAAAAATGAAATAACTATAATGAGAACTTAGATGCTGCTTCTGTCAAAAGCATCTGCAGATGCCCAAAAAGTAACTAAAAGCAAGATGGAAGTTTGGCATCACTCTCTTTCCATGTGAGTCATGTTCCTCTGTAGTCACCATGGATTCCAGGAACAACAGGTTTGCACTATAAAAGTCTTGTAATGAGTTGAAATCACTGCCCAGGCTGCATCGACTTCCTTTTCTCCTAATAAGACCCACATGATCAACAGTAAGGTGATTATGATCAACCAGATGACCGTCTGATCAAGAATGCTTGAATATACAGACACCCTCACCCTTGTTCCTCTTGATAGTTAATCTTAAAGCTCCTAAATGCCAACACAAGAACATTTCCTTACCTCCATAAGACTGTCATCCTGTTTTGAGTACCTTTCCTAATTTTCACACATTTTTTTTCCATTTGACTTTTTACGGGAGTGCTTCTTTGGGGGTCCCCAGAATTGAGTCTTTGGCCTAGGACTCCACAGCTGGACCACACCATGATTTTGTATTTTGCATCGATTTTTATTGCTCTATCATAGCTATGTGCAGCTTTCACTTTCGGATATGTTATAAATCTGCTGGAGTGTGGTACCATGGACGTTGTGAAATACTGACTCCCAATGATTCGCTGCTCTACTCACAGATCAGTGCCTTGCTCAGTTGTCATCGGTGCAGAGATCCACAGCCAGACATTATGAGAGAAACAGAGTCTTAATCAGAGGTCTTCTTTGGGTCCTCCCCTCAGGCATCAGGGGACCCCATGGAAGAGAAGGAGAAATGATTTGTAGGAGTCAGAGGGGATGGAGGACATCAGGAGAACATGGTCCACCAAATCAGTTAAGCACAGCTCACATAGGCTCAAAGATTGCAGTGGCAAATACTGGGCCTGTAAGGGTCTGTGCCTAGTTCTCTGTGTATATGCTGTGGCTGTTAACTTGGTGGTTTTTTTGCAGGGGGACTCCTAAAACTGGGAGAGGAAGTTTCTCTGACTCTTGCCTGCTCTTGGAACACTTTTCCTCTTTCCTTGCCCAGCCTCAATATGAGGGCTTTGCCTTGTCTTATTATGTCTTCATTTGTCCTGTTTGGCAGTTGTCTCTAGGGGGGAGGGGAGCCTGATCATTTCTGTAGAGGAAGCAAAGGGGAGTGGATCCTGTGAGAGGGGAAATGAAGAGGAGCTGGGAGACAGGGAGGGAGGGGGAACTGTGTATGGGGGGTAATGAATGAAAGAAGAATCTATTTCAAATAATAAATGAATAAACTTTAGTATAAGGAGGGACATCTATTTCAGAAGTAGATAACTGTTATGTTTACTTAAAATCAGAAAGACAAACAATTTTTTAAATTGTTTAAAAGTTAAAGACCACACATGAACTAAAACGAGAGAGCTGTAAGAAAGAAGCGTGCCATATGACAGGAGAGGAGTTGGAGAATGTTTGAGAGGGTAGATGCTGAAGTTTGAGAAAAGGGGGGAAGGGCAAAATCTTGATGGATGAGCATGAGTTAGTGATGCAAGTGGAGCTAATATATGCACAGGCTCACCCGCAGAAATCTGGACAGGCAATGATGGTATCACAGCTTAAGATAATGCTAGCTCTGTTTACCATTAGCCAAAACCTATTAATTCTGCTTTAACTCATGAAGGCAATGGGCCTTGTGAAGACAATAAGAGGTGTGTGTGTGTGGCGGGGGGGGGGGGATCATCGTGTGACAAGACAGCCAGAGAGGTTCAAACACAGAGCAGAATACTCAGTGAGGGCAAACGTCATCAATATCAGGGAAAATCTTAAGAGAGTATACTGTCTCCTGTGGGATAAAGAGAGGCTTCGTTTATTAGGAATCTAGTTTACATATCAAACGAATGGATGATGCTAGGAGCTCTGAAGATCGCAATCACCCAGAGGCAAACATGGGCTGCATTAATAACAGCTTGACGTGATTTATCTGAACTTCATGCTAAGCTCTTTGGGTACAGGGGGAAAAAAATGTCTTCTTTTCAGGCTCATTGAATAGAGCTGAAATGGTCAAATGGGAAGTTAGAATGAATATTAGAATATTAAGAAAAACAAATTAAAAGGAAAGAAACTTGGGAGGAGATAATTGGTTTTTCTCCACTCCACTGAGCTGGACAGTCATTATGAACTGGAATTATGTCATATCCGTTTTCTAATCTCCGACTCCTGGTGCCTAGATGGTCAGTAGAGATAAAACTATGGGTGGAAGGAAGAGTGAAGAACAAATAAATGGGAAAAATAAGGTGCAATTAAATTTCTTTGGGGATTGAAATGTTAATTTAAAAGAACTAACAGAAATCAATGAAATAATTGGAGGAAATAGTCAAATTTACAACAGAAGTCAATCAACGAGGTCCATCCCCCCCCCCCCCACACTGTTGCTAGCAGGGTCTTCCATCCATCCTGTTAATAGAATGTGTCTAAGGGAGGAATCAGGAAGCATCACGTTGCCGTTTCTCTTGCTTTCCCATTATGATAACACCACAGAGTCCCAAGGCATTTAATGAAAATAAAATTACTCAAGTTAAATAATGAAAGTGTTAGCAAGCTTTCAGACAAGGTGTGTCATGCGGACCGCATTCAGAGAATTGGGGCAAAATTCCAGGAAGCTTCAGGGTGAAAATACCCCTTTTTAAAAATCGAGTTGTGAGTCTGATGCACATAGACTATTCTTCCTCACGCCTAGTGTCCATAGCTAGGAAAAGTGGACAGCGCTTCCTGTTGTGTCAGTGCCGTGATGAGCAAGTCCTCAGAGTCGGAGAAATGCATGGATCATATCAGTTTACCCAACACACACACACACACACACACACACACAGAGAGAGAGAGAGAGAGAGAGAGAGAGAGAGAGAGAGAGAGAGATTTGAAAAAGAAGAGTCTATTCTTACTTTCATCATTTTCTCTTTCCCATTAGTATCAAAGCAAATGAAATTGGGTTCTATTAGCTTACTCATAAATGCCAAGCTTTCCAGTTTATTGTATTTCTTATCTTTGCTCCTATAATGTATAGCTATTGATGTGATTTCTTCACATTTTTTTTAAAATTCAATTTAATGCAACTTGCTCCAAGTAAGGGATTTACACATTCTGCCGTCACCTGGCCAAGAGCATGAAGTAGGGGTTTGGGTCCTGATAATGACTCAATAAAAGGATAGCTTTTTAATATGTTGGTGGACTGTGCTAGAGTTCCAATAGTCCCAAAGCGGAATCTGTCGCTTCATTCAGCTAATAATTAATGACCAGAAAACCTGATCTGTAATAGAAACCTTACAGGGGAACTTGTTATAAAGAAAATAAGATCAATCTTACTAAGTCTATCAGGCAAGTGAATGCTTGAAAATGGACATTAAGGGGGATTTTATGATGTGAATCTAATATATAACAGAATTTCTCATTTGCTAATTCCAGGTGAAATGAATCTGTTTTTAATTTACAAGCTAAGGACATTGCATATTTTCATATTGGGAATACCACACTTCTATTACATTTTCATTGCTTTCTTTCTTTTTTCTTTCTTTCTTCCTTTTTTTTTTTGGTTTTTCGAGACAGGGTTTCTCTGTGGTTTTGGAGCCTGTCCTGGAACTAGCTCTTGTAGACCAGGCTGGTCTCGAACTCACAGAGATCCGCCTGTCTCTGCCTCCCAAGTGCTGGGATTAATTTCTTAAATAAATGACATAAAGACAAAAAAAGAGCAAGAATATCCAGGACCAGGGGGTGAGATGCTCACAGAACCCCAGATACAATAGTTGCACCTACAGAAACCTGTTGTGTTAAATTTTCTATTAAACACAGGTAGAATAAATTTATATAGGTGTGCAACTAGCTAGCATTTGTATTTTGAAAAATGCACAGGTGCAAGAGTTGACGGTATGCCCATAATATAGTATTAAATAATGGCATAGGTAAACATTTATTTAAGTGAGATACGCCCAAATAATAATAATGTTAAAATAAAACCAAATGGAATAATCATATACAGTCTAATTCTGTTTTTTATGTACATTTAAGGAAACAAAGGCACAGAAATACTGTGTTTTAATAGCAGTAATATATGTGCATCAGGCAGTAGCATCGGATCAGGTGTTGCTTATGGAGACTCTTGTCTGAATTTAGATCTTCATAGAACAATTTTAATTGCATGTTACCAGTTTAATTTTAAAATAAAATTTAAATAAGACAAGAGATAAGAATATTAAATTTAGTGTTTAAAACCAGATCACTATGGATATTTTTCTGGTCTTATTAGTCAAAACTTATACAGCAGAATGCTTTTCTTTGCTTCTACAGCATTTTATCAGTAGATGCTCTTGGTAGTACATGTATTCAAGTCTTACGCACAGTTTTACCATAATTAACAGGGGTGGCATGTTTCTCCCAGTACTATGGGCTTGAAGAAGACAAAGCAAATCTCCTTCATTAATGAGTCTACTAAAAGTAGACTTAAGAGTCATCCAGACAGGAGTAACTAGGCCCTCAAGTCTCCTGTTCCTATGGAGAACTGAGAATAGCTTGAGATTCTCCTCAGGCTGGAGACATCAAGCTTGCATCATCCAAGTTTCCCATTTAAAAATAGAACTCCAGGCTTTTGCGAACTCATAGGAAAGCTAATCACGCATCGGTAGAGCCTCTGTATATGATTATCAAGCTCAGACATCAGAGGAGATGATTACGTTTCAGGCATCGATTTATATGCATGTATATGACATGCAATATGAACACTTTTATATGTATGACATATATAAAAAGTAGAGATTATATAAAGAAATTATTATACTATGAATATAGGACTGGAAATTAATGTGACTTATTTTAACACCCATTATTCAAACAAGAAAATATTGTCAGGTATTGGCTTGACAATTAACATTCATGTATGCCCTAATAATATATATTTTCTGCTTTTTAAATATTTTTATACAATTTGAGTATACAACATTCTATTTATATTTCTATTTCAGACTAATTTTAATGTAATATTAATTGTTTAAAGTCTGTTTAGATATAAATATAATTTAGGAAGATACAAGCAAGGGAGCTTCTCATGATCGATTAGTATTATTGCAATAGATTCTGGCATACAGTCATGTAACCAGCATTGAGAATCATCCATTACGATGCACACACAGCACAATTTTAGTTTTGTAAGTTTCATGTTAAGATTTAAAGTGTTTTTCTATTCTTTTTTTCATAAAAATAATTTTTAAATGCTTATCTATACTAAGGTAAAAACCGCCACTTCTCACTTGTATGATTTAAAAGCTGTGTTCCATAAATTCATGACACAAGCCAGACTTTCAGTTTCTAATTTCATTTGTTGAAAACACATCTCCAAATTTCCATCTTTAATATAATATGTGTGTGAATTGAATTTGAATGGAATTTATGCCCTGGCAATGCTGAAGCATGCATAGGCAGCCCATTTATGGGTTTTATGGTCTAGGTTGATGATGACGATTGACCAGGTCTCTTCCTCAAGAGGGCGCCAGACCTCATTACAGATGGTTGTGAGCCACCATGTGGTTGCTGGGAACTGAACTCAGGACCTTTGGAAGAGCAGGCAGTACTCTTAACCACTGATCTAGTGAGAACTTGTGTTTTAAGAGAATCACTTTGTCTTGGGATGAAATCACCTACTCCATCACAATCTAGGATTTGATATCTGGATCGTGGATTTCATAGCACACAGGGGCCCCATTGACTAGTCAGTACAAATGAGGACCTCCCATTCTGCTGCCTTCCTGCAGGCATCTTGGTTTGTGTCTGGGTTTAGCTGATACTACATTCTCACTTTCTCCTCTGGTTAAAAGTCATGTACACTTTTTCATATACTTGTCAGTTCTCCGTGGAAGACACAGGGAAGTCTGGGGTGTGCCACAAAAACAGTAATGTAGGCTATGGAAACTACAATCTGGTTACAAGAAGCATATTAATTAAAATCCAGAAGGGACCAGTTGGCAATGCAATGGAGAGGCACCAGGGATGGGCTTTAATGTTGATTTCCTTCACTAAAGGAACAGATCATGAACTATGGTCTACAGAGTGTTAATTGCCCTTAGCGCTTTTGGGGGGTTCACAAACAATTGTAATTTTTGAATCGATATTAAGAAATTGTATTTAATTTTTCTCTCATTGCCCTACTAGTTTAGTGGATTTTTTTTAGTACTTCAGGATATGATATCTCAACACATTGACTGCAGAATCAGGCAAAAGAATCTTAAAATAATTGTCTTCTATCAAGCCAAATAGGAAAGATATTTGAAAAAGTAGAAAAAATACTATTATTTTTTATTATTTTCAGAACTTTCAGAATTAGTTTTCCTTTTAAGATCTTTATTTTTCATTGAAAATATTTACAATACTGGGCAGTTCCTAGTTGAGGAAAACCACTGACACCCAGAACTTTTATAAATCAATGAGAGGACAATCTAGTCTCAAAGTCTCCACATACACAGCAGATTATTATTAGATTTTAAACAATATGTACTTACTATGCCAAGAAAATTTTACAAACTTGAACATTTAGGCTCTAATCTAAGGAATTCTGAGAGTCACTGGAATTTTGAATAAACAACAAATAAGCCCACTTCCCAAACACTGGGGTTAATGTGAAATGAATTGATCTCATTTGCTTTTTCGAGTCCAGCAACATTCAACATTCCAATAGCAACCTAACTTCAGTCTTCAACTGATACTTTGTGATTCATAATCTTTATTTTCAAGTCAGTAACACTCTTCACACTGAGTTGTCACTGGCAATATGAAGACAATCAAAACAGGTGTTCACAAATTTTTGTATTGAAACGCTGATAGACATCAAAGCACACTTCTAATGTGCTGTTCAAGTCTGCTTTTTCATTATATATGTTCTTCTTGTTTTGAATACTCTATCTCCAATTAGCCAAAAAGGCATGACTACTCACTTTCTTTCCTCAATGCCTACGTCTGGTGAATCACTAAATCTTATAAATCCTGGCTCTAAATATCTATGGCATTGTGGAGCCAAGGGCTTAGCTTCTAATATGTCTTTAATTGACTTTCCTACATTACTTGGGGGAAAAAATGTTCCTTTAAAGAAACAAATGTGATTCTGCCCATCTGTTCAAAATAGTTTAATAGCTGCTAATTACTTGCTAACCCATAATATTCTTAACCTATTCTTCAAAATCTTTCTTCACATGGACCTTCTTAATCTACCCTTCCAACCATGAATGCCACCAACTTCATGATGAGCCAATCCTGTTCACACAGTTTTTTTTTTTTCCTTCTCAATACAGCTGTTTTCTTTGTACGGCTAGTAAAGAAGTGCCCAGGATTTAAGATTCAACTCTGGTAATAGAAGTATAATAGCTAAATGCTTGCTTGCCATATGTATAGCAACTAAGGAGATGCACTTGTGGATAAACAGAAGTGGATATTTGAGCACTAAGAACTGGAAAACTATATAGCCTCTGAATGGCCAAGTGTGAGCTGGGTCATTCCTGCCCTTTCCATTTCCATTCTAACCTCTATTTTCCCTGCTGGTGGAAGCAGTGATGTTTTCACAGATCACTCAGCTCATCTCAGAGCTTCTGGAGCAAACTTTAAAGGCCTTGCCCCGATAAAGAGATAACAGAAGGGAAACTATTGAATATTTAATAAAGCTAGGAAATGCTATATTAATAACCTCTTGAGCTTGCAAGAACTGACCCTGAAGGAAAGCCAGAGTCTCTTGCCACATGTAGACTCTCAAAAGTATAGTCAGCCATCCATTTTCCAAAACAACACCCACAATGTGAATGACTACAGTCATAATACCAAAACGTTTCCTTTAAAAATTGGTGTGGAATGCTCTCGGCTAACCAAGAGAAAATGACTGTGACATGTCTATACTTTAGAACTTCCTGTACATCCTTTGTAAAACAAACACAAACCTTTCTCCCTTTTCATATTTCAGCTCTTTTGACAACGGCCAGAGTCTTAGTAAGAATTTGTGCTATATTTTGATTCCTCACTTTTGTTTCCTTTGCATGGATAAAAGATAAATTTTAAGAATACTAAGCAAATCAGTCATGCAAGGTATTCAATAATTTGTTGCAATATGACAAATCTTTTGATTTTTTGTTTTGGAAAATGTAAATATTTTTTAAAATACAGTAAACTTTTGAAAAGATTAGAATTGGATTGGTAGCCCTAGTGGTCAGAAAGGGTTACAGTCATTCATGGGATTGTGACAAAATATTTAACATGATTATATAGCTTCCTATTCAGCAGACTTCTGATTTTCGTTTGTGGTGTTTTGCGGAGGAATGTTCTGAGACAGGGTCTCACTAAGAAGTATATGCTGGTCTCAAGCTTGCGATCACTCTTGTGCCCACCTCCCAAACCAGGGCATCACAAACATCTGCCGCCATGCCAGAATTGTAAATATCACCATAGGTCATGCAAACGTTTGCAATTCAATAAATATTCATTTTCCAACAAGCAAGTAAAGGTTCTCAATGGTGAGGTGCTAAGAAGACCAAGATGAATCCCCAAGTGTGAGAAATCTGTAATCTATATGGAGAGGGGAAATAGAGAACCAAAGGCCTGTCTATGTGCAGGTAAAGGAAGTCCAATGAGAATACAGAGTGCTGCAGAAAGCATCAGACTAGCCCAGTCTCCGCTCTCCTTTCCACATCCAGAGCAGCCAGCTTTTCTTATGCTTATCCCTGGCAGTGCTTTTGCCAGAGGATGGATGGAGGTCTTTGTTGTTCATGCTTCCATAATCAGTACAGGGCTAGAGGTTTTGCCATCTTAAGAGTACCACTCATTAGTTTCCCAGAGTTCCATCCCAATAGTTTCATGTTCTGACAGTTTTTCTCATTGAAATGATTGGGTTTTGTTTGTTTGTTTTCTTAAAGATAGTTTCTTTCATATAAGATATTCTGATGATGGTTTCCCTTGCTCTAGCTCCCCCCTCCCCCGAGATCCTACCCAGCCCCCTCTCATCCGAATCCACACTCTTTATGTCTCATGTGTTTCTTGTGCTGTTTCTTTGGCTCCTTTTTCCTATTTGCTTGTTTTGTCCTCGTCTGCCTTGTTTGTTTTATCTTTATCCTACTTTATCTGACTAGTATTCCTTAGATGCCTGTCTCTTCCTAATGACAGACAGAAAGGATGTGGATGCGGATGGGAGGAGATGGGGAGGAACTGAGAGGCATTGGGGGAAGGGGAAATCATAATCAGACTATGCTGTATGAAAAAAATCATTTTCAATAAAAGAGAAAAGGAAAAGAAACCAAGCATCTAAAGACTAATAATAAACCCAAAACAAAACAAATCTTAATAGGACAAAACAAACAAAAGAAAAAGTCAGAAAAAGCATAAGAAGCATATATAGACATATAAACAAGTTCCTACACATAGGAATCTCATAGAAATGGTCTCTGCAACATGGGGTGTTCTGACATTTTTATAACATATTTTTAAATAACATCATATCTCCCTTGACATTCCTCCCTCCAAGTCCTCCCATATAATCACCCTTGCTCTCTTCCAAATTCATGAGCTCTTTTTCATTAATTCTTGGTGTGTGTGTCTTGGGGAATTCAAGGATGACCCATGTCGCTGTCTCTCTGTCTGTGTGTGTCTGTGTATTTTAACCTCCTGTGTGTCTGTGTCTCGGTGGGGACCTCCAATTGCCGCACACCGCTCCTCCATGTCTCTGCTAGGTGCACTATTACCCAGTTACCAAGTTTCAGGCAAGAGGACTGGAGGTTAAAATACACAGACACACACAGACAGAGAGACAGCGACACGGGTCATCCTTGAATTCCCCAAGAATGCCCCCTTTATTGTGTTCAGGGGCAGATTATATAGAGATAGCCACACCCCAGCCAAACCCACCAGAAACCACTCTCCTGCCCTCAGGAACTCCTGAAGGTCTCCTGCTCAGAGCAGCTGTAGGCACTCAGATCAGGGGATTACAAGAAATTCAGGATCTGGGGTCTCACTGCTCCCAACGTGTGTGTGTGTGTGTGTGTGTGTGTGTGTGTGTGTGTGTGTGTGTGTGAGAGAGAGAGAGAGAGAGAGAGAGAGAGAGAGAGAGAGAGAGAGAGAGAGCAGTCATGTGTATGTGGGTGGGTTTGGTGTGTGATGAGTAAAGATTATATAAATGCAATCTTCTCAGTCTATATGTTACATACCAAGATCATACAACATTTTGTAGAGTTGAAGAATTTGAAGCAACCCCCACTACCTTCCACATTAGCATGCCTACTAGTGTCCTCATTCAGCTCATGTGTAGGCAGTCCTGATGGCAATACTTTTGTGTGTGTACTTTCTGAAATTCCTACAAACTTTTCTGTTATTTTGGCTCTTACATAGTGTCAGCCCCTCTTCTGGAGTACTCAGCTTTGAGTACAGAAGTTGTCCTGGTGAACTCATGGATCTGGAGGAGAAACTAAATCCACTACTTTCCTAAGCCAGCATAATTCCTATTTTCTAAAGACAAAAGGACAGAAATTACTTCACAATATTGTTCTCTGTCCTCCCTATACATCATGGCACGCACACACACACACACCATACACACAACAATAATTAACAAAATTCAAAAAATATATCAACTTGACCATATCTGAAACAATTGTAAAGCTTTGAATAATACGAGGAAAAATCTGACTTAATTTTTTTTATTACCAAAAAGGTACATATTTAGGAGAAATAATTTATAATTAATGTTCATAGATAATATAGTTTTACAGGCAAAAACCATAACCTTAAGGTCTCCTTCTGTAAACTTTGTTTCCTTCCGTTTTTTGGAATTTCTTACTCCCCCCTCCACTGCAGTAGTGGGATGGCAGAGCTAATCTGCTGTCATGATTCAGACCTGATTAGCTGATAATGCTCATCTAGTGGATGGGATGCAATTAGTGACTCAAGGTTTTCCAGACATTTCTAGGGGTAATTGCAGCTGCCTCTGTAGAGGCATGAATGTGGCTGCTGACCCTGAGAGGCATCCTTGTCTTTTTCATGACCATTCTCTGTTGGCTACCTTTAAGGGAAAGGGTCCCTGTGAAATACTGGCTTGAAATCATGCTACATGATCTGCTTTGTTGATGAACTTGTTTCCTGTACCCTACCCTAATCCTTACCCAGTAAGACTGGAAACCTGTGTTCAAAGGCAATAGGCTCTCACCAGAGAGTAAAGTGGAAGAAAATAAAATATAAAAGAAACCTAATTAGAAAAGCCCACTGTTAACAAAAAGAATGCAGGAGACTGAGCAACTCTTGAATTACTTCAATAAGATGGAGAAACTTGTTTTACGAACTGATCACAGGGACAAAAGTTAATTCAAATAAGGAAGTTTCAGAATGGTGACATGAACTTAGCAGGCCAGGAAGAGAAAAAAAAAATCTCTTTTCCAGGATGATGACAGAAGGTAGTACTGACTACAGTTAATTTCACATAGGCAATAAGGTCAAAAAAGAAAAAAAAAGATGGGAAAATATGCTATTATCTGATGTATTAACATGTTTGGTATGCCATTATGGAATATCAGTTGAAATAAAATGCAGAAGTTTATGATCTCGTGATCCTGAAGCTGCTAGAAAGTATCGGTGAGAGGGGAAGTTGCTTCCTGGTTTGCAGATAACTGCTTTCTCACTATCTCCTTATTTGATAAGTGGGTGCTCCATAGTCTCTTCCTCCTGTTATGGATGCAAACTTCTTGGATAGAGAGTCTTCCTTGTGACCTCATTAATCTAACTCTGCCCTTAGAGGTCCTATCTCCAAATACCATAACAATGGTTTAGGGCTTCAACATCTGAATTTTGTAGTAAGACATGATTTAGTCTACAAATCTGAGGTAGATATTTGAAATGAAAACAGGTGGGGTTGTCCATGGTCTGAGAGAAAATAAGAGGACACAATGTTTCAGGTTGTTCTAGGAAGGAAAGGTATTAGAGAGTAAAGGAAAGGGAACAAAGAAAGGAGGAGGGGATATGGAAGAGTAGACAAGGAGTTAGATCAAAAGTGGAGTCATTAGAACTAGTGGTAGAATGTCGACATGCAAGTAATAACAAATCACAGACAGTGGGGCTGAATTAAAACTCTGGGTTGTGTAAAGTATTATGGGTTAGGAACAACAATCTAAGAAAACATTTAACTTAGGTATCATGCCTTGGCTTCTCTTGGTGCGAAACAAAAGGACTTCTCATTCTCACAGCCTGCGTTATCTGACTCTAAAAGAGCAATTGCCCTACAGATAATAATTACCATTAGTACAGAGAGGGAGGACAGCAGACACGTGGTTGTAGCGGGCTGGAGATGATGGTGGGACAGTGCTAGACAGGTAGAACAGAAGACAGATGCTCACTTGTGGGCTGAAGACAGCCGAAACTCTATTGACTAAGCAATCATTGGGAGCCAATTTGAAGTGTTTGGGATCCTTAGAATTCTTATTTTACAGTTGGACAGAACCGCAATCCAATGGGCCAGATCTGAAACAAATGCTTTCATAATTTCTACTGGACATGTCTAGGCACGTAAGAAAGAGCAGAGAAAATGACATTGTGAGGCAAGACTGATCACGTATGCCTACATTTCCCCAACTTGGCAATGAGCTCATTTTCACTTTCTATTACGATTTTTCCCCTATCAAATTCAGTCTGTTGATTTTGATGAATTTTTCGAACATTACACTGAAAGTTAGATAATTGCAAAATTCCTCAATATTACAAAAATTATTTTTAGCAACAGGTGATCAAAATAAAAATGTGATGAAAAACTGTCCAACTGGTTTGAAATTCTGTCTGATTTCAATAAGTAGAGAGAAAAAAAGAGAGAGCTAATAACCAAGGATGATACGTGTGTGCATAATCTCCACTGGGTTCTACTTGGAAACATTTTATTAACACCTTTCTGCGGCCATTTCTTTGTTACACTATTCTGAGGTGCCCCTTCAGTCTCCTGAGCTGTGGTTTTTGTCAACTTGACATGCACTTAGAAATATCTGGGAAGAGGGGGAATCTCGATTAGGGAATTCTCTTCATCAAATTGGCCTGTAGGCAAATCATTGAAGGCATAGTCTTGTTTAATGACTGACATGGGAAAAGGCAGCCTACTATATGCCAGTTCCACCACTGGAAATGTAGTTCTGGGTTATTTAAAAATGGCTGAACAAGCCATGAGGAGCAACCTAGTAAGTAGCATTCCTCTATGATCTCAGCTTCAATTCCAACATCCAGGTTCCAGCTTTTGAATCCCTGCATTGGCTTTCCCCAGTGGATTGTGGCTTGTGAAATTTATTCCAAATAAGCTCTCTCCTTTCCATACTGCTTTTGGTCACGGTCTTCATCATGGCCATAGAAACCAATCTAAGACACCCCTCTGTCATGATTTAACAGATTCTAATACCATGATCCTTCATCTCATCTTTTACCTCCCACGCTTCATCTCTACATCATGAATGTGACTGTTTTAATAAAGCATTCCAATAGTATTTGAAATTTAAAGAC
This sequence comes from Microtus pennsylvanicus, assembly GCF_037038515.1. NCBI lineage: Eukaryota > Metazoa > Chordata > Mammalia > Rodentia > Cricetidae > Microtus > Microtus pennsylvanicus. Next base: position 16,054,230 of record NC_134598.1, read on the forward strand.
AGCTTTTCACTTCTGTAGAAAATGCATGAGTACATTGAATTATCTTTCTCAGAATATATAAGTGTTCTGTAACTGCAGGGGAAGCTCTAGTGTTTCTTTAAATCATAACTATTATAGAACTGATACAGACATAAACTTCCTGACTGGGAGTTTTCATTGCAATTAAAAGACAATGTAAGTGTCTTCCCATTGAGACGATTTCTTCTATTATTGTCAACAGTGACAACCGTTCGATAAAAATATACAATCTCAAAAGTAGTCAAAGATAGAAATACCAAATAAATAAGACACCAGAGTTTATTTCTTGTGACAAGTTATGCCATCCTTTAGGAGACTGACTGACCAAACTGATTTCTGCTTATTCTAAAGATTTCTTTAATGCTCAAAAGCCTTTTTTGCATATTTAAATTAGCATAGCAAGTATTGAGTTTCATTATCACATTGCAAACATAATTTACTGTAGCTGGGCCCCACTTTTCCTCACTTCTGTAATCCCACATTCTGACATATTGTCATAGGCATTAACTTTCTGAACAGCCAATAGCACATGAAAGGGCCCAAAAAATTGACAAATAGGATTGTGTAAAATTAAAAAAGCATAAGAAACCATCAGTGGAATAAAGAGACAGCATATGGGATAGGAGAAATTCTTCACCAACTCCTGCAGAGATGGGTAGCATCTAGAAGTGATGCAGGACTGTAAGAACTAAACTACAGCGAAGCAAAACTGTCAGTCAATAAACAGCTTAACTAAATGAAGAAAATGTTCAAAGCAACAAACACTAATGGCCAATAAATACATTTAAAAGCTTTTGATTTAAAAGTTTATATTTGAATTTTATGGATTTTACTCTATTAAAATGTATTAGTTAGTGCTTTTAATCTAGCCAACATGTTTTTATGCATGATGGGAAATTTAGAATGTGAACGTGCACATTCTACCAAACACACATACACACAGTACAGCATCAACACATACAGAAATTTCATGAAACGTTGGCAAAATTCAATATTGTGTACACTTCTGTAAGACACAAAACCAACTTTATAAAGAGGAGCAAACACCACTAAATTTCTTTGTTATCTGAACATCTAGTGATTTCCTTTTAATAAATTTACTTTTCATAAGAAAACATTGATGTTCCAAAAACAAAATTATGACCTATGGTTATCACTTTTGGAAGAAATAGATTTCAATGATGAAATAAGACTGAATTATGAAGACTTAATGAATTCCCCGTGAAGAGTCAAACAATTCAAAGATCAGTAATTACTGTGGTGAATATGCATTAATTCAAACTATTTAAGTTTTGGGGTTGGGTCTTGTGTTTTTAATCAAGTTTGTATGCATTTTTCTTACTACTTTTAAATTTTAATTACAATAATACTCCTCCCTTCGCTTACCTCCTCCCTCCTGACCCTTTCATGCCCCCCTTACTCTCTCCAAAATCATGGTCTCTTTTCATTGATTGGTATTGCTACATACATACAAATAAATATATAAATACAATCTGCTGAATCTGCAGTGTGAAGAGTGAAATCAAGGCCAAACCTTAAAGATTGGCACAAGTGAAGGGAGGATGATATGCCTTTGATGGATTTGGTCCTTTGTCTGAAGGAAGATGTCAGTGGAATGGAGGAGCTTGGGCATACAGAAGAAGGCACACATCTCTGAAAATATCTCAAATAAAGAGATTTTTGAAATTAGAGAGCTTTTGAATTGGGTCAAGTAGCTGAAATACAACTTTGTTTTCATGGAATCAAATTGATTTTCATTCAAGGCTTAGCATGTTGTTTCTACTGAAAATTTTTGAAGGGCTAAAGTTAAAAAAAGTAATAAATGCTGTGGAATAATTTCTATGCACAAAGTTTGAAAGTTTAAAGAAATCTTCAGTTATTCACATTCAAACACAACTGGGCTCAATTAATCATTATTTATTATTGATTATTCAATCAAAGGAAAGAAATCCTTGAACTGGATAGGCAGATCATGAAAAAGAAAAAAAACGACATGATCTTCCACACCATCAGCCTCAAGTGCAAGCTTCTGGGAGAGTCCATAAGTTTTTGAGATTAATGAAAGTTTGAATAAATATGGTGTCATCTCTGTGTTTTAGCTGTACTCCCCACACTGTGCAGAGCCTAGGAAGACCCAGCAGAATGACTTTCACTCTCGTAGATAATTTATAAGACAATAAAGTCAACTTCACTACCCTCATCATTAAAATAATAATTATAGAGCTAAGGAAAAGATTCAATAGTTTAAAGTGTTTGCTGTTCAAACAAAAGGAGCTGAGTTTGATCCCCAGAACACACCTAAGAAGTTGAGCATGGCATTACACACCTATAACCACAGCTTTGAGAGGACAAAATGATGAATCCAGGGGAACTTTGGCCAGCCAGTCACACCATCTAGTAAACTATAGATTCAAATAAAGATGTGTCATAAAAACTAAGGTCAAGAGTGGCAGAGAAAGATACACAGTCCTGTCCATGCATGGATATCACACAAAGTATTCATAATCATCATCATTACAACAAGTGGGACAAACATGGCTATCTTGTGTGGAACTCCATTGATTTGTGCACAGAAATGTGGAAATAGCCATCAGCTAAGTTACTTTTCAATAAAACTATGTGATTAATGTTAAGATAAAAAATATTATGCATGGCTAGAGTTGGCTACATTTTGACACTACATTTCTGCTGACAACATAATTACTCTAAACTCAAGCAAAGAGCTAAATATTGAAAAGGGAGACACTTTCAAAAATTAAATATGTTGGAAAGAACATCCCCACCCTAACAAATGTGTTGCTAATTCATTTTGACTGTCAAGGTGGAATGTGCACAATAGAATTCAGAATAAATACTGTGCACATTTTCTTCTTTGAATGTATATGGAGATTACAAAAAAATTTAATATATACAACACATAGGTATTAGGAGAGTCATACATATAAGAAAAGGAGAGTTAGCCCTGGTTCTACTGAATACATGCTTCTCAGGAGAGAGTCATCTCATATTTATTCTAAAATACCAGTACTAAAAATAATATGTGCAGAAATGTATAGACTACATAATTTATCTACAAAGGTTACAGTGTTGATGTATCTGCATTGATTATAAAGAAAATAACTTTATTAATTACAAATATAATTAAAACAGTATGGGAAATAAATAGAACGAAGCTATTTTTTGAAAAGAATTATTTTAACTTAACTCTCTAAAGTATACTCATGGGACACTTGAATGCACCGACTCCAAGTCAATACACAAACCTGCCATAAAATTAAGAGTTAAATTTCTAAGCATGCGTTTTACAATAGCTCTTATTGTGCTCAGAACTTTATTTCACATTTGCATGATTTTCATGTATTTCATTCATTTTCATGATAGAAGGAAGCAAATTTTACAGGCTTGGAACTCAGTCACGGCTTTAATATTGTGTGTCTCTGGGCTGTTTAGTTAAGGAGGCCTGCGACCCACGTTAAGGGTACAGATAATGGACCTATTGATACAGCTGCTGTTTGGCCCCCCAAATGACCTGATGGTATAAAGGCATTGTGTCATGCCAGGCAGGGTCCCTTCTAACATAAAGGATTCCTTGACAGCAAGTTGAAAAGAAGATTAAAAGCAAACATCACAGCCTTGTATGCTTATCAAAGTGGGGATCAATAAGTTGTTTCCTCTTCTCCTTCTTAGGCTTAACTGCCTTATGAGTCTGGTCTAGAGAGCATCCTGTTACTTCCGCTGCACTTTTTAAGGTAAACAATCCAGGAGACCACTTACTTTCTCTTGTAATCTTAAATGGGCACATGCATAATCTTAGGTGGTTATGGACAGAGTTTATTCTCATTGATAAATATCCCATGCACAGTGTCCATTTTCAAAGAATGCGGTCGCAACAAGCTATGCTTTCTACTAAAACTATACACAGTTCACCAAAATCAACTGAATCAGCAGACACCTTAGAATGTTGTGCTCCTCACGTCTTTTAACATGAATAATAGCCGAAAATCTATGGAAGCAAAGGCTCTCTAGTAGAACGGCAGATGTAAAAGGCTAGCTTGGGATTAATGCATAAATTTGTTGCTGCAGAGGCAGTATCTGTGAAGCGGCACGCTGCGGTGGGTCTTTCTGCCGCTCGGTTGCTGTCCGTTGTACCTGTTCCTACCGGTGACCAAACATTGCTTGACTGAAGTAGAGAATTCAAGATCTTGACAGTGTCGAGTGTTGGGAGCAGTGAGACCCCAGATCCTGAATTTCTTGTAATCCCCTGATCTGAGTGCCTACAGCTGCTCTGAGCATGAGACCTTCAGGAGTTCCCGATGGCAGGAGAGTGGTTTCTGGTGGGTTTGGCTGGGGCGTGGCTATCTCTATATAATCTGCCCCTGAACACAATAAAGGGGACATTCTTGGGGGAATTCAAGGATGACCCGTGTCTCTGTCTCTCTGTCTCTGTGTGTCTGTGTATTTTAACCTCCAGTCCCTTGCCCAAAGCTTGCGAACTGGGTGCCAGCGCACCGAGCGCAAACACGGGGGCGCGGTGCGCGGCAGTCGAGCACTGTGGTAAGATAATTGTGCGATCTAATTTTATCAGCTACTAAATTGATTTGGTTAAGAAAGTTTTCAAAGATAATAACCCCTACTGCTAAATCCAAAGTACATGGTATAAACTAATCTTTAGAGAAATAAGATGTAATGGTGAAAAGAATGGGATTTTTCTCTATAACTTTAAATAAAAAAGAAATAAGACATATATCTGAGCCCTTGAAGAGAGCTTTTGTTTAAATGCAGATGTTTTGGATACCATATTCTTGCTATGTTGCTGAAGTCCTGAAAATAGAGAATGTTTGGGAAACCCAAAAGATCTGATATATATATATATATATATATATATATATATATATATATATATATGAGTTAAAAAGGAAAACAGACAGGAAAAAGAATCAAGTAAATCCTGTGTATAGGAGATTATTTATTATTAGCTTTTCAAGAACACATCTGTAGAACTTGAAGTTTTCTTGCCAACTCACAGAGTGTCTGCGAACGACAACCTTAACTTGAAATTTTCTTTCCATTCTCAGTTTGAGTCAAAACTTCAAAACTATTTCAGTAAAGATTTTTGAACTGCCGGGCCGTGGCGGCACACGCCTTTAATCCCAGCACTTGGGAGGCAGAGGCAGGCGGATCTCTGTGAGTTCGAAACCAGCCTGGTCTACAGAGCTAGTTCCAGGACAGGCTCCAAAACCACAGAGAAACCCTGTCTCAAAAAATGAAGAAAAAAAAAAGATTTTTGAACTGCGGATCTTGAAATGACTTTTATTTGACATGGTCTTAAGACACAACTCTGTCAAAACTGCCAAATAAATATAGCTTGCAGACTATTGAGTGATAAGGGATTCCCCTCTGTATGCTGTGACTATCATTGGTTAACAAAGGAACTGCTTTGGGCCTATGGCAGAGCTATAGGGGAACAGAGTTAGGTGGGGCAAACTAAACTGAATGCTGAGAGAAAGGAGGTGGAGTCAGAGAGAAGCCATGTAGCCCTGCCGGAGCCAGACAAAACTTTAACCAGTAAGCCATAGCCACATGGCAATACACAGATTAATAAAAATGGGTTAAATTAATATGTAAGAGCTAGCAAATAAGAATCTCTACACTTTTCTAAGCTGCCTTGAAACCAGTGTTACTACACTGATGACAAAATACCAACAGCGATTTAAGTATGAGTTTTAAAATATTAATTTAACTGACAAATTAATTATTGGTTGTCTGAATTTTTGTGAAAAGAAATTTTGATTTTCATTGAGAATTTCATGCTTTAAGAGTAAATGAGGATTCCAACATCAGTTTTTGAGCCCAGATTTTTGTAATTTTGTGTGCAGACTCATGTTTTTAGCTAGATGAGAGATAACCTTAAATATATCAATATGAAAAATGTCTCAACATGTTTAAAATTTTTTTCAGTTGCAATGTTATAGGAATTTCAGATAGATATAGATGGTCTTATTTAGGATGTTTTGTTTTGTGTTTTCTTAAAATATTCTGCACATTTAGAAAGACTCTGTCTAAATTTAGGAGGCTGTGAATTATTCATTCAAACTATGTACATCTAAAATATCTTTTTTAAAGAGGAAGACTATCATATTCCAAAAATATAGATAGAAGATTTTTTAATGTCTTTACCGAATAAGCCATAGAAGAAATTTAATATTCCACAGAGCATATTAATTTTGTTCTGTCTAGAGTCTAGATAATAATTATGCTTAAAATGTTACTATGTCTTACAATTTATATTCCTAGCTCAATTGATCTAAATAAAACTAAATATATTTAACCTCATAAAAATGTTTGCTTTGTAATCAAGTAGTCTTTAGAGTTAGGTCAATTTGACACAGTGCAGACATTGACCATTAGTTAATCCTTCTCTTGGATAGCTTTGTATATTGCCTGACTTTTGAAAATCCAACTATTATGAGAAAGATTTGGCCATCAAGAGCCAAAGTAGAGAATTAGGTTGATGGATAATTAAGATGGAAGTTTAGTTTTGATTGTTTCATGAAACTATTTTTATACAAAGCTCACACATTAAGCTATAATTCTTGTCACCAGGAAGATAGATAGGAAATGACCCAGGGCTACTTACAAACTCCCAATAGGTAAAATTCCTATTGAGATTCTTTAAAAGTCTTCAGTGTTTGCTCCCGGGATGGACAGTACAAAGAACCCATAGCCAGATTTGGAACCGTGCACAGAGGGAGGAAAAATGGTGAGGTATCAGGTTCCAAGTTCCCCTCCTGGGTTGTTCATCCTGATAATCAAACTTGCATGAAGTTTTTACTATTGATCACATCTACTCTTCTTTGTCTTTGTGGACAGTCAGCAATATATCAAGTTACCGCAAGGCAAACAAAAATTCCTCAGCTCACATTTGTGTATCCAAACTTGGAATTTACTCTTGGTCTGTTGCTGGTATCCTTTGGGTCATATACACAATTCAAGATTGGGACATGATCTTGGATATCTTTCCCAAAGTTAAAGCTGTAAGTCTGGAAAAAAGTAATTGAAGACCAACAATTATCAAGCCAATAGTTTTCTTGCTAAAAGCAGACATAGGTATCGGTTATTGAGAAGGATAACACTAAGAATCATGCACTTTGGATGTTAGTCATAACTAAAATACTGGCAGTAGCTAATAATGATAACAATAACAGCATCATCAGCAACAGCAATACTCCTTTTACTGTGCTGAATGGTAAGTTGATTGAAAGCTCTCTGAATAAGTAGCTCTAGTACTGTTCAAGAATAACCCCTGGTGTTGAATACTCATTCTCTTGTTTGTCTTGTGGGTTTTTTAAAGCACTGTTTCACTATGTAGGCCAGGACCACTTGTGACTCACTATGCCTCCCAGACTAGCCTTGGAGTTACAGCAATTCCCTGCATTTCCTCTGGAGTACCAGGACTCCAAGGCCTTCCCAGTTACAAGGCTTGAGCCTTTTAATGTTTTTTCCAGCTAAATGTAACATATCCCTCTCTAATATTGTACAAACATCATTTATTTTCTCCTATTAAAATCTGAGTGTGCTTTTATTTCTGGTTAAAATTGGTTTTAAAAGTAAGCTGATTAATAAACATAATTTCATATATTTACAAAATTCCATTTGACCAACTTTCAGTAACAGATTTACAATGTCACATAGTACCTTTTAGTTTCATTATCATTTTCAGGAAAAACAAACCCTCTTGAGCTTCATTCTTAAAGAATTCATCCAGTTATGTATGGTGAGCCACACTAAAATCAATCTGTTTCATAATATTGAACAACAGTCTGCTTTTACAGGTTTGAATGATGCATAGAAATTGCTTCCTATGCATGCTTATTTCAGTAACATCATATCACAGTCTGATCGGATTTAATATTTTATGGTGGGATATTCCATACATCCTACTAACTGTAACTGAAAAACAAGGAAAGACTTTGGATGCACCTTGGCTCCTTGGTATTGCTCGTATGTTCTTTTATTATTTTGCTCATGGTAACACTGAGGGACAAAAATTCCATCTCCTCCAAGAGGATTCCAAAATACACCTTAATTTATAACAATGGACCTGTCACCCTTCTTAAAATAATCATGGTAATCATTAGAATCTCAGAAGGGAGGCTCAGGCAATTTAAGACCTTTTCAATGGGTAACATTCTTTGTTAGAATATCTAAGTAATAATAGGATAAGGCCTTCAAAGTACATTACAAAAGATGTGTTTCCAGGGGAAAATTAACTGACTCCTACTTCTGCCACAGCGATGATATAAGGAGGAAGAAGAGCAGAACATTTAGAAAAACAGCTTACAGGAGTCTCCAAAGAAGAATGATGCTAGAAAAAAGACCCAACGCCATATTCTCAGTTAAGTCCTGAGCTTCATGGGAAAGCCAGCCTTTATCACCAGATCCCCTTCCCAGCTCAAAAATCACATCCTCAGGACACATGCCATCTGCCACTGTGTTTCATGACTCAAGTCCTTATTCTTATACTTCTGTTTCTGTGTGGATAACTTGAACAAAATAGAATCCATTCAGTCCCTTTTCATTCACCATGAATATAATATTCATTACAGAGTTTTTGGTCAACAGCATCCCACCACAAGCTGTACATGCAGGAAGAAAGTATTCTAAACAAAGACTAGAGAATTCAGGGTGGTTTTTTTTTAAAAAGTGGTTTCCCTAAAGAAACTGGCTTTCAATCCGCCATCAGCCAACAGCTTCTCACCTAGAGGTGTGTCTTTCTTATGTGGCTCAAAGAATTAAGCAAAAAGGAATTACTGGATGGCATTGCAATAATTCTTATGCAGTGGTTCCAAACCTGTGGAATGTGACCCCTTTGGAGGGGGCAAACAACCTTATCACAGGGGGTCACATAACAAATACCCTGCATATCAGATACTTACATTGTGATTCATAACAGTTGCAAAATTACAACTATAAAGTAGTAAAAAATAACTTCATAGTTGGGGGTCACCACAACATGAGGAACTGTGTTAAAGGGTTACAGCATTAAAATGGTTGAGAACCAATGCTGTAGGGGTCACTTTGCTGCAAAAAGGCATTTTCTCTTAACTGAGCTAATGTTCAGTGAGTCAATAATTTGATCATTGCTAGATAATTTTCTATAAACTCTATATACATGGGATTTTCAAGTAAAAACCACTGATAAAATTTTAAAGTATATTTCTTTACTTCAATTATATAGGCAAGTATAAAAACAGAAACAATATTTTAATGTTAGAAGATTAGATGGGAGTAGAGTCTCATTGAAAATATAATTGCTTGTTTTTACTCAGTTTCTAGAAAAGCCTACCATGTTCTAGGTTTTGTATGTGGCAAAATTTGTTCTGTTGTGAATACACAAGGGTGGGAGTCTGTCAAGTCACTTATGCGCACTCCTCCACCAAAAAACTTCTAGGCATGAAGTAAGATTAATATATAATCTTTATAATAAAACATCAGCATAGGGTGCCTGGAGATTCTCTGGGGTTCTCTCATTGGGCATGAAGTCTCCCTGCCATTGAATAAAAAAGTATTGACCCAGTTTGCATATATTAAAATTTGGCTATGAAAAACATCTAAAATCTTAAGATTTTAAAAGAATAGTTTTAATTGTAATTAGCATAACTGTGCACAAAAGAGATGAATGAATGGATAGGCAGATGAAAAAAAATAAATGGAATCATTTTGTCATATCCAAGTATGCAAGATCATATACATCTGTACATACAGACACTTGAACACCTCTTGATCACGGGAATTTCCCACATCACAAATCTTAGCACACATATATGCAAACTGGGTCAATACTACTAGATTTCTCAGTAAACATAAAAATAAATCAGTCACTGGGGATCAAAGCCTTGAATATTTCTAAGGATTCAGTTGGTGAGCTAATGTCTGCAGTTCTTTGGATCAATATTTCAATGTAAAATCAGTGAATCATCAAACGGAGAGTAGCTAGCACCTCTGAGGGTTTGGGGAACAAAAAGAGACAAGTGCAGTCTCTCTCCTTGGCATACAAATATTTCATCCCGCAATGAGTTATGCAGGGGCTATGCTCTCCTGCTCTTGTCTAAGGCTTTTCCACAGAGCATGAGCAGTAAGAATAAAGTGGCCATGGAGGAGCTTGAGCCTGCCATGGTTCTTCAGCAAAGCATTCTTTCACCAAGTTTGATTTTCCACCAAAGTGTTCTTTTTAGCTTCCTAATACATAGAGTTTGTTTTTCCTATTAACGTCTTTGGTCTCATGATAATCTCTGCTGGGAAAAAAAAAGAACTTAAAATTTATTTTTCCAATGTAATAAAAATTTCTACTGCTAATTTGGAAAAGGTGACTTAAAAGCTAGCTAAGGCAAAGCAGATGCTAGTCTCAAATAAGCCCTGTTTGGGGACATATTTAGATGAAAACCAATTATTAAAAACTTGGTTTTAATATGTGTGTGAGAGAGAGCATAAATTTATAATTATGTGTAAGCCCCATTTAGAGTGCTCATCGAAAAGAAAACAAGAATTCTGAGGAGCTATCCAGGTCGTCTCTCCTAAACCAAATAGCCATGAGTAAAGAGAATCACAGTTCACTCTAATGCCAGAAATCTTGCTTCCCAACAGAGGCAGTAACACATCTCTATATGTGTGTAACTTCTCCATCATGTATGTGTTGTGCTGGGGTAGAATCTGCCCAAATAGCACAAGCCTATTTCCAAGCTTTTATTATCCTCTAAGGACCAACTCAAGGGTCAGTTCTGTTCTAAAATCATCCCTGGCCCCTGTTGTATACGGAATCCTTCTCTATTATGACCTCAAGAAGTGTGTCAAGCAGTGTGTCTTCTCCTCTCTTCTCTTCTCTTCTCTTCTCTTCTCTTCTCTTCTCTTCTCTTCTCTTCTCTTCTCTCCTCTCCTCTCTCTTCTCTTCTCTTCTCTTCTCTCTTCTCTCTTCTCTTCTCTTCTCTCTTCTCTTCTCTCTCTCTCTCTCTCTCTCTCTCTCTCTCTCTCTCTCTCTCTCTCTCTCTCTTTCTCCCTCTTTCCCTCCCTCCCTCTTTCCCTCCCTCCCTTTTTCCTCTGATGTGCTCAGTTATGTGAATGACTTCTATTCGAATTTAACTTTGGTAAAGTTAGTTACCTGAGTTGAGCAACCATTCCTTAATATTTAATGCTATGTATGTTTTCAACAGTCATGTATATTGACAAAGATTGCAAAGATTGATTAATATAATTATGGCATCTCTAGCTTCTCAATGCAGACTCCTTCTGGAGATAGTAAGATATTCTAGCATCCAGTAACAGGTGTGACTTTCATAATATTTTCTTATTATCTAAAATTAAAATTGATATTCCTCTCATAAATGTATGTGTTGGCTGTATTGTCAGTATTCATAGTTTTAATCTGTGCGTACAAGAATGTTAAGCACGCGTGTGTGCAGGTGTGTGAGCCTGTGTATGCAATTACAAGAGTCAGCACCATGGCCTCCTCTGTCATTTTCCACATGGTCTTTTGAGATGAGGTTGAACCTGGAAGTAGACTGGTGGCCATCAACTCCCATCGATTTTCCCGTCTCTATGTCTCCATGCACCCAATGCCAGTGTTTCAGGTATGTGTGCCGCCACGTCCAGTTTATTACATGGGCTCTGGAGATTTGAATTCAAATCCTTATGTTTGCCCAGCAAGTATTCTTACTACAGAACCATCTCCCCAGTTCCCAGGTACTTTTTCTTTATTTAACAAGAATCTCATAATAATGTCTTATTCCTGGAACTATATTATAAGTATCTTAGGAAAATTTTATGTAACAGGCATATCAATAGGTTTCAATAACCAAGATATTTTTGTCATATTTAATCTTTATGCTCTTTAGAGTTCCTAATCAATACGTTTTTAAACTGGAAGTGCGATCTCCACACCCTATGTATTTGCTGCTACTTTTAATCATTCGTGTAGATCTTAGAAGTCCCTTTGGCTGTGGGGGCACAATAAAACATCATAATGAGACCAACCTCAAAACCTTTGTTCTACAGATTTACAGCTCTCTCTTAAAATAATAATTTGGTTGCAGGGGATAGTTGGCTAAATATTTTATCTACAAACAGCTTGATTCACATCTTGCAATAAATTTTTTTCCGCTCTCTGGGAAAATGTTAGCAATAAAATTTTCCAACTCAGTTAACAGGCATGCTTATAAGATCGTTTGAAAATATAAGCAGAATATAAGTACACGTTTGTACTTCAGAAAAGAGAATGGTACGTGCTTTAGTGAAAACATGCATAAACTGAAAATCATGCTGTGCATCTGCTAAGTTTAGACAGCCTTTATCAGCAGGCATTATCTGGTAAAGTGATTGATTGGCACCTAGAAGTTCATTCAAACCACAAAGTCAATCTTGTACAGGTTTTTCTGCTAGTTTCTAGTATCCAGTGTCTTTCAAACAAGTACTTAAGAAACCTAAAGAGAATTTCACATTCTTAACTGTATGAGCATCCCTTAATTTGTTTAAGCTTGAGCAAGTGGCCTTTGTTCTGTTTTGTTTTTGCTTTTTGAACATGAAAAACATGGAGATACCTATTTCTTACTATTACCTCACAGATTCAATGTGAAGATCAGTTAGAGCACTGCTTGTGGGAAACACTAAACATGCTATATAAATATTGAGTACTACAATTTTGAGATACCATGGTTATCGAACGTTTTCAATCCTGAAACCTGAAGATGCATTCCAAGGTGCTGCAATGTCTGTAAACACTTAGGAATAAATTATATAATGGCAATAAATGCAATTTTATTTTATAGAGTCCAAATGGGAGGGAAATTTTACACCCAATCTTGCAACTACTTCGACCTCCAATCTTTTGTACTAAAAGTTCAGTCTTCCTTATACAAAAACTGTGGGAAAATATCATCAATAGCATCCTTTACAAGTATATTAAGTATTTCCAGACTGAATTATATATCACACACTATACTATATGGCAGATAATTTACAAGTTAGTTTTATACAATGATATCATGCTAGTTTTACAACAATCCTTGAATTGAGCCTGACTTTAATTAACTCAGGGATAGAAAAATCCCATCTCTGGTATGTTCAAAAATGTACTGAAGTCAAGTGATTCTTACTTTCTAGCATTTCTATCCATGCTTTCTGTTTTTGTACATCAACATGTCATGAATATTTATTCTCTCACTGACATAAGTATAACAAATATTACCCTTATTTAATGGGACTTGAAACTTCTGGAAAGGAGAAATATTGGTCAGGCCTAAGAAAGGCATATCCACATATGAGAAAGGTACCGACCCTGTATGGGAAGACAGTATCAGACAGTAGGTAGATAATTCAAGTTCATCATGGCCTTTGCTGAACAGTATGACAAATAAAACTTTTAACATCTCAAGTAAATTAAAAATAAAATAAGGATCCTTAAGATGGCGAGAACATAGCTCAGCCACAGAGCATTTTCTTAGGATGTGCAAGATCCTGTGTTCAACCCCCATCGCTGCAATAATTATAAAGACAAAAATAATAGTTGTTATAACATCAGAAAAATTACATTTATAACATTTGTGATCAGGGTTACTATTTTTAAAATATAAAGAATCCTCTTTAAAATAAATCCACACTATTTCAGTTACAATATGAGTTGCACAGTACAAGAAATGAATCTGCAAGGGCTTAAGCACAAGGATTCATCATAAATGTTTTAATGCTTAGCTTTATTAGTTAGAGAAGTAAATAAAACAATGTGAGCCATTCAGATGGCTCAGAGAGTAAAGGTGATTACACCAAGCCTAGTGACTTGGGTTCAATCTTAGAAACAAACACTGAAAAGATAGAATAGAATCTTATAATTAGTCTTCTGGCGTTCACATTTATTATAGTATGGGCACACACACACACATGCACACACACTACATAAAGAAATAAGTGTAAAGTAAAAAGAATTTACAAAATATTTCTTGAATCAGGTGCACATGTGAATCCATGATGATAAAATTCAGGGAAGTATATTCCTTTTTGAGTAGCAAACTATTATTAAAGTGTAGAAGATTAATAGAATTTCAAAATTAAGAAGATAATTTCTACTCCATCACAAAATATTCTAAAAACAAACTGATCGATCACAGATGTGTAAAGCAAAGAGAGGCACAGATTGTCCATTAGGATGCTGATGTCAATGACAAAATGAGCAAGCAACCTCTACACCCATGTAGTGAAGGACAGCAGATAAACCCAGGGGCATTCAAAGCTTGAATTACTGTGAACAAAGTAAGGTGATATCTGGAAAAATATTTAATGACATTACAACTCACATTGCAAAAGAATATTGAAGATGATTCTATTTGAGTTTAAGAACTCATGGTTGAGCCGGGCGGTGGTGGCGCACGCCTTTAATCCCAGCACTCGGGAGGCAGAGGCAGGCGGATCTCTGGGAGTTCGAGACCAGCCTGGTCTACAAGAGCTAGTTCCAGGACAGGCTCCAAAGCCACAGAGAAACCCTGTCTCGAAAAACCAAAAAAAAAAAAAAGAACTCATGGTTGCATTTAAGAATGACTATGTAGAGAGGTATGAATAAGTGTAGACATGAAATACAAACAGAGTAAAAGGATGGCGATAAGCATATTGCACAGGTAGAACTGAGATAATGATAGAACAAGAAGTGTATGCAGAGGGTAGCAAATACATCTGCAAAGACATAAGACACCATCAGGTTTATCAAAATTTAGAGATGGTTATATATAGGTAGTAAAGATTAGAAAAGCTCTGTTTGCCTATTACTTCATCATTGTCCAAAATTCCATCACTTTTTTGAAGTAAACAAAACCATAATTTTACCAAGGTTGGTGCCTCTCCTTTTTCCTTTTAGCCATTTTAGTATACAGGAAGAAGAAAGCTAATAGCCCTGAGTCATCTCTAGTTGCAATTTATTAACTGCATTAATAGTTAGCTGGACAGTATTAAAGATCAACTTTCAAAGAAAAAATGCTAATCCTGTCAAGAATATAGCTTAACTTGATCTCAACAGGGTGAGATTGAAGCTAATAGGAACAATAAAGGAAAAGTCATGGTGGCAGAGGCCAGCATAACTTCTGCTATTGGCTGGGAAAGAACTTTTAGACATTTCCTGAAGCTCTCAACCACTGATTCTTCATCTGTAAAACTCCACTAGAAACAACCTCTCCTTTCTTAATAAAATATTTGAATACTGACTTTGACATATACGAATCTATGGTTTGCATAAATAAGCATTATAGTTTAATTAAATTATATAAAAATGTGGAAATTAGCAACTCATTTTTTGTATTTATGATACAGATTAAATTATTTAAATACAAATAAGTCAGATCTCTCTCCTGTGTTCTTAGTCTATATATATTTGGGATTCAATAGACTAGCTATGGTGGTCATCGCGACTTCAAAGCTAAGAGATATATTCAGTTCACCTTCAAATAAGAATAGCTTCCCTTATAAAGCAGATTCTATTATATATATATATATATAATATAAATATAAATCATTGATATATGTATACACTGTGTGTAATATACATGTACAGAGATAGATAATATGGGTACCAATCAATAAGTTAAAAATATGAGAATTTTCCATTTCCCATATCAAGCAGAACATTAATGAAACATTATATTCTACTTATTTGAATGCACTAGCAAACTGGCATTGAATCGCTATAACCTATATGTTTACAATATGTGCTGTGTTCAAAGCATATGTTTTGACTACTTATACTTCATTGACAGTTTTTCTATGAAAAGACTAATCAGATATGTTCTAATGCCAAGATCTCTGCTAACCACTGATGTTTCAAGAACAGGCAGTTCTCCATGAGACCGTGGCTTTGCAGAGCCTAAAGCGTGAAGAGAAGCGCTTGGAAACACTAGCTAAAGCTCCCTGGAAGAAGTGAACGGCCCAACGAAAGAACATTTTAAAATGTCAGACTATTTTCCCTTCACGGCAACCTTCGGAGCTAAGAAGGTTGTTATGTGACTGAATTGAAGCTAATATTAGCATACGGGATGTAGAATGGCTTCTCTCAGGCCTCAGAGATATTGGAAAGAAAGAGAATGAAGAGCCTCATCTCAGCCACTCCTCGCAGTACTTGGCACTTCCTCCAACTAATCAACACAATGTTCTAAAAGTTTCTGCTTACAAATACTGGAGGGGGTGGGAAAGAACAGGTGCACATTCATACACTGAGAGGATTGATACAGGCAGCACTCAAATGGAGAAAATGAGGATTTGATATTCCCCATATTAAGTAGGACATTAATGTCTTATTTTAGGTGGGCAGAGCCGTGTGAACCGTTGTCCCTCTACTTAATGGTGATTTCAGCAATGTTGGAAATCTCCAATGGTCTTGGGAAGACGTAATACATTTTCAAATGTGTTTAGTTTCTCAAATGCTTTTCTTATTTCAAGGAATAATTTTTTTTTTCTGTGTCCACAGCTTCATGTCCATTTGCCCGTATCAATCTCCTGCAACTCGGTCTCAGAGAATCTTTTGGTCAGTGCAAGCTAGTTCGCAGGTCCGACTGTGGGTGGGCAGTACTGAGGAACCAGAAAACCACAGCTAGAGCTAGGAAAGGTCAGGAAGTTTGAGGAGAGCTGCTTCTTCGCACCAACAGTGTATACCTTTGTATTCCAATTCAATATCCTTTGCAAATATCATCTACATGGGTATCACTAGGTCCTACTCATATACGTCAACAGGTCTGATGACTCCTTCCTCCTTAAATTGGACATTGGCCTTCTGTCAGAGTCCTGTTTCATGACAACAAGCATTACTTCCGGAAGCAAATATGCCCCGTAATTGAAGAATAGCCATTAGTTTGATAGACTTCAATTCACATCTGGTAATGACCATTACCAACTATGTGCCACAAACAAGGTATTTACAATCATCTGCCAAAGGAAATTTTCAAAGTTACTGGCCTAATACATTCATTCTGAGGCCTAAATGAGGACACATATATGTTTAGCACAGGGTCAAGGCAAGCGCAAAATAAAATTTACCAAATTATATGAAGATTAAGTCCTTTATTAAGGGCTTAATGAAGATTAATTTTTTTCTTCCATTAAATAAGACAAAACTAACCTATCTCATAAATTATGGGGCTTTATGAGGTCCTGCATTATATGTACTTGTCTTGGTGTCTACTTGAAATATGAGCTTAATAAGTGTGAACTCAGTATACTATGCAGATACCAAGTTAGGAAAGAAGCTCTCACAAAACCCACGCGACTATTATAATTAACTAAAACTTCTATTGTAAAAACAGTATGAACTGGGACACTTAGAGTTCCTGAGCATCATGGCTGGTACAGGGCAGCCAAACGTTTGTCTGTCCACTGAAGTCACTGTTATGACCCCTGTTACCTCAAAAGTATCAAAGTTGGATGATAAGTTTTATCATCATTCTACAAGTACACCATAAAGGTCTTTGTCACTGCCCAAATACTAGCTTAGCAAGTTTTCCCACAGCAATTCCTACTGGGGTTTTTGTTTTCCCAGGTTTGCCTTTTGATTATTGGTATTTTATGATTCTACTAATATTTGAAAATGTTTTGAAAAGAGCCATGTAATTACACCATATCTTGATTAAAATTTTAACAATCTATAAATATTTCCATAGCATCTCTTGGATATGACAGACAACTTTTAAAAATCAGAATGTGGCATTAAAGGAATCTGAGATGTGTGTGTCTTCTCACTCATGCGGCTTTCTAAGTTAAATTCCCGCCTAGTAACTCAGAGAAACTCAAAGGAAAAATTTCAAATGATGCTTTTTAAAAATGCACAGAATTTGAAGTTAGATGTATGATCACATCTTTTAGAGCTCAAAACCAATTTGTAAGTATTCCTTAGCCTGTGTAAATCTAATAAATAACTGCACTGAATCCCAAACATGAGTGTAGCTGAGGCAGAATACCTTTTGTAGTTAGTTAATACTGTCTACTTGCCTTTAGGAGGAAATATTGTTCCTCCTAAAGAAGAAACACAGAAGCCACAGGAAGAAAATCCAAAATCAGCTTTAAATCTTAAGCTGATCAGAATTGGAATGATCAGAAACTAATTCAAGAAAATAGATTGAGACCCACCACAAACTAAGGGTAAATCATTATGCTCATATGTAAGCATTCTGCTGAAATGCATATATGTGTGTTTTTAATTAGTAAGGAAGAAATTATAATGAAGTTAGGCACACACTATGATTATTTCTCCATTTATAGTCTGCCAAACATTAAGTGACTGTATAATCCTGATCTAACACACAGGCACAATGTGTTTACTCTGCAGTCAATCTATGAATAAAATTTTATGTCAAGTAAGAAAGTGTAATTACAGCCTCAGCTTTCACCATCTAATCCTCTGAAATGGATATCTTCTCTTAAAACACTGTGTGTGTGTGATACTGCCATGAAATAGATCAATAGGCTGTCAATAAGTGAATTGCCTGTTCTCTAAATGGTAGTCTCAATTGCAGTAAAGTCAAGCAAAGTCAAAACCCAGCCATGCTTAAAATATGCCTTATTATCTTGAAACATTGAAAACTACTTTATCTATATGCTTCCTTCACATTTAGGAGGAATATGCAGCTACAACAAAGTGCAACATTTAACAATTTTCTATTCAACTAGCTGTATATTTTTTCTTTACGAATGATAAATTTGGCAAAATGATTTCAATAAGACCTTTCTGTATATAAACATTATTTTTCATAAAGTAGTTAAAAATAAAATAAAAGTTAAAGTCATCTTCTCAGCTGCCTTCATTAAACACATATGGATAGTGATCACTTACTAAACTAGGCAGATTCGAAACACTAAAATTTTTATCAGGTGGCCTTGTATTAGCTTTACTGGAAGCTATTTCAGCTTTGATTTTTTTTCGTAAGTTTAATACCCACTTCAAGGACTTCTTGTAAATATGGAACTATATATTTTAAAAAAAACCCACAGCTTCGTATTACCATTAATAAAGTAATCTTTGCATGCTTGCCTTGTAAGCGGCTCCAGCTGTACTCACCAGCCCTAATGCTGCCTCAATTGGACAGCCCTGTAGACGTACCAGCACACTGCTCTAAGAAGTTTCTCACTCCAGTCTCCTCTTTCCCTTCTCTAGGCTGCCACCCTCTCCAAGGCCACTTCAAAGGCACATCTCGCATCTCCACTGCTTCCTCTCCCTGTTCTTCTCAGGAACCATCAAACCTTGCCTATTGCAACCCAGGGCACGACTGTCCAAAATAAATGTTGGCGTTTCAAGTCTGCACCGATTAATAAGTAACTATCACCAACGCATGCTTGTTGAACAATTCCAGTTTCAAATTTTGAAATATTTGAAAACAATTTTATCTCCGTATTTCATTAGTGCTGATGGGAAATAGGCAGCTAAAAGAAGACACAAGATTTAACAAGTTTATGCGTGACTTGTTTGATGTACAAGGACACACACATGTACACACACATGTACACACACATGTACACACACACACATTTTTCTTCATCTCTACCCTCAGTCTCTCTAAGTTCATTTACCATTTTGTCACTACAATGACCCTTTCAAATAAAAGCCAAAACCAGCCTGCTTGGAGGGAAGATAAGATAGTAAATATGAGTGCAAAATGAGATATCAACTGCTTAGTGGAAGATTAAGAGACTAATCATTGTTTTACCCTGCCCCCACCCAGTGCCCTTCATGGTGCCTTTAAGTATTGAGACGTTAAGGATTCTCAAAGAACATTTGTCAAAAATACCTGAATATGACTTCAAGGGCTTTAACCTTTGTGATTGTTGATCCCTCAACCTATGAAACAGTATTTTCTCCCAGTCATAACTCAAAAGTCCAGATGAAAATCTATAACAAATTGTTTGTGTTAATCTCATCAACACCAGCATCATGATTGTGGGCTTTCATTGGATCGTATCCTCCATGTCTCCAGTTGTGTTCTCCTCAAGTTGTCCACCTAGACCAACATGTCTTGTTGCACTCGTGAAGAAAAACTGTATCACACAACACACAACCCACTTGGCATACCTAGTCATATGAAAAAATAGTAGCCTTGTGTGAAGACATTCTCCACATATCAGATCATTGAAAATTCAATCCCTTTACAAAGATAATTAGTATTTGTACTATGTATGTCTGAATATTGAGACACATTACAATACTAATGCCACCTGATTGATGGTACTATTTCATGGACACTAAATTGTATTTGTAATTATTGAACATTTATTTTTATTTGAACTTTAAATTTTACCTTCTTCAGGTTTTTTTGTTCAGGTCTATGAAAGTAACAGTTCAGGAATAGTCTCCCATAGAAGCAGTTAACTGTCTTTTTTTTTAAAAAAAAAGAAGAGGCAATTTAACATTAAAGAAAATATAAGATTTTGCTATGTGAACAAAAAAATCATTTTGAGGTTGTCTTAAGCTATTTTGTTTTTGAATTTCAATTTTCCTCATACTCAGCTCTGCTCTAAGAAATAACAAATATTGTTTTTAAAAAAAAAAAGAGCTTTGCCAAGTAGGAAGTCTTTTTATCCTCCTGGAACCTGGAGACAAATTCAAATATGTCACTCTGACATAAAGTTCCCTAGTTTCTTTTTTATTGATTATTATTGGGCTCTACCTTTTTCTCTGCCCCCCATCCTGCCTCTCCCCTCCCTCCTTCAAGCTTCCCCCAAGTTCCCCATCTTCCCAATTTACTCAGGAGATCTCGTCTTAAAGTCCTCTAGGATGCAAACGTGTTTTATTTTGTTTTTGAATAATGTTTAGAAATTGACTACAAAAAGAATTCTAAGTTATTCTAACAATGCTTATGGCTCTTAAAAATGCCATAATGACATGGTAGAGGAGAAGAGAATACCTAATAAAAATGTTTACATAGCATTATCTACATGGAGTGATAATAGTCTCCCCAAAGACATAAATTATTAGGCAGACATCCTACATATAGATCATTGGGATCGAGACCCCAGAACAATACAGCCCACTGCCAATTACTCTTGAATATCAATTAGAACTTAGTGGCAGGACTGTAGAAAGGAAGATACCACACTTGGTTATATAACATAGAGGGTCATATGACATGTACCAGTTGGTACAGAGCAGGAAGCATTCTCGCTGCTGATTAGCATTTGTGGTGTATGTGTCATAGTTTATATACAGGTTATTGGTGGAGAACACTGATCATGAGTGTTACCAGATGAAAGTCACACTCATTAGAGTAGTGACTAGCCTGGTAAGGCTTAGCCAGCTGTTGGGGACTGCAGACCCTCAGACCCTAAATTTTCTATGACCATTTGCCTGCTGGAGTAAACAGCTTGTTTTCCTGTGCTTGCAGCTGCTCTGGGCATAAGACCCTCATGAGTTCCTGATGGCAGGGGAATGGTTTCTGGTGGGTTTGCAGCTGAAAAATCCTGAGAGCTAGGGTGTGGCCATTAGACAAGCAGAGCCCTATATAAGCTGCCCTGGAACAAAGTAGAGTTGGCATTCCTGTTTCAAGAGTGACCCATGCCTCTGTGTGTTTTTTAATCCCCAGACCCTTGCCCTATCACTGTTCCAGGTGGAGCAGGCGCCATAGCTAGCCATTGGTGAAACAGTAGTGTGCATATTATGAGGAGCCAACTACTTTCTGATCGAATTTAAGACCTGCTGTAAAGGACAAAACCCATGCTCAGCAGTGCAAACTTGACAATAAATAAAACCATAATAATAACTTAGAATTAAGTGACTCATTACACAATGCTATGTTTTTTAAAATGTACAAAGAAAGCAAAATGCCATAAACACTCAAAGCAAAGTTAGATTCATGCTCTTTAAGATACATAATCAAATACTGCCCATTTTGCTCTAAGTCAGAACTTATATATTACTTCATAATTTATGTGAAATGTTAAATACTTCAATTACTACAATAATGAATTAAATTTCAAATATCTATGTCACATTTCTTTATGGCTTTCTTTAAATATTAGTATCAAAATGCCTCAAAATGCATTTTCTGCTTCAAGGGTATCCTATGTAGCTGAGATGCTTATTTGAACATGGAAACCTGTAATAATCTGAATTTTGGATGTATGTACTTCTCTACATTTAAGCACTATCCTCAAATGACACCTAAGGGCTCAACATTTTAAAGTATTATACTATAATTTTTAGAGTGATAGAAACTGAGCAGCAAAGAAAAAAACATGATGAGAAGAAACACAAAAGTTCTCTATTTCTCTCCCAAAACACACACTGAAAAATAAAATTCTCCCTTTAGATGTAAGAGTTGAGTTGACCTATAGAATTTCACTTTAAGATGACAGATCTGCCTTTCAATCTTTCTTGACAAAATTTTGATAGTTTAAAAAGTAATGTTGGCTAATACTTAAATAGTTGGCTTCGTTATTCTTCTGTTGCTATGAAGAGACATGACCAAAACAACTCTTATAAAAGAAGGAATTTTATTAGGGCCTTGCTTATAGTTTTTTAGTGGTAGTCAATTATCATCATGGAGAGGAACATGGTGGCAGACAAGCAAGAATGGAGACAGATAAGTAGCTGAGAGTTCACATCTGATAAATAAATAGCAGTCAAAGAGAGACACTGAGCCTTGCATGAGCTTCTGAAATCTCAAAGAAGCCCACCCCCAGTGACACACCTCTTCCAACAAGGCCACACCTACTCCGAAAGGGCCACACCACCTAATCCTTCCCAAATAGTTCCACTAACTGGGGACCAAAAAGCAAACATATGAGACTATAGGAGCCATTCTCATTCAAACAGCCACAGAACCCAACAGTTTATTTGTAAAAATATCTTAATCAGTGTAGTTCTGTCCAGAAAGAAGAAAAAAAGCTCATTTTTCATTCTTTAATAAATGCATCTAATATATTTTGCCTCAACTTTTCATTAAAATTCACTGATGACAACTTATATAAACATCTTCAGGGCAAATTGGATAAATCCATCACATCAGTTTCTGGGGAATGAGACTCTTCTTTAAGTGATGATCTTGGTAATGAAAAGAAACTCTACAGAATACACAAATAGAAGTATTATATTAATAAATGAATAATTATCTATTATTTCCTTTTCCACATAGCTCCAAATACCTGCCATAATCTGAAAAAAGGTAGCATATCAAAACTATATTTCAGTCCCAAAGGCTTCATTTGAATAAAAGGAACATGTTAATAGTCTTGAAGAAAATTGACCCTAATGTGTATGAAGGTTTATAATATTCTAGTACAAGTTATTCTGGTATCTACTGGTCCATCAGTTCATCAACAACGTTTAATCATAAGCACTTTCATGACATCAAAAAACAATGAAATCTAGTGGGGGTTATTATTTGATCTTTGCATCATTTTAAAACTAGTTGAGTATCTCTGCTTTTTTCCTGTATTTAAAATCTCTCAAAGAAATTAACTTTGAGAATGATCAATCAACTAAAAATGACCATTTATAAACTATCATTTCATGAATCTATAGAACCATAACCTCTTGTAGCTACAAACGTAAAAGAAATGTGTGTGTCCAGCACTTGGGAGGCAGAGGCAGGCAGATCTCTGGGAGTTCAAGGCCAGCCTGGTCTAAGAGAGTGAGTTCCAGGACAGGCTCCAAAAGCTACAGAGAAACCCTGTCTCAAAAAAAAAAAAAAAAAAACTAAAAAAAAAAAAGAAATGTGTGTGTATGTTCTGATGAAGGGGCATTAATTCATACATTAAATTAAATTTAGCCAAGACTTCATTCAGAATGGTTTCCCTTTTGTCAATGGCCAACTAGTGTCAAGTCTGAATATATTATAAGACTAGTTTGATTTAATGAGAGAGTCCAACAAGAGAGTTTCTGTCTCATACCCTTACAGAAAATCAATCACAAACCTTGATTTCCCAGATGCAATATTTATCTTTGGTGGAAATCAGACATAATAGACCATTACCTGGATACTCATGAATCAGGGGGGATAGTCAAGGTCTTGAAGCACTCTTCCAGTCTGCTAGGGAATCAAACCAGCAACACTTCTGTATATGAAAACATGTTAAAGAGACAAGAAGTTGTCCACGCTGCTGACTGGTCAGTGACACTGTGTTTAGATTCAGAGGTCCTGGTTCACGGCTACACTTAGTAAGTTAATCTCAGTTCTCATGTCTAGTGACAACTGGAATTCATATTTACCCATAAGAGATTTGAGATTTCCAGAAAAACTAATGTGGAATTGATATTACTTCCTAATCAAAGCGTGTATCTATTGTCAAAGAGGGGGAGAGGGAAGAAGAAAAGATTTGCTAACATGATATTATTCTGTTACAAAGTTCAGTACTGCATTCATGTGCTGACTCATTATCTGTGGGTTACAGTTTAGTTACATGCTAAGCATAAAATTACATCAATTAAGTAATTTTTTTACTTTCAATTACTTTTAAAAAAATCAAAAGATACACAAAGGTCATAGTAAAGACAAAACACTATCTCTTTGTCTTACTGTACATCATCTTTTTCATCTGATAATATTGATTAAATAAACCACCTTAAAATATATCTCTACCAAAATGATGCATGGTGAGTGAGTTGTCAGTCTCAAGAAGACAGTATAATAGCCTGATTTGCTTAAAGTATTATAAGAGAGACAGCAAAATTATTTTGCTCCTGTATATTTATAAACACCTGCATCTATTATTTGTTACATCTTCTTAGCTGAAAATGCAAAATTCAACATCAAAATTCTTCTCTATTTCTTCAAAGTTGTATTTCACCATAATTTGTCTTCTTACTTAAAGCTATGGGCAAACATAACCACTTTCCCCCAAGAAACTGTCTGAATTGTAAGGTCCTTGTTTCTTTTTAACAAGGTTTTAACCTTTCTAAAACTCAAGGTTACCAGAGAGCAATCCATGCAGACATTGAAAAGTTTCCAGGCATTTTTTAACTGAATCAGAAGCGATAAGGATTAATTAGCTACATCTGTCCTCATGACAGTGCTGATGTGGGGACAATAATAGAATGAAAGGTCTGTCAACAGAAATTGGCAGTGATGAAGACTTTCCTGCCTCTCTAACCCAAACCCTCACTTCAGAGACATCACAGAACAAGGTCTAACAATAATAGGGAGGGTATATAAACCACTGTGTTTGGAAACAGATAAGTCTAGAAACATTATTCTAAATGCACTTAGTTAAATGAGAAGTAAAATCTGAAACCAACATTGAATGTCCCCGTGCTATAAAAAAGGTTGAACATTACATTGTCCATTCCAAGGAGAAAAGAAACTTTGCTGATTGGTTACTGATTTATATCTAACTGGATAATCACAAGGATGGAGAAGTGCAAGGGTAGAGAATGATTTATAATAATGATTAATACAAAAATTATGCAACCATCATGACTTGCAAGTTATTATCTTAATCCTCATTGCTGGCCACTCTCCTATATTCTGTCAGTAGATCAGAATTCATGGTTGAGTTGAGCAGTATCATGCTTAGAAAGGAATGGACTTAGCTAAATACTGTCAATCTTTCTTATCAACTGTAGCAAGATCCCACATTTTGACATTTTCTTTTTTTCCCCCCATTTTGGAAAGAGTTTATTTTATTCATAGAAGAAAGAGTTTTGCTTTTTAGCAAGGGTTAGGTAGCACTTTGTTTCCCCCAAACACTTGAAAATCACACATCCCCCCCCCCCCCCGGAAAAAATTACAATGTGAACGATCGTTAATGCAAAGTAGACTACAGGCGTGTTTATAAAAATCAATTACATTTCACAACGACTTCGAAATTATCCCCACAGAATTAAAGACTATTTTAGGATTTTAATGAATAAAAACTCATTTCATTGCTTAATAAAAATGAAAATAAAATCCATTTTCTTAAGTCCTCCCCGCTCTGACAACTCTTCCCTTCTCTCCTTTCTCCTTCATGATTATTTCATGTCTTCTTGTCTTTCATCCCCAAGAATATTTCCCTTCTTGTTTCTGTTTATTGATTTGGAGTTATTATTTTACTGAAAAGGAAATAAATGAAAACTATTTTAAAATGAGTTTCTTTCCTTCATCTTATATCTGTATTCAACAATTTACCCATATATACTTAACTCTCCTTAATTAAAGCCTGGTCTCCCATTAAATTGGATGGATTTTTTTGTTGTTTTTTTTTATTCTGAATTAGCCAACAAACCTATAGTTTACCAAATCCCTGGCCTATTCATTCATATAAAGGGGTATTCAATCATTTGCGTAATTCATCCCAAATTCCATTTTGTTTTTAGTCCTGGATGATGTTTTCCATAGACTACTAATATTATTATATTTTGGTCTTATTTTTAATGGGAAACTAAATGACGTTATGGCTGCCCTTCTAAGGCTTGGAAACTCACCACTTAGGAAATGGTAGCATGTGTGGGACTTAAGGAAACTGATGCATGCATCCTGTTCTGTTCTTAAATACGTTTCCTTACTCTGCTAAATAGCATTAAATTGCTCGATTTTCTTAATCTTGACTCTTCTACCATAATTATTATCATTCATTCATCTCTCATGAGAAAGCTAGTTTAAATGGACTTTATTTGGGATTCCACCCTCCAGAGAAATACATTTCAATTGAGATGGCAGTGACTCATCTGAAACCTTGAAGTTCATTTAGATGGGATTTGAAAAAACAGTGAAATTATTAAGAAATATATAGACTAGGTTTCACTCTTTCTGCATCTTGATTGGCTTCCTTGATTTTCTACTCACACAATGGACAGATCTGGTTCACATTTGCATATTGCCATAGCCAATCAAGTCTATTGAAAGCAACACAGGTCAAACTAATTTCCATTTACAAATAAATACTCAATTCATTCTCCTGCATCTATAGGAGATTCAGTGTATGCAAGAATGATGAGGAACATAAACTAGAATATTTCCAAGTTATGCTTTTTAAAATTACTTTGGAACAGCTTCAGGGAAAGGAGGAAATTGGGGAAGATTGTCAGAATGTAAAGGGCCCTCTTCTCTACAAAGAAAACCATCATCTCTCTTTCTCATTCATTAAATTTCTTTTCATAATACTTCATTTAAAGTACGATTCTACTAAAAATGACCTAAATGACCTAAAGTCCTTACAGCTTTAATACATAAAGGAAGCTTTGGGTCGAACATAAGAAAAATCACATGGTCAATTTGCTGCTCAAGAAATCTCCATGGCAAGAAAGAGCTTGTTTACTGAGAAGTTTCTCGTGCACGTAAAATGTAACATGCAATAATCCCCGAAGAAAAGATTTGGTTATGGGTAGGTAACAAATTGTAAAAACTCACTTATCTATACTTATATATTAGCCTTCCATCCTTACACACTTGTAAAATGAGTTTACCCAAAAATACTTTTAAAACAAAACAAATTTATATATGAAGAAAAGATTAAGATCAGATATTAGTCGTAATATTCAGCGTGTAACTAACATAGTTGTTGCTTTAACACACTGAACAAATTCCTGCTTTAATACTAGGAAGAATAATAATTAATTTCTTGAAACTATTTCTATTTTTAGGGCTGAGAATTAAAGCCAGGACTTTGTGAGTTCCAGGTATACACTATTTCACTTGTAACCTCCACCGTGAAAATTTTTATATATAAAAATAAAATATCACATAAATGTTAATAGCAACTTTATTAGGAATTACCAGAGTTTGGAACCAACCAAGCTCTCCACAGTGAAGAGGTTCACAGACCCATGTGTAAGGCAAAGCCACAAAACTCAAGTCTCAAAACACAAAAGGATATTGAATGTATATTACTAAATCCTGGGTGCTTTCTCTCCTCCCTGTTCCCACACCTGTGATCACTGCCTCTTTCACTGCCTCCAAAGTTTTGTCTCTTCCATGATGTCATGAAGTTGAAGTTCACAATTTCAAATAACTAAATCAACTTCTGGTCTTTAAAAATTTAATACAATAATAAGAAAAGTGCATCCAACCTTATTAAATAAGTAATCCTACTTAATAAGAACAATTAGAAACAATACTGTGTAATTCGGGTGACATCCTCTGAGGACAGGTCAATAATCCCAGTACAACCAGCTCTACTGCCTAACAGCTATAGCACCTTTGACCAAGCAATTATTAATCTTGGCCTCTCAGCCCCTGAGTTTACATATTTACAAAACAGACTGCATTTGTAGCTAATCCCTATATTTGCTGTTCTTGGTAGGAAGTATTTAGAAATCCAATAATCTCCTATTTCTTCTTGTGAAAATAATAGTGGTAGCAAGCTAGGAGACAGTTCAGTCTGAGCCGTTAGTGGGAACGTGCTACTTCCCACCTTTGAGAATTCTGTAACAAGCAAGCAGGTTGTTTACATCGATATGATTGTGCTTAATTAAAAAGTCTTACTCATTTCCAAACATTAAAGAAATGGCCAATGCAAGCGTTTGGCATGCAATCCAAGCCTTTTGAGGGTACGCACCAGTCTCAGCTAGATGCAATTAACTTTAAAACATGCTCATATTGTGGAATATTTGATGTTACTAAACATTAGCAGCATTTTCTAGACATTCGCTGCTATTTTTCTTAATAAGAAATATAAGCAGCCCTTTAAGTGCGCACGTCCTACTGGGCTCTCATGTTGCTATGCGATCTCTTGCTATTTGTAAAATATTTATTCCAAGTTACTTTGCTTGGCTGACTCAGGTTTCAGTTCCACAGAGAAATGCAGAGAAGCTTTTCAAACATTCTAAATCTATCCCAAATCCCTTTTCTCTGTAGACTTCTTAGGTTTTCATAGTCTGGTAAGAGGAATTTCTTTTCTTTTTTTTTTTCTAGCAATCATACTGGAAGAATTTCAAGGATGAATAACACCACAAGCAAAGTGTGGTCTGCAGGAAAACATAACACAGGAGATCTGCTGCTCCACGGGGTGGGACTTTGCCTTGGGAGCTTAGCAATGACCTTGTTCAAGGGCGCTCTTCCCTGGGTATGGCAAATGAACAAAAAGGTGTCAATATCCCTACATCCTTTAATTGTAGCTTCTGGACTAACAACCTCCTTTAATGACAAATTTCACAAGGGGTGCTAATAAGAAATGCAAAACCTCACTATTATTTATGCAAAGGAATGTAATAAAATGCAAATGGAAAGCCAGAGTTTATTAATTTGAAAAAAAACATGAATAGATTTTAGAGGACTTGAGAAATGCAACGGCTAATTGTTTCAACATAAATTCTGAATTCAAAGACTCGGATGAAAGAAGAAAAATGATTATTGTATATGTGAACCCTCAACTGTACAACGCATTCAGGGGTCTTGGAGTTGGATTCCATTCACATTCAGAGAGTTCCGTTTGCTTGCACTTTTGTTTCGTCCCTGAAAAGCCCAGCTGCCTGCCCAGCTGTGTATCACTCATTCTTGACCACAGCGTTATTAGTGGGTTTGTCCTCCTCCTCTTTCCTTCAGTGCTAAAAATGGTAGAGTCCCTATTTCCTGCATCTGAAGGTCACACAGAAACTTTCTGATTCTATGAAAACAGGAATTATAAAAGAGACACCATTCAAATATGCTCATACAAACAGATGGTGTTTATCAGAATTCAATCCTGAGTTCTTACAGTTTCATCACATAGCTGTCAAATGATCAATTATCTGAAGATAAAGAGCTCAGCTTTTGCCGAAAAAGAAATCCATATTCCTACTACTCCAATTCCAATTTCGAGTAAGTACTGATGAGAACAAATTAATATGCACACAAAGCATATGCTAGGGATTGTTGTCACATTTCTATAAGTTACAGCATTCGTCAGAGAGGCAGAGCCATTGTGTTCTGTGGAACCAACAGTAGAACCAGTGTCAGCTTTCTCTGAGACCAAACAGTGGTTTGACCATGGGCTAACATGCCGTCCTCCTTGTTGGTTACCATTTATACCCGCTTTAAAGCTGCCTTGCAAAACTGGGTTCTGTGATCACATCTTAGGGAAAGTTAAGGTAATAGAAAAGAAAGGAATTCAACTGGATGAGATTTGGGACTCCTACTCGCTAGTCTAACTGTATGAAGTCTTATGCCTGGAGTTGTAATAAGATTCTGCTTAATAAAAGTGCTTGCTCTTCTAAATGCATCCCAAAGAATAAACTGGTTTCTACAGCCTTGGCATTTGGATTGCAGAGCTAATAAAGAAACAGTTGATGAAACTAAACGAATTACGTTCCATCTGCTCCTCGAGCAGAAGTACATCAGAGGTTTGCTCCTGCTTTGATTAATCTTGTGCTATTATAGCATTATGCACCTAAATATATTTCCAAATGTCTTTTTGAGAAAACAAAGTATGTCAATTCACATGGCCATCAGAAAAAAAATGTACACAAGAATGAACAATATAGTTTCCTAGTGTTATAGGATTTGGATAGATACATAAATTTGCATACTGACTGTGCTTTTAAATGTAGGTTGCCACCAACAGTATGTGGAAGTAGTGCCTATATAAAACATACAAGCAGACAGTTTGGGATGGTATTAAGCAGTCTTCTACTTTTTTTCTGAATTATTTTGCCAGTATCCCTTCAGGATTTTCCATTTTCAATAGTGGCTGTGAGTTTAAAGAGATTGGTAAACTATGTGGACAATTATTCAAAATCTAGAATTATATCATAGAATTTTGACTGCATACAGTTATCAAAATAGTTTTGTCTCAGATACCAGGGAAATACAAGCATGACAAAGTACATCATATTCATGATAGTCTTTAATCTTTTCAGACCATCAATAGTGAACTATGTGCACATAGATTCTGATGAAGGTGAAATTAAAAATTGAAGTAATCAGACATCAAGAGATATGCTGCACAAAACATAAAGAGATTAAAAAGCAGTAAAGGATATTTTAAAATAAGACATCATTTATATAACCATTGACTTAATTTGGGTCATAATACTAAATAAAAACACTAAAACTATTCATCTTCCAGAAGAAAATAATGGAAAAATAACCTTCTGAGAAGTGGATTAACCCAGTAGTCATAAACATAAATAAATGGAGATTATTTTTAAAAATGAAGTCCTGCTTTCTACTTTTATCATAACAATATAGCAAAACAGGAAAATGTTCAGAAGTCATCGGCAAGACATCTGAATGATGAAGGACTTGTACCTACAATATGCAAGGAACTCAGAACTGAGCATTAAGAGAGTCAACCGAACACTGGACAAAAGCACTGAGGATACTTCACTAAATAAAAAGCAGATGCTGTACATAGTACATAAAAATGAGTTCAGCATCATTAGCCAACAAAGAAATATGAATGAAATCAACATGAAGTAAACCTATGAGAAGGGCTAGATATGGGAAGCTGTGCAGCAATGTCACAAAGATACTATGGGTAAGCATACATGAGACATGGTCCACAGAATTAGTCCTTACCTCGGGCACATGCAATACTCATATGATCATTTTGCATTGAGTTATTCAGATAATTTGATAATGTTTATGAAAACATATTCTTACTACGTGACATGCAAAAAGGGACTATCTCAGAATACAAGAATCAAAATAATTGAAACAACCCATCCAACATTCTAGTGTGTAACCTGGAAAATAAAATCAATAACTAAGTGGCAATTATTGAAGCTCAACTAAAATTTTATTTAATTTGAATGTTTTATCTCGTCTTCACCCTTCTCTGACTTTTAGGTTTCCCAACTCTGTGTCTAGTCACAAACAGAAAATGATATGAAATAATATTGAATAGGTGTCAGGGAATCCAAATTTTTATCCTCTCTGAATGCGATCAAATCAATTAACCGTGATAAAATTCAATTTCTTTTTAAGAGGACTTCAAATGTTAAAGTATCTGTTTCCGTTGGGTGACAACGTAAAACAAAGGAAAAGTAGTTCCCTGAGTCATTGTATAATAATACTGAATTTAAAGTACACCATTAATAAGAATGTTGGAAAATTAAAAACCTTTACTCTTTTGAATTTTCTTCATATATTTTACTTATAACCCATAAAATATTATATATTTCCAGTTGTATCATATGCTGTGCTTAAGTAAATATGCATTTATCATGTACTTAGCATCATAGCATAACTGAAAGCATGCTAGCTGGTGGGTTAAGTGCATGATTTTCCATGTTTTGTCAATATGATATGGCTTCGCACTCTTCATACTTCTGGATAACCTTGGTATCAATGCTTAGTGCTTTGGTTCTCCACCTTCCTGATGCCGCAACCCTTTGCTACAGTTCCTCACATTGTGCTTGACCCCAACCATAAGTTTTTCTAATTAAGGTGATTTCCGATCCATTCCCCTACACACACACACACACACACACACACACACCACAGAACACAGTAGAGGAAGGCAACGGGTTTAACACAATGTTCAGAGACATGCTGTATCATTCTGAAGCAATTTCACATCTTAGCCTATTCTGGGAATCCCTGTTGAGAATTCTGAAGTGGTTTACCCAGAAGCCACGTTTTGTTCCAGAGTTGGCTGTTTGATCGGTGAGGCACAATGTGAGCACATTTGCAAGGATCGTGGCAACAGGATGGAAGAACTTGTTGATTTTGGTGTAAGAGTGTAAGCAACCCTAATTTACATACAGTAAACATCTCTCGAAAGGATCAAAAGGGAACAAATGTGGCTGCCACCTAACATCCCTTGCTCAAAGCATACTGGTAGGCTGTCATCAGAAAATGGAAAGGACCAAGAAGTGACTTCTGTACTATTTCAGCACAGACCGTCCAGAGCTTCAGGTCCAGCCACACTGATGCTATGATGTTCTTTCTCCCTCTCGGCACAGAGGGAAATTATGAAAGTAATGAGAGGAAAATGAAACAAAGACTGAATTCATATTCCTCTGTGACCAAATTTAACAAGTCTTGAAATTGCTAGAAAATGCAATCCCATTTAAGAGGGAACAATGCATGTGCACTGCCCAATCATCGGGTTCAAACCACTTATTCTTGCAATGTGAGCGGACAACACATGCACATGTATAATCAAGTGGGAAGCAGGGATGGGACATCTCAATGGAGTACCCAGCTCGGGAAAGTCCCCAACCCAGGCGATCTGTCAAGAGCAATTTCGTGGCGTGCATCGGCCCCATTCTGAGTTTTGTCACAGGGCAATTTCATCAGTGGAGAACGCATGAAGATCTCAGGCAACAACCCATCTTTATTCCCAGCAAATTTCTTCTCTGGGAAAAAAGAAATCAGGTTTTCTGCAGGAGAAGTGGACATATTTTTGTGTTTGTAGGAAAATTAAGAAAGGAGAGAAATGAGCTGTTTTCTGTATGTAAAGACAAACAAAAGCCGATGATGCAACAGTAGAACAGATTTCTTTTTCCTCCCCCTCCCCCTTTCTAAGGAAGACTCAATCATTTGGAATAGCATTTAAAATAAAATCATTAGATGTAAATTAAATAGGTGAGATGACATCTGTATTGTCACCTATTATTAATAATTATGGAGGAGACCAGTGGTGATAGACTCAGGAACAAAGCATGCTGGGAGCCAAAATATACTTCCATAGGGGTCGCTAGTCATGCAAATATCTGGACATAGTCATATTCCATACGTGTGATCAAGGACATGTAAGGATACATGTATAAACACATGCACAGATTTCTAATAAATATATACATATCTCCAGTTAAATACATTCAATATTATAATCATACAATTCATCTCATATGGAATTTTATGGGATGGAATCTTTAATTATTTAATTGAAGAATCTATATTATTTAAAGCAATTGTACTGAATGGTGGTCAGGATAGATCCGCCAAGGAGGAGAAATAGTGCTTGATGATTCTCATGGATGCACACACGAAAAAAAAAATAAAAATATAAAAACCAGGATGCCAAGATGGAGATTGGAGAATGTTGAGAGCAATTTTCAATATTCCCTCAGAGAATGCTGAGTTGCTTACTGGATCATTTTCAAGGACAAGCCATAGGATCTGTGAGTCCATATGATTAAAATGGCAAATTCCAGCTCATATGAAAAGCAAACAAACCCATGAAAATATCTGAAAATGTCCCACTGTGAGTCAGATTTGGCATACAGGCTATACATATTTGTGAATATGGTTCTCAAATGTGGGTGGGTTTCTCCCCCTTCTTTTTTTAACCAAATAAAAGTTGTTGTTTAATGAAACCCCAAGGTGGAATTTTACCTATCAAATTGGAACCTGCAGAAAGAACACCAGTAACCTTGTTAAGACATTGAAGCAGAATTCAACCATCACATGAAAAAAATAAAGAAATTAAATTGCCCTAGAGAATTGATTCATATTGTCATTGCCATGATTATTGATGTCATTTCTTATGAAGTATCAATGACTCTTCTGGATATTCTGTCATTACCTGGTTTCCTTACTCTCTAGATGGTGCAAAAAAAGGTGTGTAAATGTCTTATTGTAAGGTGAAGTGAACACACTTTAGCATTAGTAATTTACAGTTATTCATCAAGCAGAGTTGTCATTACAAATTGATTGCAAAGCTTCATAACTGCCAGGTGATGGTGGCACGTAGCACTCAGGAGGCAGAAGCAGGCACATCTCTGTGAGTTCGAGGCAAGCCTGGTCTGCAAAGTGAGTTCCAAGATAGCAAGAACTATTACACAAAGAAACCCTGTCTCAAAAAAATTTAAAAAACAAACAAACTTCATGTTCATGAAGAAATTGACAATAATATATAAGAATCAACCCAGAACATCAATTCTAGAAATATTAACTATTGAGCATTTTGTACTTTGGCAGCTTCCCAAGAACCGTCACTCTGCCCATGATTTTGAATTCTGAATAGTTCACACTATCATCATCATTATAATAAAATTGTACTTAGAATAAATATGGTTTGGGTTTCTTTTAAATAAGTTTCCGGTGTCATATTTACCTTTTTAATTTACTTTTAGAGCAGATACACATAAGAAAAATAACCCAAGAAAGTTAAGCAATTTGCCTCACAGTAGAATTAGGATTCAAGCTCAGAAGTCTATTTGAAATCCAGAAACACGACTACTGAGCATTAATTCTCAATACAAATCATTTTCTCCTACATTAAGAATTTTAGCTGTTTTATCGGCAGATACCTTTTGTACATCTGCTGTCGCTAATCTAGGTGCTTGAGACAGGAAAGGACTAAAGAGCAGAAACCGTCCTGACTAGTAGAAAGTTGTGTTCTGCTGAAGTCAGAAACAAACAAGATATCCAGTGCGTGTGATTGACATCAATCACTTTAGGGAAAAAGAAATAATAAGTAAAAGAAGAATGGCTAAGTACGCAAGGAGGGACAATTCAACACTTTAAGTATTGTAAATATAGCTTTTAGGGAGAGGGATGAAAGATGAGAATATAAACATGCAAATATTGAAGAAGGATATATAGCAAAGACTACAGAGTGCTTCATATATATGAGTACCGCCAAGAAGGCCAGCATATCAGCTGGAGCAGGAACACAGGGGCAGATAGATAAAGAGTAAACTGAGAGAGACGGGGGTCTGGACATAAAAAAGGAAGACAAAGAAAGGACTTCAGCTCTTATTTGAGAATAATGAAAAACAACTGCTAGATTTTTAATAGCAGGCTGTTTTCATAAGAATAGACTAAAGGCGGGGTGTAGATTCTATAACATGTCAAGCAAGTAGTAGAGTCAGGATGCAAAATTAACAGATTGAGTCCAGCTCTAAACGCTTTTCCCCCAAAACAACCGTGAAGCACTTAGCCAATCTTTCATCTCTTTAACACTAAGATACAACTAGCTTTGGGACTGGAATGTGGCACAGTGGCAGACCTCTTGCTTAGCACACTCACTGCTCTTGATTCGGTCCCTGGTACCACGTGAACTGGTCATTACTGTGCACACCACAGGAGTGCTAGGTCATGCTCAGCTGCACAGTGAGTTCCAGTGCCACCTTGGATTCATGCTACTCTAAAAGGGGAAAAGTGAAACCAGGAAGACACTGAGGTCCATCAGAGA
Organism: Microtus pennsylvanicus; assembly: GCF_037038515.1. Classification (NCBI taxonomy): domain Eukaryota; kingdom Metazoa; phylum Chordata; class Mammalia; order Rodentia; family Cricetidae; genus Microtus; species Microtus pennsylvanicus. The sequence continues at coordinate 16,090,236 of NC_134598.1, forward strand.
AAGCTGCCCTGTACAAATAAAGACGAGAGGATTACTGGTCAGCATTTGACAAGACCAAGCAAGAGCAGAATCCTGTTCCAGGTACTGACCTAGGAACTGGAGAAAAGAGAAGCAAAGAACTTCATTTGAAAGTTTTCCCCTCACAAAACAGGGATGGAGTTGCAGCATCATTAGACGGAGGGGACTTTGGAAGACCAGTAGGAGCTCACTGGAGTACGTCCAGTCTGTGATTGTGCCTATAAGGAGGATGAGAATAGCCATCAAAGAATTTAAATAGACAAACTCTGAATTGGGGGAAGAGAAATTTTGGATGTACAGAGATGGAATTTAGCCTTCTTGGAATGAAGAACTTCTGGGGTTGGGGATTAGAGATGGGGGCATAAGTAGAGAAGGAAGTGGTGTTGAGGGAAGGCCTTTGAAAACCAAGCTCCCACACCAATAATTAGGATACTGAAGAGTAAAGACCAGCAAATGAATGGGGAAGGGAGCAGCCAGAAGAAAAGGTAGACACTGGGTGGAATACCATTTCAGGCAGAATGCATCTCTAGCTGTATCTCAGGCCAATGGGAAGAGGTCTGTGCCGGGAAGAATGATGGCTTCAGCAAATGGTGGTGACCAAAGCATGAAAAAAGCTCCCTCGGTGAAACCAAGCAGAATTGTTAGAGGGTGTCATGTTGCTGTTAGAAGTGCATCCTCTTACTGCGGAATTGAGAGGTATGGGACCAAAGGAGCAGGAGAGACTATTAGCAAACCACAGTGGAGGGGGTGGGGAGGTTCACTCAGAGGAACCAGAACTTAATGATGGGAATGAGAGAGACAGAAACAAGGGAGGTGGAACAGAACATGGGTTTTCTTCAGTTTGATACCATTTCCTCAAAAAAAAAAAACAGGAAGTGAATGACAACACACCACTACCACATACTGACTGTAGCTGATTGCTAGCCCAATTACTGTGTTTTGATGTCTCTTGAAGTTTTAGATAGTCGTAAGTTGTTATGAGAAAAGCTGATATCAGCAACAACAAAGCATGTATTTCATTTTACCAATTCTTCATGTGCTATTTAGAGAAACCCACGAGTAATCTAGTATGTGCATGTGTGTGTGTATATATATATAAATGAGCAATAATTTTTAAGTACAGCTCCATTTTCTGTCAGTAAATTTAAAGTGAATCGTTTTATGTTTGATTAAGAGCAAATAAAACTAATGACAGTTAAGAGTAGAGTTAATTACTCTTCATAATAAATTTATAACACATTATAAAGTTACATATCGTAGAAGTAGTGATAACAAGTGTTAGTAGGAGGCTTTTGATTCTATGTATCAATTGAAATATCTATACTGTATTTTGCTAACTTCCATTGAACGGGAAAAAGTTCTCTAAAATTAAACCCTGTTTAATGATATGACCAGGCATGTCAAACCTTTGTAATACTTACAGGTTCAGCTGAAGCACAGAGGGAACGCACAGAATATATCTATATTGATGTGAACTTGTTTCTTGCAAATACTTTCAAGTAATATAGCTACAACTTTTTGGTGTAAACCTCGAAAGGTACAAGGAATTTGTGATGTGACAATCCCCAAATAAATGATTTTTTGAGTAATCTGAAAGAGCAAACACAGAAAACTAGTTCCCGAGTCACCAATCTTACCCTTTCCAAAATATTCAGAGAGAGATGCAAAGCAATTACTCTGCCCGAGGCACATGAAGATGAAGAGCTCTCCAGACTCCTCTATTTCCTGGAAGTAGCAAGTAGAATCCTGGGTGCAAGCCCAATTCACCTTTAAAGTCTGCATTCACATCACAAAAGATAAAGTAAAGTCAAAGTTGAGGAAAAGAGTTGTAAGATTTCAAAGTAAAAGTCCCCAGAGCCATCCTTGGGCTCCTAGCCTTTCAGAGCAGATTAATGGTTTCAAAAATATTTAAAAAGATGAGATGAATTCATCAATGCAGATTGAATCGAGGAAATGGAAGGAGCAAGGTTTGACATCATGTTCTACTCACTTCTTTACTAACATGACTCACTCAAGATAAATATGCATTGAAAATTAACTACCACACAGACTTTTTGACTACGGGGATAAATGTTGAAAGAAACATATAAGTCACTCATGTGACCTTCAGAAAGCTGCTTGTCCCCTCTGACCTTTACTGTCTGCACCCACAGCATTGAACAAAATTTCTGTTTTAAAGAGATAGGACATGTCTTGTCTGATTGGAGGACACCATGGTGGCATACACAGAGCATTTAATTGGGATCTGATCAAGACAGAACCACTCAGTTGCTGCGGTGACCTGACCATTCACATCTGCACTGTGATGATGTATTTGTTCCCTGCCTCAGAACTATTAATAAGCTCCAAAATATCCATGACCATGGTTTAGCCATTCTACATCCCTGAATGCTTGAATTCCTAATTTATTACCTACGGTGTGGACTTTAAGAGAAAATTATAGTTAGAAAAGAGAGGGAGTGTGGTGATTATGATTCTGTTCTAATAATAGCTTCAGAAAATTATGCCTATCATTGTATAACTGTATCATTCTTTTCCATAGCGAGTGAACTGGAGATACTTTTGAAGGGCAAAAAGAGGATTTGCCTTTTTTCTCCTTTTCACCCCCTGGAGTCCCTGGATCAATGTCCAGCATTGCTGTTTAAGCATCCATCCTATAAGCAATTATTTGAAAATGCACCCAAAGTCAAGTCTGTGACTGAGCTCCACTAAGCTTTCAACTCTCGTTGTCCCTTCCAGAGCAGCTGCTGATTCCATAAACCCAAAAATTTCTAATTGTTGCCCATGGCCCCTGAAGCTTCTTATACATGGATTTTTATTTGCTTTAACACATTCTAACACAAGAAAAGAAATGTGTTTCAAACCGAAAAAGGGGAAATGATGGAGGAAGGTCATTGGCTAATAAAGGAACTGCCTCGGCCCAAAAAAAAAAAAAAAAAAAAAAAAGAATCTCTGCTGGTTTCATTGGAAAGGGATGTTTAAATATTTTTACAATTCGGGTTCAGGTAAGATTTAAACTACTGCCTAACAAGTCATCTCTAATCTTTTGAAACTGCATTTTTTATATGTGTCTGGGATAAAAAGGAGGAATTGTGACTGCCACAATTTTTCTATAATCAAATACAAGGTGATCTGGGAATTAATGCAGTCACATACTAGACAAAGTACAAAGTTTATAATCTAGTTAAATAGGGATCAAAATCATTTTCATTCATTAATGCAAATGAGGAAATTGATCTTTTATCAATGTTTTGAGTTCCTCATATAATAAGAGGCAAATCTTTCACTAATGACTTGGAAGGTTCTAGAGAGACAGCATGTCTGAACCTTAAACCTTAATGTCTCTAATATTCTTTTTTTCATGCTATTTTCTTCAAGATATATAAAAAAGCAAAATAGATCTTAATTCTCCTGGTGAGTTTCAAGAAACCATGTGACTGGAGTTAGTATTTAAACCATGGTACTCTGAGAGAAGACTGGTTTTTTGGTTTGTTTGCTTGCTTGCTTGCATGTTTTGGGTTATTTTGAGGAACTCATTCTAAGCAGTGTCTACAAATAGAAGAGCTGTAATAGGGGATACATTGCTACTAGATCTGAAATTAACCTACACAGGATTATATTTCATCCAACAGACATACAAGCACACAAGGAACTTTTTTCATATTGCCTCCTCAGATTGAAAGTCTTTTTCAAGCTGAAAAGAAAAAGAGGATATTGAGATTATCCCCATCTCTGGTTGTGCCAGCTCTTATGAGATCCAGAAAACTTGGCACAATGCCTACAAACAAAGAAATCCAGCAACATGCAGATTTTTTTTAAAGTAGATCATTAAAAAAAGTCTGACGATAACATAAAATAATTGAGAACAAGAGGACCATCTAAAGATTTTCTGTAGAAATTTTTTCCAAACTAGAATTTTTAAAATGTACTAGAAAAAAATTTAAATGGGATTAAAACTTGTAAAAATTCACAAAGATATCGCAGGATGAGAGAAAGAACAGATAAGAATATAAAAGACTGCAAAAGAAGAGTTCATTCTGAAGGAAAATACAGGAGGTTTGATATGCAAATAATGAGAATTTCAGATGAAGGGAAATGAGCAGACGGAAGAGAGTGAATAACCAAGCCAACAATAGACAAAACGTTTTCTGAACTGAAGAAACACTTGAGTTGCAGATTGAAAGGGTTCGCTCCGTCCTAGGAAAGACTAATGGGAGGGGGAAAAACACATCCTGGAAAATTATTCTGAATTTCTAAGATGAATTGAATTATTTAAAGAAATCAGAGTAGCACTCAAAATTATCTGAAACACCAGAGTATCAGTATTATTCCAGGCCACTGAGAGACGGCTGTGATTAAGAACTTATGCCCAGGCTTAAGGATGTAGGGATTAAGCAGAGAACATGACAGCATGCATGAACTCCTAGAACCACATAAAACAAGCCTGGTGATATAAGTCTGTAAGCCCAGAATTGGGAAGGCAGAATAGAGAAGATCAGAATCCAGAGTCATTCTCATGTGTATATTGTGAGTTCATCCGAGGCTACATAAAGCCTATTTAATATATTTTAGTATGTAAACATTGTATATTATATATAAACCATATTCAGGTATCACTTATTACACAGAAACATAAGAGGTAGACACCTTTAGATATGCATCCATTTTCCTGGCGGAGACTGTGGTGGTCACCAAACTGATGCAAAATGCAGTTAGACTAAATTCAACTCTCTGTAGCCTTTCAGTCTCAACACGTATTTAGTTCTTTTTACTTGTAAGAATTTAAAGATTTTTCTTTGTCTTTTTAAAATGTATGGCAATCTTTAATTTTATTTTTATTTATTGAAAATAGATTCCTTTCTCATACAATATATCCTGATTATAACGCCCCTCTCCACTACTCCCATTTCCTTCCTCCTCACCTCACCTCACCTCTCTCCAGATCCACTCCCTTTCTGTCTCTCACTAGGAAATAACAGGTTACCAGGAGAAATGCCCAAACATGACAAAATAAAATATAATACGATGAAACAAAAACTATTATATCGAAGTTGGACACAGCAACACAACATAAGGAAAAGGGGCCAAGAGCAGGCACAAGAGTCAGAGACCCACTCATTCTCACAGTCAGGAGTTTCATAAAAGTATTAAGCTAATAGTTATATCTGCAAAGGGCCTGGTGTAGATCCATGTAGGACCTGTGCTTGATGCTTCAATCAATGGGGGTTCATATACTCTTTGTTTAGTAGGTTCAGACGACCTTGTTCTTGTGATGTCTTCCACCTATTCTGGTTCTATTGCATTTTGATTTTTGATAGTTTGCTCATTCCCTTTTCAACTTCGTCTAAATCTAAAAAATTATTCTCCTACCTCTGCTCTCTCCCTCTTTTGGTCTCCTGATCCTATATTTACTTTTAAACTCCTCAACTGAAAAATCCTACAAATATCTCCTTTTATCTACAAGACCAGAAAGGCCCTGAAATCACAAAGGTAAGCAACAACTTCATCAAGAAGTAACTCTCTTTGTGTAAGTTGGCATAAGTACATGAAAAATTAACAAGCCATCAAAATAGTTAAGAACTTTATACTTGATAATAAAGGAATCTTATGTACAGTGCTTTTAAATTAGTTGTAGTCACTAAAAGTATGGGTTCTTATGAGTCACCGTGCTCAAATGAAAACTGAAAATTTAAGAGAAAACAAGTAATAACTGACTACAGTGCATGCAAATTTGGCCTTTTCTTAACAATTAACATTGTCTGCAGATTCTTAGAAAATTGGACACCCACAGAATATTCTCAAAATGACACAAGACAGAATCAATATAGTTCAACAATTAGATAAGCTGTACTTGATTTATAAGGAAAAAATAGACACAATGGAATTTTTTCATCTGTAACGAAGGAGTTTATATTGTCTGAGAAAAAGAAATTCAGCTAGAGATCACCATGGTAATAAATTGTAACAGTCTTGGAGAGACAAATATTGCATGTTTTCTCTCATTGTCAGGTCCAATGCTTTATATAGACAAATAAAACCTATATGTGACATGAAAGCAGAAATGAAACCAAAAAGAGGTGAATCATGGGGGATATGCTTGATGTACAGTACGAATTTCTATGAAGGTTTTAAAATAATGTTTTAAAGAAAAAAAACGGTGTTTGGAAAAAGACATTTCCCAACTTTTGAACATCTGGAGTGTTTAGCATGAACATGCACACAGGAAGGTGTTCATCATTTGAGAAATGTAAACGATTTATAAATAGCGAGCTGATATTAGTCAAAATACTCTTATCAACATATTTGGGCCTGTACAGTTAACGTACACAGCTACCACACCAGCTGTTCAAAATGTCATCCAACTTCATTCAAACAGAGTTGATAGTGACTAAGGACACTGACTGCCCACTAGGAATGGGAAGCTATCCTTAAACCGCAGAGACCATCTTTGCAAATTTACAACATCATACTACAGGGATGAAGGGAGGTTCCTCCCTCCTATTGTTTGTGCTGATGTTTGGTCTTGGTCACATATGTGACAGAGTGTTAGTCCCATCGATGGTTTGCATCATGACCCTGTGTAAATGTGAGGACATTGACTTCAGGCCATTCAAAGTCTTCTTTAAAGTCTTTCTAGGAAAGAAACTTTTTACTTTTTAAAAAGCTAATTTATTTGGTAATAGACATGAAAAACAACATACATATAATGTGTGTACACTGGGAAAGGATTAGGTGGTAGGAAGCTGTTAAGGACGATGAGGACCATGTAAGTGATTTTTAGTCAAGGCTCAGTATCGCGTGGTATTGGTCCAGGTTGAAGCAGATGGATGTAGAGCAAGCCTTAATGCACAGAATTTGTTCTCACATCAGGCTGTGGTATCCTGTGTGCACAGCTGTGATATTGCACAGTCTACTGCACTTTTAAAATCAATGAATCTATCTTAATAAAACATATTTACTTGCTGGGTGGTGGTGGCACATGCCTTTAATCCCAGCACACGGGAGGCAGAGGCAGACGGATCTCTGAGTTCAAGGCCAGCCTGGTCTACAAGAGCTAGTTCCAGGACAGGCTTCAAAGTTACAGAGAAACCCTGTCTTGAAAAAGTATATTCCACAAAGAGATGAGAGAGAGAGAGAGAGAGAGAGAGAGAGAGAGAGAGAGAGAGAGAGAAAGTACTTTTCATTTTTTTTGTTTCAGACACTCAAATAAATTACAGGCAAGCACGTTTTACTAAAGCTATAACTAACTAAAACAATTCCAGAGTTATAAAATTAAATTAATCGTAGACAGTTGTCTAGTTGGACCCTTTCCTCCTTTCATATACTATCGCTAGGCTAAGCTGTCAATAATGGAATGAGGTTGTACTCAAATACAATTTTTTGCCTCCCCTTTTTTCTTCCTCCCTTCCTTCTTCCTTCATCCCTCCCTTCATCCCCTTTATTTCTTTCTTTGACATGTGTATCTTCAGTCTGCCCTTGTTCTTACAGGGCTCTTCCAGCTCCAGCCCTCTCAGTCCTTGAATGACCCCCACACTCAGCCTCCAAAGTATCCTTTAGGCATTGTTTATGCCTTTTAGCAAACATGTATGGGTCATCGAATAAGTACCAGGAACTGATCCACAAGAAGAATTACAGCTAGTGAGCTCTCCTAGGTCTGTTCCCCCATAATACGATACAGTTTAAGCAACATAAAACAAATGCTATACAGTGTCTGCCACCGGAATTATAATCCTAAGGGGGCGCAACTGATCATAGCCTGACTGGCATGAGAAACCCCACATAGGCGCAAAGGCCCTGTGAGTTCCTCTTCAAAAGTTACTCTTACCATTGGATTTCCTTTACACATTTGTTTGCTTGCTGTCTTTCTCAAATGTCCTTAAACTCCTCCGCAAACCAATCAGTTCATGATACTTTTTCATAAGCCATTCTCCAAAACCTCCAGTCAACCTTCCACTTCCGCCTCTTCTGAGCAATGGCCACACTTACTAGCATTACACAGAGACAAGAAGAGAAGAGGGTTGATGCTTCTGAAGCTGCCAGTGAGAACCCAAGACCTACCCAGTAGGCTTCCACGTGTTATCTGATTCAGACACATGATCGTTTTTAGGAAGTTATGTGGTATTCAATATTTTAGGTCATTAAATCTGACTTAAATTGGGAAAGATTCTGGCCACGTAAGAGAAAACAGCAAATTTAAAATTCATATTTATTGAAACACTCTGAATTTCATATTATTACATATTGGTTATTTCTCTCTGTATCTCTGTATCTTCATGCTGTATGTTTGTGGTGTCCTTCTCTCTCTCGCTCTCTCTCTCTCTCTCTCTCTCTCTCGCTCTCTCTCTCTCTCTCTCGCTCTCTCTCTCTCTCTCTCTCTGTGTGTGTGTGTGTGTGTGTGTGTGTGTGTGTGTGTGTGTGTGTGTGTGAGTATGTATAATTATGTATAGGTAAGAGATAGCCACAAATGTCTCAGCCATAACCTCAGGAATTTCCCACCTTGTTTTGTGAAAAAGGGTATCTAGTTGGCCAGGACCTCACTGAACAATCTGGGCAGACTGGTCAGAGCTTTGTGCCCAGACTAAAAGTACATCTACCATGCCCAGTTTTTCACATGGCTTCTTGTGAATTGAACTCATGTCCTCGTGAATATCGTTAATGCACAAGTTCTTGACATTTGAACTATCTCCCTCATCTCCATTCATTTACAAATGCATGCATTTATTCCGAAAGAAAACCATTGGCCCCCATGTTCTACTCAAGATTGGCAGTTCTGTTTCTCTTTTGCATACAAAACACAACAAGGTCCAGGTGACACAACTTGTCCTGACTAGCTTTGGTCACACCGACACTTCTCTGAGCTCCTTGTCCTCTTGGAGCAAAATTGCGTAGATTGGTGCCTGATCACTTCTCTGCCAGTGTGAGTTATCATCAGTTCTAAGCAACATTCTTTAAAAACCTATGAGAACTCTAGGTACCCTCCACAGATACACAATGAATATATTGTGCATTTTTTCTTTGTATATCTGTATGATATTGTGCATATCCCAAACTACCCCTGGACTCTCTGATTTGAATCATCTATTTAAGCTTCCCAAGGAGATTCTATGTTCCATGAAGGGAGCAGCCACATGGACTTTCTTTTGTGATCCCTGCTGTGCCTGGAATGGTGCAGAGAACCTCTGAGTCAAGGAACCCAGTGCTTGAGGTAACTAGAAGTAATAGGTTTCTGGGATAAACCCATGGAATTCCCTTTGGCTAGATAAACATCTTGTGAGCATTTTGCAGAAGCCAGTGTAGAGGACCCTGGAATTTTACAGAGGCAGCCAATGCAATAAGGTACCTCTGTGTCAGGGTCACTAAAAATCAAACTCCAAAGCAGTCTGTGGGATCTCCATTTTCCTATTCAGAAGACTGTCTGAAGGCAGCTGAATGAGAGCTGTTGCACTCTTGCCTCAGAGGCATTATCAGAAGAAAGCTCCGTCCTAAAACTGACTGGAATCGCTTAATATAAAAAATGATAGCATAATGACAAAAGGAACTATTTTTCTATTCCAAAATTAGAGCAGTCTGCTAGAAATCACCGTTATTTCTTCCTTACTTCACATACGTGTCTCTGTCAGATTCAAATAAAGTGAACATTCTGAGGTAACTGCTGATGTATATATACTGAATAGAGACGGCCACGATTAAGACAAAGGCAGCAGCATTTGAATAGCAAGTAACAGAGATGGGAATAAACACTACGCAGTGGTATTTTGGCTTGAAATTCAGATTTCTAGATAACAGAAACACTTGAAAGAAATGGAACAGAAGGGCAATGTAGGAACTGTGAAGATCTCTAAAGACCTCGTCCCTAATCTCTGCCCTGGTACTCTCAGCATCAACCCCTGAACCCACTGTCCTTAGAAGACAGTGTGTGTGGACCGTCCAGACAAACACCTGCAAACAGTGGTTGATACAACTTACTCTCTACTTTATAGTTAGAATAGATAGCCTCCCCACCATGTCAAAGCTTGCCTTAACTGTGTAGTTTTGAAGTTTTGAAGGAGTGGGGTACCATCTATTCTAACTATAACTTCCAGGCTAGCTTAACAACACTTCCTTTTCCAATTGTTCTTTCTGTGATCCCATTTACACAGGGACTATTTTTTTTCTTTTGTTTTGAGCAAAGCTACTTCCTGACTCTATCACCAGTGACTGCCAGTAATTGCAAATTTTTTTTTTTTGCATTGCTGTTAGTTTTGGTTTTTTGTTTTTTTTTATTTTACAGAAGAGAAAACAAAGAAGAAAGGAAGAACTCCCAAATTTAATTATATGTTTGTCTTCCTACACTGGGAAGTTTCTAGGTTTTACGGCTTTGTGTTTCTGGTGCTTTGCGAAGCTTCAAGAAGGCTTTCTTTTGAATTCATTTGCCTATTCATTTCAGAACATACAAAGGAGAAAAATACAAGCTGCACCGTCAACAGGCTGGCCCTGCATTGCTGTTAAGATCTGAATGACAGCAGCCAAGCAGCAGAGAATATAGCAATTTGTCCTCAGAAAAGACTAGAACACTGACTTATTCTGAGTCATTGTTAGGACCTTGCAGTAACTCTGCAGAATACAAATGATTTCTAAAGTCAGGTGCTATTTCTCCCCATCCAAACCACTTTGCTGCCGTTGTCACCATTATTCCTTAACAAGGGTGATGTTGCAGTATTTAGGATGCTGATTTTTAAGACAGAAATTACGAACCCATGGGAACAAGCAAAATAATTAGAGTTCCTGTGCCTGGAGAGATGAACCTGAAAGGACAATAAGGTGACATAATGTATATTAATGTCTCCTGTGTGTCCTTTACACGCATGGTGACCCATAAACACTGGAAATGGGAAGATGGTCTAACAGTTTTTTTAATGGGGATCACGAGTTGATACATAAAAACGTTTTTATAATAGCACATGTTACAGTTTAGAGATAGAAAGCTTGAGCATCCCAGCAAATAACACCGCTGCAATTGAGCAACCCAAAGAGCCTGCGTAGTGATTAACATACTCAAAGGCAGATGTGTTTGTGAGATGGCTTCCTCACTACAAAGCACTCTTCCAAACAAGAACTGTCTCTCATCCTTGTGCTTCTGTACTAGTGGAATTCTTCAAAACCAAAGTAGGCACTTGGGAAGCTTCACAAGACCCCAGGATCTTTCTCAGAAAGATATTAGACAAACAAACCAAGATTCCAGGAGGCAGGTGACTTAATCAAGACTTTTCAATTGCTTCATGATTGATAATTTACTGAATACTATTCCTGAATAACCTACAACTTGCCAGACTCCCAAGGCGTAGCTAAGAACAACATCTACTTTTTCCTGTGGAATTTCTAACTTCTGGTGAAAACATTTGATCATAAACAAACAAAAAACAAAATAACTTTAGATACAGCTGATGAGCATAATGGAACAAGGGCTGTGGCCACTTAATATAAGGGGTTAAGAGACAGCCTCAAAGAAAGGTGATGCTGAAGTTTCTCCTTAATGAAAGAAGGTGACAGTGGAAATGAAGAATAAAGGCATTCTAAGCAGGATGTCTTAGCTAGGATTTCTCTTGCTATGAAGAGACACTATGACTACCGCAACTCTTACAGAGAAAAACCTTTCACTGTGGTGGTAGCTTACAGTTCAGAGTTTGAGTCCATTATCATCATGGCAGAAGCAAGACAGCATGTAGGCAGACATGGAGCTAGAGAAAAACCTGAGAGTTCTTTCATCTTGACTTACGGGCAACAGGAAGTGGTCTGCTTCACTGGGTGTGGCTTGAGCATATATGAGACCTCAAAACCCACCCTGACTGTGAGACACATACTCCAACAAAGCTATACTGTCTCCAAAAAGGTCACCCCTGCCACAAGTGCCACAACCTATGAGCTTATGGGGGCCATTTTATTTCAAACCACCACATTCTACCTCTTGGTGCCTAGAGGCTTGTGGTCATATCATAATGCAAAACGTGTTCAGTCCAACTTCAAGTGGCTGGGATATACCCAACTAACAGAGCATAGGAAGAAGTCAGGGTAGGTTGGGCATTAGACAGTGTGTTCAAAGGAACAGGTTCCATTCTGTTCCACTGGAAGTTTGGGAGGCTTTTAGAAGGAACCAGGGCCTGCTCAATGGTTCAGTGAATAAACACTTGCCACCCAAGCCTTGGACCTCGAATTGAACCTGGAACCCACAGGAACTGGAAAGAGAATCAGCTCCACAAAGTTGCATAGCACATGGACATGCAGGCACATGTTCACATTCACAAACACACACGTGCTTATGCATATAGACACACAGTCATAAGCCCATACATAAAAATAATAAATTGTAAAATATTAAGAAGGAAAGCAATAATTGCACACCAATAGAGATCATTATCGTGGGCCATATGCTTTTTAAAACTAAAATTAATATGTTTGAGTATGTTTACATTACAGCAGTAAATGTTTTAAAGGAGATAGTCCTGTTTAGCACGTCTTCAACACCATACAATACACAGAGTATTGAATCATCATAGAGCATCCGATAAATGTGTTCTTTTTGTTTTATGTGACAGTTAGAAGCTAAATGAAAGCTGGGAAGGGAAGGGCAGCAGGGGGTAGTCTGTCAGGGGTATAATTTAAAAGCTGAGCAATGCTATAATTAATATGCAGAACCTGATGGAAGAGAAGGCTCCCAACAGCCCAGTGAAGAAATGCCAGCAACAAACTCAGATTCCGATTATCTCTACCACCTCAAGGGAGCCAAGAGCCAACGATACAGAACATTGCTTCAGATGAACACAGCTCTCCTTATTTCAAGATCCGTGATTGATAAGCAGTAGGATTACACAAGGGAAATTTGGCTGCAAAACAAATTGATCCAGAAACCTTAACTTTCTATGTTTTTATTAATTCTCAGAGAATCTCATACAGTGCATCTTGATCATAGTAACAGTTTTGATCAACAGGCCAAATTAGAATTCTCCAGAATCAGACTGGCTCAGTAATCATAAAGTTGGCATCAATAAATGTAGTGTTACTTGGAATGGGATATGCCCTCCCATTACAACCTTTAGGCATTTCTTTTTCACTCAGCAGCCCTGTTAAATCGGTGAGTATTGTACACATGTGGTAAGCTCACAAAATGGGGCCTGAAGATGCTCAGGGTTGTTTTCAGAAAAACAATATCCCAAAAAGAGATTTACAAGAGAGCCAGCTCACGTCTCTCAAGTTGTCATTAAAAGGTCACACTCTGTCAGAACCTTTAAAAAATAATCCTCCATCCCAGGTGGAGACAGACTTCAGCTAAACATGAGTAAGACTATATTCTACTGTTTATCTTTTCTTATTGAACAATGTTTTCCAATTCAGTGTCTCATATGTTCCTCAAAATAACACTGTGATGTAATATTTCCATAATGATTATCCCCAACAGGTAAGCAGGTTCGGGGAACTTGGCAGCTTAACCAAGAAAGCTCAGCAAATACCTGGGATAGCAGCACAGACTTTGAGGCCATTTTTCTGCCTCTTGAGTTATACTAGTTCTCTGACCCCAGGTTCCAATACTTGCAAAGCCTCTTTTTCCCCAGGAAGCAGCCCTGTGCCAGAGCAAACAGAGTTGAGATAGGCCAGTCTACCGACTTTGCCACTTGAGAGCTCTCTCTCTCCCTGTAACACTCCGTATCAGTATAAAACTTTCTAGAATGTCCTCTATTGTTGGTAATTAGAGCAATGTGTGAAACTTTTGTATGACATCTGACACAACAACACTTCCTTAGATGTTAGTTCAAAAAGCAGACTATCGGTGCAAATGAATGGAGAATATGCTCTTTGGGATAAAAATGGAAGACAAATTAGGCAGGAGATGAATCAGACAGTTCCCATACTCTGCATAAAGCTTTCTGAGATGCCCAGGCCATCTCCTCTGTCTCACTTATAATTAATAGAAGACAGGATTCAAGAGTAATAAATACAGAATGAATAAATCAGAAGGCTAAGTCTCTCAAGGGCTTGAGGTTAATAATTCTAGTCATATGCACTTAAGGGGCATGCAGAACAACCCGCTCCTGTTATCCCCCAACGTTCTATCACTTTAATAGTTGCGGAGATGCCACAACATGGCAGCAGTGTGTTGTCAACACTCCCAGTCGATTCATGCTGCAGCCCAGAACAGTTTCCTGGGTGTACTGGCAATAAGAGTTGGCAGACAGCCTCCCGCCTGGCTTTCCACCAGAAGCTGTAACCTCCTCCTTCTGTCGTCCCATAGCGCTGTCCTCTCAATCCAGCCAGATTTACAGCAAAGAGTACGTGCTGCAGCTCTTCTTTATAGCACACTTTATTTGGTCCTGCCGGTTGTTTACGGACTTGGAATGAATCCATAAGACTCTTCCCCTTAAGTCCTAAAGACCAGGCACTCCCGGGAGCATCTGAAGCTGCCTCTGTGTGTTAAGGCCACAAATGAGGCCAACATCTTTTAAAGAATGTCCTCCTTCTGACACAGAAGTGCTAAAGTTGATGAGAGGCTCTGGCAAGAAATAAAGACTCTCACAACCTCCCTCCCCCCCTTGACATCTGGCTATTAATTACTCTGCCAGGCAAGGCAGTGGCTAGTCCACAAAACTGGGGCGTGGGAGTGGGGTGTGGGGGGTCTATATATGTCTATTCAAAAGGTCTTAGGCTCAGTTCTTAGCAGTTCACATTTCATTTCCTTTGGATAGGCAAAATATTTTCTTTTTAAACATAAGCTTGCAGCATTAATCTGCAAAACACTCAACCCAAACGCTTGAAAATACTAATGGGTGCTACACTGCATCTCCTTCCTTGCCGTTCTACATTTATGCCTTGTGAATTGATGTAGACAGTTCCCGGAAGTGGCCCTCTCCACAGTTCCAATGCTCTCTTCATCTCCTGTTGAAATAGGAGCGGAGGGCTGCGTCCCCGGCACCTGGCCACCCCCACGGCTAGCTTTACCCGAAATAATTACAAGGAAACTGTATTCTTTTAAACACCGCTTGACCCCTTAGTTTCAGCCTCTTAACCCATTTCTATTAATCTATGTAGCACCATGAGGTGCACTTACCAGAGAGATTCTAGCCTACATCTGTCTGGAGTGGAAGAATCATGGCGACTCCTGACTCAGCTTCTTCCTCCCAGCCTTCTGTTCTGTTTACTCCTCCCACCTATGTTTTAACCTATGAGGACCAAGCAGTTTCTTTATTGATTAACCAATGAAATCAACAGATTGATATATGACACTCCCACATCAATCTCCCTCTAATCCACATGGTCCAAGATGCCAAGACTAATTTGATGACCTCATTTTTCCTTCCCCATTCGTTAGTAATGTCTCCAGGTCCTAATCCATCTCACTCTAATTTCTCACACTACAGGTGTCCATCACTAATCCTAATGACTTCTTGACTTGTCTTTTAGTTTATAGTTGAATTCAATGGCAGCTGATTTAAGAAAGTTTGTGAACAAGTCTGCTTTTGGATTCTTCAATTTGGGAAGATGGGGCTGTAAATAGCACGAGGTGCTAAGGACATGGCAATGAGCAATAAACAGGATCTCCACCCTTGGGAAGGAAGAGATGATGAGCAACTAGTCACATACATACGTAACTATAAAATGTAAGTTGTCATAGGTGATAAGGAAAAAATATACAGGGGTTGGAGGGAGTCTGCAAAAGCCCCTCGAAGAACTGATTGCATTTCTTACAGGACCATAATCGGCCCTCTTTGTTTAATTATGCCTTTTGATTAGCTATTGAGCTTAGAATGTTGTATTAGTTCGGTTAGTATTCAGCATGTGATTCAAATACTCTCTGCAGCTGTGCAGGGTCCCGTTTGATTTGGAGTTTCCTTATAGAAAAGAGCAATCTTACCCATGGGTGTATGTGATGAATTAAGGAGAATGTTAGTCACTTGTCAGTTCAGCTGTAAAACCAGAGCGAAATTCTCTGTGCTCTTTCTACTGTTCAACGTGATCATTGAATGCCTTTACTTCCACCAAAAATGAAGTCTTTGTGTTAAGTTCACTCAAAAACTCTCGAAGAGAATGGAGAGAAACAAGTCAGAACACAGTGTTGCAGACCGCCAGCTTCCCGAGCAGCTTGGTGAAGAGTGTTCTGAGAATCTGCATGTGGAGATCACTGAAGATAAAATTGAGAGTCAGATCACACAACAGCACAACCAAAGAGCTCAGAAGGGTAGTGAAAGAAAAATTTAAAGATCCCTCGACATTTGTCAACACCACCTTGGTTCCTAGAAGAACTGAGAAATTTTCATTCTGTAGATCAATGGGCAATGAGACTCAATGTGTAGAGTAGAAGGAGCAGGAAAATTAGACCTGTATTGTACTAGTCATAATGGCAGATACCCTATCAAAATGACATCCCAAGCTCACAATAACCTGATTGGCAGGTGCTGTCATACCTGTTTGAGAGATAGATACTGTGTCTCAGAGCCACTTAGGTTGTATAAAGAGTCCACTTTATAATTCCAATTAAACTAAAGCTTAAGAATGCCCATGTGTCCGTGTCTGTTGTTATGTCCCCCTTTTCATTTCTGATCACTATGATCATAGCAGCATTGCTTGTCATAGCCAAAACCCAGAAACAACCTAAATACCCCTCGACCAAAGAATGAATAAGGAAAATGTGGTGCATTTACACAATGGAGTACTACACAGCAGAAAAAAATGACATCTTGAAATTTGCATGAAAATGAATGGATCTAGAAAACATCATATTGAGTGAGGTAACCCAGACCCAGAAAGACAAATATAATATGTACTCATTTATAAGTGGCTTTTAGACATAAAGCAAAAAAAAAAAAAAAACAGCCTACAAATCACAATCCCAAAGAACCTAGACAATGATGAGGACCCTAAGAGAGACATATATGGATCTAATCTACATGGGAAGTAGAAAAAGATAAGATCTCCTGAGTAAATTAGGAGCATGGGGACCATGGGAGAGGATTTAAGGTAGGAGAGGAAAGCAGAGAAAAATGTATAGTTCAATAATTTCAATTAAAAAAAGAATGTCCATGAAATAAAAGTACTACATATTAGAGCGCAAAACATCAAGCAAGTACTAAATATTCTCATATGTGGCCAAATGATGTTAAGCACTTTTTTAATGATAAGAACTATGCTTGTCTTCTCCCTATGTTTTCCAGTACCAAAGAAATCATGGCAAGCCATACCAAAGATAGATAGCAAGCCTCTTTTTTTAGTAGGTAACAATCTAAGGATAGATTGTTTTTAAGATATTTGACAAATCAAAATTAATTTTGTTTTTGCTATTCATCTGTGGAACAGCCACTACCCTCTAACATCTGTGAAGTTTTTGTAATGAAACTTAAACACTAGTCAAAAGCAGAAATCTGGGAAAAAAAATACCAGGCAGTATTGTGGGCCATAATTTTATCATACTTCCTTCAAAATCTAGCTTTTGGAACACACATTTGCATTAAACACAGTGATTTAAATACAATTCTCAGGCCAATCTTCTTTGGTAATTTACCAGCACTTTACTGAGCATGCATATTTTTAAATTGAGTCTATCAAATTCCAGATATAAAATCTAACAAATCAAGGGATTACATAACATTAAGTATAGTCCTTAAAAAAGACAATGCAAACTTGCTAAGAAAAAAAAAGAAGATCAACATAAAAGCTTTCCTCATTATCAGAAGGCAAATGTTGAAAAATTTGCCAATCTTTGGGTCAGTCATTAGAGTCTCCTTAGTATTATGTCTGTTTAGCACAGTAACAGTAGTAAGTTCACCATCAGAGTCAATGACTGTTTCTTGGCCCCCAAAGTGGTGCTAAAGATAGGACCATCCTGTGGTGTGATCTTTAAGCCCAATTAAAAAGTATTTGGTCATTCCTAAACCATTTGTGTCACTTTTGCAACCAGCTGGCATGTCCTGCCAGGCCAATCATTATAGTTCCCAGGAAGGTGAGAATGGCGATTGCTTTTCTCTTCTGACAGCATGAACAATACCTTCTAGCACTGTGAAAACTGAGCCAGCAGGGACGAAGCTTCCATGTCAGTATCAACTTGATTTCTACACATTCTTTGAGTCAAGCATGAGGTGTTTCCAGCAATAAGGTATCACTCTCAAGTTCTAGTGTAACCAAGAATAACAGTAATAGCCTGTCGTATCTGGAGGGGGTTTTATGTGACCCCAAAGGCCAACCCAAATTGTTAAACCATTCTGGGATCTGGGTTCTTTATTTCCTAGCATGTAGTGTATAATAAGGGTACTTTCCCCTTATTATAGGGCAACTCTATTTAAACTCTCTTTATATGGGTATATGTACATATTTTAGGAAGGCTCTCCACTACTAGGCTTCCATGTCTCTTCTTTAGAAGATCTTCAGTGTTAATGTATCTATCAACCCCAGTGAGAGAGGTTTATTTCTTTTTAAGTAGATGAGGATTAACACAGAGATATCTAACAGGTCAGCATGCAGAAAATAAGGAACTACATACTGTGCAGTCCCAAATAGGAACCCTGTGCCACACTCCTTCCCCTGGTGCTCAAAGTTCATTCCAAAAAAAAAAAATGGGGAAGAAAGACTTAAGAGCCAGGGATAGTGGAAAGAAACAGTTTTCCAAATGTTACAGGACAGATGCATGTATGAGCTCATGGTTGTTATGACAGCCAGCACAAGACCTATGAAAACTGAAGCCAGGCGAAGTTCCAGAATGGAGAGGAGAGGGATTCAGGAGGACTCACCACTGGTTGAGGAGTTATTGGCAACTGATTGCTTCTGAGGACATGACATGAGTAGGTGAACTATTTTCCAAGAGTTGACCCCCACCCCAAAATATGTGGTGGCCCAAATTTGTAGTAATAATAAGAGCGGCGGGCTGCGTCCCCGGCACCTGGCCGCCCACACGGCTAGCTCTATGCCCTGAAATAATTACACGGAAACTGTATTCTTTTAAACACTGCTTGGCCCATTATATCTAGCCTTTTCTCTGCTAACACTCGCACCTGGACTGGCCCATTTCTAATAATCTGTCTAGCCCACGAGCTGGCTTACCAGGAATGATCTTAACCTGCGTCTGCCTGGAGTAGGAGAATCATGGCGACTCACTGACTCAGCTTCTTTCTCCCAGCATTCTGTTCTGTTTACTCGACCCACCTATGTTTTAACCTATGAGGGCCAAGCAGTTTCTTTATTAATAAGAAATCACTCCCACATCACAAATTGAACAATGGGCTTTATAAAAGAAGACACAGGTAGACTGATAGGTGTTAGGAATTTTTCTAATGTGAGCTCCCTGCCAACGCAAAAGTTCCAATCAAGCCAAATCACAGCAAGCCAAATTAAAAAATATCCAGGTTTAATAGGATTCCTGTACTCTCGGGTGGTCCCGAGGGAAAAACAAGAAGCCACAAATGTTACCACCACTGGGGGAAGCGGGGGTAGGAAAGAGACCACATGGGAAGTTAAGGGGATGCAGTTTAAATAGACTAGGGAATGGTCAAGATTTTGGTGGGCACAGAGATGGAGCCTCCAAAGATGGAGGCCAGAGACTGGGACTTGGGACTTACAATGGGGTGGGTCTCAGGAGAGCTGGCAGAGGTGGTGTGAACATGATCTGAATACATCATGTGGAATGCTCAAAAATATAATAAAAATATTATTTCTAAAAGGTAAATGTCTTCCTAATACTATTATCTGATATTAAGCTATGACTTTAATGTAAAAGTAAAGAAGTTTCATAAGAATCTAGCCACAAATATTAGGTACCAAAGAGACATACATGGCAAAGCTCTCGGTATTTGTTTTATTTTAGTTTTCATTAAATGTATTTGCTTTGTTTTGGTTGGCTTAAAGTCAATGCTATGTAAATCTAGCTAGGGTATGGCTTGAAACCAATTCTATTCTTAATAGTATAAAAATAGATATAATGAAATACTTCTCTTCTAATTAAATGTTTTAAGAACACACTTAGAAAAAAGAGCAAAGCAAGGAGCTTGGTACCACCCACCCCTCCTGAGCATCCACCATCCATAGAACCCACCACCCTGAGCATCCTCCTTTCACAAGGGCCTCTTTTAGGGGTGAACAGACTGTTTGCAACCCTCAGTTCTGCTAAAAATCTCCGATTCCTAATCGTTCACTCTCATTCTGCCAAGAAACCAATATAGCAGCATTGCTTTTCCTTCCTCTTAGGGGAGCATCCTAATGTGTCTGAAAACAAGCTTGGAGACCTTGATTCTAGGCCAATAAAATTTAAGCCAACGCAGTCTAAGGATAGTTGTGCCTCTGGGATATGCACCAAACTCCTCTGTCCTCTATTTTTTTCACATCTCGGTGGGACCTTGGGGATCCCTGTAATCAGGAAAAATTTCTCAGAGTCACACAGAAAGCAAGAGCACCTTCAAAACCAGCTAGGACTCAGGAAACTGAAAAAACCTAACCTGAGCAAATTCCAAACATTATTTGTACCAAGCTAAACGTAATATCATTCTTCTAACACAATGGAGCCATTTTTCAGTGAGCACTAGCATTTCTAAGGCTTCCTCCATTCACCTAATAAAGCAAATGCAGTTTCAATGGGAACAAGAGGAAGATGATGGAAAATTCCATAAAATACCTCCAAGCTCTCAAATCTTGCTCCATGACAGTTTATCTTCTGTGTTCATGGATTACACCCTTAAGTAGTCACTTGCATTCCAAATCAATTTTTCACATCATATATAACTCCAGGGAAAAAAACCATCTGTCTTACATGGATCAATTTTTATGCTTTAAGAAAGAACAGAGATGTGATTATTCCCATATCACAAGCCATATCGAGGGCATTTATATACCCCTCAAAACACCTTCTTATTTAGTCTCAGGTTTATTTCCACTGTATCTTCAGTTCTATGAAGGTTTATTACATATCAGATAGACAACTGTTTTATACCTTCAATAAGGCCAAAATAAAAGATTTATTTGCAAAAGAGATAGGATAGGTAAATACAAATTGCTTGCAGAAAGATGTTTTGGGGGATTATTAGGAATTAACCTTCTAAAATGGTTTAAATATTTAATCACATAACAAGACAAAGAGCTTGGGCAGTCCCATGATTCCACAAAAACAAACAAGGATACAGTCAAGTCTTTGGTGACAAAAGTGCTTTCTATGTACGAATGAAGGATTAAAATGGAAGATTTCCATGTATTAAGATTCATTATCCTTCCAGGAAAATTTTGCTTTCTGAATGGTGATTAAAACATTTTGTACAAAAATTATAATCCCCTAATGAAATGCATCATACTTGAATTCCTTTTCAAACTATCCCTACTAGGTAGAGCTCACTCAGCATGCGTCAGTAATTATGGGCAAAAAAAAAATGACAACCATGATGTCAGAAAATATCCAAAAGATCCAGATGATTGCTGTATGTTCTGCTCCAATGGTAAATAACTGGACCAAGGGAAAAGGGGGTTTGTGCAGATGGGAGTTCCCTTTAACAATTGGTTTGCAAGTGTAAGTATCAATGGCCCAAGAAAAAAAGAAAAAAGATACTACTCTAGGTTGAGTGTTTTAGAAAATAAATTCTAAATCTTGAATTTGAGCCAAAATCATTCCAAGCAATTTTAACCAGTGTACCAAGATTTCTTTCTATTTTTTTTTACATTTTTTCCGTTTATTTATTAAAGATTTCTGTCTCTTCCCCGCCACCGCCTTCCATTTCCCTCCCCCTCCCCCAATCAAGTTCCCCTCCCTTGTCAGCCCATAGAGCTATTAGGGATTTCTAATTGCTTGGCTGAACTGTTTTTCTTGATACTTTTCTCTCTTATGTGTGTGTGTGTGTGTGTGTGTGTGTGCGCACATGTCTGCATGTGAGATTGTTGTGGAAGCCAGAAAGGAGGACAAGTCATAGGCTGCTGTGAGCCACCTGATGTGGGTGCAAGAATCCGAGCTCAGGTCCTCTGGTAGTATAATTAACACTGTTTTTCTTTCTTATTTATTATTTATTTGTGGAGACTCTCCTATGTGAGCCCTATAATTGCATAATTCTCCCTGACCTCCTTCTCTCAACTCTTCCTGCTTCCCTCCCACTTCCTTTCAAATTTATGGTTCCTTATTCATCTGTTAGAATTGTTACATATATGTGTATATGTTTATAAATATAATCTTATGAGATCCTTGTTGTTCGTATGTATTAATGTTGATCCCTTGGGACTGGCCAACCTGTCAGGAGAATGCCCCTGGAGAAGACAATCTACCCCTCTCCCAGCAAGCATCAATTGCCTGTAGTTCATATACCAGGAGTGAAACTCTTGAGAGTTCCCCTACCTATGTTGGCTTGTTACTTGGTGTTGTTGTGCTTGAAGTCTTGCTAAGGAAACCGTATTTTGAGAAGTCCTGGGTATGCCTTTGATGCTGGCAAGTACTCTGACCCATTGAATCATCTCTCAAATAATTCCAATGTATACAAAATATTCAACTGATTCCAAGCAGAGGAACAAGGTAATAGGTAGGTCTTTTAACTCCATTTTACAATCTTGATGGAATGGAAAATATTTTACTAACTCTTAGCCTCACCTATAATAACATCATATTAATTTCAATATAATTGTTATACGATATTTAGCCAAGACTAGATGTAGAATCAGTTACAAGAATTGTGAAGAATATTTTCCATGTCATTTCGTCAACAAAATTCTATTTAATAACTATTTTTTTAATCTTCTAATGTGCACTACTACAAAAGCTAGATATTCCCTGATTTCCAGTGAAATCAATCTCCTTCATCAGAATTCTGGGTTTTTCCTCTGCTGAACACATCCACTGGGAAATCAAATGTTCAAATAAAAAATTCCATTTGATTATTACCCTTGGGATTCATACTTTAATATATGATATCACTTTTCTGCTCATAATAACTCAATAGCAGATCATGTCATGGCTTTCTAGTGAGGTACAGAGTCAGTACTAAAAGCTTAATACCTCCTTTCTCAATCTTGTCACCTTACTACTGCATAAAAGAGTAAAGAACTATACTTTGTGTTTTGTTTTGTTTTCTGTGATGCAGAGTCTCACTATGTAGCCTTCAGAGGCCTAGAACTTAGTATATAGACCAGGCCGATCTCAGACTCATAGAGAACCATCTGCTTCTGCCTAATTTTTATGTGCGGCCTGTGATTGGTGGAACTGGTGAAGTCAAACATATACTAAAGATTGGTTGAGTTACAGTTGATGCACAAGCATGAAGCAGTCCAGTCCTGGTTACTAAACACACTGTTAGCCACTTTCTGAGGTTCGTCTAGAGGTTTTCCCTCTTGGGTACCACTCCCATAGTTATAGCATTAGGTGCCGGTGCTGGTTCTGCAAAATGATCTCTTGCCTACTTGCTCATCACAGGTAGAGTAGGCTTAGCTGGTTGTCTTGGGAGAAAATAACAATAACAAAGGAAAACTTGAAGCTTTCAACCACGGCTATGGTATCAAGAGCAACTTCAGGCAGGAGGATGTTAATAAATCCCTGATACAAACTGGAGGCAGCTAAAGATCCCCAGAGACTACAGGAACCAATGGCCTGGTATTCTAAACTCCAATTTGTAACAGACTCAGCTATGCATCCTAGAGAGGCAGGGCTTCCACACCAAGCATCAGAAAGATAAAACGTGGAGGAGATGGCTCCAGGACTTCAAGGAGCAATGAAGGAAGAATCTGCTGACACTAAGGACCATAGGAGTACTTCAAAGCCAAGAAGTAATGGAAACACTGAGGCCTCAAAAGATAAGAGGCTATGAAGAGAGCTTCAGGTGGATCTTGAAACTACAAGGACTCCATTGCCTCCTTTACTAGACTCAATGGAGAAGTCCACAGAGGCTTAAAGGGCCAGGGTCTCAATACCTAAAGTTCAGCTGTAACTGTAGCCACTGTGTGTTGACACTCTAAACCTAGAAAAGAAACCCTTTGCATTGAGCACCAAGAGCATTCAGTCTTTGAGTTTACCCACTTGGAGCCACGCCTCTAGATCTCTGCGTTAAAGGGTCACGCCTCTGGGTTTGGAAGCCCAGCCTGTGAGCCTCTACAACTCACAGCCTTAAAAATGAAGAGAACTGCCCTTCTGTGGATCTGTAATTTCTATTCAGCAAGACCAAAAGAGCCCTACCCAGACTTTTGGAAGTGAAAGGTTCTTTGAATTCTTACGTCAGGTGATAGAGAACTTACATATCTCCCTATAATTTCCACAGAATGACCCTGACAGCTTAAGAGGGGGAAAAAAAACCCTCATGGTTAATAAGCATTTGGAAAACATCTTCATAATGTTCACTAAAGCAATCCTGTGTTAAATGTGCTCTACATTAGCTAATGCACTATGCTGTTTTCTTCTTTGTTTGTCTCAGTTAGTGTTTGGGTTTTGGAACTTGTCACGGAGATTTATGAATGGAATCTCAACAGTGGAAATTGCTGAGCGCAGGTAGTAACAATCTCCGGGTTCTGGCAAAAGCCACACTTTAACAAAGTGCGAATTAGTAGCTACATGACAGCATTAGTTAGAACTGTAGCTCAAATTAAATGCAAACACTGTTGAAAATTACCAGATCTCTCTCTTACTTGCAGAGGAAAAGGCCAGTTCTCCCACTGTTGACAAAAGAAAAGGGAGCTTGTTATTTAAGGAACATTGCCTAAGGGCTCCATGGAAAGTGAGGAAACCCGACAGTTTGGCAATCCTGTTTTGTTTAGTTCTAGAGATCACTCAGAAGTAATAATGGGAAATTTCGATCGCAAGCCGTGGAGAAGAACCATGAGGCAGAGACATACAGGTCTTCAGCAGAGCATCACATCCTGTGGGGTATCTCTCCCGAGCCAGAAATCTTCAAAGAGGAAATGAATCCTTATGGATGAGAATTATAAAGATGAGCACGGACAGAGAAATAACTGGGGGACATCAGATAGTGTTGCTCTAAAACAAAGAGGCAGGCGAAAAAGACAAAACCTAACACCTTAAAAAAAAAACAATGGCTGTCTATTTGGAAGACAAATTCAATAAAAATAAAAAATAGTAGAGCCTATCACAGAAGTCTCAAGGGAATAGTTTTAATCACCGTTCCAATGTAACTTTTCAAATAAGTTAATTGCTCACGAAATTCCCTTTTCATGTTTAAATGAAAAAGATTCTTCCACAGATACTCCAGGTATACAACAAATGTCTGTAACCATCTAAAAATATATGGCGAGTTCTTTTACCTAAGCTAGTACTTTTATGTAAGCTAACAGTAAAATAAGCCAAAATAATAATAAATGTCACAATGCTAAATATATTTTCAGTATGAGGTAAAAGAGGCAGAGCAAGGAAATATATGGTGCTGGGCTGTGATGGTCCAGTTTCAAACACATACTTTTGTAGGAAATCCAGATTACAAGGCTACCTTGACCCTCTGTTTTCTTCCATTCTAATTACTAATGAAATCCACTTTTATTACAATATTTAACATGACACTATCTACATGTTGTTTAAAGAAAAAAAGCCAGAGGATGAGTGAGAATACCTTTCCATTTAATAACCAAACAATTAAAGCAAGAAGAACATAAACTTAAAACTGTACTTAATTTTGTATGGCCTACAATGCAAATCCACTCTTTCTACTTGTTCAGCAATAGGAATGCAATCAGCACCAAACTGTATGCGTATATGTACTTAATGTCTATTACAGAAAATGCTGTAAACAATGGGAAAAAGGAAAGAGCTAAATTATTGACAGGAAAACATTGCAGCCTTAAAACCACGCTCTGCGAGCAGGTGGCTGCATTGCTGTATTTGAACCCTTATAATGTCTTCATAATGCTGTAATTTCCAATACCTAACTAAAAAAGCTCCAAACGAATATTTGGAGCACTAAAGTCACTTGTAGTTTAAAATATAAGTATCCAGTAGAGGAAGGAGTTCAAAGAAAATATTGTCACCATAAATAAATAAATAAATAAATAAATAAATAAACAAACAGACCACCAGGAATGCTAGAATCTCACATTTTTGAACACGATACTCAATGCTTAACCTCTTTTGTTAGTGAGAAGGAATAAGAGGCCTTACCTAGAGCTCTGTCCTTCAAATCGCACATGAAGGAAAAATAAATATTCAAACCTCGGAAAGATTCTAAATTCCTGGGTATGTTCTTAAAAATGAGGTTAAACTTGAAACTCATTAATTTCATCTATTTGGCAAAAGGAAATGCATTTAATCAGATAACTGTGAGTGGAGAGCCCATTATGCTTTATTTATTTCCGTGTTTTCTTTGGAGAAGGTGCAATTAGCCACTCACCTGCTAATCAGATGTATGGCTTCCCGCCTCTTAGAATTTCAATTGGTATTGATTCATAAAACTAAGGTCAGGTTGTCACAAGACGGGAAAATCTTCCTCCACTTTTAAGAGTCAAGCTCCTTGCAGGTTGGAGACGAAGACTGAATAGCCATTTCTGACACTGTTTGTACTGAGTTGACCAGGACAACTTTCAACTCAAACCTCTTATATTCTGTCTCTCTCTCTCTCTCTCTCTCACTCTCTCTCTTTCTCTCTCTCTCTCTCTCTCTCTCTCTCTCTAACAGCAGAAAATCAATAATAAGCTCAACCACACAACTTGAGGACGATGACTCAAGCATACTACACAGCTAGGGAATGGGGAGAAATGGGCAGGATATTAGCATGTTTTGAAGGATTTGTCTAACCACAACCAGATCAATGAATATTCTAGAAAACAAATGCACATTGGCTTCAAATAGAGACAAAAAGCTTACATTGAGCTTGCCCTTCCCAACTCTCTCATTTATCAAGAACTAAGTATTAAAAATTCATACATTCAGGGCTGTGTGTCTTTGCCTATTTTATTCCAGTGTATTGTATGGCCTTTGGCATAAAAATTTCCCATGTATATGATTTGAAGCAGAAGAAAGTGAGAGAGGAATGCAGACAAAGTACTGGAGGGTGGTAAAAGATTATTCATGAAAAGCTCTGCTGTGGTGTGAGGATCACATGATAAAATGAGGATGAAAATATGTTTATTAGAGATGAAAAGTTAAATGTCCATAATAATCACTATACATGTGACATATTTATAAAATATTATTATGCTTAGTATCTCACTGTACTATCACACTTCAGAAGATATATTCATGACAGATTAACAAGTTAGGAATTTGTTGGGCTAGATGAATATGTAAAAATTTAGGCAGAAGTAAATCTCATACACCGTTTGCTAAAATCAGCAGGTCTAGCCAACACTACTCAATTCTTTGTAGTACCCATGATATGACAACCATTAGCCGTGATCCAATCACAAGATACGTCTTTATCCTTTAGGGGCACTTGTCACAGGAACACATTTTATATAAGATATATGTGTATATAGTTATGTATTGGCATGCATGTAATCATTTTGATTTCAGGTCTCTAACCTTACCTAGGTCATGTTCCTGTAATGCTCTTTTATTTATGAATTTTTATTGAGCTCTACATTTTTCTCTGCTCCCCTCCCTACCACTTTCTTGCCCCATTCAACCCTCCCCCAAGGTCCCCATGCTCCCAATTTACTCAGGAGATCTTGTCATTTTCTACTTTCTACTTCCCATGAGATTAGAGACTTACAAGTCTCTCTTAGTGACCTCATTGTTGTCTAAGTTCTGTGGGATTGTGGTTTGTAGGTTGGTTTTCTTTGCTCTATGTTTAGAAACCACCTATGAGTGAGTACATGTGATAATTGTCTTTCTTCCTTTAATACTCTTAATAATAGCAATTAAAATTCTGTATCAACGGCTTATTTGCATGCTTTTTTTTCACCTAAGTCATAAACATCTTTAGAAATCTTCATCCTTCTTGTCTCAGGCCCTGACCTTGACTAGCACAAGACAGATTTGAAAGAGCTCTATCTAATATAAATGAAAGGATGATGGGATTAGTTAAATAACCAAAAAAACATTGAGTGCTCCCTTTGTACCGGTACCAGATCTGGGAAATGAGGATGCTTTAAAGGTGAATCACATCTAAATTATGGTTTAATGAATATATAGAAATCATTATAGCACATTATAGTACATAGAATTCATTGGATCTCACCCTTTTTATAGCTGTCACCCTTTAATAGAGTTCCTCATGTTGTGGGGACCCCAACCATAAAATTATTTCATTGTTACTTCATAACTCTAATTTTGCTACCATTATAAATTGCAATGTAAATGTCTGCTATACAAGATATCTAATATGCTACTCCTGCAAACGGTCATTCAGCCCTGCAAAGAGGTTGCAGCCCACAGGTTGAGAACCACTGGCAAAGAAGGTGACAGAAATGAGTTAATTCATTCTCATCTGTGTGTATGTTAAAAAACATATGCTACATTTGTCAAGAGGTCATTGTATGTGACTTGAGTTTCTTTTCTGGGGATTTTTTTTTTAGTTTCTTTTTAAACCATAAAATGGAAGCAGTATCTTAGAAAAAAGATTTCTCATAATAATAAACAAAGATGTATGTATCCAGAGATCAATGAGACCAGAAAGAAGTGAAGCAGAAAGGCAAGAAAGTAAAGCTCTAACTAAGTCCACCCTTTAACTCATATAGCCTTACATACAATCCTGAATGAATCTCCAACATCTGCCATTCACAGACAAATCCATCCCATCTGTTAAAGCCCCTCTGTGATTGCCATTTGGAAACACCAATGCACTCATGCACAAAATGCCCTTCGCGATATTACTAGAATAAGCATATGTTGAGAAAATGCCTAAGGCTTGGAGGCAACCAAGGTACTTATCCACCAAAATAAACAAAGCTTTATGATTACAAATGTTCATATGCAGGTGGGAAATTTTGGCCAAGAGTCCTAAAATAGAAGCACAATGATTCTCTGCCTATAGAACAGATATTTCCCATGAAAGGGAACGATAGTTTCTGTTTTCTTTCAAAACAAAATAAAATATACAAAGATAAAACAAAAGTCATCATACTGAAGTTGAACAAGGCAAACCAACAGAAGGCAAAGAGCCTCAAGAGAAGGCACAAGAATCAGAGACCCACTTGTTCACATATTCAGGATTCCCATAAAAACACTAAGCTGAAAGTTATAATCAATTCACAGAGGACCCGATGCAGAACCATGTTGGTCCTGTGCTTGCTACTTAAGTCTCCGTGCGCTCATATGAGCTTTGTTCAGTTGAATCAGAGGACCTTGGAGAACTAAAGGGTTCTTTGTTGTTGTTTTGTTTTGGGGTTTTTTTTGGGGGGGGGGTTGTTGTTGTTTGTTTGTTTGTTTTTGTTTTTTTCGAAACAAGGTTTCTCTGTAGCTAGTCCTGGAACTAGCTCTTGTAGACCAGGCTGGCCTCGAAACTCATAGAGATCCACCTGCCTCTGCCTCCCAAGTGCTAGAATTAAAGGCCTGCACCACCAGCGCCCAGCCTAGAGAACTACAGTTTTAACATCTCAATATACATGACCCTCAACATCACTCAGACACCAAACAGTAAATATGAATTTTACAATACTTTCTTCCACATAATACCTTCAAGTATTACGAATGATTTTTAATATGCACTAAAAAAAAATCTTTAGAAGATTTAGTTACCATAAACAAGTGCTGAAATCAATGACATGGATTTGTGACAATGACAGACATGACTCTCTCCTAAATCATGTCTTCAGATCTGTCACATTATGTAACAAAGGGAAATTTCAAAACTGATATTTTCATGTGGAGACAATCATATAACCACAGGTCACACAATTTGACCAGTATCTCAAAAGATTTGGAGGTGGACTCCTCATAGACGCAGAACCCAGCCAAGATGGCACTTTGATCACAGACCTGAAAGTCCCAAGGCAAGGGATCTAATTGTTCTGCACTCCACGTAGACTTCCAGCCAATAGAACTGTAAGATAGTAAATGGAGGTTGTTTTCAACCACTAAGATCATGATTATGTGTTATAGCAGGAACAGAAGACAAATACAGAAGCTGGGTCTCTGACATCTGACTTCTTTGGTTCAAATCCCAGCACTGCTTAAGAGTCATAACCTCAGAAAGGATATTAACACTAAGCAAGTTGGCCAGACACTACAGATGAAAGTAACTTTGAGAAAGTCGTGCTTCTGCTTTAAGTCTATTTTCATTTTCAAAATGAAATTTCCAAAATAAAATCAAAGCCATCCTCACAGCTCTATGCGTGGTATCAGTAAGATACCACTAGTTATCAGGCTCAGCAAGGGGTTTTGCATGGTACTTACACTAAATATAAACAAATATTAGCTATTTCTATTTAGCATCAAATGCATTTGTCAACATATTCAGCCAGATGTATGTTGGTATCTACAGTTTACTTTGTGATTTGTCAAATATAAATAGATTTATGGACAGAATGAAGAATAGATAAATAAGTGATCGCGTGACAAAGTAAGCCTGATTCAGTCTGCACAGTAGACCAGCCGATGGGCGTAGGGATACTCGAGGCACAATTGTTTCATCTTTTGATATGCTTGACACTTTCACTAAAAACATGTAAAGAAAGCAAGATGGTTGAATGTCAGGAAGCTTGGGGGGGAGGAACAAAAACTACACTGAAGTAAACCAGATATTGTCAGCACAAACAACAGCCTTGGGAGTAAACTCTGGTTCCAACTCAAGCACCTTCTCCTAATTTGTGATGCCCTGTGCTCCTCTGAGATGTCCGGGGCTGGAATTATATGAGGGGTCAAATCAAATGAATCATCTTCATGCAACAAAAATGCCATCACCTCCTGTATTCACGTCTCATTCATTCTCACTTTGAAACCCACATTTTCTAGCTGAGTTTGGAAGTTCTAGCCTGTGGAAGTTGTCTTGAATATTAAATCATTCAGATTCAGAGTCTAGATTATTAAGTAAGAAAACAATTACTGCAAAAAAAGGACTGACTAATTTTGAGGTACTCTTTTTAATTGATTTTTATTGAGCTCTACATTTTTCTCTGCTCCCCTCTGTGCCTCTCCCCTCCCCTTCAACCTTCTCCCAGGGTCTCCATGCTCCCAATTCACTCAGAAGATCTTGTCTTTTTCTACTTCCTTTGTAGATCAGATCTATGTATGTCTCTCTTAGGGTCCTCATTGTTGTCTAAGTTCTCTGGGATTGTGATTTGTGAGCTGGCATTGTTTGCTTTATGTTTAAAAACTGCTTAAGAGTGAGTACATGTGATAATTGTCTTTCTAACTAAATATTTTATTAAATATGCTGTGTACCTCTGTTTTATTTGTAATCGAAGAGTTTAATAGGTCTTTTTAAAAAAATAGTTACTTCAGACCCATAATGTTAATAGAAGTTTATTATGGGCCCATCGTGTAAGAATTCTAATAAGTAACTAGCATGACCCAAAACAGTCAAGTTTAGAATATATGCTACCAGTTAGCAACTGTATTTCATAGGAATGGTGCTATCACTGGATAAAATGATAAGTTTAAATTCATATTTGATGAAGGCCAATGCAATTTTTAAAATTTAGCATATAAAAATGTAGAAAATAGACCATATGTGCATCTGTAATGAATGTTACTAATAAATCGTGAAAAGTGTTTATCTGTTTAACCATTGTGTCCTAGCTACAAAACTCAATGTAAGTGATCATTGTTTTGTATACTATAATACACAATAAGTAAGTCAGAATTCTGAGACTGAAAATCAAATAATATGAACCTACATAAACACTGAATTTAATGCCCCTCAGAATGCTACCAGAATAGCACTGAGAGGACTTGGTTCCAATGTAAATCAGGAGAACATGTATACTCCAAGCAAGGTACAAGGAGAAAATTAAATTAGCAATTTAATAAGCCATTTAGGGTAAAAATCCAGCTCTCCCAGATGACAAATGATATTCAAGGGATGATGACTGATTAGATATTCTTCAGTATATGCATTCTTATAGTCTGACAAAATATAAAGATAAGTTGTAATCCAAAAAATACTAGATCTAGAAATGTAATTCTAAAATTCACGAAAGGTTGTGGAAACTCTTCTTCTGTGATGTTCACATTGATCATAATAAGTGTAGGCACCAAGAACTGAATGCTAATGCTGTAGAAATATTCATTTACCCCTGAAGTCAAAACAATCACAAACACCTTTTCCATATTCAGGGACTGTTAAGAACAAGTCAGCAGTCATTTTATATGTGGAAGGAAAAAAATACAAACCAAGTGAATATTACTTTCTGTTTGAACACCACTAGGAACAAACAGTAAACATATAAGAAGAGCAGGGCATGCGCACTAGGCGCCCCTGTAGTGAGCGAGCTGGGAAAAGGCTAAGGGAATTCACATGCAACTCTGCAGAGCTGCAGGTGTTTGGAATGGAGCTTTGGTCTCCTGCCAGTGGAGATGGGGGAGGAACAAATGGATACCTCGGATGTCTGGTCTCTGTCAGCTCCTGCAATTGGCTGACTCTCATTAGGAAGCAGAAAGCAAAGAGTGCAGCCAACAGAAGACAACACTGAACGAACTAAAGCACGGTAGACAGGAGTGCGGAGAAGTCCAGAGAGGCTAAGAAGGACTATGCAACACCTTTGCGATCACTCAAGAGGATGCTTTACCTAACAGTAATAATGAGACAAATGAGTTAAAGAATGGCAAAAGCGGATCAAACTGTTGTACTGTGAGAGTGATGTCTACACCACTATCCCCACGGACTCAGTCAGGGGCTCGATAATGCAACTGTTATTAAATGAATGGAGCCCGTGCTCCTGCAAAGTGGATCAGAGATACAATATTGAAGTGAGGAAAGAAATACTTTGAATGGAAAACATCCAGGTTTTTACTGCTAAATGTGATGGTAGCTTCAGGGTTTATTTTAACGAGTGGTAACTGATCGAGCTTGCTTCCTTTCATCCCTAGCTTGCAGGGAAATTGTATTATAAAGAGTCATTGATTAATATCGTAATGCGTTGAGAAAGTTCCACTGTTTACCTTTATTGGTTGGTTAATGTGGTGCAAAGGTGAATTACACTGATTTGTTAATGATAAATCTAGCTTACATTTTCTGGAATAAACCTCAACTGATACCTATATATTATTAGATTGTATTTGATACTGCATGAAATGACTTTTGATTTCATGTTAATAAGCAACATTGATCTGTAGGGTTCATTTCTTCTGTCCTTTCTATGTGTTCTGTTTTCCTAGGAGAGAAGAAAGCCAGAGAACATGTGCCTACAGTACTGAGCTATGAATATTCAGTAGTGAATTTATTTGTCTCTATTTCACAAAAAGAAACATGAAACATATTTTTCAGATTACAAAGATTTGACTTCATTCATGAAGTGAATTTGTATCAGTAATAAAAAATTAAATTGATATTTTATATACAAAAGATAAGTAAGACCTCATGATTTTAAATCCCAATATTATAAACATGGAAATGGGTTTTTTCCAGTAGTAATACTTCACATTTGAAATTATCTACAAAATCTGATGACCAAATATAGTACAAATTACAAAATGTGTTACTTAACTATTTTAATCAGGTAATTGATAATGAAGTCCTGTTTATGTGGGAAATTTGTTAGGTTTCAGAGGCTAAATACAATCTTCCCAATCATTTATAATAGATATGCTTTTACCGGGTATATACTAAATTTTATAAAATGAACCTAAAACATCCTCCCAAACCAGCTTTAAAGTTCATACTCAAGTCTTTATTTCCAGAAAAATCCTTCCTCTCATTCTTTTCTATTTCTAATGCAAGAATTGACCCAGTTCCTTAGTTTCTCTTCAGCCGAGATGACTAACACATTCTTATTTTCTGCATAAGAAGCCGTTCACACTCACGGTCAATGTCTCAGTTCAGGTCCACATGGAAGTACTCTCCCGAGGAGCTGAGCAATATGTAAATATGGCTTAGTGGAAAAGGAAAGAAATACAGCGCAAAATCAAGCAAGTGGACTTGGTTTAGCATGAGGTAAACTTATAACTTATTTGATTTCCTCATAAAGCATTCGGTAATAACAGTATGAATTTATTCACACCTATGATGGGTATAAATCACACACTCTGCTCCCAGAACTAGACTGCAAAGAAGCAAGAGTCCTGAAACAACCATGCTGAAGACTTTCTTTAGGCAGCATAATTGGAATTATCAAAAGTAGCAGGTGTCAGGAAAAGAAGATATTAACAATCTGTATCAGGAGTAATATCGGATATTTATTATGAATTTCAAAAGCACATTGTAATATAGGTAAGAGACACTGAAATTAGACAAGTCACAGAAAGGAGATGAAGCTGTCATCAAGTTGTCAACTTGATACAAATGGACTGAGACACTTGTCAATCCTCCAACAGGTCGGTTTCCAGTTGCTTCAAAGTGACTTGATAAATTTAAACATAATTAAGTTGATATGGCCAATATTATTGTTGAATAAAGTAACTTGATATTCAAAGGTCTTCTGCTATGTTTCTGTTTAATCCAGAAAAGCATATGAGGAAAAAGGCATGCTTCTATCCAAACATTATGCAAACCTGTGCTCTCTGAAACAAGAATAAAACAGTACAACCTAGAAAAGATGACGCTGCGATTAGAGAAAAATAAAAATGGCTAACTTTGGATTGACCTGGAAGTGACTAAATGTGTAAGGTCAGGGCTGGAAGAAGTTGCGAGCACAATTACATGTATTTCTAATAATATTACCAGTCTCAGTGTGTCTGCAGGGCTGGCAAGGAAAAAGGTATGCTATTGTTCTCTTTTTGTAGAGTGATAGAATTTCAGACTGCAAGCAATGAGGTTAGAAAATTGTAAAGCAGCTCCTGGCCTTTTCTGGAAGCATTTATTCATAGATAATTCACTGATGTTAATATATATGAATGTTTCCTAAAGCATAGTCTTGCTTCCCCACCATCCTCCCCTCCCTGTCCCTCTTCCCCATTCCCTCAGCCCCACTCCCCAATTATCTCCTCTTCTATCTCTGTCCAGGAAAGGGCAGATCTCCCATGAGAATCAGTAAAACATGGCATATCAAATTGCAGTAAGACTAAGCATTTCCCCGTGTATTAATGCTGGGCAAGGTGACCCGGTATGAGAAGTAGATTCCCAAATGCGAGAAAAAGAGCTGGAGATGGTCCCTATTGCCGCTGTTAGGATTCCCATAAGAGGACCAAGCTACACAATTGTAACATACAAGCAGAGGGCCTAGGTCAGTTCCATGCAGGCTCCCTGGTGGTCAGTTCAGTCGCTGTAAGCCCCTATGAGCCCAGGTTGGTTGATTGTGTGAGCCTTGTGTGTGTGTGTTTTGACCCCTCTGGCTCTTACACTCCTTTCTCCTCCTCCACAAGATTCCTGAACCAGCCTAATGTTTGACTAAAGTATATCTTATGAAGAAAAAAAATATTATGCAGTCTTGTTTGCCTTAAATACTCCCAAAATTCTGGTGTGATTAGCCAGGTTATAAATTATTATACTTATTCTCACAAAAAGAAATGGTTTCTAGCAAACCCATTCATAACCATTATTGGATAACCATGATAAATAAATACAAGGTTTTCCTGTTGTGCTATCAAACATCATGTCACTTAAGTGGCCAAGCAGTGATAGCATTGATTCTTATGCCCTAAGCTTGAAAATTCCAGTTCTTTTAAAATTCTCCATCCACTGTTTCATAGCACATGGGAGTAGGTTTAGGGCAAAACAGATGGAGGCGAGCTGATCTCATTAGGCAACAATGTTCTGGACTCCCTGACCATAATGCACGCACAGCTGTGTGTGGATGTGATAAAGATGGTGGTTACACCAAAGTGTCCTTCGTTACTACTGCAGGGTCGGGCTCCATTATTTTAATGACATATTTAAACAAGTCCTCCAGGAGGGCTCAATCTACAACTTCCTTAATACTAATGATTCTATGAAGCTCTTTGTAGAAAAATAAGAGCTAAATAACGACATGCTAATATCCAGACTCCCTATACTTATGAAAATCAGTATTTTTAGCCCAAGACGGAATTTACAAAGTGATGTGTAATAGCAATGCTACGGCAGTAGTCCTATAAGTGGAGATGATTGGGGGTAGCATATTAAATGTCAAACAAAGGAGATATAAGAGCATCATATATGGATTAAGGGACAGAGGTCATCTTTGTGTTCATTACAGGTTCAGTGAATATAACAATGAATGTGCTCTTGATCACTTAGTCCTCGCTGGTGATAAACCTTAGCTTTGTAGAACGATAGATTCAAGTTCAGGTTTTCTGATCACTACTGGAGAGCTGTGTATGTCACCTTGAATGCTCCCTGAAAGTAACACATGATAATTTAACATGCTCTTTCTCTGACACGCTTACAGTCTATTGAGGAAGGACTCAGAATTCTTTATTCTGTAGACCACACTTACTTTCTAGGCCCATTCCCTGATGTTAGGGGAAAGACATCCTTCATGTTTCAGCAAATTTTCTATTTCAACATATGGTACAAAGTCTCTTACATTAACGAAGCCTCAACTCCACCTCTTCCCCCTGCTCTCCTCCTAGCATTCACCCTTCTATCATCTTTTCCGCCGCCTGCAATAAAATTCAGGACTCTCTCTTCCTTTACCGTTGAACAGTTTGTTTTACTCTGAAATTTTCCACTAAAAAACCCCACCCTATTTCGGTTTTATCCCCTCCTCCCTTCTCCATAAAATTTGCAATTACAGGTACTCTATCTAGCTCACCATTATCCTCTCCTAACACTGCTTCAACTTGTTGATATTATTTTTTCAGAAACTGTCATTGCCGTGGTCACTAGTGATGCCCTGCCCCCTCCATTGACTCTGATGAACATGCTGTGGTATTCCTTCTTTTCTTTAGTTCTCAAAATACAGTCTTACCCTATGCTATTTAATTAACCATTTTTCTGAAGCCCTTAGCATTTACTTTTCTTCCCTTTCTGTCCTATAAATAGCAATTCCTCAAGGCTTCCATCTTTAACTCTTTTATATGTCATACTCTGCACACAAGTTCTGGAGAATTTCATATTAGTTAATATTATTAAAGATTTTTAGGACTACATCTGTGATGTGATATATTTGTCATAGCCAAAGGTTTCATCAATTCAAGAATGAAATGGACTAATTTTGCTTGAGTAAATTAGGACATACCAAAGAAAGGACACTATCAAGTTTGTTAAGAGTAACAATAGCTCCTGCATCCGCATATCTCAACAATGAAATGTCTCTGCGCAAATCTTCCACACTGCTTCATGAGACAATCAGGAAAAGGGTGAAGTCAAACATGAATCCTGCTGAAATTTCATCCTCATCGACTCCCAATTCCATCACTATGAAACAGCCTGTACATGAACAAAATAAATGCTACAACCTCTGATTGAATCTTTATATACAAAACAGAATGATAGAAAATGGTTGGGGCCAGGATACAGAGAAAAAAAAAAGATTTTTTTAAGCGAAAACAGAAGGGGAAAAAAAAACAGGTTCATGGAAGACACATAACATGAAAATGAACCTGTGGTGGTTTGAAAAAGAATATGTCCACACAGGATCACATGTTTGTATACTAGGTCCTCAGTTGATAGAATTGTTCAGTAAGAACTAGGAAGTATGGCCCTGTTAGTGTGTCGCTAGGGAGCAACTTCAAGGTTTCAAAAGTCCACACCGTTTCCAGTTGGCTCTCTCTGCCTTGTAGTCATTCCTCAAGATGTAAATTCTCACCCTCTGAAACTGTAAGCCCAGGTAAACTCTTTCTTCAAAACGATGAACTGGTTATAATGATTGCTCATGGCAATAGAAAAGTAACTAAGACAGGGCTGCAGAAGAGGAAAAGGGGTTAAGCAGGGAGCTAAAGAAGCGGTGCGTGAGAAGAGATTCAACAAAAATGTAATATTATGAAAATGCCTACTGAAACCCATCACTTTCTATAGTAGTTTTACAAGTGTTCTTACTAGCAGTGCATATTTATTATTATAGCCACCAATAATAAAAAATCATTGAGCTTATTTCCTAGAGAGAAAAGTCCAATTAATCAAGATTATAAGCATTACTGAAAGCCCACTAAGGAAATACAGCAGGCTGCTTGGAGTGGGCTGCCGTTAATCAGTTGTACCCATCCTGTGCCCTCATGTTGATTGGCTCACTGATATTGACATAAACAAAGTCCTGTTAATTTTTTTTGAATGCTTGATTCAAAGCACAGTGTATCTGAAGCTTTTCCTGTCCTAACTAAAAAACCTTCCTAAATGTCTTGTTGTGTCCTAATTCTCAGAAAGGAAAATGAACTCAACATGCAAACCAAGCCATTTGATTGTCACATGACCATAAATGCATAGCTATAATATTTTTGCCTTTATCACTGGTCTTAAAATATCTTTATACATGTAGATTACTAGTACTACTTGGAAGGAGAAAAAACAATATAAGAAAGCCTTGTAAAGTATGTTTCAGAGAACCAGTTTCAGAACCACCTCAATGTTCACTTAGGAAACGTACTACAATAAAACATATTTCTTGGAGGTAAAATGAAATCCATTGTATATGATGGAACCGGAGTCTAATTTTTAAAACTTACTTTAAAATTTGTGTGTGTGTGTGTGTGTGTGTGTGTGTGTGTGTGTGAGCGCACGCGTGCATGGATGTAGGCCATATATGAGTGAAAACTAATGGAAACCAGAAAATGGTGTTGGGTCTCTTGGACCTGGAATTATAGGAGGCTGTGAACCACTCAGCATGAGTGATGGGAATTGAACTTGGCACCTCTGGAAGACTAGCCAAAGCTCTAAGCTGCTCAGCCATTTCTGCAGCCCCAAGAGTTTATATTTCAATAAATTTCCATGGAGATCCTTCAGCACATTAGTTTTGAAGACAGCATATGTTTCTGTTGTTTTTACTTAGTTGTTGTTATTGCGTTGCTGAAGACAATACCTACACAATACAATGAACATAGAGAATTCCATCCAATGCCTACATAGAGCCTTCACTCCTGTTTTCTAGTGTCTCTGGTACAGAAAGGTATTCCACACACTACTAAAGGAGAAATATAAATACCTACGCAGCCACAACCCCTGGTGTCCAGCCTGTATGATATGTTAGAATAATAGTGGTACAAAACTTGCAGGAATAACTAACCAATAGATTGATCTGACTTAAGGTCCACTCCAGGAGATAGAGTTTCTATATGGCATTGCATGGGTGAACAAGAACCTTAGACTATATAGCTCAGGGACCTGGGGTAAAACCAAATACTACTGTCCTAAACAACAACAACAACAAAAGTAACAATAAAATGACTCACAGTGATATTCTGCTATTCTCGTAAATCAGAGCCTTGCTCAGCCATTATCAGAGAAGCTTCCTCCTGCAGCGAATGGGAACACACAGAGACTCCCAGCCAGACAAGCAGAGAATAAGAGACCTTGAGAAATTCAACCCTAAATGGGATGTCTTCATCAAATCCCTCTCCTTAAAACTCATAGAAACCTGTGAAAGAGGCAAAAAGAGTATAAAAGCCAGAGGGGATGGGGGACACCAAGGAAACAAGGCCCTGGAAATCAACAGGATCGATGTACATATGAACTCACAGAGCCTGAGACAGCAGGCACAGGTCCTACATGAGTCTGCACCAGGCAGGGTTGAGCGAAAAGAGAAGGAGACACACAACCCCATGCCTAACCTAGAATCATTTTCCAATTGAAGACCACTTTCAAATGAACATTTAGTTTTCTCCAAGGGGGTCTCGATTGAGCAACAAATTTATCTTAAGGGTAGGTTGCACGGTAGCAGAAATTAAAAAAAAAACTTAATTGAATCATTGTAGTCTCCTTGTCTTATAATGTTATGTCATGACTGTTTTAAATTTTTTATCTTATTTTTTATTTTCAATTTTATTTTATTTATATAGACATTCTTTCTCTCTTTTTACCCTGTAGGTACTCTGTGTGTGTGTGTGTGTGTTTGTATTATGCCCTCTAGTTTAGTGTTTTAATGGGATTCCTGAGTGTGAAAATGAATGAGTATACGCATCTATATCTTTCTCGTGTGCTTTTCTTGAGCTCTTTTCCATCTATTTCTTTGTATTGTCATATTACTATGTATTATTTTATCTTATATTTTACTTCATGATTATCCCTTAGAAGCCTGTTTCTTCTTTAATAAGAAATAGAAAGGTGGAGAATCGGAATAGGAGAGGAGGTAGGAGGAGACTGGGAGGAGAGAGAGAAAACCATAATCAGGATGTATTATGTGAGAAAAAAAATCATCTTCAATACAATCAAAAAATAAAGATTGGATAAGAGTTAGAAAAGGTTCCCGACACTTGCCAGGGTTACTCACCGAAGGACAGTTGAAACAATAAAGGCATTCTAGGGTAATGCCTTAGAGACCCTAAGGACCTAATAAATCCAATTACTTACTGTCTACATCTTTAAGATCAGCGTGGCTGCCTCTGTTCCTCCAGAATTAAAATAACCAGCTCATTTCACTTCGTTCTACTGTACAATAAAGCATTCTTTTCAAGCTTCTAAGTTGGCCCAGATATAACAATAAGGCCACGTCTTGGAAAAATAATGAAAAAGAATAAAACATGAACCAAATTTTTACTTCATCCTCAATTGCAGTTGTGACGAACGGTTAGAGACAAGACAGGAAAGCTTAGGTGACGCTTTGCTTTGAAAACAGCCAGGCAACCAAGAAAAAGAATGTAATTTTTTTCTTTAAAAGGGAGGTCATGTTTGAAGACAAAATTTAGTAATGCACATAATAATTTGGGGGTAAATTCTATTCAATTTTAACTGCTTTTTCAATTTTAATGCTTTTCAGTATCACAAATATTATTATCAGCTCATTCTCCTTTTCTAAAAATACGTTTTCAGATGGGGTTACTATAACTTTGCCTGCACTGAGGGGATGTCCTACCAGAAATCTGCAAAAGCTCTCTCTCTCTTTCCAGCTGTAAAATGGACCAACATTTGATTTTAGATATATAATTCATATTTTACATTAAAATCTGTTATACATTCCTGAAGAAATCTGTGATGATTGTGAGAGTTTGTTTTTCTTCTAAGCCACCTGAAGGAATTTTTAAAATATCACGAAAGAAAACTATGAACAGTCCCATGCTTGGTCCAACACTTAGGAGACACTGTTTGTCTCATAAATACATCACAGGGCGGCTAATTAGGTTGATGACAATAGGGAAGTCAATTATCTATTGCTTATAAGAAGCCATCCTAACACGCAAACGTCTGTGAAGCCTGTTTGTACCACATTGTAGACACCACTTGGGAGGTTCATCCACACAGAGGTTGAATGATGTAACCAGAGCTGTTGATGCCGGAACTCAGATTCCAGCCGGTCACAGGCTGAATCCCAGTGAGTAACTACACACCCTTGAATGGCCTCTGGAAAAATTCCAAAAGGTTAGAAAGATTTATTCAGGAACACACCATTGATGTGGGAGTGTCATATATCAATCTGTTGATTTCATTGTTTAAGCAATAAAGAAACTGCAAGGCCCATTTGATAGGCCCACCCTTAGGTGGGTGGAGTAAACAGAAGGGAAGGCTGGGAGGAAGAGGAAGTGAGGTCAGACTCCACAGCTCTCCTCTTGGGAGCAGACGTCCGCCATGCTCCCGGCTCCTGGGCAGACACACGCGATGAAGCTCTGAAGCTCCAACCCAGGATGGATATAGGCTAGAATCTTCCCGGTAAGACCGGTGCTCACAGATTGTTAGAGATGGGTTGATTGGGATATCAGAATTAGCCAGTAAGGGCTAGAGCTAAGGGCCAAGCAGTGTTTAAAAGAATATAGTGTCCGTGTAATTATTTCGGGTAAAACTAGCCGGGCAGGGCAGGTGGCTGGGGTGTTTGGGGACGCAGCCCCACTGCCGCTCCATATTACTACACAATGGCTGGTAGACCAGAGAGTTAAAACCAAAAAAAAAAATCTGGCATCGGGGGGCAAAGGAAGGAGTATTAAGATCATTATATTTCCAAAAAGCACAAATGTGTACAATTTCTTGTTAAACCATTTAGACAAGCTTGTCATTTGTAAGCTAAAAATTAGTTTGGAATAGAAAATATGGACAACGAAACCATAAATAGGCTAATCAGTTTCTTAAACGTGTGACCTCCCTAGCAATTTACTCAAGTAAATAAGCACATTACATCTGTGGGATGACAACTCACCCCCTAAACGTAGTAACTAACAGTCATAATTTGGGGGTCACAAGCTTCAGTGAAGGGAGAGAAAAGTCACTTCTTCTCAGAGGCATCAGGTGTTGGAAGTTTGAATGGGGACTCCAGGGTCCCCTTTCTAGATGGTTCTCTTGTATGAGCAAAGGGTAAGATTGTCATCTGGGTGTCAGTTAGGGGTGGCCTAGGACATTTTGCTTGCCTATGTTCAAAGGAAGGGAACATGGAAAGGCACTTTTTTTCCAGAGAAAAGAGGCAAAAGGATTAAATAATTGCACTCTATTTTTCTCTTTAATTTAACTTTCTGTAGGGGCAGAGGTCAACATCGCAGCAGCAGCAACCCATTTGTAACCTTGACGAATCTGAAGGCTGCACAGAGCATGGATTAACCCGAGCAGTAGTTTCCATGAGTCGGTATTTTGCAGCCTATAAACACAGTGCTGCTACTAAAGACTACCACTGTGGAGGTAGACAGATTTAAGGTCTAATCCCAAGAAACTGGACCAAACTTTTATGCGATTAAGGCTTTGGGGGTTTCAGTTCCCTCATCTGCAAAGTGAAGGAATAGGTCTAGGCAATGTCCAAGCCCCCAGATCTTCTCCTGAACTTCCATCTCGTTGT
Source organism: Microtus pennsylvanicus (assembly GCF_037038515.1). Lineage (NCBI taxonomy): Eukaryota > Metazoa > Chordata > Mammalia > Rodentia > Cricetidae > Microtus > Microtus pennsylvanicus. The sequence continues at coordinate 16,133,016 of NC_134598.1, forward strand.
TCACAGCCTAGTGCCCGTCTCTACTTTCTGAACAAGCGTGTGTACCAGCTGCTGTCCTCTTGGAAGACAGCCTGCCTGCCTTCTAAGATTTTCACCAACTGTGTCTCGTCCTTCTACTGCGACAGCTGACTAGAAATGCCAGTGTTGGGTTGGTAGTTGCTCTGGCTATGCTCCTAGTTGCTTGCCCTCATGGAGGTTGAGCTCATCACTAAGACTTATCACTCAGTCATCTTTCTAGCGTAACAGCTCACCTCTTCTTCATCCTGAGCTCTACTGAATCTCCTGAACTACATAGATTTCAATAGATCAGACAAAGAGAAAGCTCTATCAGTAAAGTACTTGTAACGCAGGCATTTGGATCTGAGTTCAGGTACCCATAATCAATTTTTCTTTTAAAACCAGATAAGGTATCACCTGGGGAGGCAGATACAGGCAGATCCCCAGGACTTGTTGGCCATCCAGTCTAGTCTAATCAGCAGACTCCAGCACAATGAGTGACCCTCTCCAAACACAAGGAGGACTGATCCTACGGAATGACACCTGAGGTTGACCACAGGCATCTACACATGTGCACACACGTGCACACACACACACATGGGTCTAAAAGAAATCCCTGAAGTCTGGCTCTGAGGTCCCTACTGGTTCTTTGCTTCCACGTCCGATCTCCACACTTTGCTTTTCCACAGCCACTTCTTGCAAACACAACCGCTAACTACCCGTATTTCCCATATTTTTCACTTTGATTTCTTTTGCTTTGTCTGCAAAACATTAGCAAACCCTTCTGCAAATCAGCCTGAAAACTCCTAGCATCTATGTTTTGATGGAAGTTTTAATTAGACATTTAAAACTAATTTAAGTGTCAGCAGTATTTTTATACATGTGCAGGCATCCTCTTTTGATAATAAAATTGATAATTGATAATAAAAATGACATACAGATGGCAAAGCATCGTCACATGGAAGTAAAGATTGCCTAAGAAAACATTGGCATGCACAATGAAAGCCCATTTTTATATGACTGATATTGTACTAGCAATTAGAATGGTTTCACTTGTCACTGAGAGCAGATAAAAGCACAATGTAATTTTTTATTCTACAAAGATAAATGCACTGAATATATTTGCCTGATATTTCTAAAAATTATGTTTTATGTTTTCATCTTCTGTTTAAAATTACTATGTCAAAAGCATCCACAGGGAATTAAATGTTCTGAAGTATAAGTTAGTAAAAGAAATGGATATTACTTAGAAATAGCTTTAAAATGTGGTACAGCAGGCTCATGGTGTGTTAGTAACATGAGAGAGCAAAGAGAATCAGTGAATTGGCAGAACCGTGTCTACAAGATCATTAATAACTAATTCATTTAGTCAACAGTTGACTACACTATTAGATTAGGACTACTAAACTACCAGATACATTTTCATAACCTAACAAAAATATATTCCACAATTTTAACACTTATAGAGCACACACACATGCATACACACATACACATACACACACACAACTTTATAAATACTTTTGTCTTGCAAATACACTGTAGCCATGTCTGGGCCGCCATGATTCCATCTGTTATACAAATTGTATATTGACTTTAGAGAATGATGCCCTCCTTCTGACCCAAATACCGTGTCCATCATCCAAATGGCCCTAAGAGCTTAACCAAGTCAGTTCACTTAACCTGATATTCACTTAAACTGGTATTAATGAGAAAGTCGGGGGAAAGACATCTTCATGGGAGTCGGCTACAAAATGCCTGCATGCAACACAAAGACTTTAGGTTTGCTGGATTAGGGTGTTTTGGTGGAATAAAAAAAAAAAAAAACTGAACCAGAAATCTGAAGCCTTGAAACTAATGTGCAATTTATATATGCAAAGTCAATTCTGTACCTACCCGCTTGTCTTCAAACTGCAGACCTCACCTATGTCTTGATAAACTCCTTCCACAGAAATGCATGCCTGAAACCACCTATGGATACAATTTCAGGAGTGTGTTTCTTAAAAATGGTCCCCCTGATTCTTTACAGAATGAGGATGTGATTGACACATTCATCTTCCAGTCTTTTTTCCAGCATGAAAAGCACCAGATCCTATAGGAGAAGTCTGAGATAATGATGACCTTAGGTGTTTCCCAAGGCGTTGATTCACTTAGTGTCATTAATATTCAGTTGCGTTTCTTCCTAGATCAGTATCTATAGTGAGTGGGATTTGTTTTGTTTTATCTGTTTCTGAACTGAAGACAAAAGACAAAGCCAAAAACTTAAAAGATTGAATCACTGTCAAGAATAGTAGATACCAATTCAGAACCTTGCTTGTTGTATGTCACAATACACATGTCATAGTACAATACATGCTTGGGGTGAGCAGATAGTGGTGTTTAGTTATGAAACATGCCAAGAATATAAAATATATTCAGTTTATTATAAATAACATCCGAGATGAAAGCATCATGATATTTTACTGCATTTGTTCCAAGTCTCTTTGCTATTGTTTTAAATTATTTAATAAGCTAAATGTTACTTCTACAGGTAAATCCTACAATAACATTAATTTCCCCATCTTCATGAGTGAGTGACTATCACCCTCCTATAGGTGAGGGGTCTTATTGTGTGTTGAGAATTTGAAATTTGTTACAAAAGCAAAAATTAATAAAAATGTTGTCTAAAATGTTGGTGAAAAACATATGTAGTACCAATTAGAAATCTGTCATGTCTTCAACAAAAGTAGAAAAGTGCAAAGATTTTACAATAACATAAAGAAATATTAAAAGCTTGAGCTATAAATTCAAATAACTTTGAATTATCATTAAGCATTTGGCACATGTAGCAGATTTTCATGAAATATTCAACAAATACATACAAATATTAAGTGCCAATTAATGGGGAAAATCTCTATAGCAGTGGTTCTCTACCTTTCTAATGCTGCGATTGAGGTAATCTTAAAAAAATCAGTGGGAAAGAGAAAGATGCCATGAGCTCATGTGGAGGGGTTTTTATTAGGGGAAGGTGAATGGGAAATGGGGAAGACGAGGGGGGGACCTATGGAGACAGGAGCAACAGAAGAGATAGAGGCAGAGAGAGAGAGAAAGAGACGGGGGAACAGACAGACAGACACAGAGATAGGAGGTAGACAAGGCCCTTTTTAAAAGGAACTCAGTGAATGTGCACATGGGGTGCTCTTAGTGGCTGCAGCTGAGGACATAGCCTGTCAGAACCCCAAGGTCAGGCCAGTATAGATGCCTGACACTTGAACACAGTTTCTCAAGTTCTATGTTCCACAGTTCCCCAACTATAAAATCATTTCATTGCTACTGTTATGAAATGTAATGTAAATATCTGCTATGCAGGGAATCTGATATATGTGGGATCACGACCCATAGGTTGAAAACCTGAGCTCTATAGCATCGTAATATCAACTAAAGGACCACAGAGCATCTCATCCTTCCTCACATACTCTGCTCCCACCAGGAGATTGTATGCATAAACGTGAACATTTGCTATGTGTCGTTAAAATTCCAAACAAATTTTAATCAAAATAGCCTCCAAAGGCTACAGACCTATGGATTGTTGTCACGTGTGCCTTTAATAGATTCTCAGTTTTACCCTCAACAAGGTAACCTCTGCAAACTGGCAAAATTTGAGAATCTTCCTCAGGAGACTTTGTACCTGCAATAACTACTCCTTCAATATGAGCTCAGTGTAGTCCCTGCACTTTCCTAGGGTGCTGAAGGCACTACATTGATGTGGGATTCCCCTTTGTATGTTGTGATTACCACTGATTAATAAAGAACTGCTTTGAGCCTGTGTTAAAGCAGGGCAGACCAGAAGTAGGCAGGAAAAACTAAACTGAATGCTGGGAGAAAGAAGGGTAGAGTCAGGAGAAACCATGAAGCCACCTCTGGAGACAGAAGCACTGAAACTTTGCTGCTAGGCCATGACCTTGTGGTGATGCACAGGTTAATGATGATGGGTTAAATTAAGATGTAAGAGTTAGCAAATAAAAAGCTAGAGCTAATGGGTTAAGCAGTGACTTAATTAATACAGTTTTCTGTGTAATTATTTTGGCTCAGGGTGGCTGGGACAAACAAGCAGCCTCCTTCTAACACTACATTCTATGCCAAAGGCTTTAGTGGACAATTGAGTTTTCAGGAGAAACTTTTCTCTGGGTTGTTTTTAAATTTGCTTTCAAGTTAAAATATTCGGAGGCCACCTGTGGCTAGCTGAAAGGGGTTAGATGGCTAGTATTTGGCCATGTTTGTCTTACTATTTTGTTGGTTTTGTTTTTATCATTTAAATAAAAGTATAACAACTTGGTGAATGTTGTATCAATATTTCCTTCTGGGAGGTTAAAGGGAAAAGATGCATGTGTGTTATACTGCATTTGGGAAGTAGGTTCTGTTTTTTGTTTTTTTGTTTTATTTTGTTTTGTTTTCTAAATATAAATGTGATGTTGACTGGATATTGTCATTGATGGAGCTTTAGATTCTCTCCTCAAAATTTAGCCCAGTTTCTTCAAAGAGCTTCCAAGTTTCTGGATGTTCTTTCTGCATTAATATTCCCTAGCATGATAACACGTATCTAGGTCAGCTTTCCCAGCGTCTGTCTTTCCCTCCCCCTCCTCATTGTAAACTAACTTTCAATTCAAATTTTTAAGATTCTGTGTTCTCACAACATAATGATTTTCAGGATGGGGGCTAGAGAGATGGCTCAGTGGTTAAGACTATTGTCTGTTCTTCCAAGGACCACATTTCAATTCCCAGCACCCTCATGGCAGCTCACAACTATCTGTAATTCTAGTCCCATGGGATCTGGTACTCTCACACAGACATGCATGCAGGCAAAACACCAATGCACATAAAATAAGAATAAATAAATCTTTTTAAAAAGTGACATCATTTCTTATTTGGCTTCTATTGTTGGGAGGAGGCCGCTTGTTGGTTCCCGGCAACTCAGTCCGAAAATAATCACACAGAAACCATATTATTTTAATCACTGCTTGGTCTATTAGCTCTAGCTTCTTATTGACTAATTCTTACATCTTAATTTAACCCATATCCATTACTCTGTGTGTCACCATGTGACTGTGGCTTACCAGGTAAAGTTCCCAGTGTCTGTCTCCAGCAGTGGCTCCATGGCTTCTCCCTACTCTGACCTTCTTTCTCCCAGCATTCAGTTCCATCTTCCCTGCCTACCTCTGTTCTGCCCTTCCATAAGCTCAAGCCAGCTTTCTTTATTAACCAATCTTATTCACAACACACAGAGAGAATCCTACATCATTCTGTCACATTGTAATTATGAGGGCAATGAACCTTTTGATGACTAATATTCAGAGTTAAGAAATAGCCCTGGTGGAAACTGAAAGTTGCTATCATCAATATCTACCAGAATATTAAAATGTGAAAACAAGTTATAAAATAGCCACTTCTCAGTCCCTTGGTGAAATGAGCCTGCATTTCAGGACAGCCCATGTCCAGTCACTCACATGGGTAGCATCTCATAAATGTGAAGAATTTGTGTGTGTATCTATGTGTGCTGCAACTATGCCATTTGTTTTGTAGTTTCCTTACCCACTCTGCTTCTTGCATTAGAAATCTTAATAAAAGTGTCCTGCGTCGACAGCATCTGTTCACAAATCAACACCACTCACTGGTCATCACTTACAGTATGTTGGTGTTCTGAACACTATTCATTAACCATCTCTCTAAATCACCTCCAGTAGTATGATGAAAGCCAAGAAAATGTATATGGTTCTAACTGGGTAATGCCCGCTTCCACCGGAAATTTCATCTGTGGAGCATAGTTCTCCTTGCCAGGTTTTTAATTAAACAACAATCAGTAAGTATAGTTTATCTTCCCATGAGTATTCTAGCTCAATTCTCAGATTAGGCATCTTCAATCTTCATTAATGCTCCACATTTATAAACTAAATGGACAGTGTTTATTTCACTTATATTTTGAATAGCATCCCAGAATTTAAAGTATCACAGAAAAGCATTTTAATTACCTGCTTAGAAAAATTACTCATACAATTATCTAGTAAAATGAAAGGGAGGATAATAAATCAAACCAAACATAAATGATAACTAAATTTAGATGCAAAATGATCAACACCTTTCTTCTCAACCACTTTTTCTCATGTTGTTTTTCCTCAGGTCTTCAACAGAAGATTATTGAGGAAAATTCAAGAAGAACTTCAGCTACGTTCTGCCAATAGAGTCATTGCTTTTAAACTATTGGGTTTTTATTTTTAAACATTCTTGGTTTTTTTAATAGAGGTTTTTAATTTCCCAAAGTTCTCATAACACCCTGATGTCTTACGATGATTTTTGTCTCCTTTCTTCTCTGGCCTTCATGCCACTGACTTGCATAACCTCTAACTTGCTAATATTATGCATCTCCATCCAGGGTCTATTAGGGATTAGCTCCCCAATATCCTTTACTCAGAGAGCACAAAATGGTGATATTCATCACTAAAACTCCATTTTAGATCCTGAGAACTGAAAGTGACCTAGAAGTACTGAAGGAATTGAGGACCATTGCTTAAAAGTTTACTCAACTTTGCACTGTACCCCCACTGTTGATACTAGCATACTTCACTTCTGAAAAACATAATGTGTTGTCAAGCTTTTACAGTTTCTACTCTCTAAGTTAGAATCATCACTTCCACCCTAAAGTTATGCACTTGATACACACCTATTCAACATTAACATCACACCTCTGAGGTCTTTGATCCGTTCAGCAGACTGAATTGATCTTTCTCTAAACATTGATAGTTCTTTGAGGTTACGTCATAGTTATTCAGTGATATGGATGTCTCTCTACTAAACTATGAGCTCTCATCTAAGATTATCCAAATACATATCTGCACATGCTATAATAGTCTTAAAAGTGAAAGGTGGCATAATTATTGTCATATTTAATATATAATATATTATATAAATAAAATATTGTTTATATTAAATATATTCTTGTATATTAAATAATATTAATTATTTTTTAAATAACTTTAGTATAATGAACTCATCACGCAGCTAAATTAAGGTAGCCACCCTAACACACTCTTGCTCAGTTCAAAACTCTACACATCTCAGTGAATTTTTACAGTTAGAATGGCAATTCTGAACCATGAAGCTTCATTCACAGTTTTACATTTTCACACTTTTTTTTTGTAGATTTTATGCACACACACAAAAAACTATGACATATTTGAAAGTAGAAAACCAATTAATATTTTACCTTCATATCTCATGTGATTCGGCTCTTCATCATCACCTAACAGTACCCTTTCTTTGTCTCTTTCTCAATGTGTAACACACTCACATTCCACCCAGCTGTTCTAGTCCCTGGCATACACTCAGAGAACTCCATGCCCTAGCATAGATGCTTTTACACTTCCACGTGTATTGTTTGTGTTTAGGAAACAGAACCAACATCAATATCAAAATATGAGTGGATAATGAAATAAGACACACATACAAAAAAAATTAATTAGTCTACAAGGAAATATAAAATCAGAAAATTGAATGAATTTAAGAGTATATAATATTGAAGTCACCCAAACTCAGAAGCAGAAAAACTCCCATATTGTTCCTCAAATGCAGATCCTACCTTGTAACCAGTTTTAATTCTGGATATAGAATAAAATACCTTTTACGTTTCTGTAAATAAACTTCTAGGTGTCAATAATACTTTATTTCTTAATTAATTGTCTTAATTAGTTAAATCAAATAATTATAAAAAATTAAATTAAAAAATAAATAAAATATAAGCTTCAAAATTCAAAAGAAAATTTAAAGAACAGATGAAATTTTGATAGAAAGATAGATTATAGATAGATAGATAGATAGATAGATAGATAGATAGATAGATAGATAAGATTAGATTGTTTTTAAGATAAGACTTAAAATATCACTTTAAACATCATGATAGTTTATATGTTCTACACAAACTCTATAAGCACCAAAAATATTTTTGACCTTGACACTTTTTGCATAAAGCAAAAAGACTTAGTGCTTCTACTGTGATTACTGAACCCTTATAAAATAAAATTTTTGCACAAAAAAGATTAAGTTACAGGAGAAATGAACTCTTCCAGTCTGAAAAGGTACATCAAGGAAGCATAGCTCTCGACCTTTTCTGTTGTTGAAGAAAAACAGCAATGGAGTGCTCACACTGGCTCTTCCGAGTAAGTTATACAACGTGGAGAATCTCCGAGTGGTTACATGGAAATTCCTCATCTAAAAATGGTATGATAGCCAGATGGCTAGGGAAATAACTCAAAGCATTGCAGGAAGGGGAGGAAACCCTAATTGTGGGAGTCCTGAGTGAATGTGTATCTTTGACATGGCATGTCCATGCCCAGGGCTCTAATGCCTCAGGCCCATGGGAGTGGCAAAACCTTTCCCAGACAACAAGGCTTTCCTCTGGAGTCCAACTGTCAGGAAAAGGTCAGTGTGTCCAAAGACTGGCAATTCCTCCTCGTGTTCCTCGTAGATATTTATAGACTACGACTTTTCAGATACAGAGACCTCCTACAGAGACTAGGAAATCCTCCCCCATTCTCTACCTAATAAACATGATGAGGTTCTGGGTAGCTAGCAGTAGCAAGTGCCCTCTCTAAACACACATCCCCACTATACCACAGATTTGCTATGTGGATGCCCGCCCTTCCTTCATTGCCTCACTAACCCTAGTCACGGTTATAACAAAGTCTGGAGTGAACTGTGTCTATCTGCTAAGGTGACTCTAGAAAAATAGTTATAGGCTGTGTAGCTTTCAAAAACAAGAAGAGAGAGAGAGAGACTAAAGAGATAGTTCTGTGGTTAAGAACACTGGCTATTCTTCAAGAGGACCAGAGTTTGATTCCCAGCACCCACCTGGCAACTCACAACCATCTATAACTCCAATTCCAGGAGATATGTCAGCCTCTAGGGGCAGCAGACATGGGCATGATGCACCGATATACACACAGGCAAAACCCTAAGCACATAAAAATATTATTTATCATTAAAAGAGAAATATAAATTTAAGGACTCAGTTTATGCAAAATAGTACCAGTAATGGTGGAAAAATACCAAATAAACACAAATTACAACTTATCATAAATACATCAGAATACTATCATTTCACATATTTTAAGCCTGTAAAATGTCATTTGCCTGTGTAGTATTGAGAAATACATTTAGAGAATCTGCCAGTGCTATGGTTGTAGGTCTGAGGCACAGCACTTACCTGCCATGCCCTAAAGTCTGGGATTAAATCTAACATGCCCAAACATGGGTGGAGCATATGGGAATAGATGACTCCCCTGGAATCTTTCTTGGCACTGATGTTTAAGGATTTGTTACAAGTACCTTCTTCATGTGTTGATCCAGGAGAAATGATGGTTAAAACTTGTAAAGGCTCATTTCAAACAAATAAAGTTATAGAATTGACTTTTATAGAATAGACAGCTGACTCTTTGTTCTAGTTCTTTCCAACAACCACTACACCTGGCTCAACGGTGTCTAACTCCAGCCTCCCTGCCTGATGCCCTCATGGAAGTTCACCAAATCCCATCTCATGCTGCCTTGGCATCTTGGCATCGAAGGCTTCTCATCTCTGGCATTTATAACACGTGGACACTCTGCTACAATAAATCAGGCTGACTAAATTTCCCAATACCATCTGGTGTGCCTGGAAGCCTAGATAGAAGTCATCATGTTGTAAAAAAAGAAACCTGACAAGCAAAGGTGTGTTTTGAGTCATAGAATGTGTGAGCCACTCACCCAAACAAGCAAAAGAGGAAAATCACAAGAAGACTTTATAATTCTATTTTCTTTTTATGTCATTTCATAAATCATATGACTGCTATGCTATAAAACTAATTATATAGACTATAAATAGTCATAGAAGAATTTCTGATTTTTTTTCCCAACATGGTAACTACCACATAGAATCTCTTTCACATTTTAACCATTTTGAAAAACTGAAATTTGTTTTTGTTAATGCTTCTGTCTTTGAAGATAGGCTCTATTAAGAAGTTCAAGTTTCAACACACTTCATCACTTATATATGTGTTATAAACTGCATATGAAAAGGGTTCCATAACTGTCTCTAAACAGTTTGGTGCCTACACAAATTCAGGGGAAATGAAAATTGCTAGGTTCAATCCTTTCTCACAATAAAAATTCCCTTATTTATTATGCCTTTACAAGTTTCTAGTTCAATATTGGGTTTAGCAGCTATGGATGCATCAATGTATTAGCTTTTCATTTGCAAACTGAGGTAATTCCTGGGCTACACATTATTGGCTCACATTATTGAACACTGAGCTCATCTGGAGGTACTGAAAACCAAACTAGAAATAAAAGTGATTCAAGCTAGACTACAACAAGTTTTAAGTAAATATGACACAAAATCACTTAAGAGAATAAAGTCAGCCTTAGAATGATTGTACCAGGATGGAATCCCAACCAACAAAGGTGGACTTCCTTTGAAGTCACAATTGGTACTAGAGAGATTAGAACAAAATGGAAGTAACTCAACTTTCTGTGAGCAAAGCTTTATACCTCTCTTTATCTATAAGATCATGGGCTGTATTTCTCCAACAATAAACAAAATGAGAAAACTTGTTGCTCCTGCAGATGACCCCAACTTATTTCTTAATAAAAAAGGCAAAATTAATGACAGTCATTATCCAAGAAGTTGAAAAGAGTCAGAATAGAGATTAATATTGAGGAGGGGAAGGATGAGGAAAGTATAAGTTGTTGTACTTGAGGGGTGGCATCAAAAGAAACAGAACATAAAAGGAGACATGTGATCACAAAGAATGAAGAAGAAACTTCAAGGGCCCCAAGAGTGAAGTAGCATTTTAGTGTTTAAAGAGGTCTTTGGCCAGTGTTATCTCTGGTCAACAGGAAGGGTTGTGTGTTACGGAGCTTTTGCGAGTGCAGATGTTCCAGCCCAAAGAATGTGGGCATACATCTGGGCAATGATTCTTTGGGGACTGCAGACAATACCAAAGTCAAATGTGCAGAATTCAGAACAGAAGTCAGCCAAGTATGTCCTGGGGGCCAACTCTAATCTCATCCTTTCTTTGGTACCATGCACAAGAATTTTAAATAGCTGAAAAATATCAGTGAAAAGCATTATTTTAGGATACATGACGATAGGAAAGTAAAATTTCAAAGCTCATAAATAAACTCTTTCACAATACAGCAATGTTTCTTCTTTTAGATTGTCCTTGCAACTGTTTTTCTTCCTTTTATTGAAAATGGATTTCTTTTCTCATGTAGCATATCCTGATTACAGTTTCCGCTCCCTCTACTCCTCCCAGATTTGTCCCATCTTCCCACCCATCCAGATCCACCACCTTTCTGTCTCTAATTAGAAAACAAACATGTTCTAAGAGATAATAACGCATATAACAAAACCCAACTCATTGCCAATGAACAAAACAAGCAAACAGAAGGGAAAGATCACAAAGGAAGGCATAAGAAAAGGAAACCTACTCATTTGTACGCTCAGGAACCCCATAAAAATCTCTAACATGGAAGTCATAATACTCAGAAAGACCTGGTGCAGACCAGTTCAGGCCCTATACATTCTGCTGTAATCTCTGTAAGTTAATAGGAACTTTGAACTTGTTGATTTAGAGGGCCTTGGGTTTTTTAGTATCCTCCACACCCTCTGGCTCTTAGACTCTCTTCCTTTCCTTCCGCAAGGTTCCCTGAGCCCTAAGGGGGAGAAGTTTTTGATGGAGACATATCAATTAGAGCCGAGTGCTTCAAGATCGGACACTCTGCATAATGTCTGTTTGGGAGTCTCTGTATTTGTTTCCAAATGCTCCAAGAGGAAGCTCCTCTAATAATGACAGAGCAAGGCACATATCTATGAGCATAGCACAATGTCATTAGGAGTTATTGTGTGGCTTCATTTTTGCTGTTGCTGCTGCTCTAAACATAGCAGTAAGGTTTGGTTTATCTGGATTATCTAGCCTCAGGTTCTTGGTCACCAAGGTAATGTGAAGTATGGGTTCCATCTAGTAGAGTGTGCCTAAAATAAAATCAGATATTGCTTGGTTACTCCCACAAGATATTTGTCGTTGAACTAGCATAATCTGTAGGCAAGACACCATGGTAGATGAAACGATTTGTGATGGGTTGATGTTTACACTTCTCCTCTGGCAGCATGGAAAGTGCCTTCCTGTTCCAAAAACCCTAACACACAGGAGTGACGGCTCTTTGTAGACACCAACTTCACTTCTTCGGGATCAATGAATTGTATGGATGCTGTCTGCTGCAATGGGGCCTTGCCATTAGTTGGTGGAGAGCAACCTTTATAGTCTTGACAATGGCTTGGGTTGTTTGGGGATTTTCATGAGACTCTTTGGCCACCAACTCAATAAGCTGTAATTCATTATCAATACTGGGAGCTTCATTTATTGACAAGAGATGACCATTCAAGGCTCTGTCTCCTCCATTATTTATCAATTTCAATTAGATCACCTTCATATATGTACACATTGTAAAATGTTTCTACTGCATTAGGGTTCCATACTACCCCTCAAGTGGCCCCTAATTTTAGCTGTCTCTTTCCATCATTCTTCACTCATCCACCCCATGCCTCACCCTTCCCACTTAATCTTCCTTTTCCAACCCCTTCATTCATCATCCATAACTATCTGTTTCCCTACTCAGGAATATTTCTCTACTCACCCCTACCCACTAACCAATATCTAACCTCTTTGTTTCTATGGATTGTAGCTTGGTTATTGTTGACTTAACAAATAATATCTACATACAAGCAAATGCATACTATATTTGTCTAAATTTGTCTTTCTGAGTCCGAAGTACCTCACTAGAGATGATTTTTTTTCTAGTTCCATCCACTTACCTGTAAATTTCATGATTTTATTTTTAGAATGGCCAAGGTGATACTCCATTGTGCAAATTTACCACATTTTCTCCATCTATTATTATGTTGAAAGAAATCTAGGTTATTTCCAATTTCTGGGCTTTGATAAATATAGCAGCAATGAATATGATTGAGTGCTTCTGAAATACAGGATGAACATCCTTTGGGTATATTTCCCAAGAGTTATAAAGCTGGATCATGAGGTAGATCCGTTCCCATCTTCCTGACTGTCATACTAATTTCTTTAGAGGCTGTACAGTTTGCACTGAAATCAGCAATGAATAAGTGTTCCCCTATTCCACATCCAGGCCAGCATGAGCTGGCATTTCTTTATTGATCTTAGCAATTCTCATGGGTAGAAGATGAAATTTAAAAGTAGTTTTGATTTGTATTTCCCTGATGACTAAGGATGTTGAACACTTCTTTAAGTGTTTCTAAGCCATTTGCGTTTTCTCTATTGAGAATTCTCTATTTAGATCTGTACCCCATCTTTAATTGGGTTGTTTTCTTGTTATCTCATTTTTCTTAGTTCTTTATGCATTTTGGATATTAGCCCTTTATTGAATGTGGAGTTGGTGAAAATATTTTCTCATTCTATAGACTGCCACTGTGCCCAAAGGACATTGCCCTTTGCCATGTAGAAGCTTCTCAGTTTGATGATTTCCCATTTATTAATTTTGGGGATTTGTACCTGTGCTAGCAGGGTTCTATTCAGAAAATACTTCCCTGTGTCAATGAGTTGAAGGCTATTCCTCATTTTCTGATCTACCAGGTTCTGTGTATCTGGGTTTATGTTGAGATTTTTATTCCACTTGGACTTGAGTGCTGTGCAGGGTGATAGTAAGGATCTATTTGCTTCCTCCTACATGCCAACATTCAGTGTGACCAGCATCAGTCTTTACAGATGCTTTCTTTTGTCCAGTGTATGTCTCTGGCCTCTTTATCAAAAAATCAAATCTCATAAGCATGTGGATTTATGTGGATCTTCAAATCAATTCCATTGATCAATGTGTCTATTCTTGGTGTTGTTGCTTTTGTTTTTTATTACTATAGATCTGTAGTACAACTTGAAATTGGAGCTAGTTATACCTCTCACAGTTCTTTTAGTATTCAGAATTGTTTTAGTTATTCTGGTTTTTTTTAATTTTTCTATATGAACCTGAATGTTATCCTTTCAAAATCTGTGAAGAAGTATTTGGAATTTTAAAGAGATTGCATTGAATCTACAGAGCGCTTTAGGTAGGATGGCCATTTTAACCATTTTGTTACCGATGGGCGAACATGAAAATCTTTCCATATTCTCATATCTTTTTCATTTTTTCAGTGTCTTAAAGTTTTATTATACGTGTCTTTCACTTGCTTAGTTACAGTTGCTTCAAGATAGTTCATATTATTTGAGGGCTATCATGAATGTTGGTTTTTCTCTGATTTCTTCATCAGTCCGTTTGCCATTTGTATGTAGCACAGATACTGATTTTTTTAGTTAATTTTATAACCAGCTACATTGCTGAAAGTACTTATCAACTGTAGGAGTTTCTTGGGAGAATATTTTTGGTTCACTAATGTATACAACATATCCTCTGCAAGTAAAGATGCTTTAACTTCTCCCTTTACAATCTGTATCCCTTGATAGTCTTCAGTTGTCTTTTTTGCTCCAGCTAAAATCTCAAGATCTATATTGAATAGGTATGGGGAGAGTGAACAACGTTTCCTTGTTCCTAATTTTTCTTTTTACCTTAAAACAAAGGGCAATAATCAATTGGTAACAACCAAGAAATATTAGTGGGAAAGATTTGGGGGTTTGTCTGGCTTTTCCCACCTCTCTATAGCCCATAGTCTTTGTTATCCTCCCTGAGTCATGCACGTAATGATGGAAAAAGCAGTTATTTGTAGTTTTGAGAGAAAAGAATAAAAAAAATCACAGAAACCTAGTCTTTGACATTGTTAAATTATTGAACCAGGAACTATCTATTCCAGCACACCCTGATAAATTGTAAACATGAATCGCATACTTTGTCTTTTAATTTCTCTGTGCCTTCCAGCCAAATCTCTAACTCATCCATTCACCCTTAATGCATTTTCTGATTCTTATTTCCATAGCTTCATGAATCACAGCAGCGGGCCTATTGTAGGTGAGCAATTACAATACTCATCGCCAACAGGTTTTCGTGAGAGATAAAGACATATACAGCACCTATGAGATGGGAAGGGGTGAAGAAATGGAGTTGTATTCCTTAAAGAATGTGGTTTGAGATGCCAAGCTTTAAATGTTGCTTTCTGCTTTGCTGAACTTTATTTGACAACATCTCTGGTTCAAAGGGTAAGGTGTGTACTCCAAATATGAAGTGCAATTAAATTATCACTTAAAGACATTTTAAGTGGAAAATTAAAACTTAGAGGACCTTTTGCTCTCACATCCTCCAGTAAGCATTTTCTCCTGGAATTACTTAAACATCATTTAGCTTCACTGATGTCAAATACATTCAATTGGACCTCACTCAAGTAGGTCATGGATTCAAGTTGCATTTTGTACTTGACAAATATTTGTCACTCTTTTCATGCTATGTTATTTATGCAATTGACATTCAAAGTCAATAGAGGTCAATGATAGACATTAACACTTTCCACAATGTTTTTTATAGGTGCATAAATTTTATCACTGTTTTGGTTTATTAATTCATCTGAATAGGTGTGCGACTCAACCAAGACAGGTTATGAAGTAGATCAGAAATAAAATCAAAGCTATTGCTATGCAAAATTTTTAAAGTTGTTGTAATCTCTAAGGGCAGTGAACTCTAACTTCTAACTTTAATTGAGAGGGGGCGAGTTATCATCATTTTGGCTGATCGCTTTAACAATAATAACATACATCTGAAAACCTTTCAACAGATGACTGACATTTTATTTTTAGATATGCTTCAAGAAGAAAGGACACAACCGCACATTTTAGGTAGCAGGAAAAGCAGAGGCCCAGGCCACCTCCTGTCTCTGCACAGGGTGTCTGTCATTTTGCTTCTCCCTCTGGAGAGAACTGGAACTTTGAAATCCAAAGCAGGGACTTTTCACGGTTATGACATTTCCCACGACATTTACTTTTTAAAAAAATCAATCTGGCTGTTAAAGCACTAGAAGCAGGGGCTTGGGAACTTAAGGGACCATAACAGGACTCCAGCCAACAAAGTTACTTTGAATTTCTTTTCCTCTGAAAAGATTTATCTGAAAATGGGTCTAGATAGTTTTAATACAAAGACCAAGGCCTCCTCAGATATAAGTATAATATGTATTGTAATAATGTATCTTTCCACGGATTTTATTTTAGTTCTTCCAGACTTCAAATATAATCAGGTTATAGAATCAACACTGCACAATATTTATCTGGGGCTTGTCCTAATAAGACACTGAGTATGCAGTGGGAAGGGCCCCCTCCTGTGTCAAAAGGATTTCAGACATGGTGAAAATACACCCTAGGTAGGAGAAAGAGACAGAAGCACATGATGTGTGCAACACAAGAAGCTAACAGCCAGAAACTTGGGTCTGGCAGTGGACTTTGATTTATCATTCAATAAAAGTTTCTGATATGTCTGTGCCCTGTTGCTGGGATAAGTAACCTCAGAAAGTAAAGAGATTGAACTGGGCTAAGGTTCTGTGGTGGGATGGCACCATTTATTCCTGGGGCCTTAGGAAGACAGGACACCAGGGTGTAAAGGCAGAATAGGAAGAGCTGCTCATCTTATGGTAACCACAGAGCACAAAGAGCTAATTGGCCAGAAACAAGATAGACCCTTCAATGGCAAGTACCTCCCGCCCCCTACTTTCTCCAACTAGATTCAACTTCCTGTTTTCCAACATCTCCCAGCAGTCCTATCAAATGGTAGGTCAGCACTCTCATGCCTTGGCACTTCCCACTCTTCTCAACACTGTATTGGCACCCGAGCTTTTAAAATGGGGTCCTTCAATTCAAGCAGAAGTTAAGAAGCACATGACTTCTTTGTGAATAGTAGTTTGGCTTGCTGCTGCCTTCAGAGCCCATATTCAGCCCCTTTGAAGCATGTGAGGTTGTCTGACTGTATGACTGAACATTTATCAGTGTGCAAGAAATGCATTCAGAGAGTACAGTTCTTTCTATTACACAATTCAGTTGTGTCAATCTTGAACAATGCACTTGAGAGTCTAAGTTTTTGGACTGACATCTCTGAGACAGAGTAGTTAGTGAACAGAAAAGGACTCGGATATCTGGAAAATAACATCTATTTTCTATTCAATGGATAAACTGTCACATTGTCCAGTGATGTTTCTATAACTACATATTCCAAGCCTACCCCAGAGGAGTTGGGTGTACTCAGGAGTCTAAAGATGTTTAAGTCCTTCAGTCATTCTGTAACTCAGTCAAGTTCAGAAAACAGTATGACCTTACCATGACTTAACTAAGGGCAGAGGGAATATTTAGTATCTTTGAGTTTCCTGGACCTAGCAAGAGCTTATAACAGAGTAGGTTCTATGTGAGCAGACTCAAGTTGGAAGAGTTAGAAATGAATGCAAAGACCATGTGATAAGTATGCTCAAAAATTACTATCTTTAAGCCCTATTTGCTAGTATCTGGGAATATGGCTGTGTCAGTGAAAAGAGGGGTTTCAAGGAGATAATGAACTGTATGGAGTTATTAGTGAGGCCCTCATAGAGCCACCATTTACCAACACAGAGCCAAAATGCATGAACCCAAAGCAAGTAAGTAAGAACCTTGGGAGAAGCCAACACAACCAGCCCCTTTAAAGGGATCTTTTAGCTTCCGGAATTGTGTAACTTTAAATTATGCTTTTTTATCTCCCTGAACCATTTGGTTATGGCAGCTTAGCAGGTTAAAGACATTAGAAAAATATATAAACTTCAAAATGGGTATAAATCATATAATAATGTGTGGAAAGTCACTTACATTTCTTAGATTTCTAGAGCAATCTCATTAACAAAGACATTAATACTTTGCCCAAGATTATACAGGTAATACATCCCAAGGCCAAGTTTGAAACACGAGTTTACCAAGCTGTGTAACCACAATTTGAAAATTTTAATGACTACCACACAGTGCTTGAATATGCTCCTTTTAATCATAAATCTATGATTACAATTATTGTCTAAGGTTTGATACAACCTATAAAGTAGTGAAGGTGATGCTGTTAAAAACAATTACTCTTTGATAAGTTCACTGTTGCCTTATAAGCTGGATCCTACCTTCCTAAACCCTAGGTATACTCAGTGTTCCATTAAGAGCCAAGTGAAACATAAGTATTTAAGCTCGATGGGCTATAGAAACCACAAAAAATAGTTCTGAATACATAACATATAATAGAATTTTCAGTTATGTTACTGATTTGAGAATTCCACATCTCTCCTTAAAAAAGAATCTGAGAAACAAAAACACATCTATCAGAATAGAGTCTTAAGCAGAAACTATTTTAAAAATAAAAAATAAGAGACTGGAGAGGTGGCTCGGTGTTTAAGAGAGTACAATGCTCTTGCCAAGGACCTAAATATGGCTCCAGCACCCACGTTCAAATGGCTCACAAACATTTCTAATTTCAGGCCTGACACACTCTTCTGGACTCCACAGGTAGCTGCTCTTTCCTATGCACTTACACAGATACACACATGATGTGGGAGTGATTTCTTTCTAATCTGCTGCTTTCATTGATTAATTAATAAAGAAACTGCCTAGGCCCATTTGATAGGCCAACCCTTAGGTGGGTGGAGTAAACAGAACAGAATGCTGGGAGAAAGAAGCCGAATCAGTGAGTCTCCATGATTCTCCCACTCCAGACAGATGCAGGTTAAGATCTTTCCTGGTAAGCCACCTCGTGGGCTACACAGATTATTAAAAATGGGTTAGATCAATATGTAAGAGCTAGCCAATAAGAGGCTGGAACTAATGGGCCAAGCAGTGTTTAAAAGAATACAGTTTCCATGTAATTATTTCGGGGCATAAGCTAGCCATGCAGGCGGCCGGATACCAGGGACGCAGCGCTGCCGCTCCTCACAATACACACAGCTAACAATAAAATAAACCGATAAAAATAAAATAGAACATGTTGCTTTTTGCTATGATATATGATGTGGCAAACCTATATATAAGTACACATATAAATTAGATTTCATATTGTAAAAAGTAATGGAACTTAGATGTCATAATGTCATACCCATTAATGAGCACAATTTCTTTCATCATAAAACTACTAATGCCAAATATTATCAAACCTTAAGTTGGAGGAAGTAAACAAAATTGCTAACATTAAAAGTACATGGTAAATATTCTAGATTTATTTCTATAGGAACACTTTTAAAATGTAATGACATTTATCCAAGTAAGAAATGACTTTTCCCCAAAACCCACATAAAAAGCTATTTCAAGTTCTGACTCAAAAACAAATTTAGAGGACAAGCGAACATCCTCTGTCCAACAAAGAGCTCAGATATCTTTTGAGTGAGGAAAGACCCCAATTTCAGGAAGCTTTGAAGAACACTGTTCTGTCAAGTATTACAAACACAAAACTGGGACACTGCAAACCTCTGCTTGGTAGAGACTTTTAATGTCAGTTCTCCCCCAGCAATGTAAATGAAGGGGAAAGATTGCTGTCATCATGTTGGTCAATTTTCTGCATCGGAAGGCTTCGCAACTAGAGTTGCTATACACAGTTATGCTGCTTAGCAACTGCCCAGCTCTTGGGAGTGACATTCACACAAACTGGAACAGGAATTGAACCCTCTGGGCTCATACAACACTGCTTGTAACTAGGGAACATGTTTTCATTAAAATTTTCCTATGAAGGCAAAATAAAGCCTTTCTCCCATTCTTGGTCAACTATGTGTTCTAACAGTGGGGAAAGGATGCCAACATACAAAAGTCAATATTCATGCAGAAATGCTGAAATACATGGGAAGGAGATTAATGAAGCAAAAATAAATTCTATCAAGACTCAATACTGTTGTTATAGTCCCAGAAAGCATATATACCACCCATCCAATCAACTAAAAATAATTTGTTTCTCCTAGAACATAGCATTGACTGAATTTCTATGTTTTAACATTTCTTTAGTTTTGACTTTTTACATGTATGAATGTTAAGTCAGTATGGATGCATATCTGGTGCCCGTGGTGGTCAGAAGAAGGCACTGGGTCCCCTTGTCCTGGGGTTCTACATGGTTGTGGCCCACACTATGAGTGCCGAAAATGAGCCAGAGTCCTCAGCAAGAGCAGTGTGTTCTCTTCACTTCAAAGCCATTGACCCAGCCCTAGCATAAATCCATTACAGAATGTAGGCAGTTACAAATTATATATCCTCTTTCCTGCCTCTCTCCTTCCTTTTCCCGTTTTCTTCCCCACCCTCCCTCCCTCTGTCCTTACCCCATCTCTTCTCTTCTTCCTCTCATTTCCACCTTTCTCAATCCCAGTGAATCTTTCTACATGGTTGAGTTTTGCATTGAACTTTTTCTTTCAAGACCAAAACACTTATATAAAAATTTAAAATAGGGAATAAACAATTTTCTGAAATGCACATAAAATTCAACTCAACTTCTTTGACAGATAACTTCTTAGTTATGTCTTAATGAAGATTTAAGCTATATGAGTTCTACAGCTTGCTGTTTCTAAATGGCCAGGATGGTAGGCTTCAAATAAAATGAAGGCCGAGCTCTTTGGCATGCTGAGAGTACCACCTCAGGATCCATTCACATCAGTGAGACCCATTTCCACCATACAAATGACACCTGATAAGGTGTATCTCTGAACTTAAAAATGGATGATTTCAAATTTTCTCTTCCTATTCTTTCTTGCTATCATACCGGTAGAGGTCAAGTGTCAATAATTTGAACATAAGACAATCCTTTGAGGTGATAGATACTGTATTTTAAATGTATGCAGATTTCATATCCGGCAGACAAGCCTGCCACTTACACATACAAGAGGTTTACACTGCGGGGCCTCGGGTTTTTAAGAAGAAAAGTGAGATTTACTGATGTCTGTTCTCATCCTCCAAAAACCTCTCATTTTTTTTTGGCTTGATTTCTTTTGCTAGGTGCCTCCTCCTTCCACTGGACTTCAGGTTAGTGAAAGGGAATATTTTCAGCTCCTTTAGGCAGCATTTATCTGGGACAGTTTCACGGCTGATGTATTTTACCAGTTTTGAAAGTCCAAAGGCATGACCTACTTCCTGTGAGTTCCCATACTTAAATGTGAGAGAATCTTTCCTCTTAGAGGCTGTCCTCATCAGGTAGATATTCTTGGCAGACAATCATTGAAGTGAATCTGAAAGGCCAGACCTGACCTTTTGGCGGCCATGCAGCATGGGAGAGTTTGCTCTCAGGCAGGATGAAGGTATCTGTTTGTCCTAGAACCCAAGGCCATCACTAGGGCTTCCCAGAGAAGCCCCATGAGAGAAGATGGTAGGGAGAGGGGACAGTTGTTCTGTTTCTTAGGCTATTTTACTTCCTGGTTGTCTATATATATATAGCTCCCCCTGACCAGGATTCTTGAGGGAAATGAATCAGGTTTACACCGTATCAAATTATGGAGAATAAGCAGAGAAGTTAGCAAAAACCTGCTATTTAAATGGGATTCCTAAGTGGAAAGTCAACCAGATGGTGAGAAAGAACATTTCTCAAACAGAGCAAATGACTTTGGGTTTATGCACATTAATAACTTGTTTGAATACTAATCACTTTTAGTTAACAAGTTCTAAGTAGTAAAATGAACATTAAGGACACATGTATTTTTGTGTGATATGCAAATTAAAAAAACATGAGACCAATAGCCTATTTTTATAGTATAAATCAATCTCTGGTTTTATAAATGTCATTGTTTTATAAATCCTACACTGTTGCACAATTATTGCATATTAACAGAAGAAAGCACAAAGGATGAAATAGGAAGCGATTGATTAAATGGGGACTAAGCTTTTTTCAAAAGATGTTCTCTGTTTTGTGTGACTCCATGAATCTCTGCATTTCAAAATCTAAAAGTAAGACCTACAGTGTGCTGTTTCAGGCCTTGCCCCTGGGACTTTGCTGCTCTAGCAGTCGAACATGTATGTTTGAGATGTCATCCTGCCTTTCCAGCCCCAAACTAATTATACAAATGTTATGACACTGTGTTTACTCTTCAGCCTCTCACTATGCTGAGATTATCATTACAACTTCTCTCTTTTTTTTTTTACCAACAAGGAAAACAAACAGAAGAATGATTAAGGAGCTTTCCCATGAATGCTCAGCCCTTACCCGCAGCCCTGACACGTGAGTCAAGGAATCCCGCTGTGGCAGCCATGTTCACAACAGTTGCTCGCCCACTGCTGCCTGCCATTCACAGGCATTTCAGACACTCCAAAGCAGGCACTGATTCAATAATGTCATCTCTTGCGAAATATTGTAACCGTTAAAATTGCAATGTAACCTATATTTACACATGAGCGTCACTTTCGGTCGCTTCTTAAGTAAAATTGAAATGAATGTGCTTTGTTGTGACGTAGTTTCCAGGAAATAATGGCATGTGAACGCAAAGGTGAAAAACTTTTCTTTCAAAGAATAAATCAGTGTATGTCAATCAAGGAGGCTGGGTGTCTATATGCAGAGGGTTATGAATAACTCTTTCCGGTTTCCTTTCTTTTGTGTTCTTTTGCTTATATTTAACAAGAAAGATACATACATGTGCAATATTTTTATCTGTAAAATAAAAATATTAGTAGTAGTTAATGACAAAAAGAGGCCATGAATTTGAAAGAGAGCAAGGATGGTTATTTGGGAGGGTCTGAAAGGAGGAAAGGAAAGGGAAAAGATATAATTATATTATGATCTCAAAAATTTAAAGAAATATCTTTATAATTCCATGTACTAACTTTTTCTATTTTTCTTTTATTGAAAATGGATTTTTTTCATACAATATATTCTGATTATGGTTTTCCCTCTCCCCAATTCCTGCTGCCTGCCATTCACAGGCATTTCAGACACTCAAAAGCAGGCACTGATTCAATAATGTCATCTCTTGCGAAATATTGTAACCGTTAAAATTGCAATGTAACCTATATTTACACATGAGTGTCACTTTCTGTCAGATGTAAGAGGAGGTGGGGAGTATCTTAAGAAATATTTTTGAAAAAATACTGTTGGTAAATTCAACAGAGAAGAAGTAAATGAATGTTAAAATCTATCCTTTATGCCAATTTTTCAGAAAATTAGAAACAACCTACCTCACAACCCAGCAATACCACTTTGGGGTATATACCCAAAGGATGCTCAATCATACCACAAGAACATGGAACATGTGCTCAACTATGTTCATAGCAGCATTGTTTGTCATAGCTAGAACC
This sequence comes from Microtus pennsylvanicus, assembly GCF_037038515.1. Taxonomy (NCBI): domain Eukaryota; kingdom Metazoa; phylum Chordata; class Mammalia; order Rodentia; family Cricetidae; genus Microtus; species Microtus pennsylvanicus. Next base: position 16,156,256 of record NC_134598.1, read on the forward strand.
TGGAATCAACCTATATGCCCCTCGACCAAAGAACTGATGAAAAAAATATGGTACATTTACACAATGGAGTACTACACAGTGGGGAAAAAATAGCATCTTAGAATTTGTGGGCAAAAGGATGGTTGTAGAAAACATTATATTGAGTGAGGTAACCCAGACCCAGAAAGACAAATATAATATGCACTCACTCATAAGTGGTTTTTATACATAAAGCAAAGAAAACCAGCCTACAATTCACAATCCTAGAGAATATAGACAACAATGAGGACCATAAGAGAGATATACATAGATCTAATCTGCATGGGAAGTAGAAAAAGACAAGATCTCCTAAGTAAATTGGGAGCATGGGGATCATGAGAGAGGGCAGAGGGTAGTGGGGAGGAAGGGAAGGGAAAGGAAAAAGATATATAGCTCAATAAAATCAATTTAAAAAATGAAAAAACTCTACCTTTTTCCTGAGACATCAAAAACAGACCATATTTTTTCCTTATCAGAAGTGATTATAATTGGGGCTAAAGAGGAAGCTCAGTGGTAGAGCATCTTCCTAGGGTACTAGAATCACAGAAAAAAAGGAAAAGGGTAAACTCAAGAGAAACAGATAAGAAATTTGCACAAAGTAACTCAGAAGTTAACATATAGACACATGATTCGAGAACCGCTGACTAAAGGCTGATGCCAGGCCGATGCTACCCTCTTCCACAAGTCTAAATTGTGATCCACACACCTGATGTCTTCTGCTTGTGCTTTGTCAAAAGTCCAGTTGAGAACGATTGAATCATTAAATTGTATATTCTGCCCCATAAATCCTTTATTATTTTTATTTAGCATTACTTTTATTTTTCATATGACCTCCACTTTATAGTGATTTAAACCTTTCTGGTTTCCTGCTACCCTTAAGATGTTATCTTAGCCAAGCATGGTGGCTCATGCCATTAATTCAAGACTCAGGAAGGCAGATCTCTGTGAGTTTGAGGTCAGCCTGGTCTACAGAGTAAGTTCCAGGACATCCAAGGTTATATAGAGGAAACCTGTTTTGGGGTGGGGTGGTTATATTAAACCTTCATTATTCCCAAGTTTTTTAATCTCTTCATTTGATCTTCAATATTTGAATGACATTTTGTTATAATTGTATGATATGAGATTTCTGGAGACAAAAATGATCTGAAAACTCAAGCAATTTAGAATTGTTATCTACAAATCCAATTTTTTTCCAACTGTTATCATTCATCCTTCTGTAACTAATAAAATTAAACTGATATTTTTAATGAGTGATTTGAGCAAAACTGAAAAACATGGCTATGTTGAACAAAGCAATTGGGAAACAGGAAAATATTTCTATATGGCCCAGTTATTCAGCATAGTGGTACACATAGTAGTCCATAAAATACTATAGGGAGTATTTGTTAAACACAGATTTGCCAGAAATGTTGATTCTTCTACCAAACATATATGCCAGACTGTCTTGTACAACAGAGAACTGAGTCAAAAAAAAAAAAACTGATCGATGATGGTTCAAAGGAAGCTGAAAAGTACTGGTATCAGACTGCAGACAAAAGTTGCCCCTAGGGTGAACTCCTAACTACAAATCTGCAACTGTACACTAGCAAGTTGCCACACACCAAGAGGTTTCACATAACTTTCTGCAGAAAATATGTCAATAAAAACTAAACAGTACCTTGTTGTTTGGAGAATGATAAATGTTAAATGTCATCTTTTTCTTTTACATATTTTAATTGTTCTTTTTAAAGAGCTTTTTTCTTTTTATTTTTGAGATCATAGCTATATAATTTCTCCCTTCCCTTTCCTACTCCAAACACTCCCATATACCTCTCCTTGCTCTTTTTCTTCAAATATATGGCCTATTTTTCACTAATTGTTGTTGTTACATGCATATATGTATCTGTATACACATGTATATTCCTCAATTCAGCCTACTCTGCCTGTATAATATTACTCATATGTGTGTTTTAAGGGCTGACCATTTGGTATTGGCTAACTAATTTGTGTGTTCTTCCATGGAGAAGGCTGCTTCTCCTGGTTTCCATACAGAAAACCACAGTCACAAAACACATTTTGTTTGTTTATTTGTTTGTTTGTTTTTGCTCTTATTTTTAGAAAATTTTTTTAATGAATGATTGAGTCATTCATTGACTATCATGAATAGTTAAGCTCAAATAGCTTGGTGAGTTGTTGAATTAATAGTCAGTGATGCAGCACAAATTATTAAATTTGATAAGATACCAGTGATGGTCTGTGTTAGTTAGAAGGCCAGTTCTATATACAAAAGTGACTCATTTAAAATCTTTTCAGTAGAAAGAGTTATGAAAGTACCATCAGATGACAAAGCTATCGTACACCAGAGAAACTTTTCATTTAGTTCTGGGTGGGATCAGAATTAATGCAATCTACATATTTATTTTACGTAATATAAAATGTCACCTTCCTTACTTTCAAAACAAAGAAAGAACACATTAAAAATCTATCCCATAACATAATTTTCATAAAAGTACCTGGTCTCCTGTAATCATCAGTGGTCCTCTGTGCCTGGGAGTGACAGGTAGTGCTAAGAACAAAAGGCACAGGCAAGAACACCTTTCAAATGCTGTTTTCATCCTTTGTGCTCCAGTAAAAGAAAAACAAGTTCTGGATGATTGTGTTTCAACACTGAAATGGCTTTCTTTTTCCCAAGCTGACATCTCGAGAATTCTAAGCACAGGTTAAGGCAAAGGCCTGGAGGATGACTTCGAAATAACTTGAGCTCTGTGACTTCATGGAGTTCTTTCCCATCCAGTGTCTCATGTGATTTAGGTAGCCTTACGAGGGAGCAAGCATGGGTACCTTCATGTTACAGAGTGAAGCATGGGCACAGGAAGGGCTGAGTGACTTATGCACTCAGACAGAAAGCCCTATTGTCGTGACGCTCTTAGGTGGACACAGAACAACAAGGCAGCCTGCACTGTGAGTACCCATTCTAACCATCAGAGCTCAGGCTTCCTCTGCACGAGGAGTTGTTAGATTCTGGTGTGGGTAAGTCACAAGGTTCATACAACTCAATTGAAGAGTGAAAATCTATAATATCCTCAACAAACTCAATAGTCATAACTTAATTTCTTAGAAAAAAATACTATGATGTATTCTATTAAATGACTTTCTTCCAGAAGTATTGATATTACCTCATGTACGTGGATCAATGTGACTTGTATTTTATACTGAAGTAAATTCGTGTGTATGTGTGTTTATGCTGACCTTTGTCAACAGCAGTCATATATGACCTTGTCATGTTTGAGCACCCTATCTATCCATTATCCCATGTAACATGAGGGCCTGCTTTGTTGAGGTTTCTGTCCTCCCACCAGGTCCCACAGCCATTTGGCCCCAAAGAAAATCACACAGAGGTCTCCTTAAGTTATAAACAGATTGGCCCATTAGCTCAGGCTTCTTATTAACTCTTATAAATTATATTAACCACATGGCCCGGTACCTTTTTCAGTGGGGTAGGTCACATCCTGCTTCTTTGGTGTCTGGACAGAACTGCAGAAAGAGCTTCCTTCTTCCCAGAATACTCCTGTTCTCCTTGCCCCACCTCTACTTCCTGTCTGGTTGTCCAGCCTACACTTCCTGCCTGGCTACTGACCAATCAGCATTTATTTAAAACATAATCGATAGAATACAGAATTGTCCCACACCAATCCCAGACTTCCTGAAATTGGAAGTCTTGGCATAACATATCTGCTCTAGACCTCACAGGGCCGTTTTTATCAAGTTGGTGTTTGGGCTGCCTTCATGTTTAGGCTATGAAATATTCTCCTGAGTTCTTTGATTCTTATGAGGCTTCTGTTGCTCAAGAATCCAGAACTATGTGACTCATTTTCTGCCCAGCTGTCTGCTCAGGGACATTTCAGCTCCTAAAGGCCACCCTTCCAAAGGACCCATCAAGCCTTCTCACTACAAGAAACTTATTACTCAACACCAGCAGGATACTCTCTCTGTATTCAGAATTCCCTGGTCTTGTCCATGTCTGACCTTTGAATTGTCTTAGAGGATCCATCTAATTAATTCCCAGCCACCCTCCATAGACTCCCTTTTGATTAATATAAGCTCCACTGATTAGGAGTCTTAATTACATCTGTAAAATACTTTCATTTTTGCCACGTAATATTTTCCAGTTATGGACCTGTCATTAATTCCTATTAACTCACCCCAGCTAGTCAAAGATGGAAGAGACCGTGCAGGCTTCTGTGGACACAGTCACTGGAAACAGACCCTCATTTTTTAGTGTTCTTATCCCTATCAAACACATTGCCTCCACTTTAAAAATAAGACTTACAAATCATAAGCAATAGAAATACTTTTATGGCCTTTTATTTATTCTTTTGTGAAGAATGTTATATCTCGGGCTGTTGAGGTGTTTCAGTGGGTTGCCACCAAGCTTGAGGCCTGAAGTCAATGCCCTGTGGCTACATGATGGAGGGAACACTCTCCCACAGGTTGGCCTCTGATCTCTATACATATGTGCTATGGCACACACACATACATACACACACACACATATGCACACACACACACACACACACACACACACACACATGTATGCACACACAGCAAAGGAAAGAAAAATGAATTCTATAACTCCAAGTGAGGAGAATAAGCCTGTTCAAGGCTTCAATTCACATAGCTCATTCATAATTTTTGAATATTCAGTTTTCTATTTTGTAACAAAGAAAGGCTCAAACAGAAAGCATATCACTGTTTAACCTGCACCTTTATCTTCCAGCTACTGGGAACGAACATCAGGCTATCTGTAAGTCGGCTTTCTTCCCTATGAAATTACTGCTATGTCATCTCATCATAGACCCCCAACATGAAAGCCCTCTGAATTTAAAATACTCAAAACATTCCCCGCTAGGTGTTGGGAACTGAGAACTTAGAATGCGCTGGACTTTCACACTCTTTGGTTATAACTTAAGGTAATATTCCTCAGCCAAAACCAACCTTCATTCCTGACAGGCTGCAATTGCGAGGGTACAATCCTACAACATCACACGTCAGCCCACCCACTGTGGGCCTGCTGCTTCCTTTCAAGTCTCCCAACCCAGCAGTCTAGGAATTCCTACCCCCCTGATGGGAACTGACTTCGACATGGTACAATTATTACAGCCATGGATCCAGAGATAGCTGGGTAAAGCAAAGCTGGTCATTATAAAATCTTTGAGATGCCAAGACCTAACAGACTACTTAATAATCAGGTTTAATATTTTATACAATACACTATGTAATTCTATTATACATCATTATCTACCAATCATATATTCTATTAGCAATGATCTCGTTTTAACAATTTCACAAAAATTTTATACACTTACCTATAAAATAATTTACAAATTCTACTTTGCAATCTGTATTTGTAGCCTCACCAAACAAAATTTAAGCATCTTTTCATCCTTACACCTTCTTAGCTTTAAGTCCATTCTAGCTCTAAAATTCTTTGACTACTTCTTTTTAATTCTGGGGTCATCTGTCGGACATGAAAGAATTACATCAAGTTCACTGCCTCTGAAGGCTACTCTATGGATACAATTATTTTATAGTGTCCATGGAAAATAATAAGAACTGCAAATTAATAATTTTTTACTTATGTTTGAACCTGTCAATCATATTTTCTGCTTCGCCATATTCCCTTCCTCTTTTGCATGCAGACAGAGAAAAGATGGATATAGAGTAGATCCCCTTTCTCACAAACAGACTGCCTGGTTTTCATATTATCACAGAACCACTTCTCGTCCCCTAGTGATCCCATGCCTGTCATTGCCTTCTTCATTAATATACTCCATAATTATATACTCTTTTGTAAACACAAACATTTTAAAGTAGGACTTAGGGGATGGAAGTTAAAAAGAATTTTCAAAAGGGAGTTCATCATAATGAAAGAGTTTCATAAGATGTAAAAATAGATCTGAATTGAGTATGCAAAAATTCACATAGAGCCGTTATTGCTCTATTCATCATGGTATTTGAATATTTAATTATTTCCAAAGCTTAGAAACACAGATATGTTTAGAAATATGTCCTTTGTTTTAGTTCCATAATATTATCCTCATATATAACTTTCTTAACCAGGCAAATTGTATTGGTGCTTTCTTGTCACTAAGTATGAAGGAACAATCTAGAGGGACAACTGTGATCTACCTCAGAGCATTTTCATATCCCCATCTTTTGGGTTTCCTGTGTTATATTTGGAGTAGGCTTTTGTCCTGCCCAATTTTAAAAAATCCAAGAGAATATAATTTCTTATAAGATGTATAAACAATAGCAAACTTGAATATCCTAGATCATTAATTATATCTGATCAGCATTCTTGAATATTAATGTGGCTAAATGTTATGAAGTGGGTGCAGATGTGTAATATCAGTTTTCAAATAACAAGTGTAGATCTCACAACAGACACCCCAATATCAAATGATCTGTAAGTTGGAGTTACATATTCATTGTGCTAGGGTTGGAATGAGGTGAGTGAGGCCTTGATCTCCTGCAGAAATAATAAGCATATAAGACAAGTAACTCATCCATTTGTGAGAGTCTACTCATATATAATTATAACACCTGCAATTAAAGCAAATTATTATAACCAAAGGGTTAGTGTTGTGGAATATTTGTATACTGTATAAAAATATATTTCTGTGATTGGTATAATAAAAGCTGAATGTCCAATAGTTAGGGAGAGGCTAGGTGGGACTCCTGGACACAGAAGAACTCTGGGAAGAAGAAGGACAGTCACCAGCCAGATGGAGAGGAAACAGGAGGTACAGGATGAAAGAAAGGTAACACCATATGACAAAACATAGATAAATATAAATAGCTTAATTTAAGTTATAAGAGCTAATTGAGACAAACCTAAGCTAAAAGTCAAGTTTTTATAACTAATAAGAAGTCTCCATGTCATTATTTGGGAGGTGGCTGACAGGACGGAGAAAGACTCATTACAGGTTAGACTGGCAAAAATAATTACAATTTTAAGCTAGCATAAGATAAATAGCATTAGGGAATTGAAGGCTGGTCTCACCAGAATGTAAATCTAAGACTGATGTCACTAAAGCTCTTTCCCATTTGGGTTGAGGACCCCTCTTCATAAAAAGTTGCAAGAGGGAATGTCTGATTTCTCTGGCTTGATGGGTGTGGGTGACTCAATAGCGCTGCAAGCAATTGTGTTGTTTGTCATTTCAAGAGAGGCCTAAAGTCAGACTTCCAAAGGCTCTTTTCACTTCTGAAACTTAATAAATATATACTAAATACTCAAAAGTTTTTTGCTAATTTTGTGTACATGCACTTCGTCTTTTTAAATAGCAATTGTATCAATAGTATTTTTTTTCTGACCCTACTACTACAAATTCCAGGGGAAGACCACATTGGTTTTGTTAACGTTGTGAAGATCAGATTCTTACATCCCACTAGAACCTCAAAATGTTTAGGGAGGAGTGGCCATTAATATCGGTGTGAAGCCTCTCTTAAGTAGGGTTTGTGTGCAAGAGCAGTTAGTTCATGCCAGTTGTAACTCACTGTAAAACTCAATAGGTTTGGTTCTTAGAATAATTTGAGTAAACTTTCTTCCATGGAGAGACTAAAAAGGCACAAGGGCAAAACGACCTTGGTGACCCCACAGATAAAGATTTAAGTCTTTCTTCCTGATTTCCAGGTATACCATAAGGTAAGGGTACATTATTTAACTTCACTACTCCTCAAGTTTCTCAGGCCTTAAAGGGGGTCCTTTGAAGACCCTACAGAGTCACCAGGATGATTGGCAGGAAATCTATAGTACTAAGTGAATCTTAGTACACAACATGAATTATTTAATTATGACAGTTATTATACCTTCATTTTTTAGATAAGAGAACTGCCTGACTCTTGGAGACCACAGAACACATGGGATTTTCTAGGGTCTTTGGTGTCTTGTTCAAAACCTCTAAGGTTAGATATATTTCTAAAGTTTCAACATTTTATATTTCAGAAAAGCAACATGATATGTTTAATATGTGTTAAGCAATGCCTCCAGCAGGGTGGAGGGCAGTACCCCATAATCAAGCACATTAATATTTCTGCAGCAATCAAAACATTCACACTAAGTGTGATAAATAAAGAAGGCTATAAATAGCTTCACCGCATTTCAGGACAAGAGTTTCTGCAAATCGGCTTTAAAAAAATAAAGAGCGCTATTTTCAGACGTTTTTGGGTTTTGGAGTCGAGGACAAGAGATCACAAGCTTTTCTGTTTCTTAAGTTATGGTGGGTGCTGGGGACTGGAACTCAATAATTAAGAAACATGAGTTGGACCACAAAGCAAGGGAAACAATGACTGTATCATCATTATAACAACCTTCCGTCACTGAACAGACAGGTTCGTCCACTTCCTGCCCTTCCCAGCCCCTCATTAATGGAGTGGCCAGCAATCTAATTACTATTTCATCATCGTATTTATAGCTGAGATGAACTTGACCGTGACCCCTTTCAGGAAACCTTTGTATGATAACAGACATTGAGAAACCACAGTATACTAACTGAAAGGACGGGGTCCAAGACTAGAATTTTCTGGCATCACAGCAGAGGAATACGGTGCAGAGTTATCAGTGCTCCTTAACACATATGCTTTCAAACAGACCAAGCATGCAGAGAGTTCAAAATAAAATTTGACAAATCTTTTTTTTTTTTTGTTTTTGTTTTTGTTTTTTTTTTTTTTTTCGAGACAGGGTTTCTCTGTGGCTTTGGAGCCTGTCCTGGAACTAGCTCTGTAGACCAGGCTGGTCTCGAACTCACAGAGATCCACCTGCCTCTGCCTCCCGAGTGCTGGGATTAAAGGCGTGCGCCACCACCGCCCGGCGACAAATCTTTTTTTTAAAGCGAATATGCAACTTCACAGCCAGACTAATTTCTTTTAAAAAGTGAATAATTTATCATAGAAGATGACTACCGTAATAAAAGAAGTAGTTTCAGTTTCAATATCTAACCCAAAAATAACTTTAAAAAAACAGCACTGATCTTCATTCACAGCGTGTTATGTTCAGGTGTGAATTAGGCAATTTATGAACAGACTACAGAATTACAAAATCCCAGAGACAAAACTATTCACTCTGGAATGTTCACAAGGTTTTCCTGGCCTTTAAATCCTGCCAGCATCCTTTAGGAATCTTACTGCTACAATTGTGATTCTTTTCAAACCCACCTTAATGCTCTCTCTTCCTTGTTCCCACAAAAAATGATTCAAATATCGATTCTCTATGATTATATCTTACATGATAATAATAGAACTCTCTTTTTCATAGAACAGAAAGTCAAAGTGAATAATATTTTCATTTCAGACTATTTCCATGATCAAATGAAATTGAAAACTGGATTACCTTTTTTATAAATTAATAAATACAAGTGAAATCTAAATTGTCCAGTGTCTCAGTTAGGGTTTCTATTGCTGAAACAAAACACCATTATCAAAAAGCTAGTTGTTCATCATCAAAGGAAGTCAGGGCCAGAACACAAAAAGGGCAGGTTCCTGGAGGCAGGAGCTGAAACAGGCCATGGAGGAAAACTGCTTACTGGCTTGCTCCCCATGGCTTGCTCAGCCCAGGGCCACCATCCCAGAGATGGCACCATCTATCATGGACTGGGTCCTCCCCCATTGATCACTAAATGGGAAAACACCCTAAAGCTGGATCTCATGCAGGCTTTCCTCAAATGAGGCTCCTTCCTCTGATGATTCTAGCTAGTATCAAGTTGACATACAAAACCAGTCAAAACAATAGATCCCTTGTCAGTTTGACACACAAACACATCACTATTAAGCCACAATCTTTCTCTTCTTATTCATCCCCAAGATCTCATACTAAAATCAGAAATAATTTTTAAAGTACCCCATTCTTTACAAATTAAAACACATTAAAATTTCAGTCTCTTCAAAATATCCAATCTCTTAAAATTTCAAGTGTTTTATCTGTGGACTCCTTTAAAAATCAAACTTAAATACCTTCTTCAAGAGGGAAGAATCAGGGCACTGTCATAATCCAAACCAAGCAAAATCAAACTCCAACAGTATAAATAACTCAGTGTCCATTTACCTAGGATTCACTCATGAGCTTCTAGACTCCTCCAAAGGACTTGGGTCACTTCTCCGGCTCCACCCTCTGCAGCACACACAAGTTTGTATTCAAGGCTCCAGCTGGCTCTGCTCCACTGCTGTTACTGTTCTTGGTGGTCATCCCATGGTACTGGCATCTCCAAAATGCTGGGGACTTCTGTTGCAAATGGGCTGCATTTTCATCAGTGGCCTCTCATAGTCTATCTTCATGGTGTTAAGCCTCAGCTTCTTTGCAAGAACCCTTCAGTTCTAAGTCCTCAAGTGCCACTAAGGCTACACCTTCACCAATAGCCTTTTCTGGCCTCTCACAGTGACAAGCCTTTGCTACTCTTCATGACTTCTTCATACCTTCAAAACCAGTGCCACCTGGGTGACTCTGACACATTATCAAGTCCTGCTGCCAGCACAAGATGCAACCTTGGCCGCCTCTGGAACACAACTTCTGTGTGGTCTCAGGAAATACATCCCAGATTGATGGTGATCCTGGTCTCTTCTCCTTCTCCTTCTTCTTCTCCTTCTCCTTCTCCTCTCCTTCTCCTTCTTCTCCTCCTCCTCCTCCTTCTCCTTCTCCTCCTTCTACTTCCTCTTCTATCTCTTCCTCTTTCTCTTCTTCTTCTTTGTCTTTCTCTTCTTCTTCTTTTTAAATAATAAAGTAATTTTAATTTTCATGGCACAGCAGGTACTTAGCATATTCCAGGCCCTGGGTTCCACCACCAGCTCCCCAAGACAACAAAAGGGAATGGGGGGTATTCATTCATAGATGTGTCAAGATTGCATTTTCATCGTTAACTGTGTTTACTGCTCCCTGCTCCCTTGTACAGAAAAGGAGGAGAAACATAAATGGACACCACACCCATGAAAGTCTTAGGCTAGCCTGATATACAGAGCTGGTCTCTTCTTAATCACCACAATTCCTTAGCTCCAGCCGACCAGCATCAAGAATCCCAGCAAAGTAAAATCTTGCTTTGGTAATTCAGGTATCTTGCTAATCACAGCTGATTCTTCAGCCCCCAGCTAATAAGAACTGTAGGATCTTGATTCGAAATAACTAACAGCCCTGATAAAATTGTTAAACTTCTGTCTGAAATTTCACAAGCCAGGACTCCATCTTCTGCACTGCTTTCAACATTCTTATCTTTCAACCTCCTAAAGAACATCCCACTGAGCTCTTAACAACCAATTGTTCTTCTAAACCAAAGTTTCAAAGTTCTTCCACAATCCCCCCCCCAATATATGGTCAAATCTGTCACAGCAATACTCTACCGTGCTTATACCAATTTGTCTTAATTAGAGTTTCTATTGCTGCAACAAAACAACAAGACCAAAAAGCAAGTTGGAGAGGAAAGGGATTATTTGGCTTTTACTTCCACATCGCTGTTCATCACTAAATGAGAAAATGCCTTAAAGCTGGACCTTATGGAAGCATTTCCTCAACTGAGGCTCCTTCCTCTCTGATGACCCTAGCTTGTGTCAAGTTGACCCTAAACCAGCCAGAACAAGGGTTTAAAGGGGATTTAAGTTGCAACTTAATAACAACAGAATAATAACAGAAGGTATATTTCATATAGTAATGGACACTAGAATTACAAGACATCTTCAAACTGGGTCAATAAGAGTATGTGCTCCTGTCCTGTGATTATTACTTTGCATAGCTGCTCCATTTCTATGTGTTAAAATAAACATTACTGCAATGTTATGGCTTGAATTTTTTCTCAATGTTTATGTTTTGTAGACTTGATCTCTGATGCTGAGGTGTTGAGAAATGGAGACAAAACAGGAGAAATTTGGGTCATGGGGACAACAGTCTGATGAATTAAGTACATGTCAGTCATGATAGGAGGGAGTTTTTAGAAATGGCCCTTTTTTTCTGTCTGTCTTCTCTCCCTCCGTTCTCCGCTTTTCTCTGAAGCCATAGGAGAAACAGCAAGAAAGCTTTCACTAGAGGCTGACACTTTGCTCGACTACTTCCTAACACCAGGACCCTTGGGCTAATAAGTTATTGTTCTTTATAAATTACTCAGTTTCCAGTATTCTGTTGTAGATGAGCAAAACAGCCCGAGACAAATAAACTATTACATCTACCAAATGAATGACCTTCATTCTTCTTGTGCCATGTTGGTCATTCAGCCCCTTAAAATCCCAGTGAGAGAAAACTGAGGTATACCTTCAGCGGCGTTATGAAGCAGAAGAGTCTACAAACCTACACCTTGGGAAGTTTTCTTTAGCCTTCTTTGAGATTTCTTTCAGGGGTTCGTGAACTCTCTAACGTCTACAACATTTCAAGAAAAACACTAAGTTCTTCCCCCATCACACATCCTATGCCTCTGCATACTACCACTCAAATTACTGATGAATAGGGAATGCTTAAACACAAGGCCCACCTGATATGCCTTTCTTGCGGTTATCTTTCTCCTTACTCTGCTCCTACCTAAAGAACCTGACTTTAAGGACCTTGCTCAGGTCACCTTCTCACGGAAATCTCTTGTGACTCTTTTTAGGTTGACTTTAGATGTTTATCCTTAAGATCTCCTATGCAACTGTCTGTTGAATCAATTGAAATACTTATTACTTTGCTCACCTGTCTACTGCAGCCACTCCCATCCACCCCCACGCCTCTTTGGACATTGTATCTCTTCATAGCCAGCATCAATACTCTCTGGCAACAATAATACTTAATGGACATGAAACTCAATAAACGTCTAGTTCCTGAAAAAGTGAAATCAATTTAGGTGCTTAATTTTTCTCACTGATGCTTTCTCTTGATGCTGAACGCTGGAGCTTAGACATCAGAGGTCAGAGCCTGCAGAAATTTGCTGCTGCTTTAAATCAGTAGACGGTCAATAAATCCCCTGGGCTTTCGCATCTACAAAACCAATACCTTCATTTACAAATGCTTCTCTAACTTTGTCTTTTAAAACTACTACATCAGGGGGCTGAAGGAATGGTTCAGTTCAGCTATTAAGACCACAGGCTGTTACCAAGCCTTAGTGCCAGGAGAGGAACTAAGTCTCACCTCAGCTTGATATACCATGCATTGTTGACACCCATGGGAGGCCTGCCCCTTTTTGAACAAAAAAGGAGGAGGAGTGGATTGGGGGTGGCCCAGTAGAAGGATGGGGGGAGGGAATGGGAGAAGAGGAGGGAGGGGAAACTGTGGCAGGGATGTAAAATAAATGAGTACATTTAATTAAATAAAATAATTATAGGACACTGGCTGTTCTTCCAAAGGACTCTGATTCAATTCCCAATACCTACATGGCAGTTGACAAGGGTCTGTAACTCCTATCTCAGGGGATCCAATGCCCTCTTCTGACCTCTGCAGGCACTTTACACACATAATACACAAACAAACACATATAGGCAAAACACCAACATACATGAAAATAAAAATATAAAGCTATTATATATGTACACTTTATAAAGTTAGTAAATATTCAGAAATATATAAATTGTTAGATAAAAAGGAAGTGATATGTCTTTGATTCAACTTAAAAATCATAACTCACAAAACTATGACTTATGTTTGTATGTAACACATGCTTCTCTAGTGACATGTCACACAAGAAAAAACTTTGGAAAATACATTTCTATGTTACTGTATTGTCCTAAATATTTCCTCAATAGAACACTCTCCCTCCTTAACCATAACAGATTTTGTTTCTGGACACCATAGATATCAAAAGTCATTAATATTGAAGACCTTTACAGGAACAAAACTGTATTTGCATGTAACCTACATACACCCTCCTGCACAGTTTAAATCATCTGCGCATTACTCATAGTAACTACTACTGTATAAGTGAAATGCAAATGCCGTCAGTAGTGCATTGTTCACGGCTAAAGAAAAGGAAAAGCCTGTCCTTGGATTCACCTACAGCTGGAGTTATTTTTCTGAACATTTCCAGTCTTCACTTGATTGAATCCACATGATGCAAACAACCGGATTACTGTAATTTACATACAGCGTTCACATCTTTCTGTTTGAAACTAAAGTGATTACTTCAAGACTTTAGCTCCTGTGATATACTTTCCTAGAAACAACTTGTATGAGGTTGTTGTTCTCATATCTGATATATTTTCTTGTAATTAATTCCTAAAGGTGAGAATGCCAGATTGGAATGTAATCCAGCCAATCACATATCTAGCATTTTGTGTGCACTAAGGAAAGAAGGGCTGGTATTAACTCAGAGGGAGACATATTATATCCATGGCTTGGTTCTCACTTCTTCATCCCTGAGTATATGGCAGTTACATAACCAAAACTTTCAGATGTTGTCCTGACTCACCAAACTGAAGCATACAGTGTGCTGAATCATGTCATAAAACTGGTATCATTCTATTCCAGTCCTGAAGTTGGGAGAAGGAATATCCCAGGCGCCACTTTCTTTTTCTTAGACACCTTAACTCGTTTAAGATAATATACAGCTTTAGGACAAGGGCCTTTAAAATGCAGGGCTGGGGAGATGGTTTGGTCAACAATGTCAGTCATCGAACACAAGGACCTGAGGTTGGGTCCTCAACGTTCATCTAACACAGAAAGACACCACAGCATGGTGCTGGGTAGAAGGAGACAAAGTGATCTCTGGAACTCACTGGCCAACAGTCTAGATGAATTGGTGAGTAATGAGCTTAGTGAGAAACCTCATCTCAAAATGTACATTGGGGAGTGATTGTGGAAGACACCCAATGTCAATCTATAGCCTATACACAAATGTGCAAACACACACACACACATACACACCACACACACACACACACACACACACACACACACACACCAAACCAAAACCTAGATTAGTAATCGATTTCTCCTTTAAAATATGCCAATAAAAACTTGCCAAATGGGGTGAAGGATGCTTGTAATCGCTGAAAGAAGCTGGGAACAGAAGGATCATGAATTCAATTCACCCCTCTTTACATTCATAAGGAAATATTGTCTGGGTAGAAAAGAGAGGCTCAAAGGATTTCTCCTGAATCTGAGTGTTCAGAAGAAAGACAAGCACTTTTCTTTTTATGTTTTAACGTTATCTGGGAGACTGCAACAAAGGATGCGCATTCTGAATCTGGAAGGGGAGGCAGCAACACCTTGAAGGGGGGTATGTCATGAAGAACACTTCCAATGGAGCTCATGCCTTCAGCTTGATATCATTGTTGCTTAAAGCACAGGGGGAGTTCAAAGATTAATCTAGCAAACTAGCCCAATTTGTCCTTTAGAGTGTTTTCTTTGGTACTGCCTTTGTCTTAATCTTCATTTTCTCGAATGCGTTTCTTCACCTTCTTGCTCCTTACTGAATCAAGAGGAACTTAATAGTGACACAAGCCACCACTGCTACAGAGGACAGTTACTTGCAAGTAGCATACTGGAACCCAGAGGGAGTAACTGAGGATCCAAATAAAGAAAGAAGACAACCTACCAGTATAGGAGGAAAGAGCCCTGCCTAATTTACATTTAACTGACACCTGACTGTTGACCACCTGAAATGACCTCAATAATTATCACGAACTTGGCAACCTGAAGACTATAAATAAAAGAATGAAAACTTAAGTTGCGAAAAGAAAAATGCATGCACTTGGACATTTTTTAATCTGCATGTACTAAGGAGATAGATTTCTGTGTAGCTAAAGAAAATACTTCAAATTCAAATACTATCACCTTTGTGCATAATTATTTAATAATAATAAAATCTCCCCCTTTTCCAAAAGCAATGTTTTATAGACTATTCAGGTGCAAATAATAAAAGATGTGTAACAGTAAGTCAGTGCAGGAAATGATACGAGGTTATTTGAAATATTTTGGTCCAATAATGTTTTCATGAAAATGCTATTAAATCTTCCTGTCTCTAGCCCTAGGACCATAAAAATCAACTCTGGCAAGAACCCAACCATGCCTGTTCTTGTTCTTACAGTGATGATAATAATTGGCCAAAGGAGCTACCTATCTCTAACTGAGCAGTAACTGCTTCCAAAATTAGATCTTGAGCTACAGCTGGCATATCACAGCACCATGAATATGTCTAAGCCAGAATTTTGTGGGCATGGACTATTCTTAAATAAAAAATTTTTAATATAAAAGCTGAAGAAATTTTCTTCTGAATTCTCTTTATAATATATAATCTAGGAACAGTAGATGCATAAAATAAAGATACAGGAGCTGGGGAGATGGCATGGTTGGGGAAGTACTGTGAATGTCAGGACACATGCATTCTGATCCCAGCACCCACAGAAAGCTGAATACATGCCAGTCATTCAAACACTGCTACTTTAAAAACAAAAGGATCCCTGTGGCTCACTGGCAAGCGAATCTCTTTGAATTAGTCAGTTTCAGGTTCAGTTTGCTATCCTGTCTCAAAAATACGATGAGCACTGATTTGTATGCTGGCTTCACCAGTTTGCACTCCGACTAAGAGTGAGGAAGTCGTCTCCCTTTCACTGCATGCATGCCAGCATTTATTGTCATTTGTCCTTTGGACCTTAGCCATCCAAACTACAAATAGACCTGCAAAATGACCCAGCTACCTCACACCTTGCCATATCGCGAAGGGCTCTATATCCTGCAACAAAGACACCTGCTCATTTGTGTTCATTGCTCTTCTATCCATAATAGCTAGAAAATGGAAACAGCCTGGATATTCATCAGTTAGATGACAATGTGATACTCATACTTTGTGGAATATTATTCAGCTGTAAATAAAAATGAGATGATGAAATGAGCAGGGGAAAGGATGGAGCTAAAAGATAATCATTCTGAGTAAGTTAACTAGGGCACAGACTGACACACACCACACGTTCTCTCTCACGTGTGTGCTGGATTTGAACCTTTATCTACTTGTGTTTAAGGTGGAGTGCCCACAGAAGACAGGAAGTAAGAAAACACCATGAGGTGAGTGAGTTTCAAGAGACGAAGGTGCAGCTGTTTGAAGAATGAATTGAGAAATAATGGAGTGTAACATGAACGGGGGCCCTGTTTGTTGTGGTGGTTTTTGTCCTGTCCAGTACTCCACAGCCAGCAAGCCCCAAAGAAAATCACACATAGGTCTCCATAAATTATAAGCTCTAGCCGCTCACTGGCTAACTCTCGCATCTTGATTAACCCATTTTTCTGATCTATGTTAGCCATGTGGCTCATTATCTTTTTCAGTGAGGCAGATCACATCCTGCTGCTTTGGTGATCTGGGCAGGAGTGGGAGGAATCAGTTTCCTCCTTCCCAGAATTCTCCTGTTCTCATTACATCATTTCTACTTCCTGTCTGGTTTTTCCACCTATACTCCCTGCCTGGCCAATCACTGTTTATTTATAACATGATTGACAGAATACAGACAATTCTCCCACACCAATGAAACAAGAAGGCTGAGATGGAGTGAAGTATGACAAGACAGGGCAGAGAAAGGAGTGTAGGGAAGAATAACCATCACTAAATACCCTTGAGAATGTGATGTGCAAACCCACTTCTGTGCAAGCATCCTAAGACATGCACATTCAGAAAAGGAGTTACTTCATAGTGAGGGGACAGTGTTTCCTCCTGCCACCACGGACTATCAAATGCCAACCTCAGTGTCAATCATGGATTATTTCCTTGCAGGTTTTATTCAGTGGGGTATCTCCAGAACTTATTGATGAGTCCCTGTCTCTGAAGACATCGCATACCTGAGACATAGGATGTGGAAACTCAATATAGTACCAAGCTGGAAGCTCCATTTCTACTGCCTAGTTTTCACAGACTAGAAAGTACTATCTACAGTCTTACCCAGTTAGGTATATGAACTCTGTAATCTATAATAATGACTGGCCTGCCAGGGCGGTGGTGGTGCACACCTTTAATCCCAGCTCTTGGCAGGCAGAGACAGGTGGATCTGCGTTTGTTCAAGCCCAGCCTGGTCTACAAGAGCTAGTTCCAGGACAGGCTCCAAAGCTACAGAGAAACTCTTTCTTGAAAAACAAAAACAAACAAACAAACAACACATTAAATTAGGGAGAAAATAGTGAGAGAAATGGGGGGAGTGAATTTTAACAAAACTCATTATATGAATGTAATAATAATTCTCAAACCATAAAAACATATAAGGTGAGGAGTGATAACAGGAGAAAAATAAATGAATGAGGAAGACCCCCTATATATGTACACACAAAGACACACACACACACGCACACACACAGAGTGTTATAGGCGAACAAAGAGAAATACAGGCTTTTAGTGATTTGTGGATTTCTGATAATCAGGTGTTTCTAGTGTACAATAATCCACAACCTAGTATAGCTACTAACAGAAAAATACTTGTTGACTGTATAGCTACAACTGAAAGTTTGTTAGGAATCATGTTTGATCATGCAGTTCATATTCACAAAAACATATACAACACACTGTACTCACCCTAGATATTTCAGACAATACCAACAGGCCAGAACCCAGGAAATAGCTCATTTAAAAAAAGTTATCTCTATTTCCTTTAACAGGTGATCATTCATCTCCTATAGGTCATGCAGAGACTTGGGCAATGATATCAGGGCTGTTGTCACATCGTATTTCTACATAGGAACCCTACCTAATTGATTTATGGTCAAGGCATTGATAGAGGGCTACCAGCTATGTGATAAAAATCTATTGACAAAACTATGTGAGTACTTTTTAAAACCTCTTCCCCAACCTTCTAGATTTGATTTTAACCTGTGTAACAATGGAAAGTAATCCTCCTTTCCCTCACCCTAGAAGCACAATGAGCCTTTGGTTGATTGCACCAATTATTACACAAAAGACTGAGCATTGGTGTTCACTTGAGATCCATATAATAAAAACGCAGGTCTAAAGAAAGCTTCCCTTCCATAAAACATCCTGCTGTACAAGGTAAATACATGGTGCTACTTACTTCTCATCAGTCAAACCTCAATTATAGCTACCATCTAAATTTCTTTTTACTGAGAAGTGAAATGGAAACAGGCCAGCCAAGGCCATCCAACATACTATAAGAATATATTCTATATTATACCTATTCTATAGCAGTGTGGGTCTAATGCTATGCCACGCTTTGACAACACCTATGTCCATAGCCATCATGATACCCTGCCTCTGTAAAAAGAATTGCTCAGGGGCCATAGCAAGGGACGTACAGGGTGAGGATAAAAAAGAAGATGCCGATCTGTAGCAAGAGACAGACAAAATGTTCCCAAAGTTCCAGAAACGAAAGGTCTTCCTTTAAATCTACCTGACTGAAAGTGTTGGCAAACGTGACTAGATATTGAGTCAGCAAAACAAAAACAAATGGGAAACATTAAAATTCGTTACAAATAAGCCCTTCAAAAACACTAAGAGTTATCTAAATAACCAAGCAATGTAATTGTCAAGCGTACAAAAACCATAAAACTATGGTAGAACATGTAAACCCCTGTCAGAGGAACAAATGGGTTTAAAGATGCAAAACAGTTTTCAGGAGATCCGAAATGTAGAAGACTACATCAGAGATTTCGCAAGAATATAAAATGAGAGGTAGTGATACAAAATTAATGAACACTGACCAATATAAAAGTAAACTAAAAATAATAGGTAGAATACTTTTAAGAATTTATCAACCAAAGAAACTATGTGAGTTCCTGAGACACTTTGCTCCCTAAGTACCATATAGCATACAGGTGTTTCCCTTAATCCCCTCTGCCTCTGGCTATGGGCAGTTCTTCATCCCTGTTGCGCTCTCTCTCTCTCTCTCTCTCTCTCTCTCTCTCTCTCTCTCTCTCTCTCTCTCTCTCTCTCTTTCTCTTCCTCTCTCTCTCCTTTCCTTCCTCCCTCCCTCTCCCTTTCCATTCCTCCCTTCCTCTCCCTATCTCTCCCTTCTGTCCCACAAATCCCTATTTCTTAAATCTAATTCTTAAATGCCCCTTTACCTCCTTTGGCTAATGTCTCCTCTTCCTTTACATTTTAATGTGAGTATAATGCTATATTAATCGTTTCCAGGCCCAGAATTTGTGTAGGGGTTCGCATGTTCTTCCTAATACATAGGAATTTTAGCTATCCTTTTTTTCCCTTAATTTCAGAGTATCAGACATAAAAGTTAGGCTTTAGGAAGCAAAATTGTGTGCCCTGGAATTCGACTCTAAAAAAAATAATGCTCATATCTGAATGCAATTAGGGTACCCTCATCTCTAAAATTATACACAAAAATTTTTCTCATGATAGCTGAAAAGTAAATTTAAAGATGGACTCAAAATGATGAAATCATATTAGGAACATAATTATGGTAGTTAATTGCATAAATACTAATGACTTACTTATATAACCTCATGACTAAATAAAATATCATAGTCAGCAACATACCATTCACAGAAGCAAATGAGCAGAATTGTTAAAGAATGTTTACAATAAACATTAATAATCTCTATGAAGTCAAGTATGAAATCCCTTTGGAGATTTAAAAGCTGAATCTGATAAAAATAATTCAAAGATGTAGTTCTATAGTTTCTGATCACAAAAACGGTTAGATACAAAATCTATAGTGCTGGATAGATAGCTCAGTCAATATAGTGCAAAAGACCCATGTTCAATTCCCAGCACTTACATGAAAAGCTTGTGGGTGGCACACACTGTAATTTCAGGAAATGTGGACACAAATGACAACTCTGGCACCCGTGGCCAGCCAACTTAATTGACTTCATAAGCCCAAGATCCTAGTGAGGTACCTTTCTCAAACAAGGTGATTGGCTCCAAAAAAAAAGATTCTAAAAGCCAATCCCTGGCCTCTGTATGTGTGTGCATACGTGTACAATCACAGTGCGCCCATACATTAGCACTCACAAACACACACACACACACACACACACACACACACACACACACACACACACAAACTGAAAGTCTTCTGTATATCTTTATGGCTCTATTATCTTAGAACTAATACGACAAGCTTCTAATACCCTTTGAAAGAAAAGCAATCAAGGTCTCCCTTCATCTAGCCAATATTTTCTCAGTGACTTTTTGTAAAAGTTTTACTTTTATGACTTCATAGTACTTTTGTTTGAGACTATAAACTGCAAAGACCTTTTTGTTTTAAAACAACCTGGCCATCCCAACATTCTGCGTTGAGTATTGTGTTATCGTTTATAGTTCTTGTACCATCTCACTTTTCTTTTAAAATGACTTTCCTTGGTCTCTGTTACGTAGTGTAAGGTCTTAGAAACAGGCTTTCTCATCCCCATAGTGATGTATGTGTGTCGCGTTAAGTGCCTTTATATCGCTCCAGCTTAGTTGAAATATCTGGGCATAATTGTGTTTTAAATATAAATATTCTTTGCTTCATTCATCTGGTATCATTTATTCCAGTTTATCTGGGGGAAAATCACTTTTGGATAATCCTAATTTGCTAAATGAAGTCATGAAACAAGAGTGTGCTAAATAAGAATCTTTTTTTTTTTGGCCTTATCTCCTTGTCTGATTTCATTGCTTCCGCAATATCTATTTTTCCTGAGGACACAGTATCCTTCAGCAAAGGTCTTACTTCATCTACTTAGCAGGACAACCAGTGTCATCTGTCACTGCTAGGCAGATACATCTCTGCCTAATGAAGACCTGACATACGCTCCCACTGGCCTTGCTACCCTGGTAAAATTAAAGCACACTAATATGTAAACATCATTTCAACTTAAGGGCATAATTTCTGCAGAGACTTGCGAGCATCTGTTGAGTGGTCAAGGGTCAAGACTCTTACAAATGTATTCTCAGTAGGTAGGTGACAAATTAAAGTGTCACTGTTGTTCGAAGGATGATTTTCAAAAAGTGTTTAAACGCTAGTCTAATAGGAATTTAAATTGCATACTGCACATGGGCTTTGAAACGTCTCATTTGGATTGAGTATTTGAGGACTAGAGTAGATAAAAAAAAAGGTGGGGGAACTGTGGAATAAAAAAGAGAAAAGAAATACCGCTTCTGTGGGAAAGAATCAGAGAGGAATACAGTCTCTTAGGCAAAGAAATCAGGAAGTTATTTAGACCGTGATAAAAGCCTGCTAAGGGCAATAAGCTTTCGAGATCCACTGCACAGTACGGTAGTTAGGATAAATAATTCATATTATATTTCAAAATTGCTAAATGAGAGGATTTGAAATGCTTTCGCTACAAAAAATAAGTATATGATATGCTGAGTTTGTTAATTAGCCTGATTTAATCATTCCACATTACAAATATATATCAAAACATTACATTCTGTCCCATAAACATATATAATTGCTATTTTCAAAAAAGAAAACCTACAAGGAAAATTACCACCTACTATCCATAAATATGGGGAACCAGAAGGATGCAAGACCCTCTGTTACACAACTCCGTAACCACTGAGGACGAGAAGGCTATGGACATATACAATCATGTGGCACATAATGGGGTTCTGGGCAAACAAGAACCATATATACTATGCTGTGCTCATCTGATTAGAAAGGGCCTGAAATATTCTGGTCACCCAGTAATAATATAACGTGGTGGCTGTCATAAAGTGGCAGCATGATGTACTATGTACTTGTGGTAACATGGTATAAACAAATCTACTGTGATACCAGCAGTAGAAAAATCACAATCATATTTTCACAGAATCCCCAATAGCAATAACAAACAGCTGTGCTCCTGGATCATGCATGGGCTACACTAGACTTTTTTTAAAATCATTTTTATAGAATGCACACCTTCTACAGTGACAGACAACATAGTTAACTATAGAACAGCTCCATTCCAGGGGGCCCTGTCCTCAGAGATGACAACTCCATGTGTGTGGCTGCCTGGAAAGGCCTCCCTGTAAAATAAAAGGCACAGGAGGAGGATGGAGATACTACTGATCCAGACCCTGTGTGGACCTATGCTCATTCACACATTTAGTGACTACTGTTTCATATGTAAGTTACATAATCGATGTCCGACATAAGTATGCAATTTTTATCTGTTACACTACATTTAAGTGAATACTTAATGCTTAATAGAATGTTGAATATGGCATTAAGCATATAACGTTATACAAATCTACAACCAAGGAACAAACGGTTGTGTGACATCATCAAGGTCCATCCATCTACATTTGCAGAACTGAACGCTACAACACTCTGACAAAGATGGACTCCCTTGACTTTGTACTTCTCAGTTCTTCCCTTCATTCGGTGACACACAGACACACAACCACAATCTAATGCTAAGTCAAGAACCTTACTCCTTGTTCGGATCTCATTTAAAGTGTTGACATAAAACACAAGGATGAAGATCAGGAAAGAAATTATTTTGTTCCTAATAAAAATATTCAGATATGAAATAAATAGGTTTTAACTAGTGGAGATGCAACTTAAATATTGAGTAATGCAATTCAATATTAGATACAGGAGATAGTGCTCTCTGTGTATGTCTGTGTCTGTGTATGCATCTGTGTGCGTGTCTGTCTGTCTGTTCATGTGTTTCTGTGTGTGTCTGTGTGTCTGTGTGTCTGTCTGTGTATGTGTGGCTGTGTGTGTCTGTGTGCATATACATGTGTGTGTGTGTATGTGTACCTGTGTGTGAGAGTGTAAAAGCCTGTATGAGAAGAGGCCAGAGGAGGACATCAAATGTCCTGCTCTCTCCATCTCTACCTTATTCTTTTTAGACAGGGTTTTTCAATGAACCTAATGCTAGGTTGAAGCCAGCAAGTCCACGGTGCTTGGCTTTTAGATAGCCACGCTACCACTTCCATTTTCCTCATGAGTGATGGAAGCAGAACTCTGATCTTCATGCATGCATAGCAAAAGCTCTTACCCCTTGAGGCATCTCTTCAGCTTTGAAGGTATTTCTTAGGATTAGCCTTTCATGCCCAGTGTAATCTAGAGGAACTTGAAATTCAGATGCAACAAACCTGGTAAGGGAGCTGGATGTGGAGTAACTGTTCGGGATATTCCCTGCTTCCTCTAGTGACTGTCTACAGAATTAGCCATAAGAATGTTGTCCACAAAACACCCCCTTGAATCAAGAAGGAAATTCACTCCTCCGTGAATAGGCTGGTATGACAGAAGAAAGCAAAGGGAACTGATACGTTACCCAGAGATTTCCTCCAAGTGCATGGAGAAAAAGAACAAGCAAGCCTGTCTCCAAACCACACTTACTTTCCTAGACTGTTGCAGGGAGCTGGAGTTCGTGCATCTGCTCTTATACACCCACCATAAAGGCTTGTTTGTGCAGGACCGTCTGCTTGCCCACTGTCCCTGTGCCACAGTCACCCTCAGCCCCTCAGAGGAAAAGGCATTTGAAGAGAATCCATCGCTTGAGATGCAAGAAGGTTAATAGAAAAATAATGTTCAGAAAGAGATTAGCTTTAAAGTCAGGAATGAAAGAGAAGTGTTTTAATTCCCCAAAATTAATATCGTCAGAAGAATCACAGAGGCATTTCACCTATGAGAGTAGGACATAATAAGGAAAGGGGCAAAAGAAAATAAGAAGGACCCTCGGTGCAATGGCTCCTGTCTGCAACCCCAGCACTAGAGAGAATGAAGCAAGAGGGTTGTTGCACGTTCAGGGTCAGCCTGCACTACATAATGAGATCCAGACTAGCCAGGGCTACAGAGTGAGAGCTTTGTCTCAATTTTTAAAAAAGAACAAAAATTTTAGAAAAAGTAAGAGATTTTTCTCAGGTGCTATAATTACATAACAAAAACAGAAAATGAGAACTGATGAATAATGATGCCCAAATTCTTGTATACCATGGCATGACCTTATCTAAAAGAAAAACATATTTGCATATATAATTAGTAAAATTAAAATGGAGACATATATTGGGGTAGGTTCTAATCCACGGCTTGTGTTCTTTACCAGAAGAGAAATAAGACTGATCAGAAAGAGTGATGCAGCCGTGGCCAGAGGCAGCCAAGGCCTTGAGCAACCACCAATCACCAGCAGTGAGTAGCCTGACCTTCAGACCCTCCAGAAGAGGCTAAAACTGCTGATTCCCAGATTTCAGACCCCACAGGTGTAAGAGGGGATGCTCCTGCTGTTTTAAGTCACTAGCTGTGTGGTGGTTTCTCATGGCAGTCCTAAGAAAGCCATGCAGTGAAGTGCTCGAGACATGTCTATGAAGAGAAATGGAAGCTTGCACAAAGGCAGAGTTTTGAAGAACGTTTGCGAGAAGAGAAGGAGTAAGGCTTGCAGATGTTAAGAGATAATTGCATCACTCTGTTAAACCAAGGTGGCAAGGTAGGCCATTCCAGGCTGTGGTAACAATGGTGTGCCTAAGGAAAAGATGAGAACACATTTCTTGTATTCAAGGTTAAAAGGGGAAACTATTGCTTAAATTAAGCCCTATTTTTATGGCAAAATTGGGAACAAGGGCTGAGAGTTTGAAAAGTTACTCAAAGCCTCTGAAGAGCTATAGAATTCAGTGATCATAATTTGTAGCCAAGGAAAAGAAACAAAGGTTTCTTAGAGAAGGAAGTGTGTGCATAAGCGCTAGGAGGACTTCCTCGTCCTTGGATCTGACGTCATCACCTTCTTCCAGCTTTAACTCTATGATGCTTTTCTGTTTGTTTTTATTTTTTTTCCTCACCATTTTTGTTCCTTTCTGAACCTTTCTGAAGAAAACTTTTGTTTGAAGCAACGTCCTGAGGCAAATCCAAACCTTTGAGTCATATACTATTCTAGTTCAAGTTTGTAACTTTGGAATCCACATGGATGACTACATTGGGTAGGCAGGTCTGTGTCGGAGAAATGAAAAATTTAATTTTCTATTCATGAACCTTAATTCAAAGTAGTAGCAACATAAATTCTGTATTTCCTGGAGGGAAGAGTGTTCATCCCTCTCTGTCTTGCTTTGGTGTGAATTATACCTATCAAGAATTTTAAGAGGCACACAACATAATAGTCATAATATCTATAAAATATTTTTGAAATGTGGTTGCTAATACAGAAATATAAAAAGAAAAGAATCACAAGAAACAATTCTAAACATGGTAGTCCTAGAGCCCATGAAGGAATCATTACTATGAGCCAATATCAAACCATAATCATTCAATATAGATTCGTAAAAAAAAAAAGAAAGAAAAGAAAGAAAGAAAAGAAAAGCCCTATTACCAACAGACACTAGACTTGTGCATTAGAATTTCCCAGGCCTTTTGAACCAATCTCAGCTCTAGCATTGACTGAATCTTCTACCCCTTAGTAACTTGGTTGTATTCGTTTACCCACAGTGCTTTGAACAGGCCACGCCCTCCTCTCCTTTTGAAACTTATTTAGGCTCTTCCCAGTAGCTGGGGAAGAAATCTGGAGATATTCTCTTTCTCTTCTGCCTTATTCTCTTCAGGAAGATGCTCCATTCCCAACAGGACTGTGTTGGTCTCCAAAGCACTCTTAACTTGTATCTATCTACTAATGATGCCATGATGTGGCAAAGCCACTATCCTTCCTTTCTCTTTCAGTACATTGCAAACATATTAAGAGCAGGGAATATGTCTTCATTATACCACTTGAAAAATGCATGGTACATCATGAAAATATACAGGATGCTGTTCTAATTAATCTCTATTTAAGCATGGATGACCAATAGTCAATTTCCTAGTCCA
Source organism: Microtus pennsylvanicus (assembly GCF_037038515.1). NCBI lineage: Eukaryota > Metazoa > Chordata > Mammalia > Rodentia > Cricetidae > Microtus > Microtus pennsylvanicus. The sequence continues at coordinate 16,182,902 of NC_134598.1, forward strand.
ATGGTCATTCAGTACCCAGAAGAAAATTCTCAAGGAGAGATAATTTCTTCAAGATCATTCCAAATGCAAGAAAATTTCCCTAAGATTGACTATTACTAAATTCCCCCCAAAATGCCTCAAAAGCAATTATATTAGTTATAGCAATACAAACGATGTTCTTAGAATGGGGCCTGAATTTTTAACACAAATACATTTAGTTTATCTTTATAACAACCATTAAGTAAAATATTGTTATTTTCTTTCTAGTCTGCTGAGCCAAAGGCAACCCCGAGAAATAGCTTCCAAAGATTATACTTCAATCTAAGATGTTGTGAGAATGAAAATTTGTCAGACCGAGTCCAACCGTGAACACTCACCTCAAAACCTACTGGGAGCAGACAGATGGGTTTTCATCCCATTGACCCAAAGAAGATGAAGGGTTTAAAAAGGAAGTGCTGCAAGCTAAGATATCCTGTCTTTACTATAGCCCATGCCCTCTGCCCTTATGCTGTCCTGTCTTTACTATACCCCATGCCCTCTGACCTCCCTATTACTCAGTATCACTTGATGTGATACTCACTATGAAGCATCCATGTTGATTCAGTGCTCTCTTGACCTTTCCTTCGGTTATTTGCAAATGCCTACATATCTGCTGAGAATGAGTTCAGATGCTGTCTACTTTACACAACAGCACAGCTCCCTCCCTACTCTGAGCATTTCCCTAATAGCCCTGTCTCCATTGACAAGTGCAGAATGTAATGCAGGATATTGTAACTATTAAGTTATAGATCTTTTTCTTCCTGCAAATATGTATCCGGAAGCCACATGCCAAGTCTCAGTTTCTTCTGCGTTCTTATTGTGCAACGGAGTCCTGGCCAACTGTTAAAGCAATTGTAAGTTGATAGACACAAATTTAAAAAAGCGCTAAGATCGATGATTTTCACTTTTCACTTGGTTCTTAGTTAAATGAGAATATTGTCGTGTTTTGCAACAATATGCTATTTCGTCATCCAATAAATGCACACCGAGGTAGAGAAAATACGAAAGCATATCAACAAAGAAACCCATTGCAAAGGAGTGTATGAATATCCCTGTCAACTATGCTACAAATCAAATGTCAAAGAGAAACTGTGTAAGGCAGATGAATCAGAGATTCATTAAATCATTGCTATCCAACACTTTTTTAAAGGAACAGGTTAAAGAGATAACACTAAATTTAAAAACTATAAAAAAATCTGATAACGTGAATTGCAACTAAAATATGAGTAGTAGATAAAAAATTTAGAAAACTAGCTAAAACCCAACCTTACTTTTACATCAAGACTAGTCATTTTAATGTCTTTGAAGTCTAATATATTAAATTAAATTTTATGCCATTAATTTGTTTGTATTCTGTGTCTCTACATAGCAAGGTACAATATATTCCATTATGAGACTAGAGATGAATCATAAGATCACCCGTATATGTCATTCATAGTATAAATACAGTAGTTCAACTTTTCAACATCTGTTGATCATATGACAGTCCTGGGAGAGATTCTCTCTGATCTCATCATGCAATTTTAATAGCTATGGAAGAAACCAACACTGTGATATCAGACTCAGTTTAATAGACAAGAAAAAACTGCAGCTATATTCTGCCCATTTTATTTTGGGGGTGTCTTTTTATTTAGAATGATTTTAACTGGGACTTGAATGTGTATGTCTATTATCACAGTACCCATAGGCAGAGGCTGGCAATCTGATTTCAGTGCCAACCTGGTCTACATGGCAAGTTCCAAGCCAGCCAGAACTACATGATGATATCTGTTATACCCAGATCCCCAAAGTCCCCAACAAGGAGACTGAGTCCAATCCCCGTATGTAAAAGCAAAGAGCCTTTATTTTATACAAGTTTGCAAACTCGGTCTTTCCATATGCACAACGTATTGGCATAATCAGAGAGCCCTAAGCTCAGTTACAGTTGGATTTTTTTGGTAGTAAAGGTGGGGGTGAGGGGTTTCTGAGGTTCAGAACTGCTGGTTGGCTGACATTTTTTTAGGGGTGTCCTGGTGAGTGTGCTGGCAGGTGATCCTATCTACAGCGGTTGGAAGGTTAGGCATTTCCTTTGGATGGACTGTTCTTGGGTGGTGTTTGGGTAATCGCAGTTTGTGGTTCTTCCTGCAACCAGAAGGTTAAACTACCGAGGCTCATTTTCTACTGAATCTACCTTCAAGAGTCATAGCAAGCCAGGTGGTGGTGGCACATGCCTTTAATCCCAGCACTCGGGAGGCAGAGGCAGGTGAATCTCTGTGAGTTCCAGGACAGCCTGGTCTACAAGAGCTAGATCTAGGACAGGCTCTAAAACTACAGAGAGCCGGGCGGTGGTGGCGCACGCCTTTAATCCCAGCACTCAGGAGGCAGAGGCAGGCGAATCTCTGTGAGTTCGAGACCAGCCTGGTCTACAGAGCTAGTTCCAGGACAGGCTCCAAAGCCACAGAGAAACCCTGTCTCGAAAACAAACAAACAAACAAACAAATAAAACTACAGAGAAACCCTGTTTCGAAAAAACAAAAAAAGAAAAAAAAAGAGTCATGGCATTGCAGATTTTCTCACTGCTTTCGTAATTGCTCTATCATTTCTCTCTGCAAGATTCCTCAAGATGGACAACTTAAGGATAAATTAAACCATAGTAACTGTGTTGTTTTCTTTTCTTAAACACTAATTTCACTAATCTCATCCAAAATCAATATAACAACATCAATTGAGAGAAATTTATTTGTCCTATGACTACTATTAAGGCATCGATTTAATTACCATACTATATTTTCTTTTAGTAAGCAATATTTTATAATAAATCCATAAATTCAAAACTACTAAAATAAACAACTCATATCTGAATTTCTGGTGTATACTTCAGAACTCAGATGTGAAATTTTTATATACTTTCTATAAAGTGCTCAAAAACTCAATTATTTGACTAAAGGGGTTTTGTATGAATATAATTTGTCATTATGTAGACTTAAATTTAAACGTATTTTTGAGTATGTTGATAATAGTTTAAATGGTTGTATTTTATTTAAAAAGTAGTGTATTTTCTGTTTACTGGATATTTGAAGATGTTTTGGTTAAAATATTATTATATCATTTCCCCTCCCTTGATTCCCTGAGTATTTTTTAACCTAGACAAAAATATTGATATAATATAAAAGAATATGTGTGGCTAATGTTGTTGACTTTTTGTCTCTAAGTCGTTTTCTAGAGAAGCAACTTAAAGAGAAGCACTTGTTAGTGCTGAGACTAACTAACTAAGTATCTACTGAAAAAGATTATCTCGGGCTAGGCATGGAGGTGCATCCCTCAAATCCTAGCACTTAGGAGGTAGAGACGGGATAATCAGAAATTCAAAGTTATCTGCAACTGCATAAGAAACTCAAGACAAGCATGAACAACATGAGACCCTAGTTCAAAAAAGGAAAAAGAAATCAAAAAGCCCCGCTCCCCAACCCCCAATAAACTGTTAGCTTTTATTTCAGCTTTTAAAGATGTCAGCAGTACAATGGGCTGGGTAAGCAGGTGAAATATAACCTTAACTTGACCTTGTCTGCATAACAGAATGTAAACATTCAGTTAGACCCATGAAGAAGGGCAGTACTTTTTGATAACACACAAGTATAGATCTTCACACAAGAATGTGAAGGATAAATTAGATACTCCTGAAGTATCTTCGTGGGATTTTCTGAACACGTTGAGTTCTAAAGATTATCATATTGGAAGAATGTCCTTATTGTGGTCAAGTTTCGGGCGAGACCAGTTATAGCAGTCCTGAAGTGTTTTTAGCTACATATGAAAAGTATCATTTTGCCTAGAGTTTTTTCTGTTCTGATTCCTATAACAAGCATTCTGTCTGACACAAAGTTATAGCATCACTTTACAGTCCCACTGCATGCCTTCGACTAACTGACCACTGTAATACAGTTCAGAAAAAAAAGTGCATTTTATTTCCTGATCTCACAATAATGTCCCATTTCACACGTGTATTGCCAGCAGCCTTAAACACATTTTATCTTCCCTTCTCACCAGTTATCCCAGTATAAACACATAATCCTTGTTAATTACATTTGAAAAGACTGCCCTCTACAAAATACATTATCCATCCCCCATAGGTTAAACCAGGATCTCAAACCTCAAAAAGTCATAAATTTAATGAACCAAACAAGGAAAGATCTTTAGACACCAAGGAGTCAAGCTTTCTGAGTCCGAGGATGAGAAGGATGTTGTTGCGTCAGCAGGTTAATTCTGAGGCTTTAAAGACAGAGGTGGTACAAAGACAGAATGTGGAACTGAAGAAAGCAGCGCTGGACAGATACACCTAAGTTTGACGGTCCCTACGGAAGTGGCACCTTCCTGATATTTGCTTAACAAACACAGATCGATCATTTTAGGCAGAGATTGACCATTACTCTTCCTAACATACTTGTTGCTTATTGGTGGCTAAATGTGTGCATTCAATGGGAAGCACGGGCTAGACCAAGCAACCAAGTTTAAATGGAAAGAACCTAGAAGTCAGATAATCTTAATTCTAGCCCCTTCCTTGATTATCACTAACTATTCATGGTGAGAACATGTCAGTTGTCCCTTCAAAATGAGGAAATTGGGGCAGATGACTGAATTTCCTTCCAAATCTAATTCTCATGAACACTAAAAGTCTATTGCATTTTTCAGTCATAAATCATATGGAAATAGTTTATATTTGAGAGGTGTGTATGTGTGTGTGTATGTTTGTTGGTGTAAATATATATATCTATTTGATATATATCCAATGTAAATTATTTGTGATATATATACATATATATATGGTATTTGGTAGAAATATATATCTCCCAAATACCTAATGTATTCTCAAAATTTCAAACCACATTCCTACAAATCTCCTCCATCTCCTTTCCATATAAAATGACATAAACTTAGTCCTTGACAATGTATTTATCTTTTTCTATATGTAAACACATATATCCCATGATAGGCTATGTTTTCATAGGAAAAATGCAGAGCCCTATATAATAAACAAACATATCGTTTTGAAAGTCCTTATAAGTGAACACATTAAATCTTAGCTTTCAAGTGTGCCAGGACAGCAAACTACTCTCCAGACTCACTCTGATAGATGAGGTTATGAAGGAGATAGAAACTGGAGAATTTTAGACAGTTTTGTAAACATTTAAATGTGTTAGACACATCTCAGAAAGCTCACATGAATAAGACTCTCCCTGCTGTATAAAATATGGGAAAGAGAAAAGGATGGTGTTTTTGCCAAGGCACTTTTCAAATGGAAATAAAATTGCGATTATCTAATCAGTTACCCTTGTGGGTGGATGGATCTACACCTGCACTGAATCTTAGACCTAGGAAATGACGGAGCAGATCATCTTTATGGCTTTCATGACAGAGCCACAGCAAAATGATTTCCTGAGATCAATATGTGGTTAAGAAAAAGCTGTTTTCAATGGAAACAGGAAGCTAGGAGCTAACCTGTTTCTATGGTAACCAGAGCAGCAGCTACCCAACAGCTGTAAGGGGGGAGAAAAAAAAAGGGCAGAAAGTTACAAATGAAAAAAATCAATTCTGGTTTACCTTATTGGTGTGACAGTTCTCGGAGCGCAGTCAGAATTGGGTACAGACATGCTGTTCCTATCCAGGATCTTTAGCAGTAATTACCCTACAAACATCAAAACTTTAGAGATGAAAAGGCGTTTGGGTACAATCCAATGCGTCATTTCCAGTTTTTATTTATCATTCATTTATTGGAGTAAGGCAGAGGCAGATGAACTGAACTCAACTTGTGTTGACTTCAGGATAAGAACAAAGTTCCTATAGCTCCTAATACAGATTTTTCCCCACTTGTTTCTATCTATATTCTCTACCTCAGCTGTCTTCCCCTCCTCTAAACCCACATTCAACTCCCTTTATGTGAAAATATTGACTGCATAGAGTTAAAATTGCCACCCTTCAGCCTGTGGAACAAGCAATAAACCACGTTATTTTATCATAAAAGACTGTCTGAACTGTTCTAAAAGAAAAGCCCCTAAAATTTCAAGCAGAATTGAATTATGATTCTGGAATATATTCATGGTTATTGTTTAGAATACTTGCCACTATATATTTCCTTTCGGAGGCCTGTATTTATCTCTAGTGCCTTTGCTCTTTCATTGAGATAAAACTTAAAGGTTGCCATAATAAAAAGGATATATGATTCAGAAGTTCAAAATATATAAAACTTGAAAAACACATTTACTTTATTTGTAGTAGTAAAAATAAATCATGGTGGTTTAGATATTCAAATGGGAAAATTAGATCTTCATCTTCACAAAAACTTGAACATTCTCTTATTTGCCTTGCAAATAGCCTCTTGACAAGGAAGAAACACTTCATCTCTCATTCAATTTTTTAAACTTGAGCCTACAAGTGAGCTGTTAAAAAGATACATGAAAATCATACTTAGTGTGCCCAACTGCAGTCATCTTTGGTACACCTGGTACCCAACAATAGAGCAACTCTCTTAGTATATGATCATATATGCTACCAAAATTACAATGTAACCAATAAGTGGCTTGGTTCCTTTACTGATCTAATGAGATTCAGATATTCTCTGGTCCTGTTTAATCATCACAATACATTAACTTAACTAGATTTGAATTTATTTAGGAATTATATAGTTAGCGTCGTGGAAAAGGTCTCAAGGACATCAACTTGGATTTGCTTTGTCCTACACTTGGCCATGATTCAAAATAAATAGAGAAAAAAATGAAGAAACTTAGCCACATTCTAATAGTCCACTTGTTTGATATAAGTATAATCTTCATGAAACTAGAAAGGGGCTATAGATTATTCTGAAATTAAAAAAAAAGATTAAAAAACCCTTAAATTAAAACCCCAAGACCATACTAACTGACCTATCAAGAGCACCATTTGTGGTCAATTGGCCATTAACTTTTTTTGAAGGCAAAAAGAAAGATGTTGAAACTTTTGAAAACAAAGAGGTAGAGGCAACAGCTAGATTATAAAAATCTTAATTGTCGTATTAACCTTTGTAAATTTTATTCTGAAATTCATGACATCATCTAAAGATTTTTAAGTAAGGAAAATCATTGTGACAAAAACACACCCAAGACAAGTTGAGGAGGATGAAGACAACAGCACAGTCTGGAGATGTGAGCTGTTGTAGTACTTTGAAAGATAGATAGATAGATAGATAGATAGATAGATAGATAGATAGATAGATAGATAGATAGATAGACAGACAGATAGAGATAAAGATGGATAGATAGATAGATAGATGATAGATAGATAGATAGATAGATAGATAGATAGATAGATAGATAGATAGACAGATAGAGATAAAGATGGATAGATGGAAATCTAAGGTCAAACAGAGTCTCTGGGGTGGAAAAATATGTAACATTATTGGTATCATAACTACAGGTAGAATATAGATTTTACAAGCAAACAATTGAAGAAAGACAAGCTTCTATTTATTTATTTAGGAAAACACTTTAGCGCCTCTGAAATGCTTTCCTGTCTTGCTGGCTTTCCTATTTCAGGTGATGCTTTTGGAAATGTTTTATTATAGATGAAATGATGAGCTTTTTGAGAACAAAGAAGTGTATCTTCTGCATTGCCCTCCCTTTATTTTATGTAGATTCTGGTGTAGAGCAATTAAATAATAAATACAACCTGGAGAGACAAGATTTCTAAAATAAATTCACAACTGGCTACCATCATTTGTGGAGTCAGACGTGCTACCGTTGCGCCACGAGGTCCTCCCTTACCATCATTTGTGAACGAGCTATATATGACCATTAGAAAAAAATCCTTTTTGAACATAGCTACGAAAAGTGGAAAGTCTGCCTGGTAATTAAAGACAGGCATAAGTGACCACAAACGGGACACACTCTCAAACAGAAGTGAGGCCAGCCAGTCACCTCACTTCACCCACAAAGTAAAACTGGGATGAACAAAGATCAACATAACCCCTCCTCCTTTAGCACTTGAGAATTGGGCATACATTTTTTTTAAATGTTTTCAAACCTGGTGAATAATACCAGAGTATTTTCAGAGTAATAGTGACTCTGAAAATATCTACCAGCTCTACCAAAAAATTTCTGCCTATGGTGTTCTCTTATTGCACTGAATGTTGAATAAAAGCTCATCCTCTAAACCATAAATGTTGATCTGCAAGTACATACATAACGCTTTCACAAATGCATCCCTCCCTGCCGGTCACTATTTGCAAATATCGTCAATACCATCAACCGAACTATCTCTCCTTTCTTTCCTGATCAGTTTTCCACAACAAATTTCCCTGACAATTTAAATGGCATTTTTTAATAAATTTCTTATTAAAGAAAAGAACTCATAAGTATGACAGAGAAACTTACTGACCAAAATCTCTCAAATATCTACTTATATCATAAATTAAAATTCTAGATAAAGAGAACATGCCAGCCAACAAAAGACAAAATTACAGTGCCATAAAAGTCAACTGCCATTTCCTATGACTAGTATTTTAGTGTGACCATGTATGTCATAAAAGTCGAAATAAAGCAGATATCTCTTTGACATGGAAAATCATAAAGCAAATAAAAAAATTAGTATGAAAACTAAAAAAGAAGCACAGTTAAAATTGTTCATCTACATATTTCAATAAAAACATGAACTAATGTAAAGGTAAAAAGTTTACAAAATATTTAACTTTATTGAGAATGAGATTTGTGACAATAAGGCCATAGCTGATGCAAATCATTTTGATAACTGATTTATGTTTCCCAGACTCACACCACTTGAGCCTCCTCAGTGGTATAGTCTGGTATCATTAACTCAGGCCATAATGGAGCTCAAATATTAATTTACTTATGAACTAATCTGTGCTATCTGATTTAGGTAACCTTTGGTGATCTGAAAAGGTGCTTTTCTGAACTCAGAGTCTGCAAACAAAAGTGTGTACACTGACTAGCCAATAGCAGAAAGTTCCAACACAGTTCATGATAGAAGTGAATATCATCACATATTTTTATCCCTTTGTTGATTGGTGTCATGTAAAATTTCTACCAGTCAAAGTCCTAGAATGTATATATACATTTTAAAATGTCATAAATGACCTTTCCAAGAGGGAACCCAAATTAATGTCTTAGGCAACATTTGATCACGAGAGCAATAGGATTTGCAGAGATGCCACAGTCTAGTCGGTTATAATCAGAGGTTTTTGTGGGAAGGGGTTGGGAAGATGTCATGACACCAGTAGAAAATTTGATGTATGACCTTGGTCATTTCTTGACATCTGAGCCTTCATTTTCCTCATCTCATTTAGGAAAGGGAAGGTCTTTTCTAGGTGACTTCTAAAACAGATTTCAGGCCAGTGACTGTCAGCTGATTTTGTTTTTCCCCTCTCCTGACCTTGTGGTAATCTCTTGATTCTTTCCTCATCTACAGATACAGGTCAAATCATCCACATAATTACAACAAAATCTTAAGTATGTTTTTTAGCAAACCCAGTGGCTATCAAGTCAATGGATTACTCTTTGGCTAATAATAAATAGAATCAAATTTCATAGTAAGAATAAAAGTTGGGCACCTTAGTGAGCTTTTAGTTATAAAGTCTGGCTTACAATGAAATACAAAACAAGCTGAAGGGATCATGCTATGTTATCAGGAGGAAAGATAATAAAACATCCATCTATTCTATTGTACACAGACTGAAGAAAATGGTCACATGATGAGCCTGAAAATAAAATCAAATTATCTCTTTAACCACCCAGGGAGAAGAGAGCACAGTTGCACTCAGCTGAAAACCAAAAAATACAGAGTAATGTTTATGAGCCTGTGATTTTATTTATATAAATAAGTACCTTTTTTGATACAGGGCTTCTCTATGTAGCCTCACTGTCCTGGAACTAGCTCTGTAGTAAACCAGGCTAGCCTTGAACTCATGGATCTGGCTGCCTCTGCCTCCCAAGTATTGGGATTGAAGGCATACACCACCATGTCCATCTATCCATAATCACTTATAAAATGAAAACTCTTTTTGCAATTATGGAATACTTTTAAAAGCAAAACTTTAGAATTAACATTAGTACTTCCATGTTTGAATTTAGGAATGTAGGGCCATGCTAAAACTAAAACATGACTTTAAAGCCGGGCTCAAGAAATCATTGCCCTTTTGCATTTTCTTTGTGTTCTACTTCTGCCTGAAAACAACACAGATAGATATGCATACTTCTGAGGTGTGTCGGAAGTATAACTCCCTGAAAGTTAGTGGGCAGATAGTGGTATGATAGCTAAGATGCAGGGATTTCTTTTGTTCAAGGAAAACTGGCCAAGAGGATGGAGCCAAACTTAGGCAGGGAGAATTACCATCCTGCAGGGGTGAGGGGTTTTTTCTGGATAGCAAATACAAGATATACGCAGTTGGCAAAGATTTACTAAATTCAGTGTTCTGTCCCCAAATATAATTAAGACCAATTCATATACTGTATTATTTTGGTTGTTTTTGTTTCTCCTATTTCCTTTAAACTGGAGACACCATCATTGGTGATTTCTGTAGTCCCTTCATGGGATTCTGGGAAGTTAACTGGGAAAGACATGGACTAAATTTAATCTCTCACTTAAATGATAAACCAAAAAGAAACATTGAGGTTAAGAATATAACATGAAAAAGTCAAGAAAAGTTTTCAACCATCAGCGTTATTTGGTTATAGAGAACAGAAGACAGCTCAAAGAGGTGATGATTGCAGGATCAACCTGAAAGGAACGCTGACCCGCCTAAGAGGAAGGACACCCAGTTTGAGGATCCCGAGGCAGGATCATTGGAGACAGCAATTGCAACAACGCAGTTGTCTTCTCCCTTGGAAGGAGACAAGCTCAAGAGCATCCTCCCCACAAAACAATCCTCCCCGCACCCCTACTTCCACCCAACCACATAGACAGGAATTCTATTTCCCCTCTTTCAGCCCTCGTATTAGATTCTTATTGGAGCTACTGCCCTGGTGAAACAGATCTGAGAGATGGGCCTCATTGAAAATGTCACATTAGGACGGGCAACGTGCTCCGAAACACACCTTCGCTAAAGGAAAAAGTTGGAAAGAGAAAAGTTAAGGCAAAAACTAAGGTGAATATAGATAGTAACGGCATCAGGACACAGCTCTGGACTCTTACATGGGTCTCACCTACTAAAGCAAATCTGTTTGAGTGGGAGATCAGTGAAGTGACTGTCGGGGAGAATGGAAAGATGGGGTAAGGGTCTCTGGGCTTTCCCTACCCCACATGAAGCCCTTCGAAAACCATCTCTACTGAGCTCTCTCCTCCTCTTCATCTCAGGAGCTGTTGGAGAAAAGAACCAAAGTTTGAAGGAGAGTTGAGAGAGTTGGTGCCACAGGGAACTGTGGAAGATTCGGGTCTTACCCTGGCGGCTCTGGATGAGTAGGGGTCCTCAAAGAGGGCCCACATGCGGGGCTGCAGCCTCCTCCAGCGGCCAGACTTGCCATCGGGTCCTCCCAGCCCTGCTGCATCCTCAATGCCCAGCCTCTTGGCCGCCAGGTCCTCATCGTCACCAGGGTCGCCCCCGATGAGATCGGGTGTCTCGAAGATGTCCAGCGCCTCCTCCGCGTCACGGTGCTGCCTGTAAGTCATCCAGCAGCAGGGCTCCACGTCGGTCTCGTCGATGCCCCAGAAGGCCAGCTCCTCCTCGAAGAGCGGCCCGCACACGTCGGCGGGGCAGTGCAGTTTGCCTGTACGGTAATAGTTGAGCACATAGGCGAAGACGCCCGGGTGGCGATCGAAGAAGAATTCGCGGCCTCCCCCAGGGTGGTCTCCGCCGTTGCCACCGTGGGAACTACAGTTGCCCGCGCCGCCCTCGAAGCAGCTGCTGGGGACCGGGGACAAGGGAGGCGGTCGCGGCGGCGGAGAGAGCGGAGGGGGCAGCGGCTGCAGCTTGTCCCCCGCAGCGGTCAGGCAGTCGCCCTGAGGTTCAGAGGAGGCGAGAAGGGCCAGGCGCGTTCCGGGAAGGGTCTTGAGAGTGCTGCGGTAGGTTTCATGCCGGGTGCCCCCGACATTGAGGATCACCCTCTCGTTGTTCTCGATCTTGCCCATCTCTGTGGCTCAGACATGACTAGGGGAGGCGAACACAGCACCAAGTTAAAGCTCTTGTGAGTCCTATACGCGCCATGACCCCCCCTACCCCCACCTCAGCCCAAGAGTGCCAAGATGCCTAGCTCGCCAAGTGCGAAGGACCCTCCCAGGAGGAGCTTGGTGTCCAGTCCTGTCCCCGCCTCTTGTATCATGCCTGGCCCAGGTTCCCAGAGAAGGAACAACAGTTGAGTCTTCCTTGACCTTCCAGGAAACCTTTTCTCTTGCGGCACACAGTCCACCCTTGGCTCTGACCTCTCCTTCCTTTTTGCCCTCCACCGTGTTTCTCGTCTATCCCTGCCAAATCCAACCTGCCTTAAGCCCCCAAGCCCCTCTTTCTTTTCCCAAACCCTCCACTGGTTCACTCCCCAGACCCTTTCCGCCACCCATCTATGCTCCAGGCTGTTCCTCTCCTTAGATGGACCCCCCTTCCCCACTATCCCATATCTCCCTCAGTACCCCTGCCCCTGGTCTCAATGTAATTCCCTATCAGGGAGTTGGGTTGGCTAAGGCAACTTAGCAGTGTTGAGCGGGGGCCCTCGAATGCTCCAGCTGCCTGCCTACCCTTGGCCAACCCTGAACAGCACTCTGGTCTCCAGTACTCAGGGACTACCCTTTGCCCGCTGGGCTCCCGGCTCACCCCCGCCCCCACCCGCAACCTACCAGGCAGAAAACTGAAGAGAGAAGTCACAACAACAACAACAACACACGTCCCTGCTGCCTGCTCCTTTCACCAAGGAGACCTCTGACTAATATCCTCATCCAATTTCCTTTTCCCATTACTGTTATCCTTGTTGCTAATGTTATTATTACTTGGGAAAGGAAACGACTAACTAGGATCCATCTTTGAGGACAAAAGTGAGCAATCGATCCCACCCCTCCCCCTTCCCAAGAAAAACAAACATCTTGGGGTGGAGAGTCTGGAGAGTCGGGGGTTGCTTTCGAGGAGGGGTGAGGCCCAGGAGAAGCCGCAGAAGGCACACCCCCTGCGTTCCTGAACTGGAAGACGGGCTGTTTCAAGTCTCTCCCTGGGGCTTCGCATCTACAATTTTACAGCTAGGCAGGGGGATGCCCGCCTGCACCGCCCTTCCTTTCTCCCCTTCCTCGTCCCCGGATACCTTAAGGAGACAGGGAGAAAAGTGGATCTGCTTGGGTCTCCGAGTGGTCGAGGTTTTCCCTGCAGCCAGACGGAGTCTCTGCGGCCAGCTGAGCCTCCCTTCTCAAAGGAGAAACTACTTGTTGGCGTTTTCGGGGTTCAGGTGGTTGAGCCGCTTCTCTGGGTGCTGAGGTCGGGGAGAAAGTCCCCGCCCGCCGCCCGCTGCGCTCCCCGCCTTCACGCTGCTGCGATCTGCGGGCTCTCCCATAGCCACGCTGCTCCGCGCCCAGAGTCACCATCGCGCGGGGCTGGGCGAACCATGGAGCTCGGGGCGGGTCCAGCTGGCGTAGCCCGACCCCGCTGCAGACCTTCTGCCCGGCTGGCTGTGACTAGAGCGGAGGCCGACCGGAGGGCAGGGGGCGGGGGACGACGGGGAGCTCACCCAGTTGAGAGTAAAGGCGCCCAGCTAAGATTTGGATCCACAGCTTTGGTCCTCCCCCCACCCCCGCCCGAAAGCAGCCTCTGCTAGAGCTGTTCCTTCAGCACCGCTCGCCTGAGCACACAGCTAGAATGGGTGGGTGGGTCTGGGGAATCTAGGCTGAAGAGCTCCATCCTTGCCCTCTCTGGAGCTTTAGCCTGCTCTCTTTAGGCATAGTTCTCCACACCCCGCCACCCCACTGTCCCACCCCTCCCAACAAGTGAGCGAGAATCTAAAGCCAATTGCCTCGTTTCCTTAATGAAGGCTGGCAGGGTTGATCTGTTTACAGGTGACAGTGGCTTGCCTTTCCCGTGTCTTCTACCAGGCCCCACTTCCACGCTTCACTTAAATGTAGGTTTCCAGTCACCACGTCACGGTTATATAAAATAAAATAAGTTTTCAAAGTTGATCCCGGGAACAGAAGGCTCCGAAAAGTACAACTTCAGCTTCCTTTGTCTGAAATAACCAAGCAACCAAGCAAAGCTCTCATCAGCCAAGTCCTGCTTAATTAACCCAAATGTCTGTTGGGCCTTGTTTGTGCTGCTAGTGCTGACGCAACTAAGCTTTATAAACTGCAGGGTATCCCAGAAGAAACGTCTTGTCCCACAGTTCCTGAATTCAGGATACGTCCTTCTGTAGGCCCTGAGAAGTGAGTGTGATCCAGTCAGCTCTCCTCAGCTTGAATTTGACTATTTTCTCCCCGGGTCCCCTCACATCTCTCTCCTCCTCCGGGCATGTTATCTCTGTACCAAATTCTCTCTTTTTTATGAAGGCATCAGCCACATCATGCAGAGACCCATGATAATGGTCTCATTTTGATCCAGTTACCTCTAGAAAGACCCGGTGTCCAAACAAAATCACACTCCAAGTAGCGGACATTAGGACTCCGATAGATCATCTTGAGGAAGAACATGATGTAAGCCATGCTACTTTCAACACCAAAGAGATTATGTTCCCTGTGTGTATTTGTGTGTACACTTCAAGGAGAGACAGAGGGGGTAGGTGGGATGGAGGAGGAGCCAGAGCCGAAGAAGGATACCATTCTATAATTCCATCAGCATTCTAAGGATCAATACCCAAAAAGGAAGCAAAGGACCAGGATGTAAGTGGAAGAAAGCATCTCTGAAGGGCAAATACTGCTATCCATGCTACTATTTGGTGACAAAGTTAGCTTCAGTTGTCAAACTTAACAGGTCTGGGAGGAGAGAAACTCAACTGAGCTATTGCCATAATCAGATTGGTATGTGGCAATATCAAATAAGAAATATTTTTATTAATTATTGATGTGAGAATGGTAAGCTCCAATTACTAAAAAAAAAATTGCCAGCTATATCCAAATTCCATCATCCATTCTCTTCCTGTCATAAGTCTGTTCTTGCCTCTTTAATGTCATAAGTTTAATATAGAAAAGGAATAAGATGTTAGCTTAAATGTAAATCACCAATAGCAATACTAGTAATAAATGCAATACTAGTAATAACCCAAACATTTCAAGTAATAGATAACATTTACTGAGAGTATAATAGCTGCAAAACTCTTCGCATAAATTCAGTGTTTTTGTTTTAGTAAAAGAAATATTTATATT
Organism: Microtus pennsylvanicus; assembly: GCF_037038515.1. Taxonomy (NCBI): domain Eukaryota; kingdom Metazoa; phylum Chordata; class Mammalia; order Rodentia; family Cricetidae; genus Microtus; species Microtus pennsylvanicus. Next base: position 16,198,199 of record NC_134598.1, read on the forward strand.
ATATACTAATTATCATGACTATAACAAACAATTTATGTCTTATATTGATGACAGGAATCACTTATGAAGGAATTCAGTTTCATAATATTAGTTTTATTCTGGGTAAATATTTGAGAGAACATACAATGAAAGGAAACTGATGGAAAGGACTAGCCGGGAGGAAAGGGAAGATGTAAACTCTAGTGTACCAAGGGGGCGTGAGTTTATAGGAGCTATCCAGAAGTAATCATAGCAATAGGAGGGTTATGCTTTAGAAGAAGTCAGGATTGTCTTATGATTCAATGATGTAGAATTAGAGAATGCGATAAAGAAATCTGACGACAAAATGTGGTAAGACACAGGATGGGATGCCTTGCCAAGGGGGAGCTGGTACAGGAGCAATGAATGGAAGGCCGCTTTTGTTTCCTTGTCAGTAGAAGAGCATCCTAATATAAACATCCAGGGTTCGTTATATAAGAGAGACAAGAACAGAAAACCCCTCCAGCCAGCAATCTCCACTGATCTTGCTGTAAAATTCAGATAAAAGTGAAAAGACAGCAAAGCATTAAAAGATGATGAGCAACACAGAGGAGGGAGAAAAAAAAAACAGCAGCTCCAGTTTTCTTTCTGACTGATGTGGAGCAAAAGCTTAAAGGGCTGGGTGGACAGTTCTGCTCACAGGGAAGCAGCGGAAATGCGGCTCCCTTTGTGTTCTGGACTTAGCATCAGAAAAAGCTACAGAAAGTCAGCATTACATCATCCCCAGAACTCTGGGTCTCCTGAAAACAAGCAGTGAGCTTGGTGTACTGGTTCAGGCCTCTGCTGCCAGCACCCAGGAGGTGGAGGACAGTGAACAATTTGATGTTCGAGCCTCTAGCCTGACTCCACTGTGAGACCTATAATGAGCTGGGCTAGAGAGTGAGATCCTGTTCGTAAAGAGAAGGAAACACCCTGACTCAGAATAGCATGCCTGTAAAAGTTTAGTAGCTAAGCAAATTAAATCATTTAAAGTCTAACTTTTCTTTAAAAAATGCTCATCCTTGCAATATAATATATTTATAAAGAGCTCCTCTCCGGTAGATGAAAAATAACCATAATTTTCCATTAGTTGCTTCTTGTACAGGGCCCCAAACTACTCGGTTACTACCGTCTGCATAAATACAAGGAAATAAAGCTCTCAAAGACTGGTAATAAATATGCACTTTTCAAAATAATTTTCTGTTGAAATGCTTGTTTTAACCATCTTTTAATGACCTATTCTATTAACTTAGTCTATGTTACCTTAACAGGAAATCACCAACTAATCTGTAATGTATAGAAACTTGATTTTGTTTTGTTTTGTATTTTTACAGTTTGGGAGTCTATGAAGGCCAGAATAAGGTTTCTAGACTGTCATGTGGACCTTTTTTTTTTTCTACTGTGTTCTCATGCAGAAGAAGAGCAGAACAAAGAGAGAGCTCACTTCCCATCAGTCCTTTTATAAACAGCGTGACTCCATCCGTATTATCCAAACACATCGAAAAAGATTGTGCCTTCCAACATTGCCAAGCGTGGGTTCAAATTTTTCAAAACACTTTGGGAGCACACAATCAACCCATAACATTTATGCAATGCATTTCCATTCCTACCTAAACTAATCATTATGTGGATTATGATGAGATAGACTTCAGTAAGATAAATTCATGATTTTAAAATGTGGCAGTTTCATTTGTACGTAATACATGCTACAGCTTTTCTCGGGGACAGGGGATTCTCACAAATATCATCACAGCAAAGGTCCATCTGAACTTACTGCTTCCTTAGAAAATGAATGTGCAAGTGTTCCGAGGAAAGGTATTTTAGGTTGAAAGAGAGCATGTCCGTGTATATAGGATGGTGCTCACTGATAAGCGTTTAAAAAGAGTTGAAAGGAGTTTCTTTAGATAGAAAATTCTGCATCACTATCTTCTACACCAGCAATTCATTTAAAATAGATGAAAGTGGACTGTGGAGAACACTCAGTCCTTAAAGTGGTTGTCACGCAAGCATGAGAACCTGAATTTGAATCCCCATAACTGATATAAAAAGCCTGACATCACAGGACCAATAGAAAAAGTCTGGCATCATGAGCCGTACCTTGGAATCTCAATGCTAAGCAGGCAGAGACAGGACAATCCTTGTGGCTCATTCATCAACCAGTTCAGCTGCACAGAAAGCTCCAGGTTCCATGAAAGAATCTGTCTCAGACAATAAGGGGAAGAAGATACATGGTATCAGTTAGTGTCCTACACACACATGAACACACACACATATAAACACACATGGAGAGAGAGAGAGAGAGAGAGAGAGAGAGAGAGAGAGAGAGAGAATAGATTATGATACCTAAGGTGATTGCCCTCTGCATAAGGATTAAATTATTGGCAAACATCAATAAAGTACATTTTCATTATTTTTGTTCCTAAATCATGAATGTTAGATAAGATGTGATTCACATATTTTTAGTATTTTCTTGCCTTGTGCTCTAACTACTCTTATTTCACTTACATATGTATTACTTTATTCAATTATACATTGTTACTGATTCCCTTTCTAACATTTTCTTTAAAATCTCCCAGCCAAGGAACATTATTGCACCTTAAAGACTATTGGAAAAGCTCTAGTTATGCCCTTTAAAAAGCATTTTTAATGCAAAAGTTTATACCAGAAGAGTCTACTGTAGCTGGTTTGCTATAAATCCTTGAAAATCGGTGGCCTGAGTATCCTACCTTCTTATAAAATGCTCTCTAGAGGAAGTTGGATTGAGTTTAAGGTTTATGAAAATAAGGCAATACATTAACTGAACATTCCGTCTGCAATATATAGTAGAAAAAAGTGCCAGAAAAGAAATAACTTTTACTAAGGGCAAATCAACTATGTGAAATATTATTATCTATCTTTGATCAATCAATCAATCTGTCTATGTACATGTACAACCAGATATACACATATAATTTTATGATGCATTATGGTAAATCTACCAACTAACCATTTAAATAGTCATTTTTCCTACTTAAACAATTATTGTCATAGTAATGAAGTGAAAAGAATTATTAATAGTAGTAGCCGTCAAAACTTCCCTAAGCATGTAAGTGAAAAATAAAATATCGAAAACATTTGATTAAACTCCATCATTAGACAATTATCTTACCAGCATGTTAGGAATGAAAAGTTGAGAGTGAATTTTTCAGATAACTAACTCAAGTTCACACAGGAAAAACTGGCGTTACTCAAGCCCACCATTGTTTATTCTAAAGTTCATATGTTGGTCAGAGAACAAACGATAGGTTCACAATTTGAACAGATGCATAACCACGAAATGTATAGGAATTAGTAGAAGATAACAGGCAGGACAAAAACCCACAAATCTTACTTGATATGTCCCAGTTGTTTGTGAACTGAAAACCAATTATCTAAATAAATCAGAATTCTGTCTCTTCCTTATGTTTCACAACCAGCATATGATTAACCAGTAATCACAATAGGCAAGTAAAATGAGTTTTAAGAAACAGAAGTCTGCTTGGGTTTGGTCTGTGCTGAAGGAGAAGAATAGAAATCGTGAGTCACAAATACTGTTCTGAAAAGGCTGGGAGTCATCAGGCTGGTTTCCTCGGGAAATAAAAACAAGGACTCCAGGATGAGGAGCTAGAAGAGACTCACAATAAGATGAGAGCGTGTCTCAGCATAGCACCCCAGCTCAGTTTCAATATTTAGAAAGACATCTAGACAGGTGGAGATTCGGGCTTCTGAAAAGGCACTTTCTGCAGCTTTCAAACGGAACCGAGGGAAGTAAAAATAACATCAGGGCAGAGAAGTGGTTCTGAGAGGAACTGTGCTAAGACAACATTATTGAAATTCTTTTCCCTTTAGCCGGGCCATGGAAACATGCTTCTCGGTTTTATTTTTATTTAATTATTACTCAAATTGGACTACGGATAGCACAGATGATTGTGCAATTTGGGAAAGGGAAGTGGAAAATGGCATAGGACTACAATACAAATTAGCATGGCAAAATAACTCCTCGAAGAGAATGCTAAGCCATGCAGGGAGATAGATAGTGGGTTATTTCCAAGAGATACAGTGCACTTTTCAAATCTCTCTCTCTCTCTCTCTCTCTCTCTCTCTCTCTCTCTCTCTCTCTCTCTCTCTTTCTCTCTCTGTCACTCTCTCTCGCTCTTTCTCGCTCTCTCTCTCTCAGACACACGAACACACACACACATACACACATACACACACGCAACCCCACCAACTTCATTGTCTTACTTAGATGTTTAACCAGAAAGGGTCCAATATTCTCTGAACGATCTGGATCATTTTATTGTGAAAATTAACTTTGAACATCCACTTGAGATTTAAGAATAGTTTTCATCATCGTTACCATCTAAGTGTGTTCCCCTAAGCACATATCTGTAAACTTATTTTCAATGTCATGGTATTTTGAGATGAGCATTTAAGAGGCTGCTCAAGTCATGATGAAGGTAGAGAGTAGAAAAGCCTCCTAGGTTGGATTCGGGCCATTGGAAAAGGTTTTGAGGAATGGCTGGCCTCCTACTCCACCCCCTCCAATGCTTCCTCAAGGCTCTGAGACAGGCTGCACACTGTGTACTCAGCATATGCCTGCGCACATAGCAGCTTTTATTTCCTCAGGACAGTTAGAAGTCAAAATTGAAATACTCGCTTAAATGCTTGTCTCTCATACTAGACTATCAGTACCAGAATTAAGTACATCTCCACGACAATGATACACCCAACATCCAGGTTAGCGCCTGGATCATAGCATATCGTAACGCTGACAATAAAGATGACGCAAATGATAAAATAGCTGTTACAGTTATAACGTGACCACAGGTGCCATGATGGCGCGCATACCATTTTCCGGGTTCTGAGATAAGTAATCTGATATGTGCTTCCACTTAATTGTCCTAATAGTCAGAGGGTATATGAACAATAATGATACATAAAGATATGTTTATATAAAATTATTTAAATTGCCTTAAGTCAAAGCCAGAGTAATTGGAAGAAACAGCACTTGAATGTAGACGTTTCGCTTCAAATTCCCGTGTTTCCCAGCAATATTTATTTTCATTGATTGTTCTCAAGTGCAGGGAATGACTTATTCGAAGTTTGAGTTCCTGTAATAGAATATTCATATCAGATGCCATCCTGTTGTGTTTCTGACATTGCACTCTTACTCATTCATAACGAAATCCTGTTTTTAACCGAACCTCGGTTTCTTCACAAGTCTAAATGCAGTTCTTCTTTGATAATTAGACATCCTTCAATACACAATAAATTTGTGAAACTCATGGTTTTTAGTAAACATTTAGGTATTTCCATATCAATGTTCTCCTAACCGAGATGTTAAATTTTTAGCTGTTATTGTTGTGGTTTGCTTATTTCATTCTTTTTCTGATATTTTTGAGATTATGATGTAATTGCATCATTTCTTCTTTCCCTTTCCTCCATCCAAACCTTCCCATACACCCTTCATTGCTCCCTCCCAAATTTATTCTTTTTAAAGTTATTGTTATGTGCATATATGTATATTTATATGCATATATATAATAAATATATATAGACATATGCATATATATATTTATTTATATTCCTCAATATGACAACTGAGTCTCATTAATGTCACTTGTGTGTATGCTTTCAGAGCTGAGCACCACCAGGTGGTTGATACCAGTCGAATAACCCATTGGTGTTCTTCCTGAGAAAGATTATCTCTTCCACACTCAACATTCCTTTCTTGCCTGTAGTTCTCTGCACAAGGCTGAGGTCTCACAGACTTTTCTCTGCTTATTTTGGCCTGGCTGTTGCTTTGGCACTGTGTTGTCCTTATTCAGCTCGTATTTAGGCAGACATGCTGTGAGACTTTATCATGTAGCTCCTGACACGACTAGGAACCACGGTATCTGTTTTCTTCAGTTAATGCCCTATTGGGACATTAGTCAGATGCATCTAGGAGCAAAACACACATGCAGCATCTGGCTCCATGTAATAAATCTGTCTACCTGAGGTAGGTAAAAGTCCAAGAGCTTCCCAATTCTTTTTTCATTTATTTATTTTTGCTTTTCCTGTCACTGGCAATTCAAACTAGCACAATTCCCTTAAAATCTTGATTTGTCAAATTATAGTTTACTCCATTAAGCAAAAGTCATACCATGCATCTTTCTTTTAAAAAGTGTATACACTTTGGGACCAAACTACTTCTGCTCACGCCACAGGCTCAGGCATGACTGTGTTTCAGTAGGGACTGTCTACCGGACACGCCATTATGTTCTTTAGATGGCTCATGGCTTCTGTCTAACTGAAAGCGTCTGAGACACCAACATCTGTCTTTCCTTGTGTCTAACAGAAGCTCTCACGGGCCTGTTTGGATTTCATTTCTTTGGTATTATTTTCCTGGAAGAGACCAAGAAACGAAAACAGTTTCCATTTCCAATTCAGGAACTTCTCTCTTGTTTAATTTCTCGAAATTCTGTCACAGCCTCTATGGTTCCTTCCCTGGTGTTACTTACCTTTCTTCTCCTATTTTTATCACAACTACTAAAAGAATCCAGTTGTCAAATTTTGCCTTTTCTCCTGCCTGCCCCCTGAGTTTATTAGAGTCCTATTTCCCACATCACTGTAGGCTACAGGACTGTGGAACTCCATGCTCCTTTATCAGTCTTCAATAGCATTTTCCTCGTTCTCACTCAAGCCGTCTGTAGTGTTGCCTCGAGGTCTTTGTAACTTTTATGAATCATTGCTACTGTGTTCTCTCAGCTTTAGACTACCACTGGACCCCCAGGCCAACAGCAAGAGCTGTGTTTGCTTACAGGAGCTTCACGGTTCCAGATTTAAACTCTGGCCCCTTGACAATTGCATAACCAATCACTCCAAAGCTCTGTCGCTTAAAATAAGAGTCATGGAGTTATCGTTGCTGGTGGTTCTATGAAGTTGGGGTGGCCTGGGCACAGTACTGCAGAAAGAGTTTGTTCCAGTTTAATCATATTTGTGGCCTCCTGTTACACTAAAACCCAGCCTTACACTTCAGGCCCAGTGGCATTATTTCTGGTTTTGAACGTACTGGATGATTCCCTATCTTGGGATAATTTCCCATTATTTCTTTTCCTGGATTATCAGTCAAGCCAGCTCAGACTTAATGTCACGCAGTGACTGTCCTGACACAGCTCATATCTGCACCCATCACCCAGAATCCTGGAGGGATGTCACTCGGCCTAATGAGACAGAGGGTATGCAGTGGGGTCAAAAGGAAGACAAGGCCCCTCTTAGGGAGGTAATGTCAAACTGTGAATACATAAGTGTAAATTCATTCCAGCACATTCCTTCCAATCCTAAATAATGGTGGTCTTATGATTGCTGTTCACAGTTTAATCTTGTGCTTCTTCTAGCTTCTTATGAACAATGACCAGCCCTCAAAGTCAACTCTGTTCTCATCAAGGGTGTCAATCACCCCTAAACTGTTTCCCCAATTACGCTTCACACCCATTTCTTGAGAAATAGCAACAACATAAAGTGGGAAAAGGCCTAGCATAAAGCCAATGCTTACACATTAATAGACAAATAAAAATAGCTCTTAAACTCTCACGATTTCTCCCTAGACAACACAAAACAAAATGCAAAGGCAAATTGAGGAATTCGTATTGGACTTGGGTAGAAGGTTCTATATGAGAGGGAAGTATGTTATATCATCATAGATGCTGAAAAGTTATTAGAAAGTAATATTAGATCATTCTAATTCATCTTTTAAGATAGAAAGGAAAGAAAAAACTAAGTTGTAATTTTCCCCAGTCTTAGAAACGTGTGCTCATTAGAGCTCAAGACTCATCACTTCCATCCAGAGTTAGAAGAGACATTTTAATTTCACATGCAATTCTTTTTCTTAGTAAAGAAAATGTTTCCATAGAATCTAACTCAGGGGAATCATACTAGAATCTATTACATAGTGAAAAAATGATACAGAAATATCTCTGTGCCATTACTGGACTAAAAAAGCAGAGGAAGGAAGCTAGCTTGCACTACCCATTAAAAAAAGAGAGAGAGAGAGCCCAGAAGCCCTATTCTCAGACTAGTGAAATAAACATCTTCAGTCTTCCTGTGGAGAAAAAACTACTGGAGCAAAAATACTTCAGATGAAAGCAAAGGAAGGGAGTCTGGCCATAAAGGGCCATGGCACCTATAGTTTGTTGACTGATACAATAACATGTCTATGACAGCTTTGCTGTCCTGTTGTGAAAAAGATAAAACCAACACTGTCAACAAATCTAGATTAATTCTAGATTAATACGTAGCAAAAATTGGAATTTCATTTTAATTAAAAATGGTTGGAAAACTATCTGAATGTTCATAATTCCAATATATGTAGCAACTATCCTTTTATTTTCAAATATTTATTTTTCATTATTTTAAAAAATTCTGCCCAAAATGTATTCCACATTTTTCTGCCTTACCATGAGAAATATAACATATATATACATATATATATGCATAATTATGTTCACTGAGATGATAGGAGAAAAATATCATACTACTGTTTCATTATATTGTATTCATTTGACCACTGATGAAAAATCTCCATGCGTATTTTAAGCACATGTGATTTACATATATAATTATATTTATAGATAGATTTGTACATAAGTATACATCTGTTGAGTCTGTTGAAAATAAGTTGTAGATGACTTGAAATGTTCTTTTATCAATATTTCATTAATTATGTCTTATGGATGAAGATACTCTCCTACACAGTCATAATAACTACCAAAAGTAACAACTCAGTAATAGCTAATAAAACCTGCACATTAAATTCTGAAGATTATCTTTGAAGAGAATACTTATTTTCACTGAGTAGCTAATCAACTTTAATTATGTTCACTTTGTCTCTTTGGTATCTTTACTGATGGAATTTCTCAACCTCTTTTTGTTTCTCACAATGCTCATCTCACTGTATAGCCCAAGCTACAAATTTTTCCCTGTTATTTCTGCATTTTTAAATTCAATCAAACATTTTTAAAAGGAATACTGCACAATTGATACACTCTTTTGTGATGTATCAGATCTGTAATCATATAAGATTCATATATACTACTATTAACAGTGTTATATGCCCATCAAACCACTTTGTGTAAGTTGCATTTTAATCAGCATGATTAATCATTAATCTCTGACATCGCTTTTCTAATTATATTACTTTATCAATATTTTGAGACTTTCACACATTGTGTTTGATACCATCCCTTTAACTCCTTCTTGATCTACCCTCACATTCCTACCCTACACCCCAGCTTCAAGTCCTCTTTTCTTTTCTTGTATTCATTTCTTTTTGATGACCCACTGAGTTCAATTTATGCAGCTCATATACACTTGAGAGTAGGACTGCCTGCTGGAATATAGTAGTAACATTAGATCATTAAGATCATAACAATTATTTTCTCCCATCTCCAGTTTGTTTAGCATCCACTGAGAAGCCAACATGAACTGATTCTTGTGGCTGCTGTTATAACACGAGCTATCCTATAAATACAAAAATGATGGCAAATTGACTTTGTATTTCTCTGGTCGTCTCAGTCTAGTAAATTATTACATCAGTTTAACTGGACATCAGATACAAATGATGAAGTTATCAATGAAGTGGAGGACCTGTCAGGCTGCAGGAAATATTGAGTTTGACACACACGGAGAGAAAAGGAATAAAATAATAAAATGAAGACAATAATATATGGGATGTGTGCAACATTGCAAAGATCCAATGCCAAGACCCCCCGAAGGAAAGGACAAGGATCATTAGACAGAAGCATAATTTAAATGGATAAAAGGTGGCAATGTTCCAAACCTAAAAAGAACGTCAAGTCACAGATTCAGAAAGTATTCCTGGAGCCAAAGCAGGACTAATAAAAGGATAACTCTACCTAGGCATGTCAGAAAGAAACTGCTAAAAGCAGGCAGATAAAATATTCAAATGTAGCAAGAGCCCACACAGCCTTCTAAGTGAGTCATGGTAGAACCAGCAGCTGGGTTAGAAACAGAAACAGTGGATGCTGTGGAAACAAAAATGACATCTTCAAAGTATTAGAAGAAAATAAATGCAAGCCTAAACGTCATTATGCAGCCAAAATATCATTTAGAAACAAAGATTTTCACACACGTGCATACACATAGACATGCATACATGCACATACACTCACCTGAGAAAACCTGTAAATGGAAGATCCACCAGGAAGAAAGAAAGAAAAATGAAAGAAAGAAAGAAAGAAAGAAAGAAAGAAAGAAAGGAAGGAAGGAAGGAAGGAAGAAGGGATAAAGGAAGGGAGGGAAGGAAGGAGGGGAGGGGAAAGGAGGGAGGAAAGGGAAGGAGGAAGGAAGGGAGAAAGGGAAGGAAGAAAAGAAACTTTAAGCTTAAGTAAAATTGATCCCAGATAAGGAAATGCTAATGAATGAAGCAATGGTAAAAATAAATACAAGAAGATAAATCCAAAATTTAAAAGTTGGCTTTTTAATGAATATATACTATCTAACATGTATATAGAAACAAAAAAATCCTATAAAACAATAAGGAAACACAGAATTTTTCATATGCTCATGAATTTGAATTGTCTGGTATATGGTAAAGATAGTAATTTTATCATACTTAAATAAATAGAGATGCATATTGCCAGCTCGAAGGGTTCATTTATTAAATAATACTAACACCATCTTAACTGATACCTAAACTCCACATATGACCAAGATCACAAGGAACTTTTTATATGTACCCAACTCATTTCTCTTGACATGATGGTCTGCAAGTCAATCCATAGCGTTTCCAGTGGCAGGGTTTTATGATTTCAGAGTTCAAATATAACCCAAGGCATCTAAGCATCAGAGTTCTCTTTTTCCTTCAGTTTCTGAACTACTAGGAATCAGTCCCATGGACCTGCACACACTAGGCAAGTACTCTACCACTGAGCTAAAATACCTAAGCTCATACTCTTTATTTCAGTTGTTTCTATTTGTTGGCTATTGTGAATGATGCTGAAAAAAATCATGAAAGTGTCCATTTGTTTTCAACATGCTGATTTCATTTCATTAGGATATATACCAAGCAGTAAGAGGGAGACATTGTCCCACTGTCTTCCATAGTTATGGTAACGTGCATTCCTCCTAACCGTGTCAAGAAAATACACGTTTTAAGCTGTTCACAAAACAGCCTGAAATTATGTGGTTTTGTTGCATAACTGATTACTGAACCATGCATTGAAAGAACTGTTTCATGAAATATACATAGAGTCATTATGAAAAATACTAGCGACTCCTTAGAAACGCAAGCATGGTAATTAGCCTTGATGTGGTTTGCCCGCAATTCTAGTGTAGAGAAGGATGAGGAAGAACAATGCTGACTTCACTCCTCAATAATTGCTGGTGGGTACATGAACCCTTGGAAGACTGAGAAGAATCTAATGCCCCTAAGATATTCAGGATGTTACAGGATGGAGTGAAGAACCCCGAAGACTCTCTTACCCATCGGAGTGGGTTAGAGGATGTGGTTCATGAGCTATATGAGATGAAGCTGTTGCTAGAGACTGACAAGCAGTATGCTTCCTCCTGTCTTCCTTCTATGCTTTCTAAACTCCAGTCGCATAGATACTCTCTTTCCCTGAAAAGCTGGTGCATAGCACAGTTGGTTTTTGTTGGTGGACAGCAGTTTTTGTACGTGATATACTCAGGGGGAATTTCCCACGGGGGACATCTGTGCATGCCAAGCAGTTTCCTCAGTCTGCTGTGTTCTCGTTGTCTTGATATTATCTCCTACTCTGCCATCTTAACCTCGAAACATGATCCACTTCTTGTCTCAGATCCTGTGTCCTACTGTGAACTCCTGCCCTGAAACACTCCACACAAACTCACAAGCATAGATCAGACTCCCTTGTTCGGATTAGCATCCTTGATGTAAAATGCTTGAATGCAGAGATGTTTATGGCTTTGTTTTATAGCTTGGAATATTTGCATGGCGTTCTTTATGCTTTGTTTGTACTTACATGGGAAGAGAGTGGTCTTACACACCAGTTTTGATTTGCTTGCTTTTGGACTCTGGCCCATCTTCTTGAAGTGACAAATTTTCCATTCTGACATTATGTTAGTACTCAAATAGTTTTGTATTTGAAAAATTTGGGGATTTCAAATTGCATATGTGGATACAGTGTGTGTATGTGTTTGTGTGTCTGCGTATGTCTGTGTGTCTGTGTAGGTACACATGTGCATGTGTGCAACTTGTTTATTGAGGCCAGAGGTCATGATCTGTTATTTTTCTCAATTGCTCTCTACCTTATCTTTTGAGACAAGGTCTCTCACTGAACCTGGAGCTCATAGATTCAGCAAGACTGGTAAGACAGCAATTCCAAAGGATCTGCTACCTCCCTAAGGCTGAGATTACAGACACACAAAGAGATGCTCGGCTTTCATTGAGATGACAGGAAGTAATTTATACTTTCGTTATTTCACAATAAGTGCTTTACAAAATAAGCTAATTCTCTAGATCCTGAATTTCAGGTTCTTTTCAACTGGGAATGCTTAAGCTATAGACCTTTAGCAGCTGTTTTTCACAATCCATAACATCACAATTGTTACTAATTGGTTATTTGGGTGATTGTTTATTGTCTCTTTTACTCATTAGTCTTGTTCATCCATTTATTTCAAGCCTTCAGGATAGAGAAATTTCAGCCATAAATTCTTGGCTAGTCAGTTTGTGGGTGTAGACAAGGTCTTTTATAGAATCGTCTGAGAAAAGATGGAGAAATATGAGCTGGTCATGGTTCAGTTCAGTTGAATCAACAGTCTCAGATGAAATGACCATTTCCAAGGAATAGAGATTAAAGAGGGTCTGGAGACAATGTGGGTTGTGCAGAATCCAACCACGTGATGAAACAATGATTTATTGTCTTTGTTGTAAATAAAAGTCACCTTTATACTCTCTTAGAAGCAGCAAGTTTCAAGGCCTCATGCCCCCCTCTTGGGGTTCATGTTTCCATAGGGAAACTCTCCAAAAACCTTGTGGGTTTCTGCAGGATTTGACTTTCAGCTGACATTTTTGTTTTGTCCCATTGATTTTTTTTTTCTCTCAGGTGTTCTGTTACCAGCTGCTTGAGTAAAAACACTTCTGATAGGCTTTCTATTTCAGATACTGGGGGTTGAAGACTGGGGATTGAAGCCCATAAATCTAGGATTGACTTAAATACCTAGACCAAATAAACATGTCTTTAAATGTCATCTTAATTCATGACAAATAAGCTGAAATATGCTACAACTAGCATTCATACAAGGTTGATGAACACTTCCATGTAAATATTTTAACTTAGTTTGATAAAGACTGTATTGTAAAGCAAAAGGAACATGTGGACACTACAGCTGATAATACTTGAATAATTAAATTATTATTCAGTTATGGTTGAATATTGTTATTCCCTGTCTCTGAGTACAAATTCAGATTTGTTAATTGTACAAAATAGCAAGTGAAATATAAATTAAAGCATGGAGGAAGCTTCCAATTAAAACACAAAGCCAAAGGAAACAATTCAAAAATTTTACTTCCAGGCATGGTGGGTTTGTGCCTACAATGCCAGTGCTCAGGTAGCTGAGTTAGGAAGACTGCTACAAGTTCTAGGTCAATATGGGCTACATAGTGAGTTCCACATGAGAACAGACTACAGAATAAGATGCTAACTCATGGGAATGAATGTGTGTGTGTGTGTGTGTGTGTGTGTGTGTGTGTGTGTGTAAACATATATACTAAGTTCTTAAGTGCGGTGATTTTTAAAACACAGTAAAAAAAAAAAACCTAGGATATAAATCTACAACATGGGCAATTTACAGGGAACAATCACAGTGGCTACATCAATATATGTAATGCTCAACCTGTCCCATAATAAGGAAAAAGCATATTAAAGTGAATTATGTTTCATAAGGCTGGCAGGGATTAAAAGGAGTGAAACTTTCAAACCTTGGCAGTTATACAAAACAGCTATTTTCCTACATGTTTAGTAGAAGGCACAAAATTGGAGAGGTTACTTTGGAAGACACACTGACAATCTATCAGAACAGTACATCTATGCTGATTCAGCAACTCTTCTAAGAAACAATTTTAAAGAGATTTTCACAGATGAGTATCAAGAAATGCGTGCAATAATATTTTTTGCTGTTGTGAAATTTAGCGATGTAAACATCCATCGTATTATTTTCTAATAGATTAAGTTACTCTATTCTTATTTTATTCTTATTTAAAAATTGAGACAAACTTTATGTACCAGTGTACACCCTCGCCCTAATGTTGCAGGGGAAGCTGTCACAAAATGCAGAGGTTAAAGATAGTAGCACCGTTTTCATTAGATAGAAATCCATAAAAGAAAACAGCAAATACAAATAAATGGGAAGGAATAACAGAACACATAATGGTCATGACCTTTTCATAATCAAGAAAAGATTCCTATCTCGGCTGAGAATACAGAGTGATGCAGGAAAGACAGAATGATGCATCTCTACATGATGTGATGGTTAAATCTTCTTTCTGTTCATTTGTGTCGTTTAGTTTTTGTGGAACAGCACTGCCCTGTGTAGCCCAGGCTAGCCTCCAACATGCATCAATTGCATTTAGGATATTTACATCTGTGTTCATTGGGAGATCGGCCTTGAAACTTCTTTTTTGTTGTCTTTACCTGGTTTGGGTATCAAAGTATACTGGCTTCATAAAAGAAAAAGTTGAAATAAATAAATAAATAAAAAGTTAAGTAATATCCCCTCCATTTCTATTTTATGGAATAGTTTGAGGAATATTGACACGACATTTTCAGAATGGGTCTTTGGGGGGATATTAAAATATAATTACTTAGTTCTATTTTATGGTCAAATCTATGCATGCACAGATAAAAATTAGTCAAAGCATTGACACAAATAAAGCAACAACATAAGCTTAACATAGTCTTAGCTATAGTCTGTTTATGCCATATCTTAAATCGCATTAAGATATTATGTAATAAAATTCACATAAATGTTATTATTGCAACTTAATTTTATAGGACCTGGACGGTAACTGATAATTATGTTAACAGAAAAGGAGTGGTTGACTTTTAATATTCTCTGTTCTGAAAATTGAGGTAGGGAAGACATTGAAACAAACCATGGTAAGGTAATCTATGAATCCTGATGCAGAAGCATTGGCCGTCTCCCAATCTGTTCAAACATGAATCACTGAAGACTCACAAGTTTAGGCTAAGCTACAGTCCTCATCTTATAAATCTTTTTGATAAGTGATAAACTAAAAGAATCCCATTCTGCTGCACTCGTAGACAGGAGCCTAACATAACCGTCATCAGAGAACTGCAGCAAACAGAAGCAGAGAACCACAGTCAAATGTTAGCAGGAGCTCAGGGAATCCTATAGAACCGGGTGGGGGAGGCGGAGGCAGCAGAAGGATTGTAGGAGCCAGAGCGATCAAGGGCATCACAAGAAAACCCACAGAATCCGTGAACCTGGGTTCATAGGGGCCAACAGAGAGAGAGAGACTCAACTGACAAAGCCTACATAGGTCTGACCTAGGCCCTCTGCATATATGTTACAATTATGTAGTTTGATCCTCTTGTGGGACTCCTAACGGTGGGAACAGGGGCTGTGTCTTGACTCTTTTGCTTGCTTTCGGAACCCTTTTCCTTCTACTGTGTTACCTCCTCCAGGCCCAACCTTATTATGAGGGGAGATGCCTAGTCTTATCGACCTTGATAATAAGCCTTTGCAGCCTGCCCTTTTCTGAAGGGAAATTGAGAAGTGGATGAGGGGTGATGGGGTGGTGGTGGGGGATATGGACCGGAAGGAGATGAGGGGGAGAAACTACTGTTGGAATATAATATATGAAAAAAAAATGTGAAAACAATTTTAGTAAAAGAAAGCCTGCTCCCCAAGTAGCTAATTTTATTCACCCAGAATAGGTGCTAATATTTAAATTGTTTTCCATTGTTTGAGAGGCCATAACCTGTCTATTTGATGGCTTAAAATATGAAAATGGGCCAGGTCTGCTCGGAATAACGGACAGCAGGGGCCCTGCTTCGCGGTGCGTCCTGTCTTCCTGCGGACTAGAGAGGAAGCCAGCCTTTTCGCCCACTTCCCCCAGCCTTTCAACCCAGACGTGGTCCAATTAGATGTCTAAAATGGACGGCACAGAAACTGTGCCGCTCGCAAGCTGCAGAGAAATGCATCTTTGATCACTGTGGTGGACAGCTGCTGGGCCTCGAATCCCGACCGCTTGCTTCTTCAGAGCCCTCAATTCCACTTTCATCCTGACAGCTCCTTTCAAACACGGCAGGAGCTGCTTTGAAAGCTCTGGACTCCACACCGAAAAACAATCCAAACCAACATCATGCAACAGTTCAGGAGGAAAGCATCCAGCCAAGCATTTAGACAGCACCTCAGTCTGGTGAAAGAACTCAGACTCATTAGTCTTCAAGCCCTTGGGAAGGAGCAGGAGATTCTGCAGCTATTCAACGAAGCATAATGTTTTTACTTCTGGGTTAAGAAGACACAAAATTTATTATATAACTTTACTTTTGAAATGACCAGTAGGAAATGTCAAGCTTCCAACTGAGGTATGGTTCAAAGGATGTCTTCTTAGAGCAGGAGCTTTAACGGAATCATGGAAGCAAAAATGTTGAAGACACCGGAGGTTCCGATTCATAGCTCTGAGACATTTGTTTGTTTTGTGTTTTTGTTTTCTGGAGTAATTTTTTCCATTCATTTCTTTTGGGGTCTGGAAATTTGTATGAACTAATCTAGATTACTTGATGAATGACAAAATATTGTATTCCTAAGCCCTTCTGGTATCCACTACTTACAGACTTGGATTCAAGTAAAAAAAACATTGAGGTTGAGGTTTCAATTTCTATGTGAGAAAAAAATAAAGTTGGCTAGTTCCCTAGATTTGATATTTCTCTATGTTAACACAAACTGTGACTGATCCACAAGAGTAGTCTGGACCAAGACCTACCTTTTTCTTGTGGTAGGAATTTTTATTGCTATTCCTGCGGAGTTTCAACAGCGTCAGTATGGATTCTATGCTGCCAAAGTCCTACAGTCTCAGTCTTTTCACCAGATAGGAAATGATACAGTGGTTGACCTAAAAAGAACTAGGCACAGAGGAATATGTGAAGTCTGCTCTGGACCAGCAGCGCTTCCAATAGGCACACACACACACACACACACACACACACACACACACACACACCACTGTCCACTGTGATCACGTCCATCCCTTCCTCCAACCCAGACCTATACCTTTGTCTATGCCCACACACCTTCTGACATTTCTTATTCCTTCAGGTGAATATTTCCCAGCAGCCCTGGTACCCAGAGAGGCTCAAGAAAACCTCATGCTCATCACATTTTAATTTCTTTTTTTTCTGTTCTTTTTAATTCTAGTAAATATGAATTTCTGAGAAGTTTGTCTCTTCTCTTCATCAGAATATTAGCCATGGTTTTTTGTTGTTCTTTCTTCCTTCCTACTTTCCTTCCTTTTTTTCTTTCTATTCAACCGTCTTTTTTGATACAAGTTTTCTTGTTTTGTTCTCTTTCTGTCTCTCGCACCCACAATCTTCTTTTCTCAAATGTCTACTTCTTATCAATTGCCCTTTCAAATATAAAAATAAGTATTAGATGTGCAGATAGACCTCAGGATTCATTAGCAAGGAAGGAAGGAATCTGATGGTCTAAGAGTCTGTGTCCAAGGGAAGGGAAGAGCTGTAATATAACATAACACAACATAGCATAAATAGCACAGCATCATATAACATCAGTTCACATCGCATCATGTCACACTGTGAATGTTAATGTTAAATACTTTGCATGATCTCACTGTTCCTGGCTTCGAAATACACCTCTGTCTTCTGCAATGGCTGTTGGCTCTAGAGCAGGAAGTCTTTAACTCGGTTTCTCCAGATTAAGCCAGCTTTCAACAAGCACCAGTGGAGAGGGGTGGCTATCCATTGCCTGTGTAGAAGGAAGAAATCTAGAAGTCCAATTGCTTTGTATATAGATTTTTTTCATTCACCCAGGTTTCCAAACATATACCTCACCACCATGGTCCAGGCATTCTGGAAGCCAGAGTCTTACAGGTGCCCCTCCTCGTACAGGCATTTGGGTTTCTATTTATTCTAATTATGGTAACTTTTTTTGATTTCTCAAGTTTTTTTTTATCTTTCATCAACTGTTGTTTCTTGTGTTCTCTTTTGTCCTCTGGGTTAATAACTGTTTGCTCTTTGATGATACCTTACTAAAGGGAGAGATTCTGAAGGGAGAGCTGGCAAACAATCTTCCAAGTTTGCATCTAGGAGTTCCATAGCTAACTGCCCATCTTTATAAACCCCAGCCAGGATCATGGCTATGCTATTATTTTGGACAATATGTCATACCACGTAACAACTACAGCTTTACTAAAATATGCCTTTGGCTACCTTATTAATATAAAATTTTAATTTGTACCAGCTGACATCTTCACTGAGGTAAGGATACACATGGCACCAGTCTGTCATCTAAGCCAAAACAAGGTGGCTTATAATTTACCTTGAAGCCTGAAGACCAGCCAGTGCGACCTCACCTCTATATCACGCTTGCTAACACTTGGAAGAGAGAACTGGCATCACACTGTAAAGCTCAATGAATTAATGCCTGGCCCTCATTTTGAGTAATGGGCTTTCTATTTCCTCCTCAATTTAAATGTCAGCTAATTATTAATCTGCCATGTTCCTGTGTGCACCAGTCTCGTAACACCCTTTCAAGCCTGCTTCATGCTGCTGGAGTGTAGATGCTTGATCACAATATATTGCATGGCCAAAACAAGGCATAGATCACAGGAAAATGTCCTCAATCCCCCGGCAGGAATCACTTGTTGTGGACACCTCTTTGAACTCCTTTTGCACGCCACGCAGTTACAGTGTTTGTTTCGGTTTTCAGCGCACACATAAAGAGAAGAGTGTGAACCACATCTGTGGCCTGGGAAACAGGGAAGAGTTCCGATACCAATTAAGGACTTAATCCCCGGACAGCTGGCCACGGGCCTTGTTAATGATCCTCGACAGAGAGTTACATGGAGATATTGACTGTGGGATTTGTATTTGTGTAGCTCAGTGTCTAGCACAGCGTCGGGCCTATAAATATTCAGTATATGCTTGTAAAATGAAAGAATAAATGAGAATAACTGTTGGCTTGCTTGCGGATAAAATGCAATTAAGGCTAAATCCTTTCCATTAAGATTACTACTTATCTGTAGCTTCGGAATTAGCCAACCATAAGAAATGTCAGCGAGACTCCTAATAAGGCAGAACTCAATATTTTAATTGGAAAATAATGTAGAAACCAAAAGTGTACAAAATAGAGTGCCCCCACATATATTCTTCAGGGTTTGTTTTTGCTTTAAGACGGCTTCTCAAAGAATTCTATGTAGAACCTGTCTCCAAGACATGCAATTGCTAGTCTGTGGTTTAAGGATCAGAGAGAGACACTTAAAGGCAGCAGAGGTAGGGATGGAAACATTAGTATGATGTTGCTAAAATGGATGATCCTCAAACATGCAATAAATCACACACACTCACACATGCACACACATAATGTGGTCATAAAATGATACATAGACAGACTCGTTTTATAAAACAACAGAGAAGGATTGAAAGCAAGTATGCAGAAACATAAAAATGTGTTAACAGAATACAGATTTGAATAATAGGTCACTAAAACCCAATCTTAAGGTATCTGAAGAAAATATTTGGTTAATGGAGCAAAACTGACAATCAACACTGTAATATTAAAAGGTTCTGAGATGAGAGACAAAAATGAGAAATGGGAAAAAAGGCATCATGTGTCAAGCAGACTCAATACTGCAATGTGTTCTCACAAAAACTTCACGTTTCAAGTTCAATTACAAATGCTCTAAACTTCAAGTATGTGAGAGAGTAGCTGGGCCTGGTGTCACATGGATGTAATTCCAGAATCTGTGAGACTGCAGGACTAGGAATTCAAGGCCCCTGTCAACAAAACAAAAAGTCGTGTTGTGGGGGAATAATTAAGCAGCAAAGCAAATTTCAGAGTTTCGACTCTCGACATCAGTGGAGAGCTGTATTCAATTAGTGCCGTGCTGCGCACCGCGCCCCCGTGTCTGCGCTCTGTGCGCTGGCACCCAGTTCGCGAGCTTCGGGCAAAGGGGCTGGAGGTTAAAATACACAGACACACACAGACAGAGAGACAGCGACACGGGTCATCCTTGAATTCCCCAAGAATGCCCCCTTTATTGTGTTCAGGGGCAGATTATATAGAGATAGCCACGCCCCAGCCAAACCCACCAGAAACCACTCTCCTGCCATCAGGAACTCCTGAAGGTCTCGCGCTCAGAGCAGCTGTAGGCACTCAGATCAGGGGATTACAAGAAATTCAGGATCTGTTGGGAGCACAACAGTGCCGGAAACAGCAGCAGAACTGAGACTCTGGGCCGCTTACACTTGTGTGGTGGCCGTGAGGATGTCCTAAGACAGCGGTTCCCAACAGCTTTTCCACTCAGGTAACCTTCTTCATATACCAGTGACATATGAGAACTATGGGAAAATTCAAGATGCATCGTTGCAAGTCCCACAAATTCATCTTAGCGCCCTGTGTTTACCTTTATGCTTTGCTTATTGTTCACACACGCCTCGGGAGGACGCAACCTCCAAGCCGCTTAGATCTGTCCATAGACAGGTGGTGAGCAAGTGTTGATGTGGAAGGTGTTGAGATGTAGATCAAAGGATATGCAATGTCAGTTAAGAAAGAATAAGCTCGGGACATCTATTTGCAACACCGGGCATGGAATTGATAATATATTATATTCTTGAAAGTTTCTCAGATTACTCTTGCCGCAAAAGAATAGCAGCATGAAGGACTATTAGCATGTTAACTACCACGTCATCATTCAACAGCGTCTGTCTGTATGCGTCTCTATGCAAGTTTCAAAACACATGTGTAACGTAGCACATTTGATGTTATATTTAACCTTTAATTATATTGCTGAATGTGATCCCATATAGCCTACTAAAAGCATATACTACAAACAGAATAAAATCTTTAAAATTATACAGCTATAAACTTATCAGAAGAACATAAACCAGGTTACCGGTTTGTTCTGAAGCTCTTCAAGTTTTAAGTTTCTGTCCCCACCCACAGTAATTTCACGATGTCCTCGAAGCCTTGTTTTTCTTTTTCAAAGACAAACCATGATCATGAAATAAAAAAAAATATTCTGTTTTTTTTTCTTTGAATTTTCAAGACAGGGTTTCTCCGTAGCTTTTGGTTCCTGTCCTGGAACTAACTCTTGTATACCAGGCTGGCCTCGAACTCACAGAGATCCGCCTTCCTCTGCCTCCCGAGTACTGGGATCAAAGGTGTGAAAAACATATTCTATGGGAGTATTTTCTGTTAAAATTTCTCATGGAAAGAACTGCAGAAAAAAGACGTTTTCCTAAAGAATTATCCCAAACCTGCAATTGGGATGTAATAAATAAGGGAAGAATAAATTTGTAAAAATAAATTATTCTCTGATTAGCTAATGTGTATGCAGATGCAGAAGGGCAGGCAATTGGAGATAGATTTGAGGAATAAACATGGAGATTTGAAGATGAGAATTCCGAGCCTTGGGTGGTCATGTTTACACTGAAGGCCTGTGATCTTCTCTAGTGAGGAATTCTCAGTAGTTAACGAGAGAAAATTCTCACCTTAGTAGTAATAAGGACTACTGCAATGTGCAAGATTGGGGGGCCAGGGGGGGTGGAGAGATGGCTCAGTGGTTAAGAGCCCTGGCTGCTCTTCCAGAGCTAATGAGTTCAATTCCCAGCAACCACATGGTGGCTCACAACCATCTGGAATGAGATCTGGTGCCCTCTTCTGGCCTTCAGGCATACATGGAGGCAAAATGTTGTATACAGAATAAATAAACAAAATCTTTAAAAAAAAAAAAAAGATTGGGGGCCAGGAAAGAGACAGCATAATGGATACACATAATTGAATTCATTTGGTGGGGAGTTTAGCGAGCGCCCACAAACTAGATGCCTTAAACCCTAGAGACTTAGGTCTGGAGGCTGGAAGTCAGAATGGAAGGGCCCAGAGAGACTGGCACTTCCGAGGGAACTAAGGGAAGAATCTGGTTCAGCCTTCTTTACCTGACCATCTTCGTGTCTGTAGTGTTTCCCCTCTGCCTTTGTGCTGTCTTCTTTCTGTACAATGTGTGTACAATTAGGCCCTCTTACTCGTTCCTCTGAAAAACAGTGGATTGGGATGCGCCTGATGACTTTGTTTCAACTTGTTTATTTCTACAAAGGCCATCCTGCAAATACAGTCACATTCTGAGGTCACAGGATTTACTATATCAACATAGCAATTCGGAGAGCAGGGACAACACATTCCAACCTATGCAATAATTGTGCCTTTCCAAATTCCTAATGTATTTCCAAAACTTAGCATTTCATCTCGTTTCATTGCTTTAATTTTTAAGGAGAAATCCTCCTCGATAACAGAGATCTTAGGCTTATTATTGTGACCAGTCAAGCATATTATTCTGCTCAGTAGTACACTTGACCTCATTTGAGCTTCTGTGGTAGACAAGCCACTGAAGTAGACACAGAAAGCATTTCTAATGAAGTATTAGAAGCAGGATTTTAAAGCTGTCCAATCACAAACCTCTCAGTGGCAAATAACTTTGGCATTGTGATTTGAAGCGCTAAATCCAAGGACTTACAAAATAAAAGGTTTGAAGTCAAGAGTCACTCCTCATTGATTTTCATAGAATACCGTTCCTTTATTCCTTGAAATTAGTGAGAGCTGGGCGGTGCCCCTATCCACCGAGATTGCAGGCAGAGCTGGTCCTGGGCTAAAGAGGTAGATACTCCTGTCTCAGACACAAAACTAGATGTCAAAAGCCTGATAATTAAGATTAATTTTGTTCTCATACAGTATCCTTGTTGAAAAAATTAGTGCAATAACGACAAAAAAGGTGTTTGATTAGGTAAGAGCATTTGTAAACAAGCACAAGGACAGGGGTTCAAATCTCCAGACCTACACAAAAATGCTAAATGCAGTCACATATGTGTCGGCAACCCCAGTACTCTAGAAGGACCAGGCAGCAGAGACAGGAGGATTGCCTGCATGGGACAAACCTGGGCCCTCTGCTTGTGGGTAACAGTTGTGTCACTTGGTCTGTTTGTGAAGCTCCTAGCAGTGAGATCAGGACCTGTCCCTGGAATTTAGCTGGCCTTTGGGAATCTATTCCACATGCTAGGTTACCTTGCCTAGCCTTGATGCAGGGGAAGGAGCTTGATCCTGCCTCAAGTTTATGTGCCATGCTATGTTCAAGCTCATGGGAGGCCTGCCCTCTTCTGAATAGAAAAGGAAGAGTGGGTGGTGAGGTGGGTATGTGGGATGTGGGGGATGGGATGGGAGGAGAGGAGGTGGGGGAAACTGTGGCTGGTATGTAAAATAAATGAAAAATTTTAATTAATAAAATAGAGAGAGAGAGAGAGAGAGAGAGAGAGAGAGAGAGAGAGAGAGAGAGAGAAGGAGGGAGGGAGGGAGGGAGGGAGGGAGGGAGGGAGGGAGGGAAGGAAGGAAGGAAGGAAGGAAGGAAGGAAGGAAGAAAGAAAGAAAGAAAGAAAGAAAGAAAGAAAGAAAGAAAGAAAAAAAGAAAGAAAGAAAAGCTGAGCAAGTAGTCATGGGAGCAAGCCAGTAAGCAACAATTTTCTACTATCTCTGTTTCAGTTCCTCCCTCCAGGTTCTTTCCTTCAGTTCCTGTACTGA
The DNA here is from genome assembly GCF_037038515.1 of Microtus pennsylvanicus. Lineage (NCBI taxonomy): Eukaryota > Metazoa > Chordata > Mammalia > Rodentia > Cricetidae > Microtus > Microtus pennsylvanicus. Next base: position 16,222,022 of record NC_134598.1, read on the forward strand.
TCTTCAGGACTGTTGTCTTAAGGTATAAGATAAAATAAACACTTTCCTCCCAGAAGTTGCTTTTAGTCAGTGTTTTAACCCAACAGTAGAAAGTCAATTAGGGCAGCACTCTCCGCTCTTTACCAAACCTGTACGTGTATCTAGGGCTCATACCTTAGCCATCATTTTAATTGTTGCTTTTTCATGTCTACACCATATCCTTTGATGCTTCACAAAAATCTCAAATTTTTTAAATGCTACCTACTTACTGGTGATTCTATATTGCCCGCTCCTATTTCCTTATTTCCTCTTTACATACAAATCCCATTGCCTATTTGATAGTCTTATGCAGATGTTTTATAAAAAATTATAACTAAGAAAAAACAAACATTCGCATCTAAGCCTGTTTCCTCCCTAATCTACCCATTCACTTGCTCAATCTAGTGCAGCTAGCTCCCTATTTCCCAATCTGCAAGGGCCACCTAGAGGCACTGTTCTATTTCCAAAGCACATCCCAAATCCACCCACATCTCTCCATTTCCAAAGCTGCAGCCCCACCCTTCCAATTCACCATAATCTGAAGTATTAATGTTACCTCTTAGCACATCGCCTTTCTCCAAAGTGAATCCACACATGCGCCGGTTTTCATTGTCTGCCCACAGGTGAAAATCACATCGCAGCACTGCTATCGCTACTTACACTTAAAACATAAATCCAAGCTCTTCTCCAAGAATATAAGGCTTTGTTTGATCAATCTTTGCCTCCTCCTGACATCCCTCTATCTCTAGCCATTAATTCTTATTCAACCACACACACACATACACACAAACATACATATGTACAGAGATAATCACATAGACAAAGTCACATACACACAGAATCGCATACAAAAACAGTCACATACACAAACATACACAGAGCGAGAAAAACCTCATACACATACAGTCACACACAGAGAGAATCTCATACAAGCACAGTCACAAACACACACACATACACACATACAGAATCACATACACACAGAGAACCTCATACTCTCACAGTCTCTCTCTCTCTCTCTCTCTCTCTCTCTCTCTCTCTCTCTCTCTCTCTCTCTCTCTCTCTCTCACACACACACACACACACACACACACACACACAGTGTGTGTGAGGGAACAATTACATTTCAGGAGCCTCACTCTTTCTTTACCTTGAATCCACCAAGTTCATTTCCAGTTCAGGGTTTTATTTAGCCACAGTTTCTTCTGCCTAGAATGTTCTTTCTCTTCCAGTTGTCCTGATTTAGGTTAAGTGGAATTATCTCCTCTGAGAAGATTTTCTCTGTCAGACTCTGCCCACACTGTTTGTTTTATCTCCTCTTCAAAGGACTTAACTAAAATTACCTTATTAATTTATTTGTTCACAGACTCTTTCCCCTATCCGAAGCAGGGGATTTGTGTTGATTGCTCCCAGTGGTATCTCCTGAACCTCGAATGTGGTCTGCCCACAATCCTACTCAATATGTGTGCACTGGGTGAACAACTGGATGAATTAGTTGATAAAACCTGACATCCCGGAGCCCTATCTGTGACTCAGAGGCTGGAAGCACAGTGTCACAGATATTTTCCTCTGAGAACCTGCGACCTCCCTGGGAATCTGCTTCCAAAGAACAGGACCTGAGATCATGTCTTTTGGGGTCAGAAAGAGGTGGGTTCTTTTTTTTTTTCTTCTCTTAGAAGAAACTATCAAAAATGTCCTATTCTGAGACAGGTAGATCTCTATCCATTAGTACCTACTCAAACATCACACACACACAAACACACACAATCACATACACACATACATAAACACACACAATCATTCACACAGAGAGACAGAGACAGACAAACACACACACAGACACACAGTGGAGGGGGGGGCGGTTTCAGATTCACATCCAGTTGCAATTCACTGACAGGTGAGACTCAGTTTTTCACAGTAGTTTCTGCTTCTGACTTGGAGATAACAAAACCACAAATTTGTCTCCTTCAGCCATGTCTGTACCAATCACTTTCTCCTACAAAACTACTATCTAAAATACTTTTCCTGCCTATTTTCTACCTGTAAGGAATCAAACCGATTTTGTAAACTTTAGGTTGTATTTGTTTAAGTCCCTGAATATTTGAAAAAAGGTGTTTTTAATATATTTGTTTTTATTCAAGTTCTTATGAACTTTTCCCCCTACTTGCTGTTCTGTAAGACATGATACCTTGGCAGTGTTAGCATATAAGGTTGTTTTGTTCACAAAGAAATAAATCAAGAATATAAAAAAAGACACAATCATAACATACATACAGAGGACCTAGGTCAGTCCCATGAAGGCTCCCTGGTTGTAGGTTCAACCTCTGTGAGCCCCTGTGAACCCAGGTTAGCTGAATCTGAGTTGTTTTGTGGTGTCCTTGAATCCTCTGGCTCCTACAATCCTTCTAGCCCCACCTCTACAGAGTTCCCTAAACTAGGGATTCCTAGCTTGGCTGTGGCTCTGTACATCTGTTTCCATCCGTTGCTGGATGAAGCCAGTCTGATGACAATTGGGCTAGACACCAATCTATCCGTATGGCAGAATATCATATATGTCATTAGGCATCATTACATTGATATTTTTGAGAGCTATGTTTGGTTCTAACCTAGGTCTCTGGGTCTACTGGCTCTCCAGACAGTATCAGGGGTGGGCTCCTTCTCCTGTCCTGGGTCTCTAATTGAACCAATCATTGTAAAGAATTGTTTTATCTATCCTGGGTTTTTTGTTTTGTTTTGTTTTGTTCTTCTATGAAGCTAAGTATTGTTCTTTCAAGGTCTATAAAGGAACTGTGTTGGGATTGCATTGAATCTGTAGATAGCTTTTGGTAAGATGGTCATTTTGATCCATGAGCATGCGGGATTTTTCCATCTTCTGATATCTTCTCCACTTTCTTTTTTCAAAGACTTGAAGTTCTTGTCACACAGGACTTTCACTTGCTTGGTTAGAGTTAAACCAAGATTTTTATATTATCTGTGACCATTGTGAAGGGTGTTGTTTCTCTGATTTCTTTATCTACCCATTTATCATTTGTATATGAAAGGGCTACTGGTTTTTTTTTATTGAACTATATATTTTCCCTACTCCCCTGCCTGATATTTTTTGAGTTAATCTTGTATCCAGCCACATCAATGAAGGAGTTTATCAGCTATGGTAGTTCCCTGGTAGATAGTCCCTGTTTTAAATTTGCTGCTTTTGAAGGGAAAAACCTGGCTGCCTTAAAACAAAGTTTTAATTTTAATTTTCTTTCATGAGTTCTGCCAATGAATTAAAACCTATAACAAGGATTATAAGAGACTCAGAAGGAATTGGTCTCAAATTATCTCTGCCTTAATGTTACTTTAGGCAGTAATTCATGTCACTGTCATTTGGGATAATCAGTAAATAAATAATAACAGTTTTTAATCAATCAATTATTTCAGGAAAAACAAGTAGGAGTAAACTTTGCATGCTGAACTGTGCACACTCTACACACACACACACACACACACACACACACACACACATATATATATATATATATATATATATATATATGTCTATCTGTGAATAGCTATATTTATTCAATCCGTACATCACTTGCCAGTGAGCATCTTCCCAAACACATGCAGGTAATCTGGAGAAGAACATAAGTTTGAAAACAGTATTTCAGAACTGCTAAGCCTGTCCTCCCTACCATATCAGCTATATTAAAATATTAATGCAAGTACATACTTTTCCTTGGTGGAATGGCCATCTGAAAGCTTTCTTAAAATTACTCTTTTCATATTTAGTAAAAAGTTCTTACTTCCATCTTCTCGGTAAGTGTGGATCTTGCATAAGTGACATAGTGAGTCGCCTGAGACGCACCCTTTTGATTCATATTAGCTTTAATATCATCTACGAATTCCAGGAAACTTGGTGTGCTGTTGCAAAGGCAAATGGCATTTCACTTCATCTTTAAACTAATTTAGCCGTGCCTCAGAAACCTCATTCTAACAAGATAAAAGGAAATGACAAATTCAGCAAGGTTCTGTGGCCCTTTCTCCTATATGTATAGAACTTGCCATCACATAGGAAAATTTTCATTCAGTCCTTTGAAGTTAATCTGAGTTCCTCATAACTGAACATCATGGTTTCTGAGAAGGAAACCTTAGTTCCATAATACCTAGCTAAAAATCTGAGCATGTTTATTATATTTTAATGGACAAATAGTTGTATATATTCATGGGATATATTGTTATATTTTAATTCATGTTTACAATGTAGACTAGTCAACATTCCATCACTTCACATGTTTACTATTCATTCATTCATTCATTATTTTTGTGACAGAGTCTCACTGCTGATCTCAGTACATAGCAAAGATTAATGAAGAATCAATCCTCCTACCTCTATTTTCTCTGTGTTGGGAATATAGGCATGTACAGCTGTGACAAACGACTTATTATTTGTTATTAAAAACATATTCAAAATCTATCTTCAGCAATTTTAGGTGCACAAGATGTCACATTTATTATAGTCACCATTCACTGAATAGCTCACTAGAAATCATTTCTATCTAACTATAACAGTTCACTCTGCATTGTAAATCTTCTTCATTTGCAAGGTGGAACTTGTGCGAACAAGCACATTTAGACTTCTTGCATTGTTTTTGCTAAATATTTTAATGCAAAATTGTTCAAGAGCAAGAACCCCAAATCAGCTGTTGATGGGGGTTTCTGTCCCGCCTGATCCCATAGCTGTTCAGTCCCAAAGAAATACACAGATGCCTACATTACTTATAAACTGGTTGGCCTGATAGCTCAGGCTTCTTGTTAACTAACTCTTACATCTTAAATTAGTCCATAATTTTTGTCTGTTAGCCACATAGCTAGGTACCTTATATCAGAGAGGCATTCTCGTCTTGCTTCCTCTTGGTCTGGGTGACGACTACAGACTGAGCCTTTCCTCTATATTTTCTGCCTGGCTACTGATTAATCAGTGTTTTATTAAAACAAGTGACAAATCTTTACAGAGAACAAGACCATTGTCCCACAGTAAACAGCTGCTACTCAATAAATCACACACGTTGCCTAATAACATTGGCATAACTCCTATCCCATGTGAGACACATGACTAGACACCAGGATCACAAGTATATGGTTGCTGCCCCTAAGGTATTTACCCATCTAATAGAAACACATAAGCAAAATGGCATTATAGTGTGTAGTAGCAGATACTATACTAATGATATACTTTGTGTGCAAGGGGGATCTTAGACAGCATCATTTTTGAGGTGGTACTAAAAGTCCGGAATGGATGAATTTGGATCTACTAAACAGAGATAACCATTTTGGATGGCAGTAACAGAGCATGTATGAAAGTATTGGATTTGAAATGTCAAAATCAAGTTAAAAATTTAAAGAATACATAAAAGCTAAAAGAATATGCAGAATTCTCTGAGTATATGTAGTTAAGCATCAGGAACATGTATTGTTTAGATTTTATGAGTTAGTTGGGAGATCAAACTTTTTTGAAAGATGTGGAATGTTGTGGAGTACTTTTATTCACTCCAAGATGTGAGGCATATGGCTCTGTAGGAGAATTCTTACTTAATATGCATGAAGTTTAATCCCCAATATAGAAAAAGAAAATAGTCACCCCAACAGCAATGTGTGTCACATGTTAAGATGGGAAGAGACAGAGTTGATGTGGAGAAATACACGTAAATATATTGAAAAGTGCTAAGAGTTTGGCCATGACCATTGAGGACGAAAGAAAGGACAGATTCAGAAGTAACACTTCATAGTACCTAAGACTGAATGGTATTAGTAGTATGAGAAGGACCTAGAGTATCTCCACACCCTCAGCAATTGTGTTGATGTCACTACTCAACAAATTTAATGACTATGTCACTGAATGGTTTATTTATCTAACATGCAGCAGTAATTGGTGTGGAGGAGGTGTGTGTGTGTGTGTGTGTGTGTGTATGTATGTGTGTGTTGTATATTTGCATGATGCAGACATGTGAGTGTTCACAGTGCACCCATGCAGAGACTAGAGTAAGATATCAGTTATCTTTCTTCCTCTGTTTCTGGGTCTTTCACTTTGGACTAGACTGGCTGGCCAGAGAGTTTGAGGGATGTGCCTATCTTTACTCTGGTTATGAATATCCTATGACTCTTCCGTTTTGTGAATGTCTACTCTTTCCATTAAAATAAAATCAAAAAGCCCTAGATATATCCCCATTTCCCTAACATTCAGTAAAAAGAAAGGTATATGAATAGAGACAGTACAATCAATTCACACTGCTCAATGATGTTACTGTAGTGAACTGGGGAAATGATTCTGTACTATCTTAGGCAAGTAAATGACAAATATCTAGTTAATTAGAAAATCTATTCATTACTCATGCAACAAAATCACAGTGTAAAACATTTTAAAGTTAATAGAAGGTATTTCAGAATCTTAAAGACTATTGGGAACAGGAAACACAAATTGTTGATGTTATGAATGCTTGAAAATGTCACTTCCTTCAGGGCTCTTCTATTAAACTGTATACTAAGTCATTTTTACTATACCAAGGTCTAAGAAGAATGTTGGCAGTGAAGCTAATCAAAATCAGAATGACTTACCCATATCAGAAACTCTAACAGAAATAGATGGATGGATGGATGGATAGATAGATAGATAGATAGATAGATAGATAGATAGATAGATAGATAGATAGATAGATAGAGATAGATAGATGATAGATAGATAGATAGATAGATAGATAGATAGATAGATAGATAGATAGATAGATAGATATAGATGATAGATAGATAGATAGATAGATAGATAGATAGATAGATAGATAGATAGATAGATAGATAGATAGATAGACAAATAGAAAAAAAGGTTCTCATTGGTAAGTTTCTTAACTGACATTTTTATTCCATGTTCTTTTCCCTAAAGTGTTAATTATCATTGATGATCTATATAAAAAACTAAAAACAATTTAAAAGTTATAAATCCATAACCCCAACATTGAGGACATTCCATCCAGGGAAAAGTGAAGAATGCAATTTACAAAGAATGCATGTAGAACAGAAAGAAATAAAACACCATATTTAGAAGAAAATGTTCTGAATGTTTATTGTACCAAAAGAGGTGTTTAGAATACTATGTCTTCATTTTTTGACACAAAATATGCTTTTAAATTTTGTCTAAAAAATATTGAATTGTCCTTGAGTTCTTCATGACAGTCTAAAAAAATATTTCTACATTCCAATATTTTCTACATTTTGTTGTTTATATATAAGTAACATTTGTATACAGATAATATGACAGTAAAAATGAAAAATATGGTATGCTTTTTACCACTTAAAAAAAGAGTAGTATGTAATTATGGAGACAAAAATATACCTGACAAATCTCTTTAAACGAACACTGTGAGGTAAACACTAACTGCTCAAAGTATAGTGCACAGAAAACACCTATAATCATACTGATTATGACACTGTTTTGTATATATGTTAATATTTTTGTATGTTTCAAAGAATCTGCACAGTTTCAGCCTTGATCTGAATCCCAAGTCATTACATACGTTGGCAACTATATTCTAGGAAAAGATCATAAGAAACATGAGAAAGGATAGGAAACTTGATTACTATATACAAGTCCTCACACAGTTTAATGAAGATGACTTTTCTATTAAGGCTAATTTTTAATGACTTTTCTAAAATCTAAGCATAAAGAGTAACACAAAGAGCCTGTCTTTATAAACATTTGGACAAGTAGACACGAACTTGTGCTTACAAACACATATCTACATCTGTTTCTAAGTAGGGCTTCCCAGACTCAACATTTTTGAAAAAGAATAAAAAGAATCATAGAAAAGTATACTACAAGATGATCACATTTTATATAAAATTCACCCTTTCTATAAAATATTTGGTGCCGATAAGTTTGTGCATTATTAAAGACTAAATCCCCCATGGAGTACATAAGATGCTAACAAAATCTTCATCATCTGTTATTCCTATACTTAGGCCTTCATAGTAATCTTCAAATTCACCATATGAAACTTCATCAGACTTGCTGCAGGCCTCTCTTAATGTCTCTAGAAAAGATGATTTGATTTCCTCCTCCGTTGAATGCCCTGCAGGAAGAGGAATAACTGTGAAATATTTTCCCTAAAAGTTCAGCAAAATGACGGATGATAATAAAGGGATACTTATTCATCTTATGAAATAATTTCAATAATTTCAAGTTGTATGCCAAACATTAACCAGAATTCATTTCTCCCACAATCTGCCTCTCTGTTCCTCCTCTTTCTTTCATACATTGATCTATTCTCAAGCTTTTAGTACAGGGAAAAAAAAGTTTTATAATAGTACACTGATTTAAAGATAAAAAGTCACAGAAAAATGGTCAGATAATATCCAAAATTAAAACAAATAAAAGCATGTATTAACAAAGCAAAAATGATGGCAGTAGGTAATTGATAATCTTTAAAATATTATTAAGGCAGAGGGCTGGGAAGATGACTCAGTGATCAAGGATGCTTGCTGCTCTTCCAGTGAACCCAAGCTTGGCCTCCAGCACCCACATTGCATGGCTCACTGTGGCCTGTAACTCCAGCTCTGTGGAATGGGACACCATCATCTAGCCTCAATACGTACGCATACCCACACACACAAATACAAATGCACATACACACATGTAAAAATAAGTTCAAGAAAAATATGTTGCTGTCATTTAAAAACATGCATGACAAATAGGTGATCATTTTATTAAAATGAAAAAAAGTTATGCAAAGATTATACTAGATAATAAAGTAGATTTGCGATTGTTAGTCAAAGCTAAATCTAACCAACATCTAATGTATAAGGAAACATAAATTTTCTAATTAAAACAAGTTTTACTTAAATTTATGCTTCAAATATCAAGAATTGTATAACTTCTTAAAACCTCCCACCTAGGAAATACCCGTCTCCCATTATCCGTGACAGGATTTGTTTACCTTGCTCTAACAGACTAGAAAGAGTTATGAAATTATGAAAGCATCTTTCCTCTAACAAATTACTTAAGAAAGTAAGAAATAGAGTATTTTTTATAACTTAAACTGTGAAGCCAAGCATGCGGGAGGCAGAAACAGAGGGAAGCCATGAGCAAGAGACCATCCTGGTATACGTGGCAAGATCCTGTCTCAGAATAAAGAAGAAGGAGGATGAGGAGAAAGAAGAGGAAAAGAAAGAGGAGTAGGGGGAGAAATAGACAACTTTTATCACAGAAATTGTTATGAATGTGTCATTAGATGCACGTAAATAATTAGAAATTAAAAGTCCACCAATAGAAGAATGTCTGTACACATTGCAATGTGTTTATTATTAAGTGGATAATATGTGGCAAATAAAACTAAGATGTCTCAATGTGGATTTACATGGAAATAGCTCCAAAACACACTGATCAGTCAAAAGCAAATTACAGAACAGTAACTCTAATGCAGCTTTCAAGTCAGAAAAAAAATCTGCAAACTGTTAGCAGATTATGAAAAATCAAAGAGTAAGGGCTGAGAGATATGTTACAGGGCTACAAGGTTTATTCTTTTGAAGACAAAAGAAAATGAAATTAAGGTTGTTTTCGTGGCCAAACACTGTGATAAGGTGTAGTCATAAATCAACTACACAAAAGAGTAAGAACTATAATAGGAAATAAGGACTTAAAATTACTTTAAGAAATTCAGTATGCCCTCCTCCTGTTTTTGAGGCAAAGTCTCAGTACGTGGCCTCATCTGCCCTCAAATTTGCACATCTCTTTCCTCTCACTAAGTGCTGTGTTCAGCCACACTAGGCTGGATATTGACAGATCCATAGGTGCCATTGTGTATGTAATTCCACCCCTAGATCAGACGCAAACCCTCCTCAATCCTCAAGGATGAATAACTGTATCAAAAGATGCAGTAGTTCTACAAGGGAGCCTAACAGAAGTTTTACCAAATCTCTTTTAATCCCCAATTCCTTACCTTCCAAACAAGAAACGAGAGTTCTAGCTTGATTATAACTGTCAAAGAAATCAATAAGTACAGACGAGAGAAGGGAAAATGACTCTAAAATCATTGCCTCAAACAAAATTTGTTTTATTTCCTTCCTGAATCCAGCTGATGCTTTGGATTAGTGTAATTTGAAGAAGGCGCTTTTATTATTAATAAGCACGGTAAAAGCCAAATGTATCTGGCATGTGATAGTTACCTGAAATCACATGTGGATGCTTCCTGGCACAGTAACACTTCCTTATGTCTATCACAGACACAATACCAGTTTTGTTGAAATCCAGTTTCATGAAGGCCTAAAGAAAGACAGGGTTTCTCTTGGTGAAATCGTTAGGTATGAGGAGCAATTGTGCGGCTGCTTGTTTCTGAACTGTAAACAAGACATTTTGAAGGAATTAAACAGGTGCTTGATTAAACGAGGAGGAAGGAGACTAAACCAAAAACTGGGAATCCCTCATTCAAGCATTTCATGTGTTCACTGTTGAGCATCCCGACCTACAGAAAGCAGACGATCCCACTCTCCTGCCGGGAACCAAAGAGTTGGGTCAAAGCCCTTGGCCACTTGCAGCGCCAGGACTCATGAAATTGATAAATGACCAAAACAAAGAGCTAGGAAGTTATATGAAGTTTTGTTTGATTGCTAGTTCAAAAGTGAAGCTACAAACTCAGTATCAAAAGAATCAATGAACAGATGAAACATTTATTTCTCAAAACATAACACTGACTTTCCGATTTCTGGTTCACTTACTGTCTTTCCAACCCAATGCAACTCTACATACTAAAAATACTAAGAGAGAAACAAGATACACAGACTCTCCAGTCTATCCAAAGCGGCAGCCTGTGTTTGCCAGGAGTTAAAACCAGACGCATCCTCATCACTCACAATATTTAATTCACGGCAACCTTGTACCAGCTCTAGATTCAATTGTGCCCCAAATTCCTTTCCTGAATTTTAATACTTAGATGCCCCAGAATAGGACTGTATGAGGAAGTGGGGTTTTTAAGGAAGTAATTAAGAGAAAATAGAATCATTGGGGTAGGCCCCAGTCCAGAATGATTGGTAATCGTTTAACAAAAGACAGCACAATGCACAGGGGAGCAGCCATGAAAAACAGGGGTAACAGCCACAGAGAGGCCTCAGAGGAAGCCAAGCGTGCCCACTCTTATTTGATTTCTATTCTACAAACTACAAGAAAGCAATTTGATAGACCAGTCTGATACTCAAAATTATCACCATGGTATTCAAAGAACAATTAAGTACTAAGTTATAGTATAATTTTTATTTTAAAACTTGGGGATCTGTGTATATGTGATGTATGTATAATGTGTGCATGTATGTGCGTGTGCAACACAAACATGCAGGGGGTCAGTCCTTTTATGGCACCTTGTTTGAGACAGGGTCTCTTTGTTGTTAGGTAATGCATGTCCAGGCTAGTCAACTGTGAGCCTCAAGGGATTTCCTACCTGTGCCTCTCGTCCTGTGGTAAGAGTACTTGGATTACAGACATGTGTTACGACCTCTACATTTGCACGAGAACTGAGGTCCTTCCACTTGCACTAGAGACACTTTACTCAATGATCTATGTCTCCAGCTCCAGGACTTATTCCAACTTAATAATGATCTTTGTTATTTTCCTTTTAACACTTTACATGCATCTCAGAAAAACCAGAGGAACACGTTCAGTCATCATCATAAAGGAAGGCTGAGCTCTGACACCGGAATAGTTGGGATTGCTAAGAATGGAAGCATCAGACGCAATCTCTCTACTAGCTCTGAGGAACAGCCAGCGAGGCTTAGGATTGGACACAGGAATATAGCTGGATAGCTAGTAATGAACAATACTAATCATTTATAAAGACAATTCAATTTAAGATTTTACTTTTCTTTCATCAAATCTTTTCTAGGACATATGATTTTGTTTTATTCTAGGTAGAATTGTACATATATAAGCTTGCTTACTTTAACTCTTACTAAACCCATCTAAAATGATATAATATGTTTTAAATGATGACCCATTAAAGATGCTAAACAATGGACCTAACAGTCTAATAAATGTAATAGTTTGAGGTCAGGTAACAGTTACCTTGCGAACAAATGATTTCCTATATTCATTCATTTCACCAAAAATGGCACGTTTGAATTCTCCATAATCAACCTTGTTCTTGCTGGGGCCATTGCTTTGCAGAATCAGCCAGGAAGACTCAAAATCCTAGAAATGCCCACAGAAAATGCCATCACGTGTTTTAGTTATGAAATTCACAGATCAGAGTTATTTTTTTTAACGTTGTCTATGGCCCTAGACAAGGTAACCTACTTAGGAAAAAAATTCAAAAAGTTACAGATAAACCCAGTAAATCAACTGTGGAAAGAATTCTGGGGTGAATACTTAAGCGAGGTTCAGGGCCTGTTCTGAATGACTGATAACTCACAGTATATGCTTTTGAAAAGTATGTTATTTGAGGGCAAAGAACTACTGAGGATTGAACCTAGGACCTCTTGCATACCATAAATCACTGGTCTACATTCTTAAGAATCTTATCATAATTTTTTGCTGATAAATAATAGCATATATTAGTAGCCTAACATGATATCTCAATGTACATATGCACTGCAGAAAGAACAAGTCAGGCTAAATATTATCTCTGACATTGCAGATATTTAGTATTTTTTGTAAGAATATTTAAAATCAGTTTTAGCTATCTTTACATATACAGTACATTATTCGTGATATTATTCACCATGCTGTGCAATAGACAAAACTCATCCTCTTATTAAAATGCTAATTCATGTCATCTGGTCAACCTCTTTCTTTCTCTCTATACACTGCACTCCCCACCATTCACCTTTCAGTGTCTTTTCATATAAAGTGCAATGGTTGCTGTGTACTTGGTTTTTGAATCATTTTGGTCTCCATTTTTAACTTATATCTGTGGCAATTTGAAAGCCTATTCAGGTTCTGAAATGCTGAGACTATTCATGGAGTTTCATCTGGTCTTGGGAGCATAGAAGGTTTGAATGACTTCCAAAGTATTCCCCAATTTCCACTAAATAGCATAATTCTAACTAAACACATTGTCAGTTTGTTCACTGCCATTCCCAAGTGCTTCTCTGACAAAAGTGTTACTTAATACATCCTTCTATTCCGTGATCCTGGCAACAAAAGAAATTATAGCATTCCTTTCCTGAACCTCAGATATGTTCTCAATGTTTTTAACAAACTTTAAATGAGAGTGTTACTAAAACACTCACCTTGGCAAATAAATACTCAAAAATTATTCTCTTCCACTTCCTAGCGTTTTCAAATAAGACGGTAATTAGAAAACTAAGGTTCTAATTACCCCATCCCCCCAGCAGCCAATTATCTGCACAGTTTTTACATGTAAAAATGTCTCATACATTACCAAGAAAATATGTGTATGTGCGGTTGAGTTAAAACTGAGTCTAAGTTTAACTTTTACAAATCATGAATACAATGGGCAGGAGACAAATGTGTTCACTTAACTCAAAGAATTGCAGACTTAAAGGGACCTCTAAAGGCTCAGAAAAAAATGTCTTCAAGAATTAAGAGGTGTAGACTGAGACAATGGGGATGTTCTATCGGGAACTCACCAAGGCCAGCTGGCCTGGGTCTGAAAAAGCATGGGATAAATCTGGACTAGCTGAACATAGCGAACAATGAGGAATACTGAGAACTCAGGAACAATCGCAGTGGGTTTTTGATCCTACTGCACGTACTGGCTTTGGGGGAGCCTAGGCAGTTTGGATGCTCACCTTTGGAGACCTGGATAGAGGTGGGCGGTCCTTGGGCTTCCCACAGGTCAGGGAACCCTGATTGCTCTTTGAGCAGATGAGGGAGGGTGACTTGATCGGGGGAGGGGGAGGGAAATGGGAGGCGGTTGAGGGGAGGAGGCAGAAATCCTTAATAAATAAATAATAAAAAAAAGAAAAAGAAAGAAAAAAATAATAAAAAAAATAAAAGTGCCTAAAGTAAAAGAAATATTAAGGCAATTTTAACAAAAGAATTCTAATAATTCAAATAAGGGCCTTTTTTTTGATAAGGAACTCAGGAAATAATGGCCAAGTCTTTAGGAAAATGATGGTTTCAAGTAGAAATTGCAAGATAAAACTGTGATAGGTTTTTTTGGGGGGCTTTAAGCTAAGATAACTTTTATCCAAATGGAAAATTATGAGATAGAAATAAAACTTTAAAAACTAAAAAAAAAAAAAGAATTAAGAGGTGTATCTTAAGTGACAAAAAATGCATATAACTAAGTCTACACAATGTTCAGAATGGAAGCTAATCCAGATGGACTTTTAACTTCACTGGGAGTATTTCTATATAAACTTGGTTCATTGTGGAGCATATCACTTTTTATTTAAAATCAGAGAGAATGGCTCTTTCTTTTCACAAACAGGTTCTATATACTTCTACAGTGAGACCCAGCCTCACCTCCTTCTGCATGTACCTATGACTGCACAAGCACCATGGACTCGAACCCTCTGGGGAACTAAGAGCCTTCAATTTAAATGCTTTCTTTCATAAATTGCCTTGATCATGGATTTTTGTCACAGCCACTAGAAAAGCAACTAAGACAGAAGTCTCGGGTCACTACAGTATTATTCACAAGTTATAAATATTTCATAAACATTTACAGAAACATCGAAGTAATACAGTACTTTCCCATATACACAGGGCCAGATTATCTGGACACAAGTCCTCTATCAGTTATAGATTACTTGTTTGTTTAACAAAAATATACCACAGATTTCTAACTTTTTATCATTGTTTTATTTTTCTGCCTATGAATGTAAGTTGTGAAGGTGAATGGCCCCTGAGTTGTTATCACTAGACAGGCAGCAAGATTTAATGTCTTCATCACAACCAACTAAAAGACAATTATGTCACAACACTGACATACAGTATCACACTGACACAGAATTTTATACTTGATAAAGCGAATCCCCATGTAATTTTTTATTTGCACTCCCATGCCTCCCTAAATATGGCTATTGTCTCAGAACTGCTCAGGCAAAGCCTTCAGTGAAAGTCAAAACACTTATGTAAGATTACACAACTAAGTGGCTCTCTTTTCTGGATAGTTACATGGAGTAAATACAGAAGACTTTTTGGGAATTTAAATTTTTGTGCTTTATATTAACAAAGATACATTATGGTGAGCTGTATTTCTCATCATTAATAAATATTGTATATGCTGGGGCCATGACACAGTCGGCAGAGCGCTTACATAATTACAGAAATATAGAACATGTGGCAAGATCATTTTTAGCAAAAGAGAAAAATGCAAGAGAATCTTGTATATGAAATGCTTGATCTGAATCACTCATAAACTTGTAACATACAAGCAAAATTTCCCAGTACAGAACACAAGGCGTTCACGTACCACATTTAATTTCTCCCACTCTTCTATCTACTTGCTCAAGCTATAAATGATTGGTTCCATGCTTGCTATGCTAGGTTCAGTTCAAGGTCCTAAAGAAAGATCAGGAGCAGGAGTCACCCTGGTCCCCATCTGGATGGGATGTGCCATTTTACTTACAGGCAGCTACAAAGAGCCGTGAAGAAAACAAAATGGAAGTTGCTATAGAATGGATTGGAGATCAGGTGGCAGATCTCTTCTGTAAAGGAAACCATGGCCTAAATGATGAGGAAAAAAAATTCTAGCACACACATATCTAGTGCAAGATTGTTCACATCAGAATGAGGAGTGTGTAGGAAGTGGGCCCCTGCAGCTTGGGGCAGAGCCACAGTTCATGCCTGGAACATACTTCTCCTTTCTACGAAATGATCATTGTCTGAGCCATGCTCACTCTTCATGAAGATCTGCTCTTGGCTCTCTTCTTGTCTGAGCCATGCTCACCCTTCATGAAGATCTGCTTTTGGCTCTCTTCTCTATCCCATCCATCCATTCATTCCTCATTATTCAAAGCCCAACCTGGAAGCATCCTCCTCCGGGGGTCTTGCCTTGGTCTTTCCCTCTCCTTCCTGCTGGCTTGGCTTGGAACTGAGTACCACCTGCGTTCCCAAAGCATCCTCTATTTGATGTACCTATTATTAATCATTTTCCTCATTTAAAGGTTACGAGAGTGGAGAGTATGTCATCTCAGAGGTTAGCACATGCCTGGCTGTTAAACACTTCACAAACAATAAGGGACAAAAAGTCAAAATTCTTAAAAAAAAAAATCAGTGGGAGTTGTGTTAACATTGATGGCAAAGCATTAAAAAGGAAACAAATGAGCTATTGGAATTTTATTAGAAAAGTGAAAACAGCCGTGCAAGAATGCACCCACAATAGAAAGTAATGTAAGGTACATACCTGTTCAGATACTTCTAAGTGGAAGGTTTTCAGAGCTTGCTGAAATTCTGCCTTTTCTAAAAGCCCACTGCCTTCCTTGTCCAAGTGTTGAAAGTGTTTTCCCAATCCAGTCAAAATCCGGACACCTCTCTTATGTAGCTGTTCCTTTAGTTTATCTGTTTAATAAATGGAGACGTGGAAACTATTGCTTCTGTGCACAAAGCTATCAAAATGCAGTTGTTTCTCGTTTAATAAAGCAAGTTAATAATAATGAAAATAAGGATCTTTGATATTCAATGAAAACTTTAAATTGGACTGAAAAGGGACTTTGGAAAGAAGAATGTTTTATTAAAGACAATGCCAGTACAACTATAGGTTCATAATCTGCCAAGACGACAGCACCACCATGTGGTGAAACTGTTACATTTTACATACAGATAAAATTGTCTTTACTCAGAATAATCTAAATGTTACAAATGAAATTCTAGTTTCTCTTGTTTAGACCCCTTTATCTAACTGCCCCATATCCTCACTGTCTTTCTTATTTCTTTATTTACACCAACTGAATTACAAAATTGATGCCAGGCAAATCACACACACATGCACATACAACATGCGCAGACATACACACGCACACCCCCGCACACATACACACATGCACACATGTGTGACATATACACACACATGCGCGCACACACGCACAAGTGCATATGCACACATACACGCACACAAATGTACACACACGCACACATACATACATGCACGCGCACATACATACATGCATGCGCACACATACTCACATGCATGCACACATGCACGCACACACACCCATGTGCACACACAACAGCTCAGAAATTTTTAAGTAGTTTGAAAGTTTCAAACTGGATCATGATGTGCATCTAGGTTTTGGAGTACTAGGCTGTCCACACATATTCACAATAACCATTCTTTTCCCAGAAATTCTTAGAGGTTACATGTTCTGGCTCCTAAATTCTCCATGTAGCACGGCTATTTCATTTGATGCCATCTGTATCCTATTACAATGAATACACTAGAAAAAAAGAAAAGAAAAAGTGTTTCTTGCCTCAGTAGTGACAAAAATTGTTTCTGTATGACAGAGCAGTCGGGGAAGAAATGGTGAAGGAAGAGCTGCAAAGAATCGACACTAAGTTGCATGTCTACTGGACAGCAAGATCTGTTCACAGACATCAGAACCCATTCTATAGATCATGACCTGGAGACATACAGTCAGGCACTGAACCAAGAGTCCCTTCAGGATGCCATCTGAGGCATAAAACTGGCATATAGTGGTTCATGCCCGTAATCCAAGAGCTCTGGAGTGGAGGTGAGAGGATTGCCATGAGTTCCGGGCCAGCCCGGTCTGCAGTGAATAAGTGAGTACCAATTTACCACCTAAGCTACAGTGTGAGCCTATATGTATGTGTGTGTGTGTGTCTGTGTTTCTGTGTGTGTCTATACATATATGTATAGTATTTCATACTTTATTTAGCTTATGATTAAAACCATAGTATCTAATATTTCTAAAATTACTGTTATAATACACATGCTTTTTATTTAGTATCGTTAATACAGAAAAGTCATGAAAATATTTTAATAGCTATTTTATTAGTCATATGTTTGCATGTCAAGATATATTTTATTAACTATTTACAATTTTTTTTGTCTGTGTGTGGGTACATGCACACATGCTTATGGATGATCACAGAGACCAAAAGAGGGCATGAGATCTCCCAGAGATGGAGCTACAGAAGGTTGTGAGCTACTCAGTGTGGGTGTTGTGAACTAAACTAAGGTCCTCTAGAGTAGCAACAAGGTCTTCTCTTTGCTTAATCATCTGCCTAGCCCCATAAAAAAATATTATATATTACATATAATGAAAAGATATACTTTTTTAGAATATATATACTTTCTAAGAAACAAGAATTATAAATTAAAGTCTATAAAACGTGGAAGTAATAAAAATGCTGTTTGAACTGATAACACAGAAACTAGTTGAGAGTTATAAACAGTATTTGAGAGTGGAGAAGAACACAGCATACCCTGGATGGCCAGCAGCACCTGCCGGTCCTGTGCCTCCTGGCTGGCCGTGTCTTCCTCGTGTTCCACAGAGGCAGTTCTGCAATGAGAACGGACGCTCTAAGCCGTGTTTCCCCACTCCTAAGATGCTCTCAGCAGACCTGGAGGAGTACAAGCTAGAGGAAATCCCACCTCTGCCCACTGCTATTGGTTTTATGGAGAATTAAATCCAGAGCTATGAAAGGGCCACAATCTCTGAAGACATTAGCGTTTACAACTGCTTTAACGTTTTCAAATACTTAACTGTAACTTCATTTTAAAAGCAGTTGTAGCTTGCAAAGTATAAACTGTAAAAACACTTTTATAGGCATGAAGTACAATAATAAGTGACAAATATTCTTACAACTAGACTGTAGACTGTGTTCTCTTATATATACATCAATTATTACCATTTTGATTATATGTAGGGTCAAGAAAACATTCAACAAGAAGAGTGTGTATTTCTATTACTTAAAATAACCCTTGATGTCATTGTTCGTTCGTAGCATTTTTTCACTATCTAGTCAATCAATTAATAGCATCACCATAGGGGCCATAGCTTTTCAGTGATCAAAGGCATCACACCAACCATGCAGGAAATAAGTTTTAATGTTAGTCTGACACCCTGTCTTTGAAAGCACAACTTTGATAGCATTTAGTAAAATAGCAAAAACAAATGAACAAATTATGCATACTATAAATAAAACAATTTTAATTTTACTGGTCATAACTGTTTCCAAACATGGAAGTGAATTTGATTATAATACAGAACATAAAGTAGATATATGCAGCTATTATTTGTAGATATAAACCTTAACTTTAGTAGGAGTGTTTTGTGATGGGAACACAAACTATAGTGATTTCACTTATTTTCAAAATGACAAATGCATTTGACTTACTTCAGAGAACTCAAAGCTATCTGATCAATATTTGTAATTCGAAGTCTAAATAATGTATTTTCTTTTATGCTCTTTGGAAGGCTGGGATGATCACAGCTCAAAAATGTCAAAGTTGCACCCTGAGGAAATGAACAAACAGATTTTTTAAAGCTAGAAGGCATCCAAAGTTAAAATACAACTCATTCTGATTGAAGGGATTTAATTTTTTATTATAATTGCCTTTGGATATTCTATTAGTGACCAAAATATAGTAGATTTGAAGAATAGTTAAGGACTACATGGTTCCAGCTAATACTATAGAAACATGAGCCAATTAAAAATAACCTAAAACAGTATACTTACTCCTATATAATAATCCACCTGAATAAAGGAGAATTCATATATTAAATAAGAACCACAGAAAATAATTACGTGAACTCCACTGAATGTGTGGCCATCCCTGTGGTGGTTAGTTCTGGCAACATAACATAACGCATAGTTGTTGCAAATTAGATTGGTACAATAAACAACCAGGCCAGCTCAAGAATATTTTAATGGTTATAAGGGGAAACTCACGCTATAAGAGTGGGAGGTCTGACTTTCCATCTCTCTGGTGGGAGCCGCACAGAGAGAGAAAGAGAGAGAGAGAGAGAGAGAGAGAGAGAGAGAGAGAGAGAGAGAGAGAGAGAGAGAGAGAGAACACCTGGGTCCTCATAGTTTTTCTTCCTGGGATCCAGGTAGCCACACCTTAACTAGATGTGATTGGTAGACAGAGCTTCCCATCACATAGTCATCTGGGTAAGGAGTCTCAAAGCAAGACTACCTTAGGCTGAACAATGAGCACGGATGGCAGGGGAAACTATCTTGTTAACATTGAGTTGGGAAGACCCATCCACTGTGGGTGTTATCATTCCCTAGACAGGGAATCCAGGATGTCTAGGACTGGAGAAAGCAAGCTGAGCAAATCACACTTGCCTTGCCAGTGCATTGCTCTCTGCGCCTGGCTGTGGACGTGACAGGACAGATTGCTTCAATTCCCTGCCACCTGTGATTTTCCTGTGATGATGACTGTAAACTGGAATTGTGAGCCAAGTAAACCTTCTCTCCCTTCTGTTGCTTTTATCATGGTATTTCATCACAGCTACAGCCAGGGGAAAAAACATAAGACAATCCCCAAGCCAGACCTCTTGGTTCACAGAAAGATGCTGTGTAGAATAGGGAACTCTGGGGGAGCAGAGAAAAATGTAGAGCTCAATAAAAATCAATTAAAAAAAAAGAACAGGGAACTCTGGTAGACTGATTGTACTCTTTCGCTTGGTCTTTGAATGATAGACATTACAAAACCAACTTTTAACCTGATTAGAGCATCAAAGTTTCAATGACAAAATTCCTACCAAAAATTCTTAACCCAAACAACAGAATTACTGTAACAATTTCAGAATTGCTCTCCTATACCTGTGACCAATGTAAGAGCAAATACAAACTCAATAAAAGAGGTTTCATTCTTCCTACGAAGAAAAATAAGAAAAAAAAAGGATAAAGGGGCTGTTTTCTTTTCCTCCTTCTTGGAAGAGTTCCTTTAGAAAATTAATAATTGCCATAGACACTTTCTTCTCCATTTGAGGTACATATAACTTCTTATAATATTATGCTTACGATTATGATTGGGATTTGTCTGGGAGGCAGAACCTTCTTGGGAAACAACCATTCGCCATTCACACAAATGTCTCTGCTCGCGAAAATAAACTGGACCCGCACCCCCGCTCCACACCAGAGCGATGCACATAGCCCGACACAAGGCGCGAAGTGCCAGCACACACTCAAACTTACAGTATAGAAATCGCCGAGCCGGTATTGCTTTCCTTTTCTGCGTCCACACTGATGACTATAAATGTCTTTCTTAATGAAAGGAAGCACATTTGTTCTAGAAGTTAAACAACAACAGCGGCAACAAAATGAAGGCATCCAGTTCCTCTTGGAAAGCAGTTCTCTAGGGTTCTTAACAGTGTTTCAAAGCCTACCTGTTCTTCCCGAACTTTCGATATTCATACACGGTTAGGGACTGGTCGTGGGTAAAGAAAAACCCGATCAGTTCTCTGCAGGCATCGCGTCCATTTCTAGCAAAACGATGTCAATGATTTTAAAATACGGTGATTTTAAAATTAAATATGAAACTAAGAACATTCATCTCAAGCAGCAATTACTTAAGTCTCTTGAATGTGTGGCAGTGAGTACGGGTCACACGGGTTTGTGGGAAACACACCACAGTTTGTGGAAAGCCCCGACTGAGATAGGTTTGGATCTGTCTATTATGAAAAGATGTAAGCTGAACAGCGGGAGAGTCCGGCTCTGTCACAACGCAGGTTGCTAAGCTACAGAGACTTAAGATAAAACGTTAAGCTTGCAAAATTTACAAGACTGAGGTAAAAAAAATTTAAAACGCCATCTTCTTTGTCATTGGCTCTATCAGCAATCTGTTAACTAAAACTAAATTAACCATCGGACATAAAAATTAACTTTTAAATGATTTAGAATCATCTATTCATAATACCCTTATTAATCCAATCTTTTCAAAAGTCTTACTTTTAAATATTCTTACTTAAAATATATATCTCACAGTGTCCTCTTTTATATAACAATAAAGCTATGGCTTAAATTTTTATAACCCCAAAATTCACATATTTCAGTATTAGTATAAATTTATCTAATCTTGACATTTCTATGAAAGAAGAGAATATATTATTATAAGTTAAAAAAATGATAAAGTGGCAGTTACCTTGATAAGACCCTCCCATCAAATTCTACTTTCTGAGAAAGGTCATTCTCTGTTAATGTGGAGGTGGTTCTTATCCTGCCAAAATACATGGTGTAAGTCATTGTTTTAGAGCAATCGCAATTGATACAAACGTCAAGTGCACAAAAGGGTCGTGGCAAGATTCTGAAAGGGCATAGATTAAAAATGAAAATGAAAATTCAGAGTATGAATATATAAAGACACAGAAGACATTGCGCCTGAGCTACGCCACTGTCTTCTCCTTCATTTCCTTTCCTTTGCTATTACACCCTTACTACATAGTCTGTGCTAGCCTGGCATGTGCTGGGGCTACAGACCTGAGCCTGCCCACCAGCTCAGAACCCATTTCTAACCCTGTTCTTGTGCCTTCCTCCCAGCATCTTGCTGGGTTTCTTACCACCTGCAATTGTGACCAACAAAAGCAGCCTTAACCTCACGTGAAAGATTCTTGTCCTTGTGAGATGGGAGGATGGGTAGAATTCCCTGCCTGTGAACTGTAAGGGAAGTAAGATGGCAGAATCTACAGCCCAGAGCTGTAGCACCATGAGCCGTATGACCAAAACAACATAGGCCTACTTCCAAGTCACTACGTTACTACACAGGAGGGCAAATGCTGACACCCTGAGCCCGAGCATTCAAACTGTCTGTAACAGCTGATTCTATTCCTCTCCAGGCGGTGGTGGCGCACGCCTTTAATCCCAGCACTTGGGATGCAGAGGCAGGCGGATCTCTGTGAGTTCGAGACCAGCCTGGTCTACAAGAGCTAGTTCCAGGACAGGCTCCAAAACCACAGAGAAACCCTGTCTCGAAAAACCAAAAAAAAAAAAAATGGTGAGAAAGAGTGCTGGATGAATGAACCAAGCTCAGGCTTTAAGGTCTATCAACTGTATGTCTTCATTCTCTACATTGCTGTAGAGAATTGCTGACCTTCTAAAGATTCCTAGCCCTAAAAGTCTTTAAAATATGAAGCAAAACTAGAATGGACGCCCTTGGACACCCTATACTTATGTCCTTTACCTTAAGGGATAAGAGTCAATGATAGCTAGGTGGGGGTGGCGCACACCTTTAGTCCCAGCACTCAGGGAGGCAGAGGCAGGTGATTTGCTGTGAGTTCAAGGCCAGCCTGGTCTCCTAAGTGAGTTCCAGACAGCCAGAGATACACAGAGAAACCCTGTCTCAAAAAAGGAAGAAGGAAGGGAGGGAGGGAGGGAGGGAGGGAGGGAGGGAGGGAGGGAGGGAGGGAGGGGAGGAAGGAAAGTTAATGATGTACCATTACTGTTCATCTAGCTCTATGAAAACTGCAGGAATAATGAAATAGCAACGGTATAATAGTAAGAATGCAGACAGCAGTCACTGGAAACAGTTCAAGCTTTGGCCCTCTAACACCTCTAACACCCAAAGAATAGAAGCCGGAGCTAGGAAACAAAAGTCTACTAACTCAAAGAGAGATTGGGAACGCAGGGAGGAGCCCTGAAGGCTGCAGCATCTCAATTCAGTGTAACCCACTGGAACTAATGAAGTCATCGAGCATTTGCTACGTTCCTGGAATGACTTCAAATGCTGGCAAAAGAGCAGCAGCAGCAGGACTGGCTGCCATTTATTGAGGACTTTGTAGACACTAGTCACCATCAAATCGCTTTAATATCCAGTGGCTTATTTAATGCTTGCAATAAAATTTAAAAATAAAATTGTGTGGTAAGTGCTACTATCCCTATTTAATAAACCTATTTATCGTGGAAGACAGGATAGGTCATTGCTTACATGACAGATTTGGAAACAACCTTGCTCTTATCATTACAATTTATGATTTCTTAGTCATGAGCAAAGGTGAGAGAGGTGAGGTAATTGCAACAAGGAGCCTGGAGTCATCGCAAAAGGATATAAGCAAATACATATTTATATTATGAAATGCAGAGTGCCACATTAGGTTTGAGGTGCCCACTAAATAGCACACATGCTTCCTTATGTAAGTTCTGAATCCGTTCAAAAAGAAGAATTAAGCACATTGAACGCTAGCTAAAGATAACTGTTTGACAACGTTGGTGGAAAGCATGGTTCAGGTATGCAGCAATAACAGGCTAAATGCTTGGCCCTAGAATTACACAGGCTAGCTGCTGCTTTTTCCTGGTGAAAAACCTATAAAGTGAGGCACAA
Organism: Microtus pennsylvanicus; assembly: GCF_037038515.1. Taxonomy (NCBI): domain Eukaryota; kingdom Metazoa; phylum Chordata; class Mammalia; order Rodentia; family Cricetidae; genus Microtus; species Microtus pennsylvanicus. The sequence goes on from NC_134598.1 coordinate 16,246,252, forward strand.
CAATGGAATGTGTGCATCTGCAGGAGACTGTCCCCAGAGAAAAGGGGACACTCCTCCTCCTCCTCTTCTTCTTCCTCCTCCTTCTTCTCTTCTTCCTCCTCCTCTTCCTCCTTCTCTGGTGAAAACAAAAGATTAGGAAGCCATGGATCTGAAAATCCTAATCAACAACCCCCATGGGATTTTTCTGAACCGGATTGCCTTTAAACGAGCTGTGTGTATTTGGTGTGAAGCAATACTTGGACAGGTGCAAGGAAACAGATGTGACAAAGTGTACCAACAATCTAAGAATAGGTTGGAAAATTGGTCAAACTCCACATGAGGACATCTGGATGAACAATGCACACGTGAAAATTAATGAGCATCATTAGTCTCCAATACGATGCAAAATAAAATCACCAATATGTATTCAGTATGAGAAAGACAATGGAAAAGACAGGCAACATCAAGGGCTGGCCAAAACGGACAGCAATTAGACCACTCACCCTGCCTCCGGCTCCGGGGTTACTATTTGCCAGTGTCATGTAGAGCTGAACGTGGGCATACTAAATGGTCCATAAAGGCAAAGTATTCACTCAGCATAAGGGAGTGTTCGTTTTTACCAGGAGGCATGCACAAGCAAGTTCTCAGCGGTATAATTTATGAATCACTAGGCATGTTAAGGTCTGTAAGTCATACGTTGTGATATATTCACATAATGGAATGATGGATAGAATGAGAAAAACAACTATAAATGACAGCATGGATGACATTCCTAAAGATAATATTGGGGAAAAGGCATCAGACATACTTCATTGAGAATCTTTATAAAACATCATTATATCGATGATGATGATGATGGTGATGATGATGATGACAACAGTAAAGGAGAAGAGGAAAGACAGACAAACAGATAGTATTGCCGGGGGTGGGGACTAGATCCTGGGCTAGAGAGGTGGCTCAGCTGTTAAGAACCTGAGCTGCTCTTACAGGGGATCCAAGTCTGAATCCCTGCTCCCACGCCGGATCTCTCATAACTGTGTGTTATGAGCACCAAAGGGATCCAATCTCTCTGCCTCCCCCAGGAACTGGCACCAGAGTAAACATACTCAGACAGAGATATGCATATCCACATAATAAAATTTAAAAAACTTTAAACCGTGGAGACCAAATTTTCTGATTTCTCTTTTTTTAATTTTAATCGATAGGGTTAGGACATAGTAGGAACAGGACACAGCAGTGAAGTGGAGAAGAATGAGACAGGGCAGTGGTACTGATGGGGGTATTGTTCATGCTTAGTGTCTCCATGTGGGAGTGGGACACATGAATATTGATCTGTTTGTCATGGTTCCTATATCATAATTTCAAATGTGTACACTGTTTGAAATTATGCCTCGTTGCAATTTACTTTAAAAGGAAACCACTTAAATATACAGTAGATATATTAAATATACAGTATGCATATTAGATATACAGTAGATAAGTGATGATTCACCCCCTCAAGATAGCATAGCCTAACACTCAGAACATGTGGAAATGTTAGCCATACATAATGAAAGAAACTTGGAATGTGATACTAAGTTGAAGATCCTACCATAGGGAGATTATCTGTGTTATTCAGGCAGGTTCAATACAGCCATCTGTGTGTGTGTGTGTGTGTGTGTGTGTGTGTGTGTGTGTGTGTGTGTGTTGCATGTGATAAAGTTTTATCTACAATGGAGTGTCAAAGTGGTGTGGTATCATAAGTTCTGACTTTGAAGATGGAAGAAGGGGCCATGAGTCCAAGAATAAAGAAAACCTCAGAAGCTGTGAAAGACATGACTAAGTCAGCTCCTTGTTTTTAGACTTTGTATCTCTAGAAGTATATGAATAAATTTTATTGTCTTAAAATACTGTTCACAGCAATGCATTGTTCATAGGAATGTGTTCCTGTGACAACAGGAATCTAGCACATTATCCCTCAAATATTTGAACGTATAAACAATAAGCTAAGAATGAGACAAAATGGTAAGGCAAACATTTATAGCAGTCTGAAAAGATAGAAGAGCTATTGTGTACAATAGATTTCCTATCAAATATGAGGCTGAATGTCAATTGTCAGCAAAGTCATTAAGTTCAGTGGGCTATGCCAAAGAACTGGAAAAATTCCCATTAATGGCCACAGTTAGGATCTAGTAAGACCCCTAGACTATGTGTCAAAGGCATGGTTAACCTCCTAGGGATCTAGAATGAAATGAACTAGTTAACAGGCAGGGCATGTCTGGAATGATGGTCCTTTGTATATTACATAAGTCTGATTTAGCCAGGGTATCATCCCAGGCAGAGGTGTCTAAATTACTATATTGCTCATTTTCACGTATATATTATCCTGAAAAATTGTGACTTTCCTTCTAAACTATAAATGTAGAAACTTGGAATGCAAGGACAGAAGGTAGAATAAAAATTTTAAGGAGATGGCACTGAGATCTGAAGTCTCAAAACTTTTACTGCTCTTTATATGGTTTCAAAAACAGGGACGTGTACAGAAATTTATTTTAACAATGCATCGTTAAACTTTGCTTACTTCGTTTCATGCAGAGTTCGTCTCCTAACTCGAAGTGGTGCCCTCTCTGAGTCTGGAGGGACATGAGAACTCTCTTGTTCCTCAGTGTTTAAACCTTGTTCTGGATCACTGATGACAGCCCTAGGCAGGAAGACACAAAATCTAGTGTCTAGCATGACAAAATGTGTGCTCACTTATTTTCAAGCAGTTGGAAAATGTCAGCCACCAGATGGCCATTTGTCCTGTTGTCATAAAAACACAAAAGTATAAACAGAAATACATGCAGATTCTTAAGGCCTAAGCTCAGAGCTTATATCATTTCTTTTGTTCATATATGACTTGTCTAAGTAATCAGTGACATCTTTCCTGCTGTGGTGGCTTGAAATATGGCCTCCATAGGGATGTAGGGGTGGACTTTGAGGTTTCCTATGCTCAAGCTACTCCCAGTGTGACAGTCTACTTCCTGCTGCCTGCACATCAACATTTAGCAGCTCCTTCTCCAGCACCATGTATGCCTGCATGCCACTATGCTCGCCACCAAGATGATAATGGACTGTCTTAGTTAGGGCTTTTACTGCTGTGAAGAGACACCATGACTGTGCAACTCTTATAAATGAAGACATTTAATTGGGGTGGCAGCATACAGTTCAGCAGTTCAGTCAGTCCCTTATGGCAGGGAGCTTTGTGGCATGCAGGCAGACATGGTGCTGGAGAAGTAGCTGAGAGTCTTACATTGTGCAGACACTGAGCAGTATCCTGAGTATAGGAAATCTCAAGCCCCACCCCCACAGCTGACACACTTCCTCCAACAAGGCCATATCTACTCCAACAAAGCCACACCTCCTAATAGCGCCATTCCCTATGAGATTTTTGGAAGGCAATGACATTCAAACTACCACATGGACTGAACCTCTGAAACTGTAACTTGCCACCTCAATTAAATGTTTCCCTTTATAAGAGCTGCTGTGTTCATGGAGTCTCTTTACAGCAATAGAAACCCTAAATAGGATACCAACCAAGTTTAGCCTGAAGACACATGGAAAAAAGTTACTTATAGCTACTAAATTTTGACATTTTATATAATCAAGAAATTATTGAATTTCCTGAGATTGAGCTAGGTAATTGATTAATGATTTCATCTGGCCTGTCTTCCAACTGTTTCACTCTAGTGAGTGAGTTGAGAATAAATAAATAAGATGTTAATAAAGAACCAATGAAAGCCAGGAGGAACTGAAACAAATTATCCAAGAGCTAGGAAGTGGCAACAAGAAGAAGGGTGGCAATATAAGAAATGAACTTAATTTCTGAGAACTGAGTCTTTGTCAAGTTGATATTGGAGTTGAGAAAAAGAAATGGGTCAAAGGCATCACTAAAACTTGGGGACTGAGGACTAAATAATTTCAAGAATGGAATTGCCATGGAGGAAAATTAAAAGAGCTGGTCATGTAAGAAAATTTAGATTAGAAAAAAGGGAAATCACAATCTTGAAGATTAATGATGCACTGGAATAGAGAAGAAGTTTGAAATCAGGAGGTGAATATGTTGGAGATGGAATTCGTTGACCATATCTAGTGACTATGGATGAACAAGAACTGAGAATAAGTGGCTGCAACAGGAACAGCCAAGTGAGGTGAGTGCAAGGCAGGCAAACAGAAGAACATTGCTTCAAAAAGATTAACGTTCTCAATGGGGACAAACACTGATGATGGGCGAAGACACTGAGAACCAAGAAGTCCCTTAACCAACGACATGACATCACCACTTCTCTTATGAAAAGAAAGAGACATCTTGCAGACAGTGACTTTGTAGAACTTGTCAGCACGTCAGACAACATATGGAAGGCCCTGGGTTCAAACTCCAGCACCAAATGCAGAAAAGAAAAAGAAAGAAAAGGAATAAGCTAAAGAAATGTGGATAGCCCCCAAATGAAGCATGTTTTTGTCACACTTCAATTTATTTTATGTATATTTCACACTGCTTTCTGAGGGATTTACAAGTTATTGACAATCACAGCCACAGCTCTCAACTCTACACCAGTCATCTCGGTTACCACAGTGACTCTGTGGGATATTCATTTCTAATGAATATAAAGATGAGATGCTCATCACCATTTGGAAACCATAGCAACTGGCTCAAGGGTGAGTCCTAGTTTCAGCAAGATGCCTTACTAATCTCCTTAAATGATATCACAACTTTGAAAGGCACGCTTTCTACGGGTGCTATGACAACAAACCAATGTCATGTGACAATCAATATAGATCAGAGGGTAACTCTAAATGATTCTACGGTGCCCAAAAGGAGCATACAAAAATCTAAGACTGAAATTTAAAAATGCCATCTTCTAATTTATAATGTAATTCAAATATTCATTAGCTGGAAGGAAATAATTAAGTGGTTTAAATAAAAATACTTAATAAAATCAATAAGGAGAATTTTTAACTGTGTGTGTGCGCATGCACATATGCATGTGCATCTGGGCCTGCATGCCTGTAATTACATGATCATGTGAGCACATGGGTGCAGGTGTGTGCTCATGTGAGTGTGCTACAAAGACCAAACTCTGGTGTTATTCCTCAGGATTCACCCTTCCAGTTTGGGGGGAGATGGGTTGGTTTTGTTTGTTTGTTTTTTACTTTGGAGACAGGGTTTCTTTGTACAACCCTGACTGACCTAGAACTCGCTCTGTAGACAAGGTTAGCCTTGAAATCACAGAGCTTCACCTGCCTCTGCCTCCCAGGTGCTGGGATTAAAGGTGTGCGCCACCGCTACCCAGAACACTTCTTGGTTTTTGAGAGTCTCTCACTGGCCTGGAGCTCACCAAGTAAGCTAGGCTGGCTAACAAGCAAGGCCCAAGGACCCACCTGTCTCCTTCCCCGCATGGAAACTACAGGCCACTTGCTCCCATGCCTGGATTTTTCACATTGGTTCTGAGGATTTAAAGTAGGTCCTCTTGCTTACATGGCAAGCCCTTCACAGGCTGAACTGTCTCCCCAGACTGAATGTTAAGTATTTCTACTCATCTCAGAGTGTTTTTAATTTTTTAAAGTCACTAAAATGACAGGACTGCTGTGAACAGAAAGTTTGGGAACTGCTATCAGCTAGACATTGGTTGACAAGAATATGGGTGCTTTGTATGAAAAAGATATTTTGTAATCAGTTTCTGAATACAGATTTGTTATGAGTAGCTAGTCTCACCTGGATAAGTGGTCTATCATCATTTGCTCCGTAACCATTTGCTTCTTCTTCTCGGCTGCCACGGTTTCCTGAGAAGATAAAATAAAAAATAACTTCATTACCCACAAAGCAGAACAGTTAACACATTATAAAATATGAATGTTTTTTCTGATTTTTCCCATAAGTATAGATGTTAAATTCCAATTAGTAAACCTTTTTTAAAAAAAAAAAAATGGTTTTTCAAGACAGGCTTTCTCTGGTTTCAATGTGTAGCTGTCCAGGGACTCATTTTGTAGACCAGGCTGGCCTCTAACTGACAGAGATCCACCTGCCTTTGACCCCAAAGTGCTAGGATTAAAGGCATATGCCACTACTACTCGGCTTGTTTTTTAAGACTTATTTATATATTTTATGCATATGAATGTTCTATCTGTATGTACACCTACATGCCAGAAGAGGGCACTGGATCCCAACATAGATGGTTATAAGCCACCATAAGGTAGCTGAGAACTGAACTCAGGACTTCTGGAGAAGCAGCCAGTGCTCTTAACCTCTGAGCCATCTCCTCTCCAGCCCCATTAAATCTTAACTTAACATTCGCTAAAATGAACGCACTAAAATTTCAGTACACATCATGATCCAGTTCCAACAAGTTGCCTTGCATTTCTCAGTCAGAACATCCTGGAAACCCCATCTCAACTTGCTGTAGGGAGATCCTCAACATGAACACTCACAGAGAGAGAGAGAGAGAGAGAGAGAGAGAGAGAGAGAGAGAGAGAGAACAAGAACTTCATCGAAACAAGTCACAGCAGAGAAGACAAACAATGGAAACCATTCAGTTTTCATCACAAAACTAAAGGCAGCTGATGAGGTGGCTCAGCGGGCAACGGCACCTGCTGTCAAGCCTTGTTCAATCTGAGTTCAATCCCCGGGACCCACACGATGAAAGGAGAGAACCGATCCCTGTAAGTTGTCCCTGACGCCCAGATGCTCACAGGGGCATATGCATGCCCGCATACACACACTCAAATATGCTAATTGATTAATGGAAAGAAAACTCATATCATAGAAAGAATACAATCGATTGCCTCACCCCCCCATACCCACATACATATATGGACAACACAAATCAAACTTAGTGGGTCCCCCCCCCCTCTCTCTCTTACACACACACACACACACACACACACACACATAACACATTAAAAGTTGGGAAAGGGATGTATGGTGGGAGATAAGGAGAGAAGTTGGGGGGATCAATAGGAGCAAATATGATCACATTTTATTGTCTGTGTATGAACTTCTCAAAGAAAAATTTATTTAAAAATTATAAAAATTGTCTTCCTGTTATTTTTTCACTTTCTAATTCACCTGAAAATATGTTTTGCTACATTTTAGGAAATATCCAACTGGGAGATTTTTTCAATTCCAGTTAGCTTATCAAGCAACTGCAAACGCTAAAGTGTTTCTTTTGAGAGACAGATAAAAGAGTCTCAATTTATGGAGTCAAATCAAAGAGTGTTGTGATCTCAGAATGCAGTTTCTGCATCTCTACTGCTCACGCCGATAAATAAAAAGAAAAATGATGGCCCTGTTTTAAAGAGAGGCTTTGCAACCTTAGTTTTATTTGAAGCAGACATAAAATAGCAAATAAGAATGAAAACAGATAAAAAGGAGTGTTACTGGGAGGAAGTAAACCTCCGACCTACTTGATGACGCCACTGTTAAAGAAATGAAATCCATTCATAGCCATTCAGATGGTTTGGGGTCGTGGCAAGTACAGTCTCCGTGGGACTTAGGTACCAGAGACACCTCTTTCAAGCACAGCTTCGGAGATAACAGAGTAGGACTCACGGGGACAGAATTTGGCTTCGTGAGTAGCTTTTGTTATTTTTAGGTGATAACCTTGGTAATGCTCCCTATCCCTCTAAACGTAAATAGGCACAGAGAATTGCCTGTGTGGTTCTACATACAGCGAGAACTGTAACAGATTCACATCCACCAACAAAGCCAGTCTCCCTATGCCACTATGAAATACATTGCATACAGATTGTGGATGACAGCAACCAAATGACTACAGCTTGATTATGGATCCCCTTAAATCTTGGTTCTCAACCTGTGGGTCATGACCATATTTGGGGGGGGGGGGGTGATTGCATATCAGAATGCTGAATATCAGATATTTACATTATGATTTATAACCAATAAAAAAACTACAGTTATAAAATAGTAATAGAAATAAATTTATAGTTGGGGTCACCACAGCATGAGGAACTGTATTAAAGGGTCACAGCATTAGGAAGATTGAGAACCTCTGCCTTAAATCACTAGACTTGTGTAGCTGGGTAAAGCCTGTTGCTTTGTTATTATTTAGACCATACAAACCACAACTTTCCACATTGTGGGTTGCCATGCTGGTATTTTGTCTGCCTTTATGGGATGTCTAAGATGTTAATCTCCTGGCAGTTGGGGAGGACCCAAGGACCTCACTTGTCAGCAACTTTTTCCAGTACTGCTGAACCCCCGAGAAATGTGATAATTACCTATTTATAGCAGGCCTGGCCTAAGTCAGATTCATCAGCCTAACTCATTTTGAAATAAATAAATAAATTTAGGTTTAATATTAATAGCCTGAAATGTGTGTGTGTGTGTGTGTTTGTGTGTGTGTGTGCGCGCGCGCACATATGCGTGTTCACAGGAACATCTGTGTGCAGGTAAGATGGTAAACTGGGGTATTATTCTTCAAATTCCATCTACCTGTTTTGGGTTTTGTTTTATTTATTTATTGAGTCTCTTACTGGCCGGGAGCCCCCCAATGAAGTTAAACTAGTGATTCTTAACCTTCCTAATGCTGTGACCCTTTAATCCAGTTCCTCACAATGTGGTGACCCCCCAACCATAAAATTATTTTCATTGCTACTTCATAATTGTAATTTTGGTACTGTTATGAATCACAATGTAAATGTTGAAGCCAGAGGTTTGCCAAGGGGGTGCACTGGGCTACACAGCCAGGCGACTGTGCCCCAGGATCAATGTAGCCCTACTGGAACCGCACCCAGCTCTGGCTATGTGGGTTCTGAGTTGAACTTAAGGCCTTGTGATCTCAAAGCAGGTACTTTCCTGACTAAGCCATTTTTTTGGTCACAAAGTCTAGAGCCTTAACTTTATTTAAAAAGAACCAACTTGACTCCTGGACTTTTCCATAGCCAGCCTAAATTTGTATAATATCAGTAGCTAATGAACTTTATATATATGTGAAAACACATACATTTTTGTATATGTATTGTGTTATATATTTATATATACATATATTATATAGAATTTTGTGTACACATACATATATACATATATTTGTGTGTATGTATTATGTATATTTGCGTGTATACATGTATACATATATTATATAGAATTTTGTGTACACATACATATATACATATATTTGTGTGTATGTATTATGTACATTTGCGTGTATACATGTATACAAATATTATATACATGTGTATATATGCATATATATATATATATACACACACACAGAAAAGGTTTGAGGGAGAAAGGCAAAGGGAGAAATGTAGTTAAAACATAATCTTAAACCAGAATATTAGGCTTTATTTTGTGGCAAGAAAGTGGTGCCAAATTCAGAGCATACTACCATAGTGGCCAACTAATATTTTGAGCAGAATAAACTAAATTTTCACAAATTCAATGATTCAAAAATATTTTCTTCAGAAAACATACCTAACACAAGTAAATTGTTTATAAAAACTAAGGGCTAAATTTAGATATTAATGTGTATTCCTCCTAGTCCAAATTCACTGCTATAACTCTTTATTCAATTACAACCATAAAATCTTGGGAGGGTAAATACCTTAATGACTTATCAAATAAAGGAAACTGCTGGTGGCTTACGGCATCTAATTTCCTTGTGCTGCTCCTTATATGGTGAGGGCTATCCACATAACCTTGCTGCAGGAGGGCTTTCCTATCCAGAGTCAGAAGGTCATCCATGCAGGCTTCTTCCCCCTGATCGCACTACACAAGGAAGGCAAAACACAAACCATCGGGCACGTATTCCCGAAAAGGCTGTTGGAGAATTCAGAGTACCAGCCAGTCTTGGGATGCAGGCTTCCATGTGTTCAGCTAGATGACCTCTCTGAGCCTCCTTTTGGTCATAAACTGGGAATAACTGTCGGTACTGTATCAAAAAATGACAAATGCTTATATATACCTGATATACAGTAGACATTAAGTAAAAGACAGAAATGATCGTAAACAACAAAGCAGCTAGTCAAGAACCTGCCAGGCTTTAAGAGTTTCTCCTCTTGGATTTCTTCTTACTGTCCATGTTCTTTGGAAGGTCACATATTTAAAAGTGTAGGAACCAAGTTTTCTGTACGAAAGATACCGACAGCAGCGCTTTTGGTTTGTCTTGAAAATTAACTTAGTGGATACACATAAAATACTTTAAATAGCCCTGACTTATTAAAATAAACGTTCAGCGTTAAACTTTCTAAATTGACAGCAGAAAAGATATTTCTAAGACACGGGCATTGTTCGCTTTAAGTTTCATGCACACTTTACAAGTTTCCCACGTTACCTTCTCATTCATCCTGCTTCCTGCCAGGTCTTGCTGGCTGGTAGCTTTCGCCTTTTCTGCGGTTCTCCGAATGTGCTGCTTGTAACCCTCCTTCATTTCAGCCGCATATTGCTCATATTTCTGCTTGTACTTGCCTGTGGGTGCTGGCAAATCCTCTGGGATGATGTCCTGTTCCTAGAGGCAACACACAAAGCACGCTGTGCACCCGAAAGCTGGGTCTCTCGTAATATTTTTATTGGTTCTTTGGGAATCTCACTTCATAAACCGACCACACTCACTTCCCAGTGCTCCCAGGTCCTCCCCACAACCCTTGTGACACACCCTCCTCCAACCCCCCCCCCAAAAAAAAGAGGAAAAAAAAACAAGTTCAGTTTGTGCTATCCGTGGTCAAACTCCCAGCGACCAGCCCCTTGACTCCTTCCACGCCTGCACCCACGCGGGAAGCCATCAGTCGTGGTGACCTACACTTCAACATTCTTCTCACAGAATTCTCTTTGATGGCCAGAAAATGGTATTTTGGCTTTTTGTTTCTTTGGGGTTTTTTGTTTCTTTGGTTGGTTGGTTGGTTAGTTGTTTGTTTGTCTGTTTTCCAGACAGGCTTTCTCTGTACAGACCTGACTGCTCTGGAATTTATGCTATAGATGAGGCTGGCCTCAAACTCACAGACATCCCCCTGCCTCTGTCTCCCAAGTGCTGGGATTAAAGGTGTGCACCAGCACCACTGTCTAGAAAAGTTTTTTTTTTAAGTAGTATTTTTCTTGTTGACATTGCTAGGCTTACCATTTACTTTAGCGCTTAGCTCTAAAGAAAACTACTGTAGTCTGTGTTCCAAACAGGAGGGACAATAAAATATCCAGCTGACAGAGCACAGACCACAGGGGACCTGACCAGAATGGGCGCGTGACCTCGGGAATCCTTTACTCTCTGCTCGGCTGAAGGTCTGCTCCAAAAGTGACTTGAAAGAATTAATATCAAGTTATTTTTTTTAGATATTTTATGTAGGTCATTGATTTTTTTGATCAAAACAGCCCTAGGAATTAGAGATTAACAACACTAATTAAAAGAACCGGCGCCCATTTCCAGAGTATCACCGTGTTTTATTCCCTACTATTTTGTGGCTGCTTGTCAAATTTTCGTGGTAGCAAAAGATAATAGAGTCAGTGGGTATTTGTTCTGACTTAGATGGGCACAGATACCGATATATTATATGTGTGTGTGTGTATACATATATATGTGTGTGTTGGGAATATATATGTATGATGTATGTCCAACTCTTGGAGAGTTTTGAGATGGTACAGGTATAACACAAAAGATGACTGAGGCCAAATTTAGAGCAATTGCCACTGTAACATACAGACTAAATGCATACTGACCACTTCGTTCAGATGATACTGTGTATATGGTCTTTGACATGGCGTAATCCAAGCCAGAGTCGAAGGTAACTGTGGTTGCTTGAGATGAGCGTGCATTGCACCACATGGTGCTTCTGAAAACTTATCCTAAAAAATAAAATGGAATGATAGTACATGCTCATAGGTGCTGATATTGTCAAATATTTATTATATTAAAAAAAGTTAAAATTACCTCCTCATCAGAGTCAACAAGGCTTCCCAAATCAAGTGGTGGAACCCTAAAAGAAATAATCTATGCAGCTCATAAAAATTTAAGTGAGTCTGTAATGACAGAAAAATCATTTTCAAATACATTATCTATATACAAAGTCACAATTAAGCTAATGGTATGTTGTCTACCCCTGCATAGCAAGAAGGGTTGTAGATTTTGATAAATGTTTAGTAACTTTCCAAATTGATTACGAACTAGTCATTATTTATAAAATAATAAATGAAATATAATAATAAAAGTATACAAATGCAGAATTAAATAAATTATATTTGGAACCAGGGTGGTGCTAAGGAGGTGCCTCAATGACCGAGGCATTTTCCAGGCAGGACAGTAGTTCAGAGGCCCTGAACCCACATAATATCTAGGCAGGTGTGGCAGCTGCTTGTCATCAGCACTCGGGAGGATGAGAAGGGCTCCCCAAAGTATAAAGCACACGCGCACACCACAAACATATACAGACACATGAGAAAGGAACAAAGGCAATAAGTATTCAAAGTCCACTGTCCTAATGGTTTCCTTGCTCTGCTATTGTGATGCCCTAGGGTATCTTGTGTGCTGTTGAGGTGAGCATGGAACAGGTTAGTAAGATCTATATCTGTGTCATGGTATAACTGCACACGTCCCTTTCCAAATCTGCTCACTCTAAGTCAGCCAGCCCTGGATTGTTTGCATGGAAATTAGCAAATACTAGGGATCAAGATTTGACTTACTATTTTGTTGACTTCTGAGACTTAAAAAAGTGGAGGCAGAAAATATTAATAATTCAAATAAAATGTAATACACCACGTATGTAGCTGTCTAGTGCTGGGTTACTGTCTTAATTAGGGTTTCTGTTGCTGTGACGAAACATTGTGACCAAAAGGCAAGTTGGGGAGGAAAGGGTTTTTTGGTTTAAAATTCAGCGTTGCTGTTCATCAATGAAAGAAGTCAGGACAGAAACTCAAACAGGACAGGATCCTGGAAGCAGAAGCTGAAGCACAGGCCATGGAGGGATGCTGCTTACTGGCTTGCTTCGCATGGCTTGCTCATCCCACGTTCTTAAAGAAGCCGTGATGGGCATCCCAGGGATGGCACCATCCACCATAGGCTGGCCCACCCCCTCTGATCACTAATTGAGAAAGTGTCTTACAGCTGAATCTCACGGAGGAATTTTCTCAACTGAGGCTCCTTCCTCTCAGATAACTCTAGCTTGTGATAAGTTGACACACAAAACCAGCCAGTACAGTGGCACAAGAGAATGTTCAGCAATATTATTTTAAGCATTCAACATTGGTCTCACCAAGCAACCACTCATAATATTTTATAGCAAATAAAAATATCACCCAACATTCACACTGGAATTGGCTCATCACTACAGCCATAGGCTGATTATAGATATCCAGAGAAAAACAAACAAAACATTCTGTGGGTACGAATTGCCTAAATGGATTTTATAATAGTTTACATAGTTTATGAGCTGTGAAAATTTCTTGCTATATATAATTTATGTAACAAAAGCTTTGACCAACAACATGCATTTAATTTTTATAACGAGCAAATGAAAATGTATAGTAAATATTTAATAATTTTTCACATCCACTATAAACTGTAGATTAACACACAACTGGAAGACCACTCTCTCTGACATGCCCCTTACTATTAATATTATCAATATTATCTATATTGTTTATTCAGTACATAAGCATAGCTTTTTAACTTAAACGTAACTTAAGTTTCATATCCAGCTGAAGATAAAGGTATCTACCATGTAGAAACAGATGAATTTATTGACCTTGCTTATTTTTAGTCTACAAAAAGTATTACTATGGTGTAATTCAACCTACCAAGTTACATGCCATGTAATCTAAACTACATGAAAAATAATTTTACTTTTCAAATGTATGAAACTATAATATATATGACATATTCTAAAAAAGAAAACTTTACTAATATCAATTACATTCTCAAATTAGTCAACATGACAATTTAAAATACAGGTATAGTTACTATTAGGTAACTTTTACTATGCCAATCACAAAAAGAAGAATGTCATACATTTCTTTAGAGTAAGTATACTTATTCTGATTTCTACATGTATCAAAATGCCCTATAGAATTCCTAAATTCATAGTTTTGTGATGTTATGTGTCATTTTAAATTAAGCTTGAATCTTAAAATGACAAAATGATTTTTAAGAAAGAATTTCTTTTTCCAGGAAATTGTGAGAACAGCATTAAATAAGAACAACAGAATATTGTCCATATCCCTACTATCCCATTGAAAGAGGCTGTTTTTTAAAAAAAATTCTGAAATGATAATATTCAGGCTTTCTCTATGCAGACTTTTCTGCAGTTCACAATAAAATATATGCATATGTAGTTTTTAACTACTCAAAAGTATCATAAGTATGTGCCGGTTCAGCAATGGAAATGTAAAGAAATGTAGCTCACACAGGTAGGCAGGAATTCTGGATTGCCCATGATCTGGAAGTCCATCCTTGCTTTAATAAGAGAGAGAGAGAGAGAATCAGTGTGCATTACACATTAAAAGATAAGCCATGACTGGATGCAATAGAGACAATTACATTTTCCCCCCTGTAAATGCCAGAGAAAATGTGCCTCCCGCGACTCTCATCATTGTAATGAAGATGAGAAGGAAATGATGGCTAAGACAATGACCACCTGCCCAGCACTGTCAGCTTGGGAAGATGGGTCCTCAAACAATGACAAGGCGAAAACAGCCGGAAAATTGGGATGGCTCCTGTTAGGTGAATACATGACAGGGAAGCTGTACCCATGAGACCTCAACGACGTGGTTGTTTAAGCAAGACCTGAAAAGCAACATCACCAGCTGTCAGGACGTTGAGGATGGAGGAGAGCTTTCCTGGCCCCACCCCTACATAAAGAGCTACAGGCAATTAATGGCTGGTTGAGAGAGAGAGAGCGATCCCTCTCCTCCAGGGAAAAGCCCCTGGATGAGTTAACCAATCCCAAGTAGTCAGTCCTAAGGACATAGACATATGAACAACTCTAAAGGGACTCAACGGGTTATATTTGTAAATTATATACATACATATATTACAATAAAGAGTAAGAGGCCATGTAGGAGGAAGTTTGGAGAGCATGGAAGGAGTTGGAAGGAACTGAGGGAGTAGAAACCAATATAATTATAGTACTCATAAATGAAATTATCAATAAACAAATAAAAATACCAGAGAGAGAAATTGCATTTAGTTGCTTCATGAAACATAGACAGCAGTGTCTTGAGAGTTAAGAAGGATATCTGGATGCCCTTCCTACACTACTAACATAAAAGCATAAGATTTTCTCTTCAAATACTTTCATTTGGATGGAAATACAAAAATAGCAAGTTGGTGACGGCTACATGAGCCACAGCTCTGTGGCTTGACTCTATCCATCACCAGTGTCATTAATGTCATTAATGTCTTCGCCTTTTTGCCTTTCAGAGCCCTGAACACAGAGAGTGGAGGTGTCAGTCTTATTCACTAGGTTTTTAGCCTACAGTTCACCATCTTCTCTGCTTTAGGGAGTCATGGTTTTCCTTTAAATATCTTTCCTACTTGAATTCATTACTGTTGGAATATCAATTCCATCTGTAAGATGAGAGGTTCCTTGAGCTAAGTCTTCATTTCATTGATTGTTGGACCTTTGGTACCCAGTACTATGCTAAGTGGGTTATGAGCACAAAATAAATAAGACTCAGCCGGGCGGTGGTGGCGCACGCCTTTAATCCCAGCACTCGGGAGGCAGAGGCAGGTGGATCTCTGTGAGTTCGAGGCCAGCCTGGTCTACAAGAGCTAGTTCCAGGACAGGAACCAAAAAGCTATGGAGAAACCCTGTCTCAAAAATCAAAATAATAATAATAATAATAATAATAAAATAAATAAGACTCAAGGGATTCAGTCATTGAAATTCCATTTTAAATGGTGTACAAGGTAGAGAAAGTTTAGTTTATGATATTTTAAATCTTTTGTACATGTTACACTATATCTTTTGTGAATACTAATACTTTTAGTGCATTTAATACATAAAATGATTATAGGATGTGTGATTAAGTATGCAGTTTAAAATGATGTACCAATTAACCATAAATCCACTAGCATGTAATAGTGGCAACACTGAAAAGAAAATGATACTTTCTTCTTCCTTTATATTTTCTCCTTTCTCTTATATTTTCTGCTAATATGTGGGGATTTTTTTAAATAACAATGATAAAGCAATAATCTTAAAATTAAAAAACTTAAAGCTAAATCAGTCTATTTTAAAACAATGATTACCTTCAAATTTGGTGGCCCCAGGCTTCTTAATCTAGGGAACACTGAGGCTAAATATTTGTGAGGGAAAACAGGAGGGAAAGACGGTAGAAGCAATTGAAGGGATCGTTCTATAAGAGGAAAATCCTGTGGCTTACATACTTGTAGTGAATTCTTTCGTTGAGAAATTAGGCGAGGTTGGTTCCTAGATGCAGCCACTCCTTTGACCTCTAAGTCCATTCAAATGTATGTGTTTCTCATGCAATGTGCTGCTCTTTTGAAGAGATAAAATAAATGCAAAATGGTCACTCTTACTCGAATTTTAAATAGTCCATACACAGTACACGTCCATACAGAGAAGCCGTTGTGTTTCATTGCCATGGCTAATAATGAATCATTTTTGATTTTATAAACTGAAATCAGGTTTTGGTGATGCAAATACATCGTGCTTCAAGGAAGCCTGCATGATATGACGTATGCCCAAAGAAGTCCTCATCTTGGTAGAATGAGGGAAGGTTCAGTAGACAGTAACTCTGATTATTATTTCACGTCCAGTGTAATCAAACCCCAATTCTTTTGTGCCCTATCTTTTGTGTTTTCCCCACTCCAGATCCTTCTCCTCTTTAAAAAAACCACTCACCTCAGGCCAGGAATCCTACTCTAAGAGTAAATTGCCATCCAGAAACAGCACAAATCATCAGATTTGAAAATAATCCTGAAGACACTTCAAATGGGTTTCTTTTCAGGAACCTTTCAAAAGAAGCAACTTTGGATGCTCTAATGCTCTAAGCCAAGCTCCTTTATTTGGTCATATTACAAAAGTGACTACATTTGGAGGGTAGGTTTGTATCCCACTGGTTCTGGCACTTGTCTAACACCTCCAAGGCCATGGGTTCGATTCCAGAACAAGTTACTGTATTCACCGTGATGGCTAGCAACTGAAAAGCTGTGGTGATTTTAATAAGAACTTCTCTCATAAGCTTGCATATTTGAATATTAGGTCCCCAGTTGGTGAACTGTTTAGGAAGAATTAGGAGGTGGACTTGGTGGAGGAGGTACGCCTCTAGGCTGGGCTTTGGAGTTCCAAAAGCCCACTTCAGGCTGAGCCTGATATAATCTCTCAGCTACTGCTCAAGGGTCATGTCTGCTTGCCTGCTGCCATGCTCCCTGCCACGATGGTCATAACTCACCCTCGGAAACTGCAAGCAAGTCCCAGTTAAAGGCTTTCTTTTGTAAGTTGTCTCTGTCATGGTGCCTCTTCACGGCAATAGATCAGTAACTCAAACACAAGCCGAAGTTAAGATGGAGACGACTTTCTCTCTGACACATTGCCAGCCTCCCAGCTTCACACCTTAGCAACTCTGGTTGCCATTCCAAATAACCATATGATGTTTTAAACCACTAGCCTTGGTTTGCAGTTAATAACAAGAGCAAATAAAAAAGCGAGAATGTCCTGTTCCTACTGTCCCCTGTGCTTCTCCACTGAGTTTTTAGTGTGGTATCGCAACCACAAAGGCTGGTAGTTACTGCCCTTCTTATAACATAAATTCTTTAATGAATACTTGTTGAGTCAATAGATAAATTAATGCATCATAAATGTCCATATACACTTGGTATATACCCATGTTAAATTCATTTCTCTATACCTAACTACACCCATCGCAATGCCAACATACAAGTCTTTCAGGAAACAATCCAGTAAAGTGTTTGTGGGACGAAATAGCATCAAATTACTCTTTAGTAAAACTGATTTGAAGCTTATAAAATCAATAACTCCAGTGGATGCCCACATTATATCTCAAGACTTAGGAGGAAGCCAAGAAAATGAGCAAATTCAGTCAATTAGGCATGAGCTAACTCAGAATGGCATGGCGGAGACGTGATTCGTTCACAAAAGTGATTCATCCCAATGCAAATAAGAGTGTTTAAAGGGAAATGTTGCCATAAGGGGCACACTGGAGTCTGAAGGATTAGCACCTGCCTACTAGCCTAGCCTCTCAGTTAGAGAATCTAACAATCTGGACAGAGCTTCAAAAGCTAAAATCTCCCAAGCCTCTGATTTTTACACTGAGCAAGCTGAGACCCGGACAGGTGACCGTCACTTGGCTTAACCCCATCTAATCTAGTTCATAAACAAGAGGAAAAAGATTAATAAATACAGTTTAGTACTTAAATTCCATGAGGGAAACAGACCCCACCTTGAATCCGTGGTGACAACCCACCCAAGATCTGAGATTGAACACAAAGTTGTTCCTAATTCAATTCAAATCTTACTTCACCATACCTGGGGTGTGCCAAAAGGAATCCACCTTCCACCTCACCTAGGACTCAAGGGGGACACGGAACAAGCCAAGTTGATTTGACCTAACAATGTTAGCTCTGTAAAGCCCAGACCCAGAAAAGAAGGGCTGGAAGGAGTATAAACCAGATTCCACCAAGAACTTCCTTCTGGGAGCTTCCTGTCGCCAGCCGAAAGGACAGTTCCCAGCAAACAGAGCCAGCGTCTCAAGTTGCTAGGCAACTGGCGCTGGTTCATTAAGCTTCCTCCCTGCCCTTTTCAACTTCCCTGTAAAAAAAGAGGCCTCAAAGCTACGTCCTTAGTTTCTGACTGGCCGCCTCTGGGTCTCATGCTGTGCCTCCCATCCTTCCACCCCGCCACTTCCACACCCTGCACTTTGGGGCGAACTCACCCCAAAGTCTAAAGGATTTCTGCTTTACCACACAACCTTCCAGGTCTGAGAACCCAGCTCTGCCCTAAACCCTGGACTGGAGTAAGAGCGCAGCAGGGGACTCACTCAAGCAAGCGTCTCCTGCATCAAGGAGAGCGCCAAAACCCGGCAAGGATCACAACCCTTGGTGGATTATTCATTTCCACGGTTTGAACATGGTTTCACAGAGCAACTACCAGATGTCCAGAGTCCAGGTTAATATTTAAGGAGAAAACAATATAAAAGCATCCTGTATCCCAGCCTATCACCAATTTTCTACCCAAATCTTAGCTATTTCTGCACCATGTCTGGCCCGCAGCTACCTGGCCATAAAGGAACAAGGTTAGCTGACATATTGATAAAATTCTACTCCGATAACAATTGGTGGTATCGTCACTAATGCGATGTCAGGACTGCAAACCTTGAGGCTTAAAATCGTTTCGTTTTGTTTGGCTTTTGCTGACTGCGGTAGCTTTTAAAAGCTAAGTTTCTTCCAAACATGGGTGTCAAAATATGCACATTAAAAACAGCTTTGGATTAAAAATTCAAATCTATTTTGAAGGCACAGAAACTCTACTCACTGGTGGTGATGCAGCCAGCCCGGCATGAATAAGGAGGGTATTGATCCCCAACACTTGAAAAACCTAATGGGATGGTTAAGCGTAGCACTCAGGAATCGGGGCAGAAGGCTCCCAAGTCTAAGATCAGTCTTAGCTACGTAGTGAGTTGAAGAACAACAGCTTGGGCTACAGGAGACAAAAGCAAAAGCAAACACAAAACTTAGAAGGATCCCTCTGTCTCACTACCTTTCCCCGCTGCTGGGGTTGTATTGCGCAGGTATGCAATCTTACTCCCTGGGCCATCTCCAGCACCTAGAAAATTTTCACTTGAAGCTCATGTGTTGCTTTCGATATTTATTTTCATAACCACTCAGTCTTTCACGTATTCATCATACACCAGACACACACAATCTGCTAACGTGCGAAGATTAGAAAAGGTAAAGCCATATGAGCCTAAGGATCACTGCCTTGTATCACTGACCTAATCAGTGATGTTTATTAGGCCCTTTGTACATGCAAAAGATGAATAAGATACAGTTTCTGTGGTCCAGAAGGTTAAACGCAAACAACCTAGTAGTAGCATGCTCGCTCCTTTATTCTGTCAACAAACTTTTACTGAAGGCGCAAAGGACCTGTTTTAGAGAAAATGAATGGAGAAAGTGAGGCCACTGTTTATGGGAAAGGCACAGCCTGATCGGCGGGAGCTACAGAAATGGAAGTAATTTCAATTAGCAATTGAATCAATGAAGAAATATGAACCCCTTCCTGTACAAACTGAAGAAAGATCAGGGGGAGACTTAAGAGAGAAAGGAGCATCCTTGTCAAGCTGATAGATGTCACTGAGCCAAAAAAAAAGGGATACACATAAATGGTACCAGTGTATCTTCCTAGTTGAGTTATATAATGGCAGAGGCATGTAGGTATATACACAAGCATGCACGTGGACCATTAGTCTGAGTCCATGAGAACACACATGCCTATATTTGTACCGGAGTGTGGGATGTGAGAGACCCAGCTTGCCCGTGTGTGTGACATCACAACAGTGCACGCAGAGAGCCCTCATCAGCAGATAATAAATCAGAAACACGTCCTCTCTCGCTCCATAGAAATTCTGTTAGAATCCTCGGATTTATTGCTACTGCTGTTGTTGTTTGAGTTTATGTTGTTTCTGTGTTCCTGTCATAACATAAATTTCTGCTAAAGGAAAAAAATGGTAACTGGTTTCATATAAATAAGTTTTTGGTGAATTGTTTGGCTGGTGAGGTTAGCTGATTAGGACAGAACATTCAGTGAGCATCAACCTGCATTTGCTTGAACTAAATGTCCCTGTAAATAACCAAAATATTTCATTCAACAACCTGAGTATTAGAACTACTGACCTAGAAATACTGAAAAATACCGTTAAATATTACAGAAAACTTGTGGTTTATCACCAAATAGCAGCAACTGACAACTAGATTTAAAGCATTAAAGCCAAAGGGAGTAGACTTATGCTTGGTTTTCAGGGAAGTGAGCAACCAACATACACTGTTCGAGCCATGGGTGTCACAATACAGATGATCTAGAATCTGCTGGCATCCATCCGGTAGGTAGATTCTAAATTATCAGAAGGTAAGAGTTTTGCCAGAAGAAATTCTTTGGCTGTAATTTTCCACATGGCTTATAGAATTTTCATTTTTCCAGCTAATCACTCGAAAGGAAATTGAAGCAAAATCCTGAATGTTTGACAAGGTGGTTACTGAACGCCACAGGGTTCGCCAGTTGCCTAGTCTATGTTTCCAGTGTCCGAAGAAAGGGACAAAATAATATGTACATTACTTTAAAAGCATATAAAAGCTAATCATGGAAATAGACTCTAAGAAACTCATAAATTATTTGCTCTTATGCCCCCAGCCTGACAGGATCTCAGCTCTTGACTAGCCCGGAACTCGATGTGTAGATCAGGCTGGCCTCAATCACTCTTACAGAGATCTCCCTGCTCCTGCCCTGCCTCCTGAGTGCAGTGATTAAACCGTCTGCTCCAACGTGTGCGGGAAAGTCCTGATATTTTGTTTGCATGGGCCTGAGTCTTTGTCAGCACCCTGTAACAAACATCCTCTTTCACAATCTAGATAGTTAGTTGATTAGAACTGTGCACCAGAGGGCGCTTCAGGCTTTCCCTGAGAGTGTAAGACCTACTGGCTCAGAACTCCCTGGGCGTCCGTCTCCATGGCAACACTGAAGGCAGGGAAGCAGTCTGCTGATCACTCCACAGCAGGCCAGCCTAATCAGAAGGCAGAGCCAGGGTAGAGTTTAATCCCTGTTCAGGCATATTCACCAGGGCTGTACTCTACGTCCTTCCATGGCCCTGACGAAGAAACTTAAGTGTTTCTGGACCCTAGGCCTATGTTTGGTAGTCAGCAAACTTTCCAAACTGGTCAAAGTTCCCTATGTGCCAACTATCTATGACCCGGGATTTATACACGAGTGTGTCGACCGCCATAACGAAATGCGAGGCAAGGTGACGCCCTCGGCAGCCAATATGCGATACCTGGTGAGACAGGAGGCGGGGTGCTGTCCAGAACGCTGCGTTTAAGCAGGAGAGGGCTCTTAAATCAACCGTTTGTTCTTTTTTGTCTTTCAACTGCATCTCATATGATCCCCAATTAATTACATTTTTAAAAATGATGCCTTTAGTAAAGAGCTAAAAATAGCTGAAATTTAATTTATTACAATTAGGATGATTTTATTGTAAAGAAATATGTATTAATCAATTTAATCTTTCTCTTTTTTTTTCAGCATTGGGACAAGGACTTAGCACAATTGGCTAAATCATGGACTAGAAAGTGCAAATATTCACGTAATCCCTGTACTGCAAAGCGATATAGGTGCACTGTGGATTTTGACTTTATTGGAGAAAATATGTATTTAGGGCCAATCAACAGTACACCAAAGGAAGTTATCTCTCTTTGGTATAGTGAAAGAAAATATTATAATTTTGAGGATATGACCTGTTCGAAAATTTGTGGCAATTATACACAGGTAGGTACTTAATGGGTTGTTAATTAGTTCTTGTGTTTATTTTAGTGACAAGAAACAGTTTTTGGTATTTTCGTCTATATTCATTTAAAAAAACACTCCATTTTATTGCGTATCCCATTAATTGAGTGTAGCTTTTATGATCTTTAAAAATGCTACTCTGTTGCAATTTTCTTTACGTTACTTACAAGAAATCTACTGTAACCCTCTTGTTCAGTCCTGTGGCTTTTCCACACCTACGACTGTGTTTACTTCTTTCCAGTCCTGATCAACTTTCCATGAGGTGCCGGGGTCATCTCCACCTTCCTTGGGCTTTAGAATCTTGATTTTACCATACTAAGTCTATAGTTTAAAACACATTTGCAAAATACAGGTTGCTGTTTCCTTCTCCCTTCCCTCTGCCTAGCACCTCGCTACCAATGTTGGAAGTGTGCTTGATCCAAGCCAGTTTGGTGCCTCAATTATGTTTATGGAATTTTTCTCTCTGTGATCATTTTGATAATTTTATTCCTGTGTCTTTAACTCACAATCATTTCTTCCATACGCCAATGTCACACGAATATGATTTAGTTTACTTTCTTTTTCTTTTAGACTTGAAAATATAATTATGTTATATTCCCCCATCCCTTTCTCCCCTCAATCACTTCTCCTGTCCCCCTGCTTGCTATCTCTCAAATTCATGCCCTCCATGTTTTTAATTGCTATTATATATGTATGTGTTTTCCTAAATACATAAATACAGTCTGTAAAATACTACTCATGTATATGATGTCAAGACTTGGTATTGCATAACGAATTTGGGATTCTTTTCTCAGGAAGACTATTTCTTCTACTCCTAGTGTTCCTTGCTTGCCTGTAGATCTTGATCTAGAATTGAAGTCCAGTGACATTCCTTACTCCCTCGTTAGCATATCTATAGGTGTCCTCTTTCTTCAGAGCTGGTTTAGGCATCTGTGTTGATGAAGCTTAATGGGTTTAGCTTACACTTCCTCTCCCACTATGATCCCTATACATTGTGTACAGGACCCTTGTGTACATGCATAGATGTACCAACTGAGGTTGGGCACCACATGCTCTCTGCATTGTAGTCTTCTGTACCGATATCCATCTATTGCAAGAAGACGTTTCTCGGATAAAGGGTAAGACCTATACTTTTCTGTGGATATTAAGATAAATGTGCAGAATGCAGCCAAAAAACTATGCTGCTTTAGGAAAGTGGCAGTTGGAGGTTCTCCTCCAAATTTATGATGTCACTCTCTAGGTAGCTGGCTGTGAGTTCCTTCTTGTTGATAGCACCTCATGTACTATTAGAGAACTGTTGGTTGCTGCCAAGGTATTTTTGAGATCTCTTCTGTATAATACCTTGTCACCTGCTATTAGGATACTTTGACATCTTTCCTGTTGCCTTCCCTTTGATTTCCTTCCCTTGTCTTACTGCTCCAGTTCGTACTTTGAACACGATGTTGTAAAGCAGAGGGGATAGTGGACATCCCTGTCTCATACCTGGTTTCGTTTTAGTGCTAAGTTTTTACCCACTGACGATGATGTTGGCTATACATTTCCTATTTGTGCCTTTTATCATGTTGAGGTACGTTCCCTCTAATGTTATTCTCTCTAGTCCTTTTTTGTCATTATTTTTGTATTAAAATAATGGATTTTTGTCAAAGCCTTTTTCTGCATCTATTAATACAATCCTATTATTTTTATCTTTAAGTCTATTTATGTGCTATATTACACTTATTGGCTTGTTTTGTTGAACCATCCCTGTATTTCCAGAATGGAGCCAACTTGGTCATGGTAGAAACCTTTCGTTGCTTTTGTATGTCTGCAGTCCATTTGCAAGTATTTTGTTGAGGATTTTTAAATCTATGTTTTGTATCTATGTTTTTTTTAAACATGGTTTTGATGTTACATCAGTTTTGGCTTCATAGAAACAATTTGGATATATCCCTTCTGTTTTGTTTTTGTTTGTTTATTTTTCAGTTTAAGAATGATTGGCTTAATGTAGCGTGATTCATAAAAACTCAGAGGCAGATGTTGGTGTTCAATCTGAAGATCAGAAAGGCAAAACAACCAGCCACTGGCTCTTACCTCTACTTCAGTCTCAAGCAAAGATCCTGCCCCCAGGAATCTCAGAATGAGACTGAGAGCTGTCACCCTCCCATCTTATATTCCTCTATAGAGTTGTCATTAAAAGCGTGCACCACTACCACTCAGTTTCTATGGCAAACTAGTGTGGTTATTGAGATTAAAACTGTGTTTTACCACTGCCTGGTCTGTTAGGATGACCAGTGGGGCAGTTTTACTCTCTGATCTTCAGGCAAATTTTATTTATTAAAATACGATGAAATGTCACTACATTAGATCTTCTTTGAAAATCTAATAGAATGTTGCTTGGAATCCACCTGGACTGTTTTAGTTGGAAGACTTTTGTGCCCTGTTTTAATTTCTTTATTGGTTATAGGTCTGTATAGATGGTTGATCTCTTGGTTAAGTTTGGTGGTTTGGTTGAATCTAGAAATTCATCCATTTCTTTTATATTTTCCAATTTAATGGAGCACAAGTTTTTATAATATTTCCTTATAATATTCTAAATTATAATGTTTCCTTATTCATTTCTGCTTCTTTTCATTGGAATCCCTTTTTTTCTTTCTTTTGATTAGTTGTGCCAAGTGATGGTTAATCTTGTGTCTGTCATCAAAGAACTATAGCTCTTAGATTTGTTGATTCTTTGTATTATTTTCTTTGTTTATATTTCACTAACTTTAGCTTTGATTTTTATTATATCTTGTTATCTGATTGTTTGGGTTTGGTTCGCTCTTAGTTCTCCTAAATGTTGACGTTGTATCATTAAGCTGTTTACTTGTATTCTTTTTTCTTGTTCCGCCTTTCTTTCTTTCTTTTTAGGAGAAATAATTTGTTGAGGAGGTTATTTTTTCAAAAGGTCAGAGACCACAACCTTCATGGCAGGGAGCATGATAGCAGGCAGGTAGACTTGGCACTGGAACAGCGGCTGAGAGCTCACATCCCATTCACAGAAACGCAAAGCAGAGAGCCGGCCCCATGTTTGTGCCATCTCACAATACAAAGTGTGCTTAATCCAATTTCAAAAATTCTCAGTCTTCTTCACATAAAGTTGAGTATTGTTCTTTCAAGATCTATGAAGAATATTGCTAGGATTTTGATGGGCATTGCATTGAATCTGTTAGATTGCTTTGGATAATATTGCTGTTTTTACAATGTTAATTCTTCCTACCCAAGAGCATGGGAGATCTTTTCATTTTCTTCAATTTCTTTCTTCAACAATTTAAAGTTCTTGTTATACAGGTCTTCCACTTATTTGATTAGAGTTATCCAAGATATTTTATGCTATTTGTGGCTATTGTGAAGAGTGATGTTTCTATGATTTATTTCTCAGCCCATTTATCATCTGTGTAAAGGAAGGCTACTGTTTTTTCAAGTTAGTCTTGTATCCTGTTACATTAATGAAGAGGCACATGAGTTGTAGAAGTTCGTTGGTAGAATTTTTGGGGTCACTTACGTGAACTATCATATCATCAGCTAGTAGTGAAAATTTGACTTCTTCTTTTCTGATTTGTACTGGTCTTTAATTCTTATGGATTGTTCTATCCTGAGCCTGGAGTATCTTCTCTACACATATGCTGTTTAATACTTTTGTGAGTAGATGGGAATCTCATCCCATGACAACAGTATTTTGACTACTCTAGTGTTGTTCCATCTAAAATCTCTACCTACCTTTTCTTCCTAGACTCTCAATTCAGATATCCTATGTGAATTCTTCAACTTATTTTTTATTTCCCCTCCCACACCATGATCTCAAGAGTCAGAAGGCAATAAGCTGACTGCAGTTGCATAGGTCGTATCTTTTTTGAATGGTTTAACTCATTATCTTTTGCTATCTGATGCCCAAAATCTTGAAAACACTATTTCTTTTACTTTTTCTTCTTATTTTTGTGGCTGTATATAGAAATAGAAATCTGTCCTGATTTCTGCATTTACATTTAGACATGTTCCAGAGGCTGCGAAAGCAATGGAGGAAGCTAATTTGCTTGACCAGACTCACTCATGCATCTAAGTTGTTTGGTGTCCTACCAAAATCACTTTGTTAGGTTATATCGTTTATTTGATTGTTTATGTCCTTGTTAAGGCAAAGCAGTTCCTCTGGGTATCCCCAGGGTGGAGCACAGTGACTGACTCTTATCTGCTGCTCTGTATCTGTCCTTTCAATAAGCCCAGGAATATCATGAATAGGTAGTAGTAGTATCAGCATCATGTCGAGCAAATAGTTTCCATCACTGATTCAGTGAAGAAGAAGCTCACAGTTGCCATGATTTATGAACTTCTATTTGCTTTTCAACAACAAGATGCTTTTATGTCTAGATGTTTTCCAGGACACCAGAGTAGATTCTGCTGATAAAGGTGAGTTTTTCTATTGCTCGTACAACTGGGAGGATGGGATTTGTATTCGGGCTTTTTTTCCCCCTGCCATCCAGTTCCCAAATAACCACACTGAGACTTTTTATTAAATATAATTGCTCGACCAATAGTTCAGGCTTGTTACTAGCTAACTCTTACATTTTAAATTAAACCATATTTCTTATCTACACTCTGTCACATGGCTCAGTAGAGCAAGTTCATCTCCTACTTCCTCTGCATCTCCTCAGGACTCATGAGACTCCTCCTCCTCCTCTTCTTCATGCTCTCTTTTTTGTCTTCCAGTCCCACCTAGCCTCTGTCTGTCCAGCAATTAGCCAGGCAGCTTCTTTATTAATTCAATATAGTCACACAGTGTAAAAGAATATTCTCCAGAGATCCAATGTCAAGTGTCCTGATAAAAAGAAGAAAGGCAGACACCTGAAAGACTGTGAGTGAGCTTTTGTACTTTCTCTTGTAGTCATGAAAAGAGAACACGTTCTCCAATATCCTTTACATCTTAAAACTGTTATGTCAGGCAGGGGGGATTGGTCTTCACTGCCATGTAAACGTAAACAGAATAATGGGATATTTGGTCTTCTTCACC
Source organism: Microtus pennsylvanicus (assembly GCF_037038515.1). Taxonomy (NCBI): domain Eukaryota; kingdom Metazoa; phylum Chordata; class Mammalia; order Rodentia; family Cricetidae; genus Microtus; species Microtus pennsylvanicus. Next base: position 16,273,742 of record NC_134598.1, read on the forward strand.
AATATGTGATGAATGCTACTAAATAACTGGGAATAAATTTATTCCTTTTACTCATTCAAAAGTATGTCTCAATAAATGTTTCTATGCTTAAGGCAAACTGGTGCCTTGCATTTGTTATTCACTTATTTTATGAATACAACATATGTATAAGTTTTATATCTAGTCCATTCCAAGAAAGGACCACAGTTTAAAGCTATGTGCTATCAATATGTCTATCATTCTCAAACATAACAATATCACAATGTAAACAATACTTAGCAGGGCTGTGGAGATGGATGAATATTTAAGAGCACTCTGATGTGCAAGCAGAAGGACTTTGTTTTGAATACCTGGGTCCCATGTAACAATCTGGGCATTGCCATCTATGACTAGAATCCCAGGACCAGCAGGGGTTTGGGGGGAAGTATAGGTGAGACAGGAGGATCCCTTGGCTTCTCTGGCCAGACAGCCTTCAGCAGACTGAATGAGAGACCTTGCTTCCAGAGAATACGGTACAGAGCAGTAAATCAGGACTCTAACATCTTTTTGCTTATATGCGTGCAGAAACCCATGCACCTAAACATACACACAAGCAAACACCACACACCGCACACAAATACACCGAGCAAATAGAATTTTGTAGTACAGATACTAAGAAACCAGAGTCTAAATATTTCTTGAAAATATATACACTTGCCAGTGTTCTATTTCAAGAACTTTTTAATATTCAAAATGAACAGGATCCTTTAATACTTACCCTAATCTTATTTTTATTAAATGAGAAACTAGCTCAGAAGTCATCTGCCATCCTGAGCCAGGTATGTGTTGAGAAGCAAAGTTCATCTCTTGGTCCTCAGGTATCCATGCCTGTTCCTGAGCGTTGCTGTCTTCCAGGCAGTCAAATATCCATTCAAATATGTTTAGCAAAATAATGAATTACAGCTATACTTCAGCCGTGAGAAAAAGAGATTGGACTCTGAATCTGTGAAATAGTGTCATTTATTTGCTTAACAAAACTAGAAAGTTTAAAAAGTTAGAACGTCTATTTGGTTAATTTTTTTCACTGATTATTTCTTTTCTATGGAGGATATGTAAAATGTCTTCATTTGGAGAAGAGAAGATATTCAATTCTATCATTGACTGAGGAAACTGGAAATGTTCATCATTCTTTAGCTCTTGCTTATGGTCCATTTTCCCTACAAAGCTTTTACTTTTGAAAATAGTTTTTCTTACAGCTTAGAAAATATTAAAATTTGACAATCTTATGTTTGACCTTAAGAAAATGTTAAAATTTGACATTCTTATGTTTGACCTTATAATAAACTTCACATGTTCTTAAATCATATCTATCTTGTGACTTGACAAAGGTAACATTATCGTCGGAAACTTCAAAATGCACAATTTAGGAACATTTTTTTTCTGAGAAAATAGTAAATCATTGTTTTCATTCCTAGTCTGATTTTGATGTTTCTTGTAATATGCCCCTGGAGAGAATTAAAATATATTTTCTAAGTTATCTAGAAGAAATTATTTTTTAACAGTGTATTACATTATGATTTAGTTATTAAGATATCCTTTTGGTTTATGATGATTATTTATGAAAGAAAACCATTTATATTGCCCTTATGAAAGCTGCTTTAACAGAAAATAACTTAGATCTATTAGATACATCTAATATATATGTTAGATATTAGGAGAAATGTAATAAGTGTATATATGTACATATATATAGCATAATGAATTGTTTACATGGACTGTCTTAATACATTACTCTTAATTCCTTTTCTTATAGGTAGTTTGGGCCAATACGTTTAAAGTTGGATGTGCAGTTTCAAATTGTCCTAATCTCTTGGGAAGATCAGCTGCACTATTTGTGTGTAATTATGCACCAGCGTAAGTTGATTTAATTAAAAAAAAGTCCTAAGTTGATAACAAATGTTTACAAAGCTGTGTGTGATAGAGCACACCTTTAATTCCAGAGCTCAGGAGACAGAGGCAGTTGGATCTTTGTGAGGTCCAGGCAGTCCTGGTCTACATAATGAGTTCCAGGCCAGTCAGTGCTACATAGAGACCCTGTCTCAAAACAAAACAACAACAAAATGGCACAAATATTTACAAACAGTGTCTTACACTAGACCCTAAAGTATTTTTTGATGACATCTCCCTCAGCAAAACAAATTTTAGAAGTGAAAATAGAAGAGTGACAAAGTATTGCCTAAATGAAAAGCCTCTCCTCTCAGAGAAGTTATTTCTTAATTCTAATTAGGAGAGGCTGGGACGATGACTCAACTAGTAATCTGTCTGCCTTGAAAGCATTAGAAGCTGAGTTTGGTCCCTGACACCTACGTAAAAGGCCAGCACTATGGGTAAACCTAAAACACCAGCACTCCCAGTACCAAGGGCAGAGTCAGGAAGATGCCTGGTGCTTGCCGGTCCACAGGGTCATGGAAAGACTGTCTCAGAAAGCATGCTCCAGATGATTGAGAAAGACATCCAATATTGGTCTTTACACACATGTACACACACATGAACAGAGGCAAAGGTAATATAATATAAACTGCCATAAGATTACTGAAATGTAAAACTAAAAAGTCAGCAAACACCACTCTAATGAATGTTAGCAAAAGAACAAGAAAAAGAGCGATATTGTTTTCTTAAGGTTTCTTTCTTTTAAAAGAGAGAATGTCATTTTTAAATGTGCTATGCGTGGATTCTTGCTCAAATGAAAATATAAACACAATGAGGTCTAAAAATGAAATTTTAGAACTCTAACCCAAATATCTACTAATATAAAAGGGATATTTAAACAGGTGATAATGTGATTCTTCAAGAAACAAAAATTTAAAGATAGATATTTGTAAATAAAAACACAAAGAATAAATATATAGAAATGATTAAAAAAAGAAGGTAAGACATGGTATGAGGAGACAGAAATGTGATCTACCGCTGTTCTTGCTTCTGCTTTTCATTGAGCAGCTAAAATAAGAAGGACAAACACTGTCCCAACAGCTCAGGCCAAATACACTTTCTCCCAATGCAAAAAGATGGCTGCCATGCAACATCATTTTTCTTAAGAAGAAATCAAGAGGCCGGGCTGTGGTGGCACACGCCTTTAATCCCAGAACTCGGGAGGCAGAGGCAGGCGGATTTCTGTGAGTTCGAGACCAGCCTGGTCTACAAGAGCTAGTTCCAGGACAGGCTCCAAAACCACAGAAAAACCCTGTCTCGAAAAACCAAAAAAAAAAAAAAAAAAAAAGAAGAAGAAATCAAGAAAGACTAACAATTGATGAAAATCACAAAAGGGCAGTATCACTTCTTATAATTCAGGCTTTTGAAAAGAAAGAAGGGGCAAGAGGGGATTGGAAAAGATAGAGAAAAGGGAGAGAAAGATAAAGGAAGGGAAGAAAAAGAAAAGGGAAGGAAGGGAAGGAAAAATGAACAGGGAACATTTTGATGGCTTGTTAGTACATAGGAAACGGGTCTTCTATTGAAGAATAGTTGTTGCTGCTTTTTCTTTTTCACAGTCAAGTCGTGACTTAATGAAAGGCAGAAGCAGCTTGCCTAAATGTAGGTGAAAATTTAAAAGCATCATTGACTCGTGACTGGTCTCCCTTTTTGCAGAGGAAATGAGAAGAACACCAGTCCTTACATACAAGGGGAATTTTGCTCCATGTGTAAAGCGGAAGACTGCGTCAGTAATCTCTGCTGTAAGCAAAAAAGAAAAATAGTATTGTACTTAGACAGATGTGTTTCCATAACTTCATTACAATTTTACATGTGGTCCCTTCCGTTTCCAGTTTCTATAAGACTTGATTGTTTCTATGAGAATATAAAGCATTTTCTATAAGATACATATAAATACATTTAGTTCAGATAATTACACCCTTCACTATTTCCCCTTTCAAGGAAAAAGACAAAAGCAAATTAAGTACAACTGAGATCTAGTTTGCTGCTGTGCACAAAGTAGCTATTGGTTGAAGTGTCTATTTGCATTTGTTATAACCATGATCACTTACTTGTTATTACTAGAATATTCAATTATTTAGAAGTAAATACCAGGCCCCATCAGTCTTCCATCATCAGCTTTTTTTATTAATTCTATTTGCTGTTTGACAGCTTCTTAGCTCTATATTATCCACTCTCATTACTCTACACCCCCATTATCTCTCCCTCATCCCTATCAAACTCCCATTATTCCTACCAGTTCCTTCCTCACACTCAGGACTTGCACTTTTATTCTGTGAGCCATTTACTTTAACGAGAGTCATTATGTGACCACTGGACTGGAAATGCTCAATGGAGCCAATGAAGTCATCAGTGGGTACACAGTTGAAGGCAATGACTCCTCGTTCCCTGAAACTACCAATAGAAGATAGCTCAGGGGTAAGGCGTAAGGGGGTCCCTTGGCTCCTTCCTCCATTCTTCCTGAGTGTTGAAAAGACCGTTCTTATGCAAGCCAAAAAATGGTTCACAATGCCGAGAAGATAGATTCATGTCATGTGTTACTCAATCATAGAAAACTTAATTAAATCTGGGCTAGGGTCTATACAAGGCTTAATTGACTTCTGCTTCACCAGCTTCCACGGGTCTCTGGGCACGTGTACTTCCAGTTACTCTTTCTGTGGAGGGTTCTTAATGTGAAAATACCCAGCAGTTGAGAATTGCTGAAAACTTTGCTCTCCAGAGCACTTGAGCCTAGCCACTTAACTTTCTCTTTTCTTTTACCCTTCACAACTAAACAAGTCACTTGGCTATAATATGGGCATCTCGTAGATATCTCTCTCCTTGTCTTTTCACCTGGATCTTATCCTTCAGTCCTCTAAGGTTATCTGTCTAACACTGGAATGCTATTAAAAGCTCTACTGACTTCTCTCCAGCCAACCATCAGCCTCTGGCTAACAACAACAAAAGTCAAAATGTTTTTAGCCTTAATCTTGAGCCTAGAATCAACAAGTAGACCCAGGGTAAATATAGTTTATTGTATTGTATCAACTCACCCCTCTGTGGGTCTCCTGCCATGAGATCCACATTCCTCCAGTCTGCTACTTCAGTCAATTTCTTACTTTCCTTAGCATTGTTTTGTTGTGTATGATTATGATGTCATGGTTGTGCTTGATCAGAGCCTTTGTCTGTCACAAACTACTCCATCCAGAGATCCAATCGCTCTGACAAAGGGGATATAGTACCGAACCTTGAAGCTGGCTTCTTTTTTAAAAGACAGGAATATTGGCATCATTTAAATATGTAAGTGTTGAAGCAAGACAACTTGAGGAGTGATTCAGGGGACTAGATATGACAAATCATACAAAGTGATTTGAACACAAAGCAAAGGAAGGCATCAACAAATTTTAGCTGTCATTAGAAGCCCCTCATTATACTTTGCTGACTCAGTACGTATTTTCACAGTCCGAGGCATTCTGAACTGACCTCTTTTGTTCCTTCTACCCATTCCATTCAGAAATGAATGCAAGCTCTTCCTCCACTGATTTCTCTTTTCTGATAACCATGCTGGCCAAAGCTTAAAATCATGGAACATGGTAGGAAGTGAATTTTAAAAAAATCAGCGAATGGGGCAGTGAGCCAGCTAAAAGAGTGAATTTCTAACACACACATGGTCCTGTTAAAATTCAAAACTGAGGAGAAAATTTACATGTGGGAAGGAAGAGTTTGGGGCAGTACAGCAATTAAAATCGTATTTAAAATTTCACCTAAAAGAATTGAATTTTCCTCAGAAGCTTAAACTGGGCATAGTAGAATGCCAAAACAAAGTTAACTTTCTGTGGCTTTTTTCCTGTTTTAGATATTTATGCCTCGAACCCAGGAGGCATTCTAAAAATATGTATTGGCATGACACTATTGTTAGGCAATACCGTCAAGGTTTTAAATCCAGTCAAACTTGAGAGTTTTGATTTTGAAGTTCAAGAGTTTTGATTACCTTATTTTAAAAGCTAGAAAAACCAATCAATGTTTTCATCTTGTGTAACTTTTCTCCCTTTTATTAAAACTCCATAAATTATACGTGAGCATAAATATTTCAGTTATTTTTGCTTTTTGAAATTAAATTGAACTCTTAATTGTTGTGTTTTATTGACAGTTCACTTGACTGAGAGAGCAACTCAGCACAGAGCCGGTCATCTTCTCACGCTAGGTTTTATTCTTTATAGACTACTTTAATTGTTATTTCTAGTCAGAAGAAATTTCTAAATACTACAATAAAGACTATTTTCTGAGTAATTAGAACTCAAGATCTGTTTAATTCCCCGTTACATTTTCTACATTCTTGTCTAAAATTTAAATTCAACATCTTTTCACAGTCCGAGGCATTCTGAACTGACCTCTTTTGTTCCTTCTACCCATTCCATTTGGAAATGAACGCGAGCTCTTCCTCCACTGATTTCTCTTTTCTGATAACCATGCTGGCCAAAGCTTAAAACTTTTCAATTCTGTTGCAAAAAAGGATATATATATATATATATATATATATATATATATATATATATATATATACAGCTATATAGCATAAAAAATATATGAATATATAGATAGTAGATTATCGAAATTGGGAAGCAGGGGAATGAAGTTAAGGTTGTGGTTTTATTGGGGTTGTTTGCTGATAATGCACATGTGTGTGTGTCTGTGAGTAGGTGTGTGCACATGTGAAGACCAAAGTTCAGACCCTCAGCACCCATGGGTGCCGGGGTCGGCATGGAAGTCCACCTATTCCCACCATGTGGGATGTAGAGACTAAGGTTTTCAGAGCATGCTGGCTAACTAGATAGACTCCAGTCAGCAAGCTAGGACTTTAACTGAGAGGCCCTACCTCAACATAGAAGATGGAGAACAACACAGGAAGACATCTTAGCCAATGTCGGGCCAACAAACATGCACATGCACCACAAATGTACATCCACACACATGTGAACACACATGCACTGAAAAGAAAGTGGAACAGACTGAGAAAAAAGTCAACAAAATTGAAGTATGCTCCTACGATTCAGAGGACAAAGTCATACATTTGTGTATTTTTAGCTTTATTCTTTGTTTGTTCTCCTTAAACGAACATAAGTTAAATTTTCCAATTTTCATAAAATTTTAATTGTCAAGTTAAACTCCTACAAGAAAAAACTGATAATCTGAAAAGGCATATGCTTATTAAATAAATTGAAGAAATAATTAATTACCCGAACAGAAAGAAACAGGCTCAGATAAATTCACTAGTAAAACTTAACATTGAAGAGTGCCATTGTACATACACAGAGGCTGCTGGATCTCTGAATTTGAAGCCAACCTGGTCTCTAGAGTGAGTTCCAGGACAGCCAGGGCTACACAGGGAGACCTTGTCTTGAAAAACAAACAAACAAACAAAACAGAATGTTATTTTAACTGTGGTCTACATCTTTTGTAGAAGACAAAAAGAAATACTTTCAAACTCAATCTATTAGGCATTGAATTTTTGCACACAACACCAAAGACATGATCCATAACAGAAAGAACTGAGATAAGCTAAAAACAAACTCCCAAATTGCTGACAAGCAAGAAAAAGACAAAGTATTCTCAAAATCATACTTGATAGTGACTGTTATCCAAAATATGCAAATAACCTTTCAAACTCAAGAATTATTGCTAAACTTGTTAGAAAAAAAAAATGAGCCAAAGACCTTAGCCTCAATAATAAGAGAGGAAGGAAAGCATATTCAAAGACACTCTATATCCTAAATCGTCAGGGAAAGGAAGACTAAATGGAACAACTCCACACATCTATTAAAAACCTCCAGAACTTGACAACACCAAATGGGAACAAATCACATAGAGAAGCAGAAATTCTCATTCAACCCTGGCAGGAAGACAAAGGGTACAAACACACTGGAAAGCAGGCCGCCAATTTCTGAGTCAACTGATCATAAAGGCCTGTGAGGTCGCTCCTCAGGTCAAGGTACCTGTTGCACGGCATGGCAATCTGAAAGCAAGAATGGCGGAAAGGGAGAAATGACCCCCCAAAGTCATCTGACTTGCACATGTGTGCCTTCGCCACGGCACACGTGCTCGAACACACAGACACATAAACAGCAACAATAAATAATAGCAATTATAATCATATAATAATAAAACAATTATGAACACACTTCTGCCAGAAGACCGATAAGCATGTCTTTGCTTTGCCTGCAAAAGTTGACAGTCATTTCCATACAGACATCTTCAGACACGTTTGTAGCAGCCTTGTTTATAACCGCCCAAACTTGGAAGCAACCAATATGTCGTTCCTTCAGTGGATAATGGAATAAGTTGTTACACTGAGAAAATGGAATGTTACTGTGTCAAAAAGAAATAAGCAATCAAACCCTTAAAAACATGAAAGCAAATTCAGTGTAACACTGCGAGAAAGGCATCATGTGACCAGCTTACACATCGCATGGCGTCAACTGAACAACATCCTTGAAAAGACAAACTGTAAGAAGTGTGCTGCTGAGATGCTGGAGGGAGAGAGAGATGGATGCCTTGGAGGAATTTCTGAGTACAGAAACTCCTCTGTATAACACTAATATTATTCATTTTAATAGTGTGTAAGTGTAGCGATGAATCATTATACAGTTGCCCAAATCCAGAGAACGCACTGTATCCAAAATGAACCTTAATATGAACTATGAAATCTGGACAATAACGTGCCACCATGGGCTCATCAGGTGTAACAAACATTCACACTAGTGTACTTGTTTTGGTTTGGTTTGGTTTGGTTTGGTTTTGGTAGTACATGGAAGATTGTTAATGTGGGGAGGGTTTTTCACTTTGTTGCTTTGGAATACAGTCTTATGTAGTCAAAGCTGGTCTGAACTTCCTGTGTGACCTAGTCTAAAAGTCATAATTTCTTTGTCTTAGAATCCCGAGTTCTGGCATTATAAAAATATACGATCATGCTTAGCTCCAGTGAAGGATGCGGGAGAAGCCTTCATGTTTTGCAAACACAGAGATCATATTAGACACATCTGTACTTCTCCACCTACAAATTCCCTCTTAAAGAGCCTATCTTTTGTTAAAGAAATATCTAAATAAAGCCAAAAATTACCTTCAATATTCAGTGGCAAGATTGCTTCAGGCAAATTACTTGACTACCCCCCCACACACACACACACATACACGGTGACTTTCCATCTGTTTGAGGAGATACAAATGAGAAGCATTTCATAAAGTTATTATCTGACTGAGTTCATATTTTCCAACTATTTAAAATAGTGATAGACAAATTTGATGAGATAAATTTAAAATAATATTCACAAACTGCATTGTAATTTGCTGTTTGATAAATTATTTATAGCACTGGGTAGACTTGTTCCTACTTTGTTCAGCTTTTATGGCATCATGGGCTCTAACATATGGGAAGTATTAAAAAAATTATCAAGATAAGCAAGATGCCAGTAATGGCAGAGCTGCCAAGGAAATGGGGACTTTTCTTTATAATGGATCATAGGATTTGACCACCAACCGTTTTTATTACATTAGAGAATATTGCTGACAAACAGGGTGCATGCAAGGGTCAAAACACCTTCCAAAAAGAAAATCGCCTCATTCATATTTGAGAGGAAGGACTGTGTTGTATACCAGTCCTTGTCATTCGTTTAATAAGCTGCCTCGGTACATACACTGAAAGAATAAAGGTACAACCAAAATCATCCTGTGTAGGTTTACTGCCTTTTATCACGTGAATCAAAGATAATTTTTAACAATTCTTTTTATTTATTTATTTATTTATTTATTATGTATACAATATTCTGTCTTTGTGTATGCCTGCAGGCCAGAAGAGGGCACCAGACCCCATTACAGATGGTTGTGAGTCACCATGTGGTTGCTGGGAATTGAACTCAGGACCTTTGGAAGAGCAGGCAATGCTCTTAACCTATGAGCCATCTCTCCAGCCGCTTAACAATTCTTTATAGTTATGTTTGGATAAGACTTAAAGAGAATCTTATGTCCCTAGCAGAGAGAACAATAAAAACAATCACAACTCAATAGATAAGGAAGAAAAATGAGCTGGATGCTCGTCCCTAACACGTGAAGAATGCCTTTACACCATTATAAGGTATCTCGGACTTGTCAATAACTCAACACTTGGGGTAGAGACTAATGTCTTACCAGGAAACGACGACACGCCGTTCAGTGTCCAAAAAGAACTCTAGATAATGCTCAATAAGCATTGTGAAAAACGTACTCGTTTAACTCAAGTCTGACTTCGGTCAAAAAGCAGACATGGATCATGATTTTTTTTTTCCTCCCCGCCCACCCCCCCCCCTCCTCCTTCTCTTCTCACTTAAGAGCCCTCTGCCGACCCGTAGATTGGCAGGTCACCGGGGCGGCCTGGCGCATGTGCACTGGCTGGTCTTTGGTGGGTGAGCATGGAGCCGCGGCTGCCCTTGTCTTCAGTGGGGAGTGTTCCCTCGCGTCCCCTGACCCTAGGGGGTGTGCTGAAGCTGTGGCTGTGTGAGTTGTGGCTCCTACTGATGGGCTCTGGTTTGAACGCCAACTTCCTGCCTCATGAAGAGGATGTGGACTTTATCAATGAGTACGTGAATCTCCACAATGATATCCGAGGCTCCGTCTTCCCCGCAGGCTCTAACCTGCGCTTCATGGTGAGGCCGGAAGGCTGTTTCCCAAACCTCCCACCACCCAGGCCCCTTCGATAAAGTGTGGGGGAAACTGTCGCTCTGATAATATGATCAGTTCCTTGGTTTTACATAGGACCAAGTGTGGAAGAAGTAGGGGTACCCCTTAGAGGTGCAAATTTTAAGGGGCGACAATTTAAAAATGCTATTTTAATGCAATTGGTTTTTTTTTTTCTAAAAACATTAAGAATCGGTGCAACCTCATCAATAATCAAGCAAGTAACAAAACAAAGAGAGACTCCTTGGATCTGAACTAGTAGAAACTGAGATGCTCGGGGTAGGACAGATCCTATTTTATTTAAAATTTATTAAAAGATTGGATCTTTTGCCCATTGTAAATGTTTTCCCATTAATTCTGCCTTTATAAAACAAAACTTGTGCCGGGCGGTGGTGGTGCACGCCTCTAATCGCAGCACTCGGGAGGCAGAGGCAGGCGGATCTCTGGGAGTTCGAGGTCAGCCTGGTCTACAAGAGCTAGTTCCTGGACGGGCACCAAAGCTACAGAGAAACCCTGTCTCGAAAAAACAAAAAACAAACAAAAAAAAACTTGTTTATTAGGTTTTTTTCTTCCTTTTCTTTCCTTCTAGGTTTTCAGGGGTTTCGTTTGTTTGTTTTTATCACTGGTTTGATTTTTGCTCCCACGGGCTTGTCTTGGCCCCCTTGTTAGCCTGGATACTTCCAGGATCAGAAGGCATGGGGGCTGGAGGACTCTGTAATCAGCAGCTTCTAAAGCAGAGGACTTCAGGGGTCCTACTTACTACTCAGAGGGATAGGACCCGAGACAAACCTAGCCTTGGGAGGAGATGTGATTCCTCAAATGCCCAAAGGGTGATTAACTGGTTATTATCTAAAGACACATTATGATAAAAGAAAAGGACTTTTCTGACTGCTCACTGCCAGTCTAAATGGGCCTCTCGAACATCTGGGTAGGAAAACGCCCCTCATGAAAGGTGTTTGTTGTAAAGACTAGAAGTACTTAGAGTCTTTCTAAAAGGTAGATTGGCACAGTGGTTCCTTTGGCATTGCCCGCTCTCACCCCTTGAACACAGGGCTGTCGGCTCTCACATTGGATAGACAATCTTGTGTGCTTAACATTCCTATACTTCCAACGGGTTGCCTATCTGTTGGTAGTAAAAATGTTAAATGCGGGGCTGGAGAGATAGCCCGGTAGTTAAGAGCACTTGCTGCTCTTGCAGAGGACTTGGGTTTGATTTCTGCAGGCTACTGGAACCCAAGTTCCAAGGGGCTTCTTTGGACGTCAGGCATGCGGGTGGTGCCCGTATGTGCATGCAGGTGAAACATACATGTAAAAATAAAAATAAACATCTGTACAGAGTATTGAAGCTGTGATGAGGTCTACTTCCTTCATGCATATGCTTTTGGTACTGGCTTAGAAAAGGCATTACCAAATTCAATTTATTAAATTTTCCTCCACATTTGCAAATCAACAACAACAAAGAAGAATTTCAGGACTTACATTTAGGTCTTTGATCTGTTTGTGATTAATTTTTTTGATATGTTATAAGGGTCTAGTTCCGTTCTTTTTGCGTGGATATCCAACTTTCCCAAGACTTAGATTAAAGACTTAGTTTAAAGTACTGGGGTGTTTTTGTTTTGTTTTTGTTTAGTTTAGTTTTGTTTTGTTTTGCCTATTAAATGGTCTTGAGAGCCTGTGTATAAACCACTTTCCTGTGTGTGTGCAGAAATTTATTGCAGAGCTCTTTATCTCATCCCACAGCCTGCCAAGCCCTCTTCTGAGTTTATTTTCCTCCAGGACTTTTTCTTTAATTCTCTCCAGTGTCCCTTAAGACTCTGTTGGCATTACTTTTGGTGGGGGTCACACTACTTTACAGAATGTTTGATGTGGTGAAGGCATCTCAGTGTTAAATCTCCAAATCCCTAGCCATAGAAACCAGACTTTTCATTACTGTCTTCTTTGATTTGCTTTGGCAACATTCTATGCTTTTTAAAAAAAAGTTCAGTTTGGTTAAGGTTGTTATTATTTTTTAATATTATCATGACAGAATTATGTGCCCAAGTTTTCTGTTCAGATTGTTCGTTGATAATGTATATTAATTCATGTAATTGTGTATACTAATTTTATGACTTCCTGTTTTACTCAAATCATGTCTAAATTTCGTTGTAATCAAAATACATCCTTTAATAATTCTCTCAGTCAGGGTGTGAATAATGAGTTTCAGATTTCTGCATCCAAAGTAACCTTCATTTCTCACTCTGTAAAGCCTTCGCATTGGTTGTATATGTGTGTTTGTACATATGTGTGCAGGTATACGCGTGTGCATATTTGTTTGTGAGTATATGGAGGCCAGAGGAGATCGCACAGTGTCTTCCTTGGATGCTATCAGTCGAACTCTTTTGAGACAGCGTCTCTCACCAAGCTCAAAGTTTATTCTCTTTTTCTAGCAGCCAGCGAGGGACTAATAGGAAAATAACTTGAAAGGATGTCCAATTTTTTAAGTGTTTCTAAAAACTAATTTCCAAAACCTTTTTTTTAGTAACATTTTACCTTAAAACTTTCGCAGGTTGAGTTTGAGATGTCCACTGATGATTGTCAACTCGAGCTGTCTGTAAAGTAAGAGTGACCAGTGGAACGACAGACTGAGGACAGTGAGAAGGGCGTGGAGAATATGCGGCACTGGGGACATAGCTCTCAGTTCATGGTCTCGCTCTGTTGTGCTCGAGGGATAAGTCGTAATTGTGTTCTAAAGTAAAATGGCTGGCTGCTCCAGATGAGAAAGGAAATTTGTTTTAATATTTATTTATTTATTTATTTATTTATTTATTATGTATACAATATTCTGTCTGTGCATATGCCTGAAGGCCAGAAGAGGGCACCAGACCCCATTACAGATGGCTGTGAGCCACCATGTGGTTGCTGGGAACCGAACTCAGGACCTTTGGAAGAGCAGGCAATGCTCCCAACCTCTGAGCCATCTCTCCAGCCCGAGAAAGGAAATTTTAAGATGAAAACTTAATGAATAGAGAAAGTTGTCAGAAAGTTTGTAGGAAAGGAGTTTCAGGTATGCTATAGGTAGATTGCAATTGAATGTATTTATCGACAAGATGCTGTATGAATAAATTAAAATGTCAAAAGAGCTTGACACAAACTAGAGTGTGTGTCAGTGTGTGTGTGTGTTTGTATGTGATACTTGTGTATGTGTGTTTGTATGTGTGTGTATGCATGTGTGTGTGCACACGTACATGTGTGACGCTTCTGTGTGAGCCTGCAAGTGCATGCCCAAACAGGCCAGCAGAGGGCAGTAGGTGTCCTCCTCTCCACTCCTTAAAGATGAGACGTCTCCCTGAATCTAGTGTCGTATTTTTTTCAGCTTGAATGGAAGCCAGGAAGTCCTAGCAGTTCCTGTCTCTGCCCCCTCAGCACTGGAAGTGCAGCATCTTGAGGACCAAATGTACACTGACCTCTCTTATTATATCTGAAAAGAATATCCTATTTATAGTGAATGCTCACCAAATAGCTATTAGATGGATATTTTAATTTACTGGGCACAAAAACCAGAATATTAAAAATGTGTACTGTGATCAAACTGTAAATGTATTATATAATCCTGAAAAGACTATAGAAGATAGTATTAGAATGAATAGTTTACTCTCTCACTTGAATATTTCAGTTATAGATGTATTATTAATGGGCCTTTGTCTTAGGAAGTAGTCCTTTTATTTTTAATGGCATGAAAAGAAGATTTTCCTACAAATATTGCTCAGAAAACGAAAAGCAGAAAACACGTAAATAGTAAAGAGTTGTTCCAAGAGAGAAAACAAGAAAAAATATTAGAGCATTAAAACAACATGATTTTTAACTATCTTGTTTTCTCTGGTTTATTTTCAGACTTGGGATGTAGCTTTATCACGTACGGCTAGGGCATGGGGGAAGAAATGTTTGTATCAGCGTAATACTCATTTAAACAAAGCCTTCGAGTCCCATCCCGTGTTTAATGGTATCGGTGAAAACATGTGGGTTGGCCCTGAAAATGAATTTACCGCAAGCATCGCCATCAGAAGTTGGCATGAAGAAAAGAAAAGTTATAATTTTCAAAATGACACTTGCCTTGAGGATGAAAACTGTTCCCATTATATTCAGGTATCCGATTTGTATATTATCATTAAATTAGTAGATTTCTAAATTGCTTTGCCTAGTTTTCTGCTTTAAATTTATAAACTCAAATGATAAAATTACTCCTTTGTCTTAAACGTCCGCCATTCCAACTATTATGGGAAGAATACAAGAAATAAGCAGTGTCTGCATACCTGAATATCAAGGGGGTTGTTCCGAAACTAGCACATGGTAGAAATGCTGGGAGACTCTTAAAGAAGATAGTTTACAAATTGTTGACCATGAGCAAGCGTAAAAGGCGTCCTAATGCCCACAGATCAGTAGGTAGACTGTAGCTAATCGGCTGACTTCTAGTGTTATTTCCACCACCCATGCCCAGAACCCCAGATGTCCTCCTTACCCTCTAAAAAGTCTCAATCACCTTTAATTTTATGTACCCATTTCTATTATTTTACACAGTAACCAAAACACGGAGAACAGAGACCTTGTCTTTTTACCCACATATTCTCACAACAACATGACTCTGCGCAGTTTCTTCTCAGTTTATGTCAGAAATTAAAAAGATTTTGAATGAACGTGAATTTGTTTAAAACATGACATGATCTCAATCAGCTTACATCATATTCCATTTAAAACATAATTTTGAAATTATGGCTTTGAACTCCACTCTTTTTTTAACAAATGAATTCTTCTAAGAATTTTTGATCCATTCTTTTTTATTAGTTCCTCCTTATTATACATAGCAAGGCTAGACTCCTTAATATAATTTTATTCCCCTTCCTGTTACTATACTGTTTTCTCTTCTGTGATTCAAGCCGCCAAGACATTCTTGTCCCTTATATTGGACCTGGTAGACTTTGCTTCAACTCTTATATTTTATTATATTATCTTGTTATTTTTGCAGTAGTAGGAATAGCCCCCAGGGCCTCACACATGTTACTTGGCAAGTGGTCTCGCTTAGATTTTCGTCTCTTTTCTTTAATATATCACTATATTTCTTCAATAATTAAAATTTTACAACAACGTAAGTTGGTTAAAAATTAAGTAGGAGATAGAAATGGTTCCCCTTCCCCACAAGTTATGAGCCAAAAGAACTTTCTTCTTACTTGAAATTTTACTAATAATTGAGATTACACAGAGAATTTCTGGAATGTCTCTCATTATTCCAGTCCCTTTCCCCTTGTAATTCAGGGTCTGATTCTCTGTAATAGGGAACAGATATCCTCTAGGTCTTTCCTCATGGAAAGCCCATACTTTCTTTCATTTTGTGGTGCAGCTTCCTCTATAAGAGGAAAGACAGATGCTGGTGCCTTGTTACTCTCGCATCTTCCTGCCTGCCTGTAGCCCTATTATTTCTCTTTTCTCCCTTCTGCTAGAAACTTCCACCTCTACAAACTTTTCTTCTTCTCACTCTGATCTTTCTTCCTGACTGCCAAAGATGTAAAACTGTTCAATTTAATCGGGTATTGGCAAATTGCCTCTTCAGTGATGATTTCCACTGTGCATTGTCCTGCATCAGTGTTCTTCAGTCGTTTCCATCATAAGAAACTATGAGGATGTTGATGTAACTACATTTGGGAAATGCTCCCCGAGAACATGGCAGTGCTTTGCTTGGGTCGAAAAGCAATTTTGGATCATGCTTGAATTTCTTGGTTAAAGATTCTGTGTGGATGGAATATAGTGTGTATAGTGTAAGTACTGCTAAATGAATTTCACATTGCCTTTGACATGTTTATTTCAGCTTGTTTGGGACAACTCCTACAAAGTTGGTTGTGCTGTTACTCCATGCCGAAGGATTGGAAATATCCACTTTGCAGCACTTTTCATATGCAACTATGCACCAGGGTGAGTGATTTTAAAGCAATAATCCTTGCTTGTGATGTGTGTTTGAAAAGAACTCCGCAGCGTTACCCTCTGACCTCCACAGGTACACCAGGGCGCCCCATCTATGTGTGCGTGTGTATGTGTGCGCACAGCAATAACTAAATAAGCAAAATTTAATGTTTAAAGTTCTCTGAAGTTGTGTGAACTTAGCACATCTGAGAAGGGGGTAACTATGGTTAGAGGTTGAGGTGAAGAGTAGGTGTAAGTAGATAAAACCGAAAAAAGATGCCATGTTAAAGATCCTGGAATTGATTTGGGGAGTGGCAATGTCATTGGAAACTCATAAGCAATTGTCTGCCATAATCTCATTTTTACTTTGTAAGGAATGTTTTATTTTTATTACTCTAGGTGCTCCGTAGAGCGTAGACTACAGAGAGAGCATGTGCAATCAGGGTAACCCCTTAGTGCAGACACACACGGTGGTATCTGGAGTAGGGGCTTAGCACATGGACTGGTTTTCTACCGCTGCACACTAAATAGCACAAACACAGTGCTTATGAACAGCATTCCCTTGCTGTCAACTCTTAGGTCATGAGTTCTGCCACATAATGGCTGGGTTTAGTGCTTAGGGCCTCCGAGACAAAAATCAGTGTGTCTACTACGTTATCAATGGGGGCAACCTGTTCCAAACTCCTTCAAGCTGAATTCATCGAGAATTCAGTTCCTTGAGGCTTGTTGGACTCAAGGTTCCCATTTGCCTCCTGAATGTCAGCCAATGAATGAACATGCTAGCAAGCAGAGGGCAAGCATGCAAAAAGCAAAAGCTTCCTTTTTCCATGTCCAGCAGAAAGTGTAGTCCAGATTATGAGTGCATCTCCCATCCCATCCCAGGGTCCAGATCAAAGGTGTGCATCTTCCTACCTCAAAGGTCCGAACTAGAAGTGGATTCCCCCACTTTAAGCCAAGCAAAAATATATATGTGTGTGTATATATATATATATATATACATACATACATATACATATATGTGTGTGTGTGTGTATATATATCACAGGCGTAGCCACCCTTTCTGGATTTAGTTCATTCTGGATGGAGTCATATTGACCACCAAGCACAGGCATCAAAGTCTCTGCTGCCTAGAAAAGCTTCTTTGGTGAGAGTGAAAACTGCACTTTTCTGTGTGTGTAAGAATAAATCTTTAGACTGCGGTGAGAAACTACCCTGATTTAGGCAAGTGACAGCAGTAAGCTGTCCTCTGAGCTCCATGGCCTTGCCAGCCATAAGAACTCAGTGCACAGTTCCGGCCTGGACTCCTTCCTGTCAATCAGGGCTGCAGCCCAATTAGGTGGCTGCTATTGGACACCGAGGTTAGTCATCTAACAGCATTGTGAATCAAGTTTCAATGAACACTGATATGCAAATATCTCTGCCCTATATCTGCTCAAAGTTGAGTCTATTTTCTTAACGAGGTCATCTTCCTCAAATTGTAAAATATGGGAAAAATGTTGTTCAATTGGCATAAATTAATAATGTAACATAAATTTAATAAGCATTAAATGGCATAAAAACTGAGTGTTTTCTTACTTTCTACTTTTTTTCTAGAGGAACGCTGACAAGGAGGCCTTATCAAGCAGGGACAGTTTGTTCTCGGTGTGACAATGCCGACAGATGCACAGACTTTCTATGCAGTAAGATAAAATAAATCCGTAAGATGTAAGACTGTAAGAGAGCAGAGTGGCTGACACTCACTTTATTGTCCTGTTATTATTGATCCCGACTCTAATGTTGTCACTGTTCTGTCGCTATACTGTGCACCTATAGGTATTTCCAACTGCAGAGCCTTCTCTGCTCTCCTTGGCCCCATTGCTTCCTGTAAGGAAACATAGGTGTCTCAGGGTTAAGGAAAGAGAGCTAACAGTTACTCTCTCAAAGAACTTCACGTGGTCTGTCAACATGAGAAGGATGCAAATAGATCCATATCTATCCCCATGTACAAAACTCAAGTCCAAATGGATCAAAGACTTCGATATAAATCCAGCTACACTGAACCTCATAGAACAGAAAGTGCGGAATAACCTTGAACACATGGGCATAGGAGATCACGTCCTAAATATAACACTAGTAGCAGACACTGAGACCAACAATAAGTAAATGGGACCTCCTGAAACTGAGAAGCTTCTGTAAAGCAAAGGACACAGTTAACAAGACAAAATGCTAGCTTATTGAATGAGAAAAAAAAATCTTCACCAATCCCATATCAGATAGAGAGCTGATCTCTAAAATATACAAAAAAAAAACTCAAGAAATTGATCATCAACGAACAAATAATCCAATAAAAAATGGGGTACAGACCTAAACAGAGAACTCTCAATAGATCAATCTAAAATAGCTGAAAGACAGCTAAGGAAATGCTCAACATCCTTAACCATCAGAGAAATGCAAATCAAAACAACTCTGAGATTCCATCTTACACCTGTAAGAATGGCCAAGATCACTTCCTAGCTCTCCTTCTGGCTTTGTGTGTGACATAGACAGGAGACTTTGTGTTGTTCCCGCTCGGTTCACCGCACATTTGTTTTTAGTCTTTAGAGGTGGAAGGTCATTTTGTTATCCCCTCCAACATCAGAGACTCTTCCGTCATTTCTAGTTTGTTACTGAGTCCTCCCACATTACATCGTCGCGGTTGTCACTGTATTTCTCACTTCTAAATATCTTATTTGGTTCCTCTCTAAAATACAGCTGACATTTTCCGCCTGGCCTTTCCTTTGAAGGGTGTTTTCTAATAATTTCAATATCTGTTTTGTCTTGTCATTGGTGATTATTACATACCTTTCTCATTTGAGTTGAAAATTTCATGACCAAATTATATCCCAGAACTTGGAATACTTCATTATAAAATATTTGTTTCTTACTTAAAAATTTTATGTAGGATATTAATATTATTCTCTTTTGAAATTAAAATATAATTATATCATTTTATACTTTCCCTTTTCTCCTTCAAGCCCCATCCACCCCTGCTCGCTCTCAAATCCATGGCCGATATTCGCTTTAATTGTCATGACAAATACATATATATGTGTGTGTGTGTGTGGTGTATGTATATTTGTGTGTGTATATTACTAAATACTTAAATATAGTCTCCTCGGTCTATATGTTACTTGTATGTATATGACTTCAAGACTGGCCACTTGATTTTGATAAAGAAAATTGAGAGAATCTTCCCTGAGGAAGACTGGTTTCTCCTGCTTTCAGCATTCCTTAGTTCTTTGTCTAGGGTTTCCTACTCCTTCAGCCAAAAGCAGAGTCCTCTTCCGGGTTCTGCCCAAACCAGAGAGTCCACAGCGCTGGAGGAAGTATTGCGTTTCAGTGGGGAAGTACTGGAGATGGGAAAGCCAGTAGACACAGCAGTTCATCGGCACTTTGAAGCCTGAGGTTCTCTCTCAGTCTGCCTTCAGATAGTTGCTCATCAGAGTTATCATAATGCTCTCCCATGAATCCTATGCTACATGTATAGTTTTATTCTATAATGGGCAAGAAAAGTTAAAATATGGCTTCTACCATCTTCTTTAGAACCACAATTGTAAATTCAGTTCCTAAGCAGTGATTTAAGTTCCACTGTTCCGCTTTCTCTTTAAAAACCACTGGGAAAGCCGGGCGGTGGTGGCGCACGCCTTTAATCCCAACACTCGGGAGGCAGAGGCAGGCGGATCTCTGTGAGTTTGAGGCTAGCCTGGTCTACAAGAGCTAGTTCCAGGACAGGAACCAAAAAGCTATGGAGAGACCCTGTCTCGAAAAATTAAAAAAAAAAAACAAACCCACTGGGAATCAGAAGGAAGAAATAAGTATGTTTTGTCGTCATTAGAACTGAGTTATTTCTCTCACTGTCCTATATATGTCCAAAGGCCATTGGGTTTCAAGACTGTGTCTGCAGTTGTAGATCCCAAATCCAAAGGAAGACATTTTCAAGCGTCAGATAGAAGACCCGAGACACAACCTCCCAAGTCCTTTTCTCACCCAATAGGGCCAAACCACAGAGCCTGGACTCAACCTCTCATCGACATTTTTCCACCAATGAGAAACATAAGAGCCCACCTGCAGTCCAGAGAGTAATGCTCTTCAGCTTTAAGTTTCTCCAGGATGTACAGATGTTCCTTTCTGAGGAAAGGTAAGCTAGTAATTAACCAAAAATGGTTACTACTAATTATTGGTTAAGATGGGGTGATGCCTATGGTTTTGTGTGGCTACTAAGAGCAGAGAAAGGGCAACAAAACCAGCAATTCTCTCTTTCTTGAGTAACCACTAACGCTCCTGTTGCAGCAATGTCTTCGGAACTAGGCGATCTAGTTCTCCTACAGCTTCCAAATATTGCAGTTGTTCTAATGAATGGCAAATTCTAAAACTATGCAGAAGATAGCGTTCGTAGAATTCTTGATTCTGGTTTCAGCTCTACAGTAAAGATTGGGCTTTGCACAGGTGTTGCAGTAATTCCACACTGACAAGGTGACATTCTCACTTAAGGGGAAAACATCGATTTGTCTTCAACTTCCGTACTGTACGTTCAGAACAAAGAAACAGTGGAATGAGGCCTATTTTGCCTTTACATGTAGAGAGTTAACCAACAATCTATACATAGCTAAACTTTGTACACAATTTAAAGACAAATAAACATTTTTTTTCTGGGAGCAGCAGGAACTGTTGATACGCAGTTCACATGAGTGCTTCCCCAACAAACTCCTGAAGATGCTGAGGGTGGGAGAAGTTGCAGTGAAAGACATTTGTAAGAATTACATTATAATTAATAGACTTTAAAAAAACTGACCATTGTTATTACCAAGAAAAGGTAAAAAAAATAGCAAGATGGAAAATGGCATAATTAAGCCAGATGTGGTGACGCACACCTTTAATCCCAACACTTCAGAGGCAGAGGCAGGTGGATATCTGTGAGTTCAAGGTCAGCCTGGTCTACAGAGCTAGTTCCAGGACAGCCAGGACTGTTACACAGGGAAACCCTGTCTCAAAACAACAAAAGAAAGAAAATAAAGAGGAAAAAGGAGAGAGAGATAATTAACACAGTGTGCATATATGAAATTGTGAAAAAATAAAACTAAAATATAAAAATTATGTAATTAATAAAATGGGAGAAGATACAGATTTTGATGTTCATATCCTTTATATCCAAGGACCAAAATTAAGACTTAAAAGGTGATAGACATGGGCTTTAAAAAAGGCTGAGTGATCATTTTGCTCAATTGCCAGGAAGATCAGTGGTCAGGAACCTCAGTAGTCAGGAGGCTCAGTGGTCAGGAACCTCAGTAGTCAGGAGGCTCAGTGGTCAGGAACCTCAGTAGTCAGGAGCATCAGTGGTCAGGAACCTCAGTAGTCAGGAGGCTCAGTGGTCAGGAACCTCAGTGGTCAGGAGGCTCAGTGGTCAGGAACCTCAGTGGTCAGGAGGCTCAGTGGTCAGGAACCTCAGTGGTCAGGAGGCTCAGTGGTCAGGAACCTCAGTGGTCAGGAGCATCAGTGGTCAGGTGGCTCAATGGTCAGGAGCCTCAGTGATCAGGAACCTCAGTGGTCAGGAGGCTCAGTGGTCAGAAAGCTCAGTGGTCAGGAATCTCAGTGGTTAGGAGGCTCAGGAGTCAGGAGGCTCAGTGGTCAGGAGCATCAGTGGTCAGGAGGCTCAGTGGTCAGGAATCTCAGTGGTTAGGAGGCTCAGGAGTCAGGAGGCTCAGTGGTCAGGAGCATCAGTGGTCAGGAGGCTCAGTGGTCAGGAACCTCAGTGGTCAGGAGGCTCAGTGGTCAGGAACCTCAGTGGTCAGGAGGCTCAGTGGTCAGGAACCTCAGTGGTCAGGAGGCTCAGTGGTCAGGAACCTCAGTGGTCAGGAACCTCAGTGGTCAGGAGGCTCAGTGGTCAGGAACCTCAGTGGTTAGGAGGCTCAGTGGTCAGGAGCATCAGTGGTCAGGTGGCTCAATGGTCAGGAGCCTCAGTGATCAGGAGCATCAGTGGTCAGGTGGCTCAGTGGTTAGGAGGCTCAGTGGTCAGGTGGCTCAGCAGTCAGGTGGCTCAGTGATCAGGTGGCTCAGTGGTCATGTGTTTCAGTGGTCAGGAGGCTCAGCAGTCAGGTGGCTCAGTGGTCAGGCAGCTCAGAGGTCATGAAGCTCAGTGGTCAGATAGCTCAAAGCCACCAGTAACTCCAGTTCCATGAGACACCACACCTAGCCTCCCTCACCCACATGAACTAAAACCTTTTCTTCAAGAGCAGATAAACAGTGTATCTACAAATAAATTTAAATTTGTCTAAGTATTTAACAAACTACAAAAATAAAAGAAAAATGTAACAAAAGGAAACTAATGGTGACAAATGAAGAACAGTGGCAAGGAAGAAGATGCTGTGACATCGCTGCCTCTGCTAACCGGTCATTACGTGCATCACCCGTGCGGCTGAAGAGAACCTGCACACCAGATAGAGCAGGATTCCTTTTTAAGGATAATCTGATTAGGAGCCGCCTCTTAAACTGTGAAGGACCAACACCAAGATGCTAAAATGACAGCGAAGGCACAGCAGAGTTCAGGAGCCTAAGAAATAAACTCTAAACTTCACCATGGAGATGCTACCAACGTAAGACAAAGCCCTCATTGGCACTGCGCTGTCCCCCTGTGCCCACTAGTGACCCTCTCACTGCAAGTCGAGAATGATTGGCCTAGAAAAGAGAGTGGCTCCAGGTGGGAGGGGAGGCGGGGAGGAAGTAGGAGTACAGGGAGGGGAAACTGTAATCAGGGTTATTATGTGAGAAAAGAATCTGTTTTCAGTAGAAGGAAAATAATGATCTGACCCTCTCCACCCAGTTAAGCAGAAGAAAAGGAATTTGTCTACTTTCAAATGTAATTATCTCATTGAAAAAAAAAAATAACTAAAGTCAGTGAATCCCAGGTGGTGGACTTGACCTTGCTGTTTCAGAAACGAAGATGAAACATGAAGAAAACTGAGAATTACATGAGAAATGAGTAGATCCATATTACTTTGGAATAATATAAATGGGGGCGGTGCCCTTAGCCGGTCGAAGTGGAGTGTTTAGCTAAGGTGACACAATGCTTTGAGGTGTCGTCAGTCCTAGAATCCATATCTCCTTAGCTCTGTGTTTCTCTATCCAACCAGGCTGGCTTCTACAGAAACAATAATGTAGTATGCTTGGCTACTAGTCAGAACAGGACGTCAAAGACTTTAGATCCGTGGGTCTCAACCTTCCTAATGCTGTGACCCTTTAATACAGTTTCCCGTGTTGTGGTGATTCCCAGCCATAAAATTATTTCCATCACTACTTCATAACTGTAATTTTGCTACTGTTATGAATCTTGAGCTAATATCTGCTATGTAAGATATCCGATATGCGACCCCAGGTTGAGAACCACTGCCTTAGAGTCTAAGAGCGTGAAGGATGGTCGCAGTGTTGTTGGGAATATTCTTATAGAAGTAGGGGGAAAAAATGTATGCATTCCTTTACAGACTCTTTCTCTTTCTAGGTAACGCAGATCGTGACCAAGCTACATGTAGGTATTGTTGTCCTTTATTTCTTAAACAAATTCGCCATTTCCACATGAAATCTCGCGTTCTTCAAGTTCTTGTGTATTTACAGATTACCAGTTCTGGTACCCACCGTGGGAAGTGCCCCGCCCACTTGTGTGCGATCCTCTGTGCTTGTTCACCATTTTCCTGAGAGGGGCGTGTTTCATGCTGTGCGTCATCGTTGTCTTCGTCATACAGTCTCGATTTCCAGATGTCTTAGCCGAAAAGCAGATGCTCTCCGACAGTAGAAGATTCTCAACAGAGGAGGAAATGAGAAGCAAGGAAGAAGAAGGCGAGATGGAGGGGACCAGTGAGGAAGGAGAGGAAGAGGAAGATGAAGGCTAGAGAGAGGATCACCTAACAGAAGCCAAAGCCCAATAGAAAAGAAAATACCAAAGCACTGAAAATAGAATGCTGAACTTTAAGAAGAAAATATACAAACCTCAACTGTAATAGTTTTCCATTTTTCTACACTTACTTAACAAATTTAAGTTGGAAAGCACAAACAGTGTGAATTGAAAGCGTGCATTGCACAGAAAATATTAAGCTCTTCAAGACAGATAACCACAACAACAAAAGGTTGACTTAAAAGTTCTTTATGGTATCTGGTAAAAAGAGGGAATATTTATATTTCCATTTCTCTGTGTAGCCTTTTTATATGTGTTAACAAGTATCTGAAGTATTAAGTTAATGAAATCACCCACATAAATAAGGTGCTTAGAACCACTCCAAGTTTACAATAGTCATTTGATAAATATTAGCTTGTTCTTACTATTATTATTATAATTAACAGTAGTAGTGTATGTGATATTTCCATGTGATATCAAAACATAAAGTGGTGTTTATGTATATTTGTGAAACAGTTTCCTTGACACAGTTAGAAGATAAGTGTATAATTCCTACTTCGTGGTCAGTAATTCATCAAAGACTTTTGGCGGTTTTTGTCTTATAGGTCTAATAAATCCAAAAACAATTCATTGTAAATAAGCAATATGGCTATTTTAAGTGTATATGATAAAGTGCACTTCAAGTAATTATTTACAGTTAGAATGTTTAGATTCCCGACCAACTGCCGCCCCATCGCAGCCAGACGCGGATGCTGCAGGAGCACTCCCCTGCCCACCCCGCCCCTGCAGCCCAGCCAAGCCCAGGAGTTGAGTGGGAGTTGGCTGCTGGGCCCAAGAGCAGCCATAGGAGCCCGCCATGGGGACACACTGTTGGCCGGCTGGGCCCGGGAGGGGCCACACCACCACCATCTGAGCTAGGATGTCCCGACATGAAGGTGTCAGCTGTGATGCATGTTTAAAAGGAAACTTTCGAGGTCGCAGATACAAGGGTTTAATTTGCTACGATGACGATCTTTGTGCATCTTGTTATGAAAGCGGGGCAACAGCAACAAGGCATACAACTGACCACCCGATGCCGTGCGGATTATTAACAAGGGTAGATTTTGATTTGTACTATGGTGGGGAAGCTTTCTCTGTAGAGCAGCCACAGTCTTTTGCTTGTCCCTATTGTGGAAAAAACGGGCTACACGGAAACATCTCTTCAAAAACTTGTTACTTCTGAACATGCGGAAACATCAACAGAAGTGATTTGTCCGATATGTGCGGCGTTACCTGGAGGCGATCCTAATCATCTCACGGGTGACTTCGCAGCTCTTCTGACACTTGAACACAGAGCCCCTAGAGGTTTAGATGAATTGAGTGGTATTTTGCCCTGGCTGGGGGCTGGGAGGCCCTCGCCCTTGCAGATCAAACAGACACCTTTACCGTTCCACGGGCGGGCTCTCCTCTTCACCGATTTCCTACTCTCCAAGCAGTAAGGAAGCCATGGATCCTATAGCTGAGCGGTTATCTCAGTTATCAGGAGTGAGATGTTTTGAAGGAGGACAGCTTAACTCTTCAGGGCCCTTCTGCTTCTCAGTTGCAACAATTGCAGATGCAGCTGTGACTTGAGCGGCAGCATACGCAGGCAGCGGGGCAACAACGGGGAGACAGCTCGCAACGCCGCCGGTGCAGGAACACAAGCTGCATCACCACCACAATCACACAGTCCACAGCCACAGCCAACACAGCCAGCAAGGAGAACAGCCAGCAGGCTCTCCAGAACTCCCAGTCCCTATTAACAAGGTTGAATGATCCCAAAATGTCTGCAGCAGAACGCCAGTCCATGGAAAGCGAGCGCACAGACCGCGGCCTGTTTGTCCAGGATCTCCTTTCTGCCCGCTTTTATTTTTTAGTGCCTGAAGAGAGCTCGTCCTCACATGAGGATGCTTGTATTCAAGGGTCAGGTAGAAGATGGCGGATTCTGGTGCTAGGGGCTGTGTAGATATTATGCCTTTAAATGTTGCTTCAGAAAACCTAAATTTAAAAAAGAGTAATAATGAAAATGAGCCTCCACCACCTCCTCTTTGATGACCTCCCCACTCGCAGACAATGTCCTCTGTGCTGTATTTGCCAATAAAAGTGGACAACAGCTATCCTGGGTTTGTTTGGTGATTTGGTCCCATGTGTCTAGGCTGAGAGAAAGAAAGATAAACTTCTGTAGTGGCCTTTTTCCTGGGGATGGGGAGAGTCCCTGTTCTCCAGGAGGTAACCCCTCACCTGTAAGTATTCTCTGTAAGTCAGCCCGATAAATTCCTTAGTTCCCCCAGAGTAAATTTTGGTGGAATTTTACCTTGATTTGTCCTTGGGACCTTAAGAGGAGGGGTAGGCCTTGCCTAAGTCTCCCCATGGGAAGTAATTTTTAGCAACACTCAGCTTAGAGAGCAGGATCGGACAATGCTTGGCTAGATATCAGGATAGGACAAAACTCAAGGAGTTTGGTAAGAGCAATATGGTGTTGTCCCTCGTACAGGGAATGAGATAAACAAGTGAAATGAAGTTAATTTGGGGGACAATTGGAGGAGAAATTTTGACATGGTGGTTTGTTTGTCCCTATAGGACTAGTGAGGATAGTAGTTGGGACATGAATAGGGTAGAGAGTAATGGAAAAACGTCACTACAATCAGGCCATCTGGGCAGAGGCCCTCTGTAGGGGAAATGTTAGGGTGACAGTCTTATAGGTATGTTCTGGTATACCTGATTGACGGGTGAGGTCTGCCTTGGGTGTATAGGGATGCTCTGAGAACAACCGAAGGGCTGAGACAGACATCGCAAGGCCTGTGAGCATCATATCAGGGGCAAAACTACCCGCCAGTAACTGCAGAGGAAGCCTGGGTGCCGCTTTCTCAAATAAGGTCAATGCGGGTGTCAGGAGGGAACTGGAGCCAGAAACGGATATACGGTCGGACTCTCAACTCCTGGCCTCTGACTTTGCAGGTAAATTGGATGAGAGCAGAGGGAAAATGGAGGTATTTGCCTGCTGCCTCTTACAGCTGGGGCCAATGGCGGAAGATGGCCCAAATTATAGAACCTCTCTTAGGACAGCAAAACCTGTGGGCAGAGTCGGGTAGCTGAGGAAGAGAGTTACCTAGAAGTAACAGAAGGCTCTCCTCCTCCGTCATACCTACCTTTCGTCAGGAGAAAGAGAAAGCATAAGGTCCAGTATGCTGACAGAGGCCTAGCAGTGGTCTGGAGCCAGGGACTACGGTAATCCAATGCCAGGAGCTGCTGGCTCTGGGGAAGACTTCCAAACAAGCAGTGGAGAAGCCCCTCGCCCCGCAGTGTGATGCTGTGGGACATGCAGGCAGATAGGGTCAGTTTGAAAGCTGAGAGATATAGCCCAACTGTCCCTTCCTGAGGAAAAGGCTTCACAATCTAAGGCAACCAGTCCCGCATACAAGGCTCATACAAGCCTTTGTGACGAGTGCTTATCTTAGCTGAGGTCCTCGTGAATATCAGAGGCAGGAACCAATAGAAAAAGGACAGGCACTACTTAAAGAACTAAGTATGGGAAGTGGTGTTTGATGGCCAGGTCACAAACCTGGTCAAGACTGTATCTATGGGAGACTAAGAAAGAAATTAAACCAGGGCCGTGAGAACGGTGTAAGACATGGGTCGCAGTGGAGTTTACCGGGACCTGCATGAAGTGGGTCAATATAACCATTTCGGATCCGCATGCAAAAATATAAAATGTTCACGAGGTGCTAAGGCCATAGGAGCAAGTTGAGAGGAGAGGAAGCCAGGCAAAGTGCGCCTTCACATTTTCCAACTACAGACGTAGCTGGACTTGCACCTAGCCAGAATCCTTAGCCACAAAAAACTGGTGGGTAACAGAACCAGTTGGTCAGCTTATGGAGGGCTCTAAGGCCAGATCAGCGATTCATTCCAAGAGTAAAGGGGACAGGTGACCAAAAAGTGCAGGCAGTCCCTACTGTACTCCCCCTGTTGTCTGAGGTTTCTGTTCCACCCAGTACTGCAGAAGTGCAGGCCCAAATAAACACACAGAGGCCTATATTAACTATAAAACTGGTTGGCCTAGTAGCTCAGGCTTCTTATTAACTAATTCTTACATCCTACATCTTAACCCATTATTCTCGTCTGTGTTAGCCTCCTGGCTTCATACCTTTCATTGGCAAGGCATTCTCATCTTGCTTCCTCTCGGTCTGGGTAACAACTGCAGACTGACCTTTCCTCTTCCCAGCATTCTCCTGTTCTCGTTGCCCTGCCTCTACTTCCTGCCTGGTTGTTCCACTTAAACTTTCTGCCTGGCTATTGGCCAATCGGCGTTTTACTAAAAATAATACAAGCGACAGGCTGAAAGACCATTGTCCCACAGCCGGTCTCTCAGGATGAGACCCTTCCTGGCTACTCCCGTGAAGAAATGGCCAAGGTCACCGGTAGTTTTAAACTTCTGTAATAACCTGACATTCCCAGGGACCAATGGACGTTAAATTGCCTCACCAAGGATTAGCTCCACCCTCCCACTCTTCGTTTTGGGGTGGCTTGGGACTTTTCATCATTGTTCTGCCCAGCCTCTGTATAAAGGTCTTCTTACATGTGGCTGGCATAAACGCTAAACTTGGAGCGTTTTCCTGAGTCGGAGACTCCGTTAAGAGACAGACAGGCCAGTGAAGAAGTGGAAGAACCAAGCATGGGGACTTAGTTCACAACCAGCCCAAAAGGCCAGGCCAGGTGTTGCTGTGGCATTCTCCGCGTGGTTGGGAAAGATGCAAGTGATAGCCATCAAGGTAATTGGGAGAGGTTCACAGTAGCCTGGGCCTGCAGATGTTAAAGGGTATGTAAAAGGTAAAAGCGTGCTCCTAGAAGCCGAGAGGAGATGAGTTAAAATGCCAGCTGGTTTTTATGTCAGCTTGACACAAGCTAGAGTCATCAGAGAAGAAAGAACCACAATTGAAAATATACCTCCCTAAGATTCGACTGTTGGACATTTTCTTAATTAGTGATTGATGTGGGAGGGCCCAGTCCAGCCCAGCCCAGCCCAGCCCATTGTGGGTGGAGTTCTGTAATAAAGCAATAAGCTGAGCAAATCCTTGAGGGGCGGAGTTTGTAAGTACCTCCTTCCTCTGGGTTCCTGATCTGCCTGAGTTCCTGCTCCGATTTCTTTCAGTGATGACCTGTGATATGGAACTGGAAGCGAAACAAACCCTTTCCTCCCCAAGTCACATTTGGCTGTGGGACTTCACCACCGCAGTAGTCACGGAAGTAAGACCATTGGGAATCTCGGTGTTAGGAGTAAGTTACTTTCCTCGGCATTGCTGACCACAGAGGCTTTAGCGGCGGCTAAAACAGTAAAGGCTTTGCCACAGCTGTCATGGTAAGACTCCATCGCTAAAGAGATTGCATGCTTTGGCTGCCAGACTTGGAGAGAAAAAGCTAGGACTGGGATCGAAATGCCTCCCTCCTAGCTAGCTCCTGTGACACCAGAAGTTGCTAAGGACCCTGGGAGAATCAAGGTCAGAGGTCCTGTTCGACTTGGGTCCTGGATACTTCCCAACAAAAGTGCTAGGCAACGCGTGTCAAATAGCACCATGGTGGCCCGGGTGTTTCTGAGTAGACCTAGATTTCTGGTTGGGCTTAAGGACAGCGTCACGGGGGAATGTCACATCTGGTACCTGGTACAGGGAGGCCAGGGGCAAAGGTCTGTGACCAGGGAAGCCATAGGTTTCCGTGGAGAAGCTTATTTGCCACCTAAAGTCCTTCTCCACATTTGTTTATAATCATTGTTTGTTACTGCAGTCTAAATATTTGGAAATTTTTGTGTTCCTAATTTTCATCCTTTTCCTCACTCCCCCTAACTTGCTAACAGCTGTGAGGTGAAGGCAAAAGGAAAGGGCACAAGGGTTTGTTCCCTCATTGGATTTAGAGAACAGACATCTGTCACCACCCTCTGGAAACCTTGTGGAAGAGGAGGGCAGAGAATGCAAGAGCAGGGGGAAATGGTGGGCATGTTGGATGTGTAGGACTCTCTGCAATCAAACAGCCGCCATCTTGAGGTATTCAGGTGCGCCTGCTTGCAAACGGTCATCCCAGCTGGACTTGTTGACTTGTTACCTGGCCTCCTACAGGGTGAGGAGGGTCAGGAGAATCACCTGCGTACCCTGTCCTCTCCCTACCACGTGCTGTATGTTTCTTTGGCCTAACTGTACAAGTGCCCTGGAAAGGGGCTAGAGATAGCAGGACGGAGAAGGGATTAGCGTAAAGAGGGATCCATCAATACGGTTATGGGAAAGTCATCTCTACTTGACAGTTCTGGTGTGGCTTTGGAGGAGAGCTCCCACCCTCTAGCAAGTAACCCCTCACCTATGCTCAGTTAAGGAAGCCCAATAAGATTATCAGATCCCCAGGGTGAACTTTGGTGGAAGCCTGCTTTGGTTTGTCCTTGAGACCTTAGATGGAGGGTTATGTCCCCCCCACACACACACAGCATCTGCTAAGTTAATATATTACAAACATTTTGTTTAATGACTAAGATATTTGTAAGTCCAGTACAGGGGTTGATAATAAATGCCTAGTAAGGGGAATAGAGTCCAGCACAATTGGGCCCTGAGGGTTCAGCATCTTATCTCTCCACAGTTATGGAGAAGTAGGCAGGGGTGTCAACACAGATCTAGCTGCTTCAGGGAATTTCAGCTCACTTTGACAAGGAAGGGAAAGCGCTGTGACTCAGGAGCTGATGTCTCTGGGCGATGATTTCAGTGTTTCTCAGCTCCCCTTTGCCCTTAGATAGGACAGGGCAGTAAAAGAAGCCTCAGATTGGGTCTTCTCCCTCAGTCACTTCTGCCGGGTTCTGAGCAGACCCAGGAGTTGAGATTCTCTGAAATGGCCTCTGCTGAGAGAAGACCTTGTCCAATGGTAGTACTCCAGGGCACGTCAGCGTGACTGCCACACACAACTCCCCCCCCCCCCCAGAATCCAAGGAATTTTCTTCGTCTGGTATTTACAGTGAGGATCTGGTATCATTCCTGGAGATAAGCCGAGAAAAGCAGGGCTCCTGGGCTCCCTTGATTGGGTTCGCTGAGGTTGTCTGTTTTAACTACGATTTTCCTTATGTCCTTGGACAATTGTATGAATTTACACAATTAGCATTCTGGTAACTGGCACTCCATCACCCTCTCCTATCTCGCTCCTACCACCAACATCAACTTCCCTCTTCCAGACAAGCCCCCTTCTCCCGTTCATGATGTTTTGTTCCGTTTTGCAACCCCCTGAGTTTATCCTGTGATCATGAGTTTGGACCTGACCGTTGGTCCTGGGTCCCTCCCCATCCTAGCATCCAAGCCCCAGAGTATAAACAACTGGAAACAATTGCTGAACCCCCCCCCCCCACCTCACCCCTGACTGCCCAGAATCTACCAGTAGCTTATAGTTCATCCGGGAGAGGGGGAAAAGAGGAGGGACAGGGCCTCATAAGCCTCTCCCAGCCTGTGACTAATGACAGGCCCAATCTCCTGCAGGCTGATGAAGGTTTAGTCACTCAGAGCCACTCCTTGGTTCCCGTTACAGCTTTCTCACCCTGTGGCTGCTCTCCACGCTCCAGTAAGTTCTCAGTCTTTCTGTTTGGTTCTCTCTTTCATCTGCAGATCAAAACTGGCTGCCCCTGTCCTCTGTTCCTTTGTAGATCCAAAAGGAACTGCTGGCTTTTCAGTCTGTTCAGCTTCTTTCCTTTTAGGGAGGAGTAGTAACTTCCAAGGGTTTTAGGGAAGTCTCTCTTTTGGCCTTAAACAAAAATCACTCTATTTGGTTTTATAGTTAATTCATACATTATGTAAAAAGGGGAAATCAGTGAGTCTCAGTACAGCTTCCAAGTGCAGGAAATTTGCTCCTTATTTATTCAACTGGTTTCTGTGCCATCAAACCCAGCATGGGAAGCAAAGCGGGCCACCACTGACTCCCAGCTGTCACTCACTTCTTAATTTGCTCCCTCTGTGGGAACCGGCCTGCAACCTCTTTCTTTCACAGCTATTGGTTTTGGTGTTTGTTTCTTAAAGTTCTTTTCCCAGACACTTTGAAACTCTCCCTTCCATCCCTTGGCATGAAACATTCTTTCATTCTAGCCAGGACTGTATCTTAAACAGTTGTATAATTTTTTTATATTTTATACAATTATTAAGGCTTAAGTAAATGCTTGATGGCACCAATTGATGTGTTAACATCGAAGTGGCCGATGCATAAGAGTTCCTCTCTTCTAACACTAACCTTGATATCCTAAACAAAACTGAAAATCATTATTTTAAGCATCTAACAGTTACTAAACTATTCTTTTACAAGTAGACTATAATTTCAGTTTTAATGTGAGCTGATCTGTCAGTTTATGTAACTCAAAAGCAAGAAAATAATTTTGCAGATAAATGAGGAAACCTTTTCTCATCATAAAACCCCAACACTGGACCGTAAGTGATCCCTGTACTGCTGTGTCTCTGTTCTGTCAGAGAGCGATAGGAATGTTTGGTTTTGTTTGTTTTACCTCCTGGAGTCCAGAGTGGAGCCCAAGAAAGTCTTTTCTCTTAATAAATCCTGTTCTCCATTCTGTCATAAGGAGGTATCGCCCTCACCCTCCAAATCAGGACTAGGTACAGTGTTTACTAGAACTACTGAACCAAAGTACAACAAACGAGATGACTGACAAGTGTGTTCATGCTCGTTCCTGAAGGCCGGAACCCTGGAGTCAAGGGCTTGGCCAGAGTATGCGCCTTCCGGAGCTACTTTGCCAGCTGGTGCTAGCCCCAGGAATTACTTGCCTTATGGCAAAAGTGTCCACTTTCTGCCTCCATTTTTCCCATGACCCCTTCCTCCTGTGTCTGTTTTCCTGGCTCTCTTCTCCTCCTCCCCATGTCTGTCTTGTTTCCCTCTGTGTCTCTGTCCTGCTGCTCCTGTGTATCTCCTCCTCCTCCTGTCTTTCCTTCTCTCTCTGCCTCTCTCTCTCTTTCTCTGCCTCTCTCTCTCTTTCTCTGCCTCTCTCTCTCTTTCTCTGCCTCTCTCTCTGCCCCCTCTCTCTCTCTGCCCCCCCTCTCTCTCTGACCCCCCTCTCTCTCTGACCCCCCTCTCTCTGCCTCTCTCTCTCTTTCTCTGCCTCTCTCCCTCTCTTTCTCTGCCTCTCTCTCTCACTGCCTCTCTCTCTCTTCTCTGCCTCTCTCTCTCTCTCTCTTCTCTGCCTCTCTCTCTCTTTCTCTCTGGTATCTGTCTGGCCCCCTCTCTCTGCCTCCCTCCCTCCCTCCCTCTGGTCTTTGTTTCTACCTCTATATCTCTCTGTCTCTCTCTCTCCCTCTGTCTATGTGAGTGTGTGTGGGTCTGTACTCCTAAAGAGAGCAGTTATACTGGGCAATACAACCCAATGGTCTCCTTTTAACTTGATTGTACCTGCAAGGCCCTCGTCCTTCTGTGTTAGAAGAGATCAGGATTTCAAAGTTTTGAAAATTTTGCTGGTTAGTTTTGGCCAGCTGACACAAATTAGAGACACCTGGAACAAGGGACCTCAACTGAACTGCCTTCTCTATCAGATGAACCTGTGTGCATGCCTGCAGGGGCATTTTCTTAAGGACTGATGTGGGCGGGCTCACCCCTTGGCAGGTGTTCCTGGGTTATCAAAGGCAAGCTGAGTCAAGAGAGTAGCATGCCACATTTCTCTTTGCTGTCTGCTTTAGCAGTTGGGGCCTCCAGGTTTCTGCGTTATCTTCCTGGGTGATGGACTGCAAGCTAGCTGTATGAGGAAAACAGCACTTTCTTACCCAAATTGCCTCCTGGTCACGGTGTTCTCGCAGCAACAGAAAGCCAAGTTCTATCACGGGGTTTAGCTCGGGATGTCGATGTCTCTCTGAATAACTGTTCTGCAAATAACTCATTTTTCTACACACTACACAAAGCAGAAACTCTCTGTTGTAAACTCTTTCCTTTTGTATGCCTGCCTGCCGTGAGTCAGGTGACCCTGAGATAAAAACATAGGAATGGAAAGGTCACAGGCCTGTAATAAAGAAGTCAGGATACCAGGGGAGCTGAAAACGCTGCTGGTATCATATTACTGCATTGCTGGTTCTGGCTTGCCCTTGGCAGGCTTCTGACTTCTATGCTGGCTTGTCATTTAGCCACAGCGAATACGTTTTCTTGCAACTAACACACTTTTTCTCCCTTTGAGAACAACTTCTAAAGAACGAAAGTGACAATGAACCTGTCTATACTTTGAAGACTGTGTTAGTGTTTAAGTATGCAAACATTCTAAAGTCTGTTGTGCTTATTAACAGTTCAATATGGCATGTCCTGTGAGCTCCGAACAAGCAGATGACCGCTTTTTAAAAATAGTTAGTATACATTTCAATTCTCCCTCACATACACACCCAGTACAGTTTTGACTGAATTTATTATGTAAAACCGTTGTTATGCTGATGTATGATCTTTCTATGCCTAATTTGTTCATGACTTTTATCATGAAGGAATGCTGGATTTTAACAAACCCTTCGTCTGTGTCTGTTGAGATTGGATTGTGTCCATTCAGCTGAGGTGTTGTTCTGTGTCGAACCATTCTTGCCTCCCTAAAATGAATCAACTTGGTCGTGTTGCATTCCTTTTTGATGTTTTACTGAGTTTGATTTGGTAGTAATGTTGCTGGGAATTTTGGCATCTTTTATCAGGAATATTGGTCTACAGCGACAGTTCTCCGCCTGTGGGTTCCCACCCTTTTGGGGCTCAAATCAACCATTCACGGGTTGTCTAAGACCATCGGAAAACCCAAATATTTTACATTAGCGTTATGAAGTAGCGATGAAAATTTTATGGTTGGGGGTCACCACAACGTGAGGAACTGTAGTAAAAGGTTGGAGCATTAGGAAGATTGAGAAACCACTCCTCCACAGCTTCCTCATGTGATTTTCTTTGGTTTTAGTAAGAGGGTGGTGCTGGACTAATTTAATAGGTTTAAGGGAATCTCTCTCTTTCCAGTTGTTGGAAATAGAGGAAAACTGGCCTTAACCGGAGGGATCTTCACTAAGAAACTTCGGGACATTTCTGTTTGAAAGGCGGTTACAGGAACCACAGAAACGGCCTAGTTACCTGGGACACTACTAATGACAGTGATGTCTAGTCCTGGAGTGGAACTGGGCGTGTGTCAAATTCCCGGATTCTGTTGTTCTTCAGTTCCTGTTTCTAAGTTCGCTTGAATTTTACTTACTGTGCATGGCTATCTTGCCTGCAAGTGTACATGTGTACCACATGGGTGCCTGGTGCCCGAGGAGGCCAGAAGAGAGCATCAGATACCATGGAACTGGGTTACAGACAGTAGTATCAACCACCATATGGGTGCTAGGATTAAATTTGGGTCCTCTAAAAGATCACCCAGTACTCTTAACCACTTAACCATCTCTCCGTATCTCTCTGTGTGTGTATGTGTGTGTGTGTGCATGCGCATATGCGTGAAAATACTGGTATGACGTGTTAATAATTGTTGCATGCTAGCTCTGGGTTTGCGAAATGAAAAAATAGGTTAGAGTTGATGATGATAGGTTGAAAAATAATTTGAGACGCCTGAAGCCACCACCAGTATGGTGGCAGGCAGGGCAGACATTAGGCACCAAGGAGGAGAATGTTACAATGAAATGACAGAAATTGAAGGCGAAGCAAGTCTAGTTGGTAAGGCCCAAGCTACATCTCCACAACTCATTTGTTAAACCATAGAATAGAGTTGGACCAGGAGAGCACTAGATAATTCAAATAGAAAGATTTTTATAGGCCAATGCCGAAGTCTTCCAGGACCATAAAAGAGACCTGTGGATAATGATGTTAAGTGTAGTATTTGGTATGAAATGAATTCCACATATCTGAAACACTCCCAGGGCAGGCCTGGTTGTGGTGGTCTGGAAGCTGCAGTGGGAAGCTGGAAGCCCAAGATACAAATAATGAGATAACACAATTTAGCCTAGCTCTTTAGCAGGGAAAAGATATCATCAGGGGAAAAGAAGCACAGAGATGTCAAGTAGTAATTTCCCGATGTCATAGCCCAGAAACACTGGGAAGAATAGAAGAAAGCCACCAGTCTCTGTATTAGTACCAAGGTCCGAAAGCTATTTCTGCTATGAAAAAGGACAACTTGTGTTTACTTATTTCCTTTCTTTTTTTGTGTGAACGTGACTTAGTTTTCTAACTCTGGCCCTTAGAGTCTTCATCCAAAATGTGCCCATCACACGGTATGGTTGGCGAGCGCCTGAAATACTAGCACTTGGAGAATATGGGAACCAAGAGCTAAAAGTCATCCTGGCCCCCTAGCATGTTCAAGACCAGCTTGAGCTACAGAGACCTTATCTCAATGAAGTAAAATAAAATTAGATAAACGTAAAACACTACACCTATTCTACATGCTACAGTACGATTCACGAGCCGGATAAGGGGCTGGAGATTGAAACATACAAATGCAGAGAGAGAGAGGCATGGGTCATCCTTGAAACAAGAATATCCCCTTTGTTGTCAGTTTATCTAGTGCTCTGGCCATGCCCCGGCACTCGGGATCTTTCATCTGCAGACCCACCAGAAACGACTCCCCTGCAATCAGGGTCTCGTGCTCAGAGCAGCTGCAGGCTGCTCAGAGCAGAGGAAAACAAGTTGTTTACAGGAAATTCAGGGTCTGGGGGAGTCCACAGTCCCCAACAGATAAGCATTTAAAAAGTATAATGTACCTGTGTAATTCCAGGGGCATAAGGAAGAAAACATTAATAGAATATATCAGGCTATAGTGTGGCGAGTCCACAGTCCCCAACAGATAAGCATTTAAAAAGTATAATGTACCTGTGTAATTCCAGGGTCATAAGGAAGAAAACATTAATAGAATATATCAGAAGATAATGAGTGTGGGGCTACAAGGTTTTAGAGAAAGAGGAAGTTATGTTACCATGGTAACTTTACAGCAGCTCTCAACCTTTAGCAGGAGAGCTAAGTTTCCTGTACGGTTTTACATTTGTGCAGTGGTCTTCTCCGCCACTGAGAATAAAGTAACTGCCGAGGCATAAGTCTCCTCAGTAGATTTCACGGGAGAAAGTTGACAGCTCCCACAGGCAGATTCTCTTCTTACAGAAGGACGGAAAACGTCCAATGTGTATGTGAAACCCGGTTACCTGTATTTCAGCTTCAAAGGATTCATAGAGAAGTGAGAAACAAGAGACTACCAACGCCTTTTAAATACCTAAAACATACCAGTGCTATGGAAAGTCTAGAATATATTTGTAATAATTATAGCCATGTTGGGGAGTTTAGGTGTGCCTGCTATTCACCCTCAGCATAGTCTGAAGAAAATATCTCACAGGTTTATGTATTGCGGCTGCGATAGCC
The DNA here is from genome assembly GCF_037038515.1 of Microtus pennsylvanicus. NCBI lineage: Eukaryota > Metazoa > Chordata > Mammalia > Rodentia > Cricetidae > Microtus > Microtus pennsylvanicus. The sequence goes on from NC_134598.1 coordinate 16,311,564, forward strand.
AGTTGATAGATTTCAGGAAACTTATTCGTAAGAAACTATTGGAGGGGGGCTGGAGAGATGGCTCAGAGGTTAAGAGCACTGGCTGTTCTTCCAAAGGACCGGAGTTCAATTCCCAGCAACTACATGGTGGTTGACAACCACCCAGGGAGGAGGGGGTCATTAGGGGTCACGCCCGGGAAAGATACACTTTTGTCCCCTGACCCTCTTCCTAGCTCACTGCTTGCACAAATGGTACGCAGCACTGTTCCTCAACACTGTATCCACACGCGTCACCTTATCCTGGCCTAGAAACAACGTGGACTGAACCCCTAAAACTCTCCTTTGAGGTGTCTTCCTGGGAATTTTGTCGCAGCAATGGAAACCCTGGCTGATACAATGACCTTCAAATTCGTGTTTTAAGCCGCTGTTTCAGTGTGAGCGCTGGTCCTGGCACCCGAAATGTTGATCTGGGAGCGCTTCTTCTTGGGGTGCAACCTCACAAATCCCAGGGCGAATGTGGAAGTTCCAGGTCAGCCCCATCTCTGGGAAAACTGTACCCCGTGATCAGCTAAAGTCGGGAAGTGATAAGCTAAAACTAGCCTGCAAAAAGGAGACGCTAAGTATTGACAAGACTCCTTGACCAAACCCCTCGGGACACGCTAAGTACTCAGCTGTGCTAGGTAGGCCTTCATCTGTGGCCCTTTGCTAGGCCTGAACAGACCAGCTTTTACAAAAAAAAAAAAATGCTTTTCTGGCAGTCTAGAGAGTGTGTCAATCTTTCCTATCTTGATATCTGAACTTCCTGTCTTGACGTCAGCACTGTTAACTCTGCTGTCCCCTTGATGTCCTCCACTTCGTAACTCTTAATTCCTCAGGGGTCTTTATTATGTTTGAAGTTGAGCCTAGTTCTATCCTGAGATTTATTTTCCTCTGTTGGACCCTAGCGTCCAATCACCGAGGAGGAGGAGTCGCCCCAAGAGACCATCTCTCATATCACAGCTGATGTAAAAGCATGAGGATTTTATTAATTCTCTCATGACAGGGTCTCCCAGCAGTCTGGAGGCTAGAAGAGCCTGAATGTCTGGTACAGGCTATTTTTAAAGGGAAAAACCACAGAAGGAAGGGGTGTCTGGGGGTTGTTCTTTAACTATTGTGATTGGCTTATTCAAAAAGGCTATTACCAATAATTGGCTGGAGAGTGGTTGCCAGATCAGATGAGGTAAAGGGAAACTTCTGAGGGTCACTTTGCCCCTTCCCAGGGACTAAGTCAAAACATCAGTAACTGGGACAACACCTAAGGCTTATCTTGCCCCTATTCAGGGAGATGGAAAGTTCCCAACATCTCAGTACGTGCATGTATAGCTGTTCTGTCCTTGGTTCCCAGGGGAGGAGGGGAAGTACTGAGTGTTGTCAGAAATGGCTTCAGAATTGTCTTAAAGTTCTACACCTCTAGTTGTTTCCAAATAAAATTTATTCTGAGCCGGGCGGTGGTGGCGCACGCCTTTAATCCCAGCACTCAGGAGGCAGAGGCAGGTGGATCTCTGTGAGTTCGAGGCCAGCCTGGTCTACAAGAGCTAGTTCCAGGACAGGAACCAAAAAGCTACGGAGAAACCCTGTCTCGAAAATCCAAAAAAACAGAAAAAGAAAAAAAAATTTATTCTGGCTTCTTCTATTCACTCTACTGTTACCTTCCAATATGATGTATATATAAGTATCTTTATTGTCTATTAAGATGTCATCTTTATAAGTACACACTAATATAAATTAGTGTAGTTCTAAAGGTAATTTCACATTATTCTCTCTCTATAAAGATTTCTACAGCATTATTTATGAAAAACTTTAAAAGAATTTGAATATGTATATATAATAGCACACAAATTATGGTGCATTCATCTGTAGAGAATACAGATCATGAAGTATTTATAAAGAGTTATTGTAACCGGGGGCTGGAGAGATGGCTCAGTGGTTAAGAGTATTGCCTGCTCTTCCAAAGGTCCTGAGTTCAATTCCCAGCAACCACATGGTGGCTCACAACCATCTGTAATGAGGTCTGGCGCCCTCTTCTGGCCTTCAGGCATACAGACAGAATATTGTATACATAATAAATAAATAAATATTAAAAAAAGTTATTGTAACCGATAGCATTCTTAAACTATGGCTATGAAAAAAAATGATACAAAATGCATAAAATTATGGCCTCCATGAAACCTTTGAATGTTTAAATCATATTTTTTAAAACACAGATATGTGTTCAAATGTGCATGTACACACGACTGAATTAACAGCAGTATGTTAGAGAATCTTGCTGGCTATGGTAGCTCACACCTTTAATCCCAGTACTGGGGAGGCAGAGGTGGGTGGACCTCCGTGAGTTCAAGACCAGTCTGGACTGTTAGTAAATTTCAGGACAACCAGGGCTACAAACTAGAGAGACCCTGTCTCAAAACAAAAGATAGAAGCCAGGTGTGGTAGCTCGTGCCTGTAATCTCAGCCCTTGAGGCAGGAGGATGACAAATTTGAGGCCAGCCTAGACTAGAGAGTAAGACCTTACATCAGACGGGAAGACCCCCAAAGTCGGAATTCCTGGTTACAAAGATGAACTGCCCAGCTTGAAAGGGTGGTGACTGAATGAACGTGGGAGCTGAAGAGACAGTCTCTCTCTAGAGCAGTGCTTCGCAACTTTCCTGATGACTGCCATCCTTGAACACAGTTCCTCATGGTGTGGTGACCACCACCCCCAACCATAAAATTATTTCCATTGCTATTTCATAACTAATTTTTCTACTGCTATGAACCATAGTAGAAATGTGGTTTTTTCTGATGGTTTAGGGCAACCCTGTGAAAGGGTCAAATGACCCATGGGGGTCACGACCCACAGATTGAGAATCGGTGTGCTGGAGGCGTTTGAGCCCAGGGCTTTCCAGAATCCAATTAGAGAGGGTAAGAGTAAGTAATGAGCCTTAAGTCATTTCTTCTCCACCCTCCCCTGCAGTGACAGTTACGATACAGGAGGGTACTAATACCCTTTCATGTGTGTACAGGTTTACCATGCCCTGTCTGTGTTAATTTGCATATGACTCTCCAAAATAACGTTTGTTTTCTTATTACAAGAGATAGTGTATTTCCACTGTAAGAAAATGAATAATCAATAAAAATGCAGAAAATTAGAAACAGAATTTGCTAAAACACCACTGTGGCAAAGATTAAAGGCATGAATCATTTCGGTATTGTGCTGGCCAGGTTTTTGTCAACTTGACAGGAGCTGGACTCACCGGGGAGAAAAACCCTCCAGTAAAGCGTGCAGCCATCAGACCAGCTGTGAGCAAGTCCATGGGGCATAGTTTTGATTTATAATTGGCATGGGAGGGCGCAGCCCACTGTGGGCAGTGCCACCCCTAGGCAGGTGGTCCTGGGGACTATAAGAAAGCAAGCCAAGCAAGGCAGTAAACAGGATTTCTTCTTAGTCTCTGCTTCAGTCCCTGCCTGGACTGCCCTCACTAACTGGGTGTGGTGTGAAAGTTCTTAGGTTTCTAAGAACTTGAGGAGTGTACTAAGCTGTTCAAGGTCTCACAGCTAGTAGCTACTCACTACAGAGAAACTCAAACGCCACCCCCCACGGCTTCCTCCCTGCCTCCTTCACCAAGCCCGCCTATGTGTGTACGTGTCTCAAAATTCTACTTTTGAATTCTTCACAGTCTTAACCACATCATAAACCCTTTCCTCCCGCAAGTTCTTCTGCCCCATGTTTGGTCCTTGCAACGGAAAGAAAATCTAGGGCAAGTTTCAAGATAAAAAGTCCTGGGAGCTGCATGTGTGCAAGGGGGGTGGGTGCTCAAACAACCATTAAATTTGGCACTGAACTTGCTTTTCGTGCTGAAAGTCACCCCACCTTAGTCCAGTATATTCATACTGTAATTTGTATCATTAGTTATTGGTCACTTAATAGTTTTTTTTTTCCAGATAAACTTTAGGTATTGCTGTCCATGTCTTAAAATCCTTTATTTTACTTAATAATGGTTTCAATACATATAGTGGTGATGCTGGCAAGTTTATCAGTAAATACCCTTAATTGTTTGCGTTTATTATTACTGTTATCTCCTAACTGTGCATACCTTGTAACTTCGACTTTACTACTACGTCCGGATGGGAAACTGTCTGTTCTCAGCGCTCATAATAAACTGGTAAAGCAGGGACCACTGTATTCCCACCACTGTTTGCACAGAGGATTCCAACAAAAAAGGTTTGGCAAAAACCATTTGCAAGTCCTTTGGTAGAGATTCATGATGGTAATCTTGGTTGTCAAATTGACTACATCTGGAACCAACAAAAACCTAGGCAGCTGGGCACTCCTGGGAGGAATTTTCTTACTCAGATCATTTGTAGCAGGGCGAGCCACTCTAAATCTGAGCCACGCCTTCTGCCTTCTGGTGCTAGCTCACATTCTTAAAAGGGGGACCGGGAAGAAAGTTGCTTTTGGTCTCATATCAATAAAGCAAAATCTAAAAAAAAAAAAAAAAAAAAAAAAAAAAAAAAAAAAAAAAAAAAGTTGCTTTTGGTTTGCCTGCCTCCACTCTTGACTGGTAAGCTCCTTCATTTCCTGTTGTGGTTGGTGTTAAACTCGGCTCCTTCAGGAGTCCAGTGTAGATGGAAAGCCAGCAGCTCTTCAGGAATCCCCCAGGGTGCCAACTCCAGAATTTGACTGCTGCAACATCCCGCCTCAGAGACTGAACATCTACCAGCGTCTGGCCTCTACTGGCATGAGTCAACCATTGTGGAACCCCTCAGGCCACATTCTCTAAGCCAATGTAACAGATCCCCCATGAATACATAGAGTCTGTCATTTCTGTTCCTTTAGAGAAGCCTGACTAACACAGGACGTATTTCTGGAGCCCACAGAAATTCCTTTGGAAATACCTCAGCTCCAAGCTTGATGCCGCCTAACAAGAATCTGTGTTTTGTAGGTGCTGTGTCACCGAGAAGCACCGACGGGGACAGGGTTAACAACAAACTGAGCTGCAAGCCATATATGGAGAAATCCAGCTCTGAGTTTCACAACAACTCAACGTTCTGCTTTCAGACTTCTCCAGCTGAGGTCAACTGTGCTTGGTGGGGCTGGTCACAAAGAACCCAAGTGCTGCAGATGTAGCTCGGGGCCAGAGCCTTTGCCCAACACAATCGACCCTGGGTTCAACCTTCAAGCACAGAAGAAAAGGTCTGAAAATAGAACCAAGCATTCTATCAGAACCCAGGGGCTCTGGGTTCTAGGTCCAACCACAACCAGAGGCATCATGCAGGCCACCCTTGCTATGATGGTCTGGATGGCTTCTTCCGTTTCTAGTTCTTCATATACCGCAAGTACTTTGCCAGATATAACCAATGAGGATTTCATCCAACAATGTGTTCAAATCCACAACCAGCACCGGTCCAAAGTGAATCCGACAGCCAGGAACATGCTGTACATGGTGAGTGTGCGAACTGTGTTTGTGGCATGCATCCATCAGAGGCAGCCTGCCTGTGCTTAGCTGGGTGTGAATTCTGGGTAATCCCAAATGTTTTTGTTGTTGTTGTTTTGCTTGTGATTGCTGTGTGCAGTACACTTGGCGTGTGATCAGAACCTACACAATGGATCCTTCCCTCCCTCCCTCCCTCCCTCCCTCCCTCCTTCCCTTCCTTCCGTCCTTCCTCTTTTCCTTCCTCCTTCCTTCCTTCCCTCCCTCCCTCCAACTCAGTCTTAAGCAATGCCACAGGCAGCATGGTTCAGTTCTTTCTGGATACTTCCCTTTCGCCAGCCACAAGCCATAGACTTCTCCTTGCTGCCACTTCTTTTCCTGTTAGTATGTGTGACGGTTCTTTCTGTGTCTTAAGGATTGTTTTTCTTTCTATCGTGTTCTGTATAAAATAATGGTGACTTCATTATGATAATTTCTTACATCATGCTTTGATTATATTCCTCCTATTGCCCTTTTGGCCTTTTGGTCCTCTGGCCCTCTGATCCTGTGCCTCTTCGGAATCTGCTCTATTTCGCTTAACATGGTGATCTCCAATCCATCCATTCTCCTGCAAATGTCCTGAGTTTGACTCAACAATACTCCACAGTATGTATAGAAATACACACACACACACACACACTTCCCTCATCCCTTCATCTATCTGTGAACAATCATATGTAACCCAGAGCTTGGATATTTTCAATAGTACCACAATAGACATGGATATGCAGATATCCCTGAAGTGTAGATTCCTGTAGATAGATGTGCCCAAAAATGCTATAGCGGAATCACATGATAGTCTTCCATCTCTATTTTTTGGTGACCCTATATACTGATTTCCATAGTGACTGAACTAGTTTGTGTTCCTGTTAGGACTTTTCTCCACCCACGTCTTCGACGCCTTTTATTTTCTGAATTAGATATTGTACTGACTCGGGTAGGATGTGCTCTCACTGTACTTTCCCTTTGCATACCGCGAATGGCTAAGGATGTTGACCCACACTTCTTCTGAGGACTCTCTTCACTTACTTCAGTTGTGTTGGTTGTTGGCTTTTTCATTCTGTTCGTGTTCAACACTTTTAATTCCTTTTGGAGATTAATCCATTGGTGGATGAGTATCTGGAAAATATTTTCTGCCTTTTATCTTTTCTGAGATACACGCTCACCAGTCCTGGCTAGCCGGGAACTTGCTATGTCGATGAGATCAGCCTGATGCGCTGCATCCCACCTTCAGTGTTGTGATTAAAGGTGTTACCATCATACTCAATTCCTCTGCCTCCTTTCGGATGCCGCTTCGCTGCGGTAGTGCCACCACTATGCCCATGGTTTTTAGTTGATGCAGCCTCACTGCCATTACTATTATCATTGTCTCTGCCCGAGCTACTGAAGCCCTACTCAGAAAATTATCACCTATGCCTCATACACTGAAATCTTAGCCAAAGCAATTAGTCAAAAAAGAAAGAAAAGCTCCAGATAGAAAAAAAAAAGGAAGTGAAACTGAGGCACTGGCTGTGGTAGTTTCAGGTCTCATCTTAAGGGTATTTTTTATTTTTATTTTTATAATATTACTACAAATTTTCACCTCCTCCCCTCCTCCCATTTCCTTCCCCCTTCCCTCCATTCCCCCTCCCCCTCACTCTCCAGACCAAGGAGCAGTCAGGGTTCTCTGCCCTGTGGGAAGTCCTAGGTCCTCCCCACTCCATCCAGGTCTAGGAAGGTGAGCATCCAAACAGACTAGGTTCCCACAAAGCCAGTACATGCAGTAGAATCAAAACCCAGTGCCATTGTCCTTGGCTTCTCAGTCAGCCCTCCTTGTCAGCCACGTTCAGAGAGTCCGGTTTGATCACATGCTCCATCAGTCCCAGTCCAGCTGGCCTTGGTGAGTTCCCATTAGATCAGCCCCACCATCTCAGTGGGTGGGCGCACTCCTTGTGGTCCTGACTTCCTTGCTCATGTTCTCCCTCCTCATTTGTACCTTGGGAGCTCAGTCCAGTGCTCCAGTGTGGGTCTCTGTCTCTATCTCCATCCATCACCAGATGAAGGTTCTATGGTGATATGCAAGATATTCATGAGTGTGGCTATAGGATAGGGCCAGTTCAGGCTCTCTCTCCTCAGCTGCTCAAGGAACAAGCTGGGGACATCTCCTTTGACACATGGGAACCCCTCTAGAGTCCAGTCTCTTGCCAACCCTAAAATGGCTCCCTTAATCAAGATATATACTTCCCTGCTCCCATATCCACTCTTTCTCCATCCCAACCGTCCCATTCCCCCAAGCTCTCCCCATCCTCCCCTTCTCCCTTCTCTCTCCCCATCTGCCCTTATCCCCACCCTACCCCTCAAGCTCTCAATTTTTGCCTGGCAATCTTGTCTACTTCCAATGTTCAGGAGGATAACTACATGTTTTTCTTTGGGTTCACCTTCCTATTTAGCTTCTCTAGTATCATGAATTACAGGCTCAAAGTCCTTTATTTATGGCTAGAATCCACTAATGAGTGAGTACATATCATATTCATCTTTTTGGGTCTGGGTTACCTCACTCAGGATAGTGTTTTCTATTCCCATCATTTGCATGCAAAATTCAAGATGTCATTGTTTTTTACCACTGAGTAGTACTCTAATATGTATATATTCCACACTTTCTTTATCCATTCTTCCATTGAGGGGCATCTAGGTTGTTTCCAGGTTCTGGCTATTACAAATAATGCTGCTACTAACATAGTTGAACAGATGCTTTTGAAGTATCATAGGGCATCTCTCAGGTATATTCCCAGGAGTGGTATTGCTGGATCCTGGGGTAGGTTGATCCGAAATTTCCTGAGAAACCGCCACACTGATTTTCAAAGTGGTTGCAGAAGTTTGCATTCCCACCAGCAATGGATGAATGTTTCCCTTACCCGACATCCTCTCCAGCAAAGGCTATCATTGGTGTTTTTGATTTTAGCCATTCTGACAGGTGTAAGATGGTATTTCAAAGTTGTTTTGATTTGCATTTCCCTGATTGCTAAGGAGGTTGAGCATGACCTTAAGTGTCTTTTGGCCATTTGAACTTCTTCTGTTGAGAATTCTCTGTTCAGTACCCCATTTTTTAATTGGGTTAATTAGCATTTTAAAGTCTAGTTTCTTGAGTTCTTTATATATATTGGAGATCAGACCTTTGTCTATTGTGGGGTTGGTGAAGATCTTCTCCCAGTCAGTAGGTTGCCTTTTTTGTCTTAATGACAGTGTCCTTTGCTTTACAGAAGCTTCTCAGTTTTAGGAGGTCCCATTTATTCAATGTTGCCCTTATTGTCTGTGCTACTGGGGTTATACATAGGAAGTGGGCTCCTGTGCCTATATGTTGTAGACTACTTCCCACTTTCTCTATCAGGTTCCATGTGTTCAGATTGATATTGAGGCCTTTAATCCATTTGGATTTGAGTTTTGTGCATGGTGATATATATGAGTCTATTTTCATTCTTCTACAGGTTGACATCCAGTTCTGCCAGCACCGTTTGTTGAAGAAGCTTCCTTTCTTCCATTGTATACTTTTAGCTCCTTTGTCAAAAATCAGGTGTTCATAGGTTTGTGGGTTAATATCCGGATCTTCTATTCTCTTCCATTGGTCAAGTTCTGTTTTTACACCAGTACCAAGCTGTTTTCATTACCGTAGCTCTGTAATAGAGTTTGAAGTCAGGGATGGTAATGCCTCCAGAAGTTCCTTTATTGTATAAGATTGTTTTAGCTAACCTGGGTTTTTGTTTTTCCATATAAAGTTGATTATTGTTCTTTTAAGGTCTGTCAAGAATTTTGTTGGGATGTTAATGGGGATTGTGTTGAATTTATAAATTGCCTTTGGTAGAAATGTCATTTTTACTATGTTGATCCTACCCATCCAAAAGCATGGGAGGTCTTTCCATTTTCTGGTGTCCTCTTCGATTTCTTTCTTCAATGCCTTAAAGTTCTTGTCAAATAGATCTTTCACTTCCTTGGTTAGAGTTACCCCAAGATACTTTATACAATTTGTGGCTATCGTAAAAGGTGAAGTTTCTCTGAATTTCCTTTCTGCTTCTCTATCCTTTGTGTGTAGGAGGGCTACTGATTTTTTTGAGTTGATCTTGTAACCTCCCACTTCACTGAAGTTATTTATCATCTGTAGGAGTTCTTTGGTAGAGGTTTGGGGTCACACTATCATATCATCTGCAAATAACGAAAGTTTGACTTCGTCCTTTCCAATTCGAATCCCCTTGATCTCCTTATGTTGTCTTATTGCTACTGCTAAAACTTCAAGAACTATGTTGAAGAGATATGATGAGAGTGAACAGCCTTGTCTTGTTCCTGATTTTAGTGGAATGGCTTTGAGTTTCTCTCCATTTAATTTGTTTTTTTTTTTGTTTTGTTTTGTTTTTGCTTTTTCGAGACAGGATTTCTCTGTGGCTTTGGAGCCTGTCCTGGAACTAGCTCTGTAGACCAGGCTGGTCTCGAAATCACAGAGATCCACCTGCCTCTGCCTCCCGAGTGCTGGGATTAAAGGCGTGCGCCACCATCGCCCGGCTCTCCATTTAATTTGATATTACCTGTTGGTTTGCTATATATTGTGTTTATTATATTTAGGTATGACCTTTGTATCCCTAATCTTTCCAAGACCTTTATCATAAAGGGGTGTTGAATTTTGTCAAATCCTTTTTTCACATCTAATGAAATTATCATATTTTTTTTTCTTTCAGTTTATTTATATGATGGATTACATTGATAGATTTTTGTATGTTGAACCAGCCCTGCATCTCAGGGATGAAGCCTACTTGATCGTAATGGATAATTTTTTAATGTGTTCTTGGGTTCTGTTTGCCAGAATTTTATTGAATTTTTGCATCGATGTTCATGAGTGAAATTGGTCTGTAATTCTCTTTCTTGGTTGTGTCTTTGTGTGGTTTTGGAATCAGGGTGACTGTAGCTTTGTAAAAAGAGTTTGGCAATGACTCTTCTGATTCTATTATGTGAAACACATTAAGGAATATAGGTATCAGCTCTTCTTGGAAGATCTGATAAAATTCTGCATTAAAACCATCAGGTCCTGGGCTTTTTTTTTTTTTTTTTGGTTGGGAGGATTTTTATGACAGCTTCTATTCCTCAAGACTTAATAGGTCTGTTTAAATTGTTCACCAGGTCTTGACTTAACTTTGGTAAGTGGTACTTATCTAAAAACAAGTCCATTTCTTTTACATTTTCCAACTTTGTGGCATATAAGCTTTTGTAGTAAGACCTAATGATTCTCTGAATTTCTTCAGTGTCTGTTATATCCCCCTTTTCATTTCTGATCTTGTTAATTTGCATGTTCTCTCTCTGCCTTTTGATTAGTTTGGATAAAGGTTTGTCAGTCTTGTTGACTTTCTCAAAGAACCAGCTCTTTGTTTCATTGATTCTTTGGATTGTTTTCTGTGTTTCTATTTTGTTGATTTTAGCCCTCAGTTTGATTATTTCCAGTCTTCTACTCCTCCTGGGTGAGTCTGCTTCTTTTTTTTTTTCCTAGAGCTTTCAGCTGTGCTGTTAAGTCTCTAATGTGAGCTTTCTCCCCGTCTTTTTTTTTTTTTTTTTTTTTTGGTGGGCGCTTAGAGCTATGAACTTTCCTCTTTTTGCATTAGGAGCAGGCGGGGCTGTGTTCCGCCACCCAGATAGCTTTACCCGAAATACTTACATGGAAACTGTATTCTTTTTTTTTTTTTTTTTTTTTTTTTTGTTTTGTTTTTTCGAGACAGGGTTTCTCTGTGGTTTTGGAGCCTGTCCTGGAACTAGCTCTTGTAGACCAGGCTGGTCTCGAACTCTCAGAGATCCGCCTGCCTCTGCCTCCCGAGTGCTGGGATTAAAGGCGTGCGCCACCACCGCCCGGCTGGAAACTGTATTCTTTTAAATACTGCCTGGCCCATTAGTTCCAGCCTCTTATTGGCTAGCTCTTACATATTGATCTAACCCATTTCTAATATTCTGTGTAGCACCACGAGCTGGCTTACCAGGAAAGATCTTAACCTGCGTCTGTCTGGAGTGGGAGAATCATGGCGACTGCCTGATTTGGCTTCTTTCTCCCAGCATTCTGTTCTGTCTACTCCGCCCACCTAAAGGTTGGCCTATCAAATGGGCCAAGGCAGTTTCTTTATTAATTAACCAATGAAAGCAACAGATTAGAAAGAAATCACTCCCACATCATCCTCTTAGCACTACTTTAATAGTGTCCCATAGGTTTGGGTATGTTGTGTCTTTATTTTCATTGAATTCAAGGAAGACTTTAATTTCTTTACTTGTTCCCTGACTCAGGGGTGGTTCAGTAGTTGACTGTCCAGCTTCCAAGAGTTTGTAGGCTTTCTGGGGGTAGAATTATTGTTAAATTCTAACTTTATTCCATGGTGATCCAATAAGACACAGGTGCTTACTAATATTTTTTTCGTATCTGTGGAAGTTTGCTTTTGTTAGTGAGTATGTGGTCAATTTTCAAGAAGGTTCCATGAGCTGCAGAGAAGAAGGTATATTCTTTCCTATTTGGGTGGAATGCTCTATAGATGTCTGTTAAGTCCATTTGATTCATTACCTCCATTAATTCTCTTATTTCTCTGTTAGGTTTCTGTCTGATTGACCTGTCCATTGGTGGGAGAGGAGTGTTAAAGTCTACTATTAGTGTGTGTGGTTTGATGTCTGCCTTGAGTTCTAGTAATGTTTCTTTTACATAGGTGGGTGCTTTTATATTAGGGGCATAGATATTCAGGATTGAGACTTCATCCTGATGAACTGATCCTGTTATGAGTATAAAATGTCCATCTCCATCTCTTCTGATTGATTTTAGTTTGAAGGCAATTTTGTTAGAAATTAGTATGGCCCCACCTGCTTGTTTTTTAGGTCCATTTGCTTGAAAAACTGTTTCCCAATCCTTTACTCTGATTAGATGTCTGTCTTTGTGGTTGAGGTGTGTTTCTTGTAAACAGCAGAATGTTGGATCCTGTTTTTGTATCCGATCTCTTAGCCTGTGCCTTTTTATACGTGAATTGAGTTCATTGATATTAAGTGATAATAATGACCAGTGGTTGTTAACTCCAATTATTTTTAATTATTTTGTTTTTGGTAGTAGAGTGTGTGTGTTTCCCTTTTTTGAGTTGTGCTGGTGAAGGGTTGCTAGATGTCTGAGTTATTTTGGGCAATGTTGGATTCCTTGGGTTGTGATTTTCCTTCTATTACTTTCTGCAAAGCTGGATTTGTGGCTACGCATTGTTTAAATGTATTTTTATCCTGGAATATTTTGTTTTCTCCATTGATAGTGAATGAAAGCTTGGCTGGGTACAGTAGTCTGAGCTTGCATCCATGGTCTCTTAGTTCCTGCAGTACATCTATCCAGGACCTTCTGACTTTTATGGTTTCCGTAGAGAAGTCCAGTATAAGTCTGATAGGTTTACCTTTATAAATTACTTGACCTTTTTCCTTTGCAGCTCTTAATAATCTTTCTTTATTCTGTATGTTTTGTGTTTTGATTATTATATGGCAAGGGGATTTTTTTTTTGATCCAGTCTATTCAGTGTTCTGTATGCTCCTTGAACTTTCATAGGAATATCTTTTTTTAGGTTGGGAATGTTTTCTTCTATAATTTTGTTGAATATATTTTCTGGGCCTTTAAGCTGTAATTCTCCTTCTTCTACCCTTATTATTCTTAGGTTTGGTCTTTTTATTGTGTTCCAGATTTCATGAATGTTTTGTGATGAGAATTTGTTGGATTTGCTGTTTTCTTTGATCAGTGCATTTATTTTCTCTATGGTGTCTTCAGATTTGGAGATTCTTTCTTCTATCTCTTGTATTCTGTTGGTTATGCTTGTTTCTGTAGTCTCTGTTCATTTACCTAGATTTTCCATATCCAGCAGGCCCTCGGTTTGTGTTTTCTTCATTGCCTCCATTTCAGTTTTCAAGTCTTAACTGTTTCCATTATCTGTTTGACTGTTTTTTTTTTTTTTGGTTTCCTAGGGTATCTTTTACAGATTTATTCATTTCTTCAAACTTTTTGTTATTCTTCTCATCCATTTCTTTAAGGGAGTTTTTCACATCCTGTTTAAGGGACTCTATCACTTTCATAATGTCAATTTTTTCTACTTCTTCTGGATTAGGATGTTCAAGTTCTGTTGTAAGATCGCTGGGTTCTGGTGTTTTCATGTTGTTTTTCAGATTGTTGGAGGAATTTTTGCATTCGTGCCTGCCCATCTCTTCCTTCAAATGCTCTCCTATGGAACTTCTGGTACAGGATCAGGTTCCCTTGCTGGCCAGGGACCTCGCTGACAAAAGGCCTACCTTGCTGCTGGCAGGCTATTGAAACAAAGGAACTCCTGCCTGGTTGCACTCACCACCCCGTCCCAGCACCCAAACAGGCTGAGCTGGGGGATCTTATGGCCCTGAGGAAGGGAGGAAGAAGGGAGGGGGTGCCTGAGAGCAAGCTGGGATGGGACAGGAAGAGAGAGGCAGTAGCAGGCGAGAGTAGCCCCTACAGAATGACCAGGAAGTTTAGGGGGTCGAGGAATGTCTGTGCTCCATTTCCCAGGCTTTGCCGCGGGTCAGGAACACACTCACCCCTCTGATGGATCTTCTGGTACAGGATCAGGGCCCCTTGCTGGCCAGGGACCTCGCTGACAAAAGTCTTAAGGTTTCTTGTAACACATTCTGACTTGGTTTTTTACACACTGGAAGAACCCAGGTTCATGCTTCCGTGTGTGCTTATCCAGTGTCCCCGGCCAGACACCATTTGTCTAGTGTCCTCTTCAAGTAGACTGTTTTCTAACCACGCTTTATATTTTTGAAGTCCAGAGTGACAATTCTTCTATCAGTGATACTTTTGCTCAGAAGTCCTTTGGCATATGGAGTCTCTTGTGTTTCTGTGTTAACTTTCTGACTTTCTTCTTTGTAGCTTTAGGAAGGAAGCATTAGCAGTGAAGTGAACCTATAAACATCTTTCATCGGTACTGCCATTTGAAAATATCAACAACAAAAACATCCATGAGCAGGAACAGTTTTCCCACTCTCTAGTGCAGTGGTTCTCAACCTTCCTAACGCCGTGACCCTTCAATACAGTTCCTCGTGCCGCGCTGACCCCCAACCATAAAATTATTTTCATTGCTACTTCATAACTGTAGTTTTGCTACTGTTATGAATCATAATGTAAATATCTGGTATGCTACCCCTGTGAAAGAGTCCTTCTCCTTCAAAAGGGTCATGACCCCCAGGTGGAAAACGATCACTCTGGTGTCTTCTACAATATCTGTCTTCAGTGTTTGGTTCTCATTGTAGAGGTCTTTCACCGATGTAGTAAGGTTGATTTTTACATAATTTATTGTCAGAGGACTACTGGAATGGAACTATTCTGGAGGTTTCTTTTTTTTTTTGTTTCTTAGCAAGTTCACTACTACATCATACAGAAGCTACCACAGGGTAGCTTACTGAATCTGTTTGCCCCGCTTCCTCACTGGACTTTTCCAGCTCTGAGCGCTTCTGGTTATCAGTCCATGTCACCTGCAGACATGGATGCTTCTGCTTCTCCTCTCCTAGTCAGATTCTCTGACCTATGACCTCGTATTCTTGTCCTAGTTAGCAGGCTGAGACTAGTTAGTTACTCTAGGCTGTAGCTCCTCTGCAATTCTCGCCACCCTTCATTTGCTGCTTTGACTCCCACTCCAAAAGGAAGCACAACCAGTTGGTAAAGTAAGTAGTATCCAGTGGGCTCTGCACATCTGGATGAGCAGGCAAAAGGCCTTGCATCGTCACAGTTTTGAGGAAGAAATTTCTTTGACTCGTATATCATTTAATTATTTTTCAGTCTTGGGACTCAGACCTAGCCCGCATTGCAAAATCGTGGGCAAAAGTTTGTCAGTTTGAACACAATCCACGGCTGAAATCACGGCTGCACCTGAACTTCACCGCAGTGGGAGAAAATATCTGGACTGGATCTTTAAGCCTCTTTTCAGTATCTTCAGCCATCTCTTCCTGGTACGATGAAGTCAAGTACTATGACTTCAGGAGTAGAAGATGCACAGGTGTCTGTGGTCATTACACTCAGGTAAGTACATCCCTACAGCCTCTTAGAATCCTCTTTTTAAAGGTGGAAAACTGAACGTGGAGTTGAGAAAATATATAGTGAGCTAGTATTATAAATATGATATTATAAATTTATAAATATGAGAGGTAAATATACTTGGAGAGTTACATGGAAAAGGTCATATGCCAGAGCCATCAGCTCAGGCAGTAAGAGATACCCGTATGAGATAGACTGAATGTTATGTTACTTAAAGCTTTGCAATGTCTCTGATAAGCGAATCTGAACTCTCCTTGCTAGGTAAGTGGCTTTAGGGAAGCATCGTAAACTCTCCAACTCGATTTGTTGACATATGGATGGTAGAACCTCCCTTCTATGCTAGTGGTAAGAACTGATTGAGTCTATCAGCCTAGAAAGGTGTAAAGCCCATGCTCACTTATAAAATGGTTGTCCAGAGTTACATCCTCTACTGAAGAGGTTAGGAGCACTAATTTGATCTCATATCTATATGAGAGATAGATATGATTTTGGAAGTCAATTTTCTCATGTCCCAAGTACAAGCCCTCCTTTTCCCCTATGGGTGTAAAGGGAGACATTTTAGGGGCGTTTCCGCTGCCTCTAGTCTATATAATATGAACCTGACCTTACTCCTCTTATTGTGACTCCCTGGGATAAGGGCATACAATACAAGTATGGCTTACAAGTCTATTATAAAGTGAGCCGTCTTCTGAGGGCCACGTATTTTGCATGCTCAGTTACTTAAAATTCAACTAAAGCACCAGGCTTATTCATATACATTGTACACCTTCTATACCTGGTTAATTGATCCTAAAGCCTTTCTTTTCATTTGACAAATTCCACTTTTCAAGAGGCAAGTCATACAACTCTTGCAGTGTCTCGTGGGACACTGTGCGGGCCCTTGGCTATATAGTTTCTGTGTCTTCTTTGCACACATGGCCTATGTCAGGTGTCTTGCACTGGGCTAGTCATGCACACATGTGTCTCCCCAAATCAGCGGGAGCTACCCTGGGAGCCAGAAACCATTTCCAACTGTATTCTGCCTTCCCTGCCTCACTCCTGTGTCTCTTGACTCATATCTCTGAGACTGCAACCCAGTAAAGTATGGGCCCATAAGTTCATTTCTCAGAGGGTGATGTGGAGGAATCTGGGCCAGTACTTGTTGGTAAGCACTTAGCAAAGATTAGCCATCAGGATCTAATTTTCTAATGAATCACGTTGGAAGAGGATGTTGCTATATCTTGGCTACAATTCCTGCTTCAGCCTTCGAGGAGACCGTGCTGTCGGTTTCAAGGCAATTCAGTCACTCCAGCTTCCTGCTGGAAAGTTACTTAAGGTAGGGATTGTAACCTCTCCTTACCCTCATCTTTATGCAAATGATGTTGTTTACATCTGTGGCCCAGTGATAGCTGGTACAGAGTATGGGGCATGAGTTCGGATTGAGTGTCTCTCTGAACAGTACAGTATTTCTTGATACTACTTCAACCTTTTACCTGTTACTGGAGACAGGCTAGCAACTTCCCATTTTTGTTTAATGGATTCACTAGGGGGAAAGTTCCAGATTCAATTTGGATCCAGATTCTGCCTTGATGCTGTGTGGCCCTGGCTTGCTCCTTTGACTCTTAGGTAAAGATAACAACAGGACCAACTCTATGGCCCAGACTGGCCTGAGATTCACCGTGTAGCCCAGGTAGGCCTTGAACTCACAGTGCGCTTCCTGTTTCAGCTTCCCAAGTGCTGGGATTACAGGTGTGAAGTACCATATCCAGTTAACCCAACTTTGAAAACTGTAAGGGTTGAGATTATCAAGGTCTCCTAAAGGCCTGTAGCACTGTAGGGAAATAGTGAAAGCTTTACTTAGGTGGGGTTCGGGCAAAGGAAGATAGGGGTATTCACTTGGAAAAGATATAGGGACTTTACCCTCTTTTCTCTCTTTGATTCACTGGACACCACAAGGTGTAACTAGTTTCTATAAACCTCATCACAGACCTAAAGGTAATGATGACAACTGAGCATATCCTGAGATCATGACCAAGAATCCCTTGAGATCATGACCTAGAACCCCCTGGGATCATGACCTAGAATCCCCCCCTGAGATCATGACCTAGAACCCCCCCCCTGAGATCATGACCTAAAACATCCTGAGATCATGACATAAAACACTCTGAGATTATATGACCTGGGACATCCTGAGATCATGGCCTGGAACATGCCTTCCCTCTGAAATTTTGTGTCAGTGACTAACAGCTAACATTCTAACTAAAGCATACCATGCATACTAAGCAATATTTGCCCATTTCTGAAAAAGCACATCCAAAGATGAAGGATCTTTAGTGTGAAACACTGAGAAAGAAAATGCTCACACAGGACTCTGCTCCATGTTTAAAGACATGTCTGTGGCCCCCAAAGAAGCTCCAGCTCAGCTCCATTTCCTGAGAGAAGTGGTCCTCAGCCCATGTATTAGAACCAGTAATAGTGAACAGAGCTCTATGGAACAGTTCCGTGATGGCCTCTGTCTGCAGGCCCAGTTCCTGCAGGTCCCAGGTGACCACTGTGCCCCCATATTTGGCACAATCCTTGGCACAAAATGGCTTGATAATTATGGCAAAAAGTTAAAGTATATTTTTGTATAAATGGCTGGTTTGTCTTAAAGAGCTAGTTAGGGTTTCAAATGTTTTGGCAATCTTTGATAATCATTCTTTTTTTTCAGACCACTGTAAAGCTTTTTATTAGTATATATTAATTATACACAGTGATGGGTTTTATTGTAATATTTTCATATATATTTTTTTATTTTTTTAATTTATTTATTAAAGATTTCTGCCTCCTCCCCACCACCGCCTCCCATTTCCCTTCCCCTCCCCCGATCAAGTCCCCCTCCCTCATCAGCTCGAAGAGCAATCAGCCCACACACTGAGACAATGGGGATGTTCTATTGGGATCATTCTTAGTCAAGATGAGCCACATGATTTACGGGAATAGGTGGGAAATGAAGAGGTGGAATGAAGAAGAGCCAGGCAGTGGTGGCGCACGCCTTTAATCCCAGCACTCGGGAGGCAAAGGCAGGTGGATCTCTGTGAGTTCGAGGCCAGCCTGGTCTACAGAGTGAGTTTCAAGACAGCCAGGACTGTTACACACAGAAACCCTGTCTTGGAAAACCGAGAGGGAGAGGGAGAGGGAGAGGGAGGACCACCGAAGGTGCTAACTATGCAGCAGCATAATAAACTAAGTCTGGAGCTCCTGTGAGTATGAGACCCAGTTTGACAGCACAGCTGTCTCCTTGGGAACCAGCTCTGTTCTCCATTTCCTCTACATCAGGGACCACATTTTACATCTGTTTAAGTGACTGTATTTCTTTAACCCAGGTTTGCAGTTACCCCATTTTTTCCTTGCCTATATGGTCTGATTTAGCCTTGCGCCCTCCAGTTTTCTATCTCTGTTGCTAACCCATCCTCTGAACTGCAGATGTTTAAGGCCAGCAGCTCTGCCTGCCTTTACTGGGCAGCCCCAAACATGTTCTGAACAGAACCCTGTGCCCACATTCCTACCCACCTTGAATATTCCCTAGTTTTCTGTCTCAATAAACATCACTTGGGTCCCAAACTCAAATGCTTCCCATATTTAACACAAAATGTTTTCAGTTACACCTGTCAGGTGTGACCTCCATCAGTTTCTAGGAATTTCATTACCCAAGAATGAGTTGCCTTATGTCCTTTCTTCCTTCCTTTTTCTTTTACTTTTCTCTCTCTCACTTTCTTTCTCTTTCCTCTCTCCTTCTTTCCTTCCTTCCTTTCTTCCTTCCTTCCCTTTTCATTCTTTTCTGTTTGAGACAGGGTTTCTCTGTAGTGATGGAGCCTGTCCTATGTTGGTATTAAAGGCATGCACCACCACCGCCCAGTGTGTGTTCATTCTTCACACTGGAAACAGCCTCCAGCATTGCCTCCTCCTTCCCTTGCTCTCCTCAGTTCACTTCCTAAGCACCAAGTGGACCTTGCTAAGATACCAGAAAGAGTATTTTGTTACTTAACAACAAATTCCTTTGGTTTGGTCCTCTCTTGAGGCTCTACTTTGTTTTTTTTTTTTCTGCAACTCTAACATGTCTAGGGACTTGCACCCCAGTAACCTTAATCTCTGAGAATGGATGTTGTCCATTGTCATGTCTTCTATGTTTCTTCTCAGTCCACATCCTCATCACTTGGTCTCACTTCAAAGGCATTTCGGGGGGCTCCCCTTAATACCTCTTTGAATCAGCTGCTTTCTTCAATCCGTCAGGTTACCCTGTTTTATTTTATTGTTGTAGCTTCCTATAGGAAGCATGGCTTAGAGCAGTGGTTCCCTTCCTTCTTAATGCTGTGACCCTTTAATACAGTTCCTTGTGTTGTGGTGACCCCCAAGCATAAAACTGTTTTAATTGTTACTTCATAACTGTAATTTTGCTACTGCTATGAATCATAATATAAATATGATATGTAGGAGATCTGAGATGTGACCTTAAAGTGGTTGTGACTGCAGTTGAGAGTTTCTGGCTCAAAGTATTCATTGGAATTTTGAGCACCCAAAATTTCCCTGGTAAAGAATGTTGTACCCTTAGAGTTTCTTCCCATAATTACGAAGCCCTGACGATAATCAATTGTTCATTTCTATGCTAAGACACTCTCCTGTGCTTTCAGGTTGTTTGGGCAGATAGTTACAAGGTTGGCTGTGCGGTGCAATTTTGCCCTAGAGTTGGTAACTTTGAAAAGCTTTCCAATGGAGCACATTTTATATGCAACTATGGACCAGCGTAAGTGCCTGAATTAAATTCAGAAATATATTATTACAGGTATGCATCTTCAATATAGAAAATGTATAAAGAAAAATGGCAAGGCCTTTAAATTCTCTACCCGGAGACATACTCCATCAATATTCTAATACATTTTCCCGGTATGTATGTGTATGTGTGTGAGCTTTTATTAACACTACGGAAGGCCTTCATCTTTAAGAGTAGTAAGATCAAAATGCTTACCAGGGACATAAATTGATATATTGATAATACAAGAAAGGAGGATTTAAATTAACTTATTTTATTAAAATAATAGAATACTTCCCATACTTAAAACAAAAATAAGGTGGAATTTCCCAATTCATATTAATTCTTTTGCCAGTTGAGTTTTTCTGGTGGAAACAGTTTGTCCCCTCTGGCAATGAGAAAAGCAATTCTACTTTACTGTGCTTGTGAGTTATACATACTCAGAAGCCTGTGGTCAGACCAGAAATAGACATTTTGCTGCTTGGTTCTAATAATTACAAAAACAGCGGTGTTGGAGGGGGGAACAGATGCACATGTGTGCAAGTATACATGTATGTTGGTGTGGGGGGTACAATACGCATGTGTGCAGGTACCCATGTACGTTAGTGTGGGGGTACAGACGTGCAGACACACAGGGATGTTTGTGTTGTGTACAGATGTATGTGTGCAGGTACCCATGTACGTTAGTGTGGGGGTTAGGAGATGCACATGTGCAGGCACACATGGATGCTGATGGGGTTAGGAGATGCTCATGTGCAGACACATGGATGCTGATGGGGTTAGGAGATGCTCATATGCAGACACATGGATGCTGATGTGGTTAGGAGATGCTCATGTGCAGACACACATGTGTGCTGATGGGGTTAGGAGATGCTCATGTGCAGGCACACATGTGTGCTGATGGGGTTAGGAGATGCACATGTGCAGACACACATGGATGCTGATGGGGTTAGGAGATGCTCATGTGCAGACACACATGGATGCTGATGGGGTTAGGAGATGCTCATGTGCAGGCACACATGGATGCTGATGGGGTTAGGAGATGCTCATGTGCAGACACACATGGATGCTGATGGGGTTAGGAGATGCTCATGTGCAGACACACATGGATGCTGATGTGGGGGTTAGGAGATGCACATGTGCAGGCACATGGATGCTGATGTGGGGGTTAGGAGATGCTCATGTGCAGACACACATGGATGCTGATGGGGTTAGGAGATGCTCATGTGCAGGCACACATGGATGCTGATGTGGGGGTTAGGAGATGCACATGTGCAGACACACATGGATGCTGATGTGGGGGTTAGGAGATGCTCATGTGCAGACACACATGTGTGCTGATGGGGTTAGGAGATGCTCATGTGCAGACACACATGGATGCTGATGGGGTTAGGAGATGCACATGTGCAGGCACACATGGATGCTGATGTGGGGGTTAGGAGATGCACATGTGCAGACACACATGGATGCTGATGTGGGGGTTAGGAGATGCTCATGTGCAGACACACATGTGTGCTGATGGGGTTAGGAGATGCTCATGTGCAGACACACATGGATGCTGATGTGGTTAGGAGATGCTCATGTGCAGACACACATGGATGCTGATGGGGTTAGGAGATGCTCATGTGCAGGCACACATGTGTGCTGATGGGGTTAGGAGATGCTCATGTGCAGACACACATGGATGCTGATGGGGTTAGGAGATGCTCATGTGCAGACACATGGATGCTGATGGGGTTAGGAGATGCTCATGTGCAGACACACATGGATGCTGATGGGGTTAGGAGATGCTCACGTGCAGACACACATGGATGCTGATGGGGTTAGGAGATGCTCATGTGCAGACACACATGGATGCTGATGGGGTTAGGAGATGCTCATGTGCAGGCACACATGTGTGCTGATGGGGTTAGGAGATGCTCATGTGCAGGCACACATGGATGCTGATGTGGTTAGGAGATGCTCATGTGCAGACACACATGGATGCTGATGGGGTTAGGAGATGCTCATGTGCAGGCACACATGGATGCTGATGGGGTTAGGAGATGCTCATGTGCAGGCACATGGATGCTGATGGGGTTAGGAGATGCACATGTGCAGACACACATGTGTGCTGATGGGGTTAGGAGATGCACACGTGCAGACACATGGATGCTGATGGGGTTAGGAGATGCTCATGTGCAGACACACATGGATGCTGATGGGGTTAGGAGATGCTCATGTGCAGGCACACATGTGTGCTGATGTGGTTAGGAGATGCTCATGTGCAGACACACATGGATGCTGATGGGGTTAGGAGATGCTCATGTGCAGACACACATGGATGCTGATGTGGGGGTTAGGAGATGCTCATGTGCAGGCACACATGGATGCTGATGTGGGGGTTAGGAGATGCACATGTGCAGACACACATGGATGCTGATGTGGGGGTTAGGAGATGCTCATGTGCAGACACACATGGATGCTGATGGGGTTAGGAGATGCTCATGTGCAGGCACATGGATGCTGATGGGGTTAGGAGATGCTCATGTGCAGACACACATGTGTGCTGATGGGGTTAGGAGATGCACATGTGCAGACACACATGGATGCTGATGGGGTTAGGAGATGCTCATGTGCAGACACATGGATGCTGATGGGGTTAGGAGATGCTCATGTGCAGACACACATGGATGCTGATGTGGTTAGGAGATGCTCATGTGCAGACACACATGGATGCTGATGGGGTTAGGAGATGCTCATGTGCAGACACATGGATGCTGATGGGGTTAGGAGATGCTCATGTGCAGACACACATGGATGCTGATTGGGTTAGGAGATGCTCATGTGCAGACACACATGGATGCTGATGGGGTTAGGAGATGCTCATGTGCAGACACACATGGATGCTGATGGGGTTAGGAGATGCTCATGTGCAGGCACACATGTGTGCTGATGGGGTTAGGAGATGCTCATGTGCAGGCACACATGGATGCTGATGTGGTTAGGAGATGCTCATGTGCAGACACACATGGGTGCTGATGGGGTTAGGAGATGCTCATGTGCAGGCACACATGGATGCTGATGGGGTTAGGAGATGCTCATGTGCAGGCACATGGATGCTGATGGGGTTAGGAGATGCACACGTGCAGACACATGGATGCTGATGGGGTTAGGAGATGCTCATGTGCAGACACACATGGATGCTGATGGGGTTAGGAGATGCTCATGTGCAGGCACACATGGATGCTGATGGGGTTAGGAGATGCTCATGTGCAGACACACATGGATGCTGATGTGGGGGTTAGGAGATGCTCATGTGCAGGCACACATGGATGCTGATGTGGTTAGGAGATGCACATGTGCAGGCACACATGGATGCTGATGTGGTTAGGAGATGCTCATGTGCAGACACACATGGATGCTGATGGGGTTAGGAGATGCTCATGTGCAGACACACATGGATGCTGATGTGGGGGTTAGGAGATGCTCATGTGCAGACACACATGTGTGCTGATGGGGTTAGGAGATGCTCATGTGCAGACACACATGGATGCTGATGGGGTTAGGAGATGCTCATGTGCAGACACACATGTGTGCTGATGGGGTTAGGAGATGCTCATGTGCAGACACACATGGATGCTGATGGGGTTAGGAGATGCTCATGTGCAGACACACATGGATGCTGATGGGGTTAGGAGATGCTCATGTGCAGACACACATGTGTGCTGATGGGGTTAGGAGATGCACATGTGCAGACACACATGGATGCTGATGGGGTTAGGAGATGCTCATGTGCAGGCACACATGTGTGCTGATGGGGTTAGGAGATGCTCATGTGCAGGCACATGGATGCTGATGGGGTTAGGAGATGCTCATGTGCAGGCACATGGATGCTGATGTGGTTAGGAGATGCTCATGTGCAGACACACATGTGTGCTGATGGGGTTAGGAGATGCTCATGTGCAGGCACACATGTGTGCTGATGGGGTTAGGAGATGCTCATGTGCAGGCACATGGATGCTGATGGGGTTAGGAGATGCACACGTGCAGACACATGGATGCTGATGGGGTTAGGAGATGCTCATGTGCAGGCACATGGATGCTGATGTGGGGGTTAGGAGATGCTCATGTGCAGACACACATGGATGCTGATGGGGTTAGGAGATGCTCATGTGCAGGCACACATGGATGCTGATGTGGTTAGGAGATGCTCATGTGCAGACACACATGGATGCTGATGGGGTTAGGAGATGCTCATGTGCAGGCACACATGGATGCTGATGGGGTTAGGAGATGCTCATGTGCAGACACACATGGATGCTGATGGGGTTAGGAGATGCTCATGTGCAGACACACATGGATGCTGATGTGGGGGTTAGGAGATGCACATGTGCAGGCACATGGATGCTGATGTGGGGGTTAGGAGATGCTCATGTGCAGACACACATGGATGCTGATGGGGTTAGGAGATGCTCATGTGCAGGCACACATGGATGCTGATGTGGGGGTTAGGAGATGCACATGTGCAGGCACACATGGATGCTGATGTGGGGGTTAGGAGATGCACATGTGCAGACACACATGGATGCTGATGTGGGGGTTAGGAGATGCTCATGTGCAGACACACATGGATGCTGATGGGGTTAGGAGATGCTCATGTGCAGGCACACATGTGTGCTGATGGGGTTAGGAGATGCTCATGTGCAGACACACATGGATGCTGATGGGGTTAGGAGATGCTCATGTGCAGACACATGGATGCTGATGGGGTTAGGAGATGCTCATGTGCAGACACACATGGATGCTGATGGGGTTAGGAGATGCTCACGTGCAGACACACATGGATGCTGATGGGGTTAGGAGATGCTCATGTGCAGACACACATGGATGCTGATGGGGTTAGGAGATGCTCATGTGCAGGCACACATGTGTGCTGATGGGGTTAGGAGATGCTCATGTGCAGGCACACATGGATGCTGATGTGGTTAGGAGATGCTCATGTGCAGACACACATGGATGCTGATGGGGTTAGGAGATGCTCATGTGCAGGCACACATGGATGCTGATGGGGTTAGGAGATGCTCATGTGCAGGCACATGGATGCTGATGGGGTTAGGAGATGCTCATATGCAGACACATGGATGCTGATGGGGTTAGGAGATGCTCATGTGCAGACACACATGGATGCTGATGGGGTTAGGAGATGCTCATGTGCAGGCACACATGTGTGCTGATGTGGTTAGGAGATGCTCATGTGCAGACACACATGGATGCTGATGGGGTTAGGAGATGCTCATGTGCAGACACACATGGATGCTGATGTGGGGGTTAGGAGATGCTCATGTGCAGGCACACATGGATGCTGATGTGGTTAGGAGATGCACATGTGCAGGCACACATGGATGCTGATGTGGTTAGGAGATGCTCATGTGCAGACACACATGGATGCTGATGTGGGGGTTAGGAGATGCTCATGTGCAGACACACATGGATGCTGATGTGGTTAGGAGATGCACATGTGCAGGCACACATGGATGCTGATGTGGTTAGGAGATGCTCATGTGCAGGCACACATGTGTGCTGATGTGGGGGTTAGGAGATGCTCATGTGCAGACACACATGGATGCTGATGGGGTTAGGAGATGCTCATGTGCAGACACACATGGATGCTGATGGGGTTAGGAGATGCTCATGTGCAGACACACATGTGTGCTGATGGGGTTAGGAGATGCTCATGTGCAGACACACATGTGTGCTGATGGGGTTAGGAGATGCTCATGTGCAGACACACATGGATGCTGATGGGGTTAGGAGATGCTCATGTGCAGACACACATGGATGCTGATGGGGTTAGGAGATGCTCATGTGCAGACACACATGTGTGCTGATGGGGTTAGGAGATGCACATGTGCAGACACACATGGATGCTGATGGGGTTAGGAGATGCTCATGTGCAGGCACACATGTGTGCTGATGGGGTTAGGAGATGCTCATGTGCAGGCACATGGATGCTGATGGGGTTAGGAGATGCTCATGTGCAGGCACATGGATGCTGATGTGGTTAGGAGATGCTCATGTGCAGGCACACATGGATGCTGATGTGGTTAGGAGATGCTCATGTGCAGGCACACATGGATGCTGATGTGGTTAGGAGATGCTCATGTGCAGACACACATGGATGCTGATGGGGTTAGGAGATGCACATGTGCAGACACACATGGATGCTGATGGGGTTAGGAGATGCTCATGTGCAGACACACATGTGTGCTGATGGGGTTAGGAGATGCACATGTGCAGGCACACATGTGTGCTGATGGGGTTAGGAGATGCACATGTGCAGACACACATGGATGCTGATGTGGGGGTTAGGAGATGCACATGTGCAGACACACATGGATGCTGATGTGGGGGTTAGGAGATGCTCATGTGCAGACACACATGGATGCTGATGGGGTTAGGAGATGCTCATGTGCAGGCACATGGATGCTGATGGGGTTAGGAGATGCTCATGTGCAGACACACATGGATGCTGATGTGGGGGTTAGGAGATGCTCATGTGCAGACACACATGGATGCTGATGGGGTTAGGAGATGCTCATGTGCAGACACACATGGATGCTGATGGGGTTAGGAGATGCTCATGTGCAGGCACACATGTGTGCTGATGGGGTTAGGAGATGCTCATGTGCAGGCACACATGGATGCTGATGTGGTTAGGAGATGCTCATGTGCAGACACACATGGATGCTGATGGGGTTAGGAGATGCTCATGTGCAGGCACACATGGATGCTGATGTGGTTAGGAGATGCTCATGTGCAGACACACATGGATGCTGATGGGGTTAGGAGATGCTCATGTGCAGACACACATGGATGCTGATGGGGTTAGGAGATGCTCATGTGCAGGCACACATGTGTGCTGATGTGGTTAGGAGATGCTCATGTGCAGACACACATGGATGCTGATGGGGTTAGGAGATGCTCATGTGCAGACACACATGGATGCTGATGTGGGGGTTAGGAGATGCTCATGTGCAGGCACACATGGATGCTGATGTGGTTAGGAGATGCACATGTGCAGACACACATGGATGCTGATGTGGGGGTTAGGAGATGCTCATGTGCAGACACACATGGATGCTGATGTGGGGGTTAGGAGATGCTCATGTGCAGACACACATGGATGCTGATGGGGTTAGGAGATGCTCATGTGCAGACACACATGTGTGCTGATGGGGTTAGGAGATGCTCATGTGCAGACACACATGGATGCTGATGGGGTTAGGAGATGCTCATGTGCAGACACACATGTGTGCTGATGGGGTTAGGAGATGCTCATGTGCAGACACACATGGATGCTGATGGGGTTAGGAGATGCTCATGTGCAGACACACATGGATGCTGATGGGGTTAGGAGATGCTCATGTGCAGACACACATGTGTGCTGATGGGGTTAGGAGATGCACATGTGCAGACACACATGGATGCTGATGGGGTTAGGAGATGCTCATGTGCAGGCACACATGTGTGCTGATGGGGTTAGGAGATGCTCATGTGCAGGCACATGGATGCTGATGGGGTTAGGAGATGCTCATGTGCAGGCACATGGATGCTGATGTGGTTAGGAGATGCTCATGTGCAGGCACACATGGATGCTGATGTGGTTAGGAGATGCTCATGTGCAGACACACATGGATGCTGATGGGGTTAGGAGATGCTCATGTGCAGGCACACATGTGTGCTGATGGGGTTAGGAGATGCTCATGTGCAGACACACATGGATGCTGATGGGGTTAGGAGATGCTCATGTGCAGACACACATGGATGCTGATGTGGTTAGGAGATGCTCATGTGCAGGCACACATGGATGCTGATGTGGTTAGGAGATGCTCATGTGCAGACACACATGGATGCTGATGGGGTTAGGAGATGCTCATGTGCAGACACACATGGATGCTGATGGGGTTAGGAGATGCTCATGTGCAGACACACATGTGTGCTGATGGGGTTAGTAGATGCACATGTGCAGACACACATGGATGCTGATGGGGTTAGGAGATGCTCATGTGCAGGCACACATGTGTGCTGATGGGGTTAGGAGATGCTCATGTGCAGGCACACATGGATGCTGATGTGGTTAGGAGATGCTCATGTGCAGACACACATGGATGCTGATGTGGTTAGGAGATGCTCATGTGCAGGCACACATGGATGCTGATGGGGTTAGGAGATGCTCATGTGCAGGCACACATGTGTGCTGATGGGGTTAGGAGATGCACATGTGCAGACACACATGTGTGCTGATGGGGTTAGGAGATGCACATGTGCAGGCACACATGTGTGCTGATGGGGTTAGGAGATGCTCATGTGCAGACACACATGGATGCTGATGTGGTTAGGAGATGCTCATGTGCAGGCACACATGTGTGCTGATGGGGATAGGAGATGCTCATGTGCAGACACACATGGATGCTGATGGGGTTAGGAGATGCTCATGTGCAGACACACATGGATGCTGATGGGGTTAGGAGATGCACATGTGCAGACAAATGGATGCTGATGGGGTTAGGAGATGCATATGTGCAGGCACACATGGATGCTGATGGGGGTTAGGAGATGCTCATGTGCAGGCACACATGGATGTTGATGGGGGTTAGGAGATGCTCATGTGCAGGCACAGATGTATGTGTTGGTATGGGGTTAGGAGATGCTCATGTGCAGGCACACATGGATGCTGATGGGGGTTAGGAGATGCTCATGTGCAGGCACACATGGATGTTGATGGGGGTTAGGAGATGCTCATGTGCAGGCACAGATGTATGTGTTGGTATGGGGTTAGGAGATGCTCATGTGCAGGCACACATGGATGCTGATGGGGTTAGGAGATGCACATGTGCAGGCACACATGGATGTGTTGGCATGCGTGGTTTTTAACCTAGGCTTGTTCATGTGTTTGGTTTCCTTACACGTTTCTATGTGTACCATGTGTGTGTGTACCTTGTGCCTTCACAGATCAGAAGAGGGTGTCGGATCCTCTGGAACCAAGGTCAGGGGTCATGGATTGTTGTGTGAAGCAACACGTGGGTGCTAGGAACTGAACCCAGGGGCTCATAGCCACTGAGCCATCTCTCGATGCTATTACTCGCTGGTCACTCAGTGAGTTCGAGACCCACCTGCCTAACTCCCTGAAGCTAGCGCTTCAGACAAGCACTGCCACTCCTGGCGTTTCAGAAAAAGCTGGGGAACGAACATGGGGTCTTTGTGGTTGCACGGCAGGCATTTTCCAGAGCTCTCCCCGTACCTTAGCTCTTTTATCACAGTAATTATCACAGTTACTAGTCACATCATTGTTTATATGCAAGTGAACTGTTTCTAGTTTTCTCATCATTTTCTTTCGGTGTTCATTACCCCCAGCCCAATAATGTATCTCTAGTATAAACTATAGTGACCTGGTACACTGACAATACAGAGAACATGGAATTGTTTTTCCAGGATAGGCAGTGTTTGGATGGAAGTAATCATAGAGGCTTTGGGTTAAGTAGAAAAAAAATTCCAACATAAGAAGACATTTCTACATTTCTTCCTGACTCATATATATAAATATAATGTGAGATTTTGGGGGGAGTTATTAACCTCCCAGACCTCGTTTCCTTACCTGCTAAACAGAAACAAAACTAATTCATTCTCAGAGTGATCATAGTTAAATGAGATGGTATAAATTATACACCCTCCAATTATTAGCAGACTTCCGCTTGGTTCCGTCTCTAGGCAGTTTATTAGCCGTCTGATTCTGGACCTGGTCAGGCATTCAGAGTAAAGCACAACTGTGTCAAGGGCCCTCCACTAACTGTCTTCTGCTTCACAGAGGAAATTACCCAACGTGGCCATACAAGCAAGGAACCACTTGCAGTGATTGCCCAAAGGATGACAGGTGTCTCAACAATCTCTGCAGTAAGTAAGATAACAATAAAATCTCACCATAGAATTAAGGTATAGGTGGTGTTTTATCCTGGTAGCTGTTTTCTAGAGACCTGTAACAAGTCAACAGCTTACTGTCCTAGGACCACACATAAGCTTAAGGGAGTGTCCTTTAAGATGTCCATTGTCCCATGGTATGAAAGGAACCTGAAGCTACCACGGTTATGCAGTTCTTTTAGTTCTTTTGTGTGCTATCTGTGACAAACTGACTCATGGGTGCAAGGCCAGGATAAGGGGTGCTCAGGAGGGAGGGGGCTGGTAGCCCAAGCTTCACTGTATGAATCTTCTCAGAAAATGTATGTGTTTTACAGTTGGAAATTGCTTTTTTATCCATAAAAAATATTTTTCTCAAAAGGGGCTCTAAAAGGGCAGACAATATAAACAGTGAATAATAACCTTAGCAAATTATGAAAAACAAAACCAAGAATAAATAACACAAAAGTAAAAAAACCCAAACTAAAAACAAAAAAAAAAAAAAAAAAGATAAGCAGCATTCTCTCACTGCAATTCCCAAGGTCCCTTCCAGACCTAAATTTTGGTAAATTGCCCCCCTTTTCCCCCATTTAAACACTAAAATTTTCAGGTATGAAATACGCACCTAACCCATTTTTCTCCTAATGTATTATTATTATTATTATTATCTTACTCATACATAGCAGCAGCCTCACCAGGAAACTTAGTAACATGCACCTATGTGCAGTTAAGTTCTTCTCAGAACCAAGGTGGTAAAAGTGCCAGTTTAATAATGTACAGTTCTACCTCTGCGACCCTGACCGTCACTCTGTCTGTACCCATCTCCTCAAGAGGAAAATGACACCACCACCTGATAGCTCACTGAATGACCACACGCCCTCTATCTCCATATCTGCCACCCTACGGAAACGCTATTGTTGTCAAAGGATGTCAGAGCTTCTAGAGCTCTAACTGGAGACAGTGTCTAAGGTTGATAAAACAGATTAGGCCTGTAGTCCAACCACAAAAATCCCTGGGCTCAAGAGAGAGAGACAAACTTGCATGGTACATACAAGACCATTTACTTTAGATGATTTAACCTCTAGGCTGTCACTCATCTATTTACAAAGTTTAATTTCTACACTTTTTTAAATGGAAATGTTGGCCTGTTTGGAAGCACTCCACTTTTTCTGTACCAATACTGAATAAGAGTGTTTCCAACTGGAAAAAAGAAAAACCACCCCACCTTTTACAGCGAGGTTTTAGGGGGTAAAAACTGTTAGATGAGAGCTCTTATTTAACCTAATGGACATATTATAGTATTAGATGAGGAACTAAAATCCACTGTTTACCATTCATTATGCGAGACTACTGTGTGAATGCCTGGACATGCTTGTCGCGCATCAGGTGGTCTTAGCCAGGGCACGGATGTCCGTTTGTTTCTGGAGTTGAAAGTAGACCTACAACTCTGCACATGCACAGGGAAGAACTAGAACAAGCGCTCAGCAAGTTCCTGGGTACAGCTGTCAGGAGATGTTAGGGTAGTGGTGGTTCAGGTACGATGGCCAGGGAGGGAAAGGTGATGGCGAGTGCCCTAACAAATTCCAGATGGTTCCATCCAGGCATTTAATAGCAGTCCATGTAGAGGAAAGCTTCTAGAATGCCAAAGCAATTAGGGCACTTTACTTTCCCAGTGCTGAGTATAAAAAT
Organism: Microtus pennsylvanicus; assembly: GCF_037038515.1. Taxonomy (NCBI): domain Eukaryota; kingdom Metazoa; phylum Chordata; class Mammalia; order Rodentia; family Cricetidae; genus Microtus; species Microtus pennsylvanicus. The sequence goes on from NC_134598.1 coordinate 16,343,485, forward strand.
CTGGAGCTCAGCAAAAGTCAGTCATGTCTCTTTCTCTAAGTCAGATGGCCCACTGCAGTGGATCATAAACAGGATCTATCGTTCTTCTTGGGGAGGGGCTTAGGAAGTAACTTTAATTGCATTATTTAAAACAAAACATGCTTTAACCTTTAGTTTCAACCATAGCCCAAAATAAGATTCATCTGGTGGCTGTGGCATAGTAAATATTTTTTCCATTAACTGTGGTAGAACACAAAAATTCACATATTTTTTCAGTCTTTTTATATGAACTGAATAAGTTGAATTAATAGCAAAAACTTGATCTCTGACAATCAGTCTTAGGGTTTCTATTGTTGTGAAAGGACACCATGACCACAGCAACTCTATAAGAAAGATTTGATTTGGGTGGCTCACTTACAGTTTCGGAGGTTCAGTCCATTGGTGTGGAGCGTGGTGGCATATAAGCAGACATGGTGCTAAGCTCCATCTTGACCAGAAGGCAACAGGAAATGGTCTATGACACCGGGAGTAGCTTCAGCATAGGAAACCTCAAAGCCCACTCCTACTGTTGGCCGAGACCCAAAATAACCGCACAGAAATTGTATTATTTGCAACAGTGCTTGGCCAATGACTCTAGCGTATTCCTAGCTAGCTCTTACGTCTTAAATTAACTCACGAGGCTCTCGGGTGTCTGTCTTCTTTTGTAGCAGCTACATGGCATCTCAGTGACTCCACCTGCTTTCCCCAAGTGTTCAATTTAGTTTTCCCTCCTAGCCTACTCTGCCCTATCACAGGCCAAAGCGGCTTCCTTATTAACCAATGAAAGCAACACGTAACAGAAGGACTTCCCCTATCACCCCCACAGAGACACACTTCCTCCAGCAAAGCCACACCTTCTATGCATGCCACCCTCTTTCAAACCACCACCATCACTGTAATTAAAGCCATATCAAGTTCATGGTTGTAAAGATGTAAATCAAAACCTAACCTTTTAATTCTGCTTTTACAGTTAACCCACGAAGAGACGGTGTCTCACGTAAGTATGCAAACTTTAAACTGTTTGACTGGGCGCTGTGGACTGGGTCAGCACATGAGAAACTAAAGCACACTCTGTTTCACAGGTTACTATTCTGGCGACTACCCAGGAAGGCCCATATATCTACGGAACAGATACACATCTCTCTTCCTCATTGTTAAGGCAGTCCTTCTCTTACTGTCTGTTATAATTACCATTTTGGTAAAGCACAAATACCCTAATTTAGTTCTTTTGGACTACTAATGCCATCGGTGGCAGGCAACTTATTAAGTGGCTATTGTAAAACATTTGAGAAAAATGTTTCAATAAAGCCTTAGAAGAACCACTTAGTTTCCTAAATGTACAAAGAGGTTAAACTCTTCTTTATGAATAAGGACTGTCTAGGTTGCCACAGGTAGGCTTTCAGCAAGAAACAAATTCCCTGGGGTTCAGATTTGCAGACTACATCTTTGGTAACTCTAAGTCCCATCGCCCTATTGGCTCAGAGGTAAAAACACCTGCTGCTCTTGTGGAGGGCCTGGCCTCTGTGGGCACATGCAGATTAGACACCCATAGACATTTTTCTGGCTCAGAGTTAAAAGTGAGAGATTTGATTTAGAGCCTTGGCTGTTTGTGGGTTGTTTTATCCTGGATAAAATTACAGAAAGAAGCCAAAATAGTTGCCAGTAGCAGTGGAAATCTTGCAATTATTTTCCTCAAAACCAAATGCTTTGGGTATGTTTATAAAGACTAACCAATGGCAAAAGACATTGGATTTGATCAATAATCTTGTTCAAAAAATCTATATAAAAGAGGTATTCCTAAAATGTCTGGACTGACTGGGCACAATGTACATGGGTACTTATCGTCTGGCAGAAACTTTAGAATACATATGAACGTATTTACAAAGACTGTCCTTGAACATGACCACGGCCAGGTAAGGCAGAGAAAGCCGTCTCAAAATCCTTTACAAAAGGAAACGCCTTTCAAAGTTCAGTTCCAGGGTTTTTTCCAGTGTTACTTTTTTCTCTTCTGTTTCTTTTCGTCGGCCTCCATCTTAAGCTTAACCTCCTCTGCTGTAAGAGCTCCCAGTTTCTTGCCCTTTGCTTTCTTAACCTTCTCCTTAATGGCCGCCACATCAATCTTTGTTTCAGCAGGAGCTGCAAAATTTTAAAATATGCAAATGTCAAATTATTTCTTTATAATTAAGAGATCATCTTAAGAGACTCGTCTAAGAACTTTGAGAAAACAAATCATACAGATAAAATGGCAAGATTATATTTTCTATATTGCACACAAAATAATTTAGAATTGCTTCCATAAAAAGTATTCAGTATAGTCCTTCTAGCTTCAGTAATTTTAACAAGGCATATTTTATTTAACATGATTTTATGTGAGAGAACCTGGTGATCTTAACAGGCCGAACTGTAGCACTGGTGTCAAAAGGCTGAACTAAATACAGAAAGCAATTTTAAAAGGGTGCAACTTTCTTTTTATAAAGGTAGTTTCCAGTTTTCCAACCACGAGAGAATCGAAAGACAAAATGTACCAGTCACTGGAGGTACAGACATTTTAGACCTCCACTCTGATGCAACTGTATTACTGTAGTAGTAATTATAATTACTGAAACTTACTTTAAAGAAGAATGCTGCCTTTGGAGGGTCGCTCTGACAAGTGTCACCAGAGGCAAAGAAAATGAACAGAATGAGGCCAGATACCTGATCGAGTCTTCCTGTGGCTTTGCTTTTAAGCTAAGGTGAAGTGCGAGCTAACACAGATATCAGCTTCCAAGCCACAGCTGGCAAAGGCCTGCGGCCTGGCAGCTGTCCTCATAGAGGCAACAGACAGCTCTCAATTTACATCTTTACAGCCCAGGGCAGAGGCTGCGGGGACCTACACGCAGCACCCCTAGATTATAAAAGCCCTGATTACGCACCACTTTGCCTAGGTGTGTGAGATGGACATGCATCTAGTTACTTACCTTCCTTTGGCTTCACAGCCGGCTTTTCTTTAGGTGGAATGAACGCCTTGTTTCTTTCCTCCTGCCTCTTGGTAAGAGCTTCTGCTTGCTTGGCCTACACCAGGGGAAACACGTTAGTAAACACAAGTGGTACCAAACTGCTGGGGATGCTGTGAGCGACCCGCGGAGCCTCACCTTGATCGCTTCCATCTTCTGCCGCTTCTTCTGTTTCGCCTTCAGAAAGTACTCGCCGCTAGCCAACTCTTTATCAATCTATCAGAGACGGGGTTCACAGTTAGACCAGAAATAATGCAGATGAAGGTGCTTTCCTAAGAAGCCACGGCGTCCTGGGCTAACAGTGTGGAATCAGCACTCTAATTAGCTGGTCACATAGGAGGGAAGTGTGCGCTGAGGCTAATACAAGCATGGAGATAGGACAGAAGCTGCTGTTCATGAAACACAAGCGCATTAACTCAGGACCAAAGTCAGGGTTTCAGAAAATGGGATCAGACAGGTTCAGGGCAGAGGGGTGGAACTTAAAACGGACAGAAGCCATGAGGATTCAAGCCAGGTGAGACTGAGCAGACCATCAGTTGTAGTACCCAGAGAGGCTAAGGTAAGCGGATGGAACTCAAGGCCAGCCACGGCGACAGGGCTAGACCCTGCTCTCAAAGGGAAGAAGAGAAGGAACACAAAGTCACTGTCTTAATTCTTGAGGTTTAACCCTCGTTAACAGCTCCACGAGGACACCGACCCACGAACACATCAGATAAAATACACTGCTCACAGTCACAGAAAGGTATGAGGACAGGTCCAAGGAGGCACTGCTGTTTCAAAACTTCTAAGCCAGAAAAATGGAGGTGCCGGGCCTTTCCCTCTTCAGAGAGTCAAAGTAACAGGTGGATTCACTGTTTTGTGGCGAATGAGCATGAATACATGGGGTATCACCAAGAGACAAAGTATTATAATATTAAAAAGCCCATAACAGCAGCCCAAGAAAAACATATCTTCTCTACTGAGCAAGGGGAGAGAATGTTCCTACTCTGCAGGGGTACAGATAAAAGAACGGACAGTAAATCAAAATTTGCAGAGACAGTTCTTCACAAATCAATACATGCTAACACCGAAGCAGAATCAAACACAAAATCCATAGTCACCTCAATGATACAGTGAAAGGAGTTAATAAAATTCAACATAAACGCTATAAATGAGAGACCCAGAGTCAGCATCACAATGGAAAACTTAAAGAATGTTCTATAAGATCAAGAACTAAAGATGTCCACTCTGAATACTTTTATTCAGCATAGCACCAGAGGCTGTAGCCACAGCAATTGGGTAAGAAAAAAAGCAAACAGGAAATCAAATGACCTGTTTACAGATGTAACTATGTAGAAAAAGCTAAGGACTCTAATACACCAGTATTAGAACTGATGAATGCATTTGGGAAAAGATCACACAAAGCCATTAGGTTTTCTACGCCCCAATAACAATTTGCTAAGTTCAAGGGTGTCCAATCTTTTCATATTACACCATGACTCATCTACAAATGCAGTGGGCTACATTCATGGCTGTCCTGGAAAACATGACCAGCAAGACTGGAAGCAATCTTACTCGTTAGAGCACACATGTTCGTACAGAACTAGAAAGTTAAGAAAGACCTCTGCAATGAAAATGATAAAACACTAATGAAAGAAACAAATACAGAAGATGAAAGCCTCTTCGCTGTTAATAGATTCAAGGTGTCAGTACTGATGAACGCCCACGCTACCCACAGCAACCTATGGAGTCAATGCAGTTAGTATACTTCACAGATGGAAAAAGCAAGCCTACAGTTCACATGGAAGCACAGATCTTAAAGAACCAAAGCGCTCTTTAAAAGGGAGAAAAGTCAGAGGCATCATAATTCCTAATGTCAGGACTTCCCACAAAGTCGTAGAAGTCACAGCATGGCACACTGGCACCCCACCCCCGCTCCAATCTCCCATCTGGTCGCACTTTCCTCCTTTCCCAGAGGAGATGCCCCTGCCTGGCATTCCCATTTTCTCACCATAATCTTCACTCTCTCTACTACCTCTCCCACCCCTGGCCTTTAGACTTTCCCTGGAAACAACAGAGGACTGTAAGGAACGGAAGATGTTCCTATCAGAAACAACCTAGTAAAGACTGGATATTTTACGGTACAGGCAAAGAGGGAAGGAATAAAGAAACAAAATTCCAGGTTAAGTAGAAATAAAATCCAAGCAGGAAGAAAGGACTGATGGGGGATCATTCTTTTCTGATGGCCTCAAACATTGTTGTCCGTAAAATGTCAGTGTTTGTGTTTGCCTGGTGTCGGAGGGAGCTGGAGAGAGACACAAAGGATAGCCACACAGGCCGAGAGAGCTTGGAGACACGAATTCTTAGTGACTTTAACCCAAAAATAGGACTTTTCTCCACTTTAATTTTTTGGCCTAAACTTTAAGATTTTGGGTTTTGCTGAAAGGGTGTGGCTGAAAGACAAAGGCGCATGAAAAAGAGATGGGGAAGAAAGGAACAGAAGTCCTGGCCATGAGCGTAAAGAACCAGAGAGAAGGTAAAAAGTGAAGGAATCCATAACTTAGAAGCAAATGGATGAGTGTTAGGACTTCTAAAATGATTCAGTACATGGTCACAAAACGTTAACTCCCTGGGCTCCTTTTACATACAGAACACTGGCTGCCTGACACCGCCCCCAACAGTTTACCACAGGTGATGATCGCTCCCCAGACCCTTGCTGTCAAGTTCTCACGTCCTGACGCCTGCACACCTACTCCCAACCTACACTCTCAGTAACATGCCCAAAACCAGGTCAGTTTCGTCTGTCCTGGCATTTACCACAACACTCACCTGACTCTCCGGCTGCGGAGGAGGGAATGGTGTGTACTCCTTCTTAACACTCTTCTTCTTCGGTTCCCTGCGTTTGTTCACATTTTTGTGCTTGAACTGTGGCAAAAATCTTTCCCAACTCTGGGTTCGTAACTCGGAATCTTTGGCCAACTCCCGTTTAATCATCAAGGTCTTTAGGCACATACATATAAATAAAATTTAAAATTTTAAAACTCATACGTTTGTTAACACACTGCTTCTGAAAAGAAAGGAGGAGCTCCTGGTGTGTTCAGGAGAATGAACCAATGGCAAGGATGTCTACTTTAAACCTGCACAGCTGGCCAAACATCAGAAATTGATCTGGATTGAGTGTAAACATGAAAATGAAGCTTAGCTTCCCTGCCAGCATTTCATTGAAGTTCAACTTGATAACAGAAGTCTTAATTAGCGGGGCTTCCTGCAGTCAAGATGCTTCAGGAGTAACTGAGGGAGCATGGGGAAAAGTCCAGTAATGGAAAGTTTAACTTTTACCCCAATCTTAGTGACTTTTCCAACTTCACATTTAAGTGCACTCCCCACAGGCTCTCACCGCAGACCGCTGTGCTACAGCAGCGTGCCGGCCCCATCGGTGACACAGCACACAGGAGCAGGACAGGCCTCTCCCAAAGGGGGCAACGATGCCAACACTAAATCCCAAAGGAAGCCTTAATGCAACCCGAGAGCCCACACTTAGACAAAGATACATAGCATGTGACTGCCATCACCTACGGTCAGTTCTGAGAGGCTTATTTTCAATGCATCAGAGCACTACAGTAAAGGACAGTATCTCCTTCCCTAGTTTGTACAAGGGCTATACAAGCACCAAAGGGTGGGGTGAATTCTACCCCCAAATCACCCGAAATAGCTTTGCCCTATCTGTGCATATTATATTTTCATAGAATGCTTCATTTTCAAAAGCAGTTTATGCAGTCAAGCCTGACAATCATTAATTAATGATGTACAATTAGCACTCACTTTAATATTATAAATTGGATGGATGTTCTTCATGGTATCAAGGACGACTTTTCGAACCTGAAATTTACAAAGGAAAATGAAGCAGTCACAAAGATTTCAATAAACTGGATAGAAGGACTAACTTACTGTAAAACATCCTATGGGTCAGGGACTAATCACGACACTGGATATAGCTTCTCAATTGTGCTGAGTGGCTTCTAGACCTCTAATATCAGGAGTCAACCGTCTCAATCAAAAAGATGTTTCATTACTGTGACCATATAGTAAACAACTAACACAACAGCCAGGACCCCAGAGGTAGTGCTTTAAAGGAAAAGGGCTGGATTTAGAGTCAAAAGGTAAGGAGGGTTCAAATCCTGGAACAGGAGCTATAGCTCAGGAGAAGAGTGCTTGCCTGTGGTGCACAAGGCCTTAGGTTTGATTGCCTGCTCTGCAAAATAGTTGATGATTTGATGACATTTGATCATCATCATCCTGGGTCTGCCACATCATGTAAAAGTCAATTAATATTCCCATTTCATCTTTATTTCTGCAAAATGGAGATAAAACTATATCTCAGATCTACTTTTAATAATTATGTAAAATTTTCAAAACCTTTTAAAACTGTGAAATATCTGATATATTACTGCTCCATTAGAAAAGAGTCAGCAATTTGAGAGGCAAACAGAATTACTACTAAAGAGCCCCAAGAGGGAAACAGCTGAACAGCTAGCTCCAGCTCAAAACAATATGAAGACCTGACAGAAAGATGTGCTCCAAGGGTATTCTCGAAACATTTGACAAGTTATAGAAAACATTCATGAAAACACTAAAACTAAAGAAAGCATGGCTTGAAGGAAGTTTTCAGAGTCTGACCTCTACTGGCTGCATACGTCACTACAAATCAAGGCCTCTGCTCAGTGCTTCAGATACGCCCACATGAGCTACTCAGATGGGAACTACCTTTAAAATCTTCTAACGGGGCGGCTGAAGATGCACAGACCTAACTCAGAATGGATGTCTCCACAGCTGTCAAAGGCTTCCCCCAAACACTTTAGACTCCAGGAGTGAAGTGGTGTACAACTTACAAATGAGAAATCAAAGCACATTCCAAAAATACAAAATGATTATCACCCAAGGAACAATTATATTACTACCAAGTTATTTCATTTTTGTCTGGTGAAAATATTAGGTCCTAGTCCTCACCTCCTTCAGGCCACTGAAAGGCCCAATGGCTGAAACAGTATTCCCCTGCACCATGACGTAACAGTTTGTTAGGAGTTCCAACGCCTGCATCAAAACAGGAAATTCAAGCTCAGTGCACAGAGAAGTCAATTACAGAGATGCTCCCGCTCCACTGATGACAAGTACCTTCAGTGTAGATCCTTTGGGACCGATAAGGCGCTGTCTTCTTTTCACAAATCTCTCTTTATTTCTCACCAGAGAACCGATTTTAATGATGTCACAGGCAACATCATCCTGAAGTATCCGTACTGCCTTTCAGGAGAAAAAAAAAACTGCATCAACATTGTTCTTATTCTTTCTATAAGCCCGGGCTAATAAAATCTAAGCACAAACATGAAAGTTGAGGGAGGGCGAGAGAGGGCGGGAAGACAGGGTACTCCAGGCTGCTGAACAAGCACCCCCCCCACCCCCGTTTCCTCCCAGGCACTGCCTCTCACTGGCCAGGAGCTCTCCAAGCTAGCTGTGCACACACACCTGTTCAAAGGAAACACTCCTCGCCAGGAGCTTTATGAGGTCTCTGGCCCTGACGATGATGTACGGGTCAAAAGTCTTCCTGGTCGTACACACGGTCATGCTACCCTCGATCAAGTCCAGCGTGGCTTTAACATGCTACAAGGAGGAGGGAAGGGTTCGCTTTTAGATGGTTACAGGGCCACGCCCACCCACCTACCAATCGCTCCGCCTTTGAGCTAACTAACAAATTTTCAACTTCCACTTACGAAGACGCTGGGCAATTAATGAGATCTGGATTAATTTCACATTTGACAAGAGATAAGAAACCAACGCAATTGGAACCAAGACTGAGAAAGGATTTTCCTTTCAAATTTCTTTCTACATTATTAAGGGACTAAATACAAAACAAATCACAGGTTACAGAGAAGCAGGCAGCAGTAAAGAAGATCTCAACAGCAATAACCAGATGTTCAGTAAATAATTTCCTCTGTGCGCATGGGAGCATGAGAGGAGGGAGTGTGCACGTTCACATAGACAGCACGTAGAGCCCAGAGCTCAACTCCCTGTGCTGCTCCCCAGACCCTGCCTAAAGCCCCCCAACTAAGTTAGCATGGCTGCTCATGGGTTCTGTCTCCTTGCCTGGCTGTTTACAAGGGTTCCGGGGATAGAACTCTTCTGGTCCTAGCACTTGACTGCCAAGCATTTTACCAACTGAGCTATCTCTGCAGCCCCAAGAACTACAGTTGAACAGAACAAAGCAAAATGCTCTTTGCGGACTTGTGACACATTCAGAGGAATCCTCAATCATGGTCATCAGTGAATATCTCAACACTACCGCTGTAGAGATTTGTCAGCAGGAAAAAAATAGGGAAACACTGGGGTATCAGCAGTTCTTGTTTAACATTAAACTTGACACATGGCCTGGCTCAACCTGGCCAAGTACACGGTAACCATTACCACCTGGAAAAGGCATTTGGAATTCTAGAAGTCACGGGTGACTTCAGACAGTCTGAGACACCTCTACATTATGAAAATTATAGGAATTTCTCACTTTATTATGCACAAAATTAAAAATGAACTGTAGGTGGCTGGAGAGATTGTTCTTCTAGTGGACCAGGGCTCAATTCCCAGCACCCACATGATAGCTCACAACTGTCTAACTCTAAGATATGACACCCTCATACAACATACAAGCAGGCAAAAGAACACCAATGCACATAAAATAAAAAGAAATAAGAAAGTTACAAAGGTTTTTTTTTTTTTTTTCAAAAAATAAACTCTAAGAATAAAGTTTGCCTTGGTTCTTTTAAATACAAAAAAACTCAAACTAACCAGATATGTCAGCATCTCTGAAACCAAAATCCACCAGCACATGCAAATTTCATAAAAAGTAAAGACAGGCTGAACTGTAGTAGTGCACGCCTTTAATTCTAGCACTCAAGAGACAGAGGCAGCCGGGCGATGGTGGCGCACGCCTTTAATCCCAGCACTCAGGAGGCAGAGGCAGGCGGATCTCTGTGAGTTCGAGACCAGCCTGGTCTACAGAGCTAGTTCCAGGACAGGCTCCAAAGCCACAGAGAAACCCTGTCTCAAAAAAAAACAAAACAAAAAAAACAAACAAACAAAAACCAAAAAAAAGAGACAGGGCAGGCAGATCTCTGAGTTCCAAGCCAGCCTAGTCTACAGAGCGAGTTCCAGGACAGCTAGGGCTAAGTATTACACAGAGAAACCCTGTTTTGAAAAACCAAAAAGTAAAGGCAAAGGCAAGACCAAAATCTCAAAAGAACGTTTAAAGTCTGCTTACATGCTCGTTCAAGGCTTTCTGCACCAGAGGCCAGCACTCCTTCAGGTAAGCCTCTCTGTATTTCGGGAACAAGGTCGCAAAGCTGCTTTCCTCCAAGAGCCCTCTGGGATTGTCCTCTTTGGAGAAAGCCGGTTCCTTCCAACCATCAGGGACAGTGAGGAGTTCCACCTCATCTGCAGAAGAAAGAATTCCACATCATAATGGTCCTTCAGACACTGAGTGCATATTCTGTGCACATCTTCATAAGCCCCCCATACACGCCTCCATGTCTTCCCCTCCAGCTTTCACATTATTCAACATCATGACCACGACTCTACCATCATTATCATATCATCATCACACCACATCAGACCATGTGAACACACTGCAGTTGCTTCATCAGAACAAATTCTTCATGGACAGGGGCACCCTTTCTTGTATCCACTCTAACTGGGATGTATCAGTAGACAGCAAATACGGCACTTCTACTGCACTGGATTATGGTTCAAACACCCCTCTATCATTTTAATAATCTGACTTTCCTGGTATACAATATCTGCATGCACCCGTCTATGTAGATTGCGTGTGTGTGTGTGTAAATGTTTTAAAAGTGGATTCTGGTGTATACCATCAATTAACAATCACTGTGATAGAACTAAGTTTTCCAAAGAGCTTTCAACACACATTTTTTGAATAAAAGAACCACTATTATTTTTTCTACTTTATGAAGATATTCAATCCAAAATGACTACCAGACCCAAAGGGCCAAAAGCTGAAATAGCCTCGCACACTGATAACTAAATAAAAATGCCTCCAGAGAGTCCCACATGACATCTTAGAACTCCCTCTCTCAGATCTTTAAAAACCACTCCAATCTAATAGCTACACACTGACTCAAAGACACCATCAACGTGAACTTGCAGCACCAGCACACGTGCGTGAGTTCACGGGAAGTGCTGTCTGGGGCTCCATTGAGACACATAATCACAATCTCTGGGTGAGGGCCAGAAACCTCTACTTAAACGATCTCATCTGGCACTCTGTAAACCACTGAGCCTGAAGAGCTGGTCTTTGGCCCACGTTATCAGCCCCAGTTAGGAAAATTTGCTTTCCGCGTTTCTCCTCACACCCACTTTGCTATTTTTCGTTTGAAATCCTAAGAACAAGCCCTCACAGACCATCCATTCTCCTGTAGCTTCTTTTTTAAAATGTGAACTAAAAGCTACAAGAACTGGTAAAATGTATGTGTGCGTCCGTGTTCCATTTAAACACGCCAAACGCTACCAGTCAGTCCATGGGAAATGGGCACGCACCAAAGCACAGAAGGGCAAAAGAAATGGAGGAGGTTTGCACAACAGAGGAAGCATAAATAGCCCCAAAACCTGTGAAACGGTGCGACTTCAACAGGGATGCCCAATTAAAAACAACCAGATACAATCTCTTACCTTCAAAACAGTGCATTTTCAAGACTGAAATGATAAAATTACTGTAAATTTGCTGCCATCAAAATCTTACCTGTGAGTGAGCCATACTGGCAGAGCTTCCTCACCATGGCTGACTATATCCTCACAGTGTGCCTAAATAAACCTTCCCTTAAAGAAAAAACCTGGCCCAGCTCCCTGTAGCAGTGTTAGCATAACCTGAACACACCCTGCAACTCAGTTTCCAATCCTACGTTCCTTACAGAAATCCTTGGGCATTCCCAGAGGACGTGCACAAAGGTGTTTACAATAGCAAAGAGTGGGCAGAACCCAAATGTCCATCAACGGGAGAATTGAAAGGTGTTTCATATAAGGCAATATTATGCAACAGCGAAAAAGAAAACAAAAAAATCACACCTGCAAACATCACCTTGGTTAATATCCAAGGAGAAGCTAAGACGCTGCAGGCATACGAGTTTCCTTTCATTCTGCTGAGGCAAAACCAAAGCACTGTGTTGAAAATGATAACGATAACGGCTGGAGAAAGGTAACAGCAAGCTCGAACGAGTCAGACTAGTCACTCCGGGTACCAAGAAGGAAAATATCCCCTATGACTGACGCGTGGAAAACGTGAACTCTTCCTAAAAGTCTGTCGGTTCCTCAAGCGTTGGTTTCATCTTTTACGGATGCCTATAGTCCCTGTCGTGCTTTACGTACTTAGTTTTAAAACGTAACAATTAAAAAAAAAACGTTTTAAATACATTTCTTTAGGATCTATTTTCATATTGAAGGTAGATTAAAAAAAATAACAACGCAAGAGAGTAACCACACTCGGGCATCAAAAATTAAACTACCAGTCAAAGCTAAAGACTGAGCTGTGTCCTCTAGTAATTTAACAATAAAAGTTCTGACAAACTTCCCAGCTCGCTCAGCCCCCACCTTTTAACGTCCTCCTCACTCCGTCATCAGCGCTCACTGTACATAGGATTATTGATCCCACCTGATTCCGATTCGTATCCTCCTAATTGCCTCTGCGCAGAGCGCTACAAAATACTGCCTCGCTTTTCACGATTTCTTTAGATCTTTTTTGTTTGTTGGAGACAGGGTTTCTCCGTGTAACAGTCCTAGCTGTCCTAGAACTCACGCTGTAGACCAGGCTGCCCTCGAACTCACAGAGATCCGTCTGCCTCTGCCTCCTGAGTGCAGGGGGGAAAAAAAGCGTACGCCATCGCCGCCCGGCTACCTTCCACAATTTCCTAACCCCCGTGTTTTTACCGGAGACAGAATGCACATCAGCTCTCCTTGTCAGGGGTGCCCCTAAAAGCACTGGGTTAGAAACACGTGGCCGGCGCAGTCCACACCCCCCAATTATCAGCAATCCCAACTGAGAGCAGTCACAGTCTAAAGGAGCTAACCCACGTCCACAGCTAAGAAAACAAAAAGACGACTGCTTTAATATCCACCAGCTCCAGGCTTCGCTTCTCACACTGTCTCACCTTGGTTCTCGCGCTTCTGCTTCGGCTTTTGAGAGTCACTTTTTCGAGCCGCTTTCCCAGGCTCGTCCGCAGAAGTTGCCATCGCAAAATTGCTTCCGGCGGTACCGGAAGTACAACTGTTCTCTAATTCCGCCGGCTACTACGTCTAAGATACAAAATGAGTTCCGGAGAATCCCGGCGAGGTCTGCGTAGTCTCAGCGCACATGCGCGCGTAGCCAGTGGCGTGGGGGGAAAAGAGCGGTACACTTCCTTCCCAGGGTGCACTGCAACCGCGGTGGTCCACAGCATGCTGGGAATTGTAGTTCTGTAGGACCAAGCTCTACATCGTAGCAGCTTGTAGCAACAGGCTAGGAACTTCTTTCTAGGGAGAGAGGAGAGAAGGGAGAGGAGGGAGTTAAGAAGGAGAGACAGAGACAGAAAGATTAAAGGCGCACACTTTTAATCCCAGCATTTGGGAAGCAGAGGCAGGTTGATCTCCGTAAATTCGAGGCCAGCCTGACCTACAAAGCGAGTTCCAGGGCTACGCAGAGGGGCCTGTCTCAAGACAAAACAGAAAGGTTCTTATTTGAGGAGGATTATTGTGTGGCTCTCACTTCCCAGATTGATTTTACGTGACTTTTCAACATGGATTTATTTATTTTGGTTTTACACGACATGGTCTTTCACTATATAGCCTCCGCTGGCCTGGAACTTGTTATGTACACCTGGCTGGCCTCAAAGTCACAATGATGTGTCTGCCTCTGATTCCAGGACATTGGGATTAAAGGCCTGCGCCACCACCGCCCGACGAAGGCTATAAAACTTATGTTACACATTTCTTTTTGTCCTTGATGAAAATAATATGATTAAATGTAGAACTATACTAACTTGATGATATTAGATATGATAATAAGTATTATAAAAGTAAATGGAGAAGCCTTTACATAAAATTAACAGAACGTTTTCCTCAATACATACATATTTTCAGTCCAATTAAAATAAAAATTAACTACGCTTTTCTACAGTAACTTAAAGAAGAGTGCAGACATATGTTTAGTGAAACTGCTTCAGACAAGTGTTTCTCAATCTGTGGGCCACAATCCCTTTAGGGGATCAAACAACCTTTTCACAGGGGTCCCTAAGACCATCGGAAAACACTGATATTTACATTATGATTTATACAGTGGCAAAATTACAGTTAGGAAATAGCACAGAAAATTATTTTATGGTTGGGGGGTTACCACAACATGAAGAACTGTTTTATTAAAGGGTTGCAGCAACCAGAAGGTTGAGAACCATTGGCTTAGACTATGTTTTAAACAAATTTGAATGAAATTTTCTGTATACAGACTGATGCCTTATAATGTAAGCCCTTAGAACATGACCCACTGAAATGTGTTCAACTAGTTTTAAGAATCAAGCATAACAGCACGTAGCATGTGTTTGAATGAGTCTGAACTCGGAGCCCCCCTCAACTGTGCTTTTCACACGTGGGGATGTTGGTCTGGGTTCCTTTCCTGAAAGCTTCTTCTTCCGAGAACTATTTAAGCATTGAAAGCACAGGAACGGTTTCAATAAATACCACAAAGTCATCTGAGGTCAACTTAGAAGGTTAGAAATTCATAGTGGTTATCAGATTGATGGCATCCACATGTCCTGTGTAATTTTTCAACTAAATTTTAGTGAGTCTGTTACTCGTTCATTGTAAAATATTAAATCAATAATTTGAAAGGTTATATGCTGCTCACCATAGTGGCCTACAGTCCCAGTACTTGATAGGCTGAGCCAGGAGGAACACCTCATGTTTGAGGCCAACCTGGTCTACACAGTGATTTCCAGGCCAGCCTGAGCGACACAGGGAGATCCTGTTTCAAAAACCAAACAAGCACCCAAAGGAAATTTATATCAAAGAAACCATGTCATAAAATTAATGATATGAAATTTGAGAAGATATTTTCATCACACTGATTTGGCTAATATTCTTGGCTTGGAATGAATAAAAAGATATAGATCACTCGATAAAAAAATTATTAATAGGCAACCTAACTGGGCCAAAGTGCCCATATATAGCCACACACTTCCTGAGACGTTTCTGTGATCCTTAGGTGAAGTTTACCTGTATGGTAGTGAGCAGGCTTTACACAATAAGTTAAGGACTGGATAGAACAATGAAGCTGACCATTCCCTCGCAAGAAAGAATTCTGCAGTAATAAGCCCTTGAACTCGAGCTTTAACTACATCTGTTTTTCTCAGGGGCAGCCAACTATCTCATCCTCACCATTTTAGACTCTTACAATTCTTTTCATATGTAAATACATACTTATTAATTATGAGAATCCACACGAATGGCTGTTTCACGCAGGACTCTCAACTTCATTACTACTGGGACAGTGTACAGACGTCACAATGAAAAATCACTTCTGGCTGGACAGTGGTGGCACATGCCTTAAATCCCAGCACTCAGGAGGCGGAGGCAGGCGAGAGGCAGAACTTTGTGAGTTTGAGGCCAGCTTGGTCTACAGATTTCCAGGACAGCCAGGGCTGTTGCACAGAGAAACACTGTCTAAATAGATAAACAAACAAAAACAAACAGATAAATAAATCACTGCTTCCCCACCAGGTTGGCAAACAGAAAAAAATCATAACAAAATTATTACAGCTAGAAGAAAGATGATTTTCAAATGTTTTTAGTGGAAATGAGCAAAACTGCCAGCATTTTGGAAAACAATCTAACAACATAAAGTGTGCACATCTGCCACACTAACCCCCCAGGAAAACAACAAAAAGAAGCAAGAACACCAAAGAAGAAATTGTTTTCAACTATCAGCCCAATTTATATTGTACATGGGTAAGGCCCTAGAATTTTGTGCCCCCAACAACAAATAACTATTTATCTAAAATGTCAATAGTCCCAAGATTGAGAAACACTGGCCGGTATATCTATGATTTGGGGTTTGTCTGATTCCATCACAAAGAGACAGGAAATGCTTTGGTCTGGAGCGAGCATGCCTCGCAGTCAAGTCAATCCATTCTTCTGTCTGTGGAGGACGAACTTATCAAAACCAAGTCCAGGAAACTGTTCGTTATTCTGCTAGGTTTTGTCCCAAAAGCCTATTACCTCTTCTTTGACAATTTCCTATATTTACCTTGTGTCTCCAATAGACTCAACCCCAGCTTCCCCTTCTCTCTCCCCTCGGACATCCCTCCATGCCCCTCTCTCACCTTCATGTCCTTACATTTTGTTGTAATCCACTGAGTCTAAGTAGTGCTTCCTGCTAGAAGATCGTTGGCTTCCCCTGAGCGAGCATTGTGCAGGAAACCCTAGCTGCAGCAATTTCATTAGTGGAAGAGACACGACCTATCTGCAGACAGTGCTTCACAGCAGCTGTGCTGACCTTCCAGCTCTGATACTCTTTCTGCTCTCATACTATGACATTCCCTGGCCCCCGAAGAGGGGGTTGGTGTAGCTGTCCCATTAGGGTCGAGCATTCAGCAGTCACTTATCCTCACCACGTTGACCAGTTATCAGTGTCTCCACTGTGACGCACCACTCAGGGGCTCTCTCTGGCCAAGTGAGAGAGCACTAATCTATGCATAGCCGTAGTATTTAGAAGGCAGTTTGACAACATGTCTATTTATCTGCTGGGTTTCTTGATGGGCAACCCTGCTCTGTTTTCTTTCATCTTTGCCTCCATCATCCGGGACTCGGTAGCCTGTTTACCCAGTAAGACTTGTAAGGACAGGGGATGTTTGGTGGCTAAAGATATCCAGCACTTCTTGAATGTTAGTCTCTTTGGGCTCTAGACCAACAGAACATTTATATGTCGCTGGGAACTTATTCTACCTTTGCCTACGTCTTTCAGTTTGATCTTTCTCTTCATGCTTGCTCTTATTGATAAGCAACAGCTTTGATTTAATTGGCAGTTATTCTTCCTCCCTAAAGGAGAGCTCGAACTCATTTCTTAGTATTAGGTTGGAGCATAGCAGCAGAGTTTTTAAAGGCCTGCACGAATATTCAAGATTTAATCAGTGGCACATGAGACATAGTGATATCGCTGAGAATTATTTGTTGCAAAGAGAACAAACTACAGTATTTTATCTCTATACCCAACACAGGAGGAATATTTGAACATCTGAGAAAGCAGATCGTTTGTCAATTGTTAAATTTATATGCATCCCCCATCCATGATGGTGGTAATTGCAGATGGTTGGGAATGAAATAAAATTTTCACAGAAAGTGTTTTAAACACTTAATGGATATACATTTAAGTAAGCCACTTCATGGTATTAGCAAACATTGTAACCTCATTTTTGCAAATTCTCCATTTAAAAAAAATCTAGCTGCCCAAGGCCCATTGGGAGAAGTTTTCATAATTATACTTTATGAGCACATGGTGATTATAACCTGCTTTTCTTTGCTAGTCCCTTTATTGATCTGATAAGTCTCCAGATTGTTCCCTAGAAAAGCACATTCAATTAAGAACACATAAGAGCACCCTTCCCAGAAGCCCCAGCAAATCAATGTCAAGTTTATGCATCCAAAGCATCATGGGAGGAGTGTCTTGAGAGCCTGGGTCTGTGAGCACTCTGATATTAGAGCTCCCTGGGATAAATTGGGACGCTTATTTACGTTAATAAATAAGATTAGATTAGTTGATTCCTCTAAGATTTTTATATGATTATTTTTAGGGATAAATAATAAAATGGTTGATCCTTTTTTTGTAACCACAAAATGTAGCCTGCCAGCAAAAACTGGCTAAGAAAAATATATTGCTTGCTTGCACTTAGATAACCTATAACAAGTTGATTAGACATGAATGTATGTGGGTCTTTGGGAATCGTTTGTTTTCACCTGTAATACATAAAACATTTAGTCATGTAAGGGAAATGAGAAACATGCGATTTTTTCCTTGTATTCTTCACAATCATTCACTTGAAAAATGGGATGTAATCACATTGTAAATTGTTTATATAAGCTGTCAGGGTGAAAATAAAATGAAGTGGAAGGAAGACATCAAAAAAGATGTAAAAAAGAAACAGCAGAAAAGAGAAAAAAGACGAGAAACCCTGACATGTTGAAGATATATGTGTGTGTGCACGCATGTATGTGCGTGCGTGTGTGTGTTCCACTTTTTCAATGGCTTCAGAGAACTAAGTTTTGCCCTCCTGCCGGCCCCAGGGAATTAAGTCCTGCTCCCTCAGAGAAAAAAGTCAATTGAATGATCAGCCCCTGACTCTAGGTCTTCTCTTCAGTTCTTGACCCGTTGAGAGCCTGTTCTCATCCGCAGCAAATTGCTATTTGAAACCCCAGTGTTTAAATAGGACCACACTTCTCTTGGCCCCTCCTCATGACCAAAATCCTCCTTTGGAGAAATGAAATGAGGTAAAAAAAAATAGTTAACACTTTGGTGAGCTGGAGTGCAGTGATTCCATCTTAGGATGTACAAATGTTAACTTCTTAAGAGCTCTGGTGAAAAAAGAACATACATGTTTTCTTTCTTCTCTAGCTCATTTATACCTAGAAAGTATTTGTTGAATAAATGGATTGCCTACTGTGCCTTGGGCAGCGTCAGGCACAAGTCTACGGTACCAAAAGGTATAGCATAGGATCCTAAAATACAAGATGAATAACAACTATAACACACACACACACACAGAGAGAGAGAGAGAGAGAGAGAGAGAGAGAGAGAGAGAGAGAGAGAGAGAGAGAGAGAGAGATCCAGTCATTCAGCCAGTGCCAGTGCCAGAGCATTTGAGAAGAGAGGGAATGCATAGTTCAGAGTCCTCCTGGGTTCATCAACAGTAATCCAATAGGTAATGGGAAAAAAGCTACCTTGATGTCTTATGCTGTAAAGAGACACCATGACCGAGGCGATTCTTGTAAAGGAAAGCATTTAGTTGGGGCAGATTACAGTTCAGAATTTTAGTTAACTGTCATCATAGTGGGAAGCATAGAGGTATGCAGGTGGACCTGCTGCTGGGGAAGGAGCTGAGACTTCTACATACAGATTGGCAGGCAGCTGCCTTGACCTTTGGATACTCTTGCCTCAGCCTCCCAAGGATAAGGATTATAGCCGTGCAGTGTGGTACCCATCTCTCTCCATATTCATTTAAAGTTATCAGTGATGCTGCAAGAATAAATTCCGTTTCCCTTTCCCCGTTCTCTCTTCTTCTCAGATAGTATCATGTCCTTAATGCAGGTTTAGTAAGTATTTCCTGCATGAGCAAATATTGGGCAAAGAAACAAATGTAATCAATTGAACCCCAGCTATGCAGGTTAGTAGCGATGCGACCTTGGTCAGGTTACTTAACAAATGTAATCAATTGAACCCCAGCTATGCAGGTTAGTAGCGATGCGACCTTGGTCAGGTTACTTAACTGTTCTACCTTTTTAAAAAAGGACAATGGTAAATGACATGTTTGCTTATAATAAAAATTAAACAATTACTGCATCAATCCCTTCTGAGGGTGGTGTCTCCAATGACCTAACCCCCTTCCCTGAAGCCCCCACTGCTTAAAAGGAATGGGACCTTTCACCTTTTCCTTAGAGACCAAGTTTCTAATGTACAAACCATGAGAAAGCAAACAACAATCAAACAGTGTGTTCTCCCCTCACCACCCCTCTGTCTGTCTGTCAGTCTGTATCTGCCTCTCTGCCTTCTCTCTCTCTCTCTCTCTCTCTCTCTCTCTCTCTCTCTCTCTCTCTCTCGTGTGTGTGTGTGTGTATACAAATACGAGCATCTTGGAAATAGTGGCTGGATGCACCTGAGATCAATAAAATGCAGTTCTTCTACCACCAAAGCTTTTTGCTTTCAGGTAAATCTGGGATAGTGAATATAACAATGATTATAATGCAATTCGAATGTGTTTTCATTTCAATAGTGACTTCAAATTCTGCGCTTTTAAAATAATTAAATTTCATGTTTGGCCAGCATTCACTGATGATAACTGAACATCTAATACAGCTTTCCAGGTCTCACCATTACTGACACTTAACAGTTTGAATACACTAAGAGCGTGGCTGAAGTCTTTTAAAGGTAAAGAGGGAGACTGACAAAAAAAAGGGGGGAACCTCATATCTTGAGTTACTTTACAGCTTATAGATGGAATGTCTGACATTACATGAATACATGATTATGTAGATGTAACTGCCACTCTTGAGATGTCTGTTATGGAAAACTCATCAAAATATCCCACGCTATCTTGGAGGAACACTGTGAGCTCTGACCTGAAACAAAGCTATTAGAAATTTTGAAAAGCAAAATTCAATAAAAGGTAAAATTGTAAAAAGAAAAACCTCACATCTGGGTAGATTGCATCATTATCTATGTTTATAACTAGATAATATCTATGTTTGTGAACTAAGAAATGGGAAGTTATTGCTCTTTAATTCAACAGATATTCAATGAGATGATTTTTAGAATATCAATTTGATTTGACGGGAGCATACAGTGGCTGAGCTTGACTGGTGGTTTAAAATGAATGACACAGAGGCAAGATGACGGTTAGGGAAAATCACCTTAAGGTCAAGATCCACCTGTTTAGACCCTAGTTTAAAGGGAAACAAAACCGTTATGTTCAGTTAAGAAGTCTACCTGTGATAGGAACGCTAGCCTGTGGGTGGAAGGATTCTGATATTCTCTTTATCACCACTAGAGGGAGCCCTTATGTGTTGTAAGGAGAACTTAAAATAACTGATGTTTCAAGACCACCACTCTTAACTCTGGCTTCTCGCCCCGCACTGAACATAGGGTTTACACTTAGACTTAGAAATAGCAACAAGTGCCTCCTCTCTCTCGAGCACATTCTTACCTTGAGTAACAAGTTACTGCCTGTTGTCCGTCCACTCCCTCACATGATTTTCTCACCGGGCAGTCTGTTCATTCGGGGCATTTCCCCCTGGATCTTAAGCAACATCTCCATTTGGGATGCAATTATAAAATGTATTCTGTCGAGGTCTCTGAAGAATTTTGCTTGGATTTTGATAGGCATTGAATTGAATCTGTAGATTTTTAACGACACTCAATTTCATATAGAAAAGCAAAAAAAACCCAGGATAGCCAAAACAATCCCGTACAATAAAAGAACTTCTGGAGGCATCACAATCCCTGGCTTCAAACTCTACTATAGAGCTACAGTACTGAAAACAGCCTGGTATTGGCATAAGAACAGACAGGAGGACCAAAGGAACTGAATCGAAGACCTGGATACTAATCCAAACATCTACGAACACAAAAGAAGCAAAAAAAGAAAAAAAGAAAAGGAAAAAAAGAAAGAATATTCAACAAATGGTGCTTACATAACTGAATATCAACATGTAGCAGAATGAAAACAGATCTATATATATCACCATGCACAAAACTCAAGTCCAAATAGATCAAAGACTTCAACATAAAGCCAGACACAGAAACACGCTTCAGTGTGTTTCTACTTCTTCCAAAGAGTAGAGAAAGAAAGCAGCCAATGGCGTTCATCCTGATCTGCTGAGATGAGCGACTTGATTTCCTAGATTTTAGTTTTCCCACACACAGCAAGCAGGACTTGAAGTGAATGGGCAGGTTCTTCGCAATGCTGAGGCAATGGGATCCGATTCAAAGGTCATGTATTCCTTTTGCAACCACACAGCTGACAAAAACACGTAATGGGTAGGAATTACATATTTTGGCTCGGGGTTTCAGAGGTCTCAGCAACTCAGGGTAGCAAAGGAATGGCAGAGCAGAGCCGTGAGTCTCATGGTAGAGAGAAAGTGGAACAAGGGAAACCCAGGAAAAGGTGAGCGTTAGACACAGCACCCACAAAGACACACGCTGGCAACTTCCGGCTAGGATCCACCTGTTAAAAAGGTGCCCATACTTTCAGTACACACTTTCTACAAATTATAGGGTGACCTCTTTTTTCATTATAGAAATATGTTTAACTGTGTTGCTAATGAATGCAACATAAAAAGCGTCAGAGGGGAGCTGGAGAGATGGCTCAGGGGTTATGAGCACTGGCTGCTCTCCCAGAGGTCCTGAGTTCAATTCCCAGATCCCACATGGAGGCTCACAACCATCTAAAGTGGAATCTGATGACTTATTATGGCATAAAGTCACACATGCAGACAAAGCACGCATAAACATAAAATAAATAAATCTAAGACAAAACAAAATGAAAAAAGACTCCAATGTCCAGCACATGAGCCTATGGGAGACATTTTGTACTTAAATCTGAATACTCCCCTTGGCAGATTCAGGGTCTTCCATGTGAGAACAGATTTAGGTCTTTTGGACAATCAACAGAGACAGCAGTTGTCTGATTGTGCCCACAACGCCAACAACGACAATCAACACTGGAATCCTAAGGTCCTCACCCATGCCGGAAAAACCCCGAGAAGGCATGTGATATCCATCCCCCAAAGCCAAGCCCTGTTTTCCTATTCCTCCATCACCACAGCTGGTACTGCCCTTCCAGTTCATCCCGAGCTGCCTCTGTTGTCAAGGTGTTACCTCAGAAGACTGTCCCCTTCATCGTCCCCTGTATTACCTCCTAGAGGTGTTGTGTCACATGCCCACACATATGGAAGCATCCTGCAACTTGCAGGGCGAATCCCAGCCGCTGACTCTGCCAGTGCCCCTCCATGACTCTACTCTGTTGCTAACGCAGGAAGATGCCAGAAATGCTTCCCAGTCTCTCTCTCTCCTCTCTCTGAGAAGGGTAGTTGTGCAATCTACTTCTCACCAAGAAGCTATGATCAAAGCTTCTGCTCTCTGCTGTGTTTCCCTGAGCCTTCCTTCCCTGAGTCGTCCTGTTTAGAATACGCCTGTGAAGCCTGGAACTCTACCAGATATCATGAAACCATGAAGCTGAAAGTTGTGTCAAAAACAGACACAGAAAGAACAGACAAAGTGAGATTTTTTTTTGACAGGGTTTCTCTGTGATGTTGCCCTGGCTGTCCCAGAACTCACTCTGTAGACCAGACTGGCCTCAAACTCCAATGTCCACCTGCCTCTGCCTCCTGAGTGCTGTGATTGAAGGTGTGTGCCACCACAGTTGGGCTGACGTATTTAATAATACCTTAGAGACAAAAAACTGTCTCAGGCTTGCAGGACCTATATCAAACATGCCACACTTATTTTATTTAGAGATTGTTTATCAGAGATTAATATAACCCTGTACTATTAATGATAAAAATAGTAATAAAAATAATGCCCATTTATAAAAAGGTATTTGGGGGATTTTTGTTTGGGTTTTTGTTTTGTTTTGTTTTGGGTTTTGACACAGGGTTTCTCTGTGTACCTCTGACTGTCCTGGAACTCGTTTTGTAGACCAGGCTGGCCTCAAATTCACTGAGATCCACCTGCCTCTGCCTCCCGAGTGCTGGGATTAAACAGACATGCCCACCATGGCCTGACTCTATACCACCACTGCCTGATTTTATAAAAGGGTCATAATCAAAATTTCCAGCTGACAACAATTGGTCAGAAGATGCTTATACTTGTTTGCGTGGTGTGAAGCCATCTTAGCAGCACTCATTGGAATAGACTGACCAAAATAAATAAATAAATAAATCTGCCAGCACCATCACCTCTCCACAGGAAGATGAAGAAAGTACTTTTTATTTTGAGAAATCCGCCACTTGAAATGGTGAAGACATGGACATAGCTTTAATGGTGACCAGTTATGTCTCATTCAGAGACAGTCTGAAACTGAGATGATGTGATTTGTTTTTTGAGACAAGATTTCTCTGTGTAACAGTCCTGCCTGTCCTGGAACTCGCTTGGTAGACAAGGCTGGCCTCGAACTCATTGAGATCCACCTGCCTCTGCCTCCCAAGTGCTGGGATTAAAGGTGTGCGCCACCACTGCTGGGCTAGATGACGTGATTTTTAAAGGTGTAAAGTTAGAGGCTGGGGAGAGGTCAAAGGGAAAGGCACACAGGAAAGAGAGGAATTTGGATTCCCAGTACTGCTTAGGAATGGCTGCCTGTTTACAATGCCAGTTCATAGGAGACAGAGATCCTCAAGCAAGTGGGCTGGTGAAGCTGGCAGCACTGGCAAGCTCTGGGTCCAGAGAAAGACTAACTCAACAGGGAAGATGGAGAACAACTGAGAAAGATACTGGACTCTGCCCTCCATATACACACGCATGCATGGCCGCCCACATGCAAACACATGTACATGTATGCACACATACAACATACACATAGGAAAAAGTGTAAGGCTGATTAAAATTGCCTACCATGGAACATATTGCCTACTTTGGAAAAAAAAAAGCTCTCAGATATGTAGATATGTGTATTATCTGTGAGACTCTTTGCCTCATATAAAACCAAGGCTCTAAAGGGCAAATGCCCAGCTGAAGTCTTTGCTGAATGTGATCCTTTAAGGAGGCTCCGTTTCCTCATGTGTTTTTTTTTTGCTTTAGATTATTATTATTATTATTAAAACAAAGTAATCCAGGCAGGGTCACTATATAAAGAAAATAATTTCTGTTTGGAGGTTCAAGTTCAAGGTGATGGCTTCCTCGAGGGCAGAATCCCTGAGGTGACACCGGATGGCACATTTCCATAAGGTTTCTTTCCACTTTCTTATAAAGCCGTCAGCTTCCAGTCCTGGGGCTGCCATCTTAATGACTATCTAGATTTAACCCCTTTCCAAAACCCTACTTCTAAAGAACATAGTTGAATTAAAGCCTCCACCTTCTTAATACCAAGTGGAAGAGCAATTTTTTGTTGTTGTTTTGTTTTTTTCGAGACAGAGTTTCCCCGGTGTAACAGCCCTACCTGTCCTGGAACTCACTCTGTAGACCAGATTGGCCTTGAACTCACAGAGATCCTCCTGCCTCTGCCTCCCCAGTGCTGGGATTAAGGGTGCGGTGCACACCGCACAGCTGGAAGAACTGTGTTAAGACCATAAAGTCCCTAGCACCTCTGGGCACCCACCCACACTGGGTCCTGTTTTGTTTACATTATTATTTGCATTATGAGAAATAAAAATAAGACTCAAATTGCCCAAGTTTACTTATTTTCTAGTTTTGTTCAAGGCAGTTAGCAGTGGTGTTAGAATTAAATTGAAGCCACTGAATTGCTTACTAAAATTAATATTTCTCTAGCAGAGAGATTAATAGCCAGAGAGAAATAAATTTTTACCCAGTTTCGAGAAGCTAATTTTTGTGTTTCTGATAATTCCATAAATAGAACCTGGGTTTTAACACTATATTGACACTCTACCAATATGTTCATCTTCCCGCAACCAAAAGTGTTCTTTGTAAACAGGCAACACTTGGAACTTTTAGACTATAATCGACCACAATTAACACATAAAGACGAAGTAACTATGGTTACAGAGGGAAATGCAAATTGCTAGGCAATGTGAACCCAATAGGTGTCCCTAATTGCCGTAGACATTCTGGAATCTTACCAGAAACTGGCGAAAGGAAACAATAGGGAATGGTTTCAAATACTGTCGTTACGAAACAGGTGGAACACAGAAACCCCCAGAGACACAGAAGTCTCCCACACTTCAGGTGAGCTAAATCCGTTTGATGTCTTGACGGTTTATTTGGTTCTCCACTTTTTTTTTAATTTATTTATTTATTAAAGATTTCTGTCTCTTCCCCGCCACTGCCTCCCATTTCCCTCCCCCTCCCCCAGTTAAGTCCCCCCCCACTCGGCCCGAAAAGCAATCAGGGTTCCCTGGTGCACCCACACACTGAGACAATGGGGATGTTCTACTGGGAACTCACCAAGGCCAGCTGGCCTGGGTCTGGAAAAGCCTGGGATAAAACCGGACTCTCTGAACATAGCGGACAATGAGGACTACTGAGAACTCAAGAACAATGGCAATGGGTTTCTGATCCTACTGCACGCACTGGCTTTGTGGGAGCCTAGGCAGTTTGGAGGTTCTCCACTTTTTGTACACATCTGTTTTTAGTGCTCTATTCTTCATTCTCTGTTTATCCTTCCATTAGTCCCTACACACCCTATGCTCACACAGCACAAGGGGTGTGCAAGAATTCTCTAGAGGAGAGTCAGTAAGGCTAATGGGCTGTGAGGACTTGCCGGATAGAATAATCTGTAAATAAAAGACACAATTCCTCTCTAGCCTTCAGTAAAGTATTTTTCTCATTAAATAAAACCAATGGGTACTTTAAAAAAAATCCTAACATTCTTAAATTGCCTATTTAATGTTAAAACTTCCAAAAATGCTGATTTGATTTTGTTATTTGAAACTCTTTTTTGTTTTAATGTTTTTTTAAATATTTATTTATTATGTATACAATATTCTGTCTGTATGCCTGAAGGCCAGAAGAGGGCGCCAGACCTCTTTACAGATGGTTGTGAGCCACCATGTGGTTGCTGGGAATTGAACTCAGGGCCTTTGGAAGAGCAGGCAATGCTCTTAATACTGAGCCATCTCTCCAGCCCCTTTGTTTTAATATTTTTATAATGAAACATTTTATTGTCCTTGTGATGGTAAGTGTGGGGACTGATAATAAGTTCAACATAGCTTTTGCTCAAAGAGCATCATGACTAGAGCCATGAGCTTGTGAAAATGGTTATAATAGTCTTTGGTAAATGCTACAATGATCATACATGATGAGGGTAAGAAGGCTGGCTTTGGAAACAAGATGTCCTGAGTTTGAACACTCAGCATCTCTGCAAAATCCAGGCATGACTGCTTATGCCTGTATCCCCAGTGTTGCTGGGTGAAGACAAGTTCTGGGACAGCCAATTTAGTTGAAATGCTGAGTTCTGGGTTTGGTAAGAGACCCAGGATTAAAAAATTAAGGTAGAAGCAATACAGGAAGGCATCGAGCATCCTTCTCTGGCCTCTGCATGTGTATGTATGGACATGCATATTTGCATACAATACATACACAAAAATAAGATAAAAATAAAAAGCAATAGAATCTTATGCCTGGAGGTATGAAGGATATATGGAAGACCTGACTTAATGTGAGCTTTAAGCTATTTTTACACAGGCCAGCTATTGTATGAGGAACTACTAAAGCACGCTGCCATTAGGCACGAACTATAAAAGGGAAGGGTGGCAGGAGAAAGATCCCAGAAGGGAACAGAAGACTGTATGGGCCAGTTTATGTTTAGACAACATGGGACTAATATGGATATCTTGCACGGGCCAAAGTAGGTAATGCTGGCTAGCCAGAGGACTATGAGTCAGGACAAAATGGCCGAGACTGTATATACAGGGAACCAAGGGCAATAAGTGTTGTAATCCATGATGTAAGATTCCTCAGACTAGTTGTAGCCATGGGTTGATTTTATATGGTTCTTTATAAATATGACCTTTATAAATATGATGGGTGCCTTTATTAGTCTTCCTACATATGTTAATCCATAGGCCTGTATGCCTACATCCAAGTAGCCTATGTGCTGGTCTACTTCTATGCATGTGCCCACCTGAGTGTAGCCTGCATGTTCTAGCATAGGCCTGGTTGACCACTTCACCTACCTGTCTAGTGGCCTGTGTGAAGGCAAGTAGAACATGTCTTATGTGTCCATGGCTCCTCAAACTCTTTTTCCCAGCTTGCTGTGACCTTCCTTTCTTGGCATGGAAGCTTGAACCTCACAACTCCCTCAGTACTTGGGAAACTTGCAGCCCATGAGGAAAAGTTAAACTTATTCTAGAGAGGGTAGACAGCCAATGAAGTTTTAATTGAAGGATCAATGTGGTCAGGTTTTGTTGAAGGAGCTGCGGGCTGCTTCCTGCCGCCCAGCTCCTGGCCACCAGCTAGCTTATGCCCCGAAATAACAATACACAAACTGTATTCTTTTAAACACTGCTTGGCCCATTAGCTCTAGCCCTTACTGGCTAATTCTCATATCCTGATCAGCCCATCTCTAATAATCTGTGTAGCACCAGTCTTACAGGGAAAGATTCAGCATGTCTGATCTGGTGGCTTGCTTCATTGCGTCTGCCCTGGAGAGCAGAGCTATCGAGTCTGAGCTCACTTCCTCTTCCTCCCAGCATTCTGTTCTGTTTACTCCACCCACCTATGTTCTAACCTATGAGGCCAAGCAGTTTCTTTATTAATTAACCAATGACCTTCCTCCATCAAGGTTTTACTCTATGAAGATGGGGCATGTGAAGGGCTGAATCTAGAGACAGAGATGCCCATGAGAAGGTCATTGCTGGATGCTAAGAAGCATGTTTTCAGATCTCCTAAACAGGTTAGCACTAGAGATGAAGGTGGAGATGATACAGGTGAGGAATATTTAGGAGGTAAAACTGTGAAGACTTGGCAAGTGAAAGGATTTAGTCAAGATGATGAGCGGGGAAGAGAAGTCTCAGGCAACTCTTCGGTAAGGAGGATGTAGGAGCCACTAACAGAGATTAGTAAGACCAGAGAAGCAGGTATGTGGATCCTAAAGAGAGTAAGCACCGAGAGCAATCCAGATGAATCTGGTGCTTGGGGAAGACGCAGAGCTATAGAAGGATAATTTGCATCATTAGGATAAAACCACAAAAAGAACTTGAGTGTATCTAAGGAGAATATGCAGGGAAGGGACTGGGAACTCCGCTGCGGAGACCATGGGCACAAATGGTCGATGAGATGAAGGGGGACTGTCACAATGGATGAAGAGCTCAATGAGCTGCAAGTGCAGAATTTTAGTGAGAAAACGCATGGAGGATGTGTACGCGCTGGCGGTGGCTGTTTCATTGCTTGTCTTATTTAGAAACTTCAACGATAACTCCACCCACTATCTTTACGTTCCCCAAGAATGTCTGGCGGAAAATGCGGACTCTTCTCTAAATGTGCAGGTATTGAAAGAGAGCAAAGAAACTTTGAAATTCCTGGATACAGATAAGTGTCTCCTTAGGCAGTCTGTTTTCCCATCAGGCAGCAGAATGCCACCATTATTGCTAATAGTTATTGTTAATGGAAGAGTTAAGAGGCTTTTTTTTGGGGGGGGGGAGAAAGATATCCTTTTACCCCTAAAGTTACCAACGAACATTCCTGGCTATTACACAAATTGAGAACCAGGAGGCAAATTTTAATTAAAAATATTTATAGACTGGGGAGAGCAGCTGCCAGTTTCTCTTACGGCTCCCGAATGCATTCTGCAGCTGGCCGTAGTTCCCCCATTCCAATCAGCTTAACCAACCGATAATAACAGCTGTTCATTAGGCAGGGGACATTCTTATTAGTGCCCATGGGGTATGTAGTCCATACTGGTAACGAAATCTTGAAGTGATTTTTAAGAGACCTACACCATGACTTGATAAATTGTTCTTGGACACCTTTTTTTTTTACTTCCTTAAAGTGTCTCCGTTTTCTATGCTAACACACTCATTTTAAACACAACATTAACCCTAACAAGGAAGAGGGTGATAGGAAAGGGAAGTGGGGAGAGCTAAAAGAATGACTTTTGAAAGGACCCTGATCTTAAACACACGGGAACCTTAACCACATCTTTGTCACGAGTGTAGAACGTCAAGGAGTCAGCTCAAATTGCCCCTTCTTGTCTGTTTGTCTTGTTGATCAGACAAGAACAAAAAATGAGGTACGAAGAAATATTAGGAAGTAAGAACAAATCCAAACAGAATTCGCGATCCTGTTGATAGGGTCAAGAAGACTAAAATAACAAATTAAAGCCCCAGGACAGCTAAAACTTAAAACTTAAATCTTAACAGACCAAATATCCAGAAGTACCCAGAAACCGACAGGCCCATCAGTTTTCTATGTTTTCAGAATTCCTTTGGTATAATTCTTTATAAAACCACCATGTGTGTCTATATTTCACTTATTACAAATTTTAATTTGGGGGCTTGGACTGTTTTATGTCAACTTGACTCAAGCTAGGGACATTAGAGAGGAGGGAGCTTCACTGAGAAAACGTCTTCAGAAGACGACACTCTGGGGCATTTTCTTCATTAGTGATTCCTTGGGGAAAGCCAACACCATTGCTAGTGGTACCACCCTGGGCTGGTGGCTCTGGGTTCTATCAGAAAGCAGGCTGAGCAAGCCATGGGCGCAAGCAAGTAAGCAGCACCCTCCATGGCCTCTGCATCAGTCCCCGGTTGAGTTCCTGTCCTCACTGCCTTTGAAGAACTCTTATGTGGACCTGTGAGTGAAATAAACCTTTTCTCCCCAACTTGCTTTTGGTCCTGGTGTTTCATCACAGCGACAATAACCCTGGAGGGATGGATGAACCAACAACTAAAAGCACTTACTGCTCTTGCAGATGTCCAGTTTCCGACACCCCACAGATAGCTCACAAACATCTATAACTCCAGGTACTGGTCACCCAATACTTTCTTCATACTTTGGTGAGTACCAGGTATATATGCATGGTGCACACACATACACATACGCAAAACACTCACACAAATAAAATAGATCTTGGTCGGGGGATGATGGTACACACCTTTATTCCCAGCACTTGGGAAGTAGAGACAGGTGGATATCTGAGTTTGAGGCCAGACTGATCTACAGGGAGAGTTCCAGGAGAGGTTCCAAAGCTATACAGAGAAACCACGTCTCAAAAAAGCAAAAAGAAATAATAAAACAGATCTTTAAAAAAAATTTAAAAGAAAGTACCATTTATGGAATTCAACGACATGTCAGATTCAACTTGATTCTTAGTTATATTATCTACATGTCTCATAAACTGAACTTTTAAATTAAAGATCCATTGAGTTGTATAATATATTTGAGTTATATATGCATATACATATATATGTTTTATATGTATGACTTAAAAATAATGAATTATTCTACTTTTTCTTGTAAAGAAAAAAACAATAAAAGATATTTCAAGACAGATTTCTTCCTCATTCATGCTTAAACATGATGTTTCTGAGCCATCTCTCTCTTTTTTTTTTTTTTTTTTTTTTTTTTTGTATTTTTGAGACAGGGTTTCTCCGTAGCTTTTTGGTTCCTGTCCTGGAACTAGCTCTTGTAGACTCGGCTGGCCTCTAACTCACAGATATCCGCCTGCCTCTGCCTCCCGAGTGCTGGGATTAAAGGCGTGCGCCACCACCGCCCGGCTCTGAGCGATCTCTTAAAAATGAAATGACACTTGAAATTGTGCCTGAGGACCAGAGTGAATAAGCCATTCTCTGGAAGAGACTGCAATTGATCCTGTAACTCGAATCTGAGGCAAGGATTTCTTAGGGCAAATTTTACAAAGACCCAGCCTGAGGTTTTTTGCTTGTTTGTTTGGTTTTGGTTTCTGGTTTTTCGAGACTGGGTCTCTCTATGTTGACCTGGCTGTTCTGGAACTCACTTTGTAGACCAGGCTGGCCTCTAACTCACAAAGATCCACCTTCCTCTGCCTCCGGAGTGATGGGATTAAAGGCCTGTGCCACCACCTGGGCTCCAGCTTGAGTTTTAACCTCGCGGATTACATTTGTAACTAAGGTTCTTCTTCCGGAGACAAATGTCACGGCTTCATTATTCGTCTCTCAAGAAGAGACTCTACCCGCTTTAAAATGCCTTTTCCTCATCAGATTATCTTCTCCAACTTTGAGTTCCTGCGTTTAAGTTGTACTAACTTTACACGGCAGGAGCAGAAATAGACTAGAAGCCACATTTGTATCCTAAGTGGGCCAGAGGAGATTCATGCTAAATTAGCCAAGAATTGGTAGAAAACAGAAATGAAGTCACTGCAAGAAATTCATAAGAGAGGGAAGCAACTGATTAATTTTTTAAAAGGGGGAAGCAGGAAAACAAAATTAAGAGGAATGAAACAGAAGGAGAACACGCAGGAATTAAGTTTTTGTTATTTCTCTTATACGCTTAGAATAACTGACTTGTTTCGGATGTTTGATCCAATCTATTGTAGTAGAAAGCAAAAGTAGAAATAAGAGCTTCTGGGATGGCGGCTTCAGCGGCAGTGACTGAGAACCTGCTGTCGTCACCTTTTCTTGGACATCTCCACTGAGACCACTTAGAAGCCGCTGTGTGAGACAATGTTCATGGTTTGCTAATCGGACCAGGCAGAATAATCAACTGCTGCACAGCACAAGTGGCTGTTCTTCCTCTCGGCCCCTAAATCCCGGGAGGATCATCAATTACAGATACAGACTCTCTCACTTTGCGATGGCAAAATTTGTGCTTCCACAAAACTTTTAGGAGCGTGACCTGTGCCTTGATTCATGAAGCTGTGTGTAAGGCATAGACCATGGAAGAGAAAGGGGACCAAATGAAGCCCTCAAGGGCTTCCTTTACTGTCCCGGCACGTGTGTTTTCTACAGAGTTCATCGTTAGATCACAAGCCATGCTTTCACGGCACTTCTGGGAGGATTCTCTTATGGTTAATAGCGAGAGAAAGAAAAGGTCAGCTGCAGAGAACATCCTTTGGTTTTCCTATCTTAATTCCAACACTTCCTGCTGGCTATGTAGACTGATGAGTAGAAGATGACCACGTGGCCTAAAATGAAAAGGACCTGAAAAGTAAGTCCTCTAGGAAAAAGAGGACAGGCAGAAGCTAGATGCAGGCTGGGGACATTAGTGAGTTCTGACACTTCTCTCCAACTATTCTAATTTATTATGAGGAACTGTATAGAAAAAAATCTAAAACGTCAGTTGTCTTATTTTTACTACAGAGATATTCTTTTATTCATTCAAACTAAATTGAGACCATCCTCAATTTCAAAAACCTTTGGAATTAATGTATTACTAGTTATTTATAAATAGAAACAACTATATAGATATGTGATTACAAATTGGCTTATCAAATTTTTCTTAGACTTGTTTTTTTCCATAGCACCTTCTCTTTAAGCAGAAGGCATGCTTTATCTTGGTGGGGAAACATCTTTCATCTTGTACTGTCATCAAGTTTTAGCAACTGTGTGTTAAATTTATGTGACATGATATTTTGTTGTCCATGAAAGCCATGAACTTTTGAAATACTGAACTTCTAGATTTCAGTTGTCCTCTTAAGCCTAGTATAAAAATGTAACAAGGAAAAATGAGTTGGGGAAAGAGAAAGCCCCATTCTGGGCATCACACACTAGAGAGCCTGAAGTTTGCCATGTGGATGAGTGAGTGTATCATGAAGAGTGTTAGACTTCGGGTAGTCAACAGAATTTCACGTAACTGAAACCCTTAGGGACTTCACCATCACAAGGCCATCAATGCATCCACATTGATTGACTTTTTACCCAGTTCACTGATAGCAAAAGTCACCAATGGGGACTTCGGGGATTCAAACATCAGGGAAATCAAGGGCAGGTCCTGACGGTATGAAAAGATACAGCATGGGGGGAGGGTTGTGGGGGGGGAGTTGAAACCAAAAAGCCTGATAGCAATGGCAAAGATCACTATGACTTTTGTTCACGGGAAAAACGTCTTCAGTAAACAAGGGCTAAAGTGAAGAGCATGACAGAATCGGGCATGTTTGGCATGCTAGGCTCTAACTGGATGGAGAAGGGCATGCGGTCTGCACAAGGTGCGTAGAAAGAAAAGACCCTGGTTAGCAGGACTTCATAGGATTTAAAGTCAGACAGGAGAGTCTGGTGGGAACGACGCCCAGAATTTGTTTAGTTTCATGTATTTCTTTTGGCCCTGGGGAGTTGTTGAGAAGAAAAGGAGTTCCATATTTATCAGATCATTAAATTAGCGCACAAGGGTCTTACTTACAGAAAATTAGAGAAATAAATTCTTCCAAAGAGCATTTGTCTTGATCTCTTCCTCGGCCTACTTGGTGATTCTCCAATAACCATCTCATTTCGGTGTATGTTCTCAAATAAATGTTTGGATGTGTTGGAAATGTCTCAGACTCTGGCTTAGAACACCCACAACTCACAGTACATTAAAGGCAGGAAGGAATTTTTTTTCCTCTGCTCCCTAAGGGTCAGTGTTAGGGAGCTTGTGAATTAAACTAACAAAATACAGAGTAAGAGCAGGGAAAAGGAGCAGAGTTTAAAAGATTTGTTTTTCACTGTGTGCATGTGTGTGTGTAAGTGTCACAGAAGCCAGAAGAGAGTGTTGGATGCCCTGGAGAGGGAGTTACATGTGGTTGTAAGCTGCCCTTTGTGGGTGCTTGGCACCAACCTGGGTCCTCTTGAAGAGCAGCAAGTGCTCTTCACTGCCGAGCCATCTCCCCAGATCCAGGAAACGGGTTTTATTTCAGAGGCTTTCTATTTGACAGAAAAGAAAAGGGAAAGACAGAGACATAGGTAAAAGTAGGCACATACACCATTGTAACCAAGGAAAAAGTTAAAGCGGTACAAGGTGGTAAAACCAAGAAGCGGTACCCGAGCCCATTACAGAAGTTTTGCCTCATGAAGTTGGAGGCAGCGGTTGCTCAAGCTGCCTTCAAACAAGGAGCGGCCACCAGTCAGAGGCCTTCATAATTCTCTACTTTATGTGCCCCGGTCCCGCTTTTTATCTGGAAATGTATTCGGCGTTCTTTTCAGGCCCAGAGTTCTCCGAACCTATCCTGGTTCTGAGGGCCGCCCAAGTCTGGAGTCGCTGATGAAACCCAGACAAGACGTTTATGCTAAATTTGTTGTAATTTTGTCTCTTAACAAACCCACTTCTGGTGACTGTGAATTAACAGGAATAAAACCATGCAGAGAGTGGGCTCCATCCTGTCAACCAATAGTCACTAAACCCTTAATACGTTCAAGACAGAAGTGGGTCTGGTGTGGTGATGTTTCATTTGTATTTTAACAAATAAAGCTTACCTGAAGATCAGAGAGTAAAACAGCCCCACTGGTCAGTCTTACAGACCAGGTAGTGGCGACACACACATTTAATCCCAGTAGCCACACTAGTTGCCGTAGAAACCGGGCAGTGCACGCCTTTAATCCCAGCCCTAGAGAGCAATGTAAGATGGGAGGAGACAGCTCTCAGGCACAGTCTCATTCTGAGATTCCTGGAGGCAGGATCGCCGTTGCAGACTGAGGTAGAGATGAGAGCCTATGACTTGCTATTTTGCTTTTCTGGCCCTCAGGTTGAACCCCAGTATCTGACTCTGAGTTTTTATGGATTGTGCTGCAGTCTGGACTATGAAAAGAATAGTCCTTTAGGAGTTTGGAGAGCTGGGCACATTAATGCATGTCTGTAATCCCAGCACTCAAGAAATTGAGGTCAGAGGTTCTTGAATCAAAGACCTGTCTGAGGTACATAGGAAGACCCTTATCAACAACAATTTTAAATTGGGCTGGGAGAAGAAAGCCAATCAACTACATAAGGATGCAGGTACAATAAACAAACGAAGCAGAGTTGATGCTAAGATGTAGTGGGTGAGTACATCTCGGCTGACTGAATGTATGTAAATCTCTTATTTCAAACTATCCATTGACATCTATGGTCACTGTCTGCAAAAGTCACCTTGGGTATTCAAACTATCCTGGGACAGTCGCATACTGATAGGTGTTTAATAGCTGCCTCTTTGGGATTAAGCTGCTGGAGAAAGGCAGCATCCACCAATTCTTGAGGGTAATGACTTTCAGTGACCACTAGAGGGCCACCCACTTTCAAGTCCCTTGACTGTTGTGAAGCCACTGAAAGGGGTTTCTACACAGGGACACACAGCACCTTCAGCGTGGCACAGTCAGAAGACGCGTAACCTGCCGCAAGGAGCAGCAAAATGACGAAGGGACTGACTTTGGTGCTGACCAAGTATTGTCGGTATCGCGTATCTGATTATATATCCCTCTTTTTTTGCTCATATTTTTAGCATGGCCAGTATCGCAAAAGTTCTAAAGGGGAACAAGAGCCTCCTACAAACTAATAGGAATTAAGTTCATCACACCACTTGAAGTCCAGGGGAAAACAGGTATAAAAAGTCAAAGACACATTTAGGCTAGACAAACAAATCTCTAGCCCATGTGAGTCATCAATTTCAAATGTGGTCGGATTTTTCTTCGGGTCACCAGCTCACAAATCACGACAAGGAGACTTATTAATTATGAAAGCTTGGCCTTAGCTTAGGCTTGGTTTTAACTCGCTCTCATAACTTAAATTACCCATCTCTATTAATCTATATTCTATCACATCCTGCTTCCTCCATGTTTCCTTGCATCTCTCATTCACCTAGATTCCTCCTCCTCCTTCCTCCCCCTCTGCCAGGAAGTCCCACCCAGACTTCCGACCTAGCTCTTGGCCATTTTACTTCTTATTAAACCAATCACAGAAATACACCCTCACTCAGTGTACAAATATCCCACCACAATCAATATAGTGGATCAACTTGCTAATAGTATTTTCTGAGAACTTACTAATGCTAAGGAGACTTCTGCCCGATTGGTTTTTTTTTCCCTTTTGCCTTCTCTCTTCTTTCCTTCCCTCCTGCCTTCCTACCAACCCCTGCCCTCCTCACTCAGGGATGAAAGGAGGCCCTCACGATGCTTAGAAGGCAAACACCCAACCACTGAAGTATATCCTCCATCCTTAAAAAAGTTTTTCACTGTAACCTTGAACTTACCTTGTAGTTCTCACAGGCTTTGACCCAGTGATCCTCCTGCCTCTGCCTCCAGAGTAGCTGGGGTTATAGCCATGTGCCTTTCAGCTTGACATCTTTGCCAAATGTCTTATTTATTCTTCATGGTATTCTTGTGAAGTTATATTATTATGAACCTTCCATATATACTTCTATACTATATACACAAACCGGAACAGCGGGAAAACTGTTTTCGGTGGGAAAGCAGGGATTAACTCTAATTTGTTTGGATCAAAACCAGATGTTTTTACACACACACACACAAAAAAAAAAAACACGTGCTAGTACTAGGGTGAGAGACCTCAGTAGTCCAAAAAAGCTGCATCAGCCTTGAACTTGAAAGTTCAATACCCTGAATCCTCTAACAGGGGCTATGAGCGAGCTGGTTTGGGAGCATCAGCCTGTACATCCCAGCTACTCAGTAGGCTGAGGCAGGAGGATCATAAATTTAAGACCAACCAAGGCAACTTATCTCAAAATAAAAAGCATGCAAGAGGCCGTAGGCTCAGTCTCTGTCTCTCTCTGTCTTTCTCTGTATGTCTCTGTCTCTATCTCTCTGTATCTCTTTCATAGACATAGGCACACATACACACACACACACAAATATCATATAGAGGAAATAGATTCTAAAATGGAAACAGACGCCTTTAGTTTGAGTCTCTTACAACTGAATTCTAAGAAGGTATTTATTTGCTCCCTCCTTGGATCCTCATGTTGTTTACTTTCCGAGTATTTATCTTAGTTCTATCTGCGATTTTTTTTTCAATTGCTGGAGAAATAAAAACAATCGGGTAAGACCAAGTGTTGTTTTGGGCATTTCCTAAATTCCCTCCAGTTGTTGTGGGAAGAGTGGGCTCGGCTCCCCCTCTGTCTGTCAGAATGATTATTTAGACTTCATTTCCGCCTGGTGTCTCCACCGTCCTTTTCTTACCCCCATGACTAATAACACTTCTACGGAGTCCAAACAAATGGCCACAGTATCTAGTGTTTATTTTTGGAAGTCCTCCCCAGCCAAAATGCGCCGACCCTCTCACAGACAGCAGGTTAGACATTCCTGGCTAGGATTCCTGCCCTGAACAGCCGCGCTTGATATGGCTAGATGGCCCGCTGACTGGCACCCTGGGTGGCATCGCGCCAGCTTGAGAGCTGTCAAGCTATCTGAATTCGAGAATAGGCCCTGAGCTGTGATAAATCCAGAGGGGCAGCCTGCTCAGCGACCCAGCGAGGGGCCCTATCTTCTTCAGGAAGTATCCCCGGGGCAGCACTAGAACGTTAATGCCACCTGTCTTTCCCTGCACTTGACATCTGTGGACACTTAGAGTGACAAAAGGAGGAAGGGAACAAGAGTGGGAAGGAAGACAGGAGGCGTTATGGGTGGGGCTAGCAAGTCAGAGACAAATGAACGACAGCCCAGGCTCCAAGCCCCTTAGGAACAGGAACTCACTGGCTATCTGGCACGTGACGCCAGTGCCAACAGGTACCTTATTTCAAGGCCGGGGATTCGCAAAATTGAAAGAAGAGGCCAGTCAGGATCTGGCTTGTCAAACTGTTCTAGTTGTGGCATAGCCTCTGCCACACACAATCATGAGTCAACATGGCTACCAAGGGAATCCTTAGGGTTGAAAAGAGGCCTAGCCAAGTCACGGGCCCAGAGAAAGGAGTTCAGAGGTGTCCTGAACCCAGAACACTGGCAAACTCAGGGAAGAAGAGTCACGCTGTTTAGACAGTTCTGGATATCCAGACAAGCCCGGCATGGCGTTTGTCAATTCTCAGTGAAATGAAGATGTCTAGTGTTCTAAATATGTGTGCGCACTTGGGATGACTTCAGATTCCAGATCTGCGGGGCTGTGACTCTGCCCTGTGGCTAATTTAAGGCTCAGGAAGGTTAACAATGAGCCCAGGGTCGTTTTACACATAATCCCCATCTGTAAACTGAGAATGAGATTCAAATCCACCCCCACAGCCTTCTCAGCTTCCCCTGAGGGGCTCTGTGCAAAGTGCTTACCAAAAAACGATCAGTCCACAGGAATCACTGTGAGTTTCTGGAATCAACTCCTCTGTATAAGTGAACTGTTACATTGATCTCCATCACTGATAATTCTGAAAAAAATCATAAAATGTGAATATGAAACACTATAGGTCATGATTGCAGTATTAGTATCACTATTACGTGTGTGGTATGTATATGTCTGCATGTGCCTGTATATGTGTGCATGTATACATGTGTCTATGTATGTATATGTGTATGTGAGTGTGTGTCTGCATGTCTCTATATATGTGTATATGTCTGTGTGCATGTGTGTCTGTATATGTGTGTATACGTTGGTATATATACAAGTGTATGTCTCTGTGTGTTTCTGTATGTAAACATGTGTCTATGTATGTGTATGTCTGTGTGCCTATGTGTATGTATGTCTGTGTGTGTATGTGTCTATGTGTATGTATGTCTCTATTTATGTGTGTGTGTGTGTGTACATGCACACATGCATGTGCTATGGGCCCTCGTGTGGAAGTCAGAGGAACTGAGACTCCGTTCTCATCTTCGACCAGGGAGTTCTGGGCCTTGAACTCAGGCTGCCAGGCTTGGCAGCAAATGCCTTTATTCCCCGAGTCGTCTCACAGCCCATTGTGTATGGTTTCCTAATGTGACAAACGGAACATCTCGCAAGCAAATGTAACTTCAGAGACACGCCTGCTCTCCCTGCTTCCTATAAACCGCGCTTTCCTGTTCCCACGGGAGCTTCATTTACAACCATCTGAGACTACTTTTTATTTTTGTTTAGTTTTATCTATTTATTTATATATTTAAAGACAGGGTCATTTTCCGTTCCCAGGCTGACTGCGAGTGAACTCAAAATCTCCTTCTCTTGTGGGATCAAGGAATCTTTGAGACATTTAAACAAGACCATCACTTGTGACTGACTGATTTCTGCCCATTTCCAATGTACACACTGTGAAGTCATTCAGGAAACGGATCGCTATACCTCCCCCTTTTCTAGCACCTACCAGAGAGTCCAGTCAGTACATAATAAAGTATGTCGAAGACACATTTAATAAACCAGGCAGTGGCGGTGCACGCCTTTAATCTCAGCCCTCGGGAGATAGAGGCAGGTAGATCTCTGAGTTCGAGGCCAGCCTGGTCTACAGAGTGAGTTCCAGGCTGGTCAGGGTTACACAGAGAAACTCTGTCTCAAAATTTAAAAAAAAAGGCACATTTAAATAAATGCATGAATATATACATAAAATGAACTCTGAGACGGTGTAAGCAAACAAAAATAAGTTGTGGCGTCTTAACACATAGAAATACCTACCCATCAAATGCTTGTCTATTTGTATCTCAGATAAATGTCAGCGACTTTGATTGACAGATCCTGGGTAGTAGGTAGCCATAGCTGCCTCCGGAGGACCCGAGTTAAGGACACTGCCTGAGGACTATTGTCAATAGAATTATTTTTAGTCTTTCTCTTTAGTGGAATGCATTCCTTTGCGGGGAATTTAAAGTGCTTCATTCTCTTGTCAGCCTAATTGCCACAATTCCAGAAGCTGTGTGGATCCAGGATTATCACCTTATTTCATGAATGAGGGAGCTGCAGAGGCTTAACTCATTCGAGGCTACTCGGGGAGCTTTTAGAAGAGAGATTAGAAACACTTTTCTTATTCTCTGTGTTTCCACTGAGCGGAACAGCCACTGACTTGAACATAGGGGCACTCAAAACCTCACCGCTGCTGAGAAACAGGAACAGCCACTGACTTGAACATAGGGGCACTCAAAACCTCACCGCTGCTGAGAAACCTGAGCAAACCCCAAGGGGCCCGCAGCTACACCTTAGAGCTGCCACAATCAATAACTTCCCAGGTCAGCTTCCTTCTACCTCCTGGCACTGACAGCTTGATACTCAGCTGCCGGGGAATTCCTTTCTCAGAGCTTGCTGCATAATTTGCAGAGCTGGGTGTAAAGCAAAAGCCTTAGCTGCTTGCTTAAAAATTACCAAGGATCTGAAGACGGACTCTGTAGGGCATTAAGGCAAGTGTGTGGCCTTTGGGAGGCTACTCACTCTTGGAAACAGCTTTTCCCATCTGTCTTCTTGTCTCCCAGGATCTGCACTGCGTTTTACCAAGTTATTGTCTGTAACATGCATGTTTTCTTCCATTTGGATTGCTAACACCTATGTAATGTAGCCTCAATGATGGCCTTTGGGATGGAATTTCTAAAATAAAAATCTGTTGTTCTAGGATCAGAAATCGTCCTAAATTTTTTAATTATTAATTATTATTGTTTGTGTATATGATTCGGGGGGCATCGCACATGCCATGGGACACACGTGGGAATCAGAAGACAACTGTGTGTAGTTGGCTCTGTCCTTCCGATCTCCTCCTCTGTCTTGGGTCATGGGTCTGTTTATGTTGTTAGACTCTTCTTGGTTTAACTTTGGTAGTTTGGATAAATCAAGAAATTTATCCATCTTCTTTTCCAATGTAATGGAGTATATGTTTTTAAAGCACTCCCTTATAATATCCTGAATTTCTCTGATGTGTGTTATAATGTGTCCTTGTGCATTCCTGATTCTGTTCATTTGGGTCTTTTCCTTTTCTGGTATGTTCCTGCTTCTACCGGAAGTCCTGACGTCTGAACTCAGGTATTCAGGATTGCGAGGCAAGAGCCTTTATTCTCTGAGCTGTATCATTTCTGTTTGGGGAAGTAGATACATTGC
Organism: Microtus pennsylvanicus; assembly: GCF_037038515.1. Classification (NCBI taxonomy): domain Eukaryota; kingdom Metazoa; phylum Chordata; class Mammalia; order Rodentia; family Cricetidae; genus Microtus; species Microtus pennsylvanicus. Next base: position 16,384,762 of record NC_134598.1, read on the forward strand.
CTTATTTTTATTCGCAGCTGTCAGGCATGGTGCAGTGTTTGGCTTATAGCCATTGCTTAAATCATGGTGTGTGTGTGTGTGTGTGTGTGTGTTTAAGAGTAAACTACAATACTATAACACAAGTCTACAAGGAAAGGGTATTTGCTTGTGTTTTACTTACTGGAGTACATCCTGAACAACAGCAACGATGGGCAGTTAGGGGTTACACAGTAAGAATTTGCTGAGAGAATGGACCACTGGATGGAAAGCCAGCCCCCAAAGTATGCCCTAGATTCATTTCTGTCAGATGCAGCTTTAGCTGTGTTCTTTATTGGGTCTTGTATGTGGATGCCATCAGAGATACCCTACAATCACAGTGCATGTGGCCTCAGGGAAAGCTGAAGATATGAACTGCAGGAGTCCTGTAAGTTTGCTGAAATCCTTCACTTGTTTTATTATAAAAAACACAAAGGCTGGGTTAAGAGGCTAGCAGCAAATTGACCCAAATTCTCTATCGAGAACCAAGACATCTACATGCAGAATCCCCTAGAACACCTAATTCTGAGTGCCCAAATCGTTCTGGCTCTTTTTCAGCCAGGAAATGATCTAATATGGCTGCCCTGAAAATCAAAATATAGCCGTAAATGTGCAGCTGATCACTTCCTCTCTACAGTTTTTATCAGGGAGATGGGGGGTCATGAGACATTGCAATTTTCCCATGCTAATTCAGGCTTTAAGAATGTCCTCATGTATCTGAGTACCACACCACACATATTGTCCCCATGGCTGGTGCCCATGGAGGATAGAATAGGGGTACCGGATCCCCTGCAACTGGAGTTACAGACAATTGTGAGCTACCATGTGCGTTCTGGGAACCAAACCTGGGTCCTCTGCAGAAGCAGCTAGTGCTCCTAACCACTGAGCCATCTCTCCCGCCCCGCAAGAATCAAAAACGAGAATACTTCCTCCTATTAATCTAGTCTTACAAAAGCATCTGGCTTAATTCTTAGCCTTTGAGGTGACTTTGAGGATGATGCTTGCTGATGAACAGTAACCGACAAGCTGCCAGTGTGAAGCGAGAATGCTAAGGTGACCTTGAACTAGAAATGGAGTTTGCACACCTGAGTAACTCACCCTCTGAACAATCACCATCCACCATCGTAGGAACCATTAGATTGTTCCCCCTTTTTATTTATGAAACGTTTGATCACGATTCTTTCAAACCAGATTTTTGTCAGTGGCTGGAGAGATGGCTCAGCGGTTAAGAGCACTGACTGCTCTTCCAGAGAACACGGGTTCAATTCCCAGCAACCACATAGCATCTAACAACTGTCTGCAACTCCAAGATCCGACACCCTCATGCAGACAAAACACCGATGCAAATAAAAACAGTTTTTAAGAAATAGTCCTTTGTCAATCTTTATAACTGCTTTGACTCTATAGGAATAAATACGAACCACGTGACTTCCGGTTGATCTTATGCCAGAAGATCCCTGCTTATTATTTCCCCCCCACACCCCCACCAGCAGCCCAGAGAGATCTGTAAAGGAATGAGCATGAAGAAGTCAACCGACAGAGTCAGGCAGTAATGACATGCCGGGAGCAGGTGGCAGCAGCTCCGGTCCCTGTCACAGGACACTGAGCCAGAAGGAAGACTCAAGGGCACCTTTGGTAGGAGGAGCAGAAGTGCACGCTGTGAAGGGATCCCATCAGCGCGTCTCCTAAAGATGTGTAAAGACATGCCCAGCTGTGCAATTAGCCAGTGTGTGGCAGAATGGAGGCACACTGCGGTGGACAAATGCTGGAACCTATATTATAATCTTGAAGGACTTGAGACATAACACAGAGGCAATGAAAACTACAAATGCTTCACAGATTATCCCCCCCAGTCTCAGCTTCCCAGGAATCTTCTTTTACATTATCTGTGCTTCCTGCTCCCGAGGGCATAGAGGTCAGCTTGGCTATTCTGGGAACTGATGCAGAAGCATTCGGTTTGGCTATGTTTCATGGCTCTCGAGTGCGTTGAAGCAGCCATAAAATTTGGCTCCTTAATATGGAATCACACCTGATATGAAACTGTCCCCTAAGGAGGTGTGAAACACAAAAGTGTGTCCCCCCCCCAGACTAGGAAGTGTGGCCGTAGCCGAGCATGCGTGTGGAGTGCAGGCTTGTTTACGTATAGCGAAGGAAACTCTGGAATGAAATTTGAATAGTGTGCCATATGTTCCATTGAAAGAATCATTTCTTTGTGGTTCCGCTGGAAGATTCTAGGGGTTGTGTCAAAATATTATAAAAATTATTTGACAGACTACCCGATGTTCATCTAGCGTTTGTGAAGAGTTAGAAACGGCTCAGTATTTTCTCAAGTAACATCTCATGGACTCAATTTTAAATTATTACAGGAAGGAGCTATTATGGGGCCCGTGTTACCACAAAAGAAACCCATTTATAAAGACCACATAAAGAACGGGTGACCCAGGACTTTCTGTCTCTGTTGAAAATATACACACAGCTGAACCTGAGGGCATAGGCAGGTAATTCCAGGTACTTCAGGCTGAGGCAGAAAAAGAACAACTTCAGGACTTGTCTGGGCCAAAAAGTGAGTTCAAGGCCAGTCTGAGCAACTTGGCGAGACCGTGTCTTAAAAGTAAAAGGGAGGAAGGGCTCTCACCTCAGGCAGAGTGGCGGCTTAACATGAGCAAAATCCTGTATTCGAAACCCAGCTCAGGAAAAAAAAATCACTCATAGGTTCAAACAGACTGCGTGCTCAATAAAATTAAGAAATAATCATGATGGGAATGCGAAGCGTGAGGCCTAGTCCGCTGAGAGGCCGGGCATTAGGACACAGTAAGCCAGGGCAGTCTACATGTTTGCTTCACATACAGAAGTAATTTCAGAATGGCTACTTTGTCCACTCAACAGTGCTGCCTTTGAAATACGAATTTTCGAAACTGCAAGCAGCATGCCCTTACTTTTTTGCATTCCATGAAATTACTTTTAATTTCTATATATTATATTTTAATCATATTCTTTCCCCTCCCTTGAGTCCTCCCAGACCTGCCCCATCTCACTATATATCTTCCTTCATGTTCTCTCTCTCTCTCTCTCTCTCTCTCTCTCTCTCTCTCTCTCAAAACAGCAAAAACAACATAAAAGCAAAAGAAAAAAGTAAACTAAGCAAAACAAAAACTAAAAAGGCAAAAAACCACCAAACCATAACAACAACGAAAAAGCACCACACACACACACACACACACACACACACGCACGCACACACAAACACACACACACGCATGCACACACAAACACACACGCACGCACACACACACACACACGCACGCACGTACGCACGCGGCATCTGTTCTGCTCTGAGCATTAAGGCCTGCCCTGGAGTGTGGCCGATAGATACCCAGCATTACTCCATTCTAGAAAACCGATTGGCCTTTCCTGGGAGATGCCAGTTGGAAATAGCGTCTTGGTTAGGTACGGGACTTTGCACCCACTTCCTTTTCTCCGTGAGGGGATTTCATCCGGTTTGAACCTGTGCTGGTGGGTCTGGTGTATGCTACCACAATCTCTGTGAGTTCACCTGTGCTTCAACCCTCGTATCGGGAAGACACTGCTCTGTGGAGTCAGAACCACCTCTGGCTCTTGTGATCTTTCTGGCTCGTTTTTGACGCAGACCCTTGAGCTCAGAGTGCCCTTCATAACTGTCTTTTAACACTAGGCTCCCCAGATTTATGCGAAGCTACAGCCTAGTTCCTCTCGTCTATTCAGTGTTCCTGCTTCATGGGACTGTTAGATAAATGTCCCTGTGCTGTCAGGAATTCTCATTCTAAGAGTTACTTTTATACACAGAAATAACAGGGTCAATGTCTCTCCAGAAACCGCACCAAGTGAGTCAAGGGAAGGCACTTGAGCAGAAACCAGAGATGCCAATTCTGAGAACGCTAATATTTTTCCCCACTAGGGGGCAGTGCTTGAAAGAATAACAGTCCTTACCTTTGAGGTTAGGCGGGACCAAGAACAATGACCTCCTTGTTATTTCCCAACCCACCTACAGAACACAGAGATTTTCTTTCTTCGGAGAAAAGAGGAACAAAAGACATTTGCTCTAACTTGTGGCAGAAATTAACGATGACGCTGCCTTCGCTTACTGAGCTCAGAGACAGATGCCAGGAGCACTTCATATTTAGAATCACTGAAACATTCTTGAAGGAAAGTGTGGTTAAAGGTAGGGTGCACGCCTTTAATGCCAGCACTCTGGAGGCAGAGGCAGATTTCTCAGTTCAAGGCCAGCCTGGTCCACAGAATGAGTTCCAGGACAGCCAGGACTACACAGAGAAACCCTACCTTGAAAACAAACAAACAAAAAAAGAAAGTGTGCTTGTAAAAGCGAAATCTTTCCATAAACAAACTCTTAAGGGGAAGGTATTTGTCAAAGCTATGCCTAAGGGTCAGAAAAAAAAAATGACTATTCTGGTTTGGAAACTATTAAAATTTGCTATGATGAATACTTTATTTAATAAATAATATGTTTTCCTTTGTAGGTATAACAGTCACACAAGCTGCATTATACAAAACACAGGTGCTGTCTACATGGAATAACATGTGATCCTATGAAGAAAGAAAGGAATATTGGACGGAAGTGGATACAGACATAAAGGCTATAAATCCCTCGCTTATCTGCTTCAAACTTCAACAAGAACGTCATTAATTAGACTACCAAAGTGGAAGCATTGTGTCTTTTAAAGCCCACAGTCCAGGAAGGCGGAAGTATCAGTAGATTAGTCTTGCTTTGCAAAAGAAACCAGAGGGGGTGGAAGAGAGAAAGAAAGATTACAGAGAGATTTTGCCTGATTCAAAATTTCTTAGTTTTCCTAAAGCCAGTCCATATGGAATTCCCTCGTCGTCATGGAGTTATTGAGTGTGTATGGAATTACAGAACAGGAAAGCGTTGAGAGCACACAACAAGTATTGTGTGCTAATGAATGTGTTAAATATTTCTTTTTCTCCCCTAAGAATAAATGAATATAGTCAACCACACAGGTGAAGCTGGAGGGTACATGGAAAGTGGATGGCCGTCTAAAAAGAGGGTGTTACTTTAACCCCAAGCCAAACCCAACAGGCACCCTTGCTCTAAGCGCTGGCGATTAACTAGAGAGAACAGACCCTGGTCCTCACTTCACCCTCAACTCCCCTAGGAGGGAGTCCATAACACCACCATGTGAGAAGTGTTGTGGTTCATTCCCACTCATTTCTGCCTTGGACTTTAAAGGACAGGTGTTTGGTCGGAAGCATCACCTCAGCTCTCTGGCACCCTTTTATACAAAAAGTCCGGATTGTTTGACTGGGGGCTTCACCCCAGCTCCTTGCATAAGCTCCCTCCCTTGGGAGTTGCCTCACTCCAAACTACCTCCGAGAAAGCTCACCAAATGGTGAGCCCTTCCCGGGGAAGGGGTGTCAAAAAGTCTGCCAAAGGGTAACCCCTCCCTAAGGAAGGTCAAGACTTCTCCCACGGGCTACTTAAATCCCGCCCCCTTCAGAGAATGAACACGTGGTCTCCGAGTTTCACTTGGTCTCTTCCCCTCTCCACGTTTTCTCTGAGCCACCCGGGAGCACTCCATTAAACATGGGCATCTTTTAATTCAGTCTGATTTGGTTTGATTGGGATTATTTGCGTGGGTGGAGAGGTTGTCTTAAGAAAATACTTAACAACAGGGTGGAAAGCGAGTTTACGAACAAGACAAACAAACAAATTAGAATCATCTGGATGATCAGGTTTTGTTTTCCCAGTCTTCCTTAGCCGTGTGACCCAGTGTGGCCCCGCCTGGGGCTAGCCATTAGGTGACACACCATTCTCTTTGCGGAATGAGATAACAGACACGCGTGTCGAGGGATCAATGGGCAGGAAATAAGGGCAGAGGCAGCTCGTGATCTTTACAGAGCTCCGCCATTAGCCGGTCCTGATCTCATGGGCTTTGCCGATTTCAAAGGAATAGGCTGCCATGTGGAGGATATAAAATTTAGCCACAGATAATAGAGACCCACTTCTTCAAGTTCTAAAGGACCTCAGACTTAAAAAAAAAACAACCTTCAAACAGTTTTTGCTTTGCTTTTATGAGGAACGCGTTCCCATCCCGACAGTGTATAAGCTGCATTTGTAGAATGTGTGGCTGGAAGAGGCTTCAGTGATCTCTCTAGAACCCCTCCTATTCTTCTACACCCCGTGCAGCTAAGAAAATAGTTTTTTTTTTCTTTTATCTTCTTTTTTTCCTGGAGTCAACAGGAAATTTTTGGAGGAGCAGGTCTTTTGCAGCTGGGTTAGCTGAGAGCTACAAACACAAGATTAAGATCAGGCATCAAGATAAAGTGACTTCAAAACCAGTGTATGATCCAGTGAGGGTGGCTTATTAAAGAATTCTAACCTGTAGAGCTGGTCATAAACATATTTATAAGAAATATTGAAGCTCTGACACCAGAAGTAATAAAAAAAAGTACGTGTACAAATACTATTTATTATAGGTAGTCACTGAGTAACCAGCTTACTCCTTGTCTTATCGGAATCAACATGGCAATAAAATGTCTCCTTGTCCTTCCAACCTCCTTATTAAAATGCGTTAAATTTGTTTTTCTCATACATAGAGAGATAAGGTTATTAATTACACAAACTGCTTATCAGCAAAATGTAAAACAGCAGGAGAAGTTAAGGAGGAGAAGAAATGCTGAGATGAAAGAAATTTGGGGTACAAGAGAGGATGAATATGGAATCCATGCATATGAGACTTAGTTTTTAAAAATAAAATGTTTCCTTTGGAAGAGAAGTCAGGCAAAACACTAATGCACATAAAATAAAATAATTTTTTTAAAAAAACTTGAATGGAATATACAAAAATTTTTAAAAATTAAAATATTTCATGGAAAGTATTTGTAATTGAAAGACAATAAGATGACAGTGTAAAAGAATATACATAAGTATGTGTGAAATTTAGTAATTAAAGTTTGTTGCAAGGAGGCTACTTGTTCATCCAGGCTGCCTAGAATCAAAATATTCACACAGAACCTGTATTAATTATATCACTGTTTGGCCCATTAGCTCTAGCTTCTTATTGGCTATCTCTTACATATTAATTTAACCCATCTCTATTAATCTGTGCATCACCACGAGGTGGTGGCCTACCAGCAAAGTTTCAGTATGTCTCTCTCTGACTCCGCCCTTCTTTCTCCCAGCATTCAGCCTAGCTTTCCCCGCCTAGTTCTGTTCTTCGCGGCCATAGGCTCAAAGCAGTTCTTTATTCATTAACCAATAAAAGCAACACAGAGACAGAAGGACCTCCCAGACCAAAAGTTAAAGGCATAAATGATTGTCTGCCAACGCTAAAGCTTTGACAAGTAACAAGAGATGGGGTCCCCAGGACTGTGGTGGCAGAGGGCCAGCAAAGGGTGGAGGAGGGGAAACCTCAAAGTCCTCTGCGCATTCCCGATTTTGCTTTCTCTAGAAACCAGTTAATAACTGATGTTTGGGGTGACGTAATTTGTGGGAATTTCATTTCACAGTTGGCAAGAACAAGCGTAAAGTGGGCTTACCTTCTCCTCGGAGCGGTTGTCTCTCTCAGTGCTCTAGCAAGCAGAGGACTAGCCGCTAAACCCACTGCTAGCTCTCGCCTGACAATCAAGATGGTTGGGAAATGGACTCGCAACCCAGGGCATTAGCCAATGACCCCAGTTTTGGAAAAGACCATGGCAATGCACCCATTTCTGTGCATTTACATGCCGAAGTCATAGCTCTTAATTTCATCCACAAAATAAGTTAGCGAAAAATCACTGGGGTGGCACAAACAAATGCTTTGGACTAATTCTTCTGAAATACACAGATACGTATTCACTGTGTAAGCTGAGTCACAACCACAAATCACAATCACAAATCCCCCTGGCTGGAAGCATCCGGATTTGTACAACTATATATGCCTTCTATTTACCAGTTTGTCCACATGCCAACCTATATGCAGAGCTTTCTCTTCATGAAGTGCGGTTTATAAGCCCTCAGAACAATTTTTAAACCTTCTCCGAGAATGCAGCATGAGACGAAGATATTATTTTGACTGTGTCTGGGAGAAGCCCATATCCAAGCCACTTTGCCCCCGAGTGGGAGCTAAGAGAGAGACATTGTGTGGAACAGGGCCTGTGGTAGCTGCAGGCTGTGATCTTGTGGGATCACATTTAGCAATGCGAAGGGAAAACGCTCGCAGACCACCTTGTGTGACAATCACAAAGCGCCTTGATCCAGCCTTTAACAACACCAGTGAGGGAAAAAAAAATGTCATGATGCGGTTATAATAAAATATGTAATCCCCTCTTAAACTTTGCCGACCAAAACTGTAGCAAGCTTAGAAACAGTCTAAATAATTAATCTACTGTTAACTATATGTGTTTACCCCCTAGCCCATAGTAAGAGCTACCTTCTAAGCCAGCAAGGGGTATAACTAAGGAAGAATTCACTACTTGCCTTTGTGAAGAAATTACTTCCATTTATAACCTTGACCAGTGTTGGGTCCGGGGTGGGGGGGCACGCAAAGATGGGTACAAACCACCAAAGTCTAATAAACCAGAAGCGAACTTTATTTCAAAAACCAGATAACAAGAAAAAATTAAAAACTAAAAATAAAAAATCTCCATGGGTCACAAAAAGCTTATCAGCTAGCTGAGACAACAGCCAGAGATGGATTCTGTAAGGCTGTGGCAAAGGCTGGTTTCTGAACCCACCTTTTTATAGTAGGGGCACCAAGCATTAGGTCTGAACAAAGGAATTTTTACAATCTCAAGGTAAAACTCAGATTGAGATTGCCTTACTTTACAGTCTCCATTCACAGAGCTTTTCAGTTAAACTAGAGTTTGTACTTAATCTATTGTCTTCCTTGGTACGTCTAGGTAGTGTTTACTGAAGCCCTGTGCTCTCCCCTTTGATGCTGCCAGTTTCACATAGCAGGGAAGATGTGTAACCCAGAGACCGTATAACTGTCTCTTAAAAGTGAATCCAGCTCCTATCTTAATCAAGGATGGCCGGTGGCAGGGAGGGTGTTCGGCTCTCAGTTTGCAGAGATGCTTCAGCCTTGTAAATAGAGCTATAGGTTGGAAAGCAGAGTAACCCGCTGTTAATAGTTAATTTTTACAATGCTGAGAAAGCTACCGACAGTCTGTTCTCATTCTCCTAGGCTTTATATTTTTTACATTTTTATATTCTTATTCTTAGCCCCTTCAACCAGTGGTTCTCAATCTGGGGGTTGTGACCCCGTGGGTCGCATATCAGATATTTGCATCACAATTCATAACAGTAACAAAATTACAGTTATGGAGTAGACACAAAATAATTTTATGGTTGGGGGTCGCCACAACATGAGGAACTGTATTGTATTAAAGGGTCTTAGCATTAGGAAGGTTGAGAACCTCTACTCTAGACTTTATTTGAGTCTGCATTATATAAAGAAACCCACTCTGACTGGCGTCCAGTCGTACAATTGGCCAAGAAGAACTGAATCACATATTTGAGTCAGTGCTGGTTAGGGACTAGAAGCTCTCAGAGGCAGGGACTCAGGGCTGCTTAAATTCAATCCTCTGTCAATTGCTGTAGTCAAGTGTGCAGGGATGTCCTTCGGGCCAGAGCCTCTCTCACCGGTTCCGGTTCCTTTTCCTCTTTGTTTTCCCTCTGCGCCCCATAGAGAACTTTTAATGACCGAACCGCATTCCTCCCTAGAAAGATTCCACATGCAAAATTCTCCCATGGAACATCTGTCATGCGAGATGGAAAATCAAATCCATGGAGAGGATTTCTCATCTTCGCTGAAAGGATTCCAAGGTGCTTTGAAGACTTAGGGGCCCAGATGTTCCTTTCTTGAAAGATGCTCTTTCCCTTAAAGGTAACAGAACATCATAAGAAAGCCTAGCTGTACAGACTCCACAGTCCAAGCTGTAGCGTTTTATAGAAAATTGTTAGGAATGGGAGAAACAGTGGATGGGAAAACCTATTTTCTATGACAATACAACAGGCAGGCTGGTATCTTCCTCAGTGGGGCCAACATCCGTTTGAAGGCAGGGTTAGATTCCTGTGCTTTCTGCACGCAGAATGACAGATGGCTGTATCTCAGTAAATTTATATCGGAGCTTTAGTCCCAGGTCCAAAATGAGTTTTCAATCTTTAAACAGGAAGCTTAACACTTAATGAATTTCTCTTGAATTTATACATATTGAGAAGGAAGCAATAAAGGATAGGGGGAGAGACTACTAAAATAGAATAGCAATTATTCTCAGACACCTTCAAGTTTTAAATGAGCACTTACTTAGAACAGTTGGTCATCCATTCATTTGTTCAACAATTATCTGGTTTTGGATGCAATTGTGTATACATGACTGTGTGCGTGTGTGTGTGTGTGTGTGTGCGTGCGTGTGTGTGCGCGCGCGTGTGCATGTGTGTGTGTGTCCCAGAGCTCCTTACTGATGTCCACCTTAATTTTAATTTTTTCATCTTTTCCTTTTTTCCTTCTTCCCTTCCTTTTTTTCCTCCTCCTCCTTTTTTTTCTTTTTTTCTCTTTTTCTTGTTGTTTGGAGACAGAGATTCTCTATGGAGCCCTAGCTGTCCTGGAATTCCCTCTGTAGACCAGGCTAGCCTCGAACTCACAGAACTTTATTTGACTCTGCCACCTGAGTGCTGAGATTAAGGATGCACTGACTATGTTGGACTCCACCATAATTCTTGAAACAAGGTCTCTCATTAAGTCTGAAGAGCTCCAACTTGGCTGGTTTGGTGAACTGACGAGCCCAAGTACCCTCCTGTCTGTCTCCCCAGTGCACACCACTGTGCTTAGAATTTTTATGCAGGTGCTGGACTTCAAACACAGGTCCTTAAGCTTGCTTAGCAGGTACTCTACATAACAGAGCCCCCATCTCTTCACCTCAGTAATTCTTCCCTCAGATGTCTATTGAGGTCTGATGAATTCCAGGCTCAGGCACTGAGCCAAGTTTGGACGGCTCACAGGTAAGTATAAATAAAATGGAATGACCCCTGGGCAGACACTTCTTGGGTCCTGAAGGGAACAGATCAGGGAAGCTGGGAGACAGAACTGAGCTGGTGGAGGTGAACGTGAGCCCGCCAAGAGGTGTGGGGAAAAGCTAACGAGGCACCAGAATCTTAAGGTTCTTGAACCAATTGACTTTACCTGACCTTCATCAACATCCCTGTTTCTCAGGCTTTGGTCTCCTCGCATTGCCCAGTCCCCATCTGTGCGATACACAATACAATTTTCTGCGGAGGTGGGTAGCTTCGGGTTCTACCTCGGGGCCTGCGGACTCTCCCGGCATGAGGGCACATCCTTGCAGAAAAACATTATGAGGAAGAGCTGCTTGGGAGTTTTAAGTAAACCAAGGACGGAAGGCAATCTGCAGGCTAGAGAGACCCCAGACTGTGAAGGAGAAAATGACCTACAGGGAGTGAGAACAGAATAGAATAAAAGTAATTAGCGTTACCAGAGGCTCCTGCAGGCACCAGTAAGAGAAATTATAGTGCCCAGAACCAAGGGGGCAGCAGCAGGGCTTTTCAAAAGTGTTTGCAAGAAGTTGCAATTGTAGAAACAATGGGTTTGTTGTTGACTCATTCTCTTGTTTAATAAACTTTTATTGAACAACCACCATGTTCTGGGAGCTGCTGTCAGTTCGCAGCAAGAAGAAGGCAGCTTCTCTGGGGTTTATATTTTAGTGGAAAGAGACAGGCAAAGCAAAGCAAGCAAGGAACCGACTCAATCACATGAATCAGAAGTCAGTGCTCTGAAGGGAATCGCTGAGCAAAACGGCGTTTACTGAGGGAAAACACCAAGCGGTCAGCAGTGGGATTTTGAGGGTGAGCAGGGAATGAGGCAAAAATGTTGAGCAGAAGACCGTTCTGCACTGAAACCTGGATACCGGACAGGAATACTTGCCACGTTTTGCTTGTCTGTTTCACTTTGGGCAGTGCTTGATGCTATGGACGGATCCCAGAGCCTTGCAGAGCCCAGGCAAATGCTGAGCTGCACCCCTAACCCTTAGAAATCCAGAAAGAGAGGAGAGGCCACAATGCTGAGTTCAGTTTGCAGAACCCAGGAGAGTGTGTGGCCGAGAGAACTCATTTGGTTTCTGTGATAAAAATACAAAGAGATGATGGGTTAATAGAGAACATGCATGCTCAGAAGCATACATGCAACACCTACGGACTCACAGACACCCCATGGAATCCTACCCTACCCCCAGAAATGAGGTAGTCCTGACCATGGATCAAAAATTAGCAGCGAAGCCGGGCGATGGTGGCGCACGCCTTTAATCCCAGCACTCAGGAGGCAGAGGCAGGCGGATCTCTGGGAGTTCGAGACCAGCCTGGTCTACAGAGCTAGTTCCAGGACAGGCTCCAAAGCCACAGAGAAACCCTGTCTCGAAAAACAAAAACAAACAAACAAACAAATAAAAATTAGTAGCGATATGGAAAGGGGGAAGATCCAAAGAATGCCAGCAAGTGTGAGACCCACTGGGTGATATGTCATTAATTCTTTTAAAACTTTGGATTGTTACCATGCGTACAATAAATGTCGTGCTGCCTTACATCCGACACACACAGCCAATTGTTTTCCGGTCGGACTTAGCCCAAGTGCTCTTCCATTACTGAGAACAGCTCTGGAGAGAATCAACCACGGCTCTGCTCCGGGGTGCATTCCGCACAGCGTTTCCTGCCCACCTGGACTTCAAAAGGGCACCTGCGTAGTCCACAGAGAGGCTCGGAGCTATAGTAAAGCCCAGGCCTCCCCAGCAGTTCAGGACAGCCATTAGGATAATAAGGGGGTCTGCTGTTCTTCCTTTGCAAGTTCCCGAAAGTCCCAATTAGGGAATTGAAAAGCCCAGATTCCAAGGATGCATTGAGATTGAAAAACTCCATTCCCCCCCCTTCAGACAATGTGAGATAATAAAACCAGCGAGGTGTGTAAAGGAAGGAAGAAGGGGAACCAGTAAAGCCCACCCCCCCACCAGCTCTTCTATTATAAGCCCAGGTGTCACCTGCCAGGAGTACTTAGTGCCTTCATGCCGTTAGTATTTCCATTGACTTTCTGTGGGCTGTTTGGTTGGACAAAGGTTTCTCTAAGGCTGATTTAGATAGGATCTGGTCACTGGTTTATACACAAATTGTTCGAAAGTATAAAGGCCACAGACCTCACTGGGGTGGAAGGCAAACAAACAACCAGCAAACAGACAGACACATAGTCCAAGCAACGTGCCTGCAGGAAGGGACACACATGCCATCTATGAAAGCTTGTTTTTTAACGTGATGCTTTAACCTAACACGCTCACCCAAGCTGAAAGAACGGGCATGCTAGAAGAGAGTTGCTCTGATAAGCGGTTATTCAGGTAACAGATCTAGAACGATTAGACATTAAAAGAAGAGGATAGAAACTAGATGACATGTTTATTCCAGGACAGACAGACACCCAGCTGCCTTGGAAGAGCCGTTGAGGGACTCAGTGGGCTTCTCCTGCCAGTATTTGTCTTTGGTTTTCTGTCCCTCCTCCCCCCGCCCCAACTTGCTCGGTGTCCAGAGATGGCTGGCACATGCCCACACTCTGAGGCTGTTTTTATACTCTCTCAGAGTACAGTGTCATAGAAACAAAACCCCCTCATTGTCTGAGTCTAGACATGAGGGGATACCCAGGGATGGAGCACGTGAACCCATCTGTTGTCCCCGAGTCAGCTGTACTCTATGAATATAAGTCTATAATCGTCCCCTCCCAGGCCAGACTAGAAATACCTGCCACATTCTTAGTGGTTTTTTTTCTACTTTGTTTTTTTTTCTCTTTTTTGATTGAATTTTTCATTCAACATACAAAAGAGCTTTGATCATGACATTTCCATACATCCATATCATCATAATTCATTTTTAGGCACCTTCTGTTCTGTGTGTGTGTGTGTGTGTGTGTGTGTGTGTGTGTGTGTGTGTGTGTGCAGAGAGGTGCTGATGTAGCTGGCTAGCTTTGGTCTTGTGAATTCACTGCTGGTTAGGTACTGGCTCTCAGTTTTATAAACTCAAAATCTTAATATGATCCATATTACAAAATTAGTCACATTTGAGTGTATCTTTCTCCTTTAGACATTGAAAATATCTATCAATCAAGAACAGTTCTTTTTTTGGGGGGTTTTGGGGGGCCTGTCCTGGACATAGCTTCAAGAACAATCTTTAATATCTTTCTATTTCTGCTCTGTGTGTGTGTGTGTGTGTGTGTGTGTGTTGTGTAGATCAGAGGTCAGCCTTGGGTATTGTTCCTTGAGTGATGTCTCTGTCTCTCTCTGTATGGCTGTGTGTCTCTCTCTCTCTGTATGTGTTATTGTATAAAACAGAGGTCAGCCTTGGGCATTGTTCCTTGAATGATATCTCTGTCTCTCTCTCTGAATGTGTATGTATGTGTTGTGTTTATCAGAGGTCAGCCTTGGGTGTTTTTCTTTGACTGATGTCTCTGTCTCTCCCTGTATGTGTGTGTGTACATGTGTTGTATAGAACAGAGGTCAGCCCTGGGTATTGTTCTTTGAGTGATGTCGACTTTGATTTTTGATACAGTCTCTCTCACTGACCTGAAGCTAGCTAAGTAGGCTAGTCTGGCTGGCCGTAAAATCTCAGTAATTCTCCTGTCTCTGCCTCCTGAGCCCTGGGATTTCAAATGTATGCCACCATGTCTCACTTTTTCATGGGGTTCTTGGTATCAAACTTGGGTCCTCATGATTGGCAACGCAAATACTTCGCCAACTGAGCCATCTTTCCAAGCCCCAAACTTGAAATTTATAATAAGGATCACATTCAAGTTGAGAGAATAATTATTAACCTGGTCGATTCATCCTCTTCCTATCTATACAGAGAAAAACATCACCACACAGAATTCTGACCAGAATAAGCATGATTTTGTATGTTGTTTAAAAAAATACTGCATCAGATTCCAACAGCCGACCTCACAATGAGGAGTTGATACTAAGCCAGCCCACTAAGATCCAAGTCAATCTTAAGTGCTAAGATCTACTGTCAGTGTTTGCCTCTGGTGTTTTTACTAATGCTTCTTTGATTAGAAAATCCTCTTTAATCTACTACATTAGCACAGTTAATTAGACTATTGACAAGCCTTGAGGCCACTAATTTATTTGTTATTTATTGATGTATTTATTTTAGGTTTCTTGAGAGCTTTTTGTGTTTAACCACTGTAAGTTTACCTTCAGATCATGGGCATTTACTCAATCCCAAATGAGCCTCCTAAGCCTCCTGTTGTGGTTTGGAGGTAAATTGTCCTCCACAGGCTCATGGGTGTGCATGCGTTTGAACACCTGATCCACAACCAATTGGCATTGTTTTAGGTGGTTACAGAAGGACCTTACTGGTTAACATTGACCACTGTGATTGGGCCTTGAGGGTTGGAAGACTCTGCTTTCAGACTCGAACTCTCTTCTTCTTTGCCCAGCAAATGTAGGGATTATGACATCACATTCTGCCAGTCTAGAATACACTGTCCAGACTGCCAAGTCTTCCCTGTGATGGATCGGCTCTGAAACCATGAGCCAAAATAAAATCTTTGTCCCTTATGCGTTTCTGTCACGGTGATGGTGATGAGGAAAGCATACCTGGAAGAAGAAGAAGAAGAAGAAGAAGAAGAAGAAGAAGAAGAAGAAGAGGAGGAGGAGGAGGAGGAGGAGGAGGAGGAGGAGGAGGAGGAGGAGGAGGAGGAGGAGGAGGAGGAGGAGGAGGAGGAGGAGGAAGAAGAAGAAGAAGAGGAGGAGGAGGAGGAAGAGGAGGAAGAGGAGGAGGAGGAGGAGGAAGAAGAAGAAGAAGAAGAAGAAGAAGAAGAAGAAGAAGAAGAAGAAGAAGAAGAAGAAGAAGAATCCCAAAACAGTCTATATGGATGCACAGCTTCCTAGGCCTGGATGTTGGGGAGGGAGGGCCTTAGACTTCCCACAGGGCAGGATTCCCTGCCCTCTCTTAAGCAGGGAGGGGGAGGGAGAAGGTGAGTGGGCGAGGGGGGAGGGGATTGGGAGGAGGGGAGGAAGTGTAAATTTTTGAATGGAAAAGTAAAAAATAATAATAATAAAAAAAAAGAAATGAAAAAAAAACTGCTCAGGGCTTTGTCTCCTCCCAAGACAGCAAAACAAATGCAGTTTTTATTGCATTGATAAGTTAGACAATAAACAACACATGAAGACAATAGTGATTCTGCATGCAAATGATAGTTTATGTGACACAATTGTCTCTTAATCTGCGGCTCATTGAGAAAATTTCCAGGCAGCTCATTTGTAGCATAAAACCTATTCTATAGGAGAAACTTCTCGTAGGGAATTATGCACAGTCCCAAAAGAAAGCCCCGAAACCGTGGTTTGGGAGGCTCAACTTAATTGTCATCTGTCGGTAAATACGACAGAAGAATTTGCCACCACTCTAAGAAGTTAATGGCTGGCAGCTTTCCAGACAGAATTACTCAAAGACAGGACAGCACTGTAGGGACCGCAAATACTTCCACAGAGGACACGGCTCACGCGTGAGGCAAAGCAAGGGCATGCATGAGGAAAAAGTGCTTCCAACCCTGCTACACATATCAGGAGAAGATTAAGAAAAGTCGATGCCACTGCACCAAGGAAGGCTGCATCCAGCCCGCACATCTCACCAGCACAGAAAAATATCAGTACATGGCACACCTCAGAGAAACCCAGCAGCTTCCAATCAGGGTCACCTTCTAAAGGCTGGGAAGATGAAAGAGAGATAATGACCGGTAGCCATCACTGTGTTTCTAGTGGCGAGATAAAGAAATCAATGGGAGCAACTTAGCCTCTTTCTCCGTTTCAGAAATGGAGGCAGAACAGAACACAGAGCGAATGGAGCAGGGCCTAAGGGAGCTGGGCCCACAGGTGCACCACATTGGCTGGCGCAATTCCGGCAGGAAGAGCCCCCCTCCCCCCCCAAACAACCCTGCCTTTATTCTCTGTCAGGGAAATTCCGTGGTGGAATTTCTCCATGAGAACACTTTCTATACAGACTCAAAATACCGTGGGGAGGGGGAGATAAACCAGGAAGCAGCTGCCGAGCAGTTCCTTAGAAGAAAATAATTCCAGCAACATTTGCGTGAGCAAGGTTTCTGTACCAGGGCCCTGCGGTAGCTACGGGGAACTGCGGGGTGATGCCTTGTCTCGTGGATCTTGGGATTTAGTTGTGGGGGGCCATTAATTGAATCACCCCTGGATGGAGTATGTAACCATAGACCAGGGTAAAAGCAGTGCACAGGGAAAGCAGGGCTTAAAAAGTATATGACATCATCTAGGCTGAGGTCTCTGGGGATTTCAGAGGGCGTGGTCACTGAGCTCACTGTGGAAGGATGTGCAGGAGATGAGGGGAAGACACCAAAGAAAAGTCACTGAGCGAGACGACAGTATGTTCAGTGCCCGACAAAGCGCAGTGTTACTTCTACAGAAGAAATGGGTTGCTGAGAAACTTGAAGCATGAGTGAAACTTGAAGACATTCTGCTAAGTAAAAAGCCAGAGAGACAAACATTTCACTTAAATTCAATATCTTTATTAGGAAACTCTGCAGATGCAAACATCCATTCCCAGCACTGCCAATAAAGAAACAGAGAGACAAAAAAAATGATTTGTTTGTATACTTAGATGATAATGTTTCTTTCTGCATGTGCACTCATAAACATACACACACACATGCACACGAGCACACAGACACAAATATATACACCAGCACATGCATATACACACACAAGCATATGCATACATATACACACATTTAAACACACACACACAGGCACATACACAAATGTATGCATATACACACACACAAAAGCACACACACAAGCATATGCATGCATACACATACATGCGCATGCACACATACATGCACACACACACACACACACACACACACACACACACACGAGACTCTTTTTAGAGGCCAGATCCTAACTGGGCTACCATGCTGCTACCTACTGGAAGGCTGGCACTGTGTCTCTCACTCCCCACTGCTTTGGCTGTCTTTCTTCACTGCGGCCTCACAGTTCCTGGAAGGCACTGTGTTCACTCTGCCAAAAGGAAAACCTTTGAATATACTGCTCTTTAAAAAAAAAAAAAGGCAAATACCAAGACATACAATTCACTTTTTAAAGCATTTTAAAACAGACAACTCGATGGAATTTCAGAACATTCCCAATGTTGCCTAAAAGTCAGATTCATAGTTACCAGGCTCTTGGAATGGAGGAAAGAGATAGACCTATATATGTAAGATAGACTGTGAATAGACCAATATATAAAAGGCAGACTATTGATAGACCTATATATGGAAGGTAGACGGTGGATAGAACTATATATGGAAGGTAGGCTGTGGATAGACCTATATATGGAAGGTAGACTGTGGAATATATATATATATATATATATATATATATATGGAAGGTAGGCTGTGGATAGACCTATATATGGAAGGTAGACTGTGGAATATATATATATATATATATATATATATATATATATATATATATATATATGGAAGGTAGACGGTGGATAGACCTATATATGGCAGTGGGCAGTGCTGAGATTAGTGTAACCAGGCAGGAAGTTTCAGAGCGATGAGAAGCTGGGACTTAGATATGTGGTACACTGTGGGAAATTATTTTAATATGTAAAAGTAGAAGAGTGTAAAGGAGGAAAGGAGGTGCACTTTTTCACGTGGAAGGGCCTGCTCGGTGTGCAATACAGGTGTCAGTGGTTCTTCACAGTGAGGACTCGAATGAAGGGAGAATGAATGAACAGTAAGACAAGGGTGAGCTCTGGAGTGCAGTTCGGACCGTCAATCAAGACACCAATACAATTTTAGCTTTTTTCCTTCCTTCCTCTCTCCGTCCCTCCATCCCTCTCTATCTTCCTCCATCCCCCTCTTCTTTTCCTTTCTTTTTCTCTATTCCCTTGTCTTTCCTCCCCACCCCTCTCTTTTTCTTTCTAGAATCTTTTGTAGTCCAGGCTGGCCAAGAGCTTATTATATCGCTCAAGATGACATTGAATTCTTGTCCTTCAGCCTCCAGAATTCTGGAGGTGGAGACATATATCACACCGTCAACTGGTTCATGCAGCACTGGAGGTTAAAATCATGGCTTAACATACAGCTGGCAAGCATTATACCACCTGAACTATATCCGCAGGACCACATTTTTCTTTTGTTATGTTTCTGCATTGTCACAAAATTCTTGAGGATGGATCAGAACTTCTGGACATTTGTGGATGCCTGTAGACTCACCACAGGGTCCTGACTGCCTTACCTCTCTCAGATAAATCTAGATGCCCTACTGGGGGCTCTGGGCTTAAAAAGGTGATGTAGATCATATTGACCTACCATTGTTAGAAATTATAGGCCTGCTACACACATGATTTATTTACTCATTTGATCTCTCCTTTCTTACACAGCAGGTGTTTGTTGAGTATAGTCTGCTATTGGACACCATGTTATGCGTAGGTCCATAAGGATCTAAGTAAAACTAGAAAAAAAACTAGAAAAAAAATCTGTGAACATTAAGAAATTATGTTTATTTATGATATATGGGAATATAGCTTTCTGCTGCGATGACAATGCTATAATCAAAGAATTTTGTTTACTTCCTATGAAACACATATTGTATAAGAATTACTTTTCTCAACGAACAGAGGATTTTTAATGACTATGTTGAAAAAGAGCCTTTTGACTGATGCTATATTCCCGTCAGTTTCTATCCCCCACTCCCATGGTGTTATGTTTATAATATCAGAAAGAGTCTCATGCAAAATTTGAACATAAGCAAAAAGACAAGAAATTCTTTGCATGTTAAATTTTATACACAACTTGTGTCATCACATGTCATTATAAGATATGAGAATTTTGAGAACCTCTTGACAATGGAATAACACACATTTGGTGGCAATCCGTGAAGCAATTTCCTTGTGATAATTGTTTCCAGAAGTCTAGTTGTCTAGTTCCCACAGAAATAACGTACCTCTGCATAACGTTCCCCAGGTTGTCAGCTTTGTTACCTGGCTCTGTCCTAGAAAGGCTTTTCCGTCATACTCATGGGAAAATGCTCAGAGCTCCCATCTTTCTAAGGAATTGGCGGTTGGTCAAAACATCAAGAGGCATTCTAATTAGAAAGTTTCCCAATGACTTAAAACATTGATAAGGGCAGAACTGAAAATAAATGGTAATAATAAAGGAATGCCCTTTAGGAAGCTTAAACATCCTAAATAAAT
The DNA here is from genome assembly GCF_037038515.1 of Microtus pennsylvanicus. Lineage (NCBI taxonomy): Eukaryota > Metazoa > Chordata > Mammalia > Rodentia > Cricetidae > Microtus > Microtus pennsylvanicus. The sequence continues at coordinate 16,405,043 of NC_134598.1, forward strand.
AGCAAAAAAATCTTTTAATCAATTTTACAAGTTAAAACTGATGGAAAAATTTGATTTCAAGAAAAATATTCATTTTAGATGATTAATTGTAACTAAAATTATTGGCATGTATAACAAGTCTAACACTATGGGCATTTACATTAAAAAGAATATTATAAAGAATAACCTCGTGGGTGTCTAAAGAAAATACACAGTCTCCTCAGACCATTTACTCCAAAGAATAAATTAGAAAGGCAATGAAAATCAGAGACAATATTTCCAGTTCTGGATCGCTGGCACAAACTAAAGCCTCACCTAAAAAAGCGAGATTCTCTTCATTGAGTCATTCTTGTTACCACGGTGACTTGGAAAAGAAATGTCAATAATCTGAGGTTCCTGAAGCCCTAGGCTAGCGAGCAGTTTGCTCTCGGGTGACCTGTGAACTCCATCCCTCATCAAACTTTACGCTAAATACCACATACATTTGTATTGATCAGTTTGGCTAAATTGGAAATGTATTTCCCAGAAACCAATTCTCTGCAGAATTCTATGATACCATGGGCTTTGAGACCATTTTAAATAATATTTCTAAATGGGGGTGCAGCCCTTAGCTGTCCTTCTTCATGCTTAGAATGTGGGTGCAGAGTATTGAGCATGGTTGGAGCTGTAGACACTGCCGTTTATCTGCAGGCTCACCTTGTTGGCACAGGACAGCACCTGGGCGCTTGCCAGCTCCTCCTGCTGGCTTAGCTCCCTTGAATCCTGGACCAGATGCATCTTTAGCTCTGTGATGGAAAAGACCAGCTTCTCGTTCATCAACTGGCTGTTGACTTCAGGTGCCAGCAGAAGCAAGATCTTTACATCCTTACTATGAGTTCTTAAGCAGCTCTCATTATAGTATAATGTAAAAAATGGACATCCCGACTTGGGGTTGGATTAGCTCTTGGTGGCTTGTTCCTGAAGGAGATTGGCTCTCCCTCTCTCGGAAGTTATTGTCTGTAGCTCTTCACCTAGGGCTACAGTCTTGTAAAATTTTTCCATTCCATGCTGGCATGGCATGCTGACTGGTATAACCATAACAATTAAAGAAGAAGAGATCATTGACTCGAGAGGAAGTAGGGACACTGGAGAGTTGGAAGGAGAAAGGGAGGGGCAGAAATGATAAAAGAAAAAACATTACTTGTGTAAAATCCCCAAAGAAGTTTCCAAGTAAAGAAAAGGGGAATAACCGGAGGAGGGTTCTATAATAAAGTACATTATGTATATGAATAAAATTATGAAATATATCATACATTTTAAAGATGAAAGAAATGACACAGTTTGTTAATGAGGGAACTAAAAAGATGGTAATGATTCAAAGGCAAGTGATGAAAAGGAAGTAAAAGAAAGAATGACAGAATGTGACTGATAACATCCGTTCAGCCAATCACGTGACAATCAAACACAGCCTTTCAAGTTAGCAGCCTTCTAGAAAAACATCATCTGTATCTCAACTTGATAAAAATAGCAAACTGGTGAAGAAGAGTACACCACCCAGGCTCTAGTCAATGGCTAATAATAGGGCAGATGAAACCACTACCCTAGGAGCCTGTGCCTCTTGAGTTACCAAACGCTACTCTAGTAAAACTTTGATATTGGATTATATTAGTTGACTTTCTAATGCTGTGACAAAACAGTATGACCAAGGAAACTGGTAAAGGGAGTTTTATTTGGACTAAAAGTTCCAGGAAGTCCCTAACAGTAGGGACAACACAGCAGCGGGCGGCAGGCATAGCTGCAGCAGCCTGACAATGAACGCTGGGGTCACACTTCTTGAACTTCAAGCAGGACGCAGAGAGGGGACTAGGAATGGCTTGAGGCTTTCAAACCTCAAAGCCCCCCCCCCCCCCCAGTGGTGTACTTCCTCTACAAGGCCACATCTCCGAGGCATTCCCAAAGTGCTGGCTAAGTGTTCAAACGCCAGAGCCTATAAGGGGCGTCTCATTCAAACCACCAGAGACACTGTTGTCTTTTTTTAATTTATTTCTTAATTTTGGGGATAGTGTTTAATATGTATATGCATTTGCTGAAGGAAACAGCCATATTCTATACTGAAAAGCTTTGTAAATTAAAAATAAACCACACACACACACAATGTACCTCTGATCAAAAAGAATAAGATATAATGGATCCCAGCCAAATTCTCGTTGCAAAAACAAGACACACCTGCTTTATTCTGGCAGCTCTCTTTAGTGAGATCACTTCCTTGTGCTGCTTCTTTGAGTCGCTCGGATTTCTAAACAACAGCTCTATAGTCTATTAAAATGTGCTAGCACTTTAAACCCACCCCATTGTTCATCTACCTTGCCTTCAGTGATAATAGCCAGCGTTTACTGAGGACTTCCTTGGGCAGTGTCTCTAAGCTCCCCAGCCGCCAGTCACGCCGTCCTTTTGACTCTAACACTGCCCTGGTGCTCCATAGAAAGAATGCAACGGAGGCTGGTTTCACTCGAAGCCACTGTGTAGATATTTAGACTCGGACCTGTTGCATTTAACCGGCAGTATCTTGTCTTGGCTGGAGAATACTGAAAGACGAGTATGCTAACGCCATTACTACTGCTTGCTGCCTTTGCAGTCAGGATACAGGATGCGCACACTGCCCGGCTGGCTGGTACCGAGGAGCTATCCACAACTGTCAGTGCTCTGTCCCTTACAAACTGAGGGTTACTAGTCCCCTGGTCACCTCTTCTCTTTTACCTCTACAACTGTTTAATATATATAGTCATAAAAAATGAGTCTCACATCAAAACTACTTCAAAACCCAAATCACCGTCAATTGCTTGCTTTCTCCATGAATGGCTCTCCTGCAGTTTCAAACAGCAACCCAAATAAAACACACTGCTCTCCCCAGCCCCCCAAGACACCTTCTTTGTGTTCTCTTGTACTACAGTGAAACTGAAACTAATTTTTCCTGCTTAATGTGAGTCTCTCCTACTGGGTCTGGTTGTGTGTGAACCAGTGTGTGGGAACACCAGTTTTACCCAACAGTAAAGTATCAAGTGCCTCTCTAAGATGCTCTATGCGTCATTCTCCTGCCTCTCAGGATCTTGGGCAAATGCCAGCTCCCTAACGGGCAGCCTGACCATCTCATCTAATTTGTCCCCTTGGCCCTTCCAGTTTTCTTCCCCAGGCTTTATTGATTTTTCTTGAGCACTCATGTCCTACTAATAACCTATGCATTTGACTTACATATCATTTTACAATCTTTTCAGAAAAATTTCAGCTCCAGATTTTTGTTCCCCATGCTAATAGTTTCTCGCCGCTTCCCAGAGCAAGAGGCACAGTTGGCACTTATGCAAATATTTGTTCAGTGAATAAATGAGTCCCCGGAGGAATTTTATAGCAATGAAAGCTATGAACTGCAAGGCTTCTATGAATGGAAGGTGTCACACATCAGTGAAAAATACTTAATTTTTCCCCTGTAACTTGATGTACATTTTTCATGTAGACAAAAGAAGTTAAGGAAAAATTCTAGGGCAATATAGATGCAGATCAGGAGCTGGGGCCATGGCTTAGTTCATAAAGTGATTGTCATTCAAGACTGAGAATCTGAGTTCAAATCCCTGGAACCCATCTAGAAAGCAGGCCAGTAACCCAGTGCTGTAGGGGAGGGTGGAGGTGGAGCTGTGGGTGGAGACAGACAGAGACAGCATCTACCTCAAAAAAGAAGGCTGAAGCCGGGCAGTGGTGGCGCACGCCTTTAATCCCAGCACTCGGGAGGCAGAGGCGGGTGGATCTCTGTGAGTTCAAGGCCAGCCTGGTCTAGAAGAGCTAGTTCCAGGACGGGAACTAAAAAGCTACAGAGAAACCCCGTCTCGAAAAATCCCCCCCCCCCCGAAAAAAGAAGAAGAAGGCTGAGAGCAAGGGAGAAACTACACCCGACATTGACCATTGACCTCTGGCCTCTAAACATACTTCCAGGCATATAAGCGTACAACTGCCACTACCTTCTAAAAATGCAAATTAGCATGACTTGCCATAAATAGAAGCCAACCTTACAAAATGATGTAATGATTGACACACATATCACATACATTCCATTTTAAATCTGCATTCTACTCCTAACACAAATTCTATACTTTAGGGAATTTGGTTCTATAAAGATTTTTATCTAGATGAAGGGTTGCCAGCTCTTTAACCTAATATGAGATTTGTAGAAAACTGGCTCATAGAAATAAATGGGAGACGAAAAAGGGGGTTTAATTGGCTTGTTTCCAGCTACAAGTTGGTGCGGACGGGCCTCTACCACCTTCTTTTCCCCCCCCTCTTTAATTAATTGATTGATTGGTGTGAGTGGTGTGGTGTGCATATGGGGTATGCACTTCTAACACAGTGTGTGCACACACAGGACTGTGCACGAGGAGGCCAGCGCTCCCTGCCGGGTGTCTCCCCAGCAGGGTCTCTCTCCGAATCTGGAGCTCATCCACTCGTCTGCACTGGCTGAGCATCAGCGAGCTACACTACAGTGAGCCTGGGAGACCTGGGTGTGAGCTTTCAGGTACCAGTACTCCAGGTTTTCTAAATAAAGAGTTCTAGGCATTCGGACTCAAGTCTTCACGCTCCCGCAGCAGACAGGATGACCTGAGCCATCTTCCCTGTCCTCAGCTACATTCTTCACAGCCTCTCCATGGCACTGAACACAGGATAAACATGTTTGCCATTCACCCCTCTGGAGCTATCTACCTGCCTCTGAGGCTACCGGATATACCAAACATGCCTTTTGTTTTCTGGCTCTTTTGCCCTTATACCAGCTGCATCTCAAACACATTGTTCTCTGCAAATGTTGCAAGCTTCTATTATCGCCTTTACTTCTGCCTTTCTGCTTTATCCGCTGTTAGTTTTTTTGTTTGTTTATTTTTTGTTTTTGTTTTTTCGAAACAAGGTTTCTCTGTAGCTTTGCAGCCTGTCCAGGCTGTTAGTTTTGTCCTTGTCTGATATTTACACTTCTTGAGCTCCAGAGCAGAAACAGCCTGATTTGTAAAGTTTCTAGGATATTTACTGTTGTGTTTTGACGAGCAAGACACTGCATATGTACTTTGAACTCGACACGATTTCTACAACAAACTGAATGTTATCTTCTGACTACACGGGCACAGGAGCCTGGACAGGGAGATGCTGGTGGTCTTTCTACGTTACGGGGCCCATCTGTTTGCCATCACCTGCTGTCATGACCACCACAAAACTCCATCTGCTACCTCTCCTCTTCCAAGCGAGATTTGACACCGAAATCTGTTAGGTTCTACAGCAGAGTTGCCTAGTCAGCACTGCGTCCCCTTAGTGGTTTTCACTAATTGCCAACTTTCCGGTTTCTTTTGTTTTGTGTTTGCCTCCCGAGAACTTCTCTGAAGTGTGAACCAAGTAACCAATACTGAATCAGGACACTATGGCAGCACCATTCGGCACAAAGGCGCTAAAACGAGCACTCAGATTTAGGAAGTTACAGATGGCAGAATGTGACCTTAGGAGGTTAGCTCTCCTTCCCCGGTTCCTGGTGTTCCCGCCTTTAGGAGAGAATTGAGCACCGGCGTCTCTAAGTCCTACTCAAACAGGGCATCTCACACAGCAAGCCTTTCTTTCCTGTGCTGTTTCCTGACCTCTCTCCTGATAAAAAGGAGTCCCACAAGTCCTACAGTGCGTTTATCTTCCCCTTCTTTCCCTGCCCTGTGCCCTGTTCTATCCTGCACTGAGCTGTGCCTTTCTCTGTTACACAGCCCTTTTCTGTCGCAATGGGTTCTTAAAAGTGGTCCCAGAGCCACTGGCTTTCCTAAATACCTCCCAGAGTGCAGATAGTGCGTTCTCTACACGATAACTCTTTGTTGGCCAAAAGAATGAAGGAACCGAAAGAAATGCGGCAACATAATTTGCTGCGGCCTGCAGGAATCATGCAATGAGATTGCAGCTGATCAGGCAGAAGGCTGATCCACCAGAATGACTGCGTTCTGATGGAGGCAAACCCAGTTCACAAGGCGCTGAACCTACCATCTTTTGCATACGGACTGATTCTTACAGTGGATATCTGGTGAAGCCATAAGCACTCTCCCTTGGTGCAAGATTCAGCAGAATATGGATTATTGGGCACAATCCTTTCCCATGTACTGGTATATTGTGTCATCTCCCTCCAGTCTGTGGGGCTTCCAGTGGGACATTTAGTCAGGCACTCAATAACCTCGGTTCCCACCGTCTAATCTCCGCTCCGATCCCTGAGATACATTAGAGGCCACCTCCCTGCAACTGTCTTCTTCCATTTGGCAGGACATGCAGTCAGGAAAGGGGTCTGTCATAGAGACCACATTGGGGACCTTCAAAGATAAGGGAGGTCCAAGCTCAGAGAATCAATTACCTTTGTTTTGCTTGTGTATATACTCTGGAAACTTTATAGAAGAGGAGAAGAAAAGCAGGAGAAGAATAAAGGAACTGATACAGAAATGTACGTAGTGGAGAATTTATTTTGCCCTCAGAACTAAGTCCCGTGCTTGCTGTGCGTCTTCTTTTGGACCCTGAAGAGGACACTGAAGCTGGCACTCAGAGGTCCCCGATATTTTAGCACTCTGCAGCAAGTTAAAAACAATGCTACAAAATGGAGTTAAATTAAGAAATGTGAGCCAGAGATTAGAGAGATGGCTCAATGGTTATAAGCACTGTCAGCTCTTCCAGAGGACCCAGGTTCGATTCCCAGCTCCTATGTGGTGACTTAGCCATCTCTAACTCCAGTTCCAGGGACCTTACTCCCTCTTCTGGTCTCCTTGGGTAATGCAGACTCATGGTAAACATGCAGGCAAAACACCACACTCATCCAATAAGTAAATCTTAAAACGATAAAAGTAATTTTTAAAATGTGAGCCAGGGTTGTGAATATTTGTAGCTCCGGAAAGTGACTCCATAAAATGAACAGGAGATAAAATAGACATGATAGCAATAGACAGTAAGTTTAATGTGTAAATGAAGAAGATTGCAGAGAGGAAGGATGATGGAGAATAAAGATAGTAAGATGATGCCTGACTTTCATTTTGACCCTGTGTTTGGTCTGTGCAAAGTTATGGAACTTTGCCTCAACTTTATCATCTGTACTATGACGGTATGTAGTTCACAGACTTACTATGAAGATTAAATAGCCCATTACCTCTGATTTGTTCATAAATACCTACCCCTACTACAGCTGGCACTAAAATGTTCCCAGATGTCTTATCCTTTAGGACATAAGAACAGCAATAATAGTGGAAGCTTTTCTAGATGTGTTCAACTCTTATGATTATTACTTTATTATCACTACTCACATCTTATTAGTCAAAAAAAAAAAGCTTAACTTAAAAATAGCCAAAAAGCACGAGGCATTTTAAGGGTACTGGATCATTCCAAGATGCTGTATTTTTCTTGATGAGAATCTTTTAATATTTTCTTGTTTAAAACTCAGAAGAAATATGAACCAGGTGCTGTACCGATCTTCTCGATACAGTTTGCATATGAGGAAGAAAATACGTGAGCATGTGATTGTATAGACCCACACACAAGAAAAAAGACTGATCATAGGTGACAGTTTTAATCACAAACACGTGTTCCCCCACACTTCTGGAGCTGCTGGGCTGAGGCAGTGAAGGATTCAGTGTGTGGTGAAGGCTGCTTCCTGACTCACAGCAGCCATCTTGCTGTGTTTCCACATCGAGGAGGGGTAAAGGAGTTCCTGAAGTCTTTTTTATAGAATCCTATTGAACGATACTACGTATCACTAAAATCTCTACTTCCAAAAACTTGACCATAAGGGTTGTGTTTCGACCTAAATTTGGCAGCAAACAACATTTCTTCTGCAGCAAAGATGAAGACTTCTCCTTGTCATTTCAGAAAGAAACTGATACAGTATTTTTACTTCCTAAGCATCTTCCTTTCCAGGACAATGAAGTCCTTTTTCCAAAAACAGTATTATTAATGGTTAATTGCAGTTACAGGCCTGGATGGACCAGAGTCCTTTCTCAGCCTGTGAATGGGAACATGTTACTCTACCTTCCTAAATAGAAACATCTCCATCAGCAACATAATGATAATAAGGTATAATATTATATAATTATATAAGAAATAATGATAGAATATGTCAATGTCTTTATCCCAGAGGTTACTATAAGAATTATGATCAAGCCAAAGATACCAAGTGTGGTTCATTGTAGAGAATCAGCATAGCACAGCTCATAATGAAAATATAGAAGGAAAATAGTTCAAGTCCCTTTGGGAAGGGTGCGTTTCAGAAAGAGGTTCCGGATTGCTACAATATGAATTGATTGAACAATCAGAGGCATGTTCTATGAGAGGCGAATTTTTGATTGAGCATTGAATAGCCTTTTAAACAAGGTTTTTGCATATCCTGGGATAATGAGACTACCACAATGAGTCTCAGTGCCATCTCTCTCCGTGCTGAAAGACTGCCAATATACAAAATCGTTGCTTGAAATAGAATCAGCTAGGCTTTCAGCGTACCGGGCAAAGAACAACGTATTCTAGGAGGAAATGAGAGGGGGTATTTTGTAGCAGAGATCTGCGACCTTGCGCACCTGAAGGAATACGAAATCTCTAGCATTCCCACGGAAAAGAGAAGGGGCCGCCTCAAGGTCAGCAGGAGCTTGTACAGCATCCTTCCATGACCCCTGCCTTCTGGCTTTTCACTCCGTCCACCACGCATGAAAAATTCAACACTGCAGCAAATCCCAATCATAGCACAAGGTGACTTTACCATCAGCTTCAACAGGAGTGCTTTCTGAGACCCAGGAAGTATTAAAGTAAGTAGTCTGAGAAAGCGTATTTTTTTATAGTTTGGGGGCAGTAGGTGGAAGGTTTTAGATCCTGAAGTGCGGTGGCAAGAACTCCAGGTTTAATAACGAGTGGAGCCCATCTGATTTCCGTGAGCCTCCGAGCTCTGCTTCGGTTCACAGGGTTCCGTTGACAGCTCAGCGAGCTGCGTGGGCACAGCCTTTCACTTCTGCGCAGGCGTCGTGCTCAGAAGCCAAGGAGCTGCTTCCAAATGCCAGGCTCCCCGCTGCCCCTCTCCTAAGACACAGCAGCTCCTGTCCTTTCTTCCCACATTCTCATATTGGCTCCTATGCCTATGGAATTTTTCATGGGGCTGAGGCTGTCATAAACTTTGGTTGCAGACAACCCATTACCAGACCCATCCCCCGATTTGCTCACAGGAAATGTGAGCATAAGGAAATGTTGCAAGAGAAAAGTGGGATGGCTAAAGAAAATGACATAAAAAGGTATTTATTAAGCTCTACAAATGAAAGGTACTAGAGTCTACTGTATCTTGTTTTCATGATTAGATCATTACGCCAGGGAAAGCCAAGAAGCACTGGGTCTGAGTACTGATCAGACCGTAACTACTGAGCACTGGTTTCCCTAGCACTTATAAAAACAGGGACACAGTGACTGAGAGCCCATGGGACAGTACAGATTCTGCTTTCTGTCGTGAGTGTGTCTCTGTGTGTGTTGAGGAGGTGCCATTGAGCCTATCTATGAGAAAGGAGGCCAGTGCGTGTGTGTGTGTGTGTGTGTGTGTGTGTGTGTGTGTGTGTTGAGGAGTTCCGATTGAGCATATCTATGAAAAGGGAGGTTAGTGTGTGTGTGTGTGTGTGTGTGTGTGTGTGTGTTGAGGAGTTCCTATTGAACCTATCTATGAGAAAGGAAGCCAGTGTATGTGTGTGTGTGTGTATGTATGTGTGTGTTGAGGAGTTCCTATTGAGCCTATCTATGAGAAAGGAGGCCAGTTTAGATTTGGCTGTTGAGGCTCTTCGTAAGGTCTCCATCCCCAGCACAAGGCAAGGCAATGGAAATATCTATACTCCTACTGTAGCCAATGACTTCTTTGCCCTTTTCATTTACCTCCAGGAACACCAGGGTAGATCCAATTCGAGACCTGCTGGGATCTCAGGCAATGAAACCCTCAGCGGCACGCCCCAATGTGTTTACTTAGTTCAATTTTATTGCTGGGTTCATAAGATAATCACTTTTCTATACAAAGAATCCTAAAATCATTCTAGAAAAACAAATGAAAAAACATGTGGGTTTTGGGGTACAGAGGGGACACAGTCAATACAGTGCTCGCTAAAACATGAAGAAAGACCTGAATTCAAGCCCCAGAACAGATATTAAAAAACAAACAAAAAACCAAGCATGGAGCCAGGCATGGTAGTACACGACTTTAATCCTAGCACTTGAGAGGCAGAGACAGGAGGATCTCTGTGCATTCGAGACCAGCCTGGTCTACAAAGTGAATTCTGAGCCAGCCAAGGTTACACTGTGAGACCTTGTTTTAAAAACAAAACAACTGAATATGCCTGTAAAATTCTGCCACCAGGAAAGCCGGGTATGAAGGATGCCTAGCTGAATCAATGAAACCCATGCTAACGAGAGACCCTGTCTCAAAGTAAGGGAAAGAGTAGTCGAAGAAGACACCCAACGTCAACCTCTGACCTCCACATGCGTCTACATACATGTGTACCTATGCATATACATCCATCCACATCCACACAGCATACAAATGGTAAATATTAAAATGTCGCATCCTTTCATAAAGAAGAGCATGGCATAACCACAGTGAAGTCTGAACTATGACACACCCCGCTGCTCTCGCTCATTTTCGTCTGTCAGGTGTCTCACGCTCTTCCCACCTTCCCTGCTGATGGGTCTTGTGTGAGTGGAAAATAAAGGCTTTCTAAAGGAACGGTGAAAATGACAGATATCACCTTATCTAGATTTGGTAGAAATAACCCAACAAGACCATCACCTCCCACAGGGCAATGTGGGAGCGTGACAGGCAGGCATCTCTTCATCTTGGCTTATAGCAGCCTCCGTCTGGAATATACCTCCCTCTCCTCTGTCCGTAGAGCCCCAGACATCTGCCAGCATTTGATTATGCCCTGAGAGGTCTGTTATCATCAAACTAGGTAGCAGTCCAGAACACAGGGGGCTGTGGCTGGAGAATTACGAGCTCCAGGCCTGTCTAGACTACACAGTGATAACTTCTTTTTTTTTAATCATTTAAATAAATAAAAGCAAAAAGTTGATGGGTTGAAAAATAAAGGAAACTATTCAATTGCTTTTCTCAATAGAAGAAAGTTCAAACCATCAGTTGTTTTTCCCCACCCTTCTTTTAATTAAGCTTTCTGAAGATCTGCCTCCCTCTTGTTGGTCAGCCTGAGCTACTACGGAATGTCAGAAAAGTAAATGTTTCTCCCTGCTCAGTTTTTTTTTTCCCCCAGTTAGGGTTTGGGCTAAGCCTCTAGTCTTTTAAAATGTGAACTGGTGAGTCACAGACTTAACCTGAAGGAGTTCCCACATCTGATGTTCTCAGTGTCCCACAGTGCACCGCAGCTCAGTGTCCCACAATGCACTGCAGCTCAGTATCCCACATTCGATGTTCTCAGTATCCCACAATGCACCACAGCAGCCTGATCCAGGGTATTTTCAGCATTCACAGACAGCTTGTCATCTCCACCATGACGTTAAAAAATGTCATATTTATAAAAAACATGATGGAAAAATCGAGGACATTAAATGTCTACAGTAAACAGATAATAGTGTGTAAATAAATGTGTGTTGGGTGTGTTCTCTCTTTCACTCTCTCTCACATGTACAATGCCCATGCAACAGGTACCTACATGTGCAAAAAAAAAATCAAACAAAGAAGAAAACTGAGACTGGTTTTGGTACACTATAAACATAGTGTGTGTGCACACACAAGCATGCCTGTGTCACGAGTCTGCACAGAGATTCTTGTTAACCCTGTAGAATGGCTTGATCTCTCCTCTCTCATAGCTTTTATAACGACTAAGGACTTCATCAGCAATTGCCACACTTGCAAGAGATAATCATTCCAATTTTGAACTACCTTAGTATTTGGGTTTCGCCATTGAAACATGCCTGTTAAAGGACATCTCATAGTTAGGGTTGCACAAGTTCTTGCCAAGGACACAGGGTACCAGACATATCCTTCCACTAGAGAATGCCTTGCTGTTGCTCTTGGTAGTGACAACTCTCATCCCAGCTCCCAGTTTACAGGAAGCTTGAGTAGCCAATCTGAGATGCTAGTAAGTCAAAGCAAACTTGGTAACTTATTTTCACGTGACTCTGACCATGACATTCTCCAGTTCAAAGGCCTAACAGCAGGGGTGGGGAGTAGTCTGTTAGTCAATTGTTGCCTAGGCAAGCAAGGGGACCCAAGTTTGATCCCCAACACTTGTGCAGAGGTCAATGTGCTGACAATGTTTATCTGAAAACCTAGCAACGGGAAGGCCTCGACCGGCAGAGCCCTGGAGCTTGCTAGCCAGCGAGTCTAGCTAAGTTGGTGAACCCTAGATTCAGGGAGACACTGTCTCAAAACAAAAGAAAACATAAACAAAAACCAACAATGTAGAGCTATTGAAGAAAGAGAGCCAACATTGACCTCTTCCTTCCACGTGTATACACAAATGTGCATGCTAGGGTACACACACTAAATAAATAAATGAATGAAGAAAGAGAGAGAGAGAGAGAGAGAGAGAGAGAAAGGAAGGAAGAAAGAAGGAAGGGAGAGAGAGAGAGAGAGAGAGAAGGAAGGGAAGAAGGAAAGAAAAAGAGAAAGTCAAGAGTAGTGCTGGCACATCATATATATATCATATATGTGCTATCTAATATATATGTGAATATATAAATAAATAAAATATAAATAAAATGGATGAAGAGACTCCACACCCAAAGCTGGCCACTGTTGTCCTTTTCAAAGCTGCCTTGACTCTGATAAGGTGTTCACTCCCCTTGAGAGGAGAGCACAGCACGGTAAATTATCTTCCATGCTGCTCCGTGCCCCTCCCCTCTCCAGCACAGATAACACCTCTTCAAACTTAATAAAAGTGACTTTTAATTTAGCAGCTGCGAAGACTGAAAGCACTTATTGAGTTCTCGGCATCCCATCTCTCTGTGGAGGCAGTGGATTCGGTCCTGCGGCAATAAGGAAGGAAATTTGATTATCTGAGAAACAATCACCTGTCTGGGGGAAACATGAAAACATTTTTGGTTGATAGCTCCCATAGGACCTGTTGCACACTTTAGAAAGCGATGCGGAAGCCGAGCCAGAGTCCCAATGTCACTCAGGTTCTTCCTGCTTTCGCTGAGTGTCTAGAGACTTCGCGGGGACCACTCTGAAGCGTTTGTTTCCTCCCTTTTCTCGTCAGTGCCAAACAAGAGGCTGCTCGTTCCCTCAGCCATCCTCCCTGGATGAACTAAACGAAGCTCTCAGGATTAACATTCTGCTGCTCCTGGTTTCCGTTCACGTTATTGCGGTCACATTCCTGCTGGGGCCTCGAAGCTGAAGGAGAAGTGGGAATTACCCGGAGCCAAGAAGGTCTTGCTGAAGGAAAGGGTACCGAAGCCTCTCGATTCATCAACAAAGCACATTCTGAGAGGTTTGGGGTTGAAAGAATGAACTGTGTGTAAAAGGCAGTGCAGGGGAGGAGGGGAATTGCAATTCTGCAGTTTGTAAAGGCACCCAGTTTACAATCCTACTCCCCTGAAACTCGGCACAGTGAAGAACATGAGGGATATAATTTAAACTGTCCTAAATTACTAAAAGCAATTTCAGTGGGAACAAATTATTTTGAATTACACACACACACACATGCATGTATGCACACAGGCACACATGTGCACGCACACACTCATACTTTAACACACATTGTTTCAAAAGTCTTCAGATATTAACGACAGCTAATAATTACGACAGCTAATAGATTTTCAACACAGTCATCAGAAAGGCAGATCATAGTCTAAGTCGGGCTGGCCTTCTGCTTAAAGATGGGCAATTTACATTACCACGTCACTGTTGACAAGAGAAAGAAGGCAGGGCCCGCCACACAGGCTCTCCGTGGAAGCAATCTTGACAGTGCAACAATGTTGTAGATACATGCGGCTCAGAGCAACTAAACAAAGGATAACCCACGCCTGTAGTTACTCCCAAAATAAACCCAGTGGTCCCTTCAAGAGATGGAGCTCTCCTGAATTCTTTGTCTTCCTGAAGTACATACAAAGTAGCACAGGGAAGCCCAGAAACTACAAAAGATAACAGCGGAAGAGCCTGAGCTTCGGAACAGGGCGGGAGCAGGACCAGGGTGGTCTCTCACTTCCACCACATACGAACGCTGTGATAACCTCTAAAGAGCTCTCACCCATCTCTGTCTCTCTCTGTCTCTGTCTCTGCCTCTCTCTCTCTCTCTTTCTCTCTCCCCCCACACACCTCGATGCTTCTTTTAAACCGATGTGTCACAGAAATTTCAAACCCGTGTTGCTTGCCTGACAAATGATTTTGACACGAAGAAGAATCTGAAAAAGCCACCGGGAACAGTGGCCTCAAGTCGCTCTGAGACTAGTGGAAAAGTCACGGATTTTCCGAAAGTTCATAAGGATGGTGGTACTGACACGGATGGCTGAGTAATCTATACAGTATGGCCCTCTAGGACAGACTGGAAATGAATGTAAATGAAACCTTTTTTCTTTAAAGGAAGCTGGGTTTGTGGTGCATGCCTTAAATTCCAGAATTTGGGAAGCAGAGGCAGGTGGATCTCTGTGGTTTCAAAGAGATATATCCAGTATATCCGCTAGTTCCAGGCTAGCCAAAGCTTATTAAGTTTTTTTTTTTTAAAAAAAAAATGGTATCAAATGAAAGAGAAGATTCTTTTGCCTGAAAGATCAGTTATGATTTCTGGCTGAGGAGAAGTCCTTTCCACTTGGAAAGGACTCAGAGAGAGGACGTATCTGACGTCACAGCCTCTCCCTCAAAAGTTGCCCTCAGAACCGCAGATGCCCTCAGTCTGCACCTCTGGACCTCATCTCGACAGCACACTCCTTTCCAGCCCCCTGCTCCGATGCTGCAGTGGGCAGTCCTGACTTTTCTCTTTCCCTCAGCGTCAGAAGATAATGGATTATCACCGTTGCTAGTGCGCATGCGCGCGCACAAAAGCCAGAGTCATTATGCCCACGTAAGGTCAGAGGACGACTTTCAGGAGTCAATCTCTCTCCCTCTTCCACTAAGGATTTTAACGGAGTCCGGTTGCTGTGTTTTTGTGGCAAACATTTTTACCCAGTGAGTCATCTCATTGGCTGGATTTTTGTTTGATTTTTTTTTTCATTTGTGCGATGGTGCCCAGGCTGGGCTTGAGTTCATGAACCTCCTGCCTCAGTTTCTTGAGTAATGGAATTTCATTTGTGAACCACTGCCCAGCTCTTCTTCTCTTAGGCTGTGTGGCCCTGGGCAAAGGCCACTCCCACAAATTCCTGGAGCACTCCCGGCTGGTCTTCAGTCTGTCATTATCCCTTACCACATGTGTTTTGTACAGTTTCCTATTTGGATCCCCCACAAAATTATAGGCTCATTAAGGGCTAAGGTTGTGCTTCCCCTGCTGGCCGCTAATTCCTCAGTAATTGCACCATGCAAGCGATCTCGGGTGTGTTCGGTAAACAATCTTGGTATTGCTTACATGAAGACATCTTGTTAGAGCTAATCAAAATGTTTTCTTCAGAAAAATGGACCTGTGCAATATCCTAAGCTTTCTATTCAACTTAACATCCTTCACTAAGGCCTTGATTTTAAAGAAAGAGATCGGAATAAGAGATAGCATGATTGCTTATCCCTTTAGTTGTGAAAACTCTGCTTTTGAGCACCTGGGATTGTTATGTTGCTGAATAAACTCCAATCCATTCCCCTTAATCTCAGAAATTAGCTCTTTTTAACAGCAGGAATATAAAAAGAAGTGTTTCTGCTATTTTGAAAGTATAAGGAAAGCTTAAAGCAATGGTTCTCAACCTGTGGGTAGTGACCCCCTTTGTGGGGGGGGGGTCAAAAGACCCTTTCACAGGGGTTGCTTAAGACCATCAAAAAACACAGATGTTTACATTATGATTCATAACAGTCGCAAAGTTACAGTTATGAAGTAGTAGCAAAAATGATTTTATGGCTGGGGTCACCACTCTATGAGGAACTATATTAAAAGGTCACAGAGTTCGGAAGGTTGGGAAACACTGGGTTGAAGAGTTTAGATTTTACTTACTCGTCCAATCATCCAAAATGTGTCTGCAATGCAGGAGAGGTCTAAGAACTGGGAAGACAGTTGGAACGAAGAGAGGATGCTAGGGATGGGCAATAAACATGTAAACCAGTACTAGCCAAGAAGAGCATTTCACAGTAAATACTATAAAGCATAAAATGGGAACACATATCCTTGTACCCATAGACTAACGCCACCCTCACGGCTCATCAGAGATGCTTCTTCATGCAGCAGATGGGGGTTGATACAGAGACTCACATCGGACAAAGTGCCGAGAATGAGTGACCGCAGAGTGCTTAGTCCTAAAGGGACACTGATGTCACACCCTTTTATCCCCAAGGTTCAAGGAGCATCAAAGGACAGAGAGTAGGAAGTTTGTGAGAGTCAGAGACTGGGAGCAATAGCTATGAAATAATGTCTTCTTGCTGGGTGGTGGCGGTGCATGCCTTTAATCCCAGCACTCAAGAGGCAGAGCCTGGCAGATCTCTGTGAGTTTGAGGCTAATCTGGTCTACAGAGTGAGTTCCAGGACAGCCAGGACTATTATACACAGAGAAACACTGTCTCAAAAAACGAAGAAGAAGGAGGAGGAGGAGGAGGAGGAGGAGGAGGAGGAGGAGGAGGAGGAGGAGGAAGAGGAGGAGGAGGAGGAAGAAGAAGAAGAAGAAGAAGAAGAAGAAGAAGAAGAAGAAGAAGAAGAAGAAGAAGAAGAAGAAGAAGGCGAGAGAGAAAGAGAGCGGGAGGGAGAGGAAGGGAGGGAGGGAGAGAAGAAGGGAGGGAGGGGTGGAAAGAAAAAAATATAAATCTGTTGAAAGCTTTCATGAATGCCAGAAATCCCTCCCCCCATCTTCTTTCTCTCACATAGAACCACCGTTTATTCAGGAAATCACATCACCTGGTCAGAGGAGCAGAGCCCTGGATGCAGAGGTATTGCGGCTTCTTTTCATGTTTTATCATTCAATAAAGCCCAGAAGTCAAATGTTAGGGAATAAACCTGATTGATCCATGGAGCAACAGAGCAAAGATCATTTCACCCTCCCTCTTCCCCAACTTTCTGGTCAAAAAGACTGCGCATCTATTTAGCCCCTCCTTTTTCTCTATGTCCTTCTATCTCCTTTGAGTCAACCAGAAAACTCTATGGTCCACTCCATGGGTGGTCCTGGAGTGAAAACACAAACAAATCTCCCCTTAAGAGATTTGTATCTTTAAGAGGTTATACATATCCATGCATTGCTGTTTCTCTTGCCCAGTTTCTTAGTATTTGGGAGGTAGAGGCAGGCAGGTGGACTCGAAGTTCAAGATCATCTTCAGATACATAGTAAGCTTGGGGTCAACCTGAGCGGGTGACATGAGTCTCTGCTTAATAAAATAAAATAATAAAATAAATAGATGAAATGCTACCACCGCTGGCTTATGCACTTCTAGGGATGGAGGCCAGGGTGTCTTGTGTGCCAGGCAAATGCTCTAGAAACTGAGGTGCATCCTCCATCCTCATCTTTCTTTGTCTTTATAATCTCTCTGCCACCTGACACATTTCCTTTAATAAATTTTAATCTTCAGACATGGCTGACTTTCATAAGAGAATGATTTTCGGTGGAAGCATCAGAACTTGGTTCTCCCCTGCCCTGTTTTCTTTGTTGATTGTTGTGCTTTGTCACTGAAAGGAAAGAGGGTTTGTATTCTTGTTTCCCCTTTTTTGGGAAAGCAGGGTTGGGGAGGGTGGTGGCTTGTTTGGTTTGAGACAGGATCCTACTATGTAGCCCTGGATGTCCTAAAACTCACTCTATAGATCAGGCTGACCGCAACTCACAGAGATCCATCTGCTTCTGCCCCCCAGAGTGCTAGGACTCAAGGTATGCACCACTGCACTAAGTCTCTTCTTTTGATTTTTATTCTAAAGAGAGAATTAGCCTAAAAACAAAAACAAAACAAAAGACTGGAGGCTTCAGGGAGTGGCAGTCACTTGGAAGCACGGGACTAGGAACATTCCTGACCTTGCCGACCCTGCTGACCCTGCTGACCCTGCTGACCCTGCCCTGCATGTGATGACTGTGTGGATAGGCAGAAGACCCTCAGAATGTTCCAGATATAGATCTCAGTAAAACCACACATTCAGCCCACCAACACATCTTCAGAGAGGCTGGTCTGAGCCTGCTTTTATGTTTCAGATACAAAAGCTGTCCCAAGCCACAGTGGCTCACAGCAGTCAG
Organism: Microtus pennsylvanicus; assembly: GCF_037038515.1. Classification (NCBI taxonomy): domain Eukaryota; kingdom Metazoa; phylum Chordata; class Mammalia; order Rodentia; family Cricetidae; genus Microtus; species Microtus pennsylvanicus. The sequence goes on from NC_134598.1 coordinate 16,423,325, forward strand.
GTATGCCATCCAAAGTGACGTGCTGCAATTCACGGCCTTGATCACAATCCTGAGGGCCCCCTGAAGAGCAACGAGGATTCATTTGAGCTTTCTGTTTAGCTAAATGTGTAGTTTTGCTTCTGGTAATTAAATCATGTACCCCAGGGAGCGGAATAGCTTGTCTTACCATCCAGCTGGGAGCTGTCAGAGGGTAGATGCTTGATGTCATGGTCCTTGGCTTTCACTAGGTTTATATCATCTGTAACAACCTCTGCTGTCTAAGAGAATTTCCTGCCTTGCCCAGATTTGGGGCTTTCAATTCTGTCTCAGTACATTTCATGGAGCAATACAATTTTGGCATCCTAAAACAGCTTTTATTCGGATCGTCATCCTACTATCAATTTTAGAAGAAAATTTACACAACTGAGATATGAGTTTAGTTAAAAGTTCACCAGATTCTGGTATGATTAAACACTAACATCTTAATCAAGATGCTGATTAGAGGATCGATATACTACATTTTGGAATTTGTGTATAAGCTGTTCTCCTGGATGGCAGGCAAGTCTCATTAGAGATTGATAAAAAGGTATATCCAGAAACTTAAGGCAGAAAAATAAAAAGGTTATCTTGCAATGAACAAACATCTTAATCTTAGAATTAGAATTTTAAGTCCAAGTTTCACATTTTAATGGGTATGCTGGTATGTGACGACTACAATTAGCTGAATTTATCTGAAAAGGAGAATTGTGTCTTATATAGAATTTTAAAATAAAATAAACTTTATTATTATGTAGATAGCAGGGTAGGTTTTTTGAATTAATAAAATTGTTATTTATATCACATTTAGTGATATTCTTTTAATTTTTGTAGTGCTAAGTATTGGGACCCAAGCCTTCAATCACTTGAGGTAAGTGTTCTGCATCCTCGGGCTTCATCACACATACTTGTACAAATAATTAGCATATTCTTTATATTGTCCATTTTTCTCTAAATAAAGGAGGCATAAAATAACTAAATAATCAAAGTATAACTTTCTTTGTCTAGATCAGTGGTTGGTTTTAAACCTTCCTAATGCTGAAATATTTTAATACAGTTCCTCATTTTGTGGTGGCCCCCCCAACCATAAAATTATAACATTGATGCTTCATAACTGTATTTGATACTGTTATGAATTTCACACTTGTGAAAACCTCAGCATTGATCAAGAGATAGATATGTATTTATTAGACACGAGCTACAGAGTTGTCTATTACTAGAGTGAATACTAGAAATTATTTAAGTTTATTTGACATTGGAAAGGTCTGTGCCACAGTCATAACCTTAGAATACATCCACAATTTGACAACTTCCACCCATCCCATCAGCTGCTTCTACTAGTGTGCCACTGCCTAGCTCATTCATAGGTCCGGGTGGATGGATGAACCATTCTTCAGCCACACCAGACGAAGAGGCTAGACGCAAAGGATGCACAGAATGTCCTTACCCTGAGCTGCACACTTTACAGGTTATTAGTCTTCACCTAGCATAGCTTTGTAAGTGTAACAAGAACAGGGAAGAAGATAGGAAAGCAGAAAGGACGAGAATGTTTCTGAAGCTTAAAGTAGCTGGCATCTTTGCTTCATTTGAAATAGTCTTTTTCCAACAGTGAACGTTCATTGGTGTTGTCAGAGTTTTCACCATTTGTTGACCCAGGTTTCTGTCCTGCCCAGTTCCCACAGTCATTAAATCCCAAAGAAATCACACAGAGGTCGACATTAGTTATAAACTCATTGGTCTAGTAGCTCAGACTTATTAACTCTTATAACTTATATTAGCCCATTATTCTTGTCTATGTTAGCCACATGGCTCTGTACCTTTTTTGGAGAGGCCGTCACATCTTACTTACTCCATGTCTGGATCACGAGTGCAGAATGTGCTTCCCTCTTCCCAGAATTCTCGTTGACCTGCCTCTACTTCCTGCCTGGTCACCCCCCCCCCCTATACTTCCTGCCTGGCTACTGGCAATCAGCATTTATTTAAAATATAAGTGACAGGGTACAGACCATTGTCCCGCCGCACATTGGGATGGTGGTCAAGTTCCCAAAAGGCCACAGATCATCTCATCAGTCTTGTAGAAGGCCAGTAGCAACTATGCATCCGTTGTGCTGTTGGATCTGGCCTCTGAAACGTCATGCTCGGGTTTTGTCAAGGTGAAAGTCTCTTGGAATTTATGCCCTGGCCTCTGAAAGCGTCTGAGTACAGCTTCAGTGACAGAACCATTGGTAACCAATGCGCAGGCGCAGTCCAGCCTCCAACGCTACGGTGCACAGGGCCATACAAAAGCCACTGCCTACATGTAAGGCAATGTGTAAGGACCACAGTTCAGGGAGAATTAAAAAGGAAGGGGCAAATGGAGAGAATGTTATAAAGAAAGACAAGAAAAAAACATTGTCCATTTTCAAAGTGGAAGGGAAAAGAAGGGAAATCAAAAACTGTTTTCCTTAGGGCACTGAAGAAATAGTAAATATTCCAGCGCCATTACTAACACAGAGAATTAGGAGAGCCACAGAAGGGCTAGGATTCTGACTTAAGAGACATGAGGGGTCAAACCAGTGTCTCATTGGTGCATGGAAGATGCAAAATAAAACTCAAGGAACAACAGTGGTGTTTACACCCAGATATCAGCAGACACTGAGGACTTCATGCGTCCTGCAAAGGAGAAGGTATAAAGATTTGCTCTTCCTTAGGCAGCTGAGAATACATGTTTCATAAATACTTAAACATCTATCAGCGGGGAGGCGTAGGCATGGGAGAAAGCAGTGCCTACTGCTATTCGGTGAGTGTGCCAAGAGGGTCAGCTGGGTCAGCGATGTGTTTAAAGACCAAGGGGAATTTGAAGGCAGATGACAAGATGATGAACACAGTGGAAAGGAATTAAAGCAGCCGGTGATAAATTGAAGGGAATTTGAAGGAGGATCCTTTGGTGATGGTCCTCCAGGGACTGGGCCAGGGACACCTTATATTTCACATCCAGCTCAGCCTGAACAGATGGCACAGACAAGACACTCTTCCTAGGAGGTTTCATCTGGATTTATAACCTAGTCAGTCTGACTTCCTATTGCCTCCAGATGGACTCAGGGCAAAGCCCATTTCTGTTCCCAGGAGAAACAAAGAAAGCTCATTACCAAGATGTCTGGAATGGCCCTGCGTGCAGTTTTCTGGAAAACCCGTGAATTAGCTGTACAATATGTTGTGGCGTATGATCTCTCCTAACTGCAGAGTCAGGATTTACTGTATGACAACACAGCCATATTTTAAGTGTGATAAATGGTGTCAAAATGGTCAGGCTCCGGCATATTAATATTTGTGCTTAAAACCCAAGCTGAAAAAAATTATCTTCACTTCAAATATCCAGATGGGTTTTCTCTAAAGATAAAATTAACAGACTTTCTTAATTTTCAAATTTTGCAAGTCACAAACCAAACTTTTCTATACACATCTCTAGAGGAGAACAAAGTCTTCCCTAGTATACCTTAGAGGTTTGAAATAATGCTTGATATTAACACAGTTCCGTTCTGGACAACAAGTCCAACATCCACCTCTTGTACAGTTCTTCTTCATTTTTATGTTTGTGTCCTGAATTTTACTGTCGCTGCTTTGAGCACTTTATCATATTTTACTATACTGTAAGACACGTTATAAATGTATAAATGTAACTGGAGAAATAAGACTATGAATTGATTAATTATAGTCCAGAGGTAATAATAATGCCTTTTCTATTTTAATAGAAGTACTTCTTTCACAGACATAATTCTTATGCCTAGGCAATGGCCTGCATTTTCCAGAGCTGTACCTGGTCGTCACCAATTAGCACTGTGTTGAATTAGCCCTTCTCCTTTCCCAGTAAAGGTGAGTGGCCAAATCAAGCACAGGAATGTGGTTGGGCTCCGAAAAGAAACTAGAATGAGCCAGATTTTACCCATTTCCCTTTCTGTGCATACAGTTGGTCACTCTTTTCTCCAAAGCTTAGCTTTCTGTGCTTTGAGTCAGCACATGAAACGCAGAGACCATAACCTCTGACCTGCGTGTTGGTGAGCTATACGTGCTATGAGAACCTAGTCTGCCGAGTAGTAAACCTATTGCAGATTTGGCCACAGGCCAATTAGACTTTAAAAACTTAATTTGCTTTTAAGAACTACAAGCATAACTATTATTTGCATCTACTTGAATATTTTTATTAAAACCATCATTATCTTGGTGAGGTGAAGCACTCTGGTTAGCTTCAGGAGACTTGACGGGGGAAGCGGGTGAGCAGGAGGACATGTTTTGGAAACCGCAAGCTATGTGGTCTGAGCTAATTACTGGTTGATGGAGGGAAAGTTAAAGCTTAAGATTCTTGGTTGTTGAAGAAAATAGTTGAATCACTAACTTTGCACCTTTATGTTTGTGTTCCTCCGCTGCAGAAACCAGACGGAGAGGACTCATCTTCCAGGGCCCCCTGAAGCCACTGGAGACCCTGCTGCTCAAGTCTGGCGTATAAGTGGATAACAGTTGACTGGTTCTGGCTCTGCTGTCCCCTTGGTGTCTGGCAAGCTTGAAGGATGATGTACAAAAAGAGAAATGGAAAGTCGCACGCTGCTTAAGCTTAGAATTCCTGTTGCACAGGCAAATGACTTCTTTCGTGCATAGGAGCCACTTTGTGGTATTCTTCTGGAGTTATCACCTGGACACAACCCATTGGATATGGCCTTCTTAACTCAACACACTGGGAAATGCAAGGCTAAGCCCAGGTGCCTAAAAGGAGTTAAGTTTTACTGCAAATCTTGGGTCCTTGCAAGGGCTGATGTTATGATACATAACATCAGCAGGTCTGCAAGATGCCCAGGTACCTGATTGAACACTATTGTTAGCTCTGCAAGGACCCTTCTGGAAGAGCTGCTGAGTGCATGCGCTGGTTATAACAGCTAGCCTGTCTTAGTAAGGGTGATCCTCATCCAACCATCTACAAACCAGAACAGAACTAAGGGGCAGATTAAGAGGGTACCCCCTCATGCCTACCCTGAGAGCTAAGAGCTGGCATTGGACTCAACCTGGAGTGGCATCATGAACCCACTCACCGCCCATCTCAGAAATGCTCGGTCTCTATACCCACGAGGGGCGAACCTTTCTCTCTCACATACATGCATACTTCGACTTAGATAATCGTAGATAATACATACATATGTAATTTCCAGTTGCTTTGGAGGATACTGACCCTCTGAGGGGATCTGGATAATATGTCACCTTCATCCTTACCTTGAGGGTGGATTAAGTTACGGATCCTGAGATGGAAGATTCTTCTGGGGAGACCAAATGTAGTCGCAACAAGCTTCATAGAAAGCAAATGGGAAGATGAGAGGCAGGGGCAGAAGACATGGAAACGGAAGCAGAACTCAGAAGAACGAACAGATGGCCCACTCCTGACACGGAACATAGACTAGCAGACTGAGGCTCGGTGCTAACTAAAACATGAAAATGGGTCTTCCGCAGCACTCCCAGGAAGAGGACCCATTTTAGACTCTGACCTTCATAATGTCAAAATAATAAACCTGAACTGTTTCCCTGCAAAGCCTATGGTAATTTGCTACAGGGAGTGTAGGAAACTAACACAGCTGTATTGTTGCAAAAATCCCCAAGGAATTACACAATCTCTAAATACTCCTAAATCTATTTGAGACACCGCAGGGCAATTGGGAGGCTATACCCTGCCGGTAGATTTCCTCTGTGATCCAACGAGACAGGCAGTGTAGGCATACCGGCAAATCTGGACTCTCTTATCCAAGCCTGATTTTTTATTTTTAAACTCAGCTACCCACAGGCTTTGTGACTAGGCTGCATCCACCGAGTAGAGACTTCACTTGTGTGACATCTAATATAGCACTCTCTGGAATGCATGATTAATTCTTGCAGATCAGATATTAACTCATTATCAGATTTAGAGAAGGAGGCTACGCAATTAGAAAACAGCCCTTTTCAGCACCCTCTGCCAGACTATTTCCCTGCCAGATCATTGCGCTCTGGGAAACAGCACGTGACCTTACCCAAGGCAAGTTGGATCTCATGAGCAATCGGTTCAAATAATTGCATCTTTATTATTGACAGCTCCCCGAGGAATTCTGGGTCTCGCGTTCTGCCCCGAGACTGCAATTCATTAAGGTTTTTCATCTTGAGCCAATTTTAATTAAACCATGCTCCTTTGCTCTTCGTGTCCCGTAGCTCGGTTTTCTCAGCAGGTCCTAGTTACTGTAGAAATCCAGCTGTCAAGTTAATCTGACATCCCTGCTCCCTGTGGTCACTGCAGGAAACTTCCCTTTGGGTTTACATTAAAATTTCAGACAAAGTAACAGTACAGTCAAAAGGCAAAGATTAAGAAAAAGCAAGATCAAGTTATCTTCTTTTAATGTAAGATGCATTTTACATGCGAAGATGCAGATAGGGTAACATTGAGTAGGAAGAAAAAAAAACAGTCTGCAAGCAGAAATGCTGACATGCCTAATATCCATCAGGAAAGCATTTGCCATACAAGTTGGAAGACCTGAGTTCAAATCCCCAGAAGCCATGTAAAAAGCAGGATGCAGTAGCATGCAGCGGTCACCCCGGCATTACATGCATCACATGCCGTGCATTTTGGGCATAGGGACAAAGGTACCTAATGCAACCAACAACCAAGACGACCTTTGCAGCTTTGCAAGCTGCTGACGAACGTGGCATTGGGCTCAAACTGTCAATACAGGTACGAAAAGGAATCACCAGGTCTATGACTTGCTTGCTTGCATTAATATCAAAGTTTACTAGAAATTGGTAGTAACCAAGGAAATAGAAGTAAACAAATATACCAACAGAACATAGTGGAAAGGGACAACAAATGCCTTTGTGTGCAGAACACTTGACAGTCAATGAAATAGGTACTGAAGAAGCCTGGAGAAAACTCAGTAATGAATGGCTCTGACCATCCAGTTGGAAACAAAACAGGATCTTAATTCCCTGCCTCCTAACACACACAAAATCAATTTCTGGGAGACCTCACAACTGAAATATGACACACAAAACTTTAACTTTCTACAGCAAGACATATAGAAGATGTTTTCAGGAGCTAGACTCTTTCCTCCCCTTTTCTCCCCTTCCCTCCCTCATCCTTCCTCTTCTCTCCTATCCTTGTTTCACCTGGCCTCTCCTTCCCCCTTCCCTTTTCCTTCTCTCTCCTCTTCTCTCCTCCCTTTCTCCCACCTCAATCCCTTCTTCTTTTATTTTCTCTTATCTTCCCCTCCCTTCCCCTCCTACTTCCTCCCCTCCCCTCTCTCTCTCCCCTCTTCTCCTCTCCCCTTTCCCACCCCTCCTTTTCTCTCCTATCTGTTTCTCCTAGCCTCTCCTTTCTCCCCTTCTCCCCCCCCCCATTCCTCTCCTCTCTTCTTCTCTCCTTCCTCTCTTTAATTGAGAAGATCTCAGTACTGCCTGGTTTTGGCTGGACCCACAGTTACAATGAACATTACCAAGCCTGGTCATCTAAGCTGCTTCTTAAACAGGACATGAAAGAACCTTCCCAGAGATCAAAGATGACACAACGTTGGGCTGACATTCCTGTTGAAACTTCTTTTTATCAAGACATTTTTAGAATACGGAAATTGGAGATGGCATTTGCTTGCAGATCACATAACATTAAAGGATGGCATCTAAAAGACATATTTCAAAATTCCTCAGACCACTAAGGCAAAGAGGGACTGGAGAGAGTAGTGAAAAGGAGTCGCTGCTCTTGGATTTGGTTCCCACATGGTGAGTCACAATTGTCTGTAACTCCAGTTCCAGGGAGTCTGACGCCATCTTCTGGCCTCCCCCGGCACTACATGCACACAGTGTGCTTACAGGCATGTGGCCAAAACATACTTGTAAAATAAAAGTGATTTTTAAAAAGTAAGACAAAGATTAGGCAATATGGTAAAAAGATAAGCAAGAGAAGTAGATCTCTAAATGTATGTAAATCCAACAAAGAATAATCATCTTCCTTAGGAAAATGAAAAATTAGCACTTAGTTGTGATACCATTATACAGCCACTCAGTGGCTTCAAGAGGATTATTACAGAGCATGGGGGCTCTGATATATTGCTGGATGCAATATAATTTGGCAGAATCCCTTTGGAATACGATGGTACACTAGGTTAAAAATATGCAAAACCCAGAACCAATGACCCATCGCTTCTGCTCCTAGCTATGTGCCCAATGCAAATGCATGCACCATTTGTCAAAGCTGGACACAAGGAGTTTATATAGTTCAATATAACCTATAATAAGCAAAAGCTAAAAGCATCTCCAGTATGTATAGACTGTAAAATGAATAAATGTTCAATATACATATAATAAAATAGCATACGTTAGTAAAATTTAATCAACCTCAGCTTATTCAACAGTACTGGAGAATGTCATGAATATACTCATCAAAGGACATCTTCTAAAACTATGTATAATGATATCATCATGCTTAGGAATATATTGTTATGTATAAAACTGTATAAAAAGAAAAAAAACAAAAGAATAATCAGAGCTTGAGAGATGGCTTACAGATTAAGAAAATTGTTGCTCTTATAGCGGACCCAGGTTCAGTTCCCAGCACTCACATGTTGGCTCACGACTGTCTGTAACTCCAGTTCCAGGGTAGTCGATGTCTTCTTCCAGACATGCAAATGGTATAACATCCATGTAGACAAAATACTCATACACATGAAATAAAATTAAATATGTTTTACAAGGAGAAATTACCATAAAAGTTATTATAGTGATAAGGAAACAGAATGAAGAGGATTGTGGATATAGGAAATCACACTGTTCATGCCCAAGATGATGGATCCATCGGTTTTCTTTGTAATAGATATATGAACTTGATTTTTTTCATTTCAACCTCTTTCTTCTCTGTGTTATTTAATATTCGGGAGATTTTATTTTTAAGGAAGGGGACATGGAAGTCTATCCATTCATTTTCAAATGCTACAGAAAGATCAAATAGAAGTAAGAAGATCAATCAGCCTTTCAAAAGGTAACCTTTGAGAGTCTGAGGCAGTCCCTTGAGCAACTTTGGAGACGTGAAGGAGACAAGAGGTCAAGCCAGCAGGGGTCAAGAATTAGCGACAAGTATGAGGATAAGAAGCTAGAATCGATACCTAATCTGGAGGGGAAGGAAGGAAAAGGGAGGTGTGAGCAAGAAGGGTGGCCATGTCTGGAGTGACAGGGACTGACACAGCACTTGCGAGCGAAGGAAATGAACCAGTCCAAAGGAAATCTGAAGGTTATGATGAAGTGAGGCGATGTTTATTGGATTAATATCCCCTGCGTTGCCATGGTCCAACTCTTCCACCCCAGCTGTGGCCTCCTGTGCTTTCCCCAACTCTCAGCAGAACAGGAGGGAAATGAGGAAGAAATGAAAGAAACTAAAGGACCAAGACAGCGCACAGCTTGCGTAGCCTAGCAAAGGCTTCCCGGGCTGGCGTACCAAGGAGGCAGAGGGGCACAGTCTCACCGTGCATGAGAGATGAACATTGGGAAATGCACGAACTAGAGAGTTGAAGGTTTGGATGGGGAATGTCTTGTTTCCACCTTGGATTGCTGTAAGAAGCAACAGTTCCACTAACAATGAGGCACTGGGGGAAGGATCAGGCAGACATCCAGCAAACCCCGAAGGGCAAATGGGAGGAGGAAGCTTCAAGAATCCCTTGTGCTGAGCGGTAGCTGTAATGAATCCTGACGCACTGGTTTTTCCAAATCATTGCCAATAGATTTAAATGGTTTTTTTTTTTTTTGCCACCAATAAGTATGATTTATCATTTAGCTTGATTTAATCACTTCATGAACATATATCAAACATCACATAATACTGAATAAATGTAGAGTTGTCAATTAAGAATCCAATAAAAGGGACTGGAGAGATAGCTTGATTGGTTAAGTTATTGCCATGAGATATTGCCTCACAAGGGGCTAAATTTGATGCCAGGATGCATGAACAAAGTCAGGCATGGTGCTGCATGCTTGGCATCCAGTGATGGAAAGGTAGAAACAGAAAGATTCCTGGGGCGAGCTGGCCTGTGAGCCTCACCAAATGGGTAAGTTCCAGGCCAGGAAGAGAGCCTGTGAACATGGAGAACAGCTCTTAAAGCAACATGGAGCAACAGCTAAAGTTGACCTCTAGTCTACACACACACACACACACACACACACACGCACATGCACATGCATGCACACGCATGCACTTGCAACCACCCTCCAGGGACATGCACACATATGCAGGCACACACACATAAAATATAAATGCCCCAGGATGGAGAGACCACTCGGTGGATAATAGTTCATACTGCACGTGCCCAGGACCTGAATGGTGACTTCCAGCTTCATATCAGGGGGCTCACAGTCACCTGTAACACCAGCTCCAGGGCCTCTGACCCTCTGCCACCTCCATGGGCACCTGCACTTGTCTGCATCGAGCCCCTACTCCCAACATATGCATAATTAAAAATAATGAATCTTTAAAAGATATACAAATACAATAAAAATCTGGGTGTACAGGAGTATACCTGTGCTCTCAGCATGTGGGAAACAGAGGCAGGAGGATCAGAACTACACGGCCAGCTACGCAGCAGGTTGGACTATGTGAGACCCTGTGCCAAAGGCTTAAAAAACTGAAAAGTAAAAATAGCAACACTTAAGAGATGCTGCTGAAAGAGCAGGGAAGCTCGTCAACGATTCCGCTACCATGGCTACCGTGGGTACCACTCAGCATCTCCCTCCATAGCTCTTCAGAGTGGCAGCCCTGATTTTCTTGTGTGCTGTTTGATGGCTAACCACACATAGCTCAGTTTCTCTTGGGGTTGCTGCAGAACAAAGGCAGTCTTCCTTCTGATGTTGCTGCACCCACCAAGGGATACCCAATGCCCACCAACGGCATTCGGTATGACAGGTCCCTTGACTCCAGGCCACCCTTGGAAGACACCATAAAGACCCTCCCAACTCTGCAGCTCTTGGGCCTTGTCTCGACTCCCTCCACCCCCAGCTTCTCCTTTGACCTCGGAGTTTCTCAGACTCAGCACTATATTATCCGTTGAGCGGGCTCATCCGTTATTATGATGGCCACACTGTGTATTATAGGGTATTCAGGAGTGACCTTGGCCCCCACCTACCAGATGCCAGTATGTCTCGAGACATTGCTAAATATATTGCAAATCATGACGCAATCCTGTCTGCTTTATTCCCCACAGGTGTTGATCCGAAGAGCAGTCCCAGTAAACTTCCTGTGCAGAAACCACTGGCTCTCTGGAGCCTCCCAATGAATGGGCCACTTAATAAAATATGAGTATTTATTTATCGCAAAATTATACCTGCATTATCGTAATTATATTATGAACTCTATAAAAACAAAAAACAATTTAAGGTGAGATAAAAATAAACGTAATTAGTGGGTCTGGCATTTCCTCTACTTCCCAAAACAATGTTTACTCGCCCTTCCCAGAGATCCTCAGCACCTCCCAGAGATCCTCAGTTAGCATTCCAGAACAGAGCCCTGGGAACTGGGAGGAAAAAACACAAAGAATCTAGGCATGACTTAATAACTTCGGAGTCAGGGGGAAAGGAAGGAAGAGTTTTAGCAAAGATTTGGGGGAGTTTTATAGTCCTGAATATCAAGATAGAAAAAGTCACCGGCGACGACATCAGATAGAGAGAAGATATAAATAGTGCCACCCAAGGGCACTCCATGGCTAGCCAGCACAGGACTGGGCATGTTGGAGGACACTTAGAACTATCCATCATTTTTAAATGCAACAGAATCTTCAAAACAGACAAGTATCCATAGATTGCAAAGATACGAGGTAGCCACGAACCAAAGTTCAGAAGAGATTTTGTTTTACTGTATCATTACCGGACTAAAGGTATATTCTTGGTAAAATAGTATCACATTGTTAGAAATAAAGGGACCCTCCTCACGTCCACACAGACTTGCAGGTGATTATAGTAAGAGATTGGGTTCACCAGTGCATTCCTGGATGGAGCAGTAAAAACAGAAGCTTTGGGTACAATGAACGGTGGTGCAGAAGATGTCATTCCTGTGCATTTATGCAGAAGTTTCCAGCTTCTCTTGCAGTAGTCCTCAGGTTCAGGGCAATGTCCACATGTATGTCTTCCAGGCCAGACACCTCAATAATGGAATACAGACTTCCATAACCTGCAATGCACTGGAGAAGCTTTTCCCTCAAATGAAACCATAATATGTAGAATGTGCAAGGTTGTACCAAAAATTTGAGAGAGAGAGAGAGAGAGAGAGAGAGAGAGTTAAGAGCCACCAGATTAAAACATGCTGTTTTGTTTCTCTTTTTGGTAGTCAAAAATACCACCCCCGCCACCAAAATCCACAACAAAAAACAAAATAAGATTTGTAAGCTAAACTACTCAAAGCCAAACAATTACAATAAATAAAATATTCACTATTTTAAAAGGAAAGAAAAACTAAGCCAGGTATGGTAGAACAGTAAGCCCAGGGCTCAGTAAGACCTTGTCTCAAAACAACAACAACAAAAGACAAAATACAAACCCCCAAAAAAATCACCCAAACAAAGCAAAAGTAAAAAACACATTGGACATTTTATGACATTTTATTCTCCAAAGAAATCTTAAAATGTAACTTTATATTAATAAATAGTAAAGTTGGTGTTCTTAGACTGTACCTCGCCATAAATGACTTGTAAATATTATGATTCTAAAGGCTGTATTTGTATTTTAAAATCCTGGGGCTGTGGATGTTGGTAAAGTGCTTGCCTAGCATCCCAGAGGCCTGGGTTTTGCCCCTGGCACCACATAGCTCAACGTGGCGGCTCAGGACTGTAATCTTAGAAGAAGGTAGAGGCTGCGGAAGTTCAAGGCCCTCCTCGGTTACATAACAAGTTCAAGGCCCTCTTGAGTCATATAAGAAGACTCTGTCTTAAAAGAGACTTAAAAATATGGGGGTGGGGCATAGAAATTATTACAAACAACTTAGAGATGATCTCTACCAAATGTTCAAACATTGGATTGCCTCAGTCTTGCCATAAATCTCTAATTTGAATTCTCAGTAAATTCCAAAATACATGGAAAGCTAAACCAGAGAGGAAATGCTAGTAAGAATGCATATATTTTAAAAAGTGCTAACCACTCTAGTATCTAAAACTTTAAATCAAAAACCACAATTAGATGCTGTTTGTTTGCTTCTCAACTTTGCAGTCATCTTGTGGGTGATACACTGAAGATGGGTAAGAGAACAAACTGTTAACAACATTCATGGGGGAAAAACCCACATGAAGTTGGCACAATATGGCAAGAGCCTTGAAATACATACGTTGGGGCTAAGGAGATGGCCCAGAGGGTAAGAGTGCTTGGTGTATAAGCACAAGGACCTGAGTTCAGATCCCAGCACTGACCCCATGGAGAAGGTCAGTGTAGCCCAAGTCCTAGCTCTGTGGTGGTGTGGAGATATGAGGCTCTCTGGGGCTCGCGGGTTAGCAAGTCGGGTTCCAGTTTCAGTAAGGGATCTTATCTCAAGGAGTAAGATAGGGAGTAGGGAAGGACAAGAAATGTCCTCTGGCCTCTATTTACATGGTAATACACACCTACAGTCATACATGTATAACACACGCATACAAAACATAGATTTAAAATAGAAAAAAATGGGTATTTCTAATTATTTTTCTTATAGAAATATATTTTTATAATCAGAAATGTAGGAAAATAGGGACCTGTTTTATAATATGGTTAAAACTAAGACTAACTGATTAAAATTAAATTATCCATAGGTGGGGGGGATGATTAAATATATTATAGTATGTATAGTCAAAAGATTCGTTTGCACCATATTAATAATACAAAGAATTGAAACCTTTGAAAAACACATAAGGATGAGAAAAATGACAATAATACAATATTACTGAGATATAACAGACTACAAAACTGGATATAGAACTTAATCTGAATTTAGTGAGGATAGTGCTCGCTTCGGCAGTACATATACTAAAATTGAATTTAGTGAGGATAAAAAGCACTAAAGGAAAAGGAATGAGAGAACCAAAACAATCCTAGATACCATTTTTATGTTGCTATGAATATGTATAATATTTAATATTTTCCATTTCTTTTCCTAAAGTCTTCTACAACTACATATCACATAGTTAAGTTTTAATAATGATACTGATTTTTCTTTGTGTACATATTTCTAAGTGACTTAATGAACATATCTGCGGAGTGTAGCATTTAGGAGAAGTTAGGTGATGCAGAACGGGGTGGGGGGATCTTTGACTTCTCATTCTATTATAGGAAACTTAGCAAGAAAACATATTGAAAAAACAAACTATTTGAGACCGGAGACGCAAATTGAACCATGGTTACACCACTTACCATTTGGGAAGCCTGGGGAGCTTCTTCATCTGCAGGCTACAGGTCTTTCCCTGCAGGACTCCAGTCTGACCCCAAAGTGTTAATAAATTTGATGGGCCTGATAGAATATCTGACACAGAATAAGGTGTCTATGAAGTCAGATCTGCCTCTTTGCTAAGGCCTGAAATCAATCTTTTGCCTAAGATTGAGTTGACATTGCCATGATTTTTTTTTTAAACTGTGAACAATGAAAACTTGATTCTGCAGGGACCTAACACGTAAGGTGAGTTTAAAGCATTTGACACACTTGAATATAAAGTACATCTAATTGAAGCCTATATTAAAGGAAGAAATAACTCACTTCCAGCGGACTGAAAACTGTTAACTGAATTGACAACCATCTGACCGATACAACCACCCATTCCTCTTAGGTGTCAAAGCAGCCATATGTGGAGATGATACAACTGAGTCATTTTGTTAACTAGGTAATGCCCTAATTACCTCACTTGTTTCTCCACTAAGGATTCTAAACAGGACCAAAATATCCTGGATTGTTATGAAGGGCACCACAAGACCTCTTGCTTGAGCTGGTCTCACATGCTCTTCCTTTCGTCAAGATCAGAAATAGCTTCACAGAGGCATTAGCAAGGTCAAATAAATAGTGATATGGAACCAATATTTGTGCTTGATAACTTTTGTTGATTTTACTGTGTTTATTATAAAAGAACGGGAGGGAACCGCCAAGCACGTGTTTCCAAAATATCAGCCTGTTTAAACACACGCAGCTTGTTTAAAAACACACTTAGGCGCTGCACACTTGGGCCTAAGTATTCCAGATGAGGGCAGCTGCTTCCATGGTGGCTTTCTGTTGGCATATTTTTTTTTTAAATCATGTCAAGAAAACATTCTTTGTCATAAAACCTTGAATTAACCAAGAAAACAAACTCGGCGTGAGGAAAATGAATTGTGTTTCTCGAGGGCGTTATAGTCTCTTGCTGGCACAAAGCTAAAAAAAAAAAAAAAATTGAGCGGTGTTTTTCTGCTTGCTTATTTCAGCTGAATGGAATGGAAAATTACACAAAATTGAACAAAGAAACTCCGCTGACCTTCTCAATTGCTTGGAAATGGAAGTGTTTATCCAAGCATTTACATGGCGGCTCTGGCGCCTGGTGCCCTTGAATTAATATAAACTATTTTTTTGTTTTTTTTTTTTTTTTTTTGCTGAGGGGCCAGATGAGCTGCCTTCAGCAGTCTGTCTCTGCTCTGTGTCCCCACCTAGTCTAATAGAGACAAAAAGTCCCGTCGGAAAACCCTAGTGTCTGTTCCAGGTCACCCGGACTCCTGCGCCATGCACCCGACAGGGCTACTGGCTTCTGCCTCGCTCTTTGACGACGTACCGCCACAGATGTCTGAGCTGTTCTTTCTCCGTGTGAACAGGAGTCTCATTCCCTTTCTTAAAACCCACGAGTGGCTATATTCTGAACTCTTCATAGCTTGCAAGATGCGCATGGGTCAGGTCTGCCTGACTTCATCTTCCGCTACCGGCCTCTTCCATACCTGGACAGACCGTAGTATCCTTTTACTGCCGGAACACCCATCTCTTCCCACTGAAGGATTGATGGTTGTTGCTCACGGCCTGTATCCTCTTTCCCCCGTCTGCCTTATTTTCCACATTCAGGTCTCACATAGCATCTTTTCAGAGAGATCTTCTAACCTGGTAATACAAGGTAGCCCCGCCCTGTCCCCTAGTTTCTTCCCCGTGGGCCCATTGCTATTTCCATTTATTACCCACTGACATCGTTTTATTCATTTATTGTCTTTTCTATTGGGCTTGTATTTCTTACTTCTTTCCATTAAGACAAGTATCTTGTGGATCATGCTCACTGCTACGTCCATAACACACAGAACGAGGCCCATACTTTTTTTTACATAAATTAAGTTCATTCATGTGACGATCCACCAGGACATTATTGCAAGCAACGGAAATCAATTCTAGCCATTTGAAACAGAAAGGACTCTATTGGAAGATAATGATGGCTATACTATTTTTTTATATTTTAATTTGCATAGCCCACTCTGGGTCCAGATATTTGGCCACATTTCTGAGTGTGGTTCTGGATGAGACTAATGTGTTAATTGGTAGAATGATCAGAACAGATTGCTTGCCCTTCCCACATGGGTAGATTCAGCCAACCAGATGAAGGTGTCCATAGAGCAAAAAGAGCGAAAAGTCTGGCCTGACCTGAGAGAGAGAAAAGACTCCCCATCTGACATCTTTGGGATACTGACTTCTGCCCTGTTTGCAACTCCAGCTGGATACTGGTTCTTCATGGGGCTCCAACCTCCTAGGCTTCAGACTAAAACTCTTATTTATCTGTGTCTCCAGCCTGCAGAGATTGGGACTGACTAGCTTTCACAATTGTATAACTCCATTTCTACACACTTAGGCACACACACACACACACACACACACACAACGGCTTCTCAAACCTGTCAAGGGCTCACAGAAGAGCCAGGATTGCTGGAGATATGCTCAGAGAAGAGTAAGCCCAGCCTGGCCAGAACAATGATCCCTTTGTGGCCACCAGATACCCTACTAGCATTGCCCCAACTACTGCTGCCATCGCTAGATGCTAGATGCTAGGGGACACATCATCAGACTGAATATTTGCTGTCCTTCCTTCTTTACTTCCCCTTCTTCAGTAACTATCTGAGCCATATGTTCACAGCCCTTAGTTCCATTCAGAGAAGAAGTGGCCTCATCTCTCCATGGCCTCCTGTCTTAACGACATCACACAGCCTATTAAGTTGCAGTGCCTGAATTTGGGGGAGAACACGTTCAGGTCCATAGCAGCTGCCAGGTACCTCTCGCTGTGAGCTCTAACTGTCATGGTCTCTTGGCTGCTTAGAAATAAATGTCACACATCTTCTGGGTTCTCCCAAGGGACCTCCCCTTTCTCTCGACTGCAGGTTCCATATGGAAAGGATTTACAATTTAACTACTCAATCCAGGCCTGCTTTCACAGAATAGGGGGATTCGCTTGATGCGTTTGGAGCAGAAGAGAGAGACGCCCTTTAGACTAATAGGCTAGCGATACATTTTCCTCTTAAATACCACCTTGGTCATTTTGTGCTATTTATTACTTGATTATATCTCTGTAGGAAAATCGATTCTTCCTGTAATTAGTATATCTACAGAATTATCTATATGCCCTATCTCAGTCTTTGTAATATATCTTGAAGTTTTGATTAATTTTAAGTCTTGGAGTTTCTATTAATCCTAGCTATTTAACGCACAGGGTATTTCATACATATTAACTCTCAGCAAAGGTATTCTTATAATATTTTAGTACTTCTACTTTTATCTACGGCCTAAGGATCAGAAACCTTTTCATCTATCTGGGAACAGCTGAAACTAATAAGCCTTCATTCTAATTTGCTAACACGGTAAAACATGAAAAACACGACATATTAAAGAATAAACATGGGTTGTGGCGGTCAGGGCGCAGGAGAATCACGGTGGGAAGATGGTTTGTAAAAGCTCAGCTCATCAGGGAATAGAAAAAAGAGACCAGATCGCCTCTGCCTGGCTAGAAGCCTTCCTTTGTGTGCAATTTCCGGGCAGATGAAAAGCCGAGCTGCTCCAGCGTGGTGGCTCCTGGGGTTTGAAGGGAACAAAAGAAAGTCACCCATCTCCTGTTTCCAAGAAAGACATCTAAGTAGAAGAGTCGTCTTTCTCTTTGTTTCTTCTTTCGTCTTTCTTAGTAAACCAAAAGATTACTGGGAAGGTTGAAATCCTTTTAAAAAATGAGTTTTAGTCTGCGGCAAGAGTTTTAGTATTTCAGTAAAAATTGCAAGAGGGTTTATTTTGTTACCTTTCATCAAATCGTCTAATTTGAAATTCAGTTGTTAATTCCTGAGGAAGATTTTACTGGCTTTTTTTCCCCCTCACGCGGCAATTAAAATTTAGCACCTCTAGTTTTCTCCAATGAGATATTATTGGTAATGCTGTAAGGACAGCCCTAATTAATGCAGAATATTAAATGACTTCCCAGTCTAACCTAACATATCCAAGGGTTTACGCCTAGGACTTCAAACTCCTATTTTACTGTGAACTGAACGTCTGTGGCTACTCCCCTAAAATGTAGACACTGAAATTCAAATCCTTGAAGAGCTGGAATAAGGAGGCAAGAACTTTAAAAAGAGTAGAGCGTTAAGATGATGTTCTCAGGGAAATAAGATAAAGTCCAAGTCTTGGCCAGGATGCAGTGGGCCAGTACTCAGTGTGGGCCAAGCACTAGGTTCAAGCTCCAGCACCACCAAGACAATGGCAAGGCAAGGTCTTGAAAATAAAAGAGGCCCAATTAAAAGATGGCTTCCCACCTCTACCATACGGGCTCCAGGAACAAGGAAGCAACTGTAAATCAATAAATGGCTGTTTGCCAATTCTTCTCATGCTTTTGCTTTTTAGACTTCACAGTCACTAGAACCATGAAAAATTAATTTCTGTTTTCCTAAGATGTCCAGCCTATGGTATATTTTATTAGCAACACCAACAGACTAAGATTTACCTACTTTAATGATTTACGATGAGTAGCCAAGACTTGGTCAGACTGCAAGACTAAGAATAATGTCACAGTTGGGTGTAATGGCACACACCTTTAATCCCAGTGCTTGGGAAGCAGAGACAGGCAGATCTCTGTGAGTTTGAGGCTAGCCTGGTCTACATATTGATTTCCAGGACAGCCAAAGCTACATAGTGAGACTCTGTCTCAGGGGAAAAATTATTGTCATACCTTGTTTATTTGATCGTCTGGGTTATGGGGTTGTGTTTGTTTGTACGTATCAGGGCTGTAACCTAAACTGTCCTTGAATATATACAGTCGCGATACCTCAGCTTCCTGAACTGTGGCATTAAAAGCGTGCGTTGCCATGCACCCTGGTTCATGTCACATTTGAATTTAGGACCAGCCAGCCAGCCAGCTCCACCCGTGAGAAATAATTTGAGATCTTCCAGTGGGTGGATAAACTCACAACAGACTGCTCAATCCCAGCTGCCTCTCAGGGCATCCACGGCTACCCTGTCCCATGGACAGTATCCCACATGAGATTAACAAAAGAGGAGGGATCACTATCCTAATCAACTAAAAGGTGCCATTGGGAAAATCATGTATGGATACTATAGCTAGCACTTCCCTCCATTATACTTGACTGCTAACCCCTCCCCCCACAGACATCTTTCTCTCTCTCTCTCTAATCCTTTACTTATATTTCCTCTTGTCAGCAGGGGTCAGGCACTGAGATGAGTCATCAGAGGAGATTAGGATCTTCTCTGACAGTTTTGCTAATTAGTTTCACATAGTCCTTTGTCTTAAATAAACCATTCGGCCTGTATTGAATGCTCTTGACCCCTTGGGTTTTAATATTATAGGCTTATGGATTTGCTGTTAATAGTTTTAGTATCTTTCTAGGCAGCTTTCCCTTCTGTTGTAAACTGTTACTGTCTCCCCGTCACGCACGGTTCCAGTGCTTTCAGGATCCTACTGATATGAGAGAATAATCACAAGGTTCTCTTTTTAATTTCCCATCATGCATGCAGTAAAGAAGTACTTTTCACTAGCAAACACATAAGCCCAGTCTTTTTTTTTTAAAGATTATAGATTTCTTATGTATACAATATTCTGCCTGCATGTATACCTGCACCCCAGAAGAGGGCACCAGATTTCATTACAGATGGTTGTGAGCCACCATGTGGTTGCTAGGAATTGAGCTCAGGACCTCTGGAAGAAGGGTCAGTGCTCTTAACCGCTGAGCCAACTCTCCGGTCCATAAGGCCAGTCTTAAGTAGCTGCTGATATTTAGTGTCACGAGATAAAGGGTAGCTGAGACCACGGGGAAGCAGGATGCAACTCCTTCCTGGCTCAGTCAACGCAGCCAGTAGAGACTAGAACTACTAGCAGAGATTACCCATTTTTAAAAAAAAAATATGAAAGTTCAGATTTTTGGAATATGTGGTATCTAAAGTTTTACTTAAGCATAGCACGTGTACATGCCAAAATGAGCTGCCAAGAGAACCTTTCTCTTGCCATAATCGTTAGTGGCCACCTTTCTGCACGGTCTGCTTCAGTTGACTAAAGACAGTGAGAGTTAAGTTCCACAGATGAGTCTTTTGGGGCCTCATGGCACCAGTCTAAGGGTCATTTAAAAACTGAGTAGAATTCCTAAGGAGAAAAGAAAACTGACAACAATAGAAAGCCTTGTGTTTGATAGGGTGTGTCTCATGACCATACACATGTAAACTATCTTTTCTTGATGGATTTAAAGTTCATCGCTTGCTTGCTTGCTTGTTTGTATCAACTTGACACAAACCAGAGTTATCTAAGAAGAGTGAAACATAGTTATTAAGCAAATGCCTCTGTAAGACTGGCCTGTCATCAGGCTTTGTGGGACATTTTTAAAATTAGTGATTGGTGTGGGAGAGCCCGGTCCATTGTGGGTGAAGCTGCCCTGGCTTCTAGGATGTTTAAGAAAGCAGGCTGAGCAAGCCATGGAGAGCAAGCCAGTAAGCAGCACCCCTCCATGCCTCTGCATCAGCTCTTGCCTCCAGGTTCCTGCACTGTTTAGTTCCTGCCCTGACTTCCCTCAGTGATGAACTGCTACCGAGACACTAACCAAATGGCCTTATTATACTCTACTACTCTCAATTGTGACTTAAATGCCAGTGATGGTTAAAGGCATATCTGAGGGCAAGATTTTCCTCTTGAACTTCACAGCCCTGTATTTTTAATTCTTTCCTGGAAATTATCAAGTAACTATTCCACAGAACTCATAAATACACTAAGATACAATTTTTTTTTACTTTGCATAAGAGTAAATTTTAAAATTGTAAAAATATACAAGATCAGCTGAGTGGTGGGAGGTGCATGCTTTTAATCCCAGCATGTGGGAGGCAGATGCAGGTGAATCTCTGTGAGCTCATGACCAGCCTGATCTACAAAGCTAGTTTCAGGATTACACAGAGAAATCCTGTCTCAAAGAACCAAATGTGTGTGTGTGTGTGTGTGTGAGAGAGAGAGAGAGAGACACGTCAAAACACAAAATAATAGTCATGCATTTGAGGTTTCGAGAAAGAAATTAAAAGCATCTTTTGAACCCATAAGATTCATCTCTTAAAATAATGTCCTTGGTAATCAGACGCATCTGCATTTGAGCCTGGGGATTTCTCCATTTGTTTTCTCATCCTGAAAATCAAGATAAATGGACTGTCTAAAAGAGGTCTTCAGAATTTGCTCTTAAAGCAGTGCCTGATGTGCACAAAAAGACAAGCAAGCATTGCTCCAGCGAGAACGACGCTCCAGGTCTTGCTGCAGCCTCCAGCTCTTGATTAGAAAACCTGGCTCTTCCATTCAGCATAGTACTGCTATTCAGTCGCTTGGGAAAGGAAGTTGAAATAAAAAAAAAATGTGTCCTTTATGTTTTGCTGGACACGCAGCCATGCTTTTAAGACGTATCCGATCGGGATGGCTTTCAAATAGTCTCTTTGAAGTTCTTCATCTCATGACTACAAGGATGACCTTCTTCCTGCTTGGGTCAGCAGCTCGGCTCTCCCCTCCTGAGTGTCCCAAGCTCTTCCTGCCCTCGATGGCCACGAGGCAATTTTGAGAGGTCTTAGCTGTATAGTAGAGAAAGGAGAACCTGCAACGCTGTTCGTGAAAGAACTGGGGTACAGGGCTCCCCGAGCTGATGAACGTGATGAGTGTTTTGTTTGTTTGCTTGTCCTGTGGGTCCCTTGTGAAGCTTTCTCACGGTGGTCCCATTAATAGACATGTGCATTGGGAGATGTCTTCAATCAGAACCGCGCCATAGTCAGTGTCATAATAAATATGATGACAGTCATGAGGAGGCTGAAGTAACAACAGACATATCACTTCCCCGCTTCCATTGCCTACACACCGCCTTCCTAAATTTCTATCTCAATGCAGCACACTATTGATCCAGCCGTCAGGATCTGGTTTTGGACTTGATGTCCTCTGTATCCCGCTTTTCACATTTTGTCTCTTCGTTACCACACACCCTAAGTCCTACAGAAGACTGCTTCCTGACCGACCTTCCTACTGATGAATCCATCCTGCCTACCATACTTTTCTCTATTTTCTGACATAGCTTCATTTTGTAGTCCAGGCTAGCCTTGAGCTCACAGCAATCCACCTGCCTCAGACTCCCAAGTACCATAGCATCTTATGATTCCAAGGATCATTGGCAAAAGTCACCCTGTTTGACTCTTTCCCCTCTGTTATAATATATCCTTCATCCTTGATTGCCAATTCAACTGTGCTTGGAACCATCTGGGGGATACATCACTAGGCATGTCTGCAAAGGAATTTCCAGAGAGATTTAATTGAGAAGGTAGAATCCACTGTGAACGTGGGAAGTCCAACTCTGAGTATGGGAGGCACCATCTTATAGATCAACATACATGGAAGCCGACATGTGAATACCAGCATTTCCTGTTTTATAATTACCCACCATGCTGAGTACCATCCTGGGAAACCACGAACTGAAATAAGTATTTCTCCCATGGCTTTTTGTTAGGTGTTTGAGCCCAGCCACACAACATTTAAACCCCAGCTTCTTCATTTGTCCACCCACCAATGATGCCCCATCATTACCTGTAGAAAGTTTAAGTTCTCACTAATCCTACCCCTGTTCAGCACTCATGAGTTATCTCAAATTCTATTGGGCTTTTAAATACTTTCAACGCTTGTTGTTACTTCTGGGCTTCTTGTATCAACCATGCTTTCTCCTGGAAAGATTTTGCTACCCTCATTTCTCCTATTTTCTACTCCTCTACTTCCATCCTTCAGCTGGGCATTATCCCAGTTAGGTTTCTGTTCCTGTGATGGGGCACGGACTCAACCAACTTTGGGTAGAAAACACTTTTTTCCTCTTTCAGGCTACCGTCCATTATTGAGGGAAACCAAGCTAGGACTTAGAAGCAGAAACCACAGTGGAGCGTTGTTTACTGACTCACCTCCTGCAAGAATCAGAATCCCTAAGGTTAGCACTGCCCACATTAGGCTGGGCCCTCCCACATCAATACTAATCAAGAAATTCTCCCACAGTTATGTACACAGGCCCATCTGATGGAGGCATAGTCTCAGGTGAGATTCTCCCTTCCCAAGTGACTCTACTTTTGTATCAAAAATTCAACTAGCCCAGGTATCTTGTGAACTTGTTTATTTTCATTCTTGTCTCCTTTCTGACGATTCTTTTCTTATTTCTATAACAATTAAAATAATTTCCTAATATGCAAGAGGTCGCTTTATTTGTTTTTGTCTTGTTGCTATAACAAATTATCATAAATACGATGCCTTAAAACAGTATACTGTATTTTCTTCTGTAAGGCAGGAGCTAAATCCACTTGAGCTGGCAATGAAGATTAATTGTCGAGGAAGGGAGATATATTATAATAGGGAGAATAGAGTCAAGCCTGGCGGGGCTTGCCTGTCTTATTATCCTATGTCAATGGTCAATCTGGTTAAGATTAAGGTAACACATCACATCCAAAGCATCAGCTAAAATTAAGACAGCAAGAGCCTGAATCCTTTGCTGTAGACTGGGTAGGCTATCTCTTCACCCTTCCCAACTCCTAGGGGCCACTCACATTCTTCACCTTGCTGCCTTCTACTTTCTATTTTCATAACTAACCAAAGGAAGGTGAATCTTTCTAAATTGACTCCACTCTGATCTCTTTTTTTGTGTCCCTCTTCCACTCGGAAGACCCTTTATAAGTACACAGAGCCTGGGAAATTCAGGGCAGTCTCTTCATTTAAAGTCCTCTGTCTGTGACACCACATTTCCCCTCTAGCATGAAAAGTAATACATGAACATCTGGGATTAGGACATGGAGGCATTATTTAAGGTATCGCAGCCCCTGTAGAGGGCTCATTCATGGATATATGCTAAATATTCAGCAGATCCTTAGAGTAGCTATTGTCGTGGTAGCTGCGTCTATTGCCTTGTGTAAGTTAACTGAATAAAGGTAACAAGAGTTGCTATAATACATGATGCCCTCAAGTTTCATTTCCCTAATGTTTTGTTCACTTAAAGCTCCCATGAGCCTTTCTGGTTTAGCTGCTTTCAAATAGTTCAGATAAGTGGTTCTCGATCTTCCTAACGCTGTGACTCTTCAGTACAGTTCCTCATGTTGTGCTGACCTCCAACCATAACATTATTTCATTGTCACTTCATAACTGTAACTTTGCTACTGTTTGGAATTGCAATGTATATTTTTGATATGCAGGATATATGATATGTGAGCTCAAAGGGGTTGTGACGCATAGGTTGAGAACCTCTGATTTAGAGATTGCAGAGACTTGGGATCCTTTATGACTTTACCAAGTACAAGATATAGTTGTCAATAATCTGGAAATATTCTTTTGCCTACTCAACTGGGAAAAGTGCAGGGATATTCAGGAGATGTTTATCGATTATCTTAGGAAGACACACATATCATCTCTGCTAATTATCGAAGGACTAAATGGCAGCCTTGACTAACAAGCAAAGAGAATAGAAATGTGATCCAGCCATTCCCCCCCAAAAAAGAAGTGGGGAGGTCACCTGCCAGCTTCTGACACTGTGGGATTGCTCAACCACACTATCCATGATCCTGAGATTGCTCAACCACACTGTCTACGATCCTGAGATTGCTCAACCACACTGTCCACGATCCTGAGATTGCTCAACCACACTGTCCACGATCCTGAGATTGCTCAACCACACTGTCCACGATCCTGAGATTGCTCAACCACACTGTCCACGATCCTGAGATTTCTCAACCACACTGTCCACGATCCTGAGATTGCTCAATCATACTGTCCAAAATGCTGAGATTGCTCAGCTACTGTCCACGATCCTGAGATTGCTCAACCACACTGTTCATGATCCTGAGATTGCTTAACCACACTGTCCACGATCCTGAGATTGCTCAACCATACTATTCACAATGCTGAGATTGCTTAACCATACTGTCCACGATACTGAGATTGCTCAATCATATTGCCCAGGACACTAACAATGCTCAACCAGACTGTCCATGATGCCGAGATTGCTCAACCATACTGTCCTCAATGCTGAGGTTGCTCAACCATATTGTCCAGGCCGCTAACATTGCTCAACCATACTGTTCACGATGCTGAGATTACTCAACCATATTGCCCAGGCCACTAAGATTGCTCACCCATACTGTCCAGGCCACTAAGATTGCTCAACCATATTGCCTGAACCACTGAGATAGCTCATAAATACTGTCCAGGCCACCCTTGCTCAACAGTACTGTCCAGGATGCCCTTGGCAGAGGTTGTACCTAGAACATAGATTAAATCAATCAGAAAATAAACTCTGAAGAATTGTTAACCTTGGTTTAGTTAGAGTAATTAAAAAAACATATCTCAGCAATTTAATTAATCAAGAGATTGTGGATCCAATTTTAGGTGTCTGAGGTCTGCTAAGACTGACATATCAGCTCACTGTGATGACCAGGGAGCCAGGTCACCCCTACGTCCTAGCAGGCACCGTGTCTGTGACTTTGAGCAATAATAAAGGGTAAATATACATACAACCCTTTCTAGTAACACAGAGATTAATTTTTCTCACCATGGAAAATTAATTGAGCTCCATCTTATCAGAAAGGTAGTATTTCCTCCAAAGACTATTAGGTGCTATGATAACCCGGCCTATTCTGCCACAGTCTGCTGCAGCTCTTTTTGATTTATTGAGAAACAATAGGCGTAGCTAGCAGGTTGTAACTACCGAGTAGCTAGTTTAGAGAACTGTTGGAAGGGCTGGGGAGACAGGCTCAAGACTCACCTTCAGGAGCAATTCCCAGAATCAGAGCAAAGAACTGGACTGAGTAGGAAGTTCCCACGGCTCCCACACCTCACCTCACAATTCCCAAATGCTTTCTTCCGGCAGCTCATCTGGGAAGTCAAGTTCTTGCCCTTCCTCTGACTCAGCCCTGAAGTCTCACCACAAGGACTTTTTTGGCTTTGTTCTGTTCAGACAACCTCAGTAAGATGGGGCTCCAAAAATCAACGTCAGTGAAGAGAGATGGTTCGGAGCACGAGGAGAACCTGACAGGGAGAATTCAAGATGGTTCTCACATCGCCACTTCCCGCAGTGACACAAGACTAAGGTCATCAAAACTCTTAAATCCTTTACTTTCTGTTCACAAAAGAGCCTGACCTCATAGGTGATCCTGAAAGAGGGGATGTACCCTTCCTGAGAGAAGACATGATGTAGAAAGAGGTTTTCCTTCGTGTGGAAGATATTAAGTCTGACGACTGGAGGAAAATGAACCCTGCCAATGATCACATACGCTTGACAGGTAACATTAAGCTGGTTACGGTAGCACAGTCAGGGATCCCATACACTGGAGAGGCAGAGGCAGAAGGTTTGCTAGTTACAACCTGTCTCGGACACAGAGTGAGTTTAAAGTTGGCTTAGGCAACTTAGTGAGACTCAGTCTTTTTGTTTTGTTTGTTTTGTTTTGTTAAGTTTTCAAGACAGGGTTTCTCTGTGTAACCCTAACTGTCCTGAAACTCACTCTGTAAACCAGGCTGGCCTTGAACTCAGAGATCTGCCTGCCTTTACCTCCTGAGAGCTGGGATTAAAGGTGTGCACCACCACCGCCTGGCAAGACTCTGTTTTAATGTAAAACTAGGGTTGAGGATATAGTGGAATATGGGGATTATCTAGCATGTGCAAAGCCCAGCTTCAACTCCCAGCATTAAAAAAAGAATTAAAGGAAAAGGAGAGATAGGGAGACAGAGAGAGAGAGAGAGAGAGAGAGAGAGAGAGAGAGAGAGAGAGAGAGAGAGAGAGAGAGAGAGAAGAGAGAAGAGAGAAGAGTTCTCTTAGATTAGACAGCAGCCTCAGCTGAGATCTTGATTTTTATCCTCTCCAGATCTTGAACAGAGAACTGAGGTATGACCTGCCCTGGCTTCCGATTGAACTTTGAGATAATAGCTTACTTTATAGCTAATACGCTTGTGGCAACTTGTCATTCGGCCATGGGAAATGAATATGGGCAGCAAGAACAGGTAGCTCGCCCAGGTATCACGTATCATTCCTGGGGTGGTCAATCATTAACAGTCTTGGTAAGCAGTTCCAAACGGCAAAATAATTGTAGCAAAAAGAATTTCTATTTTCACTTGAAAACTACTCTTAATGCCTGTATGCCAAATGATCACTCTCTGGTAAACACCGAGATTTAGAGACAAAACAAACAAACAAAAAGCCCAGTTATTTAATGGTTTGGTTTTCTTTTTTACTATAATGCATTATATAAATATTTTTATATAAGAATTAAATATTATGATAAACTTAAATATAATTTTGACATTATAATACTTATCAACAAAATATTTTTCTTGGAGAAATATGGAGGATGAGCAACTTTATAGGGGGGCTAATCAACGTTTTGACTGTGGAATAATCAATCACATGGCTTTAGGAACGTTTATAGTCTCGTTAAATGATCTTATCAACCATGAGGCTAAAAAGCAAACTGGGTCCTGTTTGGGAACAGACGTCTTTTATTTCTTCCTTAAGAGATTCTTTAGCGACATCCGGGAAGACAGAAGCCCAAGTCTACAAAGCAAAGATGGCCAGAGTCCCTCCCTATTGGCTCACATCAGGTAGGTCAGGCTATCATTCTCGCAAAGAAAGTAGGGAAAGTGGTATTAAACTCATTCAGCTCCGCCAAACAAAACAAAATGAAAATAGTATATGCAAAGTATGGAAAGACTTGAGACTTAAAAGAAAAACACAGACACGCAGACAGACAGACACACACGCGGGGGAGAGGGGGGAGTGTGCAACTCTGAAGCCTGAACTTCAACCTGACATTCAATGACTTGTTTTTAAGAAAGGAATAGTAATTTGTGGTCCTTCTTCCCAGAAACGAACTGTGAAGACACCGCAGTCTGAGATGTAGGAATGTATGAGCCGTCGCTCTCTGGAGATTATCGCTGAGCTGAGACTCGTGTCTGTGCTGGTGTGGCCACTGGGAGCACACAGCTAGTAAACTCTTAAGGACTGTTGAGTCCAGGTTAGGATTGGAGAGAGGGAGAAAATATAGGTCAGGTTTGGAGATCTGATACAGGGAGAAAAGCTCAACAATAAATTTTATAGCTAACAGATGCTGAAATTATATGCACCAGTTAAATAAAATAGATGAGTCATGTCATTCATTTGATTCCTTTTAATATTTTTAAAGCTGTGCCTCTTTGATAATTTTAAACATCACACATTACATATCTATACCACAGCAGTGATTTTATACACAAATTCCATGTGTTTTTTTTTTTTAGGAAGTGCATCATTTCTTATGGAATCGTATCTTCCTAAGTCATTTAAAGTAAACTTCATTTTGAAAGGTCACATGGCCTACCAAAATTATCCCTGCAGAGTCTCTGGTAGCTTTTAGCAGCAGCCCAAACATCAGCTCTCCAGCTCTGGGGTCCAGGATGACAAGAGCAAAGATACAATGGGAGACCCAGAATTTCCTTCGAATGTTCCCCCAACACGAACCAGAATGCAAACACAGGGCCCAGTGTATCTACAACCTTCAGACTGATAATACTATTGGTATTTAACAAAGAGTCAGTAGGTGGTAGGAAGGCGTGAAGGAGCTGGGGAGGGGAAAATATGGAAAAAATTTTAAAGGAAGAAAAAGAAATGGACATTTTCAGTCTTGGCATGCTGCATGGAATCCACCTTTCCTTGGGCAAACCGTTTGTTCACCCTCTTGCATCCCTGTGGGTTAGGTGAGGCTGATCACAGCTGGAACTCTGGGAGAGGGGCACAGATGGTAAAGTCTGTGCAGTGTGGTCAACTGGGCATGAAATTATCTGGGAAGAAAAGCTGCTCTGAGCTCTGCAACTATCAAACAAATGGCGTAAGTTATGTGAACATTCTGAAAAGAAAGCATAGTCCCCAATCACGTGGAATAAAATCTAACCCATGCCGCAACATTGTCCAGTTATGTTCCCATAGTCAGAGCACAAGAGACGGCTGGACATCTCAAACAACTGGATTTAAAGCACCATCGTTCAAACAACCCTAGTAATTTCTGTCGGTTGTTTTTAACTTAAACTATGAAGCACTGTATTCATCAGCCCCTAATCCAAGTTGTCCTTGGATATCAGGCTTCACTAAGGCCAGCATCAACAAACAGATCTAAATAACTCTAGCTGATTGGCTGATTCTTGGTTCAACCATATGTGTGTCATAAACACATTAAAACATCTGGAAGTCAGAGACTTTTTTTTTCTTTTTTGACCTTGAGGCAGTGTACTCTTTTTTTTTTTTTTGGTTTTTCGAGACAGGGTTTCTCTGTAGCTTTGGAGCCTGCCCTGGAACTAGCTCTGTAGACCAGGCTGGTCTCGAACTCACAGAGATCCGCCTGCCTCTGCCTCCCGAGTGCTGGGATTAAAGGCGTGCGCCACCACTGCCCGGCAGTGTACTCTTGTAGACCAGACTGGCCTCTCTCTCTCAGCAATCCTCCTGCTCAGCCTCCCAAGGGCAGAGAGCATAGGCACACGCTGCCAGGTCTGCCTTAGTGACTTCCTAACGAATGTCTGTCTCTGCAGCCTCCCAAAACAGCGCCCTAGTTTCAAGCCTTGAAAAACTGAGGCTGAGTGTCGAAGAAGGTGTCGTGGAAGGCTCTTAGAGAAAGGGTTATGATATTGCAGGGGGAATGTTAACAAGAAGCATCTGTCCCTCACAGATTTTCATTATGGAGTTGTTTGGTAGCCCAGATGGACTCACTATTGGCTGCCAACAACTATGATAAGAAAAAAAAAAAAAAAGGCTGGAAGTCTTCTGAAACTTCCTCAGGACTCCGATTTAGGTATTAGGGAGAGGTGGGTTAGAAAACGAAAAGTGAGAACAGTATGTAAACCCTAACATTCAAGGAGAGCGAGGCTAGTGTTACCCTAAATCAGAAAAAGTGATGAACCTTTTAAAATAAAAATTCCAAACTTACACCTTTGACGCTGGAACCCTTTGACACGAGTTCTCGCTAATGAGCCTGGGTCCACACTAATCAGGGCCTCTGGGGCAGTTGCGAGTGTGAAGGTGGAAAGCGTGAGGTCTTGTAGGTGGCCAGTAGGCGGTAAATAGAGAATTCACCTTTGTGTCAATCCCGATTTCAACAATTCAGCAGACTATGTTTGTTTTCGGTGTCTCCCACCCAGCTCCATCTATCCTAGGCTCCTCCTCTCTTCTTCAGTCTCTTTATGTCTCCTCCACTCCGCCCTTGTCACCACCCCCTCTTTTCTCACTGGGCTATTTCAGTTATGAGAATAAGAGCATCTGACACATGACCTTAAACAAGGATGAGTGACCCTATTCGTCCCGAACTAAAGGAAGCTTCCTGAAAGTACACAGTTCTCTACGTGGCGTAGTAGTCCGAAACTTGTCTCTTATTGTCTCTTCCCTGGGTGGACTCCCAATGAACTTGCTAGCAAAACCTCTCACCTCTTAGTATTAAGAAAACAAAAATGTACGTACGTTTGCCCCACCCCCAGAAGAGAATCATATAGAGTTTAGATAATCTGTAAATAACTCAAAGAAAAATAACATGAAATTAAATCAAGTTGTCTACGTTATGGGCTCTGAGGGATCCAACATCTTGCCTGATTAGAAAGAAAGTTTGTGCAGGCAAACAGGATGGCTCAGCAGGTACAGGTTCTTGCCACCAAGCCTGATGACCTGAGTTCAGGCATCAGAATTCAGTCCTGGAAGGAGAGAACAGGATTCTGCCCTCTTACCTCCGTGCTTGCGCCTCTAAATACGCACGCACTTACATGTACTCACTGATACATAAATAAATGATTTTAAGTTATTGCTAAAATTTTTCCCTGACTACTAAATCTCAGGCCTGTAAACACAGATTTCAATGTCAAGGGAAAAAAAGCGCTTGTTAAGCAAGTTCAGGGATATCTGTACAAATTTCTCGAACAGATGGTTAATAACAGTTAATCATCACATAATATTTATAGCCCGCACCACATCATTTTTACCCTCTCACGTGCTTAAATAGCTCTCGCCTTTAGAGATTTCCCCATCGGATAGAGAATTATAAACAAACACTTCAATAGTGATATTTTGTGTTGTGTTCTAGCAGACAGGCTCAAGTTTCCATAGCAATGTAATGATGGAGCGACCCTGCCTGGCCTAGGAGGAGAGGAGGTGAGATAGGAGAACCACCAGGACTCTGATAAAGGAAATGTGCTTTCCCCAGGAGAAAATCTGGATGGTTCAAGGGCGTGCTCTTTAAGAATAAATAAATAATATATATCTGATTGTGGCTGACAATGAGGGCTGACTGAAAAGCCAATGATAATGCCACTGGGTATTGATTCTACTGCATGTACTGGCTTTTTGGGAGCCTAGTCTGTTTGGATGCACACCTTTTGTAGATCTGCATGGAAAGGGGAGGGCCTTGGACTTCCCACAGGGCACAGCACCCTGACTTCTTTTAGGACTGGAGAGGGAGCGGGTGGGTGAGGAGGGAGGGAAATGTGAGGGAAGAAGGAGGTGGAGATTTTAATAAATAAATTAATTAATTAAGAAAATAAAGCCATGAAGCAGACTATAAATCAATAGAAATGATTTAATTTAAGTTACAAAAATTAGTGAGAAACAAGCTTAAGCTATTGACAGAGCTTTTATAACTAATGACTCCATGTCATTTTTTGTGACCCTAAAATAAAATTTCACCTACAATATTGTAAAAAAATAAAATAATAGATGTAATAAAAAATAAAAACAAAACTGGTGATGATCTAGTTGGAGGAAACAGATCATGGGGACATACTTGAAGGGATATATGTTGTCATTTACACTATCTTGTTCATCTGTCCTCATGAGTGACCATGGATTATAACCTATGAAATTGTAATAAAATAAATATTACCACCCTGAAAAAAAAAGAATAAATAAATAAATAAATTTAAAAAAATAAGAAAGAAAATAGGATGCTGCAGGTAGAGACAATTGACGGAAGTACAATTTAGACAAATAAACTACCAGGAAAATAAAAAAAAAAAAAGAAGAGCCTATCGACTAGGTATGGTGGTGTGTACCTATAATCCGAGCACTCAGGAAGCAGAGGCAAGTGGATTTATGGGAGTTTGAAGTTAGCCTGGCCTACCCAATGTCTCAGGCCAGTCAGGGAGACATATTGAGACCCTGTCTCAAACAAACAAACAAAAAAAACCCCCAACAAAATAACAACAAAAACCCAGCATAGGTAAAAACTTAGGAAAACCCAAAACTTTCCATTTGGAAAAATATTTTAATCCTTTTGTTATTAGTTTGTTAAGAAAGCACTTCCAAGTTTTTGGTAGTATTTGACAATTGCTATATACTTTATTATAAAAAATACTTGCAAAAAAATTAAAAATTAGACACCACAATCAATTAGATCCAACATCTCTACAATGCAATGAACTTCAAAATAACTAGAACAGGCATTCGGAACACTCAGGTTTTTTTCACTTGGGTGAAGAAAAGCAGGGCTCCCTCCAGTTGCTGCCTCCTTCACCACTGTCTCCAGAGACCAGCAGAAACACATCCCCTTATTACAGGGAGTGACCTTCACAGCACACAAAACAACTCACGAAACCTAAGACAAAAACAATGAATTGCGTGCAGAACTACAGGACATGATCATGAAACCTTGAAGCTGTGTGTGAGCTCATTTTGGGGGCATTTACAATCCTTCTCCCTATATTTGGGGGTTATAGCTATGCAGAAGAAAACAAGCAAATCCTAAAAAACCCAAAAGGTCATTCAAACGTGGATCTGAAGTACAAACAAAATAAAGGATTTATCACACGTGGTTTAAATGCGCCTAAACAGGAAACTCTCAGTGCACATTAAAATGTAACTTCCAGGACTTTGAAGACTCCCTGCCCACCACTGCTAGTGGCGTAAAGAGATTATCTGATTAATTCAGGTGGAAGAATCCTATCCTTTAATTGCTGCCTCATTAACTTGACATAAGCTGCAGCGTGCTGCTCTTAATTACCCAAGGTACAGTTTTTGGCCGGAAATTGATACATTTCAAGAAATAGGACACATAATGGGAAAGTAATTGCTCCAGGAAAGATTGTAAAATTTATAACTCCAGGAAGGAAGGAATCCGCCTGGGCTGAGTTCCAGTACTCCAGATCCACAGTTACCCAAAGGAAGTCCCCCAGCAGCAGGATGGGGAATGTTGAGTGTCTTCACACACGCCCTAGAAGTGACCCAGAGTTCTCAGATCCCACGTAGGGTGATGTCCTACCATGGGGCAACATCCCCGTCCCCTTGGAACGTGTTTTCTTCATAGCAATCTCATTAAAATACATGCTGCGACTGAAGGCTGAGTGGGAGCCAGAGGAGCAAAGACAGTCCCGGAGAAAATGGAGTTCTAGAACACTCCCTTTCCTCAGGCTGCTGAGGGCTTTGAGCCCTAGACAAGCATAAGGGCGGTTTACAGTCTATGTGGAGAAAAGGAGATGCAAGATCTCGCTTGTCTGTCACCTTTCTGCTTCAGGACATTTTATTACTACCCTTTACAGGAAAGTGTTAGATAAATGGAACCCCAGTTTTTCATGGAACTCTTATGTTAAGTATTTTTCTTTCTTCCGGACAGCCTTCCTTCCTTCCTGCTGCCTGCCTCTCTTCCCACCTGCCTGCCTGTCTGCTTTCTTTTAATATTTTCTTTCTTCCCTCCCTCCCTCCCTCCCTCCCTCCCTCCCTCCCTCCCTCCCTCCCTCCCTTTCCTTTTCCATTTCTTCTCTGTGAGACTGGGCCTCATACAGCCCAGCATCAGTTGGAACTTATAATGTTGCTGAACATGGTCTTGAACTTGTGATTCTCCTTCCTCGCTCTCCCTCTTTCCGTGCTGGGACAACAGGGATGCATGATCACACCTGGTTTCAGCTTGCTCTAAAAGAAAATCGATCTGACAGAACCAGGCAAGAAAGGGACTGGAATGTCGTTGGTATACACATTTTGCAATCTGACATGTTCAAATACTGCAGACCTTGTTTATAAACGTAATACATTCCATTCACTACAAAGTCAACACGTCTGATTGACAAGCTCTTCTGAAATACAATACAGCTCAGATAAATCGAATTAACTGTATGACTATGAAATCTGAGTTCCGTTTTAGTGCTATATATCATCAGAACACGGTCTGGAACAGAGCCGTGGAAGGAGAATTCTGCGTGCTTGTGAGAACACTCTGAAGAAACAAGAGTCTTGGAACCCCCGTTTTGTCAAAACATAGAATTGGACTTGGAATGTGTTTCGAGCTCCTCACGGGTGTAGCGGATAGGAGTGAGTATATTTCAGATACTCATTATTGCTTGCTGCTGTTTTTCAGTTAAGTGTTTAAACGATCCTTTATAGGCCTGTGTGGAAAACTATGCTTTTGTCACGTGTGACTGGTTCTCCTGATCTTGGACTCATGAGAACTTTATCCATGTGACTCTTCTTAACACTCAGAGTATAAACCGTCTCAGGCTCTAAATAAAGTTGGCTACAGCATGAGATTCTAGTCTGCCTCATTTATCAGCTCCCAGGTCCCACAACTTCTAGAGAGGTGACCATATTATATCCATAGTAATAGTCACTATAATCAATTATTCTGTTAAACTTAATTTATAAGCTCGCCATTCTAATATAACATTTCCTCAAATGTATGAAACGACATATACTTTGGTATAATATAAACACCACGGCTACGATCATCTTTGCCATTCTCCCATCAGTTGAAATTCTTCCCATAGTTCCTGCTGCTTCTCCCTGGGGTGGGGAGTTTGTATTCTCCGTTAATCAGGTCACTTTTGAGGGGCAGCTTTGCCCGGGAATGAGGCTGTCAATTGCAGATACCCAGGCGGGCCTCTCCTTATCACCTCTTTCAGCCAGGAGTATTCAAGGACTCATCTTAGCATGCTGTGGACCGGCTAACAGATACAGGCTTTGCCCAGATCTCATGCTTAATCTATAGAACTCATAAGCTCACTTCTACTACATACACGGCAGGGTCCAGGACATCCCTGGGGTTCCTCAGAATCATCTACTCAATCTGGAGCCCCATTCCCACTATTTCTCTTACTCACAAGACCTCTCCCTTGCTTACCCAATCCTACCCACACCGCTATCTTATTTTTCCTCTTCTTCCTCTCCTCCTCCCCCTTTGTCCTCTTCTTTCTCTTCTTCATTCTTCTTCCCCCTCTCCTCTTATTCTTATTTACTTTTATTCTTACTCTTTTTGGAGGTGCTAGTTAAGGAGCCCAGGCCCTTGTCCATGCTAGGCAAAGCCTCTGCTACCGAGCTATCTCTTTGACCCTTGGTTTTTAAAGATGGGGTCTTGCTGTGCAGCTCATCGTGACCCCGAATTCCCTGCTTACCTGTATGCTCCTCTTTCTGAGTGCTGAGATCACAGGCACACACACCATAACCAACCACACCAGTGTTTTTGCTGTTCCTGGAACTTCCCAAGTGTGTTCCTGTCTTTGGGTCTTTGCACTGGCTCTTTCTTCAGCTTGAAATGCTCATTCTCTAAGGGGTACACATAGCTTGCTTCCTGATGACCCTCAAGCCTTCGCTCAAAAATCATTCTGCCAACCATTGTATTCAAACCTCCAATCTTGGCCTCTCCCTTCTCCTCCAATGTCTCCTTGCTCTCTTTCTATTTTTTTTAAATCCTCAATAATATATATTATACTTTCCTTGTTTTGCACAGATTGCCCCTGAAGCTCCACAAGGATTATTTTCTTCTTTATTTGGTATTGAAACCTCATCACCAAAACCAGTGCATTACATGACACCGAGGCACTGCTGGGTGAAGAAGGCACAAATGCAACAAATGCAGCAGCTACCTCTGCATGCCCCAGAGAGCATCGAGTTTCTCTGGCTGGTTTAGAGGGGAGTTTCATCTGCTACTTCAGCAGCAAACCCAGCAAGCGTTATGTACGATTTAGAGACAGCATTGTCTATTCTGATGAGACCTCTGCCTGTTCCTCCTCGTTATGAAAGTTATTCACGTTCGAATATAATGTAACATTTCTCTCTCTAATCATAATTTTTACTGCATAAAATCAGTCTTTCATCAGTGCAAAGCGGCATGGAGGCGGGCGCCCCAGCGCCATTCATTTGGCTTCTTCACCGCGAGCTCCCGTTCTCTCGTTTGTTCCATTAGCTGTAAGTGGGGCTGAATTGTTCTCTCACGATGAACGGTCTGAATCCGCTAATTAGGTCAGTCGATTCCCAGAGTGCAAAGGCTAAATTTCCTTTCTTAGGCGCGCACTGTATATCTGCAAACTGCAGCCCGGTGAGACGTCCGCTATTCTGCCGACGTTCCTACAAGGAGTGCCACCGGGGAGGCTCCGGAGAGCTCAGGAAGGATTTTGCCCACATGATTGCTGTGCAAGCAGAGAATGGGGAAGAGAAAACCATTCCTCAACTTCTCTCTTTAGGACTACAGGAAGAGAGCAAACCTATAGCTGGCCCCGCCCCCTGCTTGCAGCTCTGAGCATCCAATCACCACAAGGTACAATGCCGGCTGAGAAGCAGATGCACTTAGTATTGATCTTCCTGCATTAATATTCATTACG
This sequence comes from Microtus pennsylvanicus, assembly GCF_037038515.1. NCBI lineage: Eukaryota > Metazoa > Chordata > Mammalia > Rodentia > Cricetidae > Microtus > Microtus pennsylvanicus. The sequence goes on from NC_134598.1 coordinate 16,460,377, forward strand.
TAGGAGTAAGAACATCCTGCTGTTTCTGGCTGGTATTACCCTGGGAAGGGCCAATTAAGCTTCCTTAATAAAAACAGTTCTTAAATGTCTTATATCCTAAGCCAGCCTGGCACTTCCCACCACAGTGTGGGCTCAATGAAATCTCAGCAAAACTACAACCTGGGCAAAACATAAAGGTTCAGTAGCATTATGGAGACACAGTTAGGCCCTCTTGGGGTTTTCAAAGCCATGCTTCCTTAGACTCCTTTAAACCAAAATTGAAGGTGTAAAATTTGAATGTCCGTAGTTGCTGTATTTGACAACAGGAAGAAATAAACCAAATATTGGCTTGTGACCCTGTCGGTGATTCTTCCTAGCTTTGTTGTTGACCAAATAAATGTATTTTAAACAAAGCCTCTTGTTTTTTAAGACTAGATTTCATTATAGCGTGGATAAGAAGACACAAATACCTGATCCCCAATACACTCTTCCAAGATAGGGCCTTGAGAGGTGCTGGATCATGAGGACATCAACCATCAACTTCATCAGGAACCAGTAGTGGAATGGTTACGAGGTGGGCCTCGTTGGTCACTCAAAAGCAGTATCCTTAAAGGGTCTTTTGGTGTTCAAGGGCAGCATGTCAGCAGTAACAGTCAAGCAGAAAGCCTCCAGAGATACATTGTCCAGAATGGAAGGAGCTGGGAAATGTGAGGTCACTGCAGTTGCCTGCTGAGGCTCAGGGTAGGCATTAGGTTGTCACGATTTGTCTGCCTCTGTCCATATCATTGCATTCCTCACTCTCCAGGATGCAAAACATGGCTCTTTAACCCAAGTTCCCGCATCTGCTCTGCCATCTCAATATGTCACTCATCCCCGCCTCACCATCGAGACTACCCAAGCTGAGCAGTTTACCGAAGACATTTATCATGCCAACCTTGAATTCTCTTTCCCCTAGGTTTAGGAGTGATGGCCCCGTCTTAAGTTTACTCCAGCCTCTCCTGGATTCTCCCTCTCCTTTACTGGATCATCTTCCCCACCATTCCCATGATGCATCACTTTCTTACTTTCTCTCTGAGCTCAATAGCATATAGTCCTTATCAGTTCTCACCTTCCATCACAGGGGTCTTAGTCGTGTGTGTGTGTGTGTGTGTGTGTGTGTGTATGCATGTGTGCATGTGTGTGTGTGTGTGTGTGTATATATATATATATATATATATATATTACACACCTTAACCATTACTTTCTTATTAACATCCAAAACAAATCAGTTCATTTTATTACTCTTTCTGTAGAATGCCTGTCCCTTACAATTTCCCTGGATGCCCTGTCTGCCTCAGCTGTAATGATACATACCATCTTCAATAGATATTAGACGAATAAGATCTGTATCAATCAGTAACTTTTATATCTAATGTTTTATGCTTGTTTGCATTTTGTCCTTGATATGTTTCCCGGCGTAGAACAATTCCTCAAACATACTTGCTGGATAAAATGCCCCAGTCCTTAGTAAGCCACTGGGTCAGGAAGCTGGAGCCTTGGAAAGTCGCCCACCACCAGCAACATACCAGCATTTACAAAGATATTGTTGTTGCAATTTGTTCAAAGAGTTCTCAGACACCAAGGAAGTCAGGTTGCATTAGTCCCAAACCTCACAACTCAGCAAAATTCACAAAACACACACTACTGCAGTGTGACCCCATTTTCTTCCGACACAACTGAGAAACACTAGTCATATAATTCAAGGCATTTGCATCCCTGTGTTTATATGAATCTCTAAAAGGTAATTGGGATTTTTACCTCCCTAGAGACTACCATTTTCAAACTGAGTCATGGATCAATTATTACCTTCTTCATCCAACAAAAATGTATGGTAAACTCTTAATACATGAGGTTCAAAGTTACCTTTCAGTGTATGTGTTTACTAAAAATGAAATCATGCTAGGATGCTGGATTTGTCTCCTTCTTTAATGAAATTATACGACAGTATGCTTACAAAAATCAGATGCCCAAGAAATAATTAGGAGCACATAAGCTAAGGTAGTTTAAAAGACAATGTTCCCAATAATCTAGGGTGTTAATACTTGGTCCCAAGTTGGTGGAATTATTTGGGAAGGATTAGGAGGTGTGGGCTTGCTGGAGGAAGTGTTTCACTGGGGACAGGCTTTGAGGTTTCAAATCCTCTCTCCATCCCAAGTTTGCTCTCTCTTCTCTATGCTTGAAGTTCAAGGTGTGAGCCCTCAGTTTCCTGCTCCTGATAACCACATCTTCCTTCCACCATCATGGGCTCTAACCCTCTAGAAATGTAAGCCGAGATAAACTCCTTCTTTTGTAAGGTGCCTGGTTCATGATATTTTATCACGACAATGGAAAAGTAACTAATGCATAAGATACGATATAAATTAAAATTCTACTTTTCTGACTTCTCAGTATTACCAACCTTCTAACAAGTTTCCTAAACCACAGCCTGAGTGATCATTTTTCACTGGCGCCTTCCCCTTCTCACTGCCTTATGATCTGTGATCCTCTCTCTGTTAGTATTTATAAATATCTTTGGAGATAGGGTTTCCCATAGCCTACCCTAGCCTCAAATGCTCTCTGTAGGTGAGGATGACTTGGAACATTTGATCTTTCTGCACTTGCCTCTAGAGTGCTACTATTACAGACATGTACAGGTTGGTGTGTGTTGAGGGTCAAACCCAGGGCTTTGAGCGAGCTAAGTACGCAGTCTACCAACTGAGCTACATCTCATTCCTTTAACTTCCTTGTCAAACTTGTCCAAACCAAATTTCAATTTGGGCATGTACCCTATGCCTGTAGTCCACATACTGGAGGTGAGCATGATAGTAAGAAATAATTCCGGGGAATCAGTCAAACAAGTAGAAGAGAAAAACTAGCTTTTTTCCAGATGACTCCTCTTCTGCGCTAAGCCTAAGCAAAGCCTGCAAGGCTAAGGCAGACAAGAAGGGAAGAAGGAAAGATGGACTGAAAACAGAAAGCTGAAGAGAGGAAAGTGGGAACAATACAGCACCAACCCCTGGGGCTTGGCATGAACACAACAGCCCCAGTGATAAAAGAGAGGCAGGAGCGGGCTCTCAGGGAAGGGAGATAAGAGGCGAAAGGCACGGCAGAGTGGTACCCAGAAGGCCTTTGAGGTTCAAAGCACAGATCACATCTGGCACATGTTGTAGGTGAAAGGTGGAGGAGGAAAAGAAACAAAAGGAAACAGAGAGGTGACAGCAGACAGAGGTTCAGTAGAAACTTCTGGGTGAGTGAGTGAGTGCCACCATCTTCAGAGTCTTCAGATGACGGGATGGGACACACTTGCCCTGGACAGGTGTCAAGTGATGCCGTCATATCCTTTATCTTTCCCTGGTTTCATACCAACTTTCAGTGCAATGTTTCCTCATACGCTAAGGATTGCTGAGTCAGCACTTCGAGATCATATTGACGCTTAATATATTCTTATCAATATAAGGCATTATATTAATTAGGCAGATACGGAGATTGTCACAGCCAAGATTTATTGGTTTACTAAGAACCAGATTCTTTCTGTTCTTTTTTTTTTCAATTAATGAATTCTGTGTGAGTGCACCTCATGTGTGCATATGCCTACGCGGGTGCCCTCAGAGGCCAGAGGTTATCAGTTACTGGAGTTATGGGACATTGAAAACTACTTCATGTGGGTGCTGGAAACACAATCCAAGTCCTCTGCAAGAACAGTGAATATTCTTAACGTTTGAGTCATCTCTCCAGCCCAAGAAACAGGTTTGTTTTTCAAGACAGAGCTTCTCATACAAAGCTAACAATGAATATACTGTTATCATTTCTGATGTATATAAAACCTTAATTAATAATTCCTACCACTTTCCATGATGCCTTGCTCCTTCATTGGGCAACATCCAGCTCACTGCCTTCTGTCACAGTGGCGCACCAGGGCATAGTATTATGTAGTATTTACTCCACAGCCTCAGCCACACATACTGAGGTGCAGCAGACCAAGGAAGACTTCGAAGCATCTAATAATTTTGTAATACATATAATTTATTTCATTGTACATTAATATGCTTCAATATTTAATAATGGCTGTGTTAACCAACCTGCTCATAAAATTCTTTAAAACTCAATGATCAGCCCTGGCAATCTGGCCTGAACCACCTTTAGCATATACATTCTTGTCAATCCACTGTGGTTTAGACTCCACTCTCTGCCATAACAATCCAGTTTCTAGCCATTTAAAGAAAACAATGTGTTGTTCAATATCCTAACTCTTGAGTGATTAAGGTCTCAATATTCTCGCATTTCAGATTCTGTCTTAGGGCCTCCAGGAGATCTCAGTGGTGGGGCATGATGTTATCAGAGCCACATTTGGGAGAAAGCCATGAAGACAGGATGCGTATAGGTGAGGAATAAGTGAGTAGCAGGGAGATCAACCCACTTTCAAGTAGACCTGAACTTAATGTAAAGATAGATAGATAGCCTTATCCACTCAGACAGGGCTACAGCTAATCCCACAGCTGTAGGGATTGGAACCCGCAGGGAACATCAGGTTGACTTGACAAGATGGATCTTGAGGTTGCCTCTCCAACAGGCAGGCTGCTTTCCTTACCCCCATTTTTGCCACAGGGGAAGACAAGAGCTTTAATGATGCTGACTTCTTTCTAAAAGGCATACTTTTAGAAACTGATAGAATTAGCTATTCCCACTGTCTGGATCCACGTGTTTGGCCAACAAAGAGGAAAGAGGTTTGCTGGGACCGTGGAGTAAATGGCATCTGACTGCTTGGGTGGCAGAAGTGTATAGACCTGGTACATGTCAGCTCTGCAGGGACAGGGGCATGAAAGCCTTAGCATGAGACTGCCCTTCTGGAAGTCAGAGAAAGGGGAATGAAGCGGCTCTTTGCTGGGGCAGTCGTGCCGCGGGAGCAAACCTTGTAAACTTTTGAGCTTCCAACGAGTTTATAAATCATATGGCTAAGGCCAGTTTGAACTGTGATTTATGACAGCATGCACACCCATGACTGCTACAATCCTCAAAGGGACGAAGTACCTGCTCATTGAAAAATGGCATCTGCTGGCCGGAAACAGAAACCGGCAAACTTGCAGGGGAAACTAGGGGAGCTGAAGGGCAGGAAGGCCGGGAGACCTAGCAACGACTGCATACAAGATTGCAGATGGAAAACAGTTCTTTCTTTCGGGCTGAGTGGTGGCCCTAGTATTGTGTCATCTTGCTGAGTCTCTTGGTCGGGAGATCGATTAGGACAGCTTATGAAAACAGAACACCGGGTAAAGGCAAGAGCCCTCCAACCTGGACCTGGGGACACCCAGGGCAGCTGGGAGATAGAGACGTGAATGAATCGGGACAGCACAGTATTCGGGACCACCAACAGCTTCATTTGAGAAATCCATCTGGCTTTCTCTTTTGATTTGGTAGTTTATAATTAGTTAATAAAAATGTCTAGACACTGCCGTGCATGATCAACTCCTGTGTCCAGTACTCAGGAGGCAGAAGCAAGAGGGTCATGAATTCAAGGCCAGTCTGGCATGATTGACGTATACAGCGAATCAATTAAACTCCTTGGTCTGGAGAAGCAACTGTGTGACAGGTTCAAAAACAGGTATTAAAAAAGAGAGAAAGGGGCTAGAGTCCTGGTATCTCCTTCAAAGTGTGTTAAAATAATTTCCTTCCACTAGGACCTACTTTCCAAGGCTCACGGTGGTCCCCGTCACGAGAACAGCAAGAAAGCAAAGACTGTACAATACGTAGAAGCCCTGGAACATCACACTGAGTTTGGCATAACTGTGGTCCCTCCGGTTTTCAAGAGGCAATGAAAGGACAAAGTGTGAACCTGCCCCTCATAACTTAGCCACGTGACTCCGTCTCCGGCTCTGTAAGTCGGTACAGCCATCATTTCCGATCCCCGTGCCTCTGCTGGCAGATGCTCTTTTCCCAACAAGCCTCCCTTTCTTTGCCATTAAATATGTCTCTGTTTTCCTTTCCCCTCGGCAGCCTGAGGATTCTTGGGAAAGCCTACATCAGAATCTGACTAATAAATTACCCCTCCACTTCTCAAGAAAGGCAACTGAGCCAGAATGCGCGGCCCTGGCAGGAGACAGAAAATCCTCCCAGGTGCTGGAAGGCTGGGAGTCTCAAGGCCAGCCTGCACAGCTGGAAGGAACAACCACTAAAGTCCCCTACATCGTGGATGACCTTCCGGCACCCAAATGCCTCTCCATCTCTGTACATATAAGGAGACCTAGGCCCGTTTTCAGAACTATGAAATGGTTTCCTTATAAATATGGGTTTGGGGGATGCTGTTCCCCTTCTTACTTTGCTTGTCACAAAAGACACTTTTGGAGGGTCAAGTTGTAATGGAGGGAACTCAGACTCCACAGCTACCCAGAAATGAGAATGCATTGAAGCCGCTCCCTGACCGGCTCAGTGCCTTGTGACTTGGCTTTTTGATGTCTCCGGCCCTTGCTCTGCTGTGTTATAAAGATAGGCAGTAAGAAGCTTGCATTTAGGGGATGTTAAAATGGACAAGAAATCACCTTCAAAAAAAACCCCACCCAGCTCAGTGGCTGGCACAAAGCAAGCATTATTAAGTCATGCTCGTCCTTTTCAAAGTCAGCTCTTCCGTTCACACTCTCCTGGTGACCAGAATTATTTTGCCCGTAGACATTTTCTCTATTTATACACTCCAGTTATGGATTTATGAATTAAGAATGATGTAGTTAGCTTAAAAGCGCATGCTAATAAATTGCCCCACAAGGAGAAACAATCAAGCTTTCCATTAAGACACATCCAGCAACCCCTAAACCACAAAGAACCAAACAAAGGTGGGTGCCCCATTCTCTCCACGCATGTGTGACTCATGCTCTGTTTCAAAAGGGCGCACAGGAAGGGAAGGCTCTCTTTTACCCACAAGACTGTTCAGAGAGCCGCAGGACAGACAACACCCCGCTCATCTTTTGCACATTCAAGCAAAATGCTGTGTCCTTCCTTGATGGACCAAGTCCCATTTTTGCAGGTGTGTTTTCTCATATGCGAGACTGAAAGCAGGGAGGCCGGTCCTGTGGGGATGCATCCCAGCCTAGGTTAAGAAAACACATCCTCTTGGATTTTGTTTTTCCTGTAACTTTCAGAACACTGGACAGCCTTCCAACTGTGCAAGAGAAGCGAGAGAGCACAAGGCCAAAAACATCAGGAAAACGAACACGACACTGGAGAGACGTCTCAAAAGGACAGGTGTTCGGTTCAGGAAGTCTTTCCCTCCGCAGCGGGAGCTTTGTGTCCAACCCGGATGTGGCTGATACCCCAAGGTTCTCCTCCTTCGCGTCCCGATATCATCTTCGTCGTGCCTCTGGGAAGATAACGCCCCCATTGTGTTGGGCAGTTGAGCCTGTGGCATTTAGCAGCCACGTTCTCTGATTTCACTAGCAAATGTGCGGACATGGCGGCATTTGAAACCCAAGCCTCCCCGTGCTTCGGGGTGGAGCCGCAGCCAGGCGACAGTGAGCAGCGGCCCCAGCTCTCCCCTCTCTCCAGCCTCCAGAGCGCCACAAGAGCTCCTGTGGTCCAGGGAGGAAGGAATTCTGCTCCCAGCTAGACAATGGCTGTGAGGAAATGTCCCTACCATCGCTGTTCCACAGAAACAGATTTCGTTGCAAATGAGCCCTCAAATTGTAAACACCTACATTTATCTCGCGGTGGTCCTCTTTCAGGTCTTAGGCAAAGCTGAAGGCCCCCAAGGTCACCATCACACAAAGGACTGGAGGAAGGAAAATATGTTTTCTGGGATTTTTTTTTTTTTAGTTTGCATTCAATCTGTGAAATGAAAACTCAGATACACACGGCCACACCACCCACCACCGTCATAGAGGAAGGGATGGATTGGAGGACTATAAAGTCAGGTCTTTGTCCTGTCATGATATTTCTTTCTACCTTCCAGCAGCAGCAGAATTCTCTCCTATTTTTTTTTTCTCCCACTCCTGGCCTTTGTCCTCTTTAGTCAGGACTGGGCTGAGCTGCAATCTTTTTATCATTCCCCAGAAATTATTTCTCCATCTGCTTAATCATTCCACGTACTTCTGACTTCACCAGTGTGCCTATATCCCTTAAACACTGTCTCCAAACTGGGGGCCCTGAGGGAGGCCAGGCCACACCGGGGTGGCCTGGTAATAGAATGTATCCTCTATAGAAACACTGTGGGATTCTTTAATTACATCGAAGCTTGTAGCAACTTGTAATCTATATCAAGGCTCCAGGGGTGGCACTGGGAAAAAAAATGAGCTATTTTGGATGCCAGTCACTCCTGAGTTCAGACCACAGCTTCCCTATCTAGTATCTAAGTAACTCGAAGCAAGATCTTTAGCCTATCTCAATCTTAGATTCTTTTTTTTTGAAATAGCCCAAGGAAAATACTACTTATACCATAGACTTTTTGTAAGCGTTAGTTAATATCAGTCAATGATGTATCTGTCGATTTGTGTATATCCACACAAACCCACATGTATGCACAGTAGGTTCGATATGCCCACCTACCCATTCCATTCAATTAGCCAGAACTTCCTTATCTACCTTTTTGGTTGGTGGTGTTGTTATTGTTCTATGTTCATCCATTTCTTTCCGGTGATCACAACTGGGTTAGCCACCACCTGAACTAAAGCACCCTCATTTCTCACAGGAGTCTTCCAATAGCCTCCTGCCTCACCTTCCTGCTTTCGTCCTTGCCCCTTATAGATGATGCCACCTTTTAAAAGATGAATTAGATCAGGCTATACCCTTGTACAAGAATTAGACTCCTTACCACGGAGCACAGGACCTATGTCATCTATCTCTGCCTGTATCTTGTTCCCTCCTCCACACACTCCCATCATCCTTCAGCCTTTAACTACACAGGCTTCTTTATTTCTCAGATTTACTAAGCCTATTCCACGCCTGGGAACTTAGCCCTTGCCATGTCTGAGCCTACTTTCTCTTTTCTCCATTCTTCGTATAACTGGTCCCTCCTTCTCATTCCTGTCTATGACTCAATGGCACTGCCCCGCATGAAGCCTGTCCTAACCCCTAATCTTACCACGTCTCATCTTGCTCTAGCACATGCTTTTCTTATTTTCTTTATGCTGTGTAACCATCTGAAATCATTTAGTTAATTTTGAGAACCATTTAGCTAGTTTCTCCCAATGAAATGTCAGCAAGGAGGACTCCGTCTACCTTACTTACGTCAATATGATCAACTCCTAAAGTAGTATCTGACGCGAAACAAAGATTCAGTAGATATTTTACAAATGGGCAAATAGGAATTTTGAGACATGTCTTAGACGAATCGAGCTCTGTCATCTTTTCCCTAAAATTGAAAGCACCAGAAAAGATCCAAAACTCTTAAGGTGTTCACATCAAAATTTGGTATCTTGACCGTGAATTTTGCCTGGCCAGAAAATTCTGGAGCAACACTAATATGTACCCATCAGGAACTACAGACACAGGTCAGTGGTAAGACTGCTCATTCTGCAAGCTGGCCATGGCAGAGCGTGCCTGCAATCCCAGCACCGGGGCCAGTGGCAGGTAGACACCAGAAGCCCGCTGGACAGCCAGCCTAGCGGAAGTGGTAAGCTTCTGGTGGATGTCTAGTCACCAAAGTGAAACTGACAGGGGAAGACACTCGGTGTCCTCCTCTGGCCTCCACACGCACACACTCACTCACTAGCTTGCACCAAGCTTATACAATATACACCACAAACAAGCACACACAGAGAAAGATAAGAGAGGAGCTGGAGAGATCACTTAGTGGTTAAGAGCACTGGCTACTCTTCTAGATGACCCGGGTTCACTTTCCAGAACCCATAGAGCAGCTCACAACCATCTATCACTCTAGGTCTAGGGGCTCTGGTAGTCTCCCCTGGTATCCATGCTCACCAGACACACACATGGTGCACAGACACGCGTGCGAGCAAAACACCCACACATGGAACATAAAAATAAAATTGCAAAGAAGATGAATTAGGAGGAGGAAGAGAAGGGAAAGGAGGAGGAAGAGGAGAAGACGGAGGAGAAAGAAGAGGAGGAGGAGGAGGAAAAAGAAGAGGAGGAGGAGAAGGAACTTTTGTTCACAACATGGAGCATATTTTATCCCTAGCATCGTCGCTTCCTATCTGTGCAACCTTGCACAAACCAGTTAGCATTTTAAACTGATTTCCTCATCTAGAAATATAAGAATAATAAGCAAGACATTAGGGAGCTCTGTGAGGATTAAGTGAGCTAAGCTTTCTGCCCGGTTCCTGGAACACTGTGCACCATGAATAAACAGTGGTATTATTATGGTTATTGTTACTACAGTAATTAATTCTGGCTCCACACTGCACACGGAACACTGGCGAATTGAAGCCCATCCAGAAGGGAACAAACAGTCTAGTGAAGGATCTGGAAGCCCCAACTTGTGAGGAACAATGAACAAACTGAGGATGTTTGCCTTGGAAAAGACACATTTTTAAGAGGAATATGATAGCTGAAAGAAATGACCAAGAGCTCCTTTATAGATGAGGGATTAGAGAGATTTGATATTGTTCTAGAACATGCCACCAGAGCCAACTCTTTAATGACCTAACAGCCAAACTGTCCAAAATCAAACTGAAAGTGAATTCTCTCTTTAAATATCAAAACATCTTAAGAGATGGTTTTCATGATGTTTGAATAAGGAAATTACAGAGAGCCATTTGAAATGGCGATGATAAGGTTTTCTGTCAAATATTAAAACCTATGTGTAGGGACAGTGAGATGGCCCAGTGAGAAAGGCTCTTGCTTTCCAGGTTGATTGACACCACCAGCCTGAGGGTGACACCTAGAACTCACGTAAAAAGTGGAAGGAGGGGACCAACCCCTCAGAGTCGCCTTCTTATGCCACAAGCATGCCGCCGGTACTTATACACACAGTAACAATAAATAGGATTAAGTTTTTAAATGTTTAGAAATGTCATGTCAATTGCAAAAGATGTAAACCATTAAATAGATGCATATATTCTCTGGTCTGAGAGGGAGGAGAAAAAGGAAGGAGGTAGGGAGAAGAGGAAGAGAGGAGAGAAAGGGTGAGAGAGAAGAAAGGAAGGAGAGGTGGAAGGAGGAAGAGAGAGATAAAAGGAGAGCAGAGAGAGAAAGGGAGAGATCTATTGGGAGATAGAGAGAGCAATTAAAAACAGGATAACAAAACAAAGCCTGGAGAGAGAGAGAGAGAGAGAGAGAGAGAGAGAGAGAGAGAGAGAGAGAGAGAGAGAGAGTAAAACCACAACGCCAGCACAAACGAAGCACAGGGCCACCCAAGCAATCAGGAGGAGCAGTGTGAGTGAGGCCATGTGCTAAAGGAACACAGGCAGAATGAAGGCCTGGACAGGCCTCCATCCCAAAGTCCCAGTCTTTGCTCTGTTGAACTGTGCTGACACAAAATGCTACATGAAAACCTTGCCAAGGCTCCCCAGCATCTTCATTTCTTCCCCGTTAGAACAGTGGAAAATATGTCATTCCAAGAGATCCGAAAGTCTGGACCTTATGATTCCATGGGGCATTGTGGGATAAGGTAATGAGTACTTCTGCTCACCACCTTTCTTTTGCCCCGGCAAGAGCCCATCAAACTCTCTGAACTCCACCTTCCATCTCCTTCTTGAGAATGAAAGCCTATGAGTCATCTAGATTATTCTATCTGATAAATATGAGCTTAATAGGGAATGAAAAACCACCGGAACTTTGTAAATAAGAATTTTCTAAGGTCACTAAGGAGGAAACAACCTCAGGAGTTTGGTCCAAATGTCAGGGGTGGTCATTGTTCCTGCCAAAGTCGAAGATTGCTAAATGATCCACTTCATACGTGGATGAGTAAAACGTTCAGGACCTGTGACAGGTATCCAAGGTGGTGGTGGCCTGGAAGGAAGGTCAGTATTGAGCCCACAAGGAGCCATTCCACAGTTGCCTGAACTAGTTCTTTAGTCTTTGATGGGAAAGCTGCTTCCCTTCACTACTAAACTCCCAAGCAGAACTTTCTAGAAGGGCCAATGAGAACACTGCTGGTCTCAACCATTTGAGAACACCGTCTGACCCTTCTATGATGCAAACCTGCTTCCTAGGCTACAATTCAGTGCCTTTCAGTGGCGTCAAAACATACACTTGGAACCGTGCGTGCTTTCTCAACCAGGCTAAGGGTTCTGCAAATCAGTAAAGCCCCCAGCATTTACACGAGGTCATGAAAGATACAGTCACTCAGGACGCTGGAGGATGGTGGCAGTCTCTTCAGGTCCTCCCTTATCCTTCACAGACTGTCTTGTGACAACGGAGCAAAGGAAGCCTCGCTGTGCCATGCTCCGCTCCTGAGAGCTGTCTGTGGCCTGCATTGTGGATGAAGGAGTCATTGTAACAGCACAGCGGTCAAGAGGTCCCTGCCCTGATGCACAGACATGACTTGGTGCCCTCAACACAATAACCTCAGCCCCTCACACCTCAGTGGAAAGGAAGCTTCTCCCTTCAATTTAGAATTCTTCTGTTGTTAATAATAACAGGAGTAAAATTCCAAATAAACCATTACATAAGCAGCAACTCAGATAATTTAGTATGTTCATAATATTACACAGCCATCACCTCTGCCTAGATTAAAAAAATTTATTCTTTTAAAATATAATCTTCTACTTGCCCAGTTCCTGGCAACTGTCAGTGAGTTTTCTGTGCCGAAAGATTTATCTCCTCTGGATATTAAATATAAATGGACTCATATGTAATACTTGGCCTTTTGACTCTGGGAAGATATTCCATTAATCATTCCTCGTTATTAACTTTAGGAGGCAGCCACATTTTAATAATGAATTACATAATTTTGTATCAATTGACCTAACACGCTTTTTCATTTGCAAAACATCTAAAATGCCTTAAGAGCAAAAAATATCTATTAACTGGCTTGACTCAAAGATCTGTCTTAGCAGAGTGTTGTATATATGGGGACTGAGAGTCACATATGGCAAACCATGTTTTAATCACCTTTTAGCAGCCAGGGTGTGACATACAAGAGAAGTTTGGAACAGTGAGATGCTTTTACATCCACATCAAAGAATGAGATTAGTATTGGTTAGGGTTTGTCCATGTTCTAGAAACTCAATTGATCAGCTTAGCCCTAGGATGGAGGAATGCCTTATGGGGCTGGAGGTAGGGCTCACAACCTACGGTAGAGAGGACAGAGCTCAAAAGCAAAAGAAAAATTCTGAAATATCCCTTTCTTTTTCTGATGTCTTAGCCCCCTAGGAATACTGTAACGCAGTGCCACTGGCCAGATGGAACAGAAACGGGAGAAACACGCTTCTTTCCTTTCTAGCTGAGGAGGCTGAGACCAAGGCTCAACAGAGGTCTGTATGAAGTTCTATCTCCTCACAGATAGCTGCCTATGAACAAGTGGGGGTTAGGATTTCAGTCGTCATATCTGGAATGGAACACACACATGTAACCACTGTGACTCCTGTGCCTACCTCACGGTCAATCCATTCTTTGCTCTCTCCTAACACGATGGACCAGAGATAACTACCCCACAACCCGCAAATCTGTTCAAAGGACTTTGTGTCACACAAAGTCAGAACATGGCTTCCAAAGCCCAAATACTGAAAGTGACTCGTGGTATTGGGCACAGTACTTCCCCAGTGCAGCCTCAGCTTCCTCGTCTGTCATAACACAAAGTTTCTAAGAAACTTCACTTGACAGACAAAAGTTCATACCCAGCACAAAAGTCTTCAATAAATATTCATTCTTTCATATTAATGTTGTCACTATTATTAAAAGCAGCCAGGCAGGAGTCAAGTTTTCATCACAGATACCCATTTCTGGGTCACACACAGTTCTCTCAGTTACAGCCAGAGGTTAGAGCGCAGGGTGACATTCCTGCACCAGGAAGAGTAGGGACTATCCGCAACAGAGCCCTAGGGACAGGAAGCCAGGAAGGAGAGAGCTGAGGTTACTGGTGAGCAGTCAAGGCCTCTGCTCAACACAGACGACAGCCAGTGGCCACTTGAACCCCGGCCACCGCAGGAGCACCCAGCTCTTTGGCTGGAGCCCAAGGACACTCCCCACTGGTCTTTGGACCGTGTGTGGCTTACTTAGTTCAGCTGGTGTTGATTAGCCAACCTCCTGGGCTTTGAAATCATTGTTTACTTTTTTCCTTAATCACATTAGCTTGTTGGTTTGTTCTTTTGTTCTCTCTGACCTTTAGTTTTAAATTATATGTTATCATAATGATCTTAGTTTATGGTTCACTTTATTTTCCTTTCCTTTTTTTTTTCTTTTCTTTTCTTTCTTTCTTTTTTTTTTTTTGGTAGACATAGTTATCATTCAAACTAGTTTCTTACTTGGGGGGGGGGGCGGGAGTTTCAAGACAGGGTTTCTCTGTGCAGCACAAGCTATTCTAGAACTTGCTCTGTAGACCAAGCTGGCCTCAAACTCACAGAGATCCATGTGTGTCTCTGCCTTCCTGAGTACTGGGATTAAAGGCATGAGCTACCACCACCTGGCTATTTTACACTGTTTTGTCTATAACTGTATTATTTTGATAAATTATTCTTATTCTTATTATTAGGCCATTTTTAACTGTCTCTTATTTGTCTGTGATGTTTGCTTCTCTGAGGTTGTACCAGAGAAAGTTAAATGTAGAGAGAGTCCATCTGGGAGGATGGGCTCTCTCCTGTAGAAAGTGCTCCTGGGAATTCATCTCCAGTAAGTTGTGCTTCAACAGATTATGTCTGGCCTGTGTTCCTCTGGCCACATGTGGTCAAGGATGGCTACGAATATGGCCCAACACAAAACTGTAAACTTACTTAAAATATTGAGGGTTTTGTTGTTGTTTGTTTTGTAACTTCATTGTAGAGTTCTTGAGCATAAACTTTATTGATGATGACCCTGGGTCATAATGCCAAAGGATGGACCTGCCTACAGGTAAATAGGGACCTCTGTCCTCAAAGAAACTCATAGAGAAGCATCCGATTCCCCTTTAAGGGGCTCCTCTACTAGATATTTTCCTTCAGGTTCTTTCTCTACCTGGGAGGAACAGAAGCCAGCTGTTGCTCCCACCTACTCTAGAAACCATCCCCCAGCCAACAGAGTGACTGTTATTCCATAAAACAAAAGTCTTGCAGTTCTCTCTACCTGAGAACTGGCCTGCAAGGAATACACTGTTTTCAGATGCATTCACCTTCAATGGGGACGGAGCTGTCTGCGTTCCAAATTGTGCTTTCAAAGCACAGCCCCACCCCACCCCTCCCCCGAATTCCAGAGAGCCTCCCACTTGACATCTCAATTTAGCATCTGCAAAACTAAACCAGTTATTCGCTCCATCACCAGGCAACCAGCTGAAGCAGCTCATCTCCGATTCATTTCCCTCTTCTAGTCAACGCAGGCAAAACCCTACAGGTGATCATCTACTGCCTCTTCCTGTTTATAACCCACACCCAGTTCGTCAGCAAATCCTGTGGGCTCCACTTCAGATTTTCACGACATTTTACCTAGAGTAGCATTTTCGATTACAGTGTGTTTAGGAATGGGGGGAGAAAAGTAGAAAGGAAGCTGCACACTGTTGACAGGACTCGCACTGTGTGCCTGCCAGGCACTGTACTGGGGACCGGCTTAGGAGTTGTTACTATCCGAAACTTCTAACATACATGACGATCTTGGCTCAGCTCTATTGTGCTCTCTGGAATTCAGCTCCCAGTCTCTATCTTTTCACCCAAGTAGGAGTGTCCAAGAGACTGAGACTTCAGAAAGTATGTCCATTCATATCCATTTCAAGATTTCCATTTTTTTGCTATGAAAAAAAAAAACCAAAGAGGGTGACCATATCCAATCCTGGGGAATTCAAAATACAGTGTGAAGCATGAACAAGGGTATGATGATATATTTGGGGTATATAATGAAAGAAAGAAGTATTCTCAGTGTATGGTATCAAATACTACCTTCAGGAGAAGGTAAGAGTTTGATGTGCACAATAATGAAGAAATTTGTTATAAGACAAGAATTAATGTATGATTAATGACAAACTCTATCAAAAGGCATGTGTGTAACAAATCTTCAGGCAGATATCATAGACACATTCTAAGACTGGTTCTCAACCCGTGGGTCGTGACCCCCTTGGGGCATGGCATATCAGGTATTTACATTTTAATTCATAACAGAAGCAAAATGACAATAATGAAGCAGCAATGAAAAGAATAAAATATGATTGTGTGTCACCACAACCTACAGAACTGTATTAAAAGGTCACAGCATTGAGAAGGTGGAGAACCACTGGTCTAAGATCATAAGAGACCCTTCCCATCCCACCTGCTGATATATACCCTGGTGTAACACTTTCATTTGAATGTGATTGCCACCTATGGCTTATTTCCAGTCAATAATTTCTGGCAGAGGTAAGGTGATGGCTTATGCTGGTTGTCAACTTGACAACCTGAAATCGGCTCAAACTCAAGCAGCTGGGCAGACTTCTGAGGAATTTTGCTTGCCTGGATCCACTCTTTGCTCCTTTCTGGTGTCAGCCCACAGAAAAGGACATAGGAAAAAGGAAGCTTTTGCTTTTTGTCCGCTCACCCTCACTCTTGCTGCAGGTTCATCTATCCCGATATGGAGGCACTCTTTCGCTGATGTTAGAATTTACTCCTTTTGGGGTCCAGCATATCCTGAAGACCTGCTGAGACATCCAGCCTACCAGATTCTTGGCCTTTTCATCCAGAGACAGCCATTGTTGGACTAGCTGAACCACAGCCTGTAAGTCATTCTAATAAATCCCCGTTTACTACAGATACATTCTATCAGTCTGTCCCTCCAGAGAACCCTGACCAATACAGGTAGGTAGGCTACTTTCCTATTTAGGTTACCTAAGATGGTGGCATCTATCTTGCTAGCGGACTATCTGTTGCCTTGCCAGTTCATGTGTGTTGGTGAAACTGGCTGTTGTGTTAGAGAAATCCATGTTCCAAGAAACCGGTGAGTGTCTAGTCGATTAAAAGCAAGAGGTAAAGCCCTCAATCTGTCATCCTTCCCCCAGTTGGGCCTTCAGGTGAGGCTTCAGTCCTTTTGAGGGACCTCCAAGGACACAGCAGAGAGCCTCCAGATATGCACAAAGAAACAGTGCCATAAGTGTGTATGTTATAAATTGCTAAGTCGTGGCGTCATTTGTCACAAGGCAAGAAATAACTAATTCAGCTGGAGAATAATAAAAAAAATGATTCCCTATATCTTTTTTATAGCAAACTTTCTAATTTGTAATCTGAACATTTGTTTAATAAATATTGTGAGCTTTCTTTATGTGATTATTAGTGGTAGAATTATTACACAACCTAGGCAGAGCCATCAGAGAAGACTCTCGACCTTCACGGGAAAGAGAGGTGTGCAGATTAATAACTATTAAAAAGGTAAACGGACTAGAGAAGTTGGCGATGTGCCATGGTGGAGGGGCTTACGGGCTGGGTGCAGAGTATCAGGGCTGGACATACAGGCAACAGTATAAACCAGAACATAGACGGGAGGGTTTGTGGTGTGCCTACAACAGACAATGATTCCTTTGATTACAGAAAAGAAAACATTCCGAGTATTGGTACATGCAGGTAAGAGAGAATTGGAGAAGTAAGTTTGGTTCATACTATGAAGCTCCCAGAACTCCATGCAAAGGGCTAAGAGTTGGCACAGTTTTAGAAAATACATCGTTCAAACTCCATTGCCAAAAATAATACAGTCACCGTTTCCTTCATGAAACCTTCCTCATGCCAGTGCCGATGCTTTTAGATACTGAGCCAAAAGGAAAACTTCCTATACTTTGATCGTGTCCCAGTTCATTCAAGAATATTTTGTACCAGCTCTCCAGAGACGCTCGCTGCATTTTATGATACAATTTGAAAACTTGAGCATCGCCGAAATCAAGAGATTAGCATCTATAAAGTATTGCTTTTGTTTTTGCTATGAATGAACCAGCTTGTTCAATGTCTTCACTTGTTTCTTGTTTAGAAAAGAATCCCTTCCTTTATTCCTCCCATTTTTCAGCTGTCACTTGCTTGGAGTTGTCTCATTTAATTCACCAGAGTTTGAAGGTAGATCACAGGGCTGTGAAATACGTATTTATGTCTAATTTGTACACAGTCTTTGCTTGGTACTTCACAGAAGGTAGCTACTATGGTACTTGAACAGACGGTTTCCTCTTGTACTTTTACCAGCGTGCAATCACTTGGGAAATCCGTTCAAGATCATCTTGATGTTAATCTTGACTGCAACTCTCCACACAATTCCTGCTTGTACAAAACTCTGTACGGGTTCTCAAGATGTCTCAAAAGCTCTGTGTTTGCCCGGCAGGATGGATACGCCTCGATTTTCAATCTTTCATATATTACTTCAGAGAACCAGACAAGCTTACCTCCTTCCTTACTTGATGCTGAAATTCCTCAGGGCAATTGGGTAGACAGCCGCAACACTGATTGGAGTTGAGTCCCGAGATCCTTTGCAATGGTGTTCTAACAGCCATCTCAGTGCCTAGATCAACACACATTTACGTCTTCCCCAGGCTTTTACAGAATCAGCAAAGAATATTTTTGACCTTGCCATTCTCAGTGTTGTACAGTGTGTATCTAAACACAACTAAAGCTCGAAGAACCTATGACACTGACCCCTTCAACAAACACATTAACCGTCTCCCACGTGTTCCCTGCTAAAAATGGCTCGCTTACAATTTGCCGGCACAGTTCGATTTTTACTTTGACTAATGTTATTTAAGCAGCTGGGAGAATTAATGTAGTTCAGCAAAGGCCACAGTCTTAACCAGGGTTTGCAATTGAAATCTGCGGGCTGTCGCCTTTTCCATCTTGAGAGGGAATCTAATTAGTATAGCCTTTGTGTCCACACCAGAAAGGAGGAGGAGGAGGAACCTGAGGAGGAAAAGCAGGAAGAGGAGGAGGAGGGCAGCCCTGAAGTCTCCTGAGGGTCTGAAAGAAGTTGGCTCTTTTACTGGCTTGAAGATTCCCTAGAAACAAGAGATGTGGAGTGCATATAGAAGGATCCTTCGAAAGCACTGCTTACAATGTAAACTATCATTCTTCAGGGAGTGGTTGACTCTCATGTACGTATAGGCACAGAACATGAATTTATCTTCTTAAATTATGGTAGCTTGTCAAGAGACTTCATCTCAAAGCAATCATAAAGAGTAACAGTTTGACTTAAAGGGACATCACGATATGACTGATGTAAGAATAATTCGTGTTAATAATTCCTCTGAAGGACCATAATTTGATTGTTTTCTTCTCCTTTTTTTACGCATCTGATTTTTTTATTAAAAACCTTTTAATTAAAATATAATTGCATTACTTTCCCCCTTCCAACTCCTTTCTTGTCCTCTCCTCCAACTCCAATACTTCAACTGAAAAAAAAAATATTTATTTGTGCCGGGCGGTGGTGGCGCACGCCTTTAATCCCAGCACTCGGGAGGCAGAGGCAGGCGGATCTCTGTGAGTTCGAGGCCAGCCTGGTCTACAAAGGGAGTTCCAGGACAGGCTCCAAAGCTACAGAGAAACCCTGTCTCGAAAAAAAAAAAAACAAAAAAAAATATATTTATTTGTGTATACTTAATAAAATAATATAATATCCGAGAAGCTCAAAGACCAGCTTTATATCATATAATTTATTTCGTAGAGACCAGGCTGTGGAAAAGACCCAGAGGAAACAAGCTGTTGGACATAGTATGATTGGAAGGGATTCACAAATCTGTCAATTATGAATGCATTTTAATTTGTTTCTGATTTGTGAAACAGTTTAGTAACAGGTTACTTCTTATAATCCCTTCATGCATGCTTTGGTTCCTTCACTTTCAAATGCATTGCATAAAATAAAAACACTTACTCTGAGTTTCTGTACTTTTTTGGTTTGTATTTATGCATGCATGTGTGCCAGCCGGCAGAGGCCAGAAGGGTGTTGGGTCCACTAAGAGCTGGGGTTAAAGGCAGTTGTGAGCCACTGAACTTGGGTGCCAGGAACCAAACTCGGGTCCTCTGCAAGTATTTTAACCCACAAGTCGTCTCCTGAGCCCCCAACTCTGAGTCTCCACTCTTGATTACTCAGATGTGCTTTTAATTTACCTGCTTAAGGTTAAAAGAATGCTTGCCATTAATTTTGCCATGACAATATGGACTTCAAATCTTTTGAGTGCTCGGTTCTTAAGAACTGCTTATTATGGTAAAAAAAATTGTTCCTTACCTAACCCTTTTAAATCATCAATTTTTTAAATCTACAACGCTCAAGTATAACTTCACAATCTATATTTTAATTCAAAATTCTGCCTATTATTTTACCTAATCTAGTACCCAGAAAATAAGTACATATATTAGATCCATCTATTTCAAGCACTTGAATATGTTTCTAACTACCAAAGGTTAAAATAATTCAACTAATCTGGCTCTTTCTCTGTTACCATGGCAGGAAAGTGGAGTCTTCATGGTGGTCAAGACTCAGTCTTACCCATAAGCTACCGCCATGGTCAAGGAAGGTCTTGCTGCTGGAGGTGAAATGGACATTAGTACTGCTTTAGGCACTGTGCTGAAGACTGCTGTCAACTGTGATGGTTCAGCACAGTGGTTGTTCCACCTGTGGGTCACGCCCCTTTGGGGTTCAATGACCTGTTCACAGGGATCGCCTAAGATAGTTGGAAAGCATAGATGTTTACATTACAATCCATAACAGTAGCAAAATTACAGTTACGAAGCAGCAACGAAAATAATTTTGTGGTTGGGGTCAACCACAACATGAGGAATGTGTAGTAAAGGGTCCACACACTAGGAAGGTTGAGAACCGCTCACTGTTCTGGCACACGAGAACAGCGAAGTTGCCATGGCCTTCAATAAGCGCCAAGCCCAGCTTTGTGTGCTTGCCTCCGATGGTGATGAGCCTACGTACATCAAGTTGGTAAAGGCCCTTTGTGCTGAGAACAGAATAAGCCTAATTAGGGATGCTGACAAGAAGAACCTAAGGGAACAGGCAGGCCTCTGCAAAACTGATCAAGAGGGGAAACCCAGCAAAGTGGTTGGTTGCGGTTCTATAGAGGTTAAGGAATGTGGCAAAGAAGGCCATCAAAAACTACTTCAAAAGCAAGAAATGAACAATTAAAGAACCTGGCTCAGGCTATTGGAGATGGCACGGTGGATACAACATTTACCAGCAAACATAAGCACCTGAGTTGAGACGCCCTAGCAACCCCGCAATGCCTGACCCTGTAGCGCATCTGTGACCCCCAACACTCCTGCTCAAGACGGGAGCAAGAGACAGGAGTGTCCCTGGATGCTGGTCAGCCATATAGCCTGATGGTAGCAGAAGCAAACAAGAGACGCTATTTCAAGCAAGAGGATGGTGAGACCATGACATGCAAGATTGTCCTCTGACCTTTATGCTGCACGGCAGCACGTACGTACCTACTCTCGTGCATGCAAACAAGCACACACAATTGGATATTTTTTCCTCAAAAAGCCAAACCTGATTTTACTACCAAAGTTAGAATAAATCTGAATGACGCAATCAGGAATTACCCTCCTTGTGCAAATGTGTGTAGGACCACATATTATTGCTAACTTTTATATTCCGTGTGAAGAGCAAACTTCCTGTCACATATAGGGCGTTCAGCATGTCTATGCAGAACAAATGAAGTAATTTTTCACATTTTATTGATGAGGTCACTTCATTATCAAGTAGTAGAGGCAAGATCCAAACCCAAGCAAGGAGCTGACATTGGTAATCATTACGTAAGGTTGCTTGTCTTAGAGATGAATGGAAGGCACCAGAAAACTCCACTACCTTCTATATACTGGGTATTAATTATGGGACATTAAGTACAAGGAAAAGGAATTTATAGCACTAGTTATATATTTTAATGTGGTATATAATCTCCCTCAAGCATGGAAAGCTGAGTTATAACCTTGGGGGGAGCCATCCACACGAACATTTTCTCTAAGGCATTGTAACTGTAGGCTTGCAGAAAGAGAATAGGAACAATGGAGGGTCCTGTTCAAAGAGTGGAAGGAAAGTCAGGTAGATACTGTGCTCTTACTGCTGGGTTTGCACATCAGAGGAGCCATCTGCAGCAAATGCCAAGCCACAGCAATGGAAGTCAGAACACTCAGCACACAGTCGGCTTCATCTCCAAGACAACAGACAGTGGAGCCTAAATACTTTTCTTTCTAGGCAAGAGTGTGGTGAATTTTCATTGCAAAAGCTCAAATTTATCTTGCACTGTGGGTTTCTTTGTAGATTGCATAATGTTGCCCCGTGGCTGAGAGTCAAGAACCCCAATACTGGGTACTAGTTTCTAAAGGCCAATAGCTACTAAGCCCTGAAATTGCTTTGCACTTGTGATAGTAATGTCCTAGAAGGTCACAACACACAGAAGACACCAGCAATATTCCTACACAGAAGACAAAGCAATCATTTATGGCCCTAGTGGGCAATATTTGATTCTATGTAGATATAGTTAATTAAAAAGTTTCTTGGATGATGGCTTCAGATTGCCCTGGCATAGGGTGTCATGGCATAATGCTTCATTCCTGTAATTCAGCCGTTAGAGAGTGGGAGTATAGCATCCAGGACTGGCAATGGCTTCCATGGTTATTCATAACCATGGCTGTTATGAGGCTGTTTATCTGTACACTAACTCTCAGATCTGAAAAAGACTCAGTCTTAGAAAGCACCCCTAATCTAGAAAAGGGGGCACGGCAATTGGGCCATTAGCGCTGCATTTGGGTAGGATTTTGAAGTAACCAAGAGCTAAAAGTACCACTACTAGGTCTTGCGTTTGGGAAGCCGAGGACTGCTTTTTGTCGGCTGGTAGTTTGAGGACACCAGGAATGGTCCTCTCCAGAATCAAGCGGTCTCTGCACAAGGCAGAAAGCAAACTAGCATTCACACAATGTAAATGCTGGAGCTGAGTGGAAGCCAGGAGGAAGGACAACTGAGCCCACTCTGGAAACTCTTTGAGAAGAAGGCTTAGGAGTCTCAGAAGGGGAAAATTTTCTGCAGGTCTAAAGAGGCAGACACCACCTTCTGCAAGACAACTTATAAATTAAAATACAGCTTTATTCAATCAACTTGTCAAGATATCTTAATGAGATTAGGATGGAGATTGGGTCTTGTTTGGGTCTCCAACAGTGACCGGTCCATTCATAAAACCTTATAGAGTAACTAGCTTACATTATATGTACTATATTAATAATTATCAAATCTTTACTGAGCATGGGTCCTGTTTTATGGGTAGAGAAATTGAAGCACAGAAAGCTGCCTAAATCTGCATCTATAATGGAACTTGTGTTGAGACTACAGTGTTCTTATCAGGGCCACTTCCCAGGTCATCTCTGTGAGCTTTTTCCTAACAGGGCCTTCCAGAATCAAGAGTTTAATTTTCCCAGCAGTCAAATGGTGCTCTGTTCCTCCAAATGTAGCTCTTCTGAGAACTATAAATAGCACCTGTACATTCTTGAGATGACTTTCTTCCCTGTTTATGTGAATCAGATAACAAAACTTGTGGTTGCTTGCCCCTCAAGTGCCTGATTAGTAAGACTTCTCCCAAGTTCATGAATAGCGGATTGTTATAGAACTGTCCTCTGATCTAAGGCAGCTGCCTACTTTAAAAGACCATCTCCATATTAATATTCTATTATAGAAAGAGGAGGTGGGGAGAATCATTGCTCCCTCGCCAGAGACTCCAGTTTCTGTATTCTGTATCTCCCATTTGTTTGTATTGCAGTTCTGCCCTGATTAACATGACCTAGAGGTCATAGGAGGTGATGGAGTACCATGGGCTGGAGAAATGTCTCAATTGGGGCTTTCTATCGCTGTGAAGAAACACCATGACCAAAAAACAAGTTGGGGAAGAAAGGGTTTATTTGACTTACTCTTCTACATCACTGTTCTACATCAGTGAAGGAAGTCAGGATAGGAACGCAAACAGGGCAGAAACCTGGAGGCAGGAGCTGATGCAGAGGCCATGGAGGGATACTGCTTACTGGCTTGTTCCTCATGGCTTACTCAGACTGCTTTCTTAAAGAACCCAAGACCATCAGCCCGGGATGCAATGGGCTGGGCCCTCCCTCTGGGCCCTCCCTCATCAGTCACTCATTAAGAAAATGTCCTTAAGCCAGATCCTCTGGGGCGTTTTCACATTAGTGGTTCCTTCCTTTCAGCTGACATTTGCTTGTGTCAAGCTGACATAAAACTGGTCATCACAGGAAGCTTAACTGAAATGGAAGCCCCATCAACAAAGCCACAGGGAAGCCAGAATCCATCCTGGGTAAAGGACATCTGGCTCAGCAGCCTTGGAGTCACCCACACTCCTGGAAGCAACCTTTTATCCATGCTCTATAAGAAAGTCCCGATCCCCCAGAGCCAACTTCGGTGGAATGTACTTTTGTTTGTTACTGATATTACAAGGAGGGGGCGGGGGTAAGACATTGCTTATGTCTCCCCAGGAAAGGAATTCTCAGAACGCGAGTGAAGCTGCAAGTTTCCTCCAATACCAGCATATTAACAGTGTTTACCTTCTTTATAATGAGGTCTGAGTTAGAAAAAGATGCAAACTTCATTTGTATTAAACTGCAGCTAAATTCCCTCAGTGATAAATGCATTCTAAACAACCGTATTTAGCAGATTACAGCAGGGTATACTCAGAGGAACACTTAGAAGAAACATACGCTTCAGAACGAGAGCCTTTGTGTGAATTACTAAGTCCCAGCTGTGTCCCTGAGACAGGAGAAAAAGGGCTAGCTGGGCCCAGGAGGGCATGGCATTGTGCTCACCGGGGGGTACTGTAAAACGCTGTTTTAGCACAGTTTCAGCAGGGCTGTTGAATTCGCAAGCTCTGTTATGGCTGAGGAATAGAACAGGTCATTTGTCTCTGTTGCCTGATCAACGTTTTTAATGCCTCCTATGAAACAGAGATGAATGTCCTGACCAATGCTGCAAATGAAAAGTTGGAGATCAGGAACAGTGTCTTTTTTTTTATTTTTATTTTTTACTATTTATTTATTTATTAAAGATTTCTGTCTTTTCCCCACCACCGCCTCCCATTTCCCTTCCCCTCCCCCAATAAAGTCCCCCTCCCTCATCAGCCCAAAGAGCAATCAGGGTTCCCTGCCCTGTGGGAAGTCCAAGGACCACCCACCTCCATCCAGGTCTAGTAAGGTGAGCATCCAAACTGCCACCAAGGCCGGCTGGCCTGGGTCTGAAAAAGCCTGGGATAAAACCGGACTCGCTGAACATAGCGGACAATGAGGACTACTGAGAACTCAAGAACAGTGTTTTTTTTTTTTAAGCAGAAAAAGGGCACAGTGTGAAAGGTTGTTCGGGGCTCAGGAAGACCGGCCGGCGCCATTGTTCTGGTGGCTCGGTGTCTGGGACCTCTGCAGACCAAACCTTCCCTGCTCCTGGTCCTTGGCAGCACACCGGAAGGTCTAGTCCTTCAGCTAAAAGTGTTGAGTCCTGGGAACCTGAAAATCAGCTATCTGCCATGCTATCCACTTAGAAGCTAATCTTCCAGGATCCATGAGAAGCATGGTTACAAAATATTAAATGGATTTCTCTGGTATCTTAGAATATGAGTAGAAGCCTAATTACCGAGCTCAGTTAGGTACAAGCCAGTTAAGTAGACACCACTAATTCAGAGCTGGGACCCTGTATTACTTGTTAAATACGCCTTGGACCATCCAAATACAAAGCTGGGCTCACGACTTGTACTTTTTTTCTTATACAATATTTTAAAATTTTATTACTTTTATTTTATGTGTTGGGTGTTTTGCCTACATGTTTGTCTGTGTACCATGTGTGTGCCTGGTACTCTCAGAGGCCAAGAAAATGTGTTGGAGCCCATGGAACTGGAGTTACAGAGAGTAATGCGCCACCAGGTGGGTGCTGGGAATCAGGACTCTGGATCCCTTGGCACAGTGATATTAGAGGCAGGAGGCGTGTGTACTCCCCTACCAACCAACGTACCTGAATGAAGAATGTGCCGGAGAACCATCCAGAACCCTGTACCCAGGTACTCCAAATGTTCTGTGCCATGCTCTGTTCTATCTGACTTAATCCTGAAAAAAGGCTTGACTACGGAAGCTAATTCAATGTCCCTAAGGGCGGAGTAAGAAGAGAGGGCTACCAAGGAAGTAATTATACCCACTGCACATGACGGAACAAAGGGCAAGTATTCTAAGAAGCAGCCAAAAGTGAGAGAGGAGGAGAGAGAACGTGGGATAAGAACTTGTCTACCAAACTAGATACGACTGTTTCACACTTAGAGGTGATAATGAACGCATTGCAAAACCATGGAGCAGGCCTGAGGTATGCTCAAGGGAAGGACAGACAAACATCAAGAGGACAAACTGAAAGGGCCAGGGGTGGGGAAGGCGGAAGCTGCTGCCAGCTCGGTTCCCTCAGGTGTAGTTCTTCTGACGAGGAGATACATTGTTGCTGTTCTCATCTGATAAGGAGTTACATTGTTGCTATTCTCATCTGCTAAGGAGTAACATTGTTGCTGTTCTCATCTGCTAAGGAGTAACATTGTTGCTGTTCTCGTGGGACATAGAGTTACATTGTTGCTGTGCGAACCATCTGAGACTGGTGCTTCAGGAACAGAATGCTCATCTCTACTGTAATAGCAGCAATAGCACACGATTTTTGTGGACAGCTTGTATATACAGACTCTGCACTCAATTCTTGAACAAGTGTTCTCATTTGAGCTTAATTCTCACAAGAAACTTGTTATACCCATTTTACAGAGAACTCACTCGGCCAAACAGACAGCTAAGTAAAACCTGAACTCAATCAATCTCCAAAGCCTAAGTTCTTAACCGAGAGGTTTCCCCTGCAGAATACTGGACTAGGAATCATTCAGAATAATAAAGTATGTAATGTTTTGGCATCTATATCTTTCTTTCCTATGGCCATTTATCACATTATTTTCTTTTTACGATATTAAAAGTGTCACATCAACACTTTTACCTACCCGATAAGAAGACAATTTTCAACAGTGACAGAAAAGTCCTGAACTGTGGCATTCAAGACCATAGCCACACAGAACTGCAAAATACATAAATGTGCCTCCTACATCTGAGGGTCTGAAACTGTAACTTAATTTGAAATATCATTCAAACAGTCCTAAGTGGCTAGTGGCTACAGTATTTGGAATCATCAAATATTATGTTGTAGTCTTATCTTGGTCTATCTGCCAGCTTTTGGGTTTTAATTGCAGGCTGAAGATACATTGTAGAGACTCTGTGTTACCTAAAGGAGAAAGTTCTAGATCAGATAGACACTAGTTGACTCATTTTAGCCCTAAAAAAGCCCAAGAAAATCTCCATAATATCTAGGATGTTGCCAGATTTTCCAAGATTCTTTCTGATTCAGCAATTAAGATTTTTTCAGTGTTTCGGAGTGTTCTCATCAAGTCCGGCAGATGAACAGATCCTCACTATTTAATTAGTTTAAAACATGAGAGGGGGTTCAGTAGGTACCTCAGTGGGTAAGGTACTTGCTATACCAACATGTGGACCTGACTTAAAATCCTTAAGCACCTATGGCAGAAAAAGTCATCCACTGCATAGTGTACTTGCAATCCCAGAACTGGCAGGCAGGGACAGAAGGATCATGGGGAACAGTTGACCAGGTCTAGTGAGAATCCTAGGAATCCTACCTCCAGGAATAATAGAGGCAGATTCAATATCAATCTCTAGCTTCGACACACTCATGTATGGATGGGTCCCCCAACACACACACACACACACACACACACACACACACACACACACAGAGAGAGAGAGAGAGAGAGAGAGAGAGAGAGAGAGAGAGAGAGAGAGAGACCTTTTCAGCATTAAAATATCTCTATCCCGGTAATGAGTCTCAAAAAAAAGTTGAAGTGAATATTTATTCTCTGATAATCAGGTCATCTCCCTCACCAGCTAGAACATTATACTGACATAGGCAAGACTTTAAGAAAGACAGAACAATTCTGAAGACAATAATCAGAACAGAGTAAGACCATGAAATCATTAGCCTAGAACGATCATATGGGTGCTGCCTTCAAGTCATTCAGTGTTTACCATGTGGGAGAAGGAACCAGGCTATTCCGCACAGCTGCAAAGAGCAGGGCTAAAATCTAGAGGCAGAATTTGAAGGCAGCCACATGGCCCCAGTGATGGCAAGGGCAGGAGGTTGAGCAGCTCAGAGAAATTTATTACCAAAGAAGTCATGAACTCCCACCGTAAATTGTGTTCAAAACAGAAAAAGTTCACTTTCCAAAATCTGAAATTATACTTAAATCTAGAGCTTATTTATACGTTTTGATGATTCTGAGGTGGGGAGGGGTGTCATTAAGACATTAGGAACAACAGCAACAACAACAGACTGAAGTTAGTAGCAATTCTTTGTTGCTTGGGAGTGTGTGTGTGCGTGTGTGTGTGTGTGCAAAGTATGAATATTTATGAATATTTTGCTTAGCTATTATTGGCCATCAGATTTAGCTTGTAGTCATATGTAAGTATTTTGCTTAAGAGAGAAAAGCAACATTGTCATTGCATTGTATGACTTAATGGTTAATGTATATATATATAGAGAGAGAGACTTAATAACACTACTTAATAATAATAACATACTTAATGTATAACTTTAAACCAGTGAATATTGACAGTATGGCTTTACAGTTCTAGGAATTTGTTGCAAATTTCAGCTTTCAGAGCATAGTTGGAATTTTATTTTTTAGAAGAGGCAGAGTTTGCTCATCAATCTTGCAAAACTTAATTCAAAATACTGTTGCTACAATTTAGGCTGTACAAAGTATAATTGCTAAATAAATTCTTTAAAGAATTAGGAATGCAGCCAAAGGCATTCTTCCTTGTAAATATTATTTTTCAAGTAAGATAAATGTGACTCAAAGATGAATCTTAAGACATAATACCAAACCTCATTTTTCAAATGTTATTTTCCCCTCCTCCCAGATTTGGTCTCTTTCTCCTTCCTAGCTACCCAAGTCTCGCCTGTTCTTCAGAGCCCAGTGCAAGCCTCCTTACCATGAAGGTCTATGATTATCTCTTATGTGCTTATGCCATACGCCTATCTGTTTCTCTATCCCACAATTTCTATAATAGTTTCATTTCCTCTGGGTTGTGGTTTGAATGTGCAATGTCCTCCATAGGCTCACCCATGTTTGGGATACTTGGTCCCCAGCCAGTGGCATCATTTTGGAAGGTTGTGGAACCTTTAGGGGCAGAGCCTTGCTGGAAAGAAGTGAGCACTGGGGGCAGCCCTGGGGTTTTACAGCCTTGCGTACTTCCTGTTCACTTTCTGCTTCACCCACTGCCTCTTGCTCCCACCCCTACCCCTCCACCATGGAATGGATCCCTCAAACTGTAAGCCAGAAGAGATCTTTCCTTCCTTACACTGTTTACTGATGGGTATTCTGCTCAACGGCAGAAACAGTAATCAGTGTGCCCTGTGTTTCAGTTTGCGGATCGCGTATTATACTTGTTGTAGCATGGCATTTTGCAAACTACATCCATGGTAGATACTGGATTTGCTGAGTACTTGGGGAAATTTATACATGGAGAACTGGCCAGATAAGGAAGACTTTCTACCCCAATTATATTTGCTACCCCAGAACTTGGTACCTTCTACCAGCCGCTATACCCAACAGATGATCAGCAGTTTGAAAGGGCACACTGGGGCTGGCCTTGTGCCATGAGGACCGGAGTCTCTAATGAGAAGACGAAGACTGTGACAGATTCATTTGCCCCAGCTAGGATTATCTGATTTCACCCATATGGATCCTGTTCAAGCGGGAATGACTCAGAGGCTAAGACCGTTGTGTAGAGCACTGGCAGGAGGCGCCCCTGTGTGACTTGGCATCTTCAGGGAAGACAGACAGACAGCACTCCCAGTCAATCAAGTGACAGCCCTTCCTGAGCTCTCAAGTCGGTGTCACCTCCATTCTCTGTTAGTTGACACAGTCACAAGTCCATCCAAAGCCAGAATCCTCTTTATGGGTGTAGTCTACAGGCCATGTTCTCACAAGCACACAAGAGGAGAGATATTACTGTAAGCATCTTTGAGAAGTATAACTCGACAATGCTCACGTTCTTTGAAAAACACAAAATAGCCACCTGTGGGGTACAGCTCACTGCAGTATTTAGACATGCTCAGTCCATGACTGAATGTTCTGGAAATAGATGGAGTCCAGGCCCAGAACATCTTGCTAGTAGCAATAGCATGCACAGACTGTTGACACACTGTTGAATACTCACCAAGTGCTGAATGTTCTGGAACTAGACCAAGTCCAGGCCCAGAACATCTTGCTAGTAGCAACAGCAATAGCATGCACAGACTGTTGACACGCTGTTGAATACTCACCAAGTGCCTTACACGTATTTCTCAATTCTTCAGAACAGCTTTTTGACTAAGGGGGCTCGTTATGATCTCATCTTATAAACAAAAAAACTACGTCATAAAATTGCCGAATGACATAGCCAAGGGCATGAAAGTAAAGGTCTGTCCAACTCTGGAGTCCAAGTTTGTAACCTGGATACGTCTCTATAAATGACGTTGTCGTTTTCAGTTCTTTGCCATGGCTCTTTCTAAATACCTGCATCCACCCAGAAAAGCATGTTTCCAACAATGACCCCTCAGGAAGTGCACTGTCACCCTTGATTGTGACCCCATGCAGAAGGCACCCTAGATACTTTGTAACATTGTTTTTCATTTGGCCCCTTGAATCACAGCTTGAACGCAATTCCTTTTGGAATCTGTTTTCCTTGGCTTAGAAGTGTGATTTCTTGCCTGTAAGAGCAGAGTCAAAGCAGCGAGCAAAAACACAGCTGGCGTATTTTTATCTTTGAAGAATGACTTTTGTGTCTGTGGTTGGGGGCACTTTGGGGCTCATCCCTGTTTGGAAGGGGATATATCATGATCTGCATTTTCAAGAGGTTTACTTAGGTGCTTGCATGTTGGTTTTCTCTGATGTATTGGGGCCAGACAAAACGGCTTCTATTGCCAGAATTTTACCCAGCTAGTTAAAGATAAATTAGAGAAACCTGAGGTCCTCCAAGGACCAATTAAAGAGAAACTGCCAAACCTTTGGAAATTTGAATTTCCACATCGATTCCCCTACCGCTATGCTTATCAATTTGGATCAGACTGAGAACACGTACTCCAAGTGGTGATTAATGGTCTCAGTGAAACCGCACATGTGCACAAAAGAGCGTGTTCAACACGCCAACCCCAGACAGTATGGCTGTGGATAAACAGCCCTGTATTTCTCTCCTAGGAGGCTGAAATGAGATGAGACTAAGCAGGCCCTCCACTAAAGCGATGCTTCACCCTGAAAAGAAGTTTTGTCCATACTTGCCAAATCCCTTTTTGGTTCTGCCTGACATCTATCCATCGCACAGCACGAGAACAGAAAGCTGTGCATTGCCTAAAGGCAGGTGGTCTAGCTTTGAAAGATACCCACGCTCCTCCTCAGCCCGACTCTCCCAGGTTGCTTCATTGAACTTGGCCTTGTTTGCTTAGCCTTAGGAGGGAGACAGAAATCTGTCTTCCTTTCTGCCCCAGCACCGGGGAATGGGTGCTCTGGGTAGCGACTTAAAAGCCAAGTGCCAAGAGGAGACATTTCAGGCAACACGGCAGTCTCCGAGGCCTACAGAACACTATTACTGGAAATGTCTTGGGGAGCAGAGGAACAACGCACAGAAAGCTACGAGCAAGCACTGCTTCCTGGGTGAATCTTAAGCAGTTTGTTCTAAAACACTGTGTGGATACATCCGAGCAGAAGGCACACATCTGAGACAATCAAAAATTGACTAGACAGAAAGAGAGAGAAAGGAGAGAGAGGAAGTAATAGTCACCGAGCCACAGCAATCCATGGATTGGAAGAATTATCGTTTAGTGGATTCCATTGGAAATTTAACAAGGCAATGTATAGTATACTTATTTTAAGGCTCCTGCATTGGTAGAATACAATAGAAGGAATCTAAAAACAACTTCCTGCACAGCCTCTTTATTTTATATTTCATTAGATGATGAGAGGGCAGAAGGTAAGGTAGATGATATTGGGAATGTTAGCCTCCCAGACATCCAGCTCGGGCTATTACTCTTCCTTATAGGTTTCGGCATCTTTACTTCTTAGGGAACATGACAGTCTTTCATAGGATATGTTTGACTTCTTCTGTAAGAAGCCTTTATTGGCATAACTGCAAGCAAGCAAAGGAAGCTTGGGGTCTAATTGTTAGATACATAGGTAATGATCTAAGCAAGATCAGACCTCAGGCCTCCCTCTTTCTAGCTTATATTTTTCTTAGCTATCCCAGATAAAGATATTTTACATTTTGTAAGTGTGTATGTGTGTGTGTATCTCCAGAAATTCAATGAGTATGTCGGCTGACTATTACAGAGTATAAATACTTGTGATGTCATGTACTATAAATGATACCTGTGCACGCCCATGCTGTGTGTGTGTGAATGAGTGCATTCCTGTGTGTGGATGTGTGTGGGGGAGGCACGAATATACTAGGTTCTCACATGGGTTAGAGGGAAACCCTGAGTGTAGGTCCTCATCTTCTGCCTTGCCTGACATGGGGTTTCTTTATTGTTTCCCTGCCGCATACGCCAGGCAAGCTGGCCCACAAGCTTCCTAGGATTCTTGTCTCCACCCCTCATCTCCCAGTTGGGAGTCTAGGATCACAGACCCTAACCTTACATGTCCAGTCTTTTCGTATGAGTTCTGGGGACTCAAACTCAGCCTCACTGTTGTGGAACTAGCCCTCTTTCCCACTATCTCCCCAGTTTCCAAATTATGTCCTTCCAAACAAGTTATATAGTAAAAGAGCCCATGATAGATAAGCAAATATAAACATTAAAGACAGACAGTGGGCACACAGCTGGAAATATATAAAAGTGAACTCCCAGGTCCCCCCTCCGCACACCACCACGCTATCTCTGCCTCTCTCCCCCAACCCTCTCTATTCCACATCATTTTACTTTGTCTAAACTATCAATATGACAGAGGCACGATTGAGCATCCTTTGGATATATACCCCAAAGTGGTCTAAATCCTGGTCCATCTTTGGAGGCCCCTCTCCTGTGCCCCTTGCACCTTGACCCCTCCCAGAGGAGGGTCAAGGTAGCCCACCAAACCTTGAGCCCTCCCCAGGAAAGGACAAGACCACTCCCCCAGGCTATTTAAACTGCCCCCCCCCCAAATAAACACATGATCTTTCCCCGGTGGTCCCATTGGCGGCTTTCCCATTCCCCTTGAGGTCACCAGAAAGCACAGGAGTCCAATTAAACCTGGATAATCTTTTAATTTAGTTTGCTTTGATTTGGCTTGATTGGGATTTTACGACAGCAGAGAGTTCGTGTTAGAAACTGGGAGGGGGGTGCTTCCCTAGGAAGAAAAGAATGGCATCCCCACTGTCAGTCTTCAGAAAGGTCAGTTCAACACAAGAAGGGGTAGGCTGGGAGATAATCTCCATCCCAAAGGATAAGAGTATCTAGTCCTTTTTCTAGAATCAGGGACTTAACATCACAAGAACCTAAATGCTGGTACACTAATGCAAGTGATTGTGTAAAGGTCCATTATCCCTGGCTACTAGAAATGAAGCAAGGACCGATGACAAAAGGAATCTCTAGAGATTTGGAATAGCGATAGGAATTTCAAGATGGGCCACATATGTAGCATTCCCCTTCTTTTTGCCACAATCTCAAAAACATTCAAAATTCTTTTTATGTGTATAAGTGTTTGCCTGAATGTATGTTTGTGCACCACGTGTGTGTAGTGCCCTCAATGGCCAGAAGAGACTATTGGATACTCTGGAACTGGAGTCACAGGTAGCTGTGAACACAATGTCGGTGCTGGGAATTGAAGCAGGGTCCTTTGGGAAAGTAGCTAAGGCTCTTAACTGCCGAGCCATCTCTCCAACCCCAAATCTTCTTAAAATGAGAAAATGTTCTGCAAGGACTTTGCTTTGAGAAGACAAATGGAAGAAAAAAATAGGTCCACTTGTAGCAAACCTATGACCAGTGGAGCTGTCTGGCCTTTTCCGAGGCCTAAATGGTTTTGGCAACAGTGAACTTCTTGGCAGGAATTGTATCCACCATGTAACATTATCACGAAATCAGTGTGGCAGGCATAGACTGGTGGCAGACAGATTCTGGGCGTGTCTGCATCTTGAAGCAGCAGTTATAGATGCCCCTGTCCTGAATCTCCATGCAGTAAGCAGCGAGGATGATCTCAGAGTCTTCCTTAGAATGTCTAGTGCACTTGTACCAAGGGTGCTGAGTCACAGCGCATCATCACTGTGGTTTGGACCCTTACGGAGTTTGAAGTAGTTTTTGTTATTACCCATTGTTTAGTTTACATCTGGGGCGGCTCATCGGTTCAAGACGGGAATCACGAGTCCCGGTGATGTTGAAATACCCATTTACAAGAAATGGTGAAAACATAAGCCTATAAATTTTCTCAGCATTTTCTTTCCCAGATTCACAGACTGCATTTAACTAATTCAAATATTTACAGGATACACGAAGAAGACGCCAGCTCCAGAAAATCTTGTTAAAGGGGAAAACATTTTGCCAATAATATTTGTCTTTTGTTTACTAGGATTAAGGACGATTCCCAACAAAATGTTTTATTTGAAAATAAATGCTGGCCAATCACTATTATTTTCTCACAGCTTGTATTTTAGGAGCAGAAACATAAACATTGTGCAAATAAAATACAGTTTTCAAAGGAAAATCGCAAGAACTGCAAATTTCCAATTTTGATGAGAATGCCACACATAGTTGTATTTATATCTATATTTTTTTGAGATGTGGTGATATTTTTATTAATCCTTTGGAAGTGTTATACAATTAATTCTAATCATTATTAACCTCACCCTGCCCAAACTCTACCCAGACCCAACCCCCCTACCTTTACCTCCCTACCCACTTAACTTCTGAGTTTTCTTTTTTTTTCCCCAAGCCCATCAAATCCACTGTGTGTTGCCCAGCTACTCATGGTCATGGGACCTGCCTTGGAGTGTGGCTAAACTAGCAAGGGGCACAACATTAAAGAAAATGGATTCTCCCTCTTCTAGCAGCTACTAAATATCAACAGTTCCTCAGCAAGGTGTGGGACTCGATGCCTGCCTCCTTCTTCCATGTTGGCATTTCTTCTGGCTTAACCTTGCCCGGGTCTTGTATATGTTCTCACAACCTCTCTGAGTTCATGTACGCAACCGACCTGTTAGGTCTGGAAAGTACTGCTTCCTTCAAGTTATCTACCACTCTGCCTCATGCGATCTTTCTGCCTCCTCTTCTGCAATGACTCCCAATTCTTGGTGAAAGGGGTGTTATTTGTATATCCCACTTAGGGCTGAGCCCTCCACAGCTCTTATTCTCTATACGTTGACCAGTTGAGGAGCTTATGTTAATCACCATTGAGAGAGGCACTGATACATCGAGTGTAGCAAGAAGTCCCTGGGAGTCATTTGAATATTATATCCATTTAGCAGAGTAATAGTATTAGGCCATAAGGCCTATGACATAGGTAGACCCAGGCTTTTGGCCTTACTAACAGTGCCTCGTGTGAGTTCTATATCATGCAATGAGCCTAAGACACAATCATAAAATGGTTGGTTACTCCTATAACATTTGGGCCACTATTGAACTAGCAGAGATCGCCTATCAAACCAGTCATTGTGGTAGCTCTCTGTGGTCACACCTGGGTGAGATTGTTAGATTGCCTGTCTTTTCCTGGAGTGTGCATAGCACCATGCGGCATTATGAAAGCCGGACCATAGAAAAAAGTTTCAGGTCAGAACCAAATTGATTTGTCTATGTTCTACATGTTCTATGACTCATGAATGTTGTGTCTTCAGCAATAGGGTCTTACTATCATGTTTTGGATGATAATAAAGAGACTTGCCAATAGTCTGTAATGTTTAGGAGTCTGTGGAACCCCATTGGTAACAACTCCATAAGACACAAACCATTCCTGATACTGGTATTTTTTTTCTTTCTTCTTTTTTTTCTTTCTTTTTCTTTTTTTTTCTTTTTGGCTAGCATGTGGCATCTAATCAAAGGTGTTCTTCCCCCATTATAGGAAAATTACATTTAAATTTTTCAATATATGTATATATTTAGGAAGCCCATAGTTAGTAGACTTCCATATGGGTATTTCAAAAGGTCTTTCTTGTAAGTTACCCCTCTCCATATTCCTTCCTATTTAAGGCACATGGAAATCTCCAAGTAAACGTTCATTAAAGTTTTTCATTTAAAATTTTGGACCCTTAGCAGCACTATTTCTATAACTAGTTTCATGACATATATAATGAAATTACATATAACTGTGGAAAGTGTTTAAACAAAAAAAAACTCGGTGAGAGATACTTTAAATGGATTATGTTATTTAAATCAAATCCCTTCATAAATGAAGATACTAAAACTAAACATTCTAAATGTCATGAGTGATGAATAGTATCTGCTAAAGTTTGGACCTAGAATGTTCTCCAAAAGCATGTATGTCACATGTTTGGTCCATAGCTTGTGGTATATTGGAGAGGTGAAATCTTTAGGAATGAGTCCTAGCGGAAGGAGGTCAGGTCATTAGGGATGTGCCCTTGAAAGCTATATCAGAACCCAGTCTCTCTCTGACTTGATGAGCAGCCTTTCCCACTTCTTCGATTACAATGACCTACACGGTCATGGGTAAAATCGTAAGGGCCAAGTGACCATGGATTGAAGCCTCTGCGTCAACATGCAGAAACAAACCCTATCCTTTCTTTATCTCCTCAGCTCTTGTGTCATTGAACTAGAAAGCTAATAGAGCAACCACATGAGAGGAAACTGCCCTGAAATTACAGCTGTTTTCTGGATGGCAGGTGCCCTCTCTGTGGCCTTGATTAGAAGAGTGAACCAAAACGCTGGAATATAGCTTTTAAAGGTTAGTTGCTAAAGCTCTGACAACTAAATGTCAAGTAATTAACCCTCTGAATAAAATTAATGAGAAATAGTTTTCAGGTTGGTGATACCGTTCAGCGTGGAAAGGCTCTTGTGGACAAGCCCGACTGTGTGAGTTTGATTCCCAGGACCCACCTGGTGGAAGGAGAGAACCGATACCCAAAAATTGTCCTCTGACCTTGATGGCATGCTTGTACATTCATACACACAAACACACATGTGTGTTCACGCACATACATACACAAGAATGCAAAAATATTTAAATAATAATAATGCTCACTGTAAATATTCTTAAGGGTTTTGGATCATATCAGTTCACAGAACCAATTTTGCTAAGGGCATCAGAAGTGCGAAAGAAACTTCTGGACTGGGGACCTGGGCAGTTAGTAACTTAAATGATTCACTATCTAGAAGGTAATAAGAAAGGCAGGCTCTCACACAACAAAATCTGTGCCACCCAGCCCGTGGCACGATAACTCACATAAGCATCCTTGGCTAGGTTGGGAAGACTGCACTGAAAGAGTTATAAACATGTGTTCAAATCTCAAAGACCTAAAATAGAGGGAAGAAAAGCCAATCTACATCCATGAACCAAATATGGTTGCTTTGCAGGAAGCGTTTACAGCAGGGACACTGAGAGGCGGCTGACACAATGATCTCTAGCATCCGGTTCCGCTTTCATTCTCATTCTGTCTATTTGCAAATAGGACAAACCGCTAATACAGGAGTGTTTAGCAACTGAGAAGGGGCACATTGGGGGTCTATACAAGAAGACACAACTTATACTACTGAAGGACAGGAAGGTTATCCTGAGGCCAGCCTGGTCTACAAGAGCTAGTTTCAGGATAGGCTCTAAAACTACAGCGAAACCCTGTCTCAGGAGGCAGAGGCAGGCAGATCTCTGTGAGTTCGAGACCAGCCTGGTCTACAGTGCTAGTTCCAGGACAGGCTCCAAAGCCACAGAGAAACCCTGTCTCGAAAAACCAAAACAAACAAACATACAAACAAAAAAAAAGATAAAGTGATTTTGTCTTCAATGGTTCTCGGTCTTCCTATTGCTACTATTCCTTAATACAATTCCTCGTAGTATGGGGACCCCCAATCATAAAATTATTTTCATTGCTACTTCCTAACTGTAATTTTGCCACTGATATGGATCATAATATAAATACCTGTGTTTCCTCCTGTGAAAGGGTTATTTGACCCCCTATAAAGGGTCCCAACTCTTCTCAGGGTGGTGATATGGCTTAGAGAACCTCTGAAGGAGGAGATCCATCTATAGCAGTTTCATAAAGTCCATTCTCAACTGATATACTCATTTCCTCCGCGAGAGCGTTTCTAATACAGTGAGGACAGAATGGAAAGCGGTAAATCTGGGCATCACAGAGCATTTACATGGACAATGGAATGATTATGGCATAATTGCAGTATACTAGTCGAAACAACGGTGGTGGGGGCGAGCTGTGTTGTATCTAATTAAAGAACAAAGAGAAGAAAGTAAGAGGAATCGTAAAAAAAGGCGAAACACAACAATAGTGACGAAGTAGCCAATTGTGGCGCTCAA
This sequence comes from Microtus pennsylvanicus, assembly GCF_037038515.1. Lineage (NCBI taxonomy): Eukaryota > Metazoa > Chordata > Mammalia > Rodentia > Cricetidae > Microtus > Microtus pennsylvanicus. The sequence continues at coordinate 16,498,913 of NC_134598.1, forward strand.
CGGAAAGCCCTCCCACTGTGGTTTAGAGTAGTTTTCCTTGCCTTGGTTTCTTTTGCTTCTACGGTTGAGTATCTGGCTCAGCCACTGGAACGCTGCCCTGGAGAGAATGCAGACCTGGAACACCATACTCAGCTTTTGAAATAAACAGGACGACTAGCAAGCATGCTCACATAGAGCAAGCCAGCAGAACGGTTCGTTTCCAAGGACATTCAAGATCATCTCGGAAAATACTTCTCACATAAGACCATGGAGAAAATAAGGGGGTATTAAAAGAGACCAGGGAACCCTGGGAAGTCTGGTAATGAGCTGACAGCTGTTTAAAAGAGCTCGCTGGCATTTCATAACCTTTGCGGCTGGCAAAGTGCTTCTCCGTAGGTTCTATTATTACCCGCTCTACAAGACGCAATTAATGAAATGGAGAAGAAGGAAAACTCAATCCATCAGAAAATTGCCAGCTCACAGGACAGGGATTAAGAACATAATTATAATTTGAGAGAAAGCATGAATGATTAAAAACACAAGATGCTCCATCTTTTAAAAACCCATGGAGTAAGGAGTTTATGATGAAAATTATAGCTTTTATTAACTACGGGAAGAAAAGACGTTACCCCTGAGGATGCAAACTTTTAAAATAGGATAGGCTACCCATTTCTCCTGTCACCCCAATTTCATATTCATTTTTGGGGGGGTCTGGCCACCACTATTTCTACTATCAGCCATTCACTGACTCTTGTAAGCCTCCAAAATGAAAATGTAAATATTATCCTTGTGCTAAAAATACATCTTAACCATGGAATCTCAGTATGAATTGAGTGCTGGGTATGAAACAATGAAAACCAACTTTGCCAGTCACTACTTCAGCCCATACCTTCATCTTAGTATTGATTTATCACCTCTGAGAAAATCTGCGATCATCACAGGTACACAGCAGTGTTTGTCACTTTCTCTACCATGTTTCAATGGCTTGTGGCAAAGGCTTCCAGAGAAATAGCAGAATTAATGAACACAAGGTCACATCAATTCTATGAGCAATTCCCGCAAAGTGTATGCGCTCCACTTCTTCAGGTCAGACCCAGGCTGACTCAGCTCACATTCTAGTTATTAACAGACGGGGAATACTCCTTGGTACTTTCCGCTTAAAGCATCTTAAGACATCCCAGTACTCACTAACTGACTCTAACACGTAAAGGTCTTCACCATGATCAGTAGGAAGTCATCCCAGGGACATGAGGATGATCGAACATCTGCAAATCAATAAATATGATGCACTTATCAGATACGATAAACATTTATGACTATTTCAATAGATGGAGAAAAGGCTTTGGTAACAAACCAACACCGTTCATGTCAAAAATTCTGAACAAATCAATGATAAAAGTTAGATTTATCAACACACAAAAAAAGCCATAGAATAAGGCAAGAGCTAATGCTATAGTGACTAGGGACACCTGAAAGCTTTTTGGCAATCTAGAACAAGGATGCCCACTGTCACCACTTAAAAAAAAATTAAAGGGTTAAAACGGCACAAGAGCATGCATTGCCTTCGTTCCTCCACATGACTGATTTCTCATTATCCTCAGGCAGCTCCTTCTCTAGAGACGGGGGTCAGTGTCCATCGCCTTCTCTGGAGACAGTCCATAAACTATGCCCTCAGAAGTGCTTTCTGAACTCTGAGATGTGCTGGCTCACACAGGGACAACGGGATGGAGACTGAAATCGAGTTTCAGTAAGTCTGAAAGAGAGTGTGCTCATAATTCGTGAACTGGGCATTTCATAAAACATAAAGACAACTATTTCCACAACTTTTAATGATAACCCTTCAAGTAATTACAAACCGTGTGCCAACCCAGTGTAGCTGGCTCTGCACTGAGTCTAGTCTCACCTGGGAAACAATGGGATGGCAGCAAGAGACTGAACCGTATTTGTCTATATTTCCAATAGACTTGTGTTCAATTTCCAGGCATGCACAAAAAAGATAACTTGTTATATCTTATTATTTTAAATTAGTAAAAATTGTAGCAAAAAAAGGAAACAAACTTCAGTGGTTCTGCTTGTTCGTTTGTTTGTTTGGGCTTGGTTGGGTTTTGGTTTTTGTTGTTGTTTTTCGAGACAGGTTTTCTCTGTGTAACAGTTCTGGCTATCCTGGAACTTGCTTTGTAGACTACACTGGCCTCAAACTCACTGATACCTGTCTGCCTCTACCTCCCAAGTGCTGGGACTAAAGATGTCCACCATCACAGCCCAGCAAGACACAAGGTTTTTAAATATCTCAGTTCGCCAAAATGCTAAGTCCAAGTATGACAATTTTTGTTTTTGTCAGTTTTTCTAAGAATCAGAAAGAGCAGAACTGATTGGGGGAAAAAAACCAAAACAAACAACAACAACAATGACAAAAACCCCAATAGCACAAAACTAGAATACACACAAAAACTTGTCTTTGTCAGGGTTTTTATTGCTGTGAAGAGACACTCAGACCATGGTAACTCTTACAAAGAAGACATTTAATTGGGGTGACTCATTTACAGTTTCAGAGGTTCAGTCCGTTATCATCAGGATGGGAAGCATGACCACATACAGGCAGATGTGGTGTGGGAACTGACCCCTGCAGCTTGTCTCAGAGGCAACAGGAAGTTGACTGACCGTCACACTGAGGGAAGCTTGAGAAATAGAGATCTCAAATGCCGCCCCCACAGTGACACACTTCCTCCAACAAGCCCACACATCCTAATAGTGCCACTCCCTTTGGGGACCATTTTCTTTCAAACCACCACAGAAGGGTTGGCTGTTTTGGAAACATTGATACTCAGCCTGTGCTTTGTATTACCATCACGAGGTAGTTGCAGAAAGCCCCGAGTGTAGAGACAGTGTAACCAATTTGAAGTTTAAACATCAAGGATATAATAGCATCATTATATCATTAGTATATCGAATTATATTGACTATATAATTATATCACTGATAAAATCTAATAAAATAGTGTTAATCCTATTTTTTAAAAATAATATAAAATTCTAACACAAAGGGGGAACCTGAAAAGATTGGATTAATCCATAGCAGCAGCAGAAAGAGATGAAATTGAGCTTTAATTTATATTGAGATGTAATTTATATGGAGACAGTCTCATATTTCCCAGGCCAGCCTCACGCTTGTTCTGGAGCGGAGTTTGATCTTGAAAGGGATTCCAGATCTTGCACAAATTCATTCTTCCTTATTTAGGTATTCTATGTCAGGTTTGCCATGAAACTGAAGTGTATGTAAGAAAAATCCTTCTACTATATGAAACTTTACACTTGCGGGAAAATTCAATATGGTTGTGCAGGCTGATATTTCTGCAGGCATCCTCCCACGTTCCCCAGAGAAGAGGCTCTTGTCCTCATTAGATACTGGCCTGAGCTAACTATTTGGGACTACTCAATTAAATTGCTCCCAAGAATTTACCAGCAGTTAGTTCTACATTCTGCAATATATTCTTTACTTAATGTTATCAAAAAACCGTTTCTACTTTGTATGAATGTTTTCTGCAACAGCAGTTAAAGTTTTTCTTCCTCAAGTGGAGTCCTTTAAGAAAATGATCCCCGTCATCATCTGTGTGGGAAGAGTTTGCTCATCGTCCCTGCCCTTGTCATCCTTTGTCTTCCCAGGCATCATCTGGGTGGGACTAGTTTATCCATCATCCCTGCACTTCTGGTCCCTTAGTTTCTTCCCTCACGATGCTGTCTCCTCCCCCAGATTCCTTCTGATTGGCACAATGTGGGTTTATATACTAATCTTATACTCCAAATAGGGAAAGGCGGAGAGAAGGTACCTAGACTTATTTTTCTTTCAGAGGCATGAAGATGTGGCCTCCTTTTGATTGGTAAAGGCGCTTTTGGAAGATAAGTGAGGAAAATGAATGAATGAAAAAAAACTAAAGATCTCTAGTAATGATTAGCAGAGAAAACCCATTAAGAATTATAGATGGAGGAGAAGCTGGCCCCAATGGGAAGCAAGGCTACGCAATGCTCCTCGGTAGATAGCCTCTGATGGAGGGTCACGTCTTTACTAACATGCTAAGTGGTACTCTGAAAAGATTCCTCACACCGGGGTTAAGTTTGGGGAGTTATCGTCCATGCCCTAGACTCAGTAAATCCGGGCACCTTGGACGTTCCCCTCAGTATTTCCCTTCCAGCTGTCATTACCATTTGCTATTAATTTCCACCAATGAAATACTACAAACTTCAGGTCACAGCTGATCAAATGCTTTCCATTTTGTGTCTTAAAGTCTTAAAAACTGTGATGTATTTGAGCTGTTCTGAGTTTATATCTTATTGTATGGTCTTGAACATAGTACATGTGATGTGGGAATGTCATATCTGTTGATTTCATTAGCTAAGCAATAAAGAAACTGCTAGGCCCATTGGATAGGCCCACCCTTAGGTGGGTGGAGTAAACAGAACAGAACACTGGGAGGAAGAGGAAGTGAGGTCAGACTCCACAGCTCTCCTCTCCGGAGCAGACGCAGGAGAGACGCCATGCTACCCGCTCCCAGGCAGACACACGCCATGCCCCAGCTCCGACCCAGGATGGACTTAGGCTAGAATCTTCCCGGTAAGACCGGTGCTCACAGATTGTTAGAGATGGGTTGATTGGGATATCAGAATTAGCCAGTAAGGGCTAGAGCTAAGGGCCAAGCAGTTTATAAAAGAATACAGTGTCTGTGTAATTATTTGGGGCATAAGCTAGCCGAAGCCGGAGGCTGGGGTGTTGGGGGACGCAGCCCCGCCGTCGCCCCTATTACAACAAATGACGCCCAGACGTGTGGCTAACTAAACCTACTTAAAAAACCTGAGAAGGCTTAAAAATAAGGGAGAGAGAGTTTAACACAGATTTTTGCTGTTTGTTGGTGGCGTGCTGTAGAGAGATTTCCTGATTCGGCAACAGCAGCAGAAAAAACGCTGTGTCATTTCAAAGCGTGGCTTCCTGGGGCTGTGCCACCAGTGCAAACTCTGGCTTTATGTTTGTGTTCCCGCTTGGGATCCTAAGGAGAGTGCTCTGAGACCGTGAAGATGACTCAGAGCTCCCCGCCTGCTCCTGGGCAGAAGGCAGAATCAGGCTTAGGCAGGCGGAAGAGCATGGCGGATTCCTGCCGCCAAACAGGGACGTGTTTTCAGACTGAGCAGTGCTCTGCATGTCAGATTTGGATGTAACTTGGATGAAAAGAATTTCTGTGCTGCACGCTCAGTCTCAGAATTAAAGTGCTGAGTGCCGCTCCTACCTGGTAGCCCCAAGAGGCTTCCTGACTCAGCTTTAGCTGCAAAACCCTGCGGCTCATTAAGAGGTCCTGCCACAAAACACTTAACCGGTGGTGACGAAAAGCTGAACGCATGCTTTTCGGTTTTCAGCCGTAGCAGGAAAAAAGCTGCGCGTTTAAAAATGCCGGCTTTCTGGGCCATCCTGCCAGGGCAAACTCTGACTGTTTGAGGCAGGAGGGCCGGCTACCGAGAGAGGACTTGAGTGTTGTCTGTTGTAGCTGGCTGGCTGGCAGGGACCTTGAAATGCTATAAACATGGCTACAGCCTGTACATCAGCCATGAGGCTGGAAAGCTAAGGAATGGACTGGATCTAGCTGGCAAAGCCACGCCTTTAGTCCTACTGATATTGCTTGGTAAATTAAAGGCTCTTGTGGTCAGAAAAAAAGAGATATACAGTAAAGAGAGATTCAAAGACAGAGAAAATTTCTGAATGGTTTAAAGTGTGTTAAAAATATATGCAGATTAAAAGTTAAAATTCTTAAAGTAAACCTCTGTGACTTCAAGGTGTGGTAGCACACGCCTTTAATCCCAGTGCCTAGAAGGCAGAGACAAACAGATCTCTGTGAGTTCAAGGTATAGTAGTATACACCTTTAATCCCAATGCCTGGGAGGCAGAGACAGGCGGATCTCTGAGAGTTCAAAGACAGCCTGGTCTACAGATATACGCTCAAAAAGCAAAAAGTTAACCTAGAAATGTCGCAGCTTAGATTCTTAAGCGTCTAGTGATTTAAAGGCGCAAATCAAAAGTGCTCCTGGATAGTAAAAAATTGCAGATTCACAATAGGACAGATTCAGACCACTAAAGGAGTCACACTGTTGGATGAATGTACGTTGGCTTGGGAGAGAAAAGAAAAAGAATATAGAGAATAAAGTTAATGGTTTAAAAAAAAAAAAGTAAAAGTAAAGTCTTTAAAGAGACAGAGTACAGATAGTTATAGATATAAATAAAAATAAGCCGCGTAAAGATGAAAAATTCACAGAGAGTCTGGATTCTTTGTATTATTGTGTTTTCTTTAAAATTTTTGACTGTGAAGGAGCTAAGTACAGAGAGACATTTCATTACATGGGCTGCCAAGTGTAACCAGAACGGATATCATGAGCGTATGATTTCAGAATTTGGATCTAAGGATATGATACTTTGGAAAAGAGATTCTTATTTTGTTTTCACAGAGGATGAGACCCTGTTCATTTCTTCAATTCCGATTTGGTATGATGGACCACGTCCTCCTGAAGGGTTGGTGTGAACACCTTCAGAAAATTGCTTCGCTCAACTGCCAACTGAGATGAAACTAGCACACAGGTTATACCAAGAAAGACTTAATTAACGACACCCCCATTCAGCAGGAAGCAGTTTGGAGAGAAAAAACTGCGCCCATGTTCCCAAATATAGTTTATAAATGTTCTTTTACATTTAAAGGGGGAAATGATATAGGTATAAATAATTTGTATTGATAGAGATTTACGGTCAATTTTGTTACATGTATAAATGTTTCTGATGTAATTTTTACTTGATAACTGTTTTGTTATATGTAATTTTGCTATGTTAAGGTTAAAGCCTTCCTTTTTTGTTTAAACAGAAAAAGGGGAAGTGATGTGGGAATGTCATATCTGTTGATTTCATTAGCTAAGCAATAAAGAAACTGCTAGGCCCATTGGATAGGCCCACCCTTAGGTGGGTGGAGTAAACAGAACAGAACACTGGGAGGAAGAGGAAGTGAGGTCAGACTCCACAGCTCTCCTCTCCGGAGCAGACGCAGGAGAGACGCCATGCTACCCGCTCCCAGGCAGACACACGCCATGCCCCAGCTCCGACCCAGGATGGACTTAGGCTAGAATCTTCCCGGTAAGACCGGTGCTCACAGATTGTTAGAGATGGGTTGATTGGGATATCAGAATTAGCCAGTAAGGGCTAGAGCTAAGGGCCAAGCAGTTTATAAAAGAATACAGTGTCTGTGTAATTATTTGGGGCATAAGCTAGCCGAAGCCGGAGGCTGGGGTGTTGGGGGACCCAGCCCCGCCGTCGCCCCTATTACAACATACATGCACCCAGGATGTTCTTGAACTCACTATGTAGCTAAGGATGTCCTTGAACTTCAGGTCCTTCTACTCCCAAATCCCACGTGCTGGGATTGTTGGCTTACAGGCAAATATCACCATATCGCTGGGGATGAAACTCAGGGCTTTCTGCATGCTATTCAAGTGTTCTACCAACCGAGTTACATCCCAGGCCCTGGTCTTCCTTTCATTATGACATCGCATCACTAAATTAAATGAATTGTATGTTATTCAGATACCCATTCATGTTATTCAGATACCATGTAGCAGAATGTATGAATGGATGAGATATAACATTCTGAAGGTATTCACTAGGAATAGTCCAGACATAAGGGCCCTCAAGAGTTGTTATCCTGTAGACTGTGAGGTTTAGACTGCTTAGGAAAGAGCAAAGTTGACTCAACATGATTTTTGTCATCACAATATTCTCTTGACACTTTCTGGATTGATATACTGACATTTTGTCCCTTCTGTATTTATAAATGGAATAAATGCCTTTTTCTGTTTCTAAATAAAGAATCCACTCATTTTGAGACTAGATGTTTGGATACTATTTTGCCTTTAAGCATGCTGCTGATTGAATATTTCACTGAGGAAATGTCAATCAGCTTCATGAATTTGACTCTGTATAAACTGAGTACCTAATAGTTGTACCAACACTTACGGTACAATTTATTCTTGAACAGTATCCCCAGTATTTTTATGACATTTATTAGTTTGTTTCTCCCCACCTCTAGTAGAATCAAGAATTCTGATGTTGAAACTTGTACAAATTTATATGGAACAAAGCCCAGATAAATGAAAATTGTAGATTGAATGGCGAAATACCCTAGGATGACAGATTAGGAAAAATTCGGGTGTCAAAATTTCTCTCTTCAGAAAGAAAACATAATTGGTGTCGTAATTTCTCTCTAATCAGTTGAAATATATTTCTGTTCCACAACGTGAGTTTCAATAAAAGTTTACTTAATTCATAAAACAGAAATTAAGGGAAATTACAAGATATTACATTTTAGCAAAATTCTATGCAATATATAGTCATCTAAAATACTTATATATTATTTAGTTCTCACTAAAAATTTAATAAGATGCATGCCATAGGATCAGTAAGCATTTCTTACCCAATCTTCGGGAATAAAGAGCTTACATAATTGGTCAGAAATTTGGAGATATTATCATTTAATATGGCCTGAAATTTTTGCAAATAATTTAAAATCTAATGAAGATTAAGAGAATAACACAAGGTTTTCTTTAAAGAAGGTAGATTATCCTGTTTGTGCATATGAATGCTCTTCTGCACACATATATATGTCTAGCAAGTGTGTGCTTGTATGTGCAGGCTTAGAGCCACCTGAGGCCAGAAGAGGGCATCAGATAGCCTGGTGCTAGAGTTCCTAGTGGTTATGTGCCACCACGTGGATGCTAGGAACCGAATTTGAATCCCTGGAACTTAATTTGGGTTCTCTGCAAGAACAGAGGGTCAGGACTCTACAGGATACCGTGAGCCGTATGTGTGCGGCTGTGATCAAGCTGATACTTTTTAAGAAATGAAGAAACACCAGAATCTTTGCTGCCACATCAGAGCGCATGCGTTCTCTGTACCGGGGAAACAAATCCTCTTCAGGAACCCATCGGCCATTGGCTTGATTGCCCACAAGTAAGAGAAAAGGAACATTTGCATTCCCTCAGTCTGGTATATTGTTAAGGGCCCCTGAGCTTGAGCATCACTGAATGTTAGTGTTGTGATGGTTGGCGCCTAAACCACCCTCTCGAAGACTCATCCATTAAAGGCTGCTAGTGATGGGAGGTGGAGCCTTAAAAAGCTGAGGCCCAGGGGAAGGTCTTCCAGTCATAGGGGGTTTTTCCCTCCAGCTCTTCTCTCTCTTTCCCTTTCTTGACACCACTAGGTGAGATGCTACACTCATCAGGAGATCCTGCCAGGATGTTCAGCCTCACCAGAGACCCAAATATGCCAGAGCCATCCAACCAGGGACTGAAACCTCAGAGTCCAAGTAGACATTTTCTCTTCATGCTACCTCAGATACCTGGTGAAGCAATGAAAAGCTAACACCAGGGCCAATTTGCTATCCGAGTGAAGGTAACATTTTAATACTTTTAGAGAAATAAAAAACTCAGAGAATGCACTACCAGCAGGCTGATGCTAAGGGATACTCAAGGGCATTTTGGGCAGAAGAAAATAAGCAGACGAAGTTAAAAGACAAAGATGAAAAGGAAGAAGAGGAGAAAGAAGAGGAAGGTGAGGAAGAGGGGGAGGTGGAAAAGGAGAAGAGAGAAAAGGGAGAGGAAGAGGGGAGGAGAAAAGAGAAGTGATGAGAAAGGGGGGAGGTAAATTAGGGAGTAAATGTCCTTGATTTTTTGATTACATAAAATATTTTAAACTAACAACAAAAGTAACTTGGGGGAAAGTACAGTATTAAGATATTCTAAGATTACCAAGCTTCCGGAAATGCACTAAAAGTAACAGTTAATTTTTGATAAGCCAAGGCTTCCTTTATAATCCCAAGGTTGCCACGAACACTATCTAACATCCAAGGTAATGAATGCATAAGTGAAAAGTCACTAAAAATCATCCAAAAAGGGGAGAAGAAATAAAAGACGGGACAAATAGGGAGCATATGATCAGATGGTAGATTTAAATCCCGGTACAGCTAAATTACAATAAACTTAAGTATTAAATGCTTCAATTGAATGATGAACTATTCAAATGGATTTAAATAGCAAGCCTCGGCAGGATTCTAAATATAAGAAACATATTCAAATAAAAGAAGATATAAGATGAAAGGATGGGTAAGACTAAAGTAATATGATGACATTTACTAGCTGGAGAGATGGCTCAATGGTTAAGAATACTTGTAGTAGCCGGGCAGTGGTGGCGCACGCCTTTAATCCCAGCACTCGGGAGGCAGAGGCAGGCGGATCTCTGTGAGTTCGAGACCAGCCTGGTCTACAAGAGCTAGTTCCAGGACAGGCTCCAAAGCCACAGAGAAACCCTGTCTCGAAAAACCAAAAAAAAAAAAAAAAGAATACTTGTAGTACATGCAGAGGATCTGAGTCCAGTTCCCAATACACATCAGGAAGCTTGCAACTGCCTGTAATTCTAGATCCAGGGAATCTGATGTCTTTTACTGGTTTCCTCAGTACCTGGATACCCATGGTGTGCACACAAGTATGTGCACACACGTGTGCACACACATACATTAAAAATAAATATTTTATCTTAAATTTTAGCATTTAATAATTAATACTATTCATCAATAATATGAATGAAAGTTTCAAAGGCCCCATTGACAAGGACAACTCTAACTCTTTACAGTGACTGACAAAGGTAAATGCCTATCCCCAAATCTAAACAGTGAGACCAGCATACACCACACATACATACACGCATGCACAGAAAAGGCATATGGAGCCAAGAAATGCTACCAGGCAATATAAAGGACTGTACTATCAATTCATCCAACCACATGAAGGTCTGCAGTGGCGTGTTGACAGCTGACTGCAAAGAACAGAAAGATAAGCAGTATTTGCCAATTTTCATGATGGAATATTCTCTCCATGACCCACGTTAGGCTGAGAAGCAAGCAAGCCAGTTGAGTCTCCCAGTATCACTGGATGAATCTTGCAGACATTTTAGAAGCAAAACAGACTAGACACGAAAGAGTAAATTTGTACAATTTCCCATATGTGAGGTCCTAGAAAGCCAATTTAAAATAAAAAGAAATCAGGAGAGTGGCCACATCTGGGGAAGTGAGGTGGGCACACTCCAGGAACAAACACAAGAGGATTTTCTCAGGAGATGATAATGTTCCTTTGGATGGCGCTAAGGAACTCTACAGCTATCTCCAGCTTCCAAAAGTGTGCACTTTCAAAGCATATAAACTTTACCCTCAGAAAATGGACTTGGCGTTAAGAATAAGTACTGAGTGCTCAGCCTTAAATGGAGCATCGTTATCATCCCCTATCCTCATCAAGGTTCAGAGATCATCGTAGAAGAGAAGGCTGAAGGATTGGTAGAGGTGCTGTGGGATGCAGTCTTCTGAATATGTCATGGGTACCACACCAATGAATTCACACCAGTTGCCACCTGGCCAGGCATAATTATAAATACTTTAGCTACCTAAAAGTATTGTAATTTTCTATTACACTAAATTAGTTGCCATGAAATCAATGAGTATCCTTTATGCTAGTCATATTACCTTGATTCAGATAACTTTAATATTTTAAGACCTTTGTGTGTGTGTGTGTGTGTGTGTGTGTGTATACACCAGAAAGAGTGTAGGATCTGCTGGAGCTAAGATAGGGCAGTCAGGAGCCACCTGATCTGGGTACTGGAATCCAAAATCGGGTCTTTTGCAAGAACAGCAAATGCTTTTATGCACTGAGTAGCTTCCATGAAACTAAACCCCTCCCCACCCCTAAAAGCCGAAGAAGCCACGACCTGGGTAATTAATATGATGTTCAAGAAACCTTATTAAAAGAAAAAAGAACTCTAGGAATGGTCATCTAGGAGGAAGTAGCTGGCTTCCTGGGAAAACACAGGAGTGAGCATCCCGTCCACAGGAAGGGCTATCAGTCCGAAAAATGGGGCCTTGGGAGGGATAATGTTGTGCACTCATCTGAAGGACAGAAAGGAAGAGAAAGCTGGGCACCGCTCTGTTGATCTGTTTATCTAGGCTGAGAGCACCTCAGACAAAGGTGCTGACAAACCACCATTGTTTTCCTTCCCGGGGAGGAAGTTGGGATATGAATAAAGAAAGATGGCTTTTGTTCAGTAAGTGACCCAGGTCAGCAATTCTGGCCAATGGATATCCTCAGGTGGATAACAAGGTGCTCCCCTTTGGTCCTTTAAAAGTCAAGAAAACAGGACAGACTAACAGCCCCATGACTGACAGGCCCTCAGAACATCTCCGAACACGTGTGCAGACAGCCCAAAGGTTTCGGTTCCATTCATGTGAACCTTTGAAAAATCTCAGTTCTCAACACTCCTAACACTGCAACCCTTACGGTTAGTTCCTCTTGCTGTAATGACCCCTGATCCCCCAACCATAAGATTATTTCCACTGCTACTTCATAACTACAATTTTGCTGCCGTTATGAATCATAATGTAGATATTTGGGGGAGATAGAGGTTTGTCAAGGGGGTCATGACCCACAGGTTGAGAACCACTAATCTAGGCATCTCTCTCAAGTTAAAAAGACTTAACTTTATCCTCAGTCACAGAAAGCAAGCATCTCCACAGGTTTTTATGGCTTTTATATCTCATTTGCACTTCCCAATAATCCCAAGGTGAGAGAGGAGTCATTAGTATTCAGACTGTCACAAATGTAAAAGCTGAGGCTCGGGATAAATAGTCCCAGATGGTCCAGCTAGAAACCGGAGGGAAGCCTGAATTCCCATCTGGATAACCCGGCTCCAGAGCATACAATTCTAAACACTGGTAAGTAAATGGATCACCATTGGGGTGGGGCAGTTTCTCTAAAGTGCAACCGCCCTTCTTACAGATAGTGTTTGGGCAATAAGCGAAGGGTGTGGCTTGTCAGTTTGGGGCTAGACTTGGCCAAGAGCTCCAACATCTCTAAGGGATGATGGGAAGAAATGGCGTGTGACCCCGAGAGAAGAACAGAGACCTTTTATTTCACAGGACTTACAGCCAAACACCCATCCATGGCGACACATGTTATTGGGCAAAGCAGAAAGATGGGCTCGGGAGGGAAGCAGGAGCTTTTCCATGGCCTTCTTTCTTATTTTAGATTGTAACCATTTTGCCCCAACTTTCCCAAAGATTAATGGGGGCATTGCATGAGCTTGCTGCTTGCAACAGACCTAATTTATTAAAACTTAAATGCCTCAGCGTGCACTGGAATAATTTCTTTTACTACTTTGTTGTTAAATGTTGCAAACCCAGATACATTTGCCTCCTGTCCCTAAGACAAATGAACTATACAGAGACAAATGATGCAAGTAAATATAAACGTGAGTGTTCATACAGATAGAATAGAAATGTGCATTTTTATCTTTGGAAAATACAGACTTCTGACAAAGTCGGAAAGAACAGATCATATGAAAGCTATTGCCGTTAAACATAACGTTCCCAGACCCCTAGATAAACAATTATAAAGATAAATATCCCCTTGTGATAGAAATTCTTCCTTGTGTATTGTTTGCTGTCTTGAGACTTATAACTCATGATCAAACGTAGAAAAAACATTATATGAGGGTAAAAGCATGATCAGGCACATGACCACTGAAATTCTGATCATAAGACGACAGAACTGGTGTCAAGGTTCTGACTGAACTCGCCTTCTGTCTCATATGAGTCTCTCATGAGGCACAGCTGAGATTAGAATACAAGGAAAGGCAGTGTGTGTGTGTGTGTGTGTGTGTGTGTGTGTGTGTGTGTGTTCTTTCAGATCCTCACCCCCTTTCCCTATTCTGCATGGAGCTACCCACCGAGTGATAGAGAATGGGCTAAGGGGGGCGGCTGTTGTCTTGGAGTTTGCAGCAAGCATTCCGCCTGAGTTTTAGAGTGGTCAGACCTTAGAGGTATATAGTCCACATCCCTGTAACGCTAAAGCCACTGTGATAAATCTCTGGGGGGATAAAAACCCCTCAGCTGAGTAGCAATAAGAAAAGCATCTGGGTTGCTTCGTAGCACATACAGGAAGCGCCAGTTGAGGGGAAATAAATGAACCCTGTGTTCCCTGACAGCTGCAACAACAGCGCTGCCTGCGACTCGATAGGTGGATGTGCACAGAGGAAGCTGGGCTGCGGGCCTGGAATTTCCCGAAATGAAATCCCAGAGCTGGGTGAGCTGACCTTCTCTCACTCAGCACAGTTGACCCCGTAAAAAAAATAAGAGCTGACACATCCCGAAGCACACTAAACTTTTACAACAGCAGCTCAAAGGAAAAAAAAAATATTCTAAGCAAAAGCTGGAGACCTGCATGGGAATGCCCTTGCAGCGCTGGAAGAACACACTGGGTGACTTGGCCGCCTTCTGTTTGGGGAGCAAACAAAGAGACCATTTGAGAGTCAGCTATGCCAGGGCTGCTGTGGAATGCAGTTTGCTGCAAACAGATTGATCTGTCCATGATAAACAGGCTGCCTGCATGTAGGACGCGCTTCTCCATAGCAGGCAGTGACACGAAACAGGACACGGGGGGACTGTACTTTAGAAAGGCTGATCTCAAAAAAATGAATTCAGCAGGGAAAGAGATTGAAATGCTCAAAAAAAAAAATACACATCAGCAAGTGCCATATAAACAGGAAAATGGGTTCTTTTTCTGTAACATGACAGCCTCTTACTAGCATTTTCTGGGGAATTGAAGAATTGTTCAGCCTGGAAAACATCTTGTAAGTGTAGGTAGCATCATCACCTCCTGGGCAAATGCCTGAAGGTACATCTCAAAGACCTTTAATGTAGGTCTCCCGTGTTGAAAGAGAGGAAATCCCAGGTGCAGCCTCTAGATTGCCTGCTTCCACTGCTGGTATAATAGGACTCCACAGAGACGGATGTGGTGGCAGCTAGAGACGCATGTCTTGGGTAAGGTACTTTTTTAAAAAAGCTGTATCAAGTCCCTTGGCCCTCAGAGTCTTATAATACATATCCACGTGATTTTGTGATCTGCCCCTCTACCAGCTTGACAGAAATAATAGCTGCCAAGAGGACAATCAGGCAGGAAGTGGATGGAAATGGAACTCACCAAAATAAGTCAGTTAGGAGAGATCTTGGGGCCATTTTGAGTTGGCCTTTTCTTCCTTCCTTCTTTCCTTCTTCTTTCTTTCTTTCTTTCTTCTTCCTTCCTTCCTTTCTTTTCTTTTTCTTTTTCTTTTTTTTTTTTTTTTTGGTTTTTCGAGACAGGGTTTCTCTATGGCTTTGGAGCCTGTCCTGGAACTAGCTCTGTAGACCAGCATTTATGTGTGTGTGTGTGTGTGTGTGTGTGTGTGTGTGTGTGTGTGTGTGTGTGCACGCTCACACATATGCATGTGCACACAGCTGCCAGCCAAGTTAAGAAGAGGACAGCAGTCCCCCTGGAGCTGAATTTACAGGCAGCTTCGAGCCACTTGTCATGGTTGCTGGGAAGTAAACTTGGGTCTTCTGCAAGAGTGGCAGGTGCTTGTAGCCACTGAAATACCCGTCTCTCCTGCTCTATGTTTGGTTTTCATACATTCTCCTGCGGACCTGTATTTGTTGCAAGAAATGATGAATACAAAACCAGAGATAATGCCAGCTCTCTATCGGGAAGTCACTGTCTGTGACATAACGATGTTAAGAGCTGTTGTACACCGAGTACAGCTTAAGTCGGGGAGCGGCACAACTTGAGAGCTGTCTGTGATAAGTGTCCTGACTGCTCGCTCTCTCAGAAGTTCGCCCAGTGACTCTTGACCCCAACACTGAGGAATGGACATGACTGCCTTGCCGGATCTATGTTCTCAGTCTTCACGCTGCTCCTTGCAGTATCTGACACAGCTGAGCATCCTCTCCTTCCTGAACTACTCTCTTCCCCGTTCCTCCTCTAGGAACAACTGTCTCCAGAGCTCTCCCTTCTTACTGTCCCTCCATCTGTCTTTTACCTCACCCCTAAGCATCAGAGTGCCTTGGTAGGAGTGCTCAGTAGTTCACCAGCTTAAGAAAAACAACAATTATGTGCAATTTAGGCACGCTTGGGGAGCCATTTCCTGGTAGGGATCTCTCCAAGAACCCACATCTGAAAACAAGTCACTAACTAATGTGCACTTCTGCTGGAAGTCTCCAGGACAGCAGCCTGCTTCTTCTTGCCTTCCCTGTGTAGTAGGGCAAGCAGGGCAAATATCCCCCAGGAAGCCCTCATCTCACTAAACACTGGAATTTCACCAAAGAGTGCCCAGAAAACTTGAGAACCCAGGTAAAGGCTTGCCAAGTCTTAGATGATGCTTGAAGCGGGTGGGCTTTAAGAAAAGCTTGTACCAGATGCTTCTATCAGGGTGGTTTGTGTGCATGGGGGTTTAGATCAGATGCCTGCACAGAGACCAATGGGGAAGCTGCATTGCATACCGAGTTCACTGCAACTTTGCACTGCACACCGTGAATGAAGCCAAGGGAGTGGACATGAGGTACTATCCATAAGCTGTTTGTACAAGATTTTCTAGGTGTCTGCCCCATAGAATTCCCTCCCACTGAGCAAAGCAAGTAAATGCTTTCTGACCACTCCTAATTCTTCAGTTCAGAGAGCTTATTGGCAACACAAGTAGAAGACCTTGGCTCCTAAAAATCAAAGGCATTTGGACCCCCATTAAACTGCCCAGAGGATGCATGAATAAAACGATATTCATGTGTTCCTTGCAGCACATTAGACATTGTTGCTAGATAGGTCCACACCTCTCCATTCAAGCATTTTGACTCACGAGACAGACTACTCCGTCCTCCTGTAAAATGGATACTCACCTCTTGTCTTCTGCTTCCGGAGGCTAAGGAACCAGTATTCAAACCCAGTCCCTCTATTTCTACAGCTAATTATTCTTCTCCATCCCACACTCTTTACTCCAGTTTTACAGATGCATACTGAGGGGCCCCAAGACGTTGAAATTTGCCTGAAGTTACAGAGCGAACATACGGCAAAGCTAAAACTCAGATTCTGATTTTGCAATTCCATACTCATTGCCCTGTGCAACAACATTATTATGTTTCCCTAAAGCCAGGAAGAAACAAGGAAGAAAGGGAGACGAGAGGGGACATCAGGAGGCGAGGCTGGGGTCCAAATCTTTATGCTGCATAGGAATGAGCTTCACACATAGGAGAAAGGAGCGGACTTCAGAACATCCACTGCTTTGTGTTTCTGCAGCCTTGAGTAGGTGACTTGGACCCATCCCAGGATAAGGATCAAATGGAGGTTAGAATCCCTGCACAGTTATTTTCATGGGCAGGAGCTCAGCAATAATGCGATCGGGTCCAAGATTTCCGCCTACCTGGGCATCCTCTGTTATACAGTCGAACGGCAAAGCTTTTTCTATCCAGGCAACTGAGCAACTCACCCTTTCGGGCAGAAGTGTAGGACCCTGGGCCAACACACTTATTTTCATTGTTAGACAAACAAAGCCAAACGCAGGCCTATGGTTAGTGGATCTGAACCACTCACTAGAGTCATGTTATGTTTAAAGGACGGTCCTCTACATATGGCCAACGAACATGTAACGTATGCTTCCGCCATGCGTTCTACCAGCTGCAAAACTGTAGGATGTGTGATCCAACCTTCGGGCCAATGAGATGAGTGCATTCTCTATGTAGCCCCCAGATTGACAGTATGCCCTTCCTGGCCCCTCCCATTCCCTTGTGGGCACAGAGTTCCCTGGGGTATATATGCTTGATCCAGCTTGAGCTAACATCACACAACAGATGAATTTCATACCTTATCACACAGAACAAATGGGACTTACACCTTCAAAAACACTGAGTTCAGACTATTTGTCTAAGGTTTTAAATTTTTTTTTTAATGAGTTATTTCATAGAAGTTCTAGTTTGGTTTTGATAGAGGAGCTAAGGTTTGGGACTCACAGGACCTCTATCAAGCCGAACATGTCTTTCTGTCTTTAGCTCTCACAATAAAAAATGTCAGGAAATGAAAGTCCTCTCATTGGACTTCACGTTAATGTTTATAAAAACCACACGTGACATTTGCCCAGGAAACTGGGATGTTCTAGTGCAGCAAATACTGTGCAAAGCTGTTTTTGTTTTGGGGAGCAAAGCTAGGAACATGGCCCACCCGTTTGCGGGACTTCAGCTGGGGAAGAAAGGCAGCTCTGTGTGCAGTCTGCTGGCCAGGAAATGTGCTTCGACTGACTCATCCTGATGCCCCACAAAAAGAGCCAGGGAAAAGATTGGCTGCCTTTTGGCGCAGGTTTCCTGACAACAGAGAGTAACAGACTGTGGATTCTTTTTCACACCCAGAATCTAAACATTTTTCCCCCAAATAACCATTAGTTATCTGCTCCAGAAATTGGGTTTGACACCCTTAGGTTGATGTAGGTGGGTCTTCTGTCTATGTGTTACTTTCATTGGTCAAATAAAGAGACTGCCTTGGCCTTTGATAGGACAGCAGGTTAGAGTAGACAGAACAGGATGCTGGGTGAAAGAAGCGGAGTCTGGCAGACGCCATGCCTCTTCTCTCTGAGATGAACGCCCGTTAGACTCATCCCTGTAAGCCACAGTCAAGTGGCGATACAGATTATTAGAAATGGGTTGAATCAATATATTAAGAATTAGCCAATAAGAGGCTAGAACTAATGGGCCAGGCAGTGTTTAAATGAATACAGTTTCCGTGTTATTATTTCTGGGGCTAAGCTAGTTATGCGGGAGCCGGGCGGGATGAAAAGCAGGCCTGCTTGCCTCATTACTACATTAGATTTAAAAGCCTAAAGCACAAGGGCCTTGCCTTATCTCGCTGGATGTGTTAGCATATGCTCACTTAGAACCACGCATGATCTCGACTCCTCCAGAGGCTGTGCTGTCCAGGTCAATACTCCAAATGCTAATGAAGCCCCTTCAAGCTTCTGTCCGACCACCTTTCCACTCTGACTCAGAGATATTTGATTCTCTTGCTGTCTTCTGCTACCTTACAATGTGATTCGAGCCATGGTGTTCAGTGATGCTCAAAACATCATCCATCGGTTCTGTGTTATACCCACAAAAATGAGCCCGTGTATAAGCAAATGAACAAGGTACTGACCATCTGTGTTTAGTCTCGCAATACCTCAAAATGTCCCAAAATGCAGAGAAATGTGCGTGTTGGCATTAAACGTTGAGTCCAGTGAGTCAGTCACCTACTCACTAGGTAAATGCACTCCAGTTTAGCATTTGGCACGTGTACTCCCGCTAAACGGTGCCTTGCTCAGCTGCTCCATGCTGCTAGAGGTCAGTCAGACAAATTTGCTTGAGCATCACGGATCACGGTCTGTGTGTTTCCTTTAATTATAGAGAAGTGGCGGCGTGAGTCAGGACCATGGTCTGTTGGCTCAGGGTAAAAGGGCAGCCCTCTCCTGGAATGTGGAAATTGAAGGGAGCTCTGTCTCTAATTGAATTCGACCAACCACTACAGCTGCATTATCTGCTTACAAGAAAGTCTTGCTCCCTCAGCCGCCATGTGGCAGGAGGAAGGGACCCTACTGGCGGTGTCTCTGACCCAGGCATATTCCAGTAACGAAATAGAGGAGACCCTTTGCAAGGCTAAGCTGTGAAGGGAATCTGGGCATGACCCCTGTGGGAAATGCAAACTGGATGGGCTGGAAGATGAGCCCCATCTACCCATATATCTGAAGTTTCCTCTACTGATTTTCTTCCAAGATCCCCCATTTCCTTTGGTTAGATCATCAAACACAGAGGTCGTTCCTAAGTTCAAGGCTTGAAAATTAACGCTGGGAACAAAGGAAAAATCAACGTGGTTTTGTGGAATTTACTTCCTTGTCCTTATTTCCAGAGTGCACAATTTTCGTTCACACTATAGCACTTTGTGGGGTGCCACATTAGACAGACTTCTCGAAACGTTCTCTGCTGTAGGTGGGTAAATATTTTAACACATTGTTGTCTCGTGCAATTACTTCTGGATTTTTAAGTTCTCCAAAATTAATACCCAATCAATATCTCAGGCTCCTTTTTTGGTGTTTATAGACAACACACCAATATTCTGTTAATATATTTGCTATTTAGACTATCTACCTTCTGCAAAGGGATTAATAGGAAAGACTAGGAATTTCTGGCCATGATTCATGTCTTCCCTTTGTTTGTGTATGTTTTGGGTCGCAGCTAGCTTCCCTTTCAGCTTTAGCCTTTCTGTTTGTAAATGCAACAGCAAGCCTGCTGTTTCTCCACCCTGTCACTTGGATTTCCTGTCCTGACAGCCTTACCTTGAAACTGGGCAAGTTCTCAAGTAATAGGTCAAAGCCCAAGTTGAACAACTCTTCAGAGACTATCCCAGTGCCCTTTTCTAGTGAAAGGACTTTTATTTGCCTTGATTCACGGTTCCAAGAGCCTAGAATAACTCTTGCTACTGCTTCGGCTAATACTCAATAACTCCTTTTCAAATTGCCTAAATGTTAGACAAATGCCACCGGTAATTAACTGGAAATTATCAAAATGCCAGATTTGTAGCATTAGATGCCAGTCTCTTTGCACTTTCTTCTTAAAGGTGGCTATGTTAGAAATCAGAAAGGCAATAAGACAAAAACAGAGCTCTCCCTAATCCCTTCTTCCTCCCCTTTCTCCTCCAGAAAGAATCTTAATGAATTCTTCCCATTGGGAGTTTCCTGGTTCCAAATTGTTGACCAACTGAAACTTCCAAAGATGTAAAAAGAAGAAAAATGCAGAATCTGTCTTTTCAACTTGTTGGCTGAGCGTGTCTCGATTTCTGCGTTCCTAAAATGTGAATGATAGACTTTATGCAGCATGGAAAATGTATCTGAGCAATAATTATTATGATTACGAACACACGGTTGTGTTAAAAGAATGGAACAGACACCATGGGCAGCCATGGGGAGCAGAGAGTGCCCGCTGCCTCTGGTGGCAATGGAAAGAAAACCACAGCTCTGCAGAAGCCCTGTCTGCTATCTTGGATTGCAGTACTGGTCCTGCCGCTGCGCATGCCTCCTGTCTGCTCTCACCTGCCTCTGCCTTGTTCCCACAGCCACCACTCCTTCCCAGCTGGTCCCTTTTCCCCTTTACTTCTTCCTATGACCCCCTCCCATGACTTTCACATGACGGCTTCCCTAGTCGCCAGCACCAACTAGTCCATCTGTTGCCTTTCCTTTGCTTTCTCCCTGGCTACGGGGAACTTGCCAACATCACCTTGTTCATCTTTGCTTGATAAAAGCTTTCTTCTCCTTTGAAAATCTCTCCCTTTCTCTCTTCAGAAAGCTTGAGAGTTAGGATTAGATTGGACGACTACTCACTTGGAGTTTTGCTGTATCTAAGGCTGAGTCCTAATCAAAGCCAGCTACACATTTACAGCTACTCATTTCTTCTTATTCTGCAAAGCCAGGACTCGCAAAATATTAAATATATCAGTGGCTGTGTGTGTGTGTGTGTGTGTGTGTGTGTGTGTGTATGGGGGTGTTGTATGAGTGTGTGGTATATCTACATGTCTGTGTGTATGTATATGTGACTACGGGTATACATGCGAGTGTGTGTGTGTGTGTGTGTGTGTGTGTGTGTGTGTGTGTGTGGAGGTGGGGGTCAGAGTCAATGTCCACTATCTTCCTCAATCCCTCTACCTTATTTCCTTACTGAACCTGGAACTCACTGAATCAGCTACAGTGACCAGGTTTCTCCAGGAAACTGCCGGTCTTGGCCTCCCCAATGCTATGATTAGAGGCGTGTGCTGCCGAGTCAGCTTTTTCTGTGGGTGCTGGGTATCTGTGCTCAGGTCCTAAGGGTGCTCAGCATGTGCTTTAGCCAGCAAGACCCCCTCCCCAGGCCTATTCTGTTGACTAATAACAGCTGTATTCTGTTGACTAATAACACTAATGGTTGAGCACAAACAGGATGCTATTCTGAGGGTTTTAACTGTAACAACCCATTCACTTTTCACCAACATCCCAGCAATGACGACTTCCATTTCACAGCTGAAGAATCTGAGACTCCAGCGCCATCGGCTATCAAACGGTTAAGATGCAATTACTGCTCCACCATGCTTGGCTTCCTTCTAACAGCTACACGACTCCTTATAGGTTTGCTGGTAGGAAGCACTCTGAGATGAAAAGAATGAGGGGATTTTCCTCTGGAATCTCTTTAACAGAAGCTAACCATTTAGCCATTTAGGAAAATACCCGCAAAGGGGAGACTCTGTCTTTCCCTTCCTATTCCATCCGTCTTTAATGCAAAGATCATCTTTGAAATCCAACAAAGAGTTTATTTTAAAAGACCTTTCCTAGATGAGCATGGGGAGACATACCTAAAATCCCAGCTGGAGGATCCAGAGTTCAAAGTCAATACTAAATCCAACCTGACTTATGTAGGTCTAGCACAATACCAAAAACCAATACCGTACAAATCCTTAGGTCACAGATCCTGAGGGCACTGTTGATTTAACTGTAAATCCACGGCATACCAAGCAGAAAGCATGCCTATTCTCTGGATAAGCAAACAGGGGTTTCCAAAAGGAAAGATAATACAGATATTCTAAAATAATTTTTTCTGTCGCGGCTATAGCGTAACTCAGTCATGGAGCCCTTACTTAAGATGTATGAGGCCCTTAGTTTGATTGCTTGCAATATGCATGCATGCATGCATGCGTACGTGTGTGTGTGTGTGTATGTGTGTGTGTATCCTCATGATTCATGATAAATTCACTTTTAAGTATTATTTTCTCCATTAGTGAATGACTAAAGTGGAGAAATTGTCACATGAATACCAATAATTCCACCCTAATTGTGTTTACACTCAGAAAAGTGAGGGCTGGCCATTGAGGCGCCTGTCCTTTTGAAAGGCAGGATCCTCTCCATAGCCGACATCTGTATGGTTCTGCATCCTAACTCCCTGCACTGTGGGGACGGCACAGCTTAGCATGGAAATGCTGGTACTAGGCCCGACTGTCACCTGTGACCTTTGGCAGTTTACTTCCTGTCTACTCTTTAGTCCCAACTTCTATAAAGTGGGAAAAATAATAATGCCTGCCTTTGTAAGGATTTAAAAGCTATTAAACGCAATCCTTTTTCAACAGGTTTGGCTGCCGAGTAAGCTTTTAGTCAATGTTTTCTGTCTGACGCTCTTGTTAGAAGCAAATCCAGTCCTGTTCAGAACTCACAGTCCAAAGAGCAGACATACTTGGATGCTGGTTACTAGCCGCGTGATCCATCTCATCTGACTCCCTCCACCCGTGGGTGCTGTCTCCTTTTACTAGACTTTTTAAAATTCATAATAGCACACTGCAATTTCCTATACAATTTGTTGTATGTTATTTGTACATAGATATTGCATATCTATTATTATATAATATATTGCTTATATTTACCCCTCCAGTGAATATAATGCTCCATGAGGGTGGGAAAAACCAACCCACCCACCCTCCCTCTATTATATTCCAAACCATGGCACAGACTTAAAACATCTTTATCAAAATTCATTTTCTCTTCCTCGTCACTTCCTATTCAAATTCTATTCCCTAACGAATCAGAATAATACAACAGCGTATTTATTGAACATTTCCTGAGTGTGGGATACTATATGGAACATGAACAAGGTAACATCTCATTTCATCCTATATGATAAGCACTGTCATTACCAGGTTTCACGAGAGAGTTACAGCCACTTGACCAGGGTGGTTCAGGGCGTCTGAACAGGGAAACACGCTAGGTCTGAGAGATGGCTTTACTGAAACATTTAAACTTTCAGATTGCAGTTCTGGGTCTGGTGCAGTGTTTTTTTTCCTGTGAAGTATGGAACCTGAGTCCTAAGGATAGGACCTAATCCCCAAAGAGATGCTTCATCAGCACGTACTGAGACCAAAATCCCCATGGAATCAACAAAGCGAGGCCCAGTTTGGCCAGCAAGCTAAAACAGGTGGCAATGATGTACCTGTCTTCCAGTCCCCTCCATTCACTCGGCCACTGCGAATATCACATCCCAGGGCATGCCAGCCTGCTAGCCCAGCACCAGAGGACCAACAGAACAGTAAGGACCAAGCATGGGACCCTGAACTTTGAGCAGCATCCATCCCTCTGTACTAATTAACTTGGAAGATTTGACTTTGCAAGGAGTTTGGCTCTCTCCGGCTGCAAGGCTCTATAACATTGTGTCTCGGAACTTTGGGGATAATTAATTTCACAACCAGGGAAGCAGAATCCCAAGAGACAAGCAAGTGAGATGTGAGATTTAACTGCATCCTAGTTTCTGCAGCAATCATGGCTTCAATGGCAACGATTCGCCGCCTGCAGGATCAGAACTCCTGCCCCCCTTGTCTGCCTTGGGCGATTCCAGTTCGGTTAAAGCAGAATCACTTACATATATCTGAAAATGTATTCATTTCATAGGCCAGTGGAAGACTCAAATGCACTAAGTATCATTTATTAGAAGGGCACCATAGAGTTTTCAGACCACATAAAGGAATACCAGAGAATCCTTTATTAGAAGGGCACCGTAGAGTTTTCAGACCACATAAAGGAATACCAGAGAATCCTTTATTAGAAGGGCACCGTAGAGTTTTCAGACTGCATAAAGGAATACCAGAGAATCCTTTATTAGAAGGGCACCGTAGAGTTTTCAGACTGCATAAAGGAATACCAGAGAAAGCTAAGCATGATGGTACACACTTATGACCCAAACATTTGGTTATGGGGGGCACTGAGGAAGGAGGACCTCAAGTTCATGGCCAGCCTGGGCTAGCTAATGAGATGGTGTTTCACAAAACCAAGAACTGGGGATGTAGGTCACTGGCAGAGCACTTGCCTGGCATGCACATGGCTCTGATTCAACACATAGCATGGCACAGAAGGAAGGGGTTTGGGCGGAGAAGAATGAACCAGAGAATCAACAATGGGACTGGAGAAGTATGACAGACACTGAGACAGTCGGTCACTAAAACCATCTCATGGGGTCTTCATTTATACCACGGTGGTGATGCAGTTACAGAGAGGGATTGGAATGTCCCTCACTGCTACTGAGCAACTCAGATGCTTTTGATTGTGTGGGCTTCCACTTGAGAGTGGTCACCTTACCAGGGGCTATACTCTTGGAGAAATCTGTCTCTGTGTATCTCTCTCTCTCTCTCTCTCTCTCTCTCTCTCTCTCTCTCTAGCTAAGAATTACCTATAATTACACAGCTAGGCGTGGGATTGTGTGCCACACTCCCCTGTCCACGCTGAGATTTAGTCTGGATCGGGTTTGTACAGGTTTGGGGAATGCTGTCACAACTCCTGCGGATTTCTAGGTGCAGCTGCCCTGCTGGGTCCAGAAGACTCTAGTTCCTTCTAGTCATTCACCACCTCCAGCTTGCATACCCTTTCCTTGTTCTTCTACAAAGATCTGTGGGCCTGGGGTGGGGTGGGGGGGCAGGGTACGTTATATTATGTTCCCTTTATAGCCAAGCACTTTGTAGTTTCTTATTCTTGGCCAGATGTGAGCCTCAGTGTTAATCATTATCTATTGCAAATAGAATCTTCTCAGATACGACTTGAGAGATGCTTTGATCTATGGGTATTACAGTAAGTCCATCAGAGAGAGTTCATCACTATGTTCACTTAGCAGTACAATAGTAGTAAGTCCTCCCCTAGAGCCTTTGACCTATATAACCATCATTTCGTGTACTGAGAATGATGCCAGGTATAGGTTTCATCTTGTGGCGCAGGACTTGAATCTAATTAGAAGGTGGTTGGTTATTCCCATGACGTTTGTGCCACTATTGTATTAGTGGACCAGTCGCTATCGTGTCTGGCTAGGGTCATAGCTTTGTGTGATTCACAGATGCTGGAGTATCACGGATGCAGTGTCATAGCGCTGGAGCTTCCGGGTACCCCCAGTGGGGATGAAAATGAAGTGCCATGATACACTTCGGTACTTATGAACTCACTGGCCAGGGAACTGCGTTCTTAGAGAAGGCAGGTCATTTCTCTTCCCTAAAAGTATATACATCTCAGCTGAGGCTGGGTGCTAAGCAATGCCTGGATGGATGCCAGAATCAATTTGTTCAATACACATTTATTGAGGACTTACTGAGTTCTAAGTACTGAGGATTCACAAATGGTCAAACAGAAAGAAAGAAAGAAAGAAAGAAAGAAAGAAAGAAAGAAAGAAAGAAAGAAAGAAAGAGAGAGAGAAAGAAAGAGAGAGAGAGAAAGGAAGAGAGGAAGGAAGAAGGAAGGAAGGAAGGAAAGAAGGAAGGAAGGAAGGAAGGAAGGAAGGAAGGAAGAAAGAAAGAAAGAAAGAAAGAAAGAAAGAAAGAAAGAAAGAAAGATTTTCCTCACAGACCACATATTCTAGTGAAATAATGGATGGCTGAATAAATTCCAAAATAGGTATGAGAGTTCCTAAACAGCTAAATTGTTTCACCAATGAGAAGACTACACATATCTTAACATAGATAGATACAAAGAATTAACATTACTTTGCTATAGAGATCAAATTGCCCTTTCTTTACAGGGACATATACGTCAGATGCACAGAAAAGGTTCAAGGTTAAATCAGTGGGAGAAATGAAGACCGTTTGTTCCTTCCCTCTGAGGGAAAACACGCACATCCCGTAACATTACCCCAAAGCAGAACACTAAAGTTGATCGGGCCAGTCATTACACTACACTTGGGTTTTCTTTAACATAAGCAAAAGGAAAGGAAATCATTCACGACACAGGTGATGTCACCTATTAGCTCATTTTTAGAGCTGACTAGGGAACTACCCTTTGGATGGTTTCATTTTCCACTCACATCTATGGCAAACCACTGAAGCACTGGACCTTTAAGTACTAGTATTTAGCACCAGGAGCGAGCAATTCAACAATAAAAGTGGACAAGTAAGGTTTTCCTTCGTCCCTACATTCCTTCTTTGAATTTTTAAGTAGAAAAAAAACCAAGTATATGGATTCCTGAGGACAGAAACTCCCATAGGGCTGGAGGGACCAAAGCAGAGGGGAGCTGATTAAGGGAATGAACTCTCTTTGCTGGTGATGATGTGGTGAATTGGCCCTGGGCCAGCTACTGTCAACAGGTGTGCAAGTTCTTAAATATAATTACTGAAATGGTGTTCAGTGTTCAGAGCTTTAGGGACCCACTTAGATACCTACGAAAAGTCATAAGATTCTGGCATATAAATATAATTGCAAATTTATGACTCTATATTGAAATTTGTTTCTGAGACAGAATACATGCTTTCTGATGGCCACAAACACTTGGACCACCAAATTATACATCAAGAGGCATGAATTAAAACCAATGAGCTGGGACTGGGAGCGTAACTCAGGAACAGTGCTCTTGCCTAGATACACAAGACCCAATGTTCAATTCCTAGAACTAGAAGGGAGGGGGATAAAAGCAACTGGGACTTGAAACGTGACAGGTCTCAAGACGTTAGTGTTCTACCATGACTAGAAATAAAGCAATTGTGCACTGAGGAAATGACTCCCATCATAAAGTGGTTGCTTTGCAAGCGTAAAGACATGAGTTCGATCCCCAGGACCCATGTAAAAAAGTGAGCCTAGCAATAGACACTTGGAAATCTAACGCTGGGAAGGCAAACACAGGTGCGTTCCTGGATGGTTTATTTGGTTATCCCCAGGCTAGTGAGAGACCTTACCTCAAAAGTAAAGTAAATGAGAAGCAATATCCAGGTTGTCCTTTGCATTCCACATGCGTGTGCCCTCTTATACTAATGGACTTTCCTCATGGTCAGCACACATATGAACACACACAGACTAAAACACTTAATGTATTTTGTTAAGTGCCTAGAGCAGTCCAGAAGCTAAGTGTTTAGCATTTGAGTGAGACTTAAGTCCCACCCACACTTTGACTAACCTTGGGAAAGCTTGCTAGTGCTTGGTTCATTCTTCTGAATGTGTGAACAGAGATGGGGGGGGGGGGCACGTAAAGACCACGTAGAGTCTAGTCTCTACCAAGAAAGTATGCAGTATGTGTTCAGCATTGTTTTCCTAGCAGAAGGGTTGGTACTGGGTTTTTTGAGAGGAAAGTCTGCCTTTGCAGCAGGGTCTCAATAAAAAACTAGGTGGGTTTGAGACTATCCCCTTCGACTGGGCGGCAGAGCTTGACAGATACTTCCCACTCTAAAAACTGTTGTCATGAAAACCCCTTGAACGTCCTGTCATTATAACAGGCAAATCTCCATTCACTCACAAGAGTTTCCTCCGTCACCGGCCACCTTCCAGATACATCTTTCTCTGGTTTGGGGGGGGGGGGTTCTTAATCTCTCAACTAAATAGGATTCCTAAGTTTATTAACTATGGCTCACGAGTTTCCACCTCGAAGCTTGCAGGTGAATCTTCCAGGCCATGGTATTAGCTCATGGGTTGTCTTTAAAAAGATTTCTCTGGACTAAGCTCAGATTTCCCTGTCAAAAATGCCACCAGGTTCCACATACAGCTCTTAATACACAGTTCACATATTGTACCAATAACGTATAAACCAGGACTGTAAAGTTCCTAGTTCTTTATAGCAAAATCACAGGGCAATACACAGATGTAACAATGCCAGTCCTCATGCCATGATTTCCTGTGTTAAGTATCACATTGGTGGAGCTCCTGGTGCCGTGTAAAGAACATACACTGCCCATTGCCCAGCTCATTTCACACAGTATAAAGTCCATAGGACCTGACAAGGAGCTCACGGTGCCCTGCCTGCAGCTCAGAACACACTAGCATAAGGAGTCATGATGTTCTAATATATATCATAGGGTTTCCCTGCGGTATTACAGTGGTATAGAGCTAATAATGACCTTTATGACCTCGTGTTGCCTTAATACTGAACCCATATGTATCCCATATAAAGCTGATTGCAAAGCTCCCTAGAGTCCCTAACGCCCAGGGTAGAGATTAGTGTGGACCTGTGAGAGTCAATCATTGGTTTTCAAAACATGAAAAAATTTTCTCCATTGGGATTATTGGAGTAGCTGGTTAAAAAAAAATGTATGTGACTTGGAATCTTGGAAACAGGAAATGTCTCTGGACAAGTGGAGTAGAGGTTTCTGGAAAGGGGCATAGTGACCATTGGAGGAATGGCAATATTTTATTCTTCGGCTGGTTTGTGGGCATACAGGTGTGTGTGTGTGTGTGTGTGTGTGTGTGTGTGTGTGTGTGTGTGTGTGTGTGTGCGCACATGTGTGTGTGTGTGTGTGTGTGTGTGTGAAAAACCATGAGCAATGCATAAAGGTTGGGAAGAGTTTACTGTATGTGATAACTCAATACTGTAAAATATAACTAAACACAAAGCAAAATGTTTGTTCTCACCTCTGACCTTTGAGTCTTAGTTCCCAAAGACAGAGGAATATTTATGGCTAACTAATATTTTAGATAGTATTGTGCAAGCACGTGTATATGCAGGTATGTAAAGAACAGAAGACAGCCTTGCATGTCATTCTCTAGGAGTCTCTCACGCCATTGACTGAGGTCTCTCACTAGGACCTGGAGCTCACTTGGGAAGCTAGCCAGGCTGGCCAATGAGTCCCGGCGATCTGCCTTTCTTTGACTCCCACACCTGGGATTCCAAGTGCATGCCACCAAGGCCAGATTTTTATGTGGGTGCTAGCGATCAAACACAGGCCTTCATGCTTGCTCATAAACACTAACTAAGCCACCCCCCTCCCAGATCACTTCATGTACATTAAAGTTTGAATAACATTGAATGCATGTATGCATGCGCACACACGCAAATAAGCACGCACTCAAAATGATATTTTCAGTATCTAAGACCAAGATCAATAACCAGAAACCATGCACATCCTAAAAAGTATGAGATAAATATCACAAATATCAATATTCATAAGCTCAGAACTTTAGCGACTCGAGTCAATATACCAACATCTGTTTTCCTACACTATCCTACAGGTCTCTCCATGCCAAGCCATCATAAAATTGGAACGAGCCCCTAGGATGTAAGGACCCACGGAGAAAAGTGTGTAGAACTCCGTCCCCAAATTTGCCTATGTGGCCAGGCCTTCAAGGCAGGCCTATTCATCTTTGCAGTCCTGACAATAGAAAAACAAGAGGGTGAATTACAATGCAGTCCTTGGGAAGAGCACTTGTCAAAAATAAACCTCCTCTGAAAGAAGCAAGTGCAGGGGCTGTTTTGGGAAGAGAGAGAGAGAGACAGAGACAGAGACAGAGAGAGAGACAGAGAGAGAGGGGGGGGAGAGAGAGACTCTGCCTGGTGGAACTCTTTAAAAGGTTGAGATAGAAACTGTCTGTGGTGTCATGGTTGTAAATGAAGAATCCTCCTGGCTCATGACCAGATGCTCTGTGCTTGAGAGAAGGAACTAGGAGAATAGTTAGAGGCAGTCCAAGACAACTGCACGGATTTTTCCACTCCGTTGGTGGTAGCGGTTGTTGCCTGATGTACCCGGTTTTCTTGAGATGTGTTCTCTGCTGTGCTAACATAGATGCCTGCAAGCAGTCAGCCATACCTGCAAGGGAAGCTTCTACCTGTGTGTTTGCATACTGGGGGAGCTGCGCTATCATGTCGAACTCCTGCCTTTCCTGTTTTCCCTTAACAATTCCAGACTCTCAAAGCAGTTGCTTTTATAAAGGGAGCCCCTGCTAAACAGCCATTTGCTGGGTTGCGAGTAAGTGAGAAGATGCACACGTAGGACCTCCCTGTGGACATGCAGCTAAGGTTACAGTGAGACGCCATCCCCATCTCGGGCTTCGTGGCTAATCCTCTACTATACCATATGGCCCCCTTCCCTGCTCACAGTAATCACTTCCTTCGGCTTGCGCTCCGCTCTCACGCGCACACCTGTCCTTGCAGATCTGTAATAACAGAGGGTAGATTTCCCTGGGGGGCTGGCAAAATGACTCAGGGTATCTATCAGCTGGCAACACTCTGCCTTCCTCAGAGGCAGTGGTGTATACACAGCTCTTTCTTCGAAGATGAATCATCGCCAGCCAGAAAGGACCTTGAGGATAATCCAGACAATAGATACAGGAGTGGCGGCCCAGCGGCCCAGCGGCCCAGAAAGGCAATCTCGCAGCAGGTTACAGAGCCAGGTAGGGATAAAACCCACACCCTGGTTATGGCTCTAACCCTGGTTGTCTTGCTCACTGGTATTTCCTGGTCTTTTTGTTCTGTTTTTCTTAGATCATGTCTCCCAATGACAATACTCTGTTTCCTTCCAAACTGCAGGAATTTCTCCACCTCTTCTCCCCTGGCGCTCATCCTGCTCAGTCTATTCCAGGGAAAAATAAAGATGCTGCGTGTTTGAAATCGCTCATGTCTTGGTCTTACAACGCTCATCAGCTTTATCGCATGAAACCATGGTTACTCCAGGGACCTCACTAGTGAGTAGCTGCGTTTATTTAACCAGTCTGCTACCAGCTGCCAAAGATGGTCACACTATTCAGTGTTGTTGGTGATTTTTACTCTTTGCTCTTTTGGGGCCCTGCCACCCAGCTCCCAAATAAATCACACACAGAGACTTATTCTTACTTATGGATGCCCAGCCTTGGCTTGGCTTGCTTCTAGTCAGCTTTTCTTAAATTATCCCATCTATCTTTTGCCTCTAGACTTTTACCTTTCTCTGTTTCTGTAGATCTTTTCTTTCCTTCTTATTCCATGTCTGGCTGTGTGACTGAGTGTTTGGCCCCTTCTTTTCTGGCCCCCTCTTCTTCCCGTTCCTTGATTTCTCTTTTCATTTATTCTCTCTGCCTGCCAGCCCTGCCTCTTCTTTCCCCTGCCTTGTTATTGGCCCTTCGTCTCTATATTAGATCAATCGGGTGTTTTAGACAGGCAAAGTAATACAGCTTCGCAGAGTTAAACAAACGCAACATAAAAGAATGCGACACATCTTTGCATCATTAAAACAAATGTTCCACAGCATAAACGAATGTAACACATCTTAAACTAATATTCCACAACATTTCAGTATGCTGAAGTGATCATGGACCATTTTCCTGGCCATGAATGTTCATATTCAGGACAAGTCACCTTCCTCCTGCCAGGAACAATCGGCAGATGAACCTCTGCTTCCTTTAGTTTGGTAATTTTTATATGTTCTGCCACTAATTTTTCAATCTTGAACTACATTATATTGTTCTCATTAGATCTAAAATTCTTTTAGGCCAATGCTGTATTAATCTGTTGATAGAAGTTAATATATCTATATAACTTTTAGATATAAATATTTATGTATACATGCAATTTAAGAATTTAACATTATCAGCATATAGGTGGCCCATTATTTGCCAATATGCATCAACATAGTATTTCCAGATTGCCTAACTTAAGGTGGGGGAGTCTTAAACATTTTCAAGATGTTGCAGCTTTCTGAAATAGCGATAGTTTTAGCTGTGGTGTAGTTCTGATGGATAGAAAAGTCAAAATAGTAATCCCAAGGTCACAGGCATCTGTGGGAAAATAAAGGAGCAAAATCTATGCCAAAGTCTCTTAGCTAGAAAGAAAAAAGCCTAATGATGCTTAAATGTTAGAGCCTTTCACGATGGTTCCCCAAAATTTTCCAACTGTATTCCCTGTGTGACATGCTTTCCCTCTCATTAACGCCCATGTCTTTCCACCTAAAGCAATGGTTCTTCACCCCTTTGGAGCCAAATGACCCAGAGGGGCCACATATCAGACATTCTGCATATCAGATATTTACATTACTATCTATAACAGTAGCCAAATAACAGTTATGAAGTACCAATGAAAACAACTTTATGGTTGGGGGTCACCACAACATGAGGAACTATATTAAAGGTTGATTAGAAAGGTTGAGAACCACTGACCTAAGGGTCCCCAGATGTGAAAAAGGGCATCGGGGCTTTTGGTGTCCTGGGAACATCATGGCCAGCATCACCCAAAGGTTCCTTTCCTCCCTCTGCTCTCCATTCCCACAGAAACAGCAACAAAATAAAGACAAGTCACAAAGTGACTTCAGATTCTTTACTTCGGCCTTATGATGTTTTAATGATTTTATGGAGATGTGATCCAACACAGCAGAAGAAATAATGGACTTGGAGTCTGAAAGTAAGTCTGATTCTGCACGTATCAGATCCTGGATTTTGATCAGGTCACTGAAATTTAATTAATTTTATAGCTATGTCTAACTCCAACTCCTTTATTACCAAGGTGGGGAGAGCACACGCCTTACTGGGAGAGCACAGGGATTTGATGCATTTTGTGAACGGCACTGTGTCCTGTGAATGTAAATAGCATGAAACCAATTCCTCTAGCACTGAGGACAGGGGGCTACTCATAGGACTCGTTCAGACTTCTAATAATCCTACACCAAAGCTGATAATCACAGTCTGACCTTTTCCCCAAAAGTCTCCAATATGAGATGGATGGATAGACTAAATGAAAGAAATGTATTTCTCCTCATGAACGTCTGTTTTGAAAGAAATGGTTTAAATCTCCTACTCAGAGGTTTAGTACAGTATCATCATGGTGGGACATGGCAGCCTGCAGGCAGACATGGTGTTGGAGAGGTAGCTGAGAGTCCTACATCTTGCAGGCAACAGGAAGTGAACAGTCTCACTGGGCGTGGCTTGAGCACATGTGAGACCTCCAAGACCACTCCAATGGTGACACACTTCCTCCAATGAGGCCACACCTACTGCAAGAAGGCCACACCTCCAAATAGCTCCACTCTGTTGGGGGGCCATTCTCTTTCAAACCATCACATACCCCATGGCCTCTCAGCATCCAGGGTGACAGATTTCT
The DNA here is from genome assembly GCF_037038515.1 of Microtus pennsylvanicus. Taxonomy (NCBI): domain Eukaryota; kingdom Metazoa; phylum Chordata; class Mammalia; order Rodentia; family Cricetidae; genus Microtus; species Microtus pennsylvanicus. The sequence goes on from NC_134598.1 coordinate 16,532,616, forward strand.
CCTTTTCTAAATGTGTTTCCATGGAAAGCTCTTGGGACATATGTGGCAGTCATCTAAGTAAGGCCAGCCTCCTACTGACAGGCATTTTAATTTCTTTCTGATCATATCCCTAGAATGTAGCATACTGTAAGCATCCTATAAATATTTGTTGCGCGAACAGGTCACCTTCCTAGTTTCAAGGATGATTTTCGGTGAGTGAATAATTGGTGTCCTGTTTATTAAAAACGCCCACTGCTAATACTGAAAAGGGCCACGTGAGAACTTCGAAAGGGACACTCAGAGGGCAGTCTGGCTTTGAACTCTCCTTCCCAGTGCGAGACAACTTCCTGTTACTCACAACCAGCCTCGCAGCCCACGAGTTCTGTTGTCACAGGCAAGTCTGTTGTCTCACACAAACACTGTCCATGGAACTCTTACAATGTGACGTTTTCGACACAAGAAACCTTGTTGCCTTCCTTGTCCCATGTTCCACCATGCCTGTGTCTCACATACGTTTCCCTGCCAGAAGACATCCTGGGGAAGGGAGGGGAAGAACTGGAATCACCATCTGCCAACAATATTCTCGTGCAGAGCCCCAATGAAGGTTAATGACATGTCACACGTCCTCCAGTGTCCGGTAACAAAAACAGGCCGCGCTTTCAAAATTCTTTAGAGCAGTTGCTGCCCCGTGGAAGATGTGACCCTGTCGGCCAGAACCAGCGGGGCCCAGGAAAACAGCTCCTGCCAAAAGCTGGAAGAAACCTAACAGCGATCCAGAGAAAACAACTTTCACGGAAAACAAATGTGGAAGGCATGGTTTTGATTCTTCTCCCTGAGGCCAGTGAGGGGGCTCTGAAGCGGTGAACTTCCAATATAACCCACAGACTGCTCTTTGCTTTTCAGAAGGCCGCTTTGTATCCATTATCAGTTCTACAATGTATCTCTATTTCTTTCTCTACCCATTTTCAAAGAAATAAATGTTGCAAGCCAAAGATGACAACTGGTCCCAGGGGCCATGAGGGGTTCCCGTGATAGTATTGTAGCCCTAGCCTTGCAGCCATGCAGAGAAACCTGGGTCTAAGCTATATTGGCAGTCTACTGGGTAAAGCCACCTCATCAGGAGTTCAGCAGCCAAAAGCGTTGCACCCCGCAAATGGATTGCACGCCTCCTCCACGTCTCATCCAGTTCTTCTATCTCTAATGCCCTGCTGAGCATCCTTTGAAAATCTGTGCCCTTTGCCACCTGGTGCTCTGGGGACATTTAAAAAGGGGTCGGCTCAGCATGTTTTTCTGTTACAACCAAAGAACACATTGTCTGGTCCCAGCATGGAGTAGCACGGTTTCAGCCAGGCTTGTAGAAAGGGTTAGAGTGGGGGAAGTGGGTAGAGGTTTTTACAGTGTGCTTTTACAGTGTGACATCATTGTTCTGTTTAAAGTGACGTTTCTGGACTTGAGCTTCACTTAACTTCAAATGCAGGCTTCCCATGAAAATTAAAAACTAAATTATGTATTGCTTGTCAGGCTGGAGTAGCCAGGCCTCTGATTTTCTGTAGCAGGGACAGTTGTTAGCGTGCAACGGCACATGGTTCTGAAGTGAACAGTCTTACATCAGGGAAAGGAGTCCCCGGGAGCATGCTCGCAGGGGTGTGTGTGTGTGTGTGTCTGTGAGAGAGGGGGGGGGGGGGGAGAGAGAGAGAGAGATGTCTCTGTAGGTAGCTCAGGATTCCCTCAAGACCCTTGATCCCCCTGTTTCTGCTTTCCAAGTGCTGGAACTATAGACATGCACCACCACACCTGGCTCTGTTGAACCTTCTATTTTTCAAGTTCCTTAACTTCTAACATGCTTCCCCCCAGTTTTAGTGGGGAGGGGGCGGTTCTTGTTTGCTGAAGCATGTGCCGTACAGGAGATGCTGCATGTGCCTTCTGCTGACAGTCCCCACATGCAGGAAACACTAGTGATATGGGTTCTGTGACCATACAACTCGACTACCAACAAATGATGCTTATTGACAGCCCTCAACGACAACATTCTCAATTCTCCAATTTAAAAAAAAAAAGAAGGTACCATTTAACAGATTGGATTTGAAGACAGGATCCATCCTTTTGCTGCATCCAAGAAACACACCTTAAAATCAAGGATAGACATGACCTCAGGGTAAAAGGCTAGAAAAAGATATTCTAAGAAAATGGACCTAAGAAGCCAAAAGGGGTAGCCATTTTAATCTCTGCAAAATAGACTTCAAATCAAAATTAATAAGAAACAATAGGAAATGACACTACATATTTATCAAAGAAAAAATCCAAGAAGATATTGCAATTCTAAACGTCTATGAACCAAACACAAGGGCACCCCAAGTTCATAAAAGAAGCACAACTAAAGCTTAAATCTCATATTGATTCTCATACACTGATAGTGGGAAGCTTCAGCATCCCTTTCTCACCAACAGGCAGCTCCTCCAGACAAAAACAAAGCTGAGAAATGCTGGAGCTAAGTGACCTCATAAGCCAGATGGATCTACTAGGTATTTACAGAGCATTTCACCTGGACTCAGAAGAACACAACTTTTTCTCAGCAGCTCATGGATTAATCACACACTCAGATCTTGGATACTTTTATTTGATGTTTTGTTTTGCTTTATTTTGTTTTTGAGAAATTGACGGTTTTAAGCACAGTTGGTCTCTTTTTAGGTTTAGCCATTTTGTTACAAGAACAATGAAGAGTTCCGGTTGTCTGAAACTATAATGGAGCTCACTGGTGCCCTGTTTACTCATAGTTTTTAATTTTCAGTTTTTGTTTGTTTCATATTTTTAAATATTTTTTTCAGTATAACATCTTCCAGTTCTCACTGCTCTGGTTTTTGGTTTATTATTCACTTTTCATTTGCACATAACCATACATGCATGTAATGCATTTGCACATAAGCATACATCATGTGATTCATTTGAACATAACTGTACATGTATATAATGCATTTGCATACAACCATACATGTATGTAATGCATTTGTTCATTTCTTATCATATTCACATCTCGTGGCTTCTTCTACTCACTTCCCATTCCCACTAAACCCCTTCCTCCCTGCTAATTCTTTCGGTGTTTTCATGGTGGTTTTGTGTTTTTTTTTTCTTTCTTTCCTTTCTTGGGAGGAATTATAGGATTTTTTTTTATACGATCCTGGATGAGGGTGTCTCAGTCAAGGTTATTATTGTTGAGATGAAGCACCATCACCAAAGTCAACTGGGAAGTGAAGGGTTGATTGCACTTGCTCTTCCTTAGAATCTAGCTCATCTCTGAAAGCAGAAGGTGGTGAGGGTAGGAACTCACACAGGGCAGGAACCTGGAGACAGGACCTGATGCAGAAGCCTTGGAAGAGGGCTGCTTATCTGCTTGTTCCTTATTGCTTGTTCAGCCTCCTATCTCATAGAACCTACCACCTAAAGGACCACCAACCCAGGGGTGGCACCACCCACATGGGCTGGGCCATCCCAAATCAATCACTGTTTAAGAAAATGGCCTACAGGCTTACCTACAGCCTGATCTTATGGAGGAATGATTCTCAGTTGAGGCTCCCTCCTCTCTGATGACTCTGGCCCGTGTCAAGTTGCCATAAAAACTAGCCAACTGGGAGACTATTTGCAAAAGCATGAGATGCTTACCAGTGGTTATGCAAATGAAGAAAATGCCTTTCCCTACCCCAGCAACTGTAACTGCCTATGGATACTGCGGAGGGTGGAGCTTGGTGACTGTCTCCTCCCTGCAATCATTATCTGCCTATCAGAGATGATGGGAGCGGCCTCATACTCCCAACACACATCCCATGTTGGGTGTTGACAACTCTACCCTATGTTTGCTTGTTTCAACATTTTATTTATTTATTTATTTGTGTGTGACTATGGCGAGGGGCGGGGCGTGCGAGTACCATAGTCCATTTGCGGTACTCAGAGGACTACATACGAAAGTCAATTCTCTCCTTCCACAATGTGGTTTCTACAGATCAAACTCAGGTTGTCTGACTTTGCAGTAATCATCTTTACTCAGTGAATTATCTCCCTGGCTCTGGAGCCCCAGTCTTGTATTGGTAAATACAATAGCATCAAGTTCAAGAATGTAATGGCTATGCCATTTGTCACTCTCGGGAGTGACATCCTAACTCAACCCACTTCTTCCTCCAACTCCTTACATTGTGTGTGTGTGTGTGTGTGTGTGTGTGTGTGTGTGTGTGTGTGTTTGGTGTGCAAGTGTGTATCCACATAAGTGCAGAACTATCACATCAGGCCCTGAGGACATTAGATGCCCTGCTTTAATATTCTCTACTTTATTCTTCTCAACAACAGTCTGTCATTGAAGCCAGAGCTAGGCTGATGGCCAGAAAGCCCTGGAAATCCTCCTGCCTCTCCTTCCAACAGCTCTGCAGTGTCTGGTGTGTAAATGGCCATCTGAACTCAGGGCTTCATGCTTTTGCAGCAAGTGTTCTTGCCCCCGAGCCATCCTTCTACCCTCTGTTTTGACAGTCTTTCTATCCCTCCATCTCCATATCGCCCGAGCTCTGAAGGAGGTGCTATAGATGCCCCGCTAATGCCTCAGCATTCTATGGTCCCTCGTTTACACCATTTTGGCCAGTTATGAGTCCATGAGGTTACCGACACCTACTTCTGTGGCTGAAGCTGACAGGACCACTTAACTTTGGGCAAACTATAATGAACTTCAAAAGTGTGATTCCAGGTGAGAAGCTAGTTCTAGTTCTGAGTGATGTAACTGTATCTTAAAACAGGACTGAGAAATATTCGTAGGTTTGCACAGGTTCTCGGCATCCTCCACGGTGGAACTCAGTGTCTGGCGTTAGGTGGAAGATTATCAGTCATGCAAAGAAATAGGAAGTTAGGAAACATGATGAAGAGCAAGACCTGGTCAGGAACTAACGTAGGTCTTGGCAGACAAATGTGTTTAAATGATTACTGTAGCTGGATTCTGTAGTCAAAACTGAAGATTAAAAAAATAAATAAAAAGAGCTACATTGAACTCGCAGACCTGAAATTTGCAATATTTTAGATTAAAAAAAAAGTACATGGTATGAGATGAACAGTTACAGAAAAGATTGGTGGGGGATATGGCTCCACAATAGGGCCCTTGCCTAGCACACTGGAGGCTCTAGGTCCCTGCTGGCTCCTTTCCATAGGGGAAGTAAGACATGCTGTTGAAACTTAGCTGGTAAGCCACTGCCCCATGGCGATACACACATTAATAGAAATGGGTTAAACTAAGACGTAAGAGTTAGCCAGTAAGAAGTTATAGCTAATGGGCCAAGCAGTGATTTAATTAATACAGTTTCTGTGTGGTTATTTCGGGGCTAAGCTAGTCGGGTGGCTGGGATGAACAAGCGGGCCTACTACAACAGTTGGGGATAATTTGGTAGTGTGGGTGGGCCCTGGATACTCTTCCTTTTAAGGTTTCTGGACAGTTCTTTAGAAAGAGGGAGTTCTTACACCCATCTATTGGTCAAGCAGCTGTTTAAACTCTTTGACAGATGTTTCTACTTCCCTCGGCTTCTCCCTCCCTCCTAAACACTGTCCAGCAAGCACAGCCTTTGTTTTTCCCAAAGAGCATTCATCTCCTTCACTCCCTGAGTTCACTGGGTCCCAGCTGAGCCCCGATCCACCCACACTGGAAACTCATTCGATCCAGGCATAAGTCAGAGCCATGACAGAGCTCGTCATGTTTGCCCCTCATCTCCCGTAGCTCTGGCCTTTGTTGTCTGATCTCTGTGCAATTCCTTTTATGTTTTTGGTGGTTCAACTGGAAACTTGAACTTCGTCCCAATTCTTCCATCTTGCCACAGGAAATCATCTCATTCTTCTGAAAAAGGGTTTAACTTAATGGCTTACCCTCATCTAAGCAGATAGATAAGCACAAATAATGTTATTCTTACCGGAGAGTTTATGAGCTAGGTGTGATCCACCCAGGCTGCCTCAATGGAAAGCATTTGTTGGGAATGTCCCTCATCAATGTTTAGGCCTAGAAATGCAGAGTTTCCTGGCACAGTGTCATGTGACAAAAACACAGTATAAGGAAAGCACTTCTTCGGAGATTCGAGACCACACGGGGTGTTGGCTCCCTGGGAGCCTGAGGCCATAGAGAGGGTTTACATATACTGTCACTCAAACCCTCTTGGCTTCACCCTCGCTCTGGCTCATGCCTCCCCTCCTCCCTGAGTGTTGTGAGTCAGCCAGCCTTGCTGACAAGCCTGTGCTTCTCTCTGCCTCATCGCAGCCCCTTCCCTTCCTTTCTCCCAGCAGAAGCTCCGCTGTCTCACTCCATTTCTCTCCGTTAAGGAGGGGACAGGAGTTAGCTCAGCAAAGCCGTGTTCCATCAAGTCAGAGGACAGAGGCCTTAATGGATAAGAACAGGATGTCTGAATCCTTCCAGCTGCGAGGTCACTGTGACCACTGAGGACTTGCTGAATACATTATTCACATCATGGCCTTCCTATCAGAGTGGGAACACAGTTTAAACCTAAAAACAGATGCCTTCTGCTTACCTACATGTAGATGAAGGTCAAGTTGGACAGTACCCTGTCTACCTCAGATAGAAAAATCAGACTCTGAATAATTTTCAACTAGCAGTGATTTCAGGGGCCCTGCACCTGGACAGCACATCTTTGCATCACAGCTGTGTGAGGATTGCAGCAGAGAGCTAAAAGAACGACAGGGAAAAGAGAAACTAGGTGCTTTTGAGTGACTAATGCAACAAACATGAGCTGTGACCTCTCCATATGGGGAATATAAAAGAATGCCAACTTAGGTAAAAAAAGGAGCTAGAACAAAAGGACGGGGTTGTCTCCTCCCACAACTAACACAAGTTTATTTCTGAATGGATCTAGCCTTTGAATTTCAATTAGACTGTTTCACATATGTAAATAGAGTTGGTGTGGTATAGTACAAAGATAGGTCAATGATAGATGGGTAGATGAGAGAATGATAGAGAGATAATAGGGAGATAGATGAGCTAGGTAGATAGATGATATAGATGATAGATAGATAGATAGATTATAGATAGATGATGATAAATGATAGATAGATATTTAGATAAATAATAGATAGCTAGATGATAGAAGATAGATGATAGATAAATGATAGGTAGATAGATGATAGATATTTAGATATTTAGATAGATAGATAGATAGATAGATAGATAGATAGATAGATAGATGATAGATAAATGATAGATAAATAGATAGATGATAGATAAATGATAGATAGATAGATGATAGATAGATGATTGATAGATGATAGATAGATAGATAGATAGATAGATAGATAGATAGATAGATAGATAGAGATTTAGATAGTTGGATACAGGAGGGCAGATATATAGATGAGAAGATGTTAAAAGAGCAATAAAGAGATCACTCCAGAAAGTCATTCTTTCATATTATTTTCTTTACCTTCAGTAGGACAAGCAAACTTCAGTAGCAGTAAATGAATGAACATAATGACCTAGAAACGTATCTCTCAAAAATTGACCTAAAATACCACAGCACAAGCCCACCAGGCAATCATTAAACCAGAGTCCCTGAGGGTATGGTCTAAGACTCAACACCTTCATTCACAGCCTCTGTGCTCCCCTTTCTCACTAAAGTGTGTGCCCGCTAGGTTTCAAGTGTGAACTGTGGAGCCAAACTTTCTGGGTTCACAACCCAACTCCACAAAATAGCTGTGGTCCCATTCCTCAGCATCCGGCCCTTCATCTCTATACTAATAGTGCCTGATGGTAACTACAGCTCGCACCTTGCAGAATTATAAAACCATTCAATAACTTTGGAGATTAATCTTAGGAGAGAACCAAGTAGACGTCTCAGTGGGTACAAGAACGTGCCTCCAAACCTGGGTTCCTGAGGTTCGAGCTCCAGAACCCCACAAGGTGGAAGGAGAGACAGAATTCTCACAAATTGTCCTCTGATCCCCACATGTGCCCTAAGGTGCACACATGCACCAAATCCCTTTCTGTAACAATATGAAAATCTTCCATGTAAAACCCATCTTTCTTAATTTTATTTAAAAATCTCGATGCCCATTTTCCCCCTTTTATGCCATTCTCCAAATGGGCTTTTCAGCTATTTCCCTACAGACTGTCCCACAAATTGGGCCTTTTACTAGAACATTCTACTCCCTGCTATCGCCCCAATCATTCACCTACTTGGTGCCTATATGCTCCAAGACTAAGGCAAAATTTCCCCCCTCCTAAGCTAGGACATCCTTAAAACGTACTATGTTTGGTTCATTCCTCTCTTCCCGCTTCGGCAGAATGCTTGCCCTGCTCCAGCCCTTGATGCCCATTAGCGAGATGAGCTTGGCAATCTCTGATCACGTGATCTGTGTGGTTCAGAGGAAGAACATGCTTGAAATCAGGTAGATCTGGGCTTAGGACACAGCTCTGTCTGTCACTTCTGGTCTAAGACATGCAGGTGACAACGTGCACAGTCTAATCAGAATGCAGGTCGTGCATCTGCAAGCGATGACCATTTACCCGGCAGAGGTAGTTTCAGAACTACACAATGCCTATCGATGATTGTAACTGCTAGAGTTAAGATTTATTCCTACACAAATAAGATCAAAATCAATAGCAATCAAGTCAGCATGCTGCCTGAAACAAACACTGAGCTCTCTGTCAAATACGTGAGAATAACTGAGCACACCTATAAACAACGTGAAGGAATCCAGCTCCCTGTGCGGGTGTTGCAAATGAAATACGCATCGGAGTGTTTTCCAGGAGCCGTTCCTTACCTTTCTGTCTAGCTGCCCAGTCTATGCCCTGCGGGAAATTCTCAAATGTGCTGAAAGCAGTGCGGTCAATACGACATGGGCTCGATTTTAATAACTGAAGTCCATATTGATCAGGCTGATAAATGCTATTACCCACACAGTTCTTAGGTAATTCTTAAAAGTCAACTGATATGGCACTCACTGAGTTGGAACCGGGAGAGGCGAGGCAACTTTCTGAGGTTCCACACCAGGCAGGAGATGCTCTTTGGTTGCAGAAGGTTTTAAGATGCAGAATCCTTGTGTCTTCTTTTGAGGATGTGAGAACTCCTGTTGAGAACCTGTGAACACCTTGAGTTTCTCCGAAGTTTCTCATGTGGAAGTTTCAAATGTGGGTACTTTTGTGATTCAAATAGCACGAAATGGGGGTCATAGTAGTACATTTTAGACTTTCTACTGCAGCTGGTCTTGCCCAGCTCTGGGATCTGCTGATGTCTCAAGGCTGGAAGCCCTGTTAGCTACTGTCATAATACACATCCCCAAAGTGGCACTTCTGGAGCCATGACTAAAGGCATGGGCTGAGGGACCTGTCTACTTTCCCGCCAGCACCAAAATACTGTTAATTTGGACTTATTTCTACCTTGGAGTTAGTCTTGTTCTTTGAAGAAAAAAAAAGCAGCCGGTGATTGCACGCCAACCCACCTGACTTGGTTTTCAGATGGGGAAGAAAGCTGGTTCTTCTCTCCCTGGTCAACGAAGTGTTTATCTACTGTTGCTGCTGAGATTCATTGGTGCCAGCCTTGCCACTGTGGACAGCCACGGGAGGAGTGTCAGTTGGTTTTCCATCAGCCCACATGGTAGACTTCTTAATTCTGACATTAGTAGATACGCACTGTTAAACAGCCTCACTGTCAGCTCACCGAGGAGCCCTGTGGTGGTGTGACCTCCTCCCCAGCTACCAGCACCTAAACTTGTAATACTTGGAATTTTCAATGTATTGTGTTTTTTAAAAAAGTGTTTATTTATTGACAGGATCTGTTTCTGGACTAGTTTTGAACTCTCTAAGTAAGCCAAAGACAGCCTTGAACTTATGATTTTCCTGTGTCTACACCACCAAATGCTGGGATTACAGGTGTGTGCCACCATCCTTGGTTTTATGTGATAATAGGGATTGAACCCAGGGCTTTGTGCTTGCTAAGCAGGTGCTCTACTAGTTGAGCTACAACTCCCTAACTTAAGAATAGCTTATTCTTAACCCCTAGCTCTGCAATTTACTGAGTATTTCATTAGTTCATTAACAATTTCATTTACTCATTTGAAAATTAATTCAGCACTTGCTATATAGCAGTATATGGAGACCACACAGTACTGCGATGAAAATGTGAATCTTTGTCAAGTCAAGGAAGCATGACTTTGCTTCCTGCTTTTGTAGCTCATTTGTCAATCACACAACTGGTTTATACAGATGCTAAGAATGGGTGGTGGTGGCGCACGCCTTTAATCCCAGCACTCAGGAGGCAGAGGCAGGCAGATATCTGTGAGTTCGAGGCCAGCTTGGTCTACAAAAGCTAGTTCCAGGACAGGCTCCAAAGCTACAGAGAAACCCTTTCTCGAAAAAGACAAAAACAAAAGCAGATGCCAAGAACACCAGAAGGCTTGACTTTAAAAGTCCTTCTCTGCCACCCATACGTTCTGTGACAAGGACAAATTTCTCTGAGCTTTTGTTCCTCCATCAGTAAAATAATTGAGACTAATACCAACCTTATAGAATTCCTATGGACAATTAAAATTAGGTGTGCTATAAAGGTACCCAACACCATAGCTGAGCAATAACAGGAACTCAATAAACTAATATATTACGTCTATAGCCAGGACCCAGGCACTGCCGAAATAGATATATTTGCTATTTACAGCTGCCTTCAAGGAAGGAATAAAAGATTTTTAAAAATTAAATTCAAAAACCCACTTTATAACCCATTTTAGGCACTTTTATGATGGCACTTAAATCTAAGTAATATTTACCTTCACCTACACACTCATTCATTCATTCCATAAATAAATGCACTTCTATGTATGCACTTAGCACCTTCTGTGCTCCATGACTTGTCTGGGTACTGGAAATCTAGCATCAAATAAGATGGACCAAACTCCCCCTTGAACAGACAAAGCCACATTCCCTGCTGTGCCCTGTCACACAAACGTGGAGCCATGGGATGACTGGCCTGAACTTCAGAGGACTTCTAGGACCGGAGTTCCGTGATAGGCTTGGGTTGGTAGACCCAGCATGGCCCAGATGCAGGAAAGGACATAATCGGAGAGGAAGCGGTGAGTCTGGTTTGGTGATTGGGTGGGGTAGGCAAACACGAGCAATGGGGAGTCTTATGGATATGTGTATGCCAGCTGGGAGGTGGTACTCGGGTGTCCCAGAAATCCAGGCTGGTGAATGTGGGCTCCATTGCAGTCCATTGAGAACCATGTGAACTGATTGAGGGGTGGGCAACAGAACTGTGGGTTTGCTCCGGAAATATCAATTGGGTGACAGTGTAGAGAGTGGATGAAAACTAGAAACTAAGGACAGAGAAGACCAAGATGCCAGCTGCCTAAGCATCAGTGCTCAAGCTGGGCGGTGATGGCATGCACCTTAATCCTAACACGGAGAGGCAGAGACAGGCTGATCTCAGTGATTTCTCAGGAGACAAAGACAAGCAAATCTCAGTGAGTTTGAGGCCAGTCTGTTCTCCAAAGTGAGTTCCAGGACAGCCAGGGCTACACAGAGAAACCCTGTCTCAAAAAACAAAACAAAAAAACAAGCAAAAAAAAAAATCACTGTTCCACTTGGGATTCATTTTAGTCAAGGACAGGCAGACTGTACTCTAACAGATTCAGGTGCGTTCTCTACTCTTTCCTCAGAGTTTGCAAAGTTAAAAATGTGCTTAAGAAAAGAACGCTCACCTCGCCTCATCTGAGAAAGCATATGATCTCATATAAAGAAAAATTCTTCTGCCATGTAAGGAATCCTTGGCGTCCTTAGCAGAATAAATCAAACAAGTGTGTGAAGATGTCCCTGAAGGTGGGCCCCGATAGCAGGATACTGATCAGAAGTTGACCCACAGGCTGGAGATTTAAGATGCTGCGAGCAAACTTTGGCTTTGTGTGATGAAGTCCATTGCAATACAGGGCTAGAGGGAGCGGCCACATAAGATCACATGCAAGGGGCGGGATGCTGCTGGCCCACCGGAATCACTGCAAACAGGTCAGCACAGCTGACACTCCTCCTCCCTCCTGGAAGTGCTCCTGACTTAAGTCTCATTCTCTGTTGATGGAAAACAGCTGTCTCTTGGACCAGCGAGTGTCACACAGCAAGCAGCCTTCAGTCATTACCTGTCACTCTGCACACTTAATCTTAGCCAAAAGGCCCTCAAGTTATATGTGCCTGTCACCTTCTCTTGGAGTCTATAGAATCAACACAAAGGACTGCAGTCCAAAATATGGCTTCCCAGTTAATAGTCTACTGTAAGAGCTATAGAGTTACAGCCTACATGAATCGTCTGGTTTGCTACCCATTTTTAATAGTCTCTGTAATAAGAATAATGCTACCGATAGGATCAAAAGAATGGGTCATATTTCACAATGCATGAAATTGTATGAAGTCCAAATATTAGTATCCACAATGTGGCTTTGTTGGGATACAGTCCATTCACTAATATGTTGCCTATGCCTGCTTTTACATACAACGGCAGAGCTGGGTGGTTATATCAAAGATCGTACGGCTGAGAAATACTAAAAGGTTTTATATCTGGTCCTTTACAGAGGTTTGTTGACTCTTGTTCTTGGAAGAAAACATGCATGACCAAAAAAGAGCGGGGCAGGAGAGATGACTCAGCATTTAAGAGGCACTTGTTTCTCTTCCAGAGGACCAGGGTTCAATTCCCAGTGCCCACATGGTAGGTCACAAGAGTCTGTAACTCCAGTTCCAGGAAATCTGACACCCCCTCACAGATGTACATGCAAGCAAACAACCAACGCATCTAATAAATCAATCAATAAATCAATTTTTTAAATGTAAAAAAAGAGACAGAAGATGGCTTTAACAGTTAAGGGAACTTGCTGCCAATTCTGATGACCTGAGTTAATTACCAGGAAACCACATAGTAGGAGAGAGACAACTCTTCAAATTGCTCTCTGTCCTTCATACATGTACTATGACATACATGTACACACACGCATGTGTACACACACGCATGCATGCATGAGCACACACTAAATAAACACATAAATAAACATTAAAAATAAGTAAAAGAACTATAAGTTATGAGGTAGGAAGAGGGGAAGGCTAAACCTGAACAAAGAGGGTTTCTCCTCGGCATCCCCTTGCAGGTGCTAAGCCTTCCACTGACAGGAGTCTGAGACACTCATTCCTTCCGGACTGATGATTGCTATGCTTGGCAACGCAGCAGCGGGCTTTAAACATGACAAGCAGCTGGATTATCCCCGAGGTTCAAAGGTGAGGAAGGACTCTGAGGATTTGCGGTTCACTGGGTTCTCAGGTACAGTCTTCACTTAGGTTCATGATCTCTCTCTCTCTCTTTCTCTCTCTCTCTTTCTCTCTCTCTCTCTCTCTCTCTCTCTCTCTCTCTCTCTCTCCCTCCCTCTCTCTCTCTCTCTCTCTCTCTCTCTCTCTCTCTCTCTCTCTCTCTCTCTCTCTCTCTCTCACACACACACACACACACACACACCCTGGAGACCTAACTGCCTCCCTCCTGGGACTCACTCCTTCACTGTGGCTAGTAACTCTCCCGCTAACGGGGTGTCTAAAACTTGTAGAGTTCAGCTTTAAACATCACAGCCTCTCTGCCTGAAAACCTTCTTTTGTTCACATCCCTTCATTTCATGGCCCCAGGAAACACTCAAGAGACCGGTTCAACCTTGATTCATGGTCTAAACACAAGCTGCTATAGGTTACCGAGAATGGTAGCTATTGTTATTCACTGATAAAAATGTTCTGTAGCTTACTCTGATTCCATTGCCATTGTCTCAAACTTTACGGTCCTGTCTTCTTTGTACTACCAGCATGAGAACAGCCATCAGTAATTTTAAAAACACTTGCCTAATTGCAAAAACTTGTTGACCTAAAGAACTACTCAGGTGTGGAGGAGCAGCTTAGTGGGCAGAGCCCTTGCCTAGTATGCATTAAGCTTATGGGTTCAATCTTTACTACTGTATAAGCTCAGTTGGTAGCAGATTCTGGAATCCCAGCACTCTCCAGGTAGGGACAGGAGAATCAGAACTTCAGCCAGCCTTGACTACACAGTGACTTCCTGAACGACTTAAGACCCTGATTTTAAAAATAAATAAATGGGGCTAGCAAAAGTTTCATCAGGCAGGTAAGGTCTTTCCTGGTCACACGAGTTCTCTCCCTAAAACTCGTGGAAAGGAGTTAGGAGAGACCCAACTGTACAGAAGGTATGCCCTCCACATGCCCTGTGTTACCCAGGGCAACATACACACATACATTTTAAAGGATAAAGAAAAGCTTCTAAATTGTGTGTTCAGCTCGAAATGGGAGGAAGTATTCCAAGAGCACATACAATTTCTTCAAATGACAAAAGGATTTCAAATTATGAGCGTTGGGACAAGACCAAATTTAGATGGCAATGTTTCCTGAAATTTATCCGGAAGTGAAGGAAGGTGAAAGAAGAAGGATGGACATCTTCATCCTCCTGCAGCCCACACGTCTTTTCAAGAGATGTCATGTGACTTTGACGCAACTTTGTTTAGAGGCATCAAGCGTGTGTTTTGAGGGTGGTACCATGTTTTGTTTTGAAGACAAAACAAGCCCGATTTTTTCCACTGGTAAAGTAGCTTTCATTTTCACTTGGAAAATTTGGAAATCTATTTGGTGAGACTTTATTTACTAAAACATTTAGGTAGGAAGCAAGATCTCAGTCAAGAATTTTTTAGCTAATCTTCCACAGTCTGTACACACACACACACACACACACACACACACAAAAGATTTTACTGGAAACCTTTTCAGATTTGTTTACCCTCAAATAATGTGCTCTATGTACATTCTTAGAAAAAAGGAAGAATTCCACAGAAAGAAATACTTCCATGACTGGCTGAGTCATTCTGTGGAGACTTTTCCAGTAAACTGCACAACGCTGGATGCCGTTCAAAAGAGAAAATGTCAAGCCCGCCGAGGCTCAGTGTGCCGTGTGGGTGGGTTTGCTCAAGTACAGAAATCAAATAAAGGCATTGGAACCAATAGCTTGGGAAACAACAGAATAGCTTACAAATCAGAGATGGGATTTTAGAGTCTCTTTTTCAGCCAAATATTAAAAATGGATGTAAATTAAAACTACACAAATGACACTCATTGTATTTTTTTCTGAGAATCCTGAAGTTGAAAATTGGATGTTATAAAATTCAAACTTTCTCTTTGTAAAACTTTGATGCATGTTTCTCATAGACTTTGACATTTTTATTTAAAATCTGCTGATAGGGATTCTGCGTGCAGCCTAGCCCCCTCCCTTCATTAGAAAGTTACCTATGGAAGGGCATGGTTATAAGACTTTTTGTGGCTGTTCTTTTATTCATTTGTATTTTATAATCTTCCTGTAGATTGCTTACACTTATAATGGAAAATACATTAAAGTGATCAATAATTCAAGTATGAAAATTGAGGGTTTTCACTCTAATAATCAAGACTGCACAAGCAGAAAATTGGACACTAAACTTTCCAGTGTTCCAAAATACATTGCTAAGAAACTCCAAATTTATTCAAGATGCTCTTGATGACACCATCACAGTCAATTCTTTCTTGGCCAAAAAGCATGCTACTCAGTATGAACAAACCTTCTGTTTTGTTCTTAGCATGCTAAGAATATCAAAGAGTCTGAAATTGTGTCACTTTGGGAACCAATCAATCCAACACTGCTTCAAGCCACCAAATTTACCATGTCCTGTAATTACCTAATGATTTTTAATGTAGAACTTAACATTTACCTCTGTCAAATTTGATTGCAAAACCCCAGTTTCTTCTTCCTCAACAGGTGGCTAAGGAGAGCTCTGGAAACAGGGCCATGAGGGATCGTTCCTGGGTGTGGAGAGCCTGTTCTGAAGAACGGCTCAAGCCTCCACAACATGGTTTTACTTCCTAGATCCTCAGCCCTCCCTCCCCAAGTTAGAGAACAATTAACACAAACCCATAATTCTCTCTCTTGTCCACAGACCTATGATACCAAATTTTGTTCATTATCTGAAACCATATCCTGTTGTGGGAGTCCCCCTCTGTATGCTGTGAATATGTTTTATTGCCATTAGTTAATAAAGAAGCTGCTTTTGGCCAATGGCTTAACAAAATAGAGCTAGGCAGGAAAACTAAACTGAATGCTGGGAGAAAGTAGGTGGGGTCAGTGAGAAGCCGTGGAGTCACCAGAGGAGAAAGATGTGAGCCGCCAGCTGGTAGGCCACGACCTTGTGGTGATGCACAGATTAATGGAGATGGGTTAGCTTAAGATACAAGACCTAGCTAAAAAATACATTTAAGCTATTGGCCAAACAGTATTGCAGTTCATACAGATTTCTGTGTGATTATTTCGGGAGCCTGGGTGGCTGGGAAATGAGCAAGCAGCCTCCGGCAACAATGTCTTACACCATTCTTTGCTTTCCTTGATGGTTAAATGGGGATTCTATATTAGTGTTGACTTGACGTCCTGAAACTTAAATATATAATGTAGATAACATGCTTAACAAAGCGTTATCTCTGGTGTGCATCATATCAGCAAATCGTGGACCAAAGTAGCAGTGATACTAGCAGGCCAGGCATGCAGTGGTCTTAATATAAATTAGGATGCTAGAGCTTCAGAAGGCTCATCGCTGACAGGGGCATCAGAGCAGAAAAAACAAAGACTTTATGAAGAAGGTGATGTTGGAGATGGATCTCACCAGAAGAAAAGGTGATGGTAACTAGTATCCTCAGGGTATCAACGATGCACAGTTCGCGTAGGAGAGGAAGATGGGTGAGTTTGTAGAAAGGCAGAATGGCTTGTAGGGGGGGGGCTAAGAATCTTGAAGTCATTTCATTGACCAAGACTCCCCGATGTTGGCAGGCAAGAGCAAGACATGACAAGGAGAAGCGTGTCTTTCAAAGACTGACTCTGGTGTCCAAAGGAACAGATGAGCCATGAGACAGATGTCAAGGGGCTCGTTTGGGAATTTATTTACAAATCATAAGCAAGTGTAAAGGAAGGAGTCTGCCATGGTAACAGAGTAAAAAGATACATGAAGTACGATTTCAGAGGTAATGAGACTCGTCAGCTGATTGGATGCTGGGAATGAAAGGGAAGAATCAACATGTATTCATGTTTAACCCCAGATGGCTTG
The DNA here is from genome assembly GCF_037038515.1 of Microtus pennsylvanicus. Classification (NCBI taxonomy): domain Eukaryota; kingdom Metazoa; phylum Chordata; class Mammalia; order Rodentia; family Cricetidae; genus Microtus; species Microtus pennsylvanicus. Next base: position 16,549,740 of record NC_134598.1, read on the forward strand.
AAGAAAAGAGATGCTATTTACATAAGAGTAAAATAAAAACAACTTGGGGGTGTCTAGAGAAAGAAGAGAACAGATTTATCTGTGGCATAGTGACTTTGGGATGCTTATAAAATACTCAGATAGTCATGGACAGATTTAAAGCTTGAATAGAGGGCTTCAGCCACTATGTAATTTTTATTCTCTCTCTGTGTATGTGTTTACTTCTACAATATAATTGCCAGTTTTAGTCATAACTTAAAGCTTCCAGAACTGTACCATTTTTAGCTTAGATTCATGATTTAAAAAAAAAAGTTTTCCCTGGTCTTTGTCAATGTGCTAACCTCATAAAGTCTCTCCTTCATCTCCACTCCTATCAAGACGATTATTCCTGGAATTCCTCTCCACAGGGCATGGCTGTCACCTAGTAGCCCTGCCAGTAGTATGTCGAAGTCTTTACGTATCACAGTTTGGGTCCGCACATAAACCAGAGAACAATCTTTTTCCTTTGCATTTCTCTGTGCAGAGGTACCCACGAATGTGTCTACTCATATCCCCGTGTTTTGGGGAAACTGCTTGTCCCATTTCCATAACAATTCCTGTGTGGGTCAAATATGAAATGATACCCTGGAAATTCTGAGCATATGCCTGTGTTCTGATCAGAATCCTCAACCTAAAGCCACGTCTGGCTGGTCCTGGTTCTTCAGAAGACACAGTGAAACTGTGACTCAATCCTTTTGCATGAATGGTTGCATATCAATGTAGTTAGTTTGAATTAAAATGTCCTCTATAGACTCATATATTCAAATACTTGGTCCCCAACTGTTCAAAAAGGATTAGGAGGTGTGTTACCATGGTAAACTTGGAGGGTTTCAAACATTGTTCCCACTTAGCTCCCTCTGACTCATGTTTGTGGAACATACATAAGCTCTCAGCTACTGCTCCAGGACCATGGCTGCCAGCTGACTGCCATGCTCCTTGCGTGACTCTCATGGTAGCTGAACTCTAACTTCTAGAACTACGAGTCCTCAGACTGTTCCTACTATAAGTTGTTTTGACCATAGGGTCTCTTCACAGCAATAGAGAAGATCAGTTATTGATTTAAATGACAATCCAATAAATGTTTAAATCTTAACAATTCCATGAGGTTTACGACAAATTGGGCCCTTCAATTTCTTTCGCCTTCAACATTTTTACATTTCAAATTTCAGAAATATTTGGAATGCCTGAATAATTTTTGTTTAGCCATGATAGCCCACAGTGAAACGCAAAGGTCTACTGAAGGCTTTTCAGGGAATGCCTGGTTGGGATTTCTATTGCTGTGATGAAACACCGTGAGCAAAGCAAGTTGGGGAGGAGGGTATTTATATGGTTTGTGATTCCAAATCACTGTTCATCATTGAAGCGAGTCAGCGCAGGAACCTGGAGGAAGGAACGGATGCAGAAGCCATGGAGGGGTGCTGCTTACCAGCTTGCTCAGACTGCTTTCTTACAGAACCTAGGTCTCTAGCCCAGGAACGGCACCACCCACCATGGACCGACCTCTCCCCTATCAAACCCTAATTAAGGAAACGCCTCACAGCTGGATCTCATGGAAACATTTTCTACATTGAGGCTCCCTCCTTTCAGGTGACCCTCGCTTGTGTCGAGTTGACATAAAGCTATCCAGGACAGTGAACAAAAGAAAATATGGACTCTGGTCCAATGATGGAAAGAAGCTAGGATGTGTAGAACAAATGCTTTTCTCCTTCTTATCCACACCATCATCTCATCTCAGACAGAGTAGGAATCTTCCCCCCCACCCCCGCCTTCAGATCCGAAGTCTAGACCAGGCTGTGGATGAAACGCAAGCAGAATTTTTACAAAATCAGGGGAGAGGGTCCAGTTGGTGGCAAAAAAATGCACAGGAACCAGATATCAAAAACTATAAAAAGAAATACATATATCGTCAAGTAGTCTTGGCTCTCAAGCAAAAGCTTAAAGGGGAAAAAAAATAACATTTAATTTTAAAAACATTTACCCACTCACTGTCTCTTGCCCAGGTTGTGGGTTGATTTAACTAGCCAAGTAAGTCAGTAACTGTCCTGCTGTGTGCATAGAACTTTGCCTTGAAATAAAATGAAATTTTTTATCTCCTTACTATTTCATCTCGTCTAACTAAAACCAGCAGAGCCTAGGAGACCTGAGAGCGAAAGGGTTGAACATACAGGCAGTGTCTCTTGACAACGAGTACATGCGCTATTGCAACATTACACATTCCCGTCAGTTTGCACCAAAACGAAATTAGTGTGCTTGAGAAACTGTGGATACCTGGTGTGTTGAAGATGCTGCACTTGGCAGATGTGTAATCAAGGAAATCATCTTCAGAGCGGGTTGTGTGAAAAAGCCTGCGGAAGCAATTTGCGAGCCTTCTTCTGTGAGGGGGAAGGGCGGGAAGACCAGCCCATCCATTCAACAGTGCCAGAGAAGGAGCTGTGTCTGCATTTCCTTCCGTGATGGGCATCTTCATCCTGCTCTTGGCCCCATTTGGGGCTGGTAGCTTCTGTCCTCTGATTCAGAATCAGGAGTGAAGATCTAAATTCTGAAACGCTGCCCCTGAGAGGGTTTGCGTGTTTCCGTGGGTGAAAGCCAATGTCACAGTATACGCCATCTGACACCTGAAGCAGGCTGGTGGCTTCTACAGGGTATAACCAAACACGGCCTTCTGTTTATACTTCCTCATGTGAATGACATACCAAAGTGAGTCAGAAAGCTTTGATGGACTTGGGACTTTCCTACACACACACACACACACACACACACATACACACATGCGCACACCATCCTTCCTCTCCTGATTCCTCCACCTAGCCTGTACTCATTCCTTGCCAACGTGACCATTCAGTAACTGCCTACTGCAGATCTTTTATGGGAACTGGATGCTAAGGGAAAGCCAATGAAAAGAACAGTGAGGTGTACACTTGCCTTCTGCTCAACAGCAGATTGGTGTTCCTTCACCACCCTCGGGCATAATAGGATTGGCAGGCTCCATAAAGTCCGTTGTTTTAAAGGTAGCCCACAACTGGCAATACCTCAGTGCAGCCGTGGCCCCTTTGAAGGTCAAGGGACCCTTTTACAGGGTCGCCTCTCAACTATCCTGTGTATCAGATATTTACATTACAATTCATAACAGTAGAAAAATTACAGCTATTAAGCAGCAATGAAAATAATTTTATGGTTGGGGGGTTAGTATAGCATGAGGAACTGTAGTCAAGAGTTGCAGCATTAGGAAGGTTAAGAACCACTACCTCTGTGGGAGGACACCTCCCTAGCTATTGGCACTAGATCAAGCCTCAGCACCAAAAATTCCTTTGGAAGGGAAGGAGGAAAAAAGAATGGGAAAAAAAGGACTAAAGGAGAGAGAGAGAGAGAGAGAGAGAGAGAGAGAGAGAGAGAGAGAGAGAGAGAGAGAGAAAGAGAGAGAGAGAGAGAGAGAGAGAAACGAGAGATGCTAAAGTGAAGATAAATTATCAGACCAGTACTGAAAGAAGACCCAGATTTTTCCGTTTATAAATAAGGAAAAGCTCGTGTGAGGTATGAAGCAGATTGTCCAAGGTCAAGTGGCTTCTGAGCTGTAGGTGTGGGCTCTGAGCCAGGCATTTCTGATGCCAAGATTGACACTCTAATATCACACCATTATGAAGCTTCATTATTTTTGCTGTTATCTATGGATAGGAACAATATTCACCCTGACACTTTAACAATAAAATCCTGTCCAGGAGTCTGTATATGAAATAAATAACCCTGTCCAGAAGCAAGCAAAACAGAATTTCCAGTCCGGCAACTCAACGATCCACCTACATAGACCTGATTTTCCTCTCATCCACAGAGAAGCGATGAATGGGCACTCCATTCCCCAGCTCCGGGCCTTTTACTATTCAGTGTTTATGTCCTTAACCCACTTCTGAGTTGCAGTTCCTACTGAAATGAGAACACAATTATCCGTGGCTCCAAACAGTGAGGTGTTTATCTGCACACCCTTCTAAAACATCACTTGGAGCCCTACAGGAAGGCCTAATAACCCAGCTGCCCATTCTTTCAAGTCTGGTTCTCGAAACCGTCCCTTTAAACCTCTAATAATATTATTATGTCCTGACTCTGTGTACATAACATAGAAGTCATCCACTGGCCAGGGCATTGTTTACTGACTCTGAATGCGTACACGTTAGAAATAAAAGAGCCACGGGAGAGCTCAGACTCTTTCCTACCCCCGTTTCTTTCATTTTGTAAACTTTTCATTGCATACATCCGTCTTACACAGTATCGTGTTACACAAGGACACTTTCATACACATATATATCATATAGTGAATATATTCCCCTCCCCACTCCCCGTTAATCTCTTTGTTCTCCTAGGCAGTTTTGATTCTATCTTCATGTTTATATGTATGCATGGTTTCATGTATCTATACAAAGTTTAGGCACCATACAAAAAATAAAACATACAGTATCTGTCTTTCTGAGAAAAATCTTGGTTTGCTTAATTTGATTGTCTCCAGTACCATCTCTCCTTTTGTGAACCTCATTCTGTTCTTTATAGCTAAGGAAACTTCTGTGTATCCACAGAGGAACTTTTCTTTCTTTCTCCCCCACCCTCCCCGCCCCCGTTTCTTTTATTTTATGATCATTGGTGTTTCGCCTGCACAGCTGTTGGTGTGCGGGTGTCAGAGTCAGATCGTCTGGAACTGGAGTTACAGACAGTTGTGAGCTGCCTTGTGAGTGCTAGGAATTGAACCTAGGTCCCCTGGAAGAGCAACCAGTGCTCTTAACAGCAGAGCCCTCTCTCCAGTCCCTGAACTTAGTTTCTTAACTATCATGCTCACTTGAATCACAACTGAAAGACACCACCGTCCAGTGTGCTGAGAACCTCCAAAAGTCCTCTGCCCACATTCCGGAGCCAGGTTCCTCCCATCTTCAGTGACTAAGGGTCAACCTCCCATCATCACTAGGGCCAATGGGACATGTTTCTTCCACCTCCATCTGCGCTGTATTTTCTTTATGCGCATATTCCAAATCTCATAAACCTTGCCATCACAACCTGGTTCGCCACCGTCTCCATCCCCACTTAGAAGCAGACATTTTACTTAGCCCCTCCCACCTCCGCAATAAACATCTCTTGCATGAGGTCTGTTCCATGACGTGATTTTTGTGGCATTCCTTACCCCTCATCCCCTGCCAAGATAGTCTTTCACCACAAAGCCCTATCAGCCACCTCTACGGAAGAAATGAAACTAAGTTCTGTCGGGGAAACCAAAATCAAACACTGAAAACCAGCGGAAAGCCATCTCAGTAAAAGGGCTTCAGCGATGCTTTTCAGAGTTGAACTCCAAAGATGCAGAAGAAATCTAATAGTTTTTCCTTATCAGAAAGAATCTTTTGAAGTTCAGTTGTGAATTACGGAGATGACAAGCTTGTCGGTGGTGGCGGTGCTTGCCTTTAATCTCAGAACTCATGCCCAAATTGATTATTCCCAAAAAAGAAACTCCATGGAATGCTGGACTCCGATGCAAAGCCCAAAAAGGTTTTTAACATTCAGACTCGAGTTTGGACTACATCTCCAACATGCCAAGGCAGTGGGTGAAGGAAGCACAGCACGCGTCCAGAAGGGAAGAATTTTTAAAGGGGAAACGGCAGCCATAATCAGGGCAGTTCGTGTCATGTCATTTTGGCATTGGGTAAGGAGAGCATAGGGTAAGGTAGTTTCTGAAACCATCGGCTTCTTAGGCTCCAGATATCTATCACCCCCCAAAAGAAGGGAGTAGAGAAGAAATTATATCCCTTTCCTTTGCGTATATATTTTAAGAATTGCACAAGGTACTTGGCTAACTGGCCAGTCATGTGGTTACAGCTGGCTAAAGAGGCTGGGAAATGTAGTCTTCATTCCAGAGATTCAAAAGCCAAGTTACAAACTATATTGTTGGAAGGAAGGGCTGCCTGTTTATCCCAGCTGCCCTGCTCGCTTAGCCCCGAAATAACCACACAGAAACCATATTAATTAAATCACTGTTTGGCCCATTAGCTCTAGCCTCTTATTGGCTAACTCTCATATCTTGATTTAACCCATTTCTATTCATCTGTGTATCTCCACGTGGCAGTGGCTTACCAGGTAAAATTCAGCACATCTATCTCCAGCAGATCCATGGCATCTCTCTGATTCTGCTTTCTTCCTCCCAGCATTCCTTTCTGTCTTCCCCGCCTACCTAAGTTCTGACCTATCGACTAGGCCAAGGCAGTTTCTTTAGTCATCAACCAATGAAAGCAACACACAGACAGAAGGACCTCCCACACCATAAATAGGCAAAGGGAAACTAGGAAAATGAAAATCAAAAGGAGGGTGAGGAGCCAGTATTTACCTGATTATCTCAGCATGAGCCACAGTTGCAAGGAAGGATTCTGTATGCATAGTTTTCACGTCAAGCACATTATTTTCCATATACTCTTCCTTATACACAGTGGCCATCGCTTATCCTTGGCTTGGCCTCCTACAGATCCAGTTGCCAGGGTTTCAACTAACCACCAACATAACATTTTAAATCCAACAGCAAATTTTAAATTGCGTACCAATCTGCCATGCGATGGATGCCAACATTCTTCTTCATCCTACCCTCTAGGGAATTATCCCTTTCTCAGCGGTGTAGTAATATGAGTGGTGGGGCTGTGTCCCCAGCACCCCAGCCACCTGCACGGCTAGCTTATGCCCAAAATAACAACACACAAACTGTATTCATTTAATCACTGCTTGGCCCATTCTGCTCTAGCCCTTACTGGATAATTCTGATATCCCGATCAACCCATCTCTAATAGTCTGTGTAGCTCCGGTCTTACCGGGAAAGATTCAGCATGTCTGACCTAGTGGCTTGCTTCATCGTGTGCATCTGCCTGGGAGAGCGGAGCATGGCCTCTCTTCTGAGGCGTCTGCTCCCGAGAGGAGAGCTGTGGAGTCTGAGCTCACTTCCTCTTCCTCCCAGCGTTCTGTTCTGTTTACTCCTCCCACCTATCTTCTAACCAATGAGGACCAAGCAGTTTCTTTTTATTTAACCAATGACCTTCCTCCATCACAGCGGGCCCATGCTGTGTACACTAACCGTGCATAGGGAATTTGATATCTTTCACTAGATCCGTTGTCGGGGCACCCAAGGGCCTGTTCACACAGACCTTATCAACCCATTCATTGTCATCGTAGCTGATAATGACCCCAAAGCACAAGCAGTGAGGACGGCAAGTCGTATATGCTAAAGGAAAATTGTGAGTGCTTCTTTCCATTGCAAATGTAAACGTCTCAATAAAGAAAGGAAGACTGCATGCCAAGGATGCTAAAGTTGAGGCTAAGAGTGAATTCCCCACCTATAGAAATGGGGAAGAAGGCAGGTTGGAGACACATGCTTAGTATCATTGTGCCACCCGAAGCCAAAAAGAGAAACAGATTTGTCCATGATAAGTGTTTTAAGATGGAAAAGTATTAAATATGTGGATATATTGTGGGGGGGGGGCGGACGACACAGCACTTGAGGCAGCTGTGTACACAAATCTTTTTTCCCCAGAGTGGAAAAAAAAAACACTAAAGGGGATGATACCATGTGATTAGCCATGGTCCTCTGAAGAAGGTGGAAGCTGAGATCCTGATAATGTTTTATTTCTTGCATTCCATTTTTCCCCCTGTGGTTACCGGTCCCCGCTGAAGATATTAGCTTGAGTTTCAATTCTACAGTTTTCTTTCCGAAGCAGCCTGTCATCATGCACGCCACCCTGTCTTGGAGTTTCACCTTCTCTCGAGCTCCACACCACCATCTTACCTCCCAGCTCATCACTTCCTCTCACGTCTAGATCAGCACTGACATGGGCTCAGCATCATTTGCTTTCCTCTCTCACTGCAGCCTCAAAATGACCCTTCTGCACATCCCAGTGACAGCCATAGGCAAGCTGCATATCAGTCCTGGGACTTAGGAATGTGCCTACACACCATGTTTTGACTCTGTGCTGGGTGCGAATGATAGGCCTTTGTTTCCATTGGAGGGATTGCTATCCAGGACAATACTTAACCCAGAGAGATCTCAGCTTGTTGGACAAGGGTACAACATGACACACAGATTCTATACACTGACATTTGGGTCCCTGTACGTTCACTGAGTCATCGCATGACCTTCAGGAAGTTATTCTTATCATCTCCGTCCTCATCTGGAAAATACAGTTAACATTAATGCCTACCTTAAACCTTGTAGAGAATATGAAATGAAATGACCCGTGCAAAGCTCTTAGCTAGCACCACGCATTGAAAAGACGTTCCTGTTATCATCTGCCTAGTAACAACCTCACTTACCGTCGCTTCACGTACCCAAGTATATATTTAAATTTTATAGAAGACACCCGGAACATTTTGCAAGTAATTAATTTTATTAAAGGGTTTTTTTTTTTTTTGGTCTGTGCTTGTCACCTGCCCAATCAGCAACTTTGTATAAGAATAATGCCACTCTCCATCCTTCTGTGTAATAAATCCCTTCCCGCAGCCCAGGGCCATGGGCCTCTTTTAAATGAAGTTGGATGCGATGTGTGATGTCCTTGGAGGGATGGGAAGATGAAGCAGTGCGGACCGAGGTGGTTGGCAAGGCTTGTGCAAGCCATTGAGAACTAGTGCCTGAGCACCGAGGAAATCCTCCATGTAGTTGCCACTGCTGCGAACCTAGCACCGAGTGTGAAAATTGAAAGTCCTGAGGTTCGAGCAGGTGGGATTCTCAGGTGAATGGGTTTGCGTTTCCCGCTTGGTTGACACTTAGTTTGATGGCTTGGCTTTGCCTGCTTGGTTGACTCAATTGTTTGGGATTTTTCAGAACGTAATAGCTAACTAATTAGCCTAGTTATTTGGTCATCTTACTAATCCAGTGTAACTTCCTGGTCACACGGCAGACGACGTCTGAATTACAGACAAAACAATATGCACGCGCATCCTCCATTCCATTGTTGGAATGTTGGTGCCTTTGGAAGCCTGTGTCCCTTCCAGAACCCTCTGCAGGAGAGCTGAACCAGCCAGCTGGGAACAACATAATTCCTTGCAGGAGACTGCTCCATCCAAGTTGGGGCTACCCAGGGTGGGGCTACCCAAACCACCGTCAAGCTCAGCTCCTTGCAATGGTATCTAGAAAAGACAAAGTGATGGGTGCGTCTCCTGAGTAAAATTGGCGGTTTTCTCACAACGCAGAGAGTGTGGCAAGCAACACAAAGTGCAATTACATTTCAGATCAGGCTGAGCAGTAACAGTATCCGGGCATTTACTTTGATAAATTTGTATGCAGTCCCAAGGACTTGCAAGTTTCCCATTACACCTTACCTGATAAACTACAAGAAAATGGTTATGATTTTTGCACTGCATCTGTCTTTGAAAGGGAACAAGGTACATGGGCTTAGAAACGGGCCGTGTTTCACGCCTCTAACTTGAATGTATTACCCAGAAAGGCCACAAAGACCCTGGTTGACGTAATCCATGCTTAACTATGTGCTTAACATTTATAGGTCATTTAGTCCTCGATTGCATTATAATTTTGCTGTGTGCCATAAATGTAAAGTGAGCTTGAGTGCACTGTGATATACGGCGTCAGTTTATTACATTTCCATAAAGCCGTCCGATATTTACTACGGTTTTATAACTTTGCCAAATGATTTTCTTCAGCCGCCAATGTGAAGCCATTACCATAGTAACAGTGTGATTTTCTCTATTCCGTTCGTGGGCTTCTTTGGTTTCACTGAAGTGGCACAGTTTCCATTAAACTTTACAGCACACAAAACTGTAAAGGTGAGAGTTGATCACCGTCACCACTGTAGTCAGAACACAGTCGGGAACTTTTCCCTTGGGCCATTGGAAACAATTATTGGCTTAGATAGTGAGTGACTTACGAAATTTACCTTGGCCTCCTTAAGCAAAGGACAGAGGAGAACATCACGAACTCTTCCAAAAAAATAAAAGCAGTAAATTTGATCTTGCATCTTCAGAATTATTTTTAATTTATAGGTTACCATAAAGTTAAAATATTTCATTACGGTATTTTTAATTTTTATTTTTGCATGTACGGTATATTTGCATGTCCATATCTGTGTGTGTGCATTTGTGCATGCAGGTACGCCCAGGCACATGGAAGCCAGGGACAGACATCCGATGTCTTTCTCAGTCACCCTCTATGTTCGAGACAAGATCTCTCACTAAACCTGAAGCTCACCTATTTATTAGATTCCTTGTCAGCGGGCTTTGGGTATCTGCCTATTTCTGCTTCTGCCAGCACTGGAGTTAGGAGACTGGTAGGTACCTCAATGACTGGCTTTTTTGGTGGTGGATCCCAGCTTGGGTTTTCAATCTTGTATGGCAAGCAATTTATTGATTAGCCATCTCAACAGCCCCTCATTATGGAATTTTCGTATTTATATGTCATTATATTTTGTTCTAATTGATCCCTTCGTCCTCTGCCCTCCTCTGTGCCTAGCCACTTCCCCTCCCCAGACAGTCCCTCGCTCTGCTTTCATGGTACTTGAGTTCCATTGCCCTCTCTTCCCTACTCTCTGAGGGTCTCTTCCTCCCCTCTCATGGACACACACAGCTACTTACACATAACTTTGAACCCAGGTTCTGCAATGATAGAAACGGTGGTCATCGTATCTCTGTACCTGACTTATCTCACTTCACATGATGCTTTTCAGAGCCATTCATTTTCCTGCAAATATCATTATTTTGTGTTTCTTTATCTAGTCATCTGTTGAAGGACATTTCAACTGGTTCCATTTCCTGACTATTGTGAATGCAGAAATAAGCAGGGATTAACAAGTATTTCTATAGCGTGTTGATTTAGAGTGCTACTGGCATACATATATACATATGTATATAATATCAGGGATATATGGAGATATATATATATATCTCCAAGATTAACATAGCTGCATACCGGCTCTTACAGTGGCTGCACTAGTTTGGGGTCCCACCTGAAATATTGAAAGGGTCTCCTTTCCCACGTCTTCACCAAGGTTTATGTCATTTGCTTTCTCAATGGTGGGCACTGATTTGACTGAGGTGACTTGGATTCTCAAAGCAGATGCATGCCCCTGATATGAGGATGTTCAACACTTTGTAATGTGTACTGACCATTCGTACTGCTTAAGACTACTCAGTTAAGGAGTCTACTCAGCGAGCCCACTTATCGACTGGTTGATTTAGGGGTATGGAGGGTGAGTTCTCAGTTCTTTATATAGTCTACGTATTAATCCCTGGTCTGAAATACCAATGGCAATTTTTTTCTACCATTCTGGAGGTTGTCTCTTCGCTCTTGTAAATTTTGCCTTTGTTGTATAGAAGTTTTTTAATTTTACATAACCTCACTTATTTCCCATACTACTGGGGCCTTTTCTGGAAAATCTTTTGCCTCTGCCTCTGTCCAGAAGAATCTTTGTGTTTTCCTCCAGCAGATTTAAAGTTCCAGTCCTTAATTAAGATCTCCAATTCAATCAGAATTGGTTTTTGTGCCCAGTGAGAAATATGGATCTAGTTTCATTCTTTCCCATGTGGAAATCCAATTTTCCCACACTTTAATGAAGCCATCTTTTCTCCAAAGTTTGTGTTTTACTTCTTTGTCAAAAATAACCTGATGGCAGCTCTTTGGCTTCAGATTTTCTCTTTTCTGTTCTTCTATCTGTCTATTTTGGCACCAGTTGTAAGCTGGGGCATTTGTTGTTACTGTGACTCTGTAATGTAGTTTGAGATCAGGTATCTGTGGCACCTCTGCCATTGCTCCAAGTGTTGCTTTGGTTATTTGGGGTCTTTGTGTGTCCATATGACTTTTAGGGTTTTCCATATGTTTTTTATAGTTTTGGGAAGAATATAATTGATATGGAGAGGAACTGTACAAAAATCTGTAAACTGCTTTCAGTAATTTAGCCATCTTCACAGTATTAATTCTGCCAATCAGGAACACAGAAGGTCAGGGTCATTTCTTCCTCTACCGCTTCCTCTAAATTCTCTCTTTTGTTGTCTTAGAAGTTTTTACTGTACAAGCCTTTGTTTTCTTCGTTGAGTTGATTCCTGGGTGGGTCTTTATTCCTTTTTTAGCCTACTGTGAATGTGGTTTTTTTTTTTTTCCTTTCTCAGCAAGTTCAGTAGTGGTATAGAAAAACTACTAATTTTGTATGTTAATTTTGCATTGTGTTCCTTGTCTGTTAATTTTGTATTTTGCTCCTTGTAAGCTAATTTTTGTGCTATGTTACTCTGCTCAAACTGTTTACTCTGTCTAGAACTTTTCTAATGGAATCTGCAGGATCTTTTAAGCATAAGGTCATGTCGAAAAGCAGAGGTAATTTTATTTCTTTCTTTCTCTCACTTGTCTCATTACCCATAGAACATTTCAAATGCTCTACTAAAAAAGAGCAGTCACAGTGGGTACCTCTCTCGATTCTTTGAGGCCTCAGTCACAAAGGACTATTGAGCTTTGTTGAGAGTTTTTTCTGTATCGATTGAAATGATCGTGTGAGTTTTCCTTGTTTTCTGATCCTATGTTTACGTACTGTATTACATTTAGTGATTTATGTATGTTGAACCAATCCTGCATCACTACCCTGAAACCACCTTGCCCATAGTGTATGATTTTCTTATTGTGTTCTTTAATTTGGTTTGCTAGAAATTTTACTCGGAATTCTTGCATCTGGGCTCATTTGGGAGGGTGACCTATAGTTTTCTTTTTCTGTTGTAGCCTCACCCAGTTCGGGTGACAAGGTAACGCTGCCTTTGTGAAATAGATTTGGCATGGCTCCTCCCTTTACGTTTTATGCAATGGTTTGAGGATCTTTGACGTGTACTCTTCTTAAAGGGTCAGTAGAGTTTGGCAGCGAATTGGCCAGTCCTGGGCTCTTCCTTGTTAGACTGAATTATTTTCTTAATCTGAAGAAAGATAATGAAATTGAAAATCGCATTGAGTCAATCCAACAAAGGAAGACTATTTAGATGCCAAGATGTTTCTTAACAGCATCATGTGGCTTCATTAGAAAGCCTTGCTCTCCATAAAGCAGGCCAAGCAATTGCACCTGAGACTGTGAAGACGATGTCCCAAGATGCGATGCTTGGGCCCATGCCCACGAAGCTCAGCCAGCTTGCTCTGCTTCCCAACCTCAGTGGTGGCACCATGTAGTAGCCATATCACAACGGTCACGAAAGGAATCTACTACGGGAAGGTGGAGAGACAACCCGTGGGAAGACTGCCAGGCCTCACTTTCCAGTCACAAAAGAACAGGATGACTACATGCATGTGTGCAGGCCAGCACGTTAGCTGACAGATTGACAGTGTCATCTGCAAGATTATATGTGAATAAGGTGCAACTTAATTTTTGGGGATCCACAGGGGGGTAAAGCAGGCAGTAGGGGGGTCTTGATGCTGAGTATGTTATCCTGTTCCTGAAAAGAGCCCCACATTATGGTTTCTAACATTCAAATTTATAAAGGAATGTTATTAAAAAGGCATTATGATTAATTATAATGGGCACACATTACTGGCACTTAGTGATGTTTAATGAAAAGACAAATAATAATTACATAATTTCAAATGCAGGAGAACTAGCTGAAGCTGTTCATAATTCCTTTGATATTTTTTCTAAAGTATAATTTTCTTTCTTTAGAGCTATTATTTTCTATTAGTTCAAAAAGACAGAAATGTTACCTTTTTTTATTTCTTGGACCGATTTTAAAAATTCCTTTGGTCAAATTGATTTAAAAAAAAAAAAAACAATGCTTTGAGATAGACTACAACAAAATATTCAACAAAAAATTCACCAGAGCAAAAACAGTTACTCTCCTGTTATTATCCAGAAATTCTTTCTCAAAATCAATATTAATTAAGTATACTGCAACAAATGAACTCACGATGGAGAAGTAATCAAAACATGCCAGCACTTGTGGCCAACCCTACAGGGCTTAATCACTGCCATGTGTTGCCACCTTATTGGCAATTCAGCATAAACAGCGAGGCCGAATCCTCCAGGGGTGGAACAGTATACTTCCTGTAGAGAGTTCTGTTTTCTTTTTTCCATCAACGCACGTGAGGCAAACCTCCACGCATGCATTCATTCCTCAAGCAACCATGGCCTCACCACTCTGCAGCCAGTGGCATCGGAGGGGTAAAATCTATAACGTGGAGGACCCAGTGCATAATGCGGAATGATGACAGATGAATACTAACTATAACGTTTTGAGATAAATGCTCCTAGTGTAAAGACTATGCCGTCAGGAGAGGGTTCCCAGGTACAAGCTTGGGAAAGGAATGTCAGAGGTCTTAGGTTTGTGTTCCTCTCTGGCAAGATACAGAAGAATGATCTCCAAGGAGTGGCCAGCCTGGCTATGGGGAGTTCCGTTACTTTGTGTAATATTTTTTCGTGTTACTTTCTACAAAATTAATTTATTCCATATAAAATGTTCTTGGCTCTGGGGCTGTGTCCTGACATTTCACTGCTTTTAATTTCTGAAATCGTAAATACTGTTGTCAGGGCTGCATGCCGACAGTCCCCTTTGTGGGTCAGGGGCTGTGGTTCTCAACCTGTGGGTCACACCAAGGTGCGTCTCTTTCACCACAGCCCTGGAGAAGCAGAGGCAGACAGGTTTCTGTGAGGTTGAGGCTTCTGGGTCAGCCGTTCTCAGCGGGTGGGTCTCAACCCTTTCATAGTGGCCGCCTAAACCCATCAGCAAACACAGATATTTATATTATGACTCAAAACAGTAGCCAAATTACAGTTATGAAATAGCAACAAAAATAATGTCATGGTTGGGAGTCACCACACGAGGAACTGTATTAGGGGCCACAGCATTAGGAAGGTTGAGAACCACTGATCTAGTGAATAGAGTCTATGTGAGCCCCCTCCCCCCCCGCAGCCCAAATACTTCTGAATTTGAAAATGCAAAAGTCCAGGAATAACTTCTATGGATAAAGATCAGCTATACTCAAAAGAGAGAAAATGGGGAACCGGACAGCAGCCGTGGCAGCTTCTTCCCAGTGTGACACAGGACAGTAGTAAAAGAGAATCTCGCTAAGTATAAAAAATAAAATGATATGTAATTAAAGGTTCATATTTTGAACCAATCATGTTTTATGTTCAAACCTATATTTTCCTGTACCAGTGTACAGAGTGAACCTTTTTCTGACCACAGACTTGCCAAGTTGAGTTGCCAGTAACGCTTCTCATGGGGGCCTCAACTCAGGGACAAGAATGGGCTCCTGTCTTCGTCAATTTGGGGTTTGTTTTTGCTGTTGTTGTTTTCAGCAAAATCTCTTTCTATAGCCCAAAAGTCGCATGGAATTCACTTTGTACCCCAGGCTGGCTTTCAATTCACAACAATCCTCCTGCCTCACCCTCCCAAGTGCCAGGATTACCGGTGTGAGCTTGTTTATGAAGGGAGATGACTACAAAATCAGTCCAGAATCTCATGGCTGATGTCTACTCTCACACCCTATCTGGCAGGCTTACACAATCACCCTTGGTGTCCTCTGAAACATCCCATGTTGGTCTCATGGAACAGCTCCCTTTATGTCCGGGTCGTTCGTCCGTTATGTATGTTTATACAATTGAAATTATGACCAAGTACACAGTTGAAGAACAAACCAAACTGCCATCAGCTATGCCTGCAGTTTATGAGGTGGCTGCAAAATCCTTTGGACCCAAACCAGTGTTTGTTTCCCAACTTTAGTGTGTCTGTGATCCTGTTACATGAGAGTCCAGGTTAGAGATGGGGCAAGGCTTTGGCTGGCATCTGTCTGTCTGTTTGCTTGCTTGCTTGCTGCTTAAGAGATAAGACCTCCCAGTGCTGCCCAATCTCGACCCAAACTTTCAGGCTATGGAGATTCTGTCCCCAGCCTTCCAAGCCGCTGTGTGTCTACAGTTGTGTGTATCCAACTACCTTAGAATTCAAATGTCTAAGAAACGTTTAGTGATGGTTTTATATCTGGCTCACAGACCGCACTTTTCAAGACCCTTAAACAGTGTTTGCTCTGTCTTGTCTATGCACTGGTCACCTGAGTCCACCCTAAGAGATGCTAACGTAAGCAGAGCAATACCTTGGAATCACCATCTTAAAGACTGAGCAAGTGCAAAATTTTGCATACAAATGGATGGAAATAGAAAACACTATTCTGAGTGAGGTAACCCAGACCCAAAAAGATGAATATGGGATGTACTCACTCATAATTGGTTTCTAGACATAAATAAGGGTCACGGAGTCTACAATTGGTGATCCTAAAGAAGCTAAGTAAGAAGGTAAACCAAAGGAAAAACATATAGTTATCCTCTTGGCTATGGGAAGTAGACAAAATTGCCAGGGAGAAAATTGGGATCTTGGGGGTGGGTGGGATGGGGGTAAGGGGAGATGGGGAGAGAAAAGGGAGAAGGGGAGGAAGGGGGGAACTAGGGGAAAAAGGAGGATTGGGATAAAGGAAAGTTGGATAGGGGAGCACGGAAGCACAATTCTTAGTTAAGGGAGCCACCTTAGGGTTGGCAAGAGACTTGAACCTAGAGTGGCTCCCAGGAGCCCAAGCCGAGGTCCCCAGTTAGTTCCTTGGGCAGCTGAGGATAGGGAACCTGAAATGACCCTAGCCTATAGCAATACTGACGAATATCTTGCATATCATCATAGAACCTTCATCTGGGGATGGATGGAGATAGAGACAGAGACCCACACTGGAGCACTGGACTGAGCTCCCAAGGTCCCAATAAGGAGCAGAAGGAGGGAGAACATGAGCAAAGAAGTCGGGACCACGAGGGGCGCACCCACCCACTGAGACAGTGGAGCTGATCTACTGGGAGCTCACCAAGGCCAGCTGGACTGTGACTGAAAAAGCATGGGTTAAAACTGGACTCTCTGAACATGGCGAACAATGAGGGCTGATGAGAAGCCAAGGACAATGGTACGGGGTTTTGATCCTACGCAATGTGCTGGCTTTGTGGGAGCCTAGCCAGTTTGGATGTTCACCTTCCTAGATATGGACAGAGGGGGGAGGACCTAGGACTTACCACAGGGCAGGGAACCCTGACTGCTCTTTGGACTGGAGAGGGAGGGGGAGAGGAGTGGGAGGAGGGAGAGAAGGGTGGGAGGAGGGGGAGAAGGGTGGGAGGAGGGAGAGGGAAATGGGAGGCTGGGAGGAGGTGGAAACTTGTTTTTTTTTCTTCCTTTTCTAAATAAATAAATAAATAAATAAATAAATAAAAGAATGAGCAAGTGAAACAGTGTAGCTTACAACTTGGCCATTTCATGAGGTATGATGCTCAGGTCGTGGTTTCTTCAGAGAAATGGGGAGTGTTTATTACTCCAGTGAGTGGACGCTTTAATTGAAGTCAGGGGAACTGACAACCCTCAGTGTCAACAAAGCAATGCTTTTAAAACTGACTTCTGTCTAAGACTTCTGATTTCCTCTCTAGAAAACCCATTAATTTTCCAATGCAGTGTATAGTATAAGGTAACCTGTGAAGTCGTGGTTTATTCTAGCAAACATGTGCTGGTGTGGCAATACTATTTTTGCCTGAGTAATCCCATAGAGATTGGGGTCGCTTAATATACAGCTGGGGCAGCTGCCATTTTTGTCAATGTACTTTTATTGGGACATGGTCACACTCATTCACTACACATTACATACTGTCTATGGCTGCTTGGGGAATGTCACAACAAAGTATGCAGCCTACAGAGACTAGAATATTTACTGTCCAGGTCATAACAAAATATTAAGCAACCGCTGAGGAATGGGACCATCCATCAAAGCTCACAGAAAAGCACAGCCTGCCTGGCAGTTCCTCACAATAGGAACAAGCCTAGTTCCTAAAGTCAGAGATACCTTTGAGTATTTCTATTAATGATCTATTTTATGATCACTTAAAATATCGGATGGCGGGTGGGAGCCTTAAATGTTGGCCAGAGTGTGGTTCTAAATTCAGTGGGAAATTGAAGCGTGGCCTTAAATTGAAGTCAGGTAACGAAAGGAAAGTGGGCTCGATGAAACCCAGCTCTGGGAGGTGACAGCGGTCCAGAAATGGATTCCCTGTTCTAACTTCCCTTTGTTTGTGCTGTGGTGATACGGGAACCCGTTCTGCTAAGCCCAGGAGCAATTGTTACAGCCTGAGCTGCGAGCTTTCAACAAGGGAGCTCCTAGGCGGGGCCTCTCTCACGTTCTTCAAACTGCTTCTACTAATTGATTGCCTTTTCTTTAGAGTCCAAAATAGAACATTTTCTCAGCAGTCTGCAAATGTACTATTTATTGTGTATAACGTCCTCCTTAAGTAACATTCAATCATCTTTCCAAGCAATTTCAGTGAGCAATGTTCCCGGAGATGCTTAACAGCCCGCGCTGCCTAGCCACCGCGTGTAGCCACTGCATCCGGTGCGGCTTGTGACAGACGGCTAATGGCAAAGCTCTTTAAGCTTATAATTTCTTTAGACTTTTCTTGACAGTGTTGAAAAATGAACGGCGCGGTTTGCATTTCCATGAGCTATTCTTAAAGCGTCCTTTGTTCGGGCTGCATGAAATGAGATGATAAATCAAAGGCATCGCGACGTCATTTGGGGAGGAGAGGTAAGACACCCCATCAAGCTGGATTTCAGCATTTTACTCGATATATTTATGTTTCTGTTTTCAAGTGCATTTCATCAAATGCTCTGGCTTCATCTATAGCTAGCATTAATAATTTGGATTCAAAGTTTGTGCACATTATCGGTGTGTGTGGGAACTAAAGCGGTTATTATTCAAACGCTGTCATTTATAAGGGGCTGGAGAGAAGAAGGCTCAGTGGTTAGGAAAACTGGCCGCTCTTCCAGAGAACTCAGATTCAGTTCTCGGCACCACATGGCGGCGGCTTGTAACCGTCAGTAACTCCAGGCAACCCAGTGCCTTCGTTTGGCCTCCGCAGGCACCGTGCACACAAATGGTACACAGACATATGCACAGGAAAAATATTTATACACACTAAATAAATAAACAAAATAGAATAAACATTTAAGGGAAAAAATCTAGACACAGAAAGACAAATATTACATATTCTTCTTCACAGGTGAAACCTTAAAAGTGTTGAATTTTACTGACGTAGCAAATAGGAGAGTGGTCGCTAGAGGCTGGGAATGGCAGAGAGAAAAGACACCGGGGGCCTGGGTTCTAAGTACTAAAATACCGTTAAGTGGGAAAAAAAGGTTCTCAGAAAGGTGACTACGGTTTATTACTGTTGTTGATGTTATATCTTTAAAGAACCAAAAGAGAGGAGCTGGAAAGCTGCCAGCACAGAGATGCAAGTAAAATATGGAAATATTAAATAACCCTGACTTGACTATTACACAACATAAGCATGTATTGAATTATCACACCCTCTCATTAATATGTACAAGTGTTGGATAGAAAGTAATAAAACTAGCTGTTACCGCTCTGTTTAAATGAAAATCCTCATGTAGATTATATGTTATTTCTTTGTTTCTTTCTTTGTTTGTTTTATAGTTATAATGAGTGGAAGGCAAAACAGCCTTTTATTGACGAACCCCTTTAAGGAAAAGCATCATTAGGTATACAAAGATGAACCAGAAGGCTGCCCTAAGATAACTCAGACATCCACAGGTATGAGGTACTCTTGATAGATTCTCCTGAACCCTTAGACTGGAGGTCAGTGAAATTTATTGGTGCCCATCACACAACCTCACCACTGTTGAGTGCTTTGAGAAAAGCAAACAGCAGGCCACACCCAGCCTAGCAAGTATCACTAGCACGGATACAATCAGTCAGGCACACACACCGTCACCAGCCTATCCTATAAGCTCAGCCAAGTCCCAGTTTCCTGGTCTCTGTGCAGAAGGCACAGAACCTTCCAGGAAAGTCTCCGGGAGGCAGGTGGGCCTGTGTTCCAGAAGCACGTTTCAGCTCACCGTCTTATCTTGGTACCTACTCTCAAGCGAGGAAAGGCACAGCTAAAGGAAGGCCTGGCTGGCTCTGGGTCACATTCCTGAGGGCGCTGGGCTGCTGCCAAGAGACATTCTCAGGCCCCACTTGTCGAAGGGCAAGGCGTTATGACCCCAGCTTCTAGACAATTTGCTTATCTCAAATACCTCTCACTTCATCCATGGAAAAATATTTCTCCTATCCCTTGATCTCAAGTTAGATATTAATGTCTAAATGATTTGACGGTAATAATTCTAGGGAACTGACTGTAAGGTCTCTGAGATGCCAGCTAAGCACTTCTTCAGACTGCCCTTGATTGGAACACTTACCCAATGGGCTCTTGGCCCTGAGTTTATTTTCTCCATAATGCACGTTCCTATCACATCATCTATGATGATGGATCTTAAATAAATTACAGGCAATGGCGCACACATCCGCTTCTCAGCTCCATGATGCTGACGTACGCAAAATTTAATTGGCCATTGAATGAGAAGAGGTTTGACTCCGCCTGGGTGAGCTAGGGAGGTTTCACAAAGGGCGTGAGATTCAAATGGGGTCTTGTAGTTCACCAGGCAAAAGAAAGCATGTCACAGACACACACACACACACACACACACACACACACACACACACACACAAATACTCCAAGCCAAAAGAACAGACTGTACAAAGGTAAGTAGACAAACCAAGCTGCCTGCTGTGCTCTGACTGTTAGATACCCACGGCAACTGACGGTGGAGTAGGAGACACTGGGAAAGAAACAGGGAGGGCCCACAAACGGCCAGCAGCTGATTGCTTTTGATTCTTCCTTCCTCTTATTTTAGATCCAGCATTCCCACAGCAAGAGACAGGGAAAGGACAGCAGGAGTGTGTCATTCCTTCCAACCATGGACAAGAGACAGGGGAGGGGATGGGGGCGCGGCTCATTCTCTTAAATGAGAACTCACAGACCTGGCTGATTGAACAGTTTCCTAGGCCCCATCCCGCTC
This sequence comes from Microtus pennsylvanicus, assembly GCF_037038515.1. Lineage (NCBI taxonomy): Eukaryota > Metazoa > Chordata > Mammalia > Rodentia > Cricetidae > Microtus > Microtus pennsylvanicus. The sequence continues at coordinate 16,570,650 of NC_134598.1, forward strand.
CTTCAGTCAGAGACTGCAGTACTTGAATCCAGGAATCTGGGCTTTCTAAGCATCTAACTTGTAAATCACAGCCTGGAATACAGCGGCATATACAGGAAATTGCCTTGGTGAATGCGTGCGATTTCTTCAGATGCAGAAGGGAGGGGCGGAGAGGTCTTAAATAGTTAAAAGACAAAAATCTTTGAAGTCCTTCTGCCAGGCCGTGGCATTTGCAAGAGGAAGAAGTGGTTATCCAAAGGTAAGAGGCATCTCTATCTTTGAAGCAACATTGGTGTGATGTGAATCAAACCATTCATGCAGAGAACAAAAGCACTTTTGACTCCAGGAGCTGGCTAAGAGGGTAACTTAAATAAACAGGGAAAAAAAAATAGATACGGGAAAAAAAAGGTCAACTGAGTCAGAGCTCTTGGTGCTTGGACTGGAGCAGTGCCGAGGGCCGAACCGCTGGATTGAGTCTGTGCTTATCCGCTGGCTCAGAGGTTCACAGCCTGAAGTCACCTGAAGTCCCACTGTGAGGTCAGTTCAAAGGGACAAAGGACGGGAGGTTCTTTTTAATATTTCAAAACATTGAGGGGAGTACTTCTCCCAGGAAAGTTCAAAGAACAGAGAGATCTGGCCCACCTAGAGATGAGGACAGGACGTGCTAAAAAGATTTGGGCAGCATGCCACAAGGGTTATATTTGTGATAGCTTGGTGTGAGGCCGGAACATCTGTATTTCCTTTCCAATACAAAACGATGCTGAGAGAACGTGTTTGGGAGGAAAATATGCCTAAGCGGCCTCCCCATTTCCTCTGCTTTGGCTGAAATGACCAAATTTGGCAGGTATCCCATTAGTAAATGTGGCGAGATAGGTTATTACTTCGTTATCATTCACTTAGTAACGTCAAATCCATCAAAACCTGGTTCCACGGAGACACTTTCTGTTAAAGGATTCGAAGAGTGAAACTTTGAGATTAATTACCTTTGACTGGTGTTCTCTTCTATTCTCTGCTAAATGATTTTGTCTAGAAAGTTCTCAATGGAATAATCCCAGGAGGAGTAATTTTCTCCTCTCTTCCTCCCCTCACTCCTGTCCTCCATGTGAACTACTACCTTCTGAATGGAGATGTTGGTACTGGCCAGGTGCCTGGTGCCCTGCCCGTGGAGTTTGGGCCTCTGACACTTTCCACCACAAAAACAAAAAAAAAACAAAAAACAAAAAAAAACAAAAACCAGCAACCTGGAGGCATGGTTCGCAGACCGGCTATTCCAGAGCCAGTCTTGCATAGGGTGTGCCACGAGGCTCATGTTCATCCGATGTTGGTGACCAGTAACACGACTGGGTTCTGAAGACTTGGGAGAGATAACTAAAATTTAACACATTTTCATAACTATAGAATAATCTCAATCTAAAAGCATACAAGACGAAAAACAGAAGCCTATCGACCTCAATAGTTGCTAAAATTCAACGGAAAGGTTGTGTATGTATTTAGGGGCCACGGAAGTACATTTAATAAAACAGGGCACATGGTCCCCCTGCACGGATGGTTAAAGGGCCCGGCTATGGCTTCATCGCTTCTATCTGCAGTTACACGTTTGCTATTGTGCCAACTGGTTTCATGTCAACTTGACGCAAGCTAACGTCATCTGAGAGGAGGGAACCACAATTTAGAAAATGTCTCCGTGAGGTCCAGCTGTAAGGCATTTTCTGAATTAGTGATTGATGAGGGAGGGCCCAGCCCATTGTGGGTGCTGCCATCCCTGGGCTGGTGGTCCTTGGTTCTTTACAAACAAACCCAAGCGAACCAGAAGAAGCAAGCCAGTAAGCAGCACCCCTCCATGGCCTCTGCATCAGCTTCGGCTGGCAGGTTCCTGCCCTGCTTGAGCTCCTGTCCTGACTTTCTTTAGTGATGAACTGAAATAGGGAAGTCTAAGTTAAAAAATAAGTCCCCACTCCTCCTCAACTTGCTTTGTGGTCATGGTGTTGTCATGGCAGCAATAGAAACCCCAACTAAGACAACTGTCATGGCAATTGCAACCAGGTTCTAACAGTATTGCCAAAAGACGTCTTCTCGTTGTACCGTCTTAACATATGAGCAAAAGTACATGGAGAGACACCTATGGCTAGTTAAGAATACCCACCAGGTGCTTTTGGGTAAAACAAACAAGCAAACAACGACATCAAAACAGTAGCTGTCAGTTATTAATCCACATCATCGCTCTTGGGTTAATAGGAAGACTCAACCCAAATCCAGCCACACTCACAGAATCCAGTTAGAGACCAAAATGAACAGCTCGCGAGATCTTTATTCTCTCCACTGAAAATAGGGATTGTCTCAAATGTTTCGGCCAAAATGCATGTCCTTCACAGCAAGCACGCCGAGAGCTTGTTCCTGCCATCTCTTTTGCTAACATGCTATTCTCAAGCATTTCTATTATCGCTACAGGAATTAGAGAAAAGATCTTGTGTTAAGCTGTCATAAAGATAGCTAACTGCTGGCAGAAGCTGCCTGTGGAATGCGGCCTCACTGATCAAACATAACCTGACAGCCCCGGGAGTGTGAGTTCCTGATCCGGGCTGTTACTGAGGCTCCTAGTGTTTAGCCTAAATTCACACATGTGTCCACACACGACTCAAAGCGGGTTGGAGGGGAAAAGCTAATCAGTTTCTTATTGCTAATAAGCATATTTTAACACCAGGAAGATGCTAAATTAAATGTAAAATTACGCACTAAGACAAAATGTATTCTCATATGAAGAAATATATATATATATAACTTTGATATATATATATATGTATATATACACACACACACATATATATGATGTCAATTGGTCTTGTAATATTTAATACACTTTATTCTGTTACAGTAACAGCTCAGTTTATTGATTCCAGTTTGAAATACATGTTCCGGATCTGGAGAGAGTCAGCAGTTAGACAACACTGGTTGCTCTTCCAGAAGATGGGGATTCAAATCCTAGCCCTCACACAGCAGCTAACAACTGTCCCCTCCAGTACCAGGGGAAGTAATGTCCCCTTCTGGCCTCCAAGAACACAAGGCATACATCTGATATACAGATATACATTTAGACAGAACATTCATACAAGTGAAATAAAATGTTTTGTTTTGCTTTTTGATACAGGTTTTCTTTGTGTAGCCTTGGCTATCCTAGAACTCACTCTGTAGACCAGACTGGCCTCAAACTCACAGAGATCCACCTACCTCTGCCTCCAAAGTGCTGAGGTTAAAAGCGTGCGCTACCACCGCCCAGCATAAAATAATATGTTGGAAAAGTTGGATTAAATGTTTCAGTCTAAATTAGAGTCTTATTTTTGTCCAGTACTCCAGCTCTTCAAAAGCTTTAAGTTTTGCTGTATTTACATTTTAGGTATTTATCCAGAATTCACCTCCATAAGAAGAATTTAGATTCCACCTTTATACTAAAAGAGAACTTTGCTTAGATTTTCTGTTTATTAATTATCATGGACTCGTTTCTCAAATGCTCATATTTTGAGATGATATGGGCTTGTCCTCTCTTCCAGTAAAGAATTATAGGGGATAGCATTCCAGGGATCACCAAGTATTGTACAAAGAGCCCGGGAGAGAGAAGAGCTTGGGAAATGAGGAGAAGGAGCATTTAAAGTAGGAGGCTTGTAGCAGGGTGGTGGTGGCACACACCTTTGATCCCTGCGCTCCGCAGGCAGAGGCAGGCAGGTCTATGAGTCTGAGGCCAGCCTGGTCTACAGAGCCAGTTCCAGAACAGCCAGGGATACAGAGAAAGAAACCTTTGTCTCGAAAAAACAAAAAGAAAAGAAAAATAGGAGACTTGTATTTCATTCCAGAAATCAAGGGCCGCTGGAAGATGCTAAGCAAGGAGAGACATAATCAGAGTCTCTCTATGAGGGCAGCATTGAAGGATGTGAGATAGAAACAGGAAACCAGCTAAGGGCAGCCACCGTCCCCCAGATGAAAGGGACAGATGACCGGTGTGCTGGTGCAGCAGCTGGGCAGAGTAGGCAGACACTTGAAGGGTTTGGGCAGTGAACCCAACAGGCTATGCATCGGCACAGAGCTCTCTTCTGTAAGGAAAGTAATCTGTGCATCCCTCTGATGGGCTTTGGGCTATGTCCATGGACAAGGCAGTCATGATACTTCATAAGCTTTGCGATGCCTGTCTATTCAAATATCAGAAAAGGGAAGCAATCTTTGCACATTTCCAAATGACTGCCTCCCCAGACCTTCATATGGTCCATCTCATTCCTTATCATTCGGGGATTCATTGGACAGTCACCGATTCTTGTTTATTTTTCAGTTTAGCGTGTAAAATCACTTTAATAAACAGAGAAGGGCCTATATTGGCCACAAAGTCACATTTATCTAAACTGTTGTTACTCTGAACAACACAATCACCATGCTCGCACACATTATCTAAGTAGTCTTTGGGAAGTAGCACGGGCTTGTTGTTCAAGAGACAATTAGATGAAGCAAAGAAAGCTTTAGCAAGAGACAGACCTCTCGGTTCAGGTATTGGTTCCCAACTGACCACCTATGTGATTGTGCACAGGTGAACAACCTGAATTCTTTGGACCTTGGCTGTTTGTTGTCTCCAGTGATTCTCGTACTTAATGTCACTTGCACTGGATTGTGTGTGTGATAGGCATTCAGAAAGGTTAGCTATTATTACTACTTACTTTTCTCTTCATGGCCTCTTTTACTTTCCTAATGAGACTGTCCAGAACTAAGAGGACCTATACTCTAAGGTCGGAAGAGCATACCCAGTGTGAGGACCCTGTCCTGAAGGCATATGGCTTCTCAGGTATAACGTACACGTCTCCTGCTGTGGGCACAAATATTTGGAATAGGCAGGCGCTTACCATAGGCTGATCTAAAGCTGAAACTTCGAAGCTCGTCTCTTGAGGGCCCATGGACTCATCTGCCTGAATGTCACAGCCTCTAATGCTCAATATTTTTAATTAAAACTTTCATTCTGAGAGAAAGAATCTAGGAATGAGAAAAACCAGAGTGGGTCCCCTGGCTGCATAGAGCCTCAAGGTCAAGGACCATTTAACAGAGCTTAGAAAAGATATTTTCAGACTCTGAACATCTGAAAACCATTAGGTTAAATATAATTCCAGGCATCGTACTCCGTTTAGGTCAATTCAGCCCGTGCAGGCCCCATTTCCCTGCTGAATAACTATAATTTGCCCTACGTACTTAAGGGAGCCCATTTTTGGCTACTGTAACTCTACAATTAATTTGAGAATAAACCATATGAGAATTTGTTGGTCTGACTGCAAATATCACTGCCTTTCATGGTCAAGGTCCCTCATCAGACTCCGACCTTTCAGTTTTATCTTTGTTATCTTAAAGGTCAAGTGTGTCTAAGCCTTGAAGCTACCGACAGCCACACCAAGCCAGGGGTAATCTTCCAAGCTTTTCCCTGTATTGATCCTTGGCTTCCATCCCAGAGCTCCACCCCAGGAATTCCTACATATTTGCTCTTCAAGGACTCTTGCAAAAAACAGTCACTAGCCATTCCCAGCACCATCTAAGCACATGTGATAAGCCAGGACCACACGCCATCATTTCTTCCCTTCCTATGGCCTAGCACAAGGATTTCAGCAAGAACCTAGCTGAGAATAATGACAGCATCCCCCAATTTATCCACTGTCAGTACCTTACAGGTCACATTGAATTGGTACTGACAAGAGGTTCTTTCCACGGTGTTTTTGAATCAAGACCCACCCTGAAAGAATTGCATTCTCAGATATATGCCTTGTGATGTTTAGCATGAAAATAATAATACTCTGGACTCTGCTCTCTGGACTTCATATGGATTAGTGATGGAATTCTAATGAAATCCTCTAAGGAAACTATCATCACCACCGCCACCCCCCCAGCTTTATAGATAGGGGGTGTTGGAGAAAGAACAGAGAGCACAAAACTTGCTACCTAAGAGCTTGGGAGATGAGGCCATAATCACGGTTAGCGAGTTTTTGGAGGTGAGGGGCTGTGTGCTTGCTGTGCCAGAATGACGACCTGAATCCAGATACCAGCACTGGTGGAAGGAGCCTAACCTTGCAATCCCAGCACTGGAGGAGGGGGACAGGGACAGAAGGGTCACCGAAGCTTACTAGCCACAAGCCTAACCTGAGGTTTAGTGAGAGACCTGTCTCAAGGGAATAAGGTAGAGAGGTAGGGTAATACGCCTCCACGTGTGTACATAGGCACGCACACATGGCATACACCTCACTCACACACACTCATATACATATATACACACACAATCCCCCAGAAATGTGCCACACATTGCTATTTATTAAACGAAACCCAGTTATTCCAGCTCCATTACCTGAGACCCTATAGGCCAGTGGTTCCCACCCTTCCTAATGCTGTCACCTTTTGACAGAGTTCCTCATGTTGTGGTGACCCCCCACACACACACCCTCGCCATAAGCTTATTTCATTGCTACTTCATAACTCTAATTTGCTACTGTTATGAGTTATAATGTAACTATCTGATATGCAGGATATCTGATATGCAACCCCTGTGAAAGGGTCATTCAATCCCCACAGGGGTCTCGATCCAGAGACTGAGAACTGTTGCTATAGGCTTTCTCAATCTGCATTGTTAGCATTGTGCACCAGGTAACTGGTTGGTTGTTGGGGACTGTGTTTGTTCCTTTTCTCGTTGTTACAATAAAATAGCCGATAAGAGCAAGAAGCAAAGGTTTGTTTTGACAACCACGAAAGGCGGGCATGGGAACAGGAGCATGAGGCAGCTGGTTACACGGTATACACAGTCAGGAAGCAGAGAGCCGTGAACCCTGGCTCGCATCCCTTTCCCATCTTTCCCTCATTCTGGGCCCCTGCACCTTAATGGTCCCATTCACATTACAGTGGGTCCTCCATCAAAAAAAAACTAAAATTCCCTAGACAATCTGTCACAGACAAGTCCTAAAGTCTGTCTCTTGGATGATTAACAGTCACTATAAACCATCACAGGGCTGTAATGTGCATTGGAGGAGGGTCCACAGCATCCTTTTCCTGGATGCCCCCCTTCCAGGCCTCCGCTCAGATTCGCTACACTACACTATGACTCTTTAGAAAGAACAGCACAACAATCTTTACAATTATAGAATAGTTAAGAACCCTTCACTCGTATCCGAAGATTAATATCGTCATTAATCACATGGGTCCTAGCCGGGCAATAGTGGTGCATGATTTAATCCCAGCACTCTGAAGGCAGACGCAGGTGGATCTTTCTGAGTTCACAGCCAGTCTGGTCTACAGAGCTAGTTCCAGGACAGTCAGGGCTACATATAGAAACCCTGTCTTGAAAAACCAAAATAAATAAATAAACAAATAAATAAATAAAAATAAATAAATAAAAAAGTAAGAAAGAAGTCAAACAGGTCCTCATTCAAAACAGAACTTCTGTTTTCCCTCATCACCTGCCCTGCCGATGTTTCCTCTTCCTTTTTCCCTTTTTCTCTTCCTAAGATAGAAGATGTCTCACGTGAGGCTATAGGCTGCTTAGCTGGGGACATGTGCTTCCTTCAAGACTGTTACTGAGGCATTTAAAGAGGTGTGCAGTTTCTCATGTACTAAGAGGTTCGTCTCAAAGCAAGCCACAGGACTCCTCAAGGTCCTTTAATCACCTGGAAGTTGTAAGAAGAGGCGAACACAGGCAGAATCTCAATGACTCAGCCCACTTTGAGCAGGCTGTTTGCTGCCTTCCATTCTAAGTGTGGGTTAAAAAAGCCCATGTTCCTTAGGACTCTGAAGGGCTTATGTGCTTGGAAAATGCTGTCCAGGGTGCCAGGATCTCACATACAGAAGAACACTGAGAATCTGATACTTTTGCACAGGGTTTTTGTTTTTTCCTGAACTGAAGAGGACAGCTTGATTATTGGGGTGATGAATTCTCAGCCTCTCAACCCTCCCTTCTACAAGGATGCCTGTGGGACTCTAAAACCTTCTGTCAAAGTGAGCAGGCCTCACGGTAGGGATTGGATGTGATTTACTGAGCAGTCATGCCATGCGCAAACCATCAGCCAGCGTGACGTCTTAAAGAAATCAGACTAGTCATACCTGGGATAAAATCGCCCCACTCAGCGCAGCAGACTTTTGAAGTTGTTCCCACTGCTGGGACTTCTCCGGTAACAGACTGCCGCGATCCATGTTGTATCTACCCTGCGTTCTGCGCTCCTGCGCTCTGCTCTCCCACCAGCAGCCTCTCTGGCTGCTACTGCCGCACAAATTTCAGGGAGAGGCTGTCATGGAGACTTTCCTATTGCTGTGATAAAACACCACAATCGAAGCAGCTCATGACAGGAAGCATTTAATTGGGGGCTTGCTTCAAGTTTCAACGGCTGAGTCCACCACCACCGCGGTGAGGAGCTTGATGGCAGGCACGGTACTAGATCTCACCCATGAACACTAGGCAGAAAGAAAGAGCCAACTAGTATGGCGTGGGCATTTGAAACCACAAAGCTCACCCCCAGTGACACAACTCCTCCTGCAGGGCCACACCTCCTCATTCTCAAACACATAAACTTATGGGGGCCATTCTCATTCAAATCATCACAGAAAAAGAAATCAAGAGATCTTCGTTCCATCCTTCTTCCTGCTAGACACTTCTCCACAGTGAGAATCAGTCCTCAACCACACAGTGTAGACAGTGGGTGGTTAGGCAAACTGAAAGGTCTCCCACGGACAGACAGGTCTGGTTCCTTCCATTTGCTTCCTTAGCTGGTTTGTCTGAGCTCTGTATTATATGCCATCCGCGGTCATAAATACTTTACCTGTGCCATCACATATAATCTTTAGAGCAATCTCTTTAGGGGGTCGCCACAATCATCATGCTAAAGACGAAGACCAATTCTACACTTCAGTTCTATGTGCCATCTTCAGACAGCCATAACTTGGGCAGACGGAGTCAGCTAGACAGTGTAAGGGTACATACATCCACATAACATCCACAGTCCCCTCAAATGACCTCTCTCGGAACTTACCACAAATCCTGGCACGCAACATGAATCAAATTCACCAACACGAATCAAATATATAAATGAAAGAGCAAACTTAGTATCTTCTTTATAAAGTCTATTAGGAAGGATGAGCAGTTACAAGGGCTTGCTTTCAGAGGACCAGAGTTCAGTCCCCAGTGACTTACAGCTGACTGTACTCTATTTCCAGGGGATCCAATGTCCTCTTCTGGGCTCTACTCAGGTGCATATACTCACATACAGACAAACACAAAAACACATAACTAAAAACCAAAATGGGCAAGGTGTGGTACTGAATACCTTTTTGACCAAGCACTTGGGAAGCAAAGGCAGGCAGATCTCTGTGAGTTCAAGGCCAGGCTAGTTCCAGCTCAGCCAAGGCTACATAGTGAGATCCTGTATTAACAATAAGAAACAATTTTTTCTTTTCAAATTGGAGTTGGGGGATGAGACCCTAGAACACACTCAGTATCTGAGTTTCAAAATCATTACAGGCTAAGTTATAATATGAATTTCTAATTGGTCAAGATTACTCTATTTTTTAAGATCACCTGCTTTTCAAAAATAAATATGTTCACATGATCAAAGACTTATAAAAATAAAACATCTGCTGTGGCTTCACTCTGAAAATTCTGGGTTGCATGAATTTCATTTTCTAATTCTGATCTATGTAATCAGGGAATATATTTTTGAGAGCCTGTATTTAACTGCAATCTTATTTTGAACCGTTTCACAAAACGTTAAAAATCTTGGTAACCATCTCAGAAATCATGTTTTTATCAGATGAAATAGTATTTTCTGATAGGTTTTTTTTTTCAAGCATCAAAGAGGAAAACATGTTCTCCATGAGGAAAAACATCAAATGAACGCAAAGACTTATTAAAATCAGATAAAAATGTCACTCTGTCCTTTCACGCATCCAAATAATTCACAGAAGTGAAAAAAGACAACTAAAATTCTACTACATCACAAAACTGAGGCAGGAGATCTCAATGATTTTAAGGCTAGCCTGGGTTACATTGTGTGTGTGAGACTAGCTTGGGCTCTACAACACTAATTTTGAACCTGTGGGTCACGCCACCTTTGGGGTTGAACGACCCTTTCACAGGGGTTACCAATGAGCATCGGAAATCATAGATATTTACACTAAGATTCATAACAGTAGCAAAATTACAATTATGAAGTAGCAACAGAAATAATTTTATGGTTGGTGGTCACCACAACATGAGGAACTGTATTTAAGAGTGGCAGTGTCAGGCAGATTGAGAACCGGAGCTCTAAAACAAAAAATTAAAACCCAAAAGTTACCATTATCTATAAAACGTTAAATCATGGTTCAAAATTCAAGGATTTACTGTTATGATTTCCCTTATCATTTTCATCTAGTAGAGCAGCATGAAGATGTTGTGGTATCTATATCCAGTCCAAAATTAGCCACTGTTGAATAGGCCTTTTAAAATAAGAGGAAGGGTTTTGAAAAGTGCCATGACCGTCATGGCTTTGGCACTGGCCTGACTGGGGCAATGGGACAGAAGAAACAGTAGACACTCATACAGAGAAACTGGGATCGGTGGGTCACACGTTCTGATGGAGGTGTGCCAGCACCCTGGGAACAGTCTCTGCAATATTACAGCTGAAGGAAGGGATGGACTAGCTCATCTCTCTAGGGAGCATTCTCGGGCTGCAGTCGTGAGGTGGGAGGGCTGTGACTGACACTTTCTACACATGCTTTGGCTATCTCCATGTGTTTGAGGCACTGGCATCCTTGAGATTCCCATGCTCATGCCAACAATGCTCATTTGTACGGGGGTACATCCACTCTACACAGGACATCCAGACCTTGCTTCTAAGAATCCCTCTTCGATTTAAATAGATACTCATTTAATGATGACAGTTATATATATATATATATATATATATATATATATATATATGTATGTATGTATGTATGTATAATGCACCATTAAAATAGTCAGGTCTAGTGAATTCAAACATGCACCACAGCTTAACCTGGATGTTGTCCCATGAACTCAATCCCTCACACTGCCTTTCTCCATAGCTGTAACTAGCCCTTGCACATGGCTAAGAAACTCTTGATGGGGGAGAGTCTTCTGTTTTGTGTTAATTTCATTGGTTAAATAAAGAGACTGCCTCGGCCCTTTAATAAGACATAAAATTAGGTAGGCGGAGTAAACAGAACAGAATGCTGGGAGAAAGAAGCTGAGTCAAGGAGTTGCCATGATTCTCCCACTCCAGACAGACGCAGGTTAAGATCTTTCCTGGCGAGCCAGCTCGTGGTGCTACATAGATTATTAAAAATGGGTTAAGAGGCTAAAACTAATGGGCCAGGCAATGTTTAAAAGAATACAGTTTCCGTGTAATTATTTCGAGACATAAGCTAGAGCTAGCCATGTGGGCGGCTGGGTGGCGGGACACAGCCCCGTTGCTCCTAATTCAACAAACTCTAACATGGACTTTCTTCCTAGAAGATGTTCCAGAATGGATGTGTGTAAGCACACAGGTGCATATGCGTGTGTGTATACATAAACACATGGACATGTATGTGCTGTCACAGCTTAAATGTGTATTGTGTGTTCACATGTACATGTAGACATGTATGTACGGTACAGCTTACATGTGTATTGTGTGTTCACATATACATGTAGACATGTATGTATGGTACAGCTTAAATGTGTATTGTGTGTTCACATGTACACGTAGACATGTATGTACTGGTACAGCTCAAATGTGTGGGTGTGTGTATACACGTGTGTGGGTACAAGTAAATGTGTGTCTGTGTGTGTCTCTGTGTGTGTGTATGTCTGTGAAGGCCAGTGGTTTTCTGTAGTGGTCTCTGTCTTTTGTAAAAAGCTGTTTCCTCGATGAGGGGAAAGAACTACATTTATCTGTGGGTGTAAGGACCGATACTTAGAATGTAGCTAAGGGATCCTGCTGGTTAAGGAAAGCGGTAGCTGTAGTTTCTCCTCCAAGATCCATAACCTCACAAGCCCTGAACACCCCACTTTTTTACATAGGTTCTGGATACTCGGCCCCTAGTGCTTACAATCCGAACAATTTACTGAATGAGTCAAGTCCCTGTCTCCAATGAAGCACTTTGACCAATACATTAATTTGGTCTTAGGCTAAGAAAGACAGAAAATGGTTACTTGATCCTCTTTCATATGTCTATTCCTTCACAAATATCTAATGAGTACTTCCTGTCATACCTGTTCCAGGTATTGTGGCCACTCTGATGAACAAAGCAGAGTCTCTTGTCTTGATATAACAGAAACTGTCAGGAAGGAGGGAGCCAGTGCTCTTCTCAGGGACAGGCCGTTTACATGGACTGGTTAGTGTCAGGGGACAGAGAAAATTTCCCAAGAGAATTTATAGGCTGGCGTCTGAAAGACTGGAAAAAAAATGGTCCAGAGGAAAAAGTGGAGTTGGGGCTGGGGAATCCAGGAAGGCAAAGCATGTCACGTGGAGGATTGGAACGACGCATTCCCAAACCCACAAGTCGGCTGATGGAAAACAAGAAGAAATCTGTACCCAATGCCATATCTATAGCTCCGAGGTAGACAAGATAGCCATAATAACTCCTGTTAACCTGTATCATATTTGACCTCTGTATTTTCTGTAGCTTTTCAAACTAAGTGCTTTTACCTTTTCCTGTTTCATCTGCACTCCGTTCCTCGTGGTCACCTCTGCAGTCTGACTCCACAGCTGCTCTGAGTGTCTCCTTATCTTCTCTTCGGGGCCAGCAAGACAGAGAGGGGAGGCTGGGGTCTTCCATAGCAGTGCTTAGAAGTTCATCTGCCAGCTGTCCGAATTTCTCCAGCCCCCAGAATTCCACTGCTCTCCTGTTAGGAAGAAAAGGATTACGGGATTAATATCATCACACCACTTGCGGCCTTCCATATATAGTCAGAGGAAGTAGCTCACAGTGGTTTCTAGGACAACTTTTGGTGTTCAGGCCTGGTTCCCTGCTCAGACATCTGTCTGGAGTGAGGCAGCCGAGGTCTCAGCCATGGAGGTGCGGTCAAAGGGTATATTGTTACAGCTGAGAGCCTGGGGGTTTTACATGCCTTTTAGACATGCCACAGACAGCAACCACAGCGAGAGAGCAAGGCACAAAACAGCTGTTCAAGTTAAAAAGCCAGCAGTGTGGGGACACAGGAAGTGTGTCCCCTGTGGGTAGGAAGAAGCGTCCTTGAAGCAAGCCTAGTTACAGATCAGATCAGATCAGCGGGAGCTTCTAACTCTGGCCCCAGCTAGCGCTGCTGGTCTTAACTGCACAGAGAAAACAAAGAAAGAGAATGTTTGTCCGAATCCTAGCTCTTTCAACGTTCAACCACTCCCAGACCCCACCCCTAAAGCATGCATCAGAGGGAGGATGGCAACACTAGCCTGGCATCCCCAGGGCATCTGCAGAAGCACACATGTTCCCTCCAACCCTGACCCTCCCAGGGAAGCTGGGCCAACCGCCTAAAGGAAAACCCAAGATCTCTCTATCCATCTTTTGATCTTAAAGATTGGAAATAAATATGACGTTAAGATAAATACTTTGAAGCCAGACAGTGGTGGCGCACGCCTTTAATCTCAGCACTCAGGAGGCAGAGGCAGGTGGATCTCTGTGAGTTCGAGGCCAGCCTGGTCTACAAGAGCTAGTTCCAGGACAGGCTCCAAAGCTACAGAGAAATCCTATCGGGTGATGCGGGGCGGGGAGGGGGAGAGAGATAAATACTTTGAGATGTGATCTGGTAGGGAAGAATGACAATGGAGTTTGATTTGAGGTGCACAATAATGATAGAATATGGTATTTGGGGAATATGGGTATTGGAGAAAAAAAAAAAGACTGGATTCAGAAGGCTGGGCACAGACTCCTGTTCCTGGAAACCAACACAAGTGGAAAGGAATTTGGGCCGGGTCTTTGAGTTTCTCTCAAGGGGAGGGGAAGTCAATAGACAATGGAGAAGAAGCAAGAGCTGTGAACCAAGAGCCCTTCTGTCCAACATGGTTCTAGAGCAGCGGTTCCTGGCCTTCCTTAGGCTGCCACTACCCACATAGTCCCTTGAGAGAGTCTCTTTAATACAGCCCCTCGTGGTGTGGTGACCCCTGACCATAGACTTATTTTCATTGCTACTTCATAACTGTAATTTTGCAATTGTTATGAATTGTAACGTAAAAACTTTTGGAGAGAGAGGTTTTCTGAAAGGGTTGGGACCCACAGGTTGAGAACCACTGTTCTAGATGGTCCAGCACAGAGATTTTAGGAAACAGGAGTTAGAGAAGACAGTGGGGCTATGAGGTGGCTCCACCTATAAATCACATCTACCTTGCAAGCATGAAGGCTTGAGTTTGGCCCCCAGAATCCATATAGGAGTGTGAGATGTGGCAGTATGTACTTGTAAACCCAGGACTGGGACGGCAGAAAGCAAAGATCCATGGGCCTCTTTCCCATACAAGTCTGGTCTGATTAGTGAGCTCTGGGCAACAGGAAGCATAGTTTCAGAGAGGAGGCATAGTTTTCCTGTGGATGGCAGGAGAGGATTCTCTCATGCCCTTAGAATGGCTTCTAACAAGACAAAACAAAGAAAGAAAATAGCAAGTGTTGGCAAAGGGTAAAGAAGCTGTAGCTCTTGTTCACTGTTGAGGGCAGTGGTTCTCAACCTTCCTAATGCTGCAACCCTTAGATACAGTTCCTCATGTTGTGATGACCCCCTAAGCATAAAATTATTTTCATTGTTATTTCGTAACTGTAATTTTGCCACTGTTATGAATTGTAATGTAAATATCTGTCTTCCAATGGTCTTAGGTGACCCCTGTGGAAGGATCATTCAACTCTCCCCTTCCAAAGGGGTCCATGACGCACAGGTTGAGAACTGCTAGTTTAGGGAGTGTTAAAATACGACACCTACTGTGGAAAGTGGTGTAGCTGTTCACAAAAATATTGATATAGAACTACCATTTAATCCAGCAATTCCATTTATGAGTATATATTCAAAGTCGTTGGAAGAATCTCAAGCAAATACAGCATTCTGACACCCACGCTCAGTACAGCATTACTCTAGAGAGGCAAGGAGTGGAATCAGTGGTTAAACGCAAAATACGCTATACACATTTTATATACAATTTGTATATATTTATATACAATGGAATGGTAGGTTGTCTTGAAAAGGAAAGGAAGGCATTCTATCATATGATAGGATCTGTTTGAACTCTGAGGACATCACAATGGCTAAAAGAACCAGCTAAAAGCGAATAAACACTGCACTCTGCTTGTATGAGCCATCTAAAGTGAGAAGTTTGTCAATACAGAAAGCGGAACAGCAGATACCCTGGCTCAGGAGAAGAGATGAGGAGCTAGGGTCTAGTGAATGTAGGTTTTCAGTTCCATAAGAGGAAAACATTCCAGAGATTGATTTTTGCCCCAGTGCGGATGGACCTTATGGACTGGACTTCAAAATGATTCTTATGATAAATATTATGTCTTTATTAAAATAAGAAGGCATCCATAGGGCTGGGAAGATGAGTTAAAGGCAGGAGGGACATGTAAAAACACAAGAATGAGGATCTGAATCTAAATCCCCAACACCAGCCATGACCTGTGTCCCCGCATCCCCAGGGCTGGGGAGCTGGAGACCAGAGGCTTGCTGGTCACTAGCCTGTTGCTAGGTTCAGAGAAAGAGCCTCTCTCAAGGGACTATGTGGGTAGTGACAGAGCAGAACACGAAACAACCTTCTCTGGTCTCTATGTGCATGGATGCACACACACCCACCCACACAAACACATAAAGCATAGTCCATGTGGCAGGCAATTACAAACCAGCCTTCCTTACACTTTATTATGAATTCACTTCTCAAATTAGCTTCATTCTCTGAAGGATAAATTGATGGGTCTTGACAAAGACGAGAAAGTGATGTTTAAGAAAAGCAGCCCTGTGGACAAGCAGGCCCAGGAAAACCTATCACTCATTACTAGTCCTCTAAGAAGATGCCTGGAGGCTAAGGTTGCTTCTGTGGCTGTGAAGGAGGGGTTGCCAGGAACACGGGAAGAAGGAGGGGAAAGACGACAATAAATAAACAGGAACAAGCACACCACGGTATATTTCCTTCTTGCTGCTCTCCCTAAAGCCGTTATCCTTGGGTGACCTCAATAACTCACAGGCAGCGAGAGCAAGCAAAGGCTGCCCGGAGAAACACTAAGAGTAATGCGACTTGAAGGGCGCCTTGGCAACCGCACCACAGCTGAGCTTCCAGAACCTCCGAGGCCAACTTCAGACTTCCGCCCTGCCGCGATGCACCCAGTTGAACCTGGCAGGCCCAGCTGCCAGTTATTTTTAGGCGGGCTCCTCTTTCCGTGATTGACAGCAACTGTGAGGTGAGGAGGGAGAACGTGGCCTAGGAGTCGAACACAAGTTCCCATTTTTCAGGAGACATGACTGCTGGAGACAGGTGCCAGCACCCTGCTCCCTGCCTCTCTGTGGGGGAGAATACAGACTGTGGGCCTTTGGCGAGAAAATGGGTACAGATCTGGACCGAAAAAGCATTGAGGACACAGCACTCTAGCGGTCTCTGCTAGCATGTTGGCGGCTCTGGCTAGTAACGTCTAGCTTGCTATGGCCTTGATGCTGCCCCATAGGGTAATTCCCACCTGAAGGGATCTCAGTATCCTGCCTGAGCCTGTCCTGGTGCTCACCTGACCGTAGGCAAGACTCTAAGCCTGGGACTGACCGTATAATTCTCCCCAACACGCCTTGCACAATGGCCAGCCTTTCGTAGGATATAGCTCCAGCTCTGGGAGTCCAGAGAAGGGAGCTGGGAGCCACAGACAGATAGTAGATGACTCTACCCAGGAAATACAGCGGTACCTCTCTAAAACACGTGCCTCCATCATTTGGGTAAGGCAAAACAGGAGGCTTTACCTATGTCTGTTCTCATTCCGTCAACAACTCTGACCACAAGCTCTGTTCCTGAGAAGACTTTAAGCATTACTTATGCATTCTTGATAGTCTGCATGCAGAGGTCCAGGGCTCCTACCTTGCTCCAAGGTGGGGGCTCCCCTCTGACTGTCAGAGCAACCTACATTGGCTATATAGCTCAGACCCCACTTGTCACAGTCTCAACTTATTTGGCAAGGCCAGAAACCTTGGTGATGAGGACCACCAATGATAGAATCCCAGTTTCCTGAGGGTGTGTTTGTGTGTGCATACATGTACATGCATGTGCATGTGTGCATCCATCTGTCTGTCCATCTCTCTCTCCTTCCCAATCACTAGAAAACATTAATCTTTCATTCCATCCTTATGGCCTCCCTAGAACACCATCCTCCACGACCCCCAACTGGAAACCCTTCACTCATCTAGAATGGTAGCACGAAACCTTGGTTCATTCAAGCTGTTTCTGCTTTCAACCTGAGCTTGGCCAACAGTAGCAGTCAAGATTTCCATTTGAAATTCTGCTCGAGAAAGTAAGACATGGACGGACCACAGCAAGCAAAGCCTGCCTGGACCAGCAGCCTTCTCTGCGCCTTGTTAGCAAGGGTCCTTTCCATAGCACCACAAAAAAAAAAAAAAAAAAAAAAAAAAAAGGCAGGATGGAGAACATTCATCAGACGCTGGTTGTGGGTTCACCGGGCAAGAAATCGAAAACTCACTTGTGTTTTACTATCAACAATGGAAAAATTGAATCAAACTAGTTAGTGGTGGGCTGGGAGCCAGCACTGACTCAATTAGATCTTCATTCTTGTGGTTTTTTTAGGCGGTGCCATCTAGGGAGGGCTTGGATGTGGAAAAGAAGCAGAGCTGGCAAAGTGGCAGGCTCCCGTGTGCCTGTTCCCACCAGCTCTTCAAGCAAACAAGCAGGGGCTAGAGGAAAACGAGAAACAAGGCTCATCCAGGCTTGTGCCCGGGCCAGGTTTTACTGGGCATGCATATTCTTCATCCTCTGTTTGGAGACAGAACACCACACACACACAGTAGATGATCTCAGTTAGAAGGTGTTCTATTTAGAAATGAAGCTAAGAGATGGGTTATCCCATTTCTTTTTATCTATCTATCTATATTTATCTATCAATCTATCATCTATCTATCATCTATCCATCCCTTTGGAGACAGACCTCCCCCCTCCCCAACAGATGATCTCAGTTAGAAGGTGTTTTATTTGGAGATGAAACTAAGAGATGGGTTATCCCATTTCTTTCTTTCTATCTATCTATCCATCCATCCATCCATTTGGAGATAGAATCCTTCTCCCCCCAGCAGATGGTTTCAGTTAGGTGTTCTATTTGGAAATGAAGCTAAGAAACATGGTTATCATCTCTGTTTCTATTTTTTGTGAAGTAGGCTTCATATCCTCAGGCCTGGAAGGGAGGAAGAAACAGGGCTATCCAAAGGTAGATCAAGATGGTGCTGCCAATGAGCTGCTATGCCTGAGTTTATCTAACAATATGACCTATTTAGAGGTCTTTTATGTCTAAATCTGTCCTGTTGTGAATCTGTAATCCTTTACTGTCCAGGAACATTTTTGCTTTGTAGTTTTACATTGCTAAGTGCTTAAGAATCTAAGCTGTGACATTCCTAGGTCAAAAACAGGTACTGTGGGCTTGCCCCACCCAGTCCAGCATGGCGGAGCTGCTTGTGCCTGTGAGTCAGTTGTGCCTTTGAGCTGCGCACGCAATGCTCCCCTTTTAAGCATACAGCGAATCCAGTGGCCATCAAATGAACCGTACACTTTACTCACAACCCCCATCGAAATGCTCTGTCTCCTTCAGGAGCCAGAGGTTGTATTGGCAGAAACCCAGCATCTTAAAACCGCCGCAGCTTTTTTTACTGTTGTGGCTGCTGAGTCAGGAAATTCTCTCTGCCGCACGCCACCAGCAAAGAGCAAAAAGCTGTGCTAAACTCTATATTTGTGTCTAGAATTCCTTTTGAAGCCCTCTCAGGTTTTATGTGGAGTTAGTCAACCACATTGAGCCCCATTCTGTAGTGAGAGGAGAGAGCTGCATCCCACTGCCCGGCTAGCTTAATCCCCCAAATAACAACAAAGAATTTTTATTAATTTAATTATGGCCTGGCCCATTAGCTATAGCCTCTTATTGGCTAACTCTCACATCTTGATCTAACCCATTTCTAATAATCTGTGTAGCACCACGAGGTTGTGGCTTACCGAGAAAGATTCTAACCTACGTCCGTCTCAAGCCGGAGTTTCATGGCATCTGCCTGTCTCTGCTTTCTTCCTCCCAGAATTCTGTTCTGTCTTCCCTGCCTACCTGAATTCCACCCTATCAACTAGGCCAAGGCAGTTTCTTTAATAACCAATGAAAGCAACACAAATACAGAAGGACCTCCTGCATCAAGCTGGCTCATCTTAAGAGTATTTGAGAAATTGCTTTTATACATCCTTGGTAAGCAAAGAGAAGCTTGGTCTACACTCCAACAAGGAGGTATGAAAAAGTAAGAGAAGCAACCCCACAGGAAAGAGCAACAAGGGCAGAGCTCCTTCTTCTGGGAAGTCAGTCAGGTTCTTGGAGGACAGAACTTTGGACCTCACCCCTCGTCACCACTCTGTGAAGAGACTGCAAATCCCACCCTTCATGCGGGCGGGAACACCTGTGATGTACCAAGCCTTCCAGGTTTGCAGGGCTGTTGCCTTGAACAAATCCACAAGGACGGAACACTGAAATCCGGGAACTTGTGCATGCTTCCCTAGGCTGTGGGTCTATACTTGTAGGAAGCAACAGGTATCTGGCCACTGAGAGCCACACAGGAGGACACATAGGCACACTAGGAACTTCATCTACCCGGAAGAATTCCTATTTAGTTTCAAATGTATTTTTTTAATTGAACCAGCCTGTTTAATCTTGCATTAACTCAATTTGGGACTCACACTCTGTCAGTAATGGTTACTGTTGCAGAAAAGCAATTAATAGCAGTTTTCCTTCTCTACAAATGAGGCAAGGCTTTCATCATAACACCGAGCACAACTCTTTCTGACATAAAAGCACCAGCTGAAGGATAAACCCAACATTTAAGACAGCAGTAGACAATACAGGCGAAAAGCTGATTTACATACAACATTGCCTTTCTTATTTATTCTCTTATTATGTTACAGCTTGCTGTCGTCATCATTATTATTATTGTTTGATGTCACCTTCCCCCAGCACCAGCCTTCTGAGTAGAGATTACAGGTATATGCAACCACACCTGTAAACTACACTGTGTAGTTTATCGTTTGGGGGGTGTTGTTTTAATTATGGTGACACATGGATTTTCAAGTATTTTTTTTAAATTCTTTATCTTTATATATACTGAATTATCGCCACTTTAATTCCACTTCCAAATAAAGCAGTAGATTGAGAACAGGTGGGAAAAGACAGACATAATCTATGAATCCACGTCTCATTGATAAACTCCAGTTGCTCACTCCTCAAACAGTTCGAATAACTACTTGACACAAATCCCTGTCCAAGAAGAGCTGAATGAGATGCAAGTCTCTCCTCAGACAGGTCTGAGTCCGATCATCTTGAAGTTACACCGAAAGGAAGATGGACCAACACAAAGCAATCTGATAAAAATTCAGAACACAAAACAAATTCAGGACAGTCCAAGTTCTCTGAACCCTCTCTCCTGAAAGGCTGCCCTAAGGAATAGATGTGAGCTGCGTCATAAAGCCAACAGCTCTAAAGATCTCTGAAGCAGGACGTACAATTCTCCAGGGTGCCCCTTCTACACCCTGCTCTCTGTTTTTGACAAGGGATAAGTTAAACTTAGAATTCTGAGACATAGCCCTATAGCTTTAAATCTGCACCAGAAAATGCCAGCCAGCTCATTGCAAGCACTTGCGGCTATGAAATCACCTTTTAAGATATACGCCCATGGCCCACAGCCTTGAGAAAATGACACATGGTCTGTCGAAAAGAGGTGCTTATGCCACCTCATCCCTATTAATCTGGAAAGTCATTTCCTTTTCTTTGAACTAATTGGATTTGGTTTGCTCAAGGGCCTCAATTCCTTTCCTCCACCTTCCTCTCAAAGCTATGATGAACTCAGCCCTCAGCCCACACAGGTTCCAAACCACTTTCTTCATTTTTCCTTGCCAGTCACACAAACCACTCTCTCTGCCTGTACCACACCAGCCGTTTCTAGCTGCCGATTTTTCCATGACTGTAAGACAAAGAAGCATTCCTTTGCATTACAAAGAGTCAAGAAAAGCCCGTGATTTGCTAAAGTGTTCAAAGGAAATGAAAATGAATGAGTGTCGTTGAATCTATTAGCAAAATGATCATCAAGGAATGTGGACTAGAGATGTAAGCTTGAGAAACGGGGTGATGCAGAAATAATATGGAATTTCATGTCAAGGACACTTTTTTTAAATTCTGCTTCTTCCAGTTTTTAGTCATGTAACCCTAGAAGGAATCTTCATCTTCAAATTCTGAGCAAAAGTGTCATATCCTTGAGAACTGAGTGATATTCTGAAAGCCCCTGAGTCTATATGTTCTTCCAGGATTATATTCCTTTTTTTGTATTTTCAACAAATTGAAAACTCTAATTCTCAGCAATAAAAAAGGAACACTACTTTTATATTTCATGTGTGTATCTGCAAAGCATCTCTCTGTGTGTGTGTGTGTGTGTGTGTGTATGTGTGTGTGTGTGTGTGTGTGTGTGTGATTTCTATGTGTGTGGTTTCTGAGCATGTTGGGGGGTGGTCCATGAAGGCCATAGGATAGCGTCAGTGTACTGCTCAATCACCAACCTTTTTCTTCCTGTTTCTACCCCCCTCTAAGTGCTGCAGTTATAGGTATGCCTACAACCATCTTGGCTTTTTACATAGATTCCTGGGATTTGAACACAGGCCTTCATAATTATACAGCAAGTGTTCTTTCCCACTGAGCAACCTCTCCAACTGGAGAACATTTTTTCCTTCTTTTTTATTGTTTTTATTGAGCTATATATTTTTCTCTGCTCCCTACTCTTCCTCCCCTCTCCTTTCTTGCCCTCTTCTATGATCCCAATGCTTCCAATTTACTCAGGAAATCTTGTCTTTTACTACTTCTCATGTAGATTAGATCCATGTAAGTCTCTTTTAGGGTTCTCATTGTTGTGTAGATTCTCTGGGATTGTGATTTGTAGGCTGGTTTTCTTTGCATTATGTTTAAAAATCACTTATGAGTGAATACATATGATAATTATCTTTCTGGGTCTGGGTTACCTCACTCAATATGATGCTTTCTAGTTCCATCCGTTTGCCTGCAAATTTCAAGATGTCATTATATTTTTTTCTGCTGTGTAGTACTCCATTGTGTAAATGTACCACATTATCCTTATTCATTTTTTGGTCAAGGGGCATCTAGGTTGTTTCCAGGTTCTGGCTATGACAAACAATGCTGCTACAAACATAGTTGAGCACATGTCCTTGTGGCACAATTGAGCATCCTTTGGATATATACCTAAAAGTGGTATTGCTGGGTCTTGAGATAGGTTGTTTCCTAATTTTCTGAGAAATTGCCACACTGACATTCAAAGGGGCTGTACCAGCTTGCACTCCCACCAGCAAGGCAAGAGTGTTCCCTTTACCCCACAACCTCTTCAGCATAAGTTGTCATCAGTGTTTTTGATCTTGGCCATTCTTACAGGTGTAAAATAATCTGAGTTGTTTTGATTTGCATTTCTCTGATGACTAAGGATGTTGAGCATTTCCTTAAGTATCTTTCAGCCATTTTAGATTCCTCTGTTGAAAGTGAAGAACACATTTTTGATGCGTATAGCACTATATGCCTATAGAGACAGCATATGGCTAAGAAACCCAGACACAAAGACTACCCACTATCATGATGATGACCTTCTAGGAAGGGAAGCCCCCTAGGAAAAGACTGTGTATTACACAAGTGGTTGCCAAGAGATAGGAGTGAATGCGAAGTAGGAAATGAGGCCAGGGGAAATTGAGGGAATTTGGGGAAGTGATGTAATTTAGCCGTTCTTTATCTTGACTTTATAACAAAAATTCATGAATCCACCTTTATAACAAAAAATCATGAATCCTTGCCAACACTTAAAAACAGACTCCAAACTATAAATTATGTTACAATTGTTATTTCCAACTTAATAAACTATTCATAAAACTCAACGCTTTCACAATGCTCTATGTTATAACTCACGTTCTGAAGAACACACTATTTGTTGGAGGGATGATTAGCTCTAAGAACGGAAGATGAACAAGTCAATCACAGTCCTTGGTTTCAAGAACTTGTATATTAAAAGATAAACTTTGAAAAATAATCACAAGAAAAAAAACACGCTCACAAGTTTGGTTATGTGCAATGAAAAAAACAATGGCAGTGGACAACTAAAGAACTAATTTAGACTGTGGGGATTAAATAGCATGGTAATCCATTTTTTGTTGCTATAATGAAATACCAGAAGCCAAGCGTGGTCGTTTGAATGAGAAAAGGCCCCATAGGCTCAAATATTCAAATACATGTTCCCCAGTTGGCTGTGCATTTAGGGAGATTACGTAATCCTTAGGAAGCTGAGCCTTCCTGGAGGAAGTACATCATCATCATTGGGAATGGTTTTGAGGGTTTGGGGTTTTTTGTTTCTTTGTTTGGTTGGTGGTTGACTGGTTGTTGGGTTTCACTGTATAAACAGCCCTAGCAGTCCTGGAACTAGTGTTGTAGACCAAGCTGGCCTCGAACTCACAGAGATCCATCTTCCTCTGCCTCCCGAGTGCTGGGATTAAAGACATGCGCCACCACCCCCAGCTTGGCTTTGAAGTTTTATGGCTTACCCCAGTTCATCTTTTCTCCCTTTCTTCTTCCCTCCCCCCTCCTCTCTCTCCCGTGAAAATATGATCACCCAGCTTCCTGCTCCCACTTCGATGCCTTCCCCTCCATGTGAGACTCTATCACTATGGAACCCTGAGTCCATAGCGGACTTTCTTGCCCGAGTTGTTTTCGTTAAAGTACTTTACCATAGCAACAGGGAAGTAACTAATACACTAGGTCACCTAATAAAGAGAAGAGGCTGATTTAGCTCACAGTACTAGAAGCACAGGGCATGGTGCAGGCACTATCCGCTCTGACAAGAACCCCGAGGGAGGCAGCATCACAAGATGCTGGAGCGCAAGCAGGAGCAAGGAATTGCGTTGCCAGACAGTAAGCCAGATTGTTAAAACAACACTCTCACAAAAACGGGATCCCGTGAGAGCCCCCAGTAGCCTAAAGGACTTCTTAATAGGATCCACCATGGCGACACTGAGGACCCAGCCTCCAATACTTGAACCATTAGGCAACAAACCACATCCACATTGTAGCATATGGGTTTGATCTGAATTCTTTAGGGAAGGGGGTAGTACCTGCATTTGTATTCGCAAATCCATGCATATATATGCATGTGCATGTGGAAATGGGGGGGGGGGGGAGGCGTTGCCGGGGCAGAGGGAGGGAGTTGATACCAAATGTCTTTTTCTTTTACTCTCTGCCTTTGTGTTTGAGAGAGGCTCTCTCACTGAATCTGGAGTCCACGCTTTAGGAAGACTAGCCAGTCATCAAGCTCAAGGGATCCTCCTATTCACCTCCCAGGGTTAAGGCTTTGGATATACCCTGCCATGCTACCCTTTTTTTATGTGGGCACTGAGGAGCCTCGGTGCTGGTGCCGTAACCACTGATTGAGCGCTCGCTCTCTCTCTCTCTCTCTCTCTCTCTCTCTCTCTCTCTCTCTCTCTCTCTCTTTCTCTCTCCTCAGCCTCTGATGTATATCTTTAAAGTGTGTCGTGTCACTTTGACCACAGGCTCCTCTGGAGTTCCGACGAGCACAGGGACAAAGTGTAGGTGCTAATGCCTAAGTACCAGCTAAACAGAAGGTGTAAACACTTGGATCCATAAGACTCGAGAGGTTTGAGTGAGATCTGGCAAAATAATGAAAGAGTGGGTTAAGGCAACAGGGAGTCTCCTTGTATTAAAATTCCAGGACATTTCCACTCCCGCTGGAGCCTTCAGACAAGGGAACAAATTTGTGAGACTGTAACTCATGGAAAATGCAGTTTTAATTAAGTTCATTTGTGGGTTATTAATAAAAATGTGTAATATTTATGAGCTCCGTTCTTGTCTGCTCCTTGCCTCTCGTTCTGTTTAATTAGCTGTGTGTAGGAGGTGCTGAATTGCAAGAACCCCTTTATTTCATAGCGATATTCCCAATACAGTTCGACATGTGCCTGGAACATAACAAAGAGAAAATTAAAATGTTCCTTTAGCAATAATATAAAGGGAACGCCAAGGGCTCACATGTTCACTGAAATTGTTCCCACATATGGGTAATATTCTAATCCTGTTTATTAAGATGAGAAAGAACCTGCCCCATGAGCAGAATATTTTCGGCATTATTGAAAAAGAACATTCAATCTACTCTTGCGTAATAAATTAATAAGCACACCATAAAAACCACTGTAGATATGTGTATGTGAACATAATACGTATAGATGCACACACACAATTCTTCACAATTAAAACCCAACTTTTAATATTTGCCAAACTGATCAACAATAAAATCTTCAGCCCCCCCCCCCACCTTAAACACCATTTAACATGAATCTATAGCAAGCAGATGACCGGAAATATAATCATAATAATAACTGGAACCTGCCTAGCATTGTGCACCAGACATTCCTCCATAAGTTTTACATGGACTTATTTATTCAAATTTCTCAATGCCTCTGTAAGGAGAATACTATTATCACCAACTCTCATTTAACAGATGGGAAAACAGACTCAAAAAAGCACCTTGTCACTTGGCCAGATCAAACAAGTATGAGTAGAAGTTGGCCGGGGACCCACATTCTTTGACTCCAAGGTCATCCAGCACTGCCCTTGGTCATGCTGAACTGTCAGTTATGTTAGCTCTGCATGGATATGGTCATGTTTCCATACCTAGAGATGTGGCTTGATATTAGATAGAAGGGTTCTAGATTTCTTTTATGGGTTAATTTTGTTAATTTATCAGATTGGAGATGTCTTTGAGAAAAAGACAATTAAGTTAGTTAAGAAACCAAAGCCAGGTGGTGGTGGCTCATGCCTTTAATCCCAGCACTTGAGAGGCAGAGATAGGCAGATCTCTATGAGTTCGAAGCCAGCCTCGTCTACAAGAGCTAGGTCTAGGATAGACTCCAAAGCTACAGAGAAATCCTGTCTCAAAAAAGTTGAGAAAAAAAGAAAGAAAAAAGAAACCAAAAAGTACTAAGACATCAGGCAGCTGTTTTGATGTTTCAAAGCCTGAAACATCAAAGTTCTATGAATTTCACATGTTATGAACAGTTAAAAGAAAGATAGGCTAAGGTTTGTCATAAGGACAATCCATGAAAATATATATTGGGTATGTTCATATTTGATTTTTACTATCCTAATTTAAAAAAAAAAAAAACAGTTCAGCTCAGCTAACGCTTGAAAAATTCAGTCTTCTTTCCTTGATCCCATCAACTCTCCCTTGCTCATATTCATGTGTTTTTAGTCTGGCTTGCAGGAATGGAGGCCCAGGCCTTCCCAACTTCTCTCCCTTAGTTCATCTTTTGCTCTCAGTGAAACCATTTAGTTGCAAGACCTCTCATGGCTTTCAGATTCCAATTACAGTTCCCTTCTTTTGATCCCCAACACCACTCCATAAGCCAGGCAGTCTTCCCAGGAAAAAAAAAAACCCTCCTTTGGTCCAGCCTCCAGTGCCCTGTTGTTCAACTGTCACGTTGGGTTTTATGATAGAACTCATCACATAACATCTGAAGTTGAAATTTTCTCGTGTCAAAAAAGATCTAATGTCCTCAGATGGGAACTTCACCTTCAAATTTCATAATCAAGTCTACATGACAAGCAACGGTTACAAAACTTGAACATATCAGCTGAAAGATCAAACGAAGGACATTATTAATTTTTTTTTAAAAAAAGGCAAAATAGTAAGATAACCCATAGAGTAATATTTGGGGGATAAACACTGACTTTGTCTGCTGAGAAATATATTTGTCTTATGAAGCAACGTGGACAGAGGCAACACTGAGCGAAATGCCTGTAAAGTACATTCTACGTGGGAGGGGAACACACATGAGATTTGAATGGCAAGAGACCATTCAAATTCATGACGTAAGTGTTGGGGACAAGGTGTTGGTTAGACGGAAGTGAAGTCATACTTTCAGGAAAGATTTGGTTTGAAACAAGATCTGAAGATGGCAATGGAAAGTCCCATATAATAATAATAATAAAGTGGGGGAATAGCTCTAGATTAGCATAAAAGGAGACATTCAGACACTTGGCCCAGGAAGAACTTCAATGTTGATGGCTGACTAGTGGATATGGGAGAAGAAGAAGCCAGCTTGTGGTTGCAGTAAAGGCAACAGTCTTCTTATGTGGAACATTTGAATTATGTAAAAACAAGGTCCAATTTGAAATCTAAAATGGAAAACCTGAGACTATGAAGCGGAAACTTCTCTGAAGGACTTGGCCATGGTGATCTCTCACTCCTAACAAAGGATCTTTCTGGCGAAAGGAAGGTTTCTTAACATTCTAAGCCCAATGAAGACCTCAGAGTCAACACTGAGGTAGCAGGAACACAGTCAAATGTCATCATGTACTGGAGTGATCTTAGTAAAAGTTTAGAAGAGAAAAATTGACAACAAGAACCCCCTTGTAAGGGCTCCACCAGGGAACTCTAGCCAGAATTCATACACAGGTCCATTTCCCCTTCCTGGAGCAATTCCCATTTGCTGTCTTCAAACCTTTGCTGCTGTTTTGTTAACTACATCGATTGGTCTTAAGGATGCTTGGAAAAGGAACTGTTCCCACAGTCAGAAATAAACAACGTAAGCAAATCTGGCATTTTTGAAGCTGCTGTAACCCACTCATAAAAAGCCCAGGGCAGTAGCTAGGCTAAGAGGAGGTAAGAGAAGTCCAATGAGCGCTAGGCTTGGCTGATTAGGGACTGGAATGGGAGCTTTCACCAAGTTCTAAATGGAAGGTAACTTTTGGAGTCTGGAGAACCTGGGTGATGCCAGTGTGGATCACATGTGAGACCAGGAACATCCAACTGGGGCTCTACCAATTCAAAGGCTACTGGTGTTCCACTCACTGGTAGGTAGCCCTCACAATGAACACTACCTGTAACAGGGGGTAACCAGCTGTAAAACCAGGAGCAAGTCAGGCCACTGCTCTGAGCCCTAATTTCATCACTCACAGAGGGAAGGGAGGATAGATAACTGTTGCAGTGAAAGCTCTGCAATTTGTCTTCTTAATCCCTCCTGTGATAGATAACACTTGCCTGGGGACAGGGGGAGGAACTCAAAGGCAAGTCAGGTAGCAAAGGTAAGGTTTCCAGATGGGCAGACAGAGCTGCGCCTTATCTATAGAACCTTATCTATAGAACCCCAAAGTCATCAACCCCCTTCCTCTCTGGGGACCCCCAATGCAATCCTAATAGTTTTTATTCCTTACTTTAATCACCATCATTCTCAAGTGCCACATAAATGTCATGAGATTTGTTTCCACTGCTGATGTTCATAGTAAGAGTTATTGACCAAATGAATGGTGTTCTCCGTACCATCACCTTTTTAGAGAAACAGTCAAGTAATTCCAGTTGAGGTACAGGGAACAATGGTGATAAGATTGCCCAGTGATTCCTATAGCCACCCACTGTGTAAGCATTGACTGTCCTCAGCAATCCTCCTCTTCAGTTCAAGTGTCTGATAAGACCAAGGGTGGTTCCCTGGGGTGACGAGGACAATTATTTGTGATAAAGGTACTTTACCATTTCTGGGAAGCTTTGGTTCTTTCCACTTGTATCTCGCTTCTGATAATCCAAAGCCTTGATAACATAGAAAATGCCAGCAGCAAATTACGTCAGCAGATGAGGAACCAAAGTGAAACCCTGCTCAGAACACCTGGTCTGTGAGATCATATCCACATACTCACCCCAGTCAACCATTGATGGTGATGAAGGTGCTGCCATGAGGAGACCATGAACATGAGCAAGAAAGACCAAAAAATAAATCTCTGCCCAATTTTTTTTTTTGAGACAGAATCTTACTGTGTGACTCTAATTGACCTAGGACTCACCAGGGTGGCTTTGAACTCAAAAAGATCCATCTGCCTCTGCCTCCTAAGCACTAGAATGAATTAAAAGGTATGTGCTGCCATGAGCACCTTTGTCCAAATTTTTAGAGAAATAAAAATACAACAAAAGCAAAAACAACATAAACCTCCTTACCTCATTTATGCAACTGGTATTAGGGCCTATGGGACTTCCAAGGTGATTCTAAAACCTCAAGCTAATGACTTCTGAACAGAACCACAATTCTTTCGATGCTTCTAAGTTTCATCTTAACAATACTGAATAGTTTATCTACCAACACACCATTTCTTCAGAGCAACCAAGACTTAGATTCAGACACGCCAACATTTTAAGGGAAAACTGGGCCAACCCTAAACAGAGACAGTAGAGTTGGGCAGGTCAGTGAATTTTCCCCTCCGACATATATGCTTTGAAACAGAGCGGGTATGAGGACTGCATCAGACACAAAGAGAGCCACGACTCCCCCCGCCCCCCTGCCCAGCACTAAGTCACTGCAGAAGAGTGTAGGGGAACAGATATCTCTGAACACTGAACATGCAATGGAGACAGCTTACCAGCTAGGCACTTAGGCGCTAACATTTGCATCATTATTGTGACTTGACCCACGGGTTAAACTGCTAATTCTACCAAAGACCATTTGTCCTTTTCATAGATAAAATAGCTCTTGTGTTTAAAAAAATTTTCCTAGCTCCAAAGATTATAAAGAGTAAATTATTTCTATGCAGTAAAATTCACTATTTCAAAAGAAAAATCAAGGAGTCTTAAAATAATCCGTATTCTCATTCAAATGATTTCCTAAACTTTTCAATCTGAGTGGACACAGTCCCATGAAGTGCTGTCTCCCATGGTCCATGCAACATATGTTCATGTCCTCACCTGCAGCACATGGTAGGAGCTGATACATATTAGGGACTTGAACTTGAGTCAGGTACGTGCCCGGTGTCAGGACTGAGCACTCATTCTCCTCAATGTATAAGAAGAATCCCTTTGCCACTCACAGCCCTTATTCCTGCCTGATTCTCACTCTTTAAACTGGAACTCAGGGTGTACTTTTGTCTCTGTTCCTATCCTAATTTCCTGTCTCTTTGGACTCCACCTCCAGGACTTCAGCGCTTTTCCCACAATTTCCTCCTCCTAACCTTTTTTGATCAACAAAAATGAATATCGGTGTCTTCAGAGTTCCCACATCCCTTTAACTGACAGGCACTTTTATTTTATTTTATTTTTCGGTTTTTCGAGACAGGGTTTCTCTGCGGCTTTGGAGCCTGTCCTGGAACTAGCTCTGTAGACCAGGCTGGTCTCGAACTCACAGAGATCCGCCTGCCTCTGCCTCCCGAGTGCTGGGATTAAAGGCGTGCGCCACCAACGCCCGGCTTTGACAGGCACTTTTAAAAGGAGAAAATTGTCCTCCACAGCCTCAGAACACTTGATGTCTTCTGTCTCTTTGCTTCATGGCCATATGACCATGATCACCTCTTCACATGTGTGTAGGCCATCTTCATTCATTAAGTAAATTTCCATTCAAGTGCTTCGCCCACTAACTGGGTGATTTGGAGTTGGGGTGCTGCTGTGAGAGTCCCTTATGAGTTCTGGCTAGGAACCCTTATCTAATGCATGGTTCCCCAATATCTTTGTCCTACTCCATTGGCTGCCTC
Source organism: Microtus pennsylvanicus (assembly GCF_037038515.1). Lineage (NCBI taxonomy): Eukaryota > Metazoa > Chordata > Mammalia > Rodentia > Cricetidae > Microtus > Microtus pennsylvanicus. The sequence continues at coordinate 16,601,397 of NC_134598.1, forward strand.
ACCAACTTTTGATTATTTCCTATGCTATGTAGATACTTTTTTTTCTTTGATGTACTCTATTTGTTTACCTTGGCTTTTGTTACATGTGCTTCTGCTGAGGTAATAAAGGTTTTCCCAGAGTGAAACTGGGAATTTCCCTCTGCTTTTTTCTTGGACTTGTATAGTTTCAAATAAACTGAGTCAGGCACAGAATAAGAAAAAAATATTGCATGATCTCACTTATATTTGAAACTTGAAATTAAAATACCTTGAATATACAGAAGTAGAAAGAAGTTGTGGGGAGGGACTAGAGGTCAAAAGGGCCAAAGTATCAGTTATTTGGGATGAATAAGACTAGAGATTTAATGTTTATCATAAAAGTACAAGTTTTATTGAATAGTAAAAATTTACTAAGAAAGTAAGACTTAGGCTTTTTTTGCCATATACACACAATGAAAGATTATATATATATTATATGTATAATATATAATCTTATACATAAGATTACAGATGTTAATTTGCTTGACTTTAGTAATAATATATGTTTATATACTATATGTGGTATATATTTTAAATATGTATATTTTATTTTATATTTATTTATTTATTAAAGATTTCTGCCTCCTCCCCGCCACCGCCTCCCATTTTCCTCCTCCTCTCCCAATCAAGTCCCTTCCCTCGTGTGTTTGGTTATCGGAGAAGAGAAAATATAACAACTACATTTACTTAATTGCAGACAATGAAAATTATACAGTGTCTCCTGAAAGCTATTATGGTTATCCCAACATTGCATATTGGTTTCTTTTGTTTGTTTTTAAAGATTCATTATTTATTTATATTTATGTGTATGTGTGTGAGCTTGAATGTGCTTATGTGCACCCTCTGTGTGAAGAAGGCCACAGAGGCCAGAAGAGTGTGTCAGATGCCCTAGAACTGGAGTTGCAGGTGGTTGTGAGCTGCCATGTGGGTGCTCAGAACTGAGCATGGGTTCTCTGCAAGACCAGTAAGTGCTGTTATCTCTCCAGCTCCATACTGATTTCTAACATAGAACGAGTGCTGCTCTTGTCATTTCTGAAGCCATAGAACTTTGAACATATTGTTAATTGAACAAAATACCAGAAGAACCAAAGAGGAAGTTGGAATTTCTGTTCTCACACATTTCCGCTAGTGACTTTTTTCTGATTATGAGATCTTTAAGCCTTTTCGTGATTAAGAGATCATATTATGTCTCTGCTATGATTCACATACAAAAACGGATGTCCTTTCGTGAACACTGTTATTTGCTATTTTTGCTGCTATGTGAATATGTCATTTGTATTCGAGTGTCGATTTACTATTTATCATATATAAAGCCATACATATATACACCGAAGTTTCCCAAAAATGCTGAAATAAGATTACTACTTTCATGGACTCATCACCCACTAGACGTGACAGTCACAAAAACGATATGACATGGTCAGGGGTCCAGTCAGGACAAAGATGGCACACTACAGAAGCATGCCCAGTTATCTTGTGTCCAGTGTCTGCTTCTGTGGGAGGTGGGGCGTATGTGTGTATGTATATATATTATGTGTGTGTGTGTGTGTGTGTGTGTGTGTGTGTGTGTGTGTGTGTATTATGCTGCCACTAGTTAAAGATGAGTGTAAATTTGCAAACCAGTGAGGTGAAAATGACAGCTTATTGCTACAGCAAGAACTACAGCCTGGCGAATACACAATGCTGGAAGACAACAGACCACCTCCAGCACTGTTGAGAATTCGTTGCTATTTTGGTTTTACAACTGTCAAGCTGAGACTACCACACCACGTAGCAAAGACTGAGTTAGGGAGGCCTGCTTTGTTAGAAATTTTGTCCTAATCCCAACACCAAATTCATTTAACAGATTTTATGGTCATGTGTAATGTAAAGTGTGTATGTTGTGTTCAGGACCCGTGCTGTCATGAGATCATGGGTTATAACAGATGTTCGCTTATGCAAGAGTTGTGAAAAATAGAACCAATTAAAACGATTACTCACGGGAAGAAAGAAACAGTAGAATGAAAGAAGGATAGGCTATTCTTCTGTCAAGGTTTTTACATTTTGATCTTAAAGAATACTTACAAAAATAGCTTTAAAAAAATGGGGAGTCTTTTTCATCTGTTTAAAAGATCGGTACCTCTCCCATGAACTGCCTCTCATCTGAGCACCCTGAAGCCTCCATGGCGGGCTCAATCCACCCAAACAAACAAAACAAGTCTGCCATGTGACTCCCAGACGTCTGCTCAGAGAAGCAGAAAGACACCAAGGGCACAGGGGGGTCTTCCGAGGAATAAAGTCTCTCCTATAGACTGATTGATATTCCGCTCTCATTCCATAGACCCCCCCCAACGCCCCACCCGTGAGGCAGGCATCTGAGACAAGGGTCTCCCGTCTTTACATCCCATCGTCTTACAATCCCACTTTTTCATATTCCATGGCTTCCGTTAGGAGAGCCGCTCTTTTTATGCTAATTGGAGTCGGCTGCTTCGGGGCTGTGACACAGACATTTAGCGCTAACAGTCAATTACTCTTTCCTCAGCCATCTGGCAAAGGAGTTGAAACCAGCAATTTTAGGAGTCAGAATTAGACATCTGAAAATGAAAGTGCACACAGGCAAGCCGAGGGAAGAGGGGCAGGTAGCGGGGTGCCATTAGTCTCCGATCTGCCGAGCTGCGATCTGGACTTAGAAGCCTCATGTTGGCCTCCCCCACACCATTGCTCTTTGCGGTGGACAGTGAACACACCGCAGACTAGACGATACAGCCAGAAACAGCAGCAGTGGCCTTGCTTTGCCTCCATCAATCTCCCTCTAGGTAGGTGCATTTGTTTAGACTGTCTGACAGTGGTCCCCTAGCTGCTTCTCTCAGTTCAGCAAGGACTTGTGGGACAGAGCGCCTTCTACACAGCATCTTCTGATTTCTTCTTCTTGCTTCCTGACTATGCGTCTCCCTCCCTCATGAGTCGGCCTGCTCTCTCTGCCTTTCCATATGAATGTGCCATTTATTTCTCTCGTCAGCTCATCTTTACTATATATTTGCATGTCCAGGGCACTTCTAGGTCTAAAGATTACAGGAAGATGACTTACTTATTAAGAAAGGGGACTCCTACTAGACAGGTAGTTCTCACCATGTGGGTCATGACGCCTTCAGGGATGAACAACCCTTTCACGTGAGCTGCACATCAGATATCCTGCCTATCAGATATTTACATTATGATTCACAATAGTAGCAAAATTACAGTTCTGAAGTAGCTTATGATTTTATGGTTGGGGTGAGCACAACATGAGGAGCTGTGTTAAAGGGTCACAGCACTTGGAAGATTGAGAACCAGACCTAGACCTATCTGACCTTGACTAGTTTTCTATATGGACTCATTCCAGCAAGACAGTGGAGCCTCTATTCCTGGCTGCCATTGCAGAAGTCGCAAGAAAGAACTAAAGTATACCACTACCAGGGCCAGCCTGCCCGGAACATACTGCCTACTAGGGTCAACAGCCTGAAAACTATACAATTCGCCATTATGCAAGGCATAGCACTTACGAATCAAAGGCCAAACCATCCCTAAATCATCTACACATACCTAATACATAGAGAAGCAAATACACACACAAGTGCTCATCAGGTAAATCTGAGCTGAAGACATGTCCAGATACACCCGCCCACACACCTTCCTCAAAGAGGAAATGCGTCCCAGCTCCAGGCATCTTCAATCTTTGGGATGCTCCTGCTAGTCCATCATTCTGGCCCTCACATCCAGGAGGGCACCAGACGCAGCGGAAGGGCAGCGTACAGATGATGTGGAACACGAGGCTTGGGTAATGTGCTGTTTTGTGAGATTTGTGCAGCTGTAACCACACACAGCTTAAAGCAGGGAGCATTTACTCTGTCTCGTGCTTTCAAAGATTTCAGCCTGTGGGTTCTGTGGGCCCACAGGCTTGGAAAAATATGACTGGAGCAGAAGTAGCAGAGAAAATTCTTCACTTCCCATCAAGCAAGGGTTGGGTGACATCAGAACAGGCCAGGCTTTAGTAAGTAGACCCTTCAAAGGCATGTTTCTAGGGGTCTATCTCCTTTCTCCAGTCAGGTCCCCCTCCAACAAGTTCCACAATCTACCTGAGCACCATCTACTAAGAACCAAGTTTCCAAACCATGAGCATATGGAGGGCATTCCCTATTCCGACAGCTAGTGTGTTGTCATTCCACTTGAGTTTTGGCTTACCCTGCCCTGAGTGTTGTTCTTTCTCCTAGTTTCTCATTCTAAGTTCATGTAAATGAACCATATAAACCCAGCATGGTTCACCCTGTGAGTCTTCTGCAAAACAAACAAATCACAAAAATAAATAAATAAAACCCAACAACTGCCATAGTAGATGCAAGCTACCATGGCATCGGGGTTCTGCAAATCATGACCCAATGCATGGTGTTTGACATGCTTAACTAATGGCACAGACTCGAGGTCTTTCCACACTCGTTCTCTCAAGCCTATGTCTCTTTTGCAACACAGGACTGGGCTCTCTGTAAAGCTCTCTCATTTGCTTACAGACTGGAGCATCAAGGAAGTCTATGACTGCCTTCAATTGGCTTGCAGAAATTTCAATAACAAAGGAAGATGAAATTCACACTACAGAGGAGCCTGAAAGTCGTCTGTCACTTCCACAGCCCTGAGGAACTTCTTCTAAGACCATTCAATGTCTATTTTTCAGGCTTGAGTCAGTCAGCTCTCCACGACTGAAACAAACCCCTGAGACAAACCGACTTAGGAAGAGAAAAGTCTTACAGGGGGCTCAGTTTTAAATGTTTTGTTACCAAACTTTTCAAGGTCAGAGTTTGAACCCTGGCAGTTAGATCAACCTTTGCTTAGCCATTCATCATTAGTTAAAGAGACAAAGAATACTAAAAGGTAGTGATGGAGAATTAATCCATGTGAGTAGGTTGGTTTTAAATAACAAATGTCCTCCACAGGCTGTTGTATTTAAACAGTCTCCAGCTGGCGGCACTGTTTGGGGAGGTTTAGGAGGCAAAGCCTTACTGGAGGAAGTGTGTCACTAGGGACAGGTTCTGAGAGCTTTTAAAGCCTCACTCTATGTCAAGTTTTCTCCGTGGTCACGGTTGAGAAGAGAACTCTCAGTTTCCTGTTCCTGCTGCCGTGCCTAAGCCTGCTATGCCGCCTCACCATGATGGACTCTCAACCTTTGGAACCATATGTCCCAAAGTTGCTATTGGTCATGGTGTTTTACTATGGCAACAAGAAAGTAATTAATACAGTGCCTAATATGGATGTCCAATGATGGCAATCAAGTCTATCTTTAGGGCCTGCTGTGAGATTTAGATTTAAGTAGAGGACCTGAGGTCTGTAACTAAGCAGGTCAAGGTATGTTCCTGCCCATTACTGACCTGTCATTGTCTTGGCTACGGAGGAGGTCTAATAAATTGTCAAAACTTGGTGAAATCTCTTTACAGAAAACAAGCTCCTGGCTGGTACCTGGCTTCAGCCTCGTCCTTCTCCCAGAGTAAGATTCCTGGGGAAATTCCAAGTTCTTAGATTCCATTGTGTCAATAGCCTGATAGTCCAATGGAGAATTGAAGCATCTCTCTTTAGAGTGCCTTTGCTTGCCAGGACCTCTACAGTGTCTATTCATGTTTCTATTCGTTACTGAACGGCCCAGCACATCATGCCAGGAGCACGTGCACAGCAAAACCGTTCAGAATATGGTCCATATTCTGAAACCTCCTCTAAAGACACAGCAGCAATGACAAGCAGGCCACCAAGAGTTGCCACCTCTTAGATTTCACATACCTCCCAGTAACACGAACCTGAGGAGCAAGCATTTAGCACCTGGGCTTGTGGAAGAGACTCTAAAACCAAATTAAGCCAGGCCAACTCATCTGTGCTAAAATATATTAGCTCTACCTCTAAATATACCTACACATGCACACACACACACACACCATTCTGTCTCCCCTATGAAGACCTTATTGAAGCCGCCACCATCTGGCTTTTCCTTGAATTCCATATTTTATGCCTATCCAATGTACTAATTCATGTTAATAAGCTTCTATGTCTTTTCTCAAGTTAATTTGTCTATTCCCAATTTATTTCATCCCATTTAAAGCCCCAATCCTTCATAAAAGGAGGGAGGAATTCTCTTTGCCTTGCATATTGCATCAAAGCAGTTCCCCATAAGAGAGCATTTCACGGGCTGACCTCACTCTGTGAAATTCTCTTCGGCTCTATCTGGACTTAGGATCACAAATCACTCCTCTCTACATTTTTCAGATTTCCTTTCAGTGATTCAGTGATCTAGAGGGCAACTGGGATGATCCTTGGCTTCCTATGGGAGCCCAGATGCTCAGTTCTCTTGGGCAGTACCCAGTCACCTCTGGGGTCAAGTCTGTGAGCTGGCTTTTGCCTTTCAGAGACTGGCCGTCCTGTTGCCCACTCTTGATGTAGGTGTTGCTTTCATTGGTTAATTAATAAAGAAACTGCTTGGCCTGATAGGTCAGAACATAGGTGGGTGGAGTAGACAGAACAGAATTCTGGGAAGAAGGGAAGTGAGGCAATTGCCATGTCTCTCTTCTCTGGGTCAGAAGCGATGAAGCTCTGGCCCAAGATGGATGTACACTAGAATCTTCCCGGTAAGCCACCACCTCATGGTGCTACACAGATTATTAGATATGGGTGAAAGCAAGATATGAGAGTTAGCCAGTAAGAGGCTAGAGCTAATGGGCCAGGCAGTGTTTAAAAGAATACAATTTGTGTATTGTTATTTCAGGGCATAAGCTAGCCAGGCGGCCGGGAGCCTGGTGGCAGGAACGCAGCCCACTGTTCCTTCTACACACTCTGTTTGCTTTCACCCCTGTCAGGAGTTTTCCATTTGTCTATGGAACCCAGAATCCTCTAAAGCAAGTGACTGGCTCAGGGTCCAGTTCTATATTCTATTGTCTATCGCCACTCGGGTTGGACGTAGTTGAGGAAAAGGGAGCAGTGGGAGATAGATCAGGTGTATATCCCTTTAAAAGGCATTCATCTTGCACTGGAGACAGACTGTGGTGTATAGTCCTCTGTGCCCCACATTCAAATCTGCCACATCAACTGTCTCCTTTCTATTGACAGCTTGCTCCAAACCCCACACAAAGTAACCACTGAAGAACACGGTTCCAGAGACCATGGTAGCCAGCAGCATCCACCGGACTGAACTTGGAAGGCTTGCAGTCTCATGGCCATTGTGTAGAGAGCTTTTGTTTCTTTAGCATTTTCTACCTTCATTCTCAAAAGGTCACCCGCCCATACCTGCAGAGGTTGCAAAATGTCAAGCCATATCCTATCGGTATTAAAAATTAAGAAATTTCACATGTAAATAAATCCAAAGTTATTGCTTGTGTCAAAATGGGAGAGTTCCAGACATACCCTCTCTCCTGCTAATAATGAGCTGTTGTCTTGAGGCAGGCTGTAGCATACCCCCTCACCAGTGACCGAGGGGTTCATTCATTTTCCTGTGTGGCTGCCCCAGACTATTCTAGTGGGTTTTAGGATTCCTAACTGGTGCCCTGGAGTATACCTAAGATGTTATCAACCCGTTCTCCATCCTAATTCACAGATTTCATGTGCCCAGCTGCGCAGGTTTCTGTTCATGGAACATTATTCTTCAATACTCTCTCTGCCCCTGTGTTTTCCCTGGCCTGCTTTCGCAGGCAAACCTCCTCATTCTTTGTCTCTTTGTCAGGCCCCCACTTGACCTTGGCCAATCTTCTAGATATTCTTCCCTTACACCAGTAACACAGCCTGACATTCTGAGCTGCTGGATGCCTGCGGGAATCTGAGTGTTCTCACGTTCATCTTCCTATCTTCAACAAAGGGGCCATCCCACTAACAGGCCACGTATTGCCAGGACCCCAGAATCCTCTTTAAAAATTACTCAGGTGTTTCCCCTAATAATAAAGCCTCAGGCCTGAGACTTCTCTGTTCAGTGGGTACCAACTTTCCTGAGGTTCACAAAAGCTCTAAGCAGAAAACAAGATGAAATGGCTTGACCTTCAGGTGTAAGATCTCTCCTTTCTTTTCCAGCCTGTAGCTAGTTGGGATTATTTTTATCATTTTTCAAAGCAGCCACGTTTATTTCCTCTGCTCCAGTGAGCTGTGCAGATGCAAGGTCTAGAAGGGAATATTTAGTGGTCGCCATGGTTACCATTAGTCATATGAAGTTATAACTTGTGTGCTGATGGCTCTCTTCACAGCTGTAGAAAGAAAGCATGCGCCAAAAAGCAGGCTTGCTGGGGCTCCGAGCATCTTCCTTCTTGAAAGGCGCCCTGCCCCTCGGGTAATTTATCTTGATCTCAAGCTTAATTCACGCTTTCAAGATTTAGGCTAAGGAGGTTTTCCCAGAGCATAAAAACCAGTAGATGTAATTCAATCCCAACCCCTTATATCACAAATCAGAAAACTGAGATCAAGACCATAAAGGACTCGGAGATACAGTCGGTCAGCTAGAATCATCAAAAAAAAAGATATAATTAGAAAGAGTCAAGGTCAGGATTCCCTGTGTCCTTCCTAGTCCCCCATACTAAGAACTAGGAGAGAAAGTCATGGAAAGTCCTAGGACTGACAAGAATTATCCAGGGTCCACGTGAAGTGAGGAAATATGACCCCACACAGATGGACCGGACTCTTCGAAGTGGGGCTGGAGCCAAGAACCTCAAACAACTGCCAAAGCCATACTAGACTTGAGAGATCATGAGTTTTAGGATTGGTAATGTCCAGATGGTATAAACACTATTTCAACATGGGGTTCCTTGTTTGCGGGTGCTGGCCAGCTTTTTCAGAAGTGATGCCCCACCCATGCTGAACCTCTTGGCTCAATGTTCAACACAACCTCCCACATCCAGTAAGCACAGTACTGTGGCCTATATTCTATTGCTTTGTGATTCACAGAGGGCAGAAATAAAATCGCACAAAGACTATCTTAAACAAGAAGTACCCTGGAGCAAGAAGCATAGCTTGCTTTTGCGGTCTTAACACTTAGCTTGTAGAAGCGGTAGAATGGTGAACTTAAGGCCAGACTAAGCTATGTAGCTAGATCCAGGACAGCCCAGGCTACACAGTGAGATATATAACAACTAAATACAACTTGGGATCCCAGACTGGATGCTGGTTTAAGGAGAAAGAAAATCAATATGAAAACATTGCTAGCACAATTTATGAAATGCAAATACTATCTATATATTAAGTAGTATCGCTGTATCTATTTTAACTTTCGTGAATTTGATGACGATGCTAAGGGTCTAGAAGAGCTAAATGAGAGGCAGACATAAAAAATAAAACAAAATGTTAAAAACAGATGCATCTAAAGCAGGGGTTCTCAACCTTCCTAATGCTGTGACCCTTTAATACAGTTCCTCGTATTGTGGTGACCCCCAGCCATAAATTTATTTCATTGCTATTTCATGCTGTAATTTTGCTACTGTTATGAAGCACACTGTAAATACATAATATGCAGGATTTCTAATATGCGACCCCCAAAGGGGTCAGGACCCACACGTTGAGAACTGCTGATCTAGAAAGATGAATAGACGTGAATCTTTGTACTCTTAAATTTTGTAGAAATTTGGGATGGTTTCAAGGTAAAAAATAAATACTTAAATTCTTCCAGTTCAAGGGGTCTAATATGCAAATATGAGGTCAGGGCAGACGATACATGTTCAAATTAACAGTTCCAACGATCATTGAACTATAACTTCAAGTTCTAACCAAAGGAAAATATATAGAGATTTATTCTTTAAGACACCTTGAGTGAGTCCATTGATGGTGGGACACACCCTTTAATCCCAGCACCTGGGAGGCAGAAGCAGGGAGATCTCTGTCAGTTCCAGGCCAGCCTGGTCTACAGAGCGAGTTCTAGCTTGGCCAGGACAGCACAGAGAAATCCTGTCTCAAAAGACCAAAACAGGAGGAGGAGGAGGAGGAGGAAGAGGAGGAGGAGGAGGAGGAGGAGGAGGAGGAGGAGGAGGAGGAAGAGGAGGAGGAGGAGGAGGAGGAGGAGGAGGAGGAGGAGGAGGAGGAGGAGGAGGAGGAGGAGAAACACTGAATATTTAAAACTGTGCATAGCTTCATGGTGTCAATATTGTAGTAGACTTTCTAAATATCAGCAGACAGAATATCCTGAATGATCATCTTTCAACCTGATGCTGGGACAGTTAATCTCAATTGTCAACTTAATAAGATCCAGAATCACATTGGCGATGGTCACAGGCATGCCCAAGGGATGACATTTTGCTTAAGTTAACTAAGATGGGAAGACACTCCCATTGTGAGTGACACCATTCACTAGGCTGAGATCCTCGCCTGTATAAAAAGGATAAAGTGAGCTAAGCATAAGCATCCGTCATTCTCTGACCCTGACAGTGGATGTAATATGACCAGGTATGACAAGCTCTTGCCGCTGTGACTTCGCCATGGTGGTGACTCATAACCTCTATATGAACCAGAATGAATGCTCCTTTAGCTTGCTCTAGTCAGGCATTTTGTCACCGTAACAAGGGAAATAAAACAGATGTTGACATCTGTCACCATGTGATGGGAGGTATTTCATTTCTCTCACGTCTTTGAAAACAAACCCTTAGTTTCCTTGACAACTGTGATATTTATAGATGGTAGTGCAAGACATCTGAGCTTAAGTCATGAAAGACACTGAAAACTTTATTTTTTTTTAATTTTATTTTTTGGTTTTGAAGCCTGTCCTGGAACTAGCTCTTGTAGGCCAAGCTAGCCTCAAACTCACAAACATCCGCCTGCCTCTGCCTCCCGAGTGCTGCCATTAAAGGCATGTGCCACCACTGCCTGGCTAAAGACACTGAAAACTTTATCTTGTTTCCTGGGGTTTCTTGCTTTCTGGATGATGGGAGATGGCAACCACCACTCTAAAAAAAAAATGTGTACACACACATACACACGGAACAGAGAATTGATGGGACTGAGTAGAGCTTCACACAGACTCTAAAACCCCTCACCTACTTTCTGTGCTGGAGAGGGAGCGGCTGCAGATGTGTGCGGCCTTGCTAAATCAGCAGAGACCCTGGCTCACTCTACTCTCCAATCGTGTTTGGCTCAAGAAGCCTCCATCGCATGCCTCTATAATGCGAGGGATTAACAAGCTAGACATTACTCAGATTTTTAAAGGAAGCATTTGCTGGTGCCATCTGAAGCCACACTGGACACACCCTGTCATCCTGATGTGGCTACAGATGACGACGAACTGATGGGCCACACATCGCTTTGTGCATGTGTAGCAAATGCCACCGGTGCTGGGTCTTTGCAGGTGTTCCCAGGACTTCCTCCCTGTGTACCTGACTCACCCCTGGGTAGGCGGCCAGGATGCTGTACGTGACAACAGCTGTTCTCCATGGTGTTTCTGTCTCTTCTAGTGTCTAACTTCTTTCCGTTCTCTAACACCCAGTAGATCTGCATTCTTCAAATAGCACAGTAGAGGCCCAGTCAAGCCTTGTCCTTCCCTGGGTATAATTATCGCGTAGAATTATAATACTCATATAAATGTCCCTTGACCCGAAATTCTTTTCTCTCCCACCACTGAAGTTGTAAGCTCTTTGTTAAGACCCTCCTTGTGTCTTCAAACACTACCTTGGGCATCGTGTGTACCCTGTCCAGCCTTCAGTATGCCAAATCACATTACCAAACATTTTTCAAGTAATTCGTCTTGAAAAGACTAGAATCCTATTTTGAAAAATGTCTACTTCCTGTGCCCCGTGAGAGGAAGCAGAGCTGCGAGTGTTGTGTTTCAGAGGTAACCTCCTGCTCTCCTTGTTGACCTAAAGCTACCTCATTGCTTTGCAATAATAGCTGAACAGGGCACCAGTTTTTCAAAGGGACACAGGACTGACACCCTGAGACAAGAATACAGACGTGCCTCTGAGCACGTGGACTGGAATCGGGAAGAACAGCTCTGTGTCCTCGTCAAGTAACCTCCTTGGACATTTCATTTCCTTCAGTCCTCAGTTTTACAGTCTTTACAATGGGATCTTTATGTGCCTGCCTTAAAGGATTGTGGAAAGAGTGGAATAAAGCTTGTAATACATGAAACATGGGTCCCCAGGAAGAAAAACAACCCGCCATTCCTATCACATTACACAGCCGGTTAACGTCGAGGGACGGAGAAGGGGGGGTGTCTGTCCTTGTTCCCTCCCCTTTTCTTTCTGTCAGAGAGATTGTCCCTTTGCTTATTTTTAGAGCCACTGGCACAGCTGAAAAGGACCAGCTACATACAAACACAGAATGAAACTCAGTATCACTGAATCACTTCCTGCAAGTTCCTTACCCATTTTCTGTCTTCCTACTGGTTTCTCAACTAACCTCACTTTGAACTGACTGCTCCCTTTGCTCTTCTCTTGAGAACTTCTGGAGAAATACTCTTGTTTGTTCTAGCTGAGCACTCTCCACCAGCCCTCAGTTCGGCTGGTAAATTCAGCTAGATGAACTAAACTTTCTCAGACTTTGAAAGGGTCTCATTATTAGTGCCTCTGGGACACTCCAACATGGGGGATACTTAGCATGGTGCTCCATCACCAGTCTAACAAGGGCTATCGGCTGGGGACTCAATTAGCTGAAATAGTGAGAAAGTAAGAAAAAGATCATCCTAAAACCAAAAGCAGCATCCTCTCTCCTAAAAAATAAAAATAAAATAAAATAAGAGACAATCGTTGTTTGGAAATGTGTATCAGCAATATAACTTACAACGCATGGTCTAGAAGCAACCTGGGATGAGAAACTTGGCCAATGGGAGCAGACCAGTGTTCTTGTTATTTGAGGGGGGTCAAAGAAAAGGCAGGTGGGTCGTTGGGGAATAAAGCGAGGAATTTAGACCCTCTATTGAAAAAATATGGCTCTGAACTCACTCCCTACTTGATTGTTTGGAATCTTTCCCCAAATCACCTTTGAAATAATAGGGAGGTCAACTGGGGAGAGAGATACACAAAAGAGTTCAAGACAGAGCCAGGATCCATAACTCTCATCCTGTCCTGTGATGAGATCGTGTTCCAGGGCTCCATTCCAGAGCCCTCAGTCCCGACACTGAATATGTTCAGATAACTCCTTGGCTAGTAATCCACACCAAATCCCCATGCTCCAGTGCTTCGTCTCTGAAAAGCCCAGAAACAAGCCCCAGCCCAGGGCTCTCCCGCACTGATCCTCTTGGACGGAGCAAGCAAGACACTGCACAGCTGTTCCCCACTGGGCAGACCTCGGGGTGAGGTCATATTTGGAAACCGGAGACGAGCCAAGAGCAAAGATTAATGGGGTTCTGGGAAAGCAAGCTTAAACAATGTGCTCATGAACCTGGTGTGGTTATAAACCAATCGAAATCAGGAGAATATGTGGCTGCCTTTTGCTCTTATGTATTTGGCCACTCTATGAAAACAGCTGCAACTTGCTGCTTTCCTGACTGTCCCCAGCCGGTGCTGGCTTCCAAGCCGAAGTATCAGTTTAGATACTTCTTCCCCACCCCATCTGTATTTACTTTCTTTTGTTTTAGAGTTTATTACTACAGTTATCCCTTCCCGCTCCTTGTCTGAAATGCTCCCATATGCCCCTCCGTGTTCTTCAAATTCATGGCCTCTTTTCCTTACTGCTGGAGGAAGAGAGGGAGGAGGAGGCATCCAGGGACATCCAAGACTGAAGGAAGACATGGATTACGATGATGTTTAGAAATCTTCTAACTCGATTCATTCCCTGAACTTATTTAATAATGTCATATATCTGCATGACCCCTTTTGTAAGACAGTGACTCGGGGGAATTTTGCCAGAACAGCTTAGTCCCAGCAAGGAAGGGAAAGCTGAGTCTCTATGAACAACAGGCAACCTGGAGCCTTTGACACAAGAGGCTCAGCCTAAGCAACAGAGCCGACTATGAAAGCTAAGAGGTTAACATTCATGCTAAGGGCAATGTTAAAGGTTCATACCGGCTTTCTTCTGTTCAACAAAGTATATGTCTTCAGTTGCTACAACTCCCAAGATAGAATTTGATAAAACTATTGCCAATTTGGGGATGGAGCGATAGCTCAGTGGTTAAAAGTACTTATTGCTATTTCAGAGGGCCCAGGTTCAGTTCCCAGCACCCACATTAGCAAGGCCACAACTTCCTGTAACTTCTGTTCTAGAGGTTCCGACACCCCTTTCTGGTCTCTGCAGGATCCTGCATAAACATAGCGCACATAAATCCCCATAAACACACATAAAAATAATTAATAAAGAAAGCTTTTTAGGAGTCAGGCATGATGGCGCATGCCCTTTAATCCCAGCACTCAGGAGGCAAGACAGGTAAGTCTCTGTGAGTTCGAGGCCAGCCTGGTCTACAAAAAGAGAAACAGAACAGTCAGAATTACACAGAGAAACCCTGTCTCGAGAGAAAAAAAAAGGAGGGGGAGAGATGGAGATAAATATTTTTAGAAATGATTACCATTTTGAGTAAAGTGAAATTTTGTAAAAAAAAAAAATATATATTTTTTGATACAAGTGGAAATATAGTGGCTTTGCAAACTCTTTATATTTTCTGCCTCGTATATTTACTGAACAAAAATTATTTTGTAGCAGAAACTTGCTGTCTAAGAGAACGTACATCAAATCTCAAGGTCTACAGTACAAAAAGGTAAAAAAAAAAAATGTGCTTTTATCTCAACAGCCACTAATTTAAACTCAAGTTCAAAACGTGGCAGGGAAGAGCCTAGACGAGGCTCGTTCTCCAAGTCTAAGTCGTAAGGTCAAGATAGTCTAATCTGGAAAATCAAGCAAGGTGCATTCCCTTAAAGGCGGAGAGAGACTTAATCACCAATCTGTTAGGAGCCTTAACCCATTCATAGTCTTGCAAAGTACACAGTACATTACTGTAATGGTCTATGGGTAACTGTGATCATGAACTCCACATGCCTTGATCAGCTTCAGGAGCCTGCTTCTTCTTGGGCCTGAAATTTCTGCGTAAGTAGAAAATTGTAGGCACTGGATGGACAGTTGGGCGTACTGGGGTTGGCTGCTACTACGTAACAGCAGCAGGATTCTAGGGAGACCCTTCTGGGAGACCAAAACAAGCTGAATCAGGGCCATAGCTCCAACCAAATACTCTAGAGCAGCGGTTCTCAATCTGTGGGTCCAGACATCTTTGGGAGTCTGCACCAGACTTTTGGTAGTCAATACCCTGCATATCAGATATTTACATTATGCTTCATAACAGTAGCAAAATTACAGTTATGAAGTAGCAACCAAGTAAGTTTTTTTGGTTGGGGGGGCGGGTCACCACTTCATGACGAACTGTATTAAAGGGCCACGGCATTAGCATCGAGCAAGAGCTAGGGTGGTTCAGAGCAGAGGCAGGCTGAAGGTAGGAGCTGGACATGAACTGGGGGGTGGGGGGGGGGGAACACTCTTGATAGCTTCCTGCACCTGTCACAGTGAAAGCATGTCTCATTGGGATGAACTGTGGTCACAGCCCAGACCGGTTCTGAAACTGGTTTGAGCCGTAGTGGTCAGTAAACAGCAGTGAGTTGAGCTAGAAATATGGAATTAAAAAAAAAAAAGAGCAAATGTCTTGCTTTGCATTTTAAAAATGTGCCACAACACTTAGAGCCAGATATGTAAAACATGTTATTCGGTTAGCAGCCCCCCCACCCCCCCATACTAGACACCAGGCAAAGGAACCAACTTCATTATCCAGTCTGCAAGGGACACAATGGAAACCAGTAAGTAATTCTTCCCCTTCTTCCATGCCCCAAATTGCCACATGGGTTTCCAAAGTCAGCCCGGCTGGCTCTCCTCACCGCAGTACAGCCTCCAACTTGAATCTTTCTTATGTTAACCTTTTATTATTTAGCCGCATAATATCAGGAAAGTTAATAATAATAATAAAAAAAAACTTCTCGAAGCCCTGTGGATGCTTTTGGTTTTTGTTTGTTTTCTTTTCACTTGTAATAGAAATGGATAGAACTCTACCTCCTCCAAGGCCCCATCCAAAACTCAGGGGAGCCAGCTCAGACCTACATTGCTGCAAGGTGGTTAGACACAGGGGTACTTCAGCCTGGGAAAAAGTAGAATACTGGGAGAATGTGAAAAAAATAATAATCATCCCAAGTAACAGTGGGTTTTTTTTTTTTTATGCCTAGTGATTAGATGAATGAAGTTTGCACGTCCAGCAAAAAATTCTGCCCTGGTCTGCAATCAAATGTCCACCCAAGAGGAGATATGAAGTCACATGATTTATGAGTTACCAGACATAGCATTCCTCTGGTGATTTTATAGAGTGCCCTAGTGTTGTAATTAAGGGAGCCAGCGGGGTGCCTCCGCTCACTGCTATCTAAATGAATTCTGATGTGCTTAAAATCAGGGGACGTGCAGTGGTGTGAAATCTCTGACGTTCAGCGCTCCCCCTGGACAGCACAAACCAGGCGCAGTCTCCCTCGGCACAGCCTTGATTATCTCATTAGATCCTAATCGCTGGCTCTCTCTGAATAATCAGCCAACTGCTCTGAGTGTGTCTCCCCACTTTCTGGGAAAATTGCCTTACTTATGTGTATTTCTCGGTGTGCCCCTGAAAACTGAGCAAGACCACAGGGGTGCAGTTTGGCTCCAGGGGCTTGAAATGCACCCCCCGCCAAAAAAAATTACCTGATCTCAGCGGTCATCATAAGCCATGGAAGTAATTTTTATTTAATTTATAAATGATGCCAGAATCATCGCAAGTCTCACGTATCAAGGGACTTGGAGGTAACCCAGTGCTCAGCTAGTCTTCTGATATTTTATTAAATCATTCTTAACTGACAAAGCCTAACCCACAATATGTGCTTGTACTGTACAATCAACCCTAAATATCTTTCTCTCATTGTATTGCCCAACTCCTCCCATTCACCCCCCAAGTCGGAAGCAACTTCTGATTCACATTCTCTCCACATCTTAGTCATAGGATCCTGCTGGGTGATTTCAGAGTTCATGTGGGTGCCCCATAAAATGCCTTACCTTGCCTCCTCATGCCAAGAACCCCAGTTTTATTTCAATTCTGCCACCCATGTGCATAACCACACCCTGAAACTGGTCACTCCGTAGAACTGTCTCACTGATGGAAATCTAATCCCCACTATCCCACAGACAGACCACGAAACCCACCTAAGCTTCCGGTTCTCTCTGCTAATCCTCCAAACCTGTTTTTCAAGCTCGTGAAACTACTAATCCTCTGACCCACTGTTCTCTGCATCCGCGCGCGCTGACCCGTCAGGCTGCTTCTGGTTCTTCTTTAGCCTAAATGTTCTCTTCATTCTCTTATCAGTTAGATTCATCTTCTTGATCCATTGTTCTTCCTCCAAATGAATCTGTCAAAATCCTTGACTTGAATAATTCCTAACCTGGCTCTTCCCTCTGATGTCTCACTTGAGCAGGCAGGTCACGTAGGAGGAAAACTGCACAAGGCGAACTTACAAACCCATGACCTTCACCATAGATATTGCCTGGACGATTGCAGTGTAACCACGGGGTTCACAGCATTGCTCTCCATAAGTCCCGTTTCAAATCCTCAGCACACACACAGAACTCACCCATCCTCTAGAACACACATCACAGTAGAACCAACTAACTCTTGTCCTCATCAAACTGGAAGTTAGAGTAGGAATCCCTCACCTCTCCAGAATCCTTCTCCTGCCCCCATTCACCCGCCACATCTTCATTGCCCCTTTCCTTACCTCCTTCCTACCCAGTCTCTTAGCCACAGCCTTTTTCATATCTAAAACTAATTCTCTAGTCAACCCTAGGCTATTCCCTCCGTTTCTCATATTGCCCTATAATCTTTGGGCTCAAGAAAAGTATGGAAGAAATTGCAAAATATAAAATGAATAAAAAAGAAAACACTATGTCTACTGTGTGGTATTCTTGAAGCCTGACTTAGTAAAAAAAAATTGCACTGGTTTAAAATATTAGAAAAGGTCTCAATTCAGTGATGTTAATTACATTTTTAATAAATAAACTAGGTTTGCAAAGTATAAAGCAACCAAAATGGGAAAAAAGCAAATGATAAAGGCCAGAAAAGAAGTCAATAAAACAGAAAAATAAAAAAAGAAGTCATATCAAATATCAGCTCTTGGTAAGAACCATAAATAAAATATATCTAGCTTGACAGACCAATCAAAAGAGACAAGAGAGGGAGGAGATGTAGATGGCTAATTACAAGAACAAGAGAGGCTGACATAGATTTCTGAAAGAATGAAGATAACGTTATGAGAACTTTATAGCAATGGTCTTGCAAATGAGATAGCAAAATTCCTTGACAACACAAATTACCAAAGCCGATGTGAAGAAATGCTGTGGTCTGCCACACACCTACTACAGAAACTGAGTTTGAAGCTCACAACTGTACCACAGAGAAGGTTCCAAGCCCAAGTGGTTTGACTAGCAAAATCTTCCAAATATTTACGGAATAATGGTAATATTTCACATAGAAATAAAAATGAACTTTTCTGTATTAAACTTGATTTCTACACCCTTGATAAAAATTTCTTAATTTTCTGATATTTTTATGAGTTTCCTCCTGTATAAAAACTTGGGGAAATCCCAGAGGAGTGTCAAGGCACTGCCCAAGCCTTGGCCCCTCCCTGGAGGAGTACCAAGCAGCCTGCCAAAACCTTGACCATCCCCCGAGGAGGGAGGGGCAAGGCAGCCCACCCCTCCCCCAAGGATGAACAAGGTAGCCCTTGACCATTCCCCCAGTATATTTAAACTGCTCCCTCACCCCCGAAAGTCCCTTCGTGGTCTCTGCTCCCCCCACCCCCATATTCTTTAAAAAAAAAACTTGGGGGAAATACTGAATAGTCCCAATGCTCCCCAATTTGTTCTATGAGGCCAGAATTATCATGTACATACTTCACAAAATGCCTTACCAAATAAAGACACTGTGAAAATCAAAACTACATTCAAATATTCCCATAAACACAGATTCTAATGTTCTCACTAAAACTAAATCAATTGGCAAACATTAAAAATGCATCATAATCACGCAAAAAATATCCAAAGAAGTAAAAGGTTGGTTTGAAATCAATGCATAGTGAATCCGAGGTGTTTCTGCCAGCGCTCACCTATGCAGCTTTGGTGTGAACACACAAGCATTCTTTGTTCTGTGCATGCCACCCACCATGAACCCCACCTGGAACACCTTATTCAGATTAAAGACTGATATCAAGCTTCCTTCAGCGTGCTAGTCAGTCAACTTCCTATTGCAAGATGTAGGACACTCAACTATTTCTTCAGCATCATATCTACCTGGAGCCACCATGATGGCATCCCTGCCATGATGGACTGACCCTCTGAACTATAAGCAAGCCCCCTCAGTTAAATGTTTTCTTTCTAAGAGTTGGCGCAGTCATGGTATCTCCTCACAGCAACAGTAAATCCTAACTAGGACAGACATTTTGGGTGGATCTACTCGTGAAGGTCATTATTCCTTCCATTTACATTAAATGGAATTTATTTAGATTCCATTACAAATCAGTTTCTTGTGAGGTAGTTCACAGGTGATCATGGTACACTATTATCTATGGACACTATGGTTGATAAGTGGTATCAACAGGAAAACAGCTAAGCACTGGCCACCCTGGTAGATGGTGGAATAACTGGGCATGAGACCTGAGTGCTCCATCTTCAGTTTCCACACAAACTGAAGGGCACCTTTCACCATGGCCAGCATTTCACAGGAACCCACAAGTAGGTGACAAAGCAGAAACAGCTCTGGGCATTCATCCGAAGAGCTCACAGAATGGAGTCCAGTCCCTGCGGTGCTTGCTTTCCCAGCATAAGAATATGATCTGCGATCCAGGATGTAATCAAAGATATGTTCCCTTCCACTCCGATTCCCGCTGAGAATGAGGCGCTCACTGGCCTCAGAGAGAAGAGACCGAGTAGAAAAGGTCAGCTTTGATATCAGGAGAACACAAGAGCGCCTTGTGTGGGGCACCTCGGCCATTTAGTCATCTCATTATCCGGCAGCCCAGACATTTGAATCAACCCCATTGACGGGTGACAGCAAGCCATGCCCTCTGGGCTTGGCCTTCCCCAGGCCAAACCAAGCAGGCAGACTTCAGTCATTGCTCACAGTCAGGACCAGGGCAACAGGACTTAGGTCTATGGTTAAGCAAGGCTTAAGTCACAGAAACTTGGAGCTGTTGAGTTACGTGGGGACTCTTCCCTTCAAAGGCATTAAGGGAATAAGACAGAGCAATGAGAAACATGCCCATAAATGCTACTCAGTAGAACGCTGTCTCTAAAATTTAAAAAGTACATCTTTAGGTTTGGGGTGCTATTTTTCTTTTTTGAAACTTAAAATTCTGTGTTTCTAATTTGGATTCTTACTGATTTTTACTGGATTTTTACCTCTCCTTTGCCAGGCATAAAATGTATTTCATATTCACTTTCTGTTTTGTTTTTTGAGAGGGGGTCTTGCTATATGGCCCACACTGGCCTTGAAATAGCAATACTGATGTCTCAGCTTCCAGGATGCTGGGATTGCAGGTGTCTACCACCATTCCCGGACACAAAGGTATATATTCAAAGCACACTTCCTTATTGTTACTTATCCTACTCGTTCCTTATTTTCATTTACCATATGCTTTATCTACCGCTACGGACAATTTGTTCTCTTACATCAATGAGCTCAATAGCACACATTTTCTGTAAGCACACAACCGATCAATAGCCCATCACTCAATCTCCACAGAGGATTGACTTCCAGGACAGCCTCCCTCCCAACACGCCAACATTCACAAATGCTTAGGTCCGCTGTTTAAAATGGCAAGAAGGTGTACCATAATATAATAACATAATATAAGCTATATCTTTTACTAAATCACCCAATTACTTATAATATCTAATGTGACGTAAATGCTATGCAAACCATGGCTATCTTTTATTGCTCACAGAATAAAGATGAGAAAAATGTCTATACATGTTCGGAATAGAAGCAATCATTTTTAAGTATCTTTGAGCCATGGCTGGTTCGATGGACGTAGAGCCCATGGCTTTAAACACCCGATTGCATCACGATTTCCATGTTTTATGCAACCCACCATCCCTCTGCATTCTTCACTTTAAGCAGCAAAAGTATTTTACGAAAGAAGAAACATGAAAGACTGGCTAAGCTCCCCCAAACTCTTACCCCTTAATTTAGTTATTGCCATAATGAAAGTATAGAAAAGTCTGACGGCTTCCCCTACAACAGAACATGATAAACATGAACTGTGTGTAGACCCTTGAGATGATTCTCCTGCTGCAAAGATTCCCACGGACACAATAAATGGAACAGAGTGTTGGTAGGTAGTAAGAGAAAAGATTTCCTTAGAACAATTCATGAGACCCTGTTAGAGTTTTATTGCTGTAAAGAGACACCATGACCACAGCATCTCTTATAAAGGAAAACATTTCACTGGGAAGGCTTGCTTGCAGTTCAGAGGTTTGGTCCATAATCGTCATGGCAGGAAGCATGGTGGTACGCAGGCAGGCATAGTACTGGAGAGGTAGCTGAGAGTTCTACATCAGGATCCGCAGGCAGCAGGAAGAGACAGTGAGCCACTAGGCCTGGCTTGAGTGTCTGAAACCTCAAAGCCCTTTCCCCCTCCCGTCGCCCAGTGACATGCTTCCTCCACATGGCCACACCTATTCCAACAAGGCCAGATCTCCAATAATGCCACTCCCTATGAGTCTATGGGGGCCATTTTTATTCAGACCACCACACTGTCTCTTCTTTTTTTTAACTTTATTTATTTATTATGCATACAACATTCCTTCCATGTATGTTTGCATGCCAGAAGAGGGCGCCAGATCTCATTATAGATGACTATGAGCCACCATGTGGTTGCTGGGAATCAAACTCAGAACCTTTGGAAGAACAGTCTGTGCTCTTAACCTCTGAGCCATCTCTCCAGCCCCCACACTGTCACTTCTTAATATCCTTAAGCTATTCATTGAAATGATATCAGTTAGAGGTCTGAGTTTGCTGTGCCAAGCATTTTTCTAACAACTTATTATTCTAACAGCTATGGAAGAATGCTTTTATCATTTCCACTTCTGAACAGAAGGAACTGAAGTATATACTGGTGAAACAACTAGACTTCATATCTTTGTAAGTCATGGCAATGAACTTGAACCAAAGCCTGCTGAACTCCAGAGTTGAGGCTGGAGCAGCTAATAGCTATGCATATTTTGTCTCCATAAACATACCTATCTGATACATCTTGTCTGTACTTTCTTGCTCCTTCTGTACTTGTTAAAAATGAAAGAGTTTCTACTGTCACCAATCAAGGGACTCACAAGCTAATTTTTCGATGTGCAGAAAAAGAGCTAAATTCTAAGGAAAAGACCTAACTTGAGCTTTAAGTATTTCTTCTCTTTCTTTGGTTTTTCAAGACATGGTTTCTCTGTGTGACAGCACTAGCTGTCCTAGAACTCGCTCCATAGGCCAGGCTGGCCTCAGACTCACAGAGATGTGCCTGCCTCTGAGCTTTAAATATTTTAATCCAATAAAACAATAAAAATAATCTCTCCCCCCGCCTGTAAACAGTTTTACTGATCCCTATTTGTATTGTCTCTATACACTTCTTTGATTTAGTTTGGCATCTTTGGGGCACATTGTAAAATATCTTTAAACAAGCAAAGAAAGAGGCCTTCTTACATGTCATTAATAGTAAATAGATTTTAAAAAAATCACTAAGCTTCATTCGTGACAGCATCAAATGTCTCACGGGTGTGAAACAATGGACACTGGCTGCCATGGTTATTTTCATTGTCAACGGGACCCATTTGGAATCTCCTAGGAGACACGCCTCTGCATGTATCCTCAGGGATTTTCAGAGATGTTTAAGGAAGGATGATGTACCCTGACTATGGACTGGCTTTCGAGACTGAATATTGTAGCAGACTTTCTTGGACCACCAACCAGCTCCCAAGTCAAGACACGGTGACTTATCAATCATGATTGTTCGGCCTTAGTTTAGGCTGGTCCCACCAGCTCTTATAACTTAATTTAATCTGTTTCTCTTCGTCTATGTTTTGCCCCGGGGGCTTTTTCCATTTTTTTCATTCTGCGTGTCCTACTTTTCCTGCCTGGCTGCCTGGCCCTGGGGGAGGGGGACATCTACCTTTCTTCCTCCCTATCCCTCTACTACTTAACTATTGGCCATTCCGCTTTTTATTAGACCAATCAGATGCTTTAGGCAGGCAAAGCAACACATCCTTACATCATTAAGCTTCGAACACAGCATAAGCAACTGTAACACATCTTTACACAATTAAGGTAATACTCCACAACAGGGTATAAAAGGGAGAAGATCCCAGCATTCATCTCGTCTGCTTTCCAACTGCTGTCCCATGCTCCTACCACAGTGAACCTCTTAAACCCTGAACCAAAAGAAAACTCCTCTTTCTTTAAATCAGTGGTTCTCAACCTTCCTAGTGCTGCAACCCTTTAATACAGTACCTCATGCTGGGGTGACCCCCAACCCTGAAGTAATTTTCACTGCGGCTTCATAGCTATAATTCTGCTACTGTTATGAACCATCATGCAAATACCTACTAGGCAGGGTATGTGATAATGTGACCCCTGTGAAAAGGTCTTCCGACCCCAAGGGGTCATGACCCACAGGTTGAGAATCAAGGCCTTAAATTGTATGTATCGGGTCTTTTATTACAGTAACAAGAAACGAAATCAAGCACGCATGAGATAGCTCAGCGGGGAAAGGCGCTTGCTGCCAAGACGGACGATCTGAATTTGATCTCCAGGACCTGCATGATGGGGCGAAGTGACTCCCACGAGTTGTCATTTGACCGCCACACATTCTCCACGGGTCATATAACTAAAATAAGAAAGTAGAAGGTTGGCACTAAGAAGTAGGGCAGTTGCTGAGATAAACCCGACCGTGTGGGTCTTAGTGCTTTGTGACTGGTTTGTGGAAAGAATGTGAATCATATTACTTCAGATAGAGAAGCCCCAGGATACTGTAAACTGAGGTTAATGGTCCATTCTGGTGGGTGTCCGAAGACCAGAATTCTGACGGGAGAGTAGACAGTAAAGACTGCCTACTAGGTTTCAAAAGGAAATGGAACTTCTTTAGAAACTCGACTAGAGGCCATTCATGTTACATTTTGCCCAATATAAAATTAAAATAAAATAAAACCTTGCTACTTTCAATCTAAAAACCGGAGAGAGGCTGAGGCCAAAGGCCATGAACTAAATTGGCCGACATGGCTCACGCTCCACACCGTTCCTACCGACAGCCCTGCATTTTTCTCTTTCCAGAGGGGAAACACGTCACGAGCGGCACACCAGGGCTGTGTGGAGTTCCTAAAACCCTGCTGAGCCTGGCTCTCCATACCAGGCTTGGGAGAGAGCAGCTGTTATCAGAGAGGAAGTAAGATAAAAACACTGGGCTCAATTCATTTTAGGCCACAGAGTTATCTGAATCCTGTTCCCAGAAAAGCCCTCACAAAGCAACCCCTGCCTTTATTTTTCTCAGGAGTCTTGCTTGCCCGTTGTCATTTCAACCGTCCTAAGCGACACAAGATCACCCCAAGTCCCTGCAATGTCTCTACAGCATCGGCGCTTTCTCCTGTGTCTCTCATTTGCTGAGGGAGATGCAGGATGCCCAGCAACGGCATGGCGGGTATACAAGCATGATGGACAAGAAGCATCATTGCAGAGACCCGGGGTGGCCTGGAAACTGTTAGAAATGAACTGCCTGAGAAGATACTTCAGTGGTAGACCACCTGTCCAAGGTTGGAGCTTCTGACAGCATGCTGGACCCTCCTCATCAACCATCCATCAGGAAAACATCCTGCAGACTTGCCTACAGGCCAGTCTGATGGCAGCCTTATCTCAGTTGAAGCTCCCTCCTCCCAGAAGACTCTAGCTCATGTCAAGCTGACAGAAACCTAACCAGCAAGCCAGTAACCCGCAGCATGTTTCTTAGAATTGTACAGGGCTGCTGCAAGACTTGGTGGTTAGTGAGCCAGGCTTAAAGGACATCTGAAATTTGGGGACCTGACCCAACCCGAGCTACTCAATCAACCCTCTGTATTGCTTTTGCTGGTCTGTGATATGGGGTTTCCTCCCCTTCTTAATCCCGCCTTCTTCTTCCTCAAATGCTCACGTTCCTTTTCCTCTTTTTTGACTCAATGTAGCAGAGGGTAACCTTGAACTTCAGTTTCTCTTGCATTCATCCCTGAGTGTTAAGGGTCACAGGTGTGTGCTACCACACCTCATTTGTGTGGTTCAGGCCCTTTTACAGGGGAGGCAGGCAATCACTCTGCCTACTGAGCTCTGTGCCCCACATGCTGATTTAGGAAAAAGAAAGATCAAACTCTAAATGTGAATGCCTTTATATGGGAAAAGAGTAATTCAATGTTCCTTGCTTTAATAGGTGGGCATTGTGAGGGATTTAGCTCTCTGTAAAACACGTCGCATAGAACAGATAGAAGAAAAATGCCCTCAGCTGAGTACCCTGTGTATGCTACACACTGTGCAAATGCCAGCCATTGCATGGCGGGAGGGGTCCTCCTGTGGTGATCACACTTGCATAGAACTGTTTGTCAGGGGTCAGACTGGACACTGGTGCCATATCTTACTGATTTCAGGACTCATGATCTTTTTCCCAACTCCCTGCAACCTCCCTGGAGTAACCGCCATCAGTGCACAAAACGGGCTGGTAGCTTGCTCTCGTGGCTAAAAGTTTAGCAGTGCAAGGGAACTTGAAATACTATATGAATTATTATTTTGCATTTCCCACCGAGAGGGTATTAGACAAAGTCAGTCACTTTGCAGGACCTTTAAGGAGACCATAAATAGCTTCATGCTTCCCTGCCCAAGCCCCGGAGCAGCAGACACACAGACCTGAGCTTGTTCTAGCAGTCTCTAGACTAACCCATCTATAACTGACAGGCGTGGAGTTAGAGCCTGTGCCCTGGCTCCCTAGCCGTGGTGAGCTGGCAGTGTGTTTTGCCCTATCGTGCAGCTTTATCCTCCACTGACTGGCATTTTAGGATGATCACAGCCATTGCCCAAAGCGGACAACTTGCCTTGGGGCAGCCAGCAAAGACTGCATGTCTTAGATACCCTAATGAGAGTGTAGCAGTCCTGGTGAGACAGAAGATGTTTGAAAAAGAGATAAATGTGGTCCTCCCTCTGCTATCCCCTTTGCTTTGTTCTCCTGTTTCTCAAATGCAGGACAAAAAGGTCTGGCCTGAAAATCTAGACAATGAAGGTTGACTTTTATTTGCACCAATGGGAAAAACAAACAACTTGAAATCCCAGAATGGGTTACACAAATGCCTGAAAACCATCTAATGAGTCTGCCCAACTTGAGAATGGCTCCTTTCCTCAGAGGTCAAAGGCAAATTGCTTAAGGGTCACCCAGGAATTCAGACAAACTGTTTCCCTGACCACACCTCTGAGCTGTGTGAATGAACCTTTTCTGAGCTGGACTACTTTCCTCTCTTCAGCCGCTGCGTTGAGGGCTTGAGATCAGGATGAGATGAGTCTCCTACATTGTAGCAATACCTGCTGGGTGATATATGTGTGCTCATTACACACCTGCTATTAGCCAGGCACCTAGAAGACAGCCTCTCCGCAAGCTTTCCTTCTTTTCCTGAAGAAGTGTCATAAAGTGTGTACAACACACACACAGTCTATGATGCTGATGAGAACTATGAGGAAAAGGAATGGCCTCGGAAGACGGGAAACGCCTCAGAGCTGAGCGTTGGGAGGTGGCAGCATAGAAGCTCCGGTGAGGTCACTCGTGTAGGAGATGCACAGCGGCCCTGAAGTGGCTGTGGGGGAGAGACAGGAATGAGGAAGAATTCCAGAGGCAAAGCCGAAAGAGCCAGGAACTGGGTATTTGAAGTCGTGTGAGCGATGTAAAGGAGACGGGATTTTATTCTTGGTCAAATGCAATGCCATTCAAGGACAGGGCTAGAAAATGGCTTGGTGCAATCTTCATGGCGTCATTCCCAAGTCTATGAAAAGACACTCTCTACAGAGAGCAAAAGAGAATCAAGGAGGCTAAGGGCCAGCACAAGAGGTTGGACGGTGGGGGGGCAGAACTGCCCCACTCTGGGCCATGTTCAATTGGAGGTCTCTGTGAGACGTCTAGGAGGAAATGTTAATGACGTGATTGAACATGTGAGTCTGCCTGAAAGACAAGCGTTGAATTAAAAGTACAGATTTGAGCATCACTGGGACTTTGTGAAGTCAGTGAAGGAGCCATCAGAGGACGGAAAGAGGACTCTCGAAAAATCCACTGCCCAGAGTCACATAGAGGGAAGCCTGCACAAGAGACAAATGGGAGGCCCTTGTGGTATAGTATGACAAAGAAGACGCCTAGACAGGAGTGCCACAAGAGGAAAACTGACCGACTGTGTCAAACTCTGCTCAAGAAGAGAGAAATCAGATCGCAGTTGGTCAGACCATAGTCTCGGTACCCCAATTCTCCACTGCAGTAGACTGGGGACACAGATAACCTGACTCATCTAAGGCCTTTATGATTTTGCTGACACAGCCGTCTGTGTCACTGTCTCTTGAACATCCTCGAGGATGTCATTCTGCCGTCCTCAATTCCCCTATGGATTTTACCAGAAGAGAGAAAGTCAATAAAAGGAAATGAGTCAATACATGGATTTCTCCCCGGGTCCTCTAACAACGCAGGGACAGCTTTGCTGAGTGCCCTGGGGGTGCCAGGCTAAGGCCAAGTGTTTACAGTGCCATCTCCAGTTTCACTCTGAATGGCCTCACTCAACAGAAGGGAGCCTGGCAGATCCGGTTTGACAGCCTCTCTCCCACTCCGCTCTAATCTGCCTGAGATCAGATCTGCTGTCACCCCATTCTTCGGGATGAATCAGCTTCTCTCGTGGAGGGAAAGGAGAATCACTCTATGAAGCCAACGTTAACTGAGCTGGTCGTCTATTCACAAGAAGCTCGCAGTCTGTAAAACACCGCTGTGTGTCTCACATCTCGGAGGAAAGGAGAAAACTTGTCTTCGTCCATTGAGGTTTCTATAACAGAATCCAGGAACTGGGAAGTTCACAAGTGACAGCAATTCCTTTCCCACAGTTCTTAAAGTCCCAGATGAAGGTGCCGGAGGGTGGCCGTCTCACGAAGGAACACTTCCTGGTTCATAGCTGGCACTTTCTTACTGGGTCTTTATATGACATGGCTACAAGTGCACACCTTTGGGTCTTTTTCGGAAGGGCTGTACCCCCACACATTAAGGTAGAGTGTTCTCCGAAACCACCTTGCCCAAAGTCCCATCGTCCAAAGCTATGACATTGGTGATTTCTCTTCGGCATAAGAATTTGAGAGAACACAAACCTTCAAACCACAGTGGCATGCTTACACTGGTACAGGCATTCGTATAAACGCGCCATAAACTCATTCACTTTTGTCTTCTGGTTCAGTGACAATGGGAAACGGTGGCTCTCAAATCGGGAAGAGGGCAATTGCACTTCCCAGACAACAGCTGCCATGTTATCTGACATCCGTGGTGAATGCGGCAGCCAGGGCGCCACCAGACAAACGAGCACACGCAATGGACAGGACATCTCCCCACAGAAAACTTTAGTGACCCAAATGTCAAGAAAGGTAGGATCCAGAAACCCTGAGGTCATGATGGAAGGACAGGATAAGAATCTGCTTATTCTACAACCCTGTGGGTGGCACAGCCACTTTCTTGGCCTGGCCTGGCCTGGCCCATGGATCTGATGAACCTATACTGCAGTTTCTGAATGCTGTGAACGGTGCATAGGTGGTGATATGCGTCCCTCATCTGCAGAGCTGCCCCATGCTGAGGCTACAGGATTTTCTAAATTTATAATGTCATCTAATAAACACTGGTCCTTGCCGAACTTTGTCAGACCTCATTAAGTGGAGGCCTCTGCCTCACCCATGGACCCAATTCTCTTCTCTAATTCACATGGTCTCCAGCTCCGGCCCGCTTGCCCCTGGGCTGCAAGCAAGCTTTGGTTACACTGACTACGGGTCTATAGATCTCACTGCTAATTAAATCCAATCTGCCCTCCCTACAGGCCCTGAAGGAGTCTTCGCTCCTCCTCATGCCAGGCACAGGAGGGGACAAGCGATTAGGGCCAGATGGTTGAAAGGGGGATCAAAGTAACATGATCAACAAATGTACAAAGAAGCTGGCAACATCATATGGGAATCATAAAACCCCTTCTTCCCTGGACCCAACAATGGCAGCATTTGAATATCCTCACAAGCTTTCTTTTATTAAAAAAAAAAAAAAAAACTTCTTGAGACTCAAATCCCAGTTGAAAATTTAGCTGGTAAAGGGCCTCTACAGAAACTTCAAGGTCGACTAGATCTCTAGTCTTTGTTTTACTGCATGATCAAAAGTTTTTATCCTGTGCTTGGCAGAGAGGGGTCCATCTAAACAATATTTATAATATATTCTTAAACTAAACCTGAGCCTAGAGGAGAAAAAAATGTAACTCGGTGTCCACAGGAAAACACTGGAAAGCCGCAGGGTGGAGAAGGTTACCACAATCAGAGAAATGGCTTGGGTTTCAATTTAATTCCTATTTGCTCAAATGCCAAAGTCATTTTTCCATGAGGAGAATGAGGTCATTCTTCACAGAAAGGGATCAGTGTCTCAAAACTCATATGACCAGGAAACACAAGGCCCACATAATAAGAGGTTTCAGAAACGGGAACTAAATAAAGGAACTTAAGATGATAAATCTGTTCATGTGGTTTAAGCCCCAGAGATGTGAACCGTCCACAGGGATTCTCCCACAAGAGAACGTCTCCTTGGGCCCAAGTTTGCTTTGTTGCTCCCCAGCAGTGGGCTTTTCCAAACCCACATCATGGGCATTCCAAGAGGCTGGTTTCCCAGCACTTGCCCCAGAAGAGACAGCTCCCTATAGGAGTAGTGGGACCCTGCCATAGATTAGGGTGGTATCTGGAGGTATCACAAATACAGGCGCCCTGACAAAGTATGCCAGAAAAAGAGAGAGACGTTTCCCTACATTAACCGTCTACACCTGGAGTTTCATGTCCATCTCTGAATCTCCAGTTCACATAAAGAGACAGCGTCGCATGAGGCTATGAAGGTTCAAACTCCACCTTTGCCTTGTCCCAGCTGTTGACTTCAGGAAAGTGACCGTGATTCTATGCCTTCTGTTCCCATGTTTGGAAGGGTGGATAATAATACCAGCACCTAAGAGTTCTGTGATCATTCAGAGAGAAGATGATAAGGTTGGCATAGAACTCAATGCTCGGTATGTTCACGAACACTCATCACCTTCATACCAAGTTTTCTGGCCCACAATTTGGATATAAACAACTCTAAAACCACAACAATAATAAAACAAAAATGGCAAAATGATTCAATCAGGATCCATATTGGGAATAAGCGTTCAAAAGTTTTTTGTGACCTCTCTCTAGTTTTACACTCGATAACCAACAGAATGAGGCTGGTATCCAGGTTACCTGGTCCCTAGCACAGTGCTCTTCATAAGAGCAAAAGGGAGAAGGAATTATTTTTCAAAAGAATATGTATTACTACTCCAGACAGGAAATGTGGGTCCTCCCATTGCAGCAGAGACGTGTCTTTTACACTCCGTTGAGGGCATTCATTCAAGGCCGACCAGGCCTTAGTTACAGGGCCAACAGCTGGTCCAGCTGAGACTTGTCACAGTCATCCTGAGCCTCTAAACAAGCCATTATCTGGCAGCAGCAGATTGGGACCATCTGTCACCACAGGCCGCATATGGCCCCAATAGACTGTAAAAATAAGGTTGTCACAAGAGGTCATTAACTATGCACCATTTTTCTGTGGTGAGCGCCAACCAGAAACAATGATTCTCCCATTTTATCTCCAACCCTCTCTCCAGCGCTTGGAAAAACTGAGGCTGAAGGAAGCCCAGGCTCTCTTGCCACAGCAGCTGCTACATACCAGGAGGGGCAAACTCATTTCCTTTGGATGAACTTTAATTCCCTTAAAAATGTTTTACATTCTCCTAAGGAATTCCAGGAGTGAAGGGTTTATAAACTGTGCCTCATGCAACATGGCTGGGGAGATGACTCAGTTGGTAAACAGGGGCAGAGATGGGATCCCCAAACTCACATACCAGACTGCCACTGCAACATATGCCCATAACCCCAGCCCTGACTGGGGAGGTGAAAACCCTGGGCTTTGCCGGCCAGCCCATCTAGTCAAATCAGTGAAATCCAGAGAGAGACTGGACTGGCTGGTTTTGTGTGTCAGCTTCACACAAACTAGAGTCATCAGAGAGGAGGAAATGCCTCCATGAGAGCCAGCTGTAATGCATTTTCTCAATTAGTGATCAATGGGGGAGGGCCCGAACCATGGTGGGTGGGGTCTGGTGGTCCTGGATTCTATAAGAAAGCTGGTTGAAAATAATCCAATAAAAAAAAATGGAGTACAGACCTAAACAGAGAACTCTTAACAGAGGAATCTAAAATGGCTGAAAGACACGGTCAACAAGACAAAACAACAGCCTACAGAATGGGAAAAGATCTTCACTAACCCCACATCACACAGAGATCTGCTCTCCAAAATATACAAAGAATTCAAGAACAAATAATCCAATTAAAAAAAATAGAGTACAGACCTAAACAGAGAACTCTCAACAAAGGAATCTAAAAGGACAGAAAGACACTTAAGGAAATGCTCAACATCCTTAGTCATCAGAGAAATGCAAATCAAAATAACTCTGAGATTTCATCTTACACCTGTAAGATTGGCTAAGATCAAAAACACTGATGACAACTTATGCTGGAGAGGTTGTGGGGAAAAGGTAACACTTCTGCATTGCTGGTGGGAATGCAAGCTGGTACAATCTTTTTGGATGTCAGTATGGCGATTTCTCAGAAAATTAGGAAACAATCTTCCTCAAGACCCAGTAATACCACTTTTAGGTATTTATCCAAAGGATGCTCAATCATGTCACAAGGACATGTGCAAAACTATGTTCATAACAGCATTGTTTGTCATAGCCAGAACCTGGAAACAACCTAAATGCTTCTTGACCAAAGAATGGTTAAGGAAAATGTGGTACATTTACACAATGGAGTACTACACAGCAGAAAAAAATGATGACATCTTGAATTTTGCAGGAAAATAGATGGAGCTAGAAAACGTTATTTTGAGTGAGGTAACCCAGACCCAGAAAGACAATTATCACATATACTCACTCGTAAGTGGCTTTTAAACATAAAGCAAAGAAAACCAGTTCACAAATCACAATCCCAGAGAACCTAGACAATAATGAGGATCTTAAGAGAGACATACATAGATCTAATCTACATGGGAAGTAGAAAAAGACAAGATCTTCTGAATAAATTGGGAGTGTGGGGACTATGGGAGAGGGTTGAGGGAGAGAGAAAAGGCAGGGAGGGGAGCAGAGAAAAATGTAGAGCTCAATAAAAATCAATATAATTTTAAAAAACAAAGAAAGAAAGCTGGTTAAGCAAGCAAGAGGAAGCAAGCCAGTAAGCAGCACCCCTCCATGGCCTCTGTATCAGCTCCTGACTCAGGGTTCCATCCCTGCTTGAATTCCTGTTCTGACTTCCTCCAATGATGAATGATGACCTCAAAGTGTAAGCCAGATACAACGTTTCCTCCCCACCTTACTTTTAGTCAACGGTGTTTTCTTCACAACAATAGAAACCCTAGCGAAGACATAGACCCCGTCTCAAAAGACAAGGTAAAAAATGAACGAGAAAAATGCTTAATACTAACCTCAGGCCTCCCTTTGATTATACATACAGGTATACCACACAAAATAAAAATTTTACATATGCTTATGGAAGCTGGCAAGATGGCTCAGTGGTTAAGAGCACTAACTGCTCTTGCAGAGGTGGACCTAGGTTCAATTCCCGACACCCACATGTTGACTTACAACCATTGTAACCCCTGTTCCCTCCTCCTTCTGGCCTCTGAGGGCACCAGGCATGCATGTGGTATACATTTATATGCCGGCAAAACACTAGTACACATAAAATAAAATTTAAGAAAATCAAAAAATATTTTAGTATACTTGAAAGAAGAAAGCTAGAATGAATGAAGTCAAGAAGAGGGCACCGAGGTTGATTCCATATCTTGGTTTGCATTGTCCTGCAGAAGGCACGGGGGTGCAAACGCCTTCGGCACACTGGTTTATTTCCTTTGGATATGTACCCATGACTGGAATGACTCAAAGGTGGAGACAGGGTGGTGCACCCCTTTAATCCCAACCCTTGGGAGGCAGAGGCAGGCAGACCTTTGTGAGTTCAAGTTTAGCCTGGTCTACATAACGAGTTCCAGGACAGGACAGTCAGAATTACACAGGGAGAAGATGTCTAAAAGAAAGGAAAAGGAAACCTTCATGAAGTTTTACAGGAGCTTGACATTCCATTCAACATGCCAATACACACACACACAAACACACACACATACACACACACACTGAAGTACTATTTAGCCATTAATAAGGGAAAGTCTGGGGCTTGAGAGATGGCTCAGTGGTTAAGAGCATTGCCTGCTCTTCCAAAGGTCCTGAGTTCAATTCCCGGCAACCACATGGTGGCTCACAACCATCTGTAAAGAGGTCTGGTGCCCTCTTTTGGCCTGCAGACATGCATGCACACAGACAGAATATTGCATACTAAATAAATAAATAAATATTTAAAAAGGGAAAGTCTGCCATCTGAGACCACATGAAGGAGCCTGGAGGAAAACGTAACACTGAAATATGCCAAACACATAAAGATAAATAGGCCAATAGTTCATGTCACTCTTGCATACAAATCTAAAAATACTATACTCACAGAAGTAGAGAGTAAATTTGTGGTTATCAGAGACTGGATTAGGGGAAATACTGACCAAAGACTAGGAAGAATAGATCCAAGAGATCCAACATAGCAACTACAGTTAGTCAGTGTTTGATATTCCTGGAAATCAGTGGGTCAATTTTAAGTGTCCCCCACTCCCCAACACACATGCACAAATATACCCACACATAAGTACACATACACTCACACACACAAATACACTCACATACACACATGCACACATACACACATACAAGCACACAAGCATACGCACACATGAAAACAAGTATGATAATTATCTCAAGGCAATTCACAGCATACATAAATTTCAAGATAGGAAATAAATACAATGAGATTTTTTATTTTCCAACATTAAACATTAATTAAAAAATATAAAACATAATTTAAATCAATTAATTTAAAAATAATTAATTTTTAAAATATTGTACTTGTTTTCGGTGAACAAAAATACCAACTAAAACAATAATACAATTGATTAAGCACTTGAAGATATGCCCAAGGAAATGGTTGTGCTTTTAAGCCATGGCTGCGTAATCTGTGATAATCAGTTACTCCGATAAAAAGATAAAGGATGTGCCTTGTCATTTTGATTATGTGCCACATGACAGCTGCTTCATCTAGGTAGAACACAGCAGAAGTGAGGATATGGGGCTTGGGACACTAACTCAGGAAAGGCCATGTAACCTATGCCTTCCTGCTAGGTCCACGTGCTCTTCAATCCCAGCAGGAATTCACCCGGAAGAAGCCCAAGCTACCTGTGAAGGTCAGACGTGGGTACTGCAGTGGGCAGTCTTCTCTGAATTTGGCCTTCAGGACATCCCCGCCAGGGTACTCTAGATAGTCCCATGTCCTGCCATTGTAGCCCCCGCCCCTTGTTCCTCCCCACCCCATAAGGCCCCAGATGCCATGAGACAAATCCATCACAGTCAGCCCCCACCTCTGGCAATGCAATAAGATGGGGCTCCCGTTTTACATTCCGAATTACTGAGCCGGTGAAAGGCTTCCTGCCTCTCTCCGGATGCTCTGAAAAGAGACTGAACCCTCCTGTCTACACTATCTTATTTAACCATCAAAATCCTTCGGAGATTGTTCCGGCCTCTGAGGTCGGGAAAGTGGGGCTCTGGGAAGTTTAAAGACACACAGGGACATTTGTTGATGGCATATTTGACTCCATAGGTGTTTGTCCCTATTCCGTGTTCAGACTCAGGCACATGTCAGGTCCTGGAAACCGCAGAACCTCTGTAAATAAAAAGCAGCTTTTACAGGTGATAGCATCACTGTTTGAGCGCTCCTTGTGCCCAGTCTTCAAACAGTGAGCTTAATTAATAAATCCACATCTGGTTCCTTCTCCAACCGCACACCCTTCCTGCTTCACCCTCCTGTTCCCAGACCACGGGTCGGTTTTAAAATCCACGTCTCCAGCAGTTTTTAATCTCCCGCTTAAACTCTTCTCCACCCACGCCATAGTGACTTGCAAGCCTGATCCAAGGCTGATGCCAAGGTTGCCCGTAGGAAAATCAACTCAGATGAGCTTTGGAAACACGGATGCCTGGGCTAGGGGGGAATGGCTTAGTCAGTACTGAACTTGCTCCACAAGCCTAAGATCCCATGTCTGGTCCCCAGCGCTCACATAAAAACCGTATGGTGGGGGACAAGGGAGGTTGGGGCCCAGCATATCCCCGGGGCTTACAGGCCAGCCACCCTAAGTGTGCCTCGAATCCCAGTGAGAAACTGGCTCAGAACACAAGAGTAGATGGCTGCCGAGGAACAACACCCAAGGTTGCCCTCTGGCTCCGCACCCACACCCGAATATACACTGGCCTGTAGACACAACAAAGATTTCCCAGCTTCTCTCCCAGGGATTCTGCCTCGGCAAGCAAGCTACTGGTGGCTCCTGATGTAGTCAGCAAAGAAAGTATTTGCACGGCATATAAAGCCCAGTATATACTGGCTCCTACCAACCCCTCCCATCTCACCTTTTGCATTCCCTTGCCTTATACTTCACTCAGAAAACACCTCCCCCCCAACACACACTCCACCCCTGTCTCTGTATATGTTGTCCCTTGCGGCTGGACTCAGAAAACACCCCCCCCCCAACACACACTCCACCCCTGTCTCTGTATATGTTGTCCCTTGCGGCTGGAAGGCCACTTCCCTGCTAATCATTCTGGCTAGAGCATGACAGTTTTCATAAGCTTTGCCCAGTCCCCTCTTACAAATGGCGGCTGGCCTGTCCCTGGGCTCTTACTGCGCGCGCACCGCCCCCCTCCCACCTGTCTCCTAGCTGAGAACTAAAGCCAGGGAGCCAGGCTTACTCTCTTCCGCATCCCCAGCGTGAACACAGGGCCCCATTTATCAAAGATATCCAGCCAATGTTTGCTGAATGAATACCCCAATGTGTTTCCTCTCAGCCTTAGCCGCCAAGAAACGCGGAGCCAAATTCAGCTACCAAGTCGAGTGATTAGCTCATCCCAGGCGCCCGGTGGCATCTGCTCCCTCCTCCTTTAGAGACGGTCTCTCTTCTTGTCTTAGCAATAATCGACCTACTTCACATGAGATTTGATGTCGCATGCTCTCTCAAATCCTTTGGAACAAAGGTGGGTATAAGTTCCAAATAAACCAAGAACTACATTAGTTCCCCAAGAGACTTCTGTTAGTCGATGGTATATATACACACACACACACATATAAGAACAGGTGATTTTGTAACAACAACAAAAAATAATAATAAATTGATCCGGTCATCAATAAAAATTATTTTTAAAAAAATACCTGTGATAGGATAGCATATAGAGCAAAGGGAAATATCACTGAGCCACAGGCTGCACCTTCCAAGCCACTGGTCAATTCTTCACTCTCATCAAATGAGGAAATAATAAACCCTTCAATAAATAATAAGCACCCCCTTCACACAAGATACCTTGGGTAACATTGCTGGCAAAGATATCCTTAGATCGGAAGAGTCGGAGTTTACTGTGTAAAGGGTCGATGAGCTTGGCTATCTTTACACTCTTGCAAGTGTAGTAGCGAAACTGTAGGAATGAGGACTTTTTCCCTGCTCTAGTTAGACGTTTCATAGACGCCATACTATCTGACCTACACCTTAAACGAGAGAGATTTAGACGCCAAATAGCCAGACACAGACAGTCTCACCAAGACAAATAAATAATAAATAAATAACAAAGGCTGGGGAGATGGCTCTGCTGTTGACTCTGGCAACCTTAGTTCAGTCCTGGGAGCAAACGGTGGAAGGAGAGAACCAACTCCAGCAGGTGGTCCCCCGACCTCCACGTGGGCACTGCCATGCGTGCCGGCCCGACATAAATACATTTAAACAAACAAACGTGTTGTGTTCAAAACTGGAAAGGTAAACCGCGGCTTGGCTGGTGTTATCTCTCATTCTAACCTTTGCCCAGTGCCAACCGTCATATCACGTGACCTTTTCCAAATAGTCCTCCTGAAGGCACAAATAAGGACATGTTCAAGGTCACACAGAGGATATCCATGGTGAAGCTGATGCTAACTGAAGTACTCCAAGCCTTGGTGCTTAAGCGCAAAGCTGTCACGGAGACCATTTTGAGACAGGGTTTCACTAGGAAGTCCAAAATTGGCTCCAGTGTGGATCTTTTTGCCTTAGCCTCCTGTAATCAAGTGATCAGATTACAGATGTGAGTCACCACACCCAGGAGATGTTGTTCAAGAAACAAGGGACCTTGGAGAAGGAGACAAGAAAGCTTAGATGGGGCTGAATAGTCAAGGACCCCAAAACCAGGATAGGGACTCCAACCTTGGTCCTGTCAGCCTTGAAAAGTAAATGAAGACGATTTCTTCTTCTTCTTTCTTCTTCTTCTTCTTCTTCTTCTTCTTCTTCTTCTTCTTCTTCTTCTTCTTCTTCTTCTTCTTCTTCTTCTTCTTCTTTTCTCCTTCTTCTTCTTCTTCTTCTTCTTCTTCTTCTTCTTCTTCTTCTTCTTCTTCTTCTTTTCTCCTTCTTCTTCTTCTTCTTCTTCTTCTTCTTCTTCTTCTTCTTCTTCTTCTTCTTCTTCTTCTTCTTCTCCTTCTCCTCCTCCTCCTCCTCCTCCTCCTCCTCCTCCTCCTCCTCCTCCTCCCCTTCTTCTCCTCCTTCTACTTCTTCTTCTTCCTCTTCTTAAATTTATTTAATTTTATTTTATTTACATTGGTTTACATTGGTGTGAAGGTATCAGATCCCCTGGAACTGAAGTTACAGACAGTTGTGAGCTACCATGTGGGTGCTGGGAATTGAACCCAGGTCCTCTGAAAGAGCAACAAGTGCTCTTAACCACTGAGCCATCTCACTGCTCCTGAAGA
Organism: Microtus pennsylvanicus; assembly: GCF_037038515.1. Lineage (NCBI taxonomy): Eukaryota > Metazoa > Chordata > Mammalia > Rodentia > Cricetidae > Microtus > Microtus pennsylvanicus. The sequence goes on from NC_134598.1 coordinate 16,639,600, forward strand.
CTTCTTAATTGAAAGAAATGACAGACTTTTTTGACAGTCAGTCTTTAAGTGCTTACTAAATGAATCGGTGAATCAAAAAATGCATATTTACAATAGATTAATTGAGCAGCAAGCAGCACATAAAACAGACTGGAAGAGAGCTACATTGAAAGAAATAAACTAAAAGATCATGGGGTATAAAGAAGCAATGAGAGCTGGGAGGATCTGGCGAGATGGCTCACGGGTTAAGTACACTGGCTGGTCTTTCAGAGCAGCAGGATTCGGTTCCCAGCACCCACATGGAAACTGACAAATGAAGGGAGCCAAGGTGACAGGTGACGAAGTGAAGGAACAGGAAGGAGTTGCAAACTCACATGGAAGGGGGCCAGAAGGAACATACAGGAATTAATCAGGCATTGGTCTAAGAACATTTAGCCCTATGAGCCCAAACTTCCCACCCGACCTTTGACAAAAATAAAGCCTTTCCGGAAATAAGACCCCAAGGCAATGATAAATGGCAGCTGACACTTTGTCCCAGAGTCAGACAGTAGGGAGAGATGGGCTGAACTGGAGAAAGCACGACCTTTCTCAAGACAGAAGGTCAGACACCACCGTCATGTGAGAATACAGGCCTAATGGCCCTGGTTCTCCAGTGCATAGAATGGAAATTTTAGGGATATATCCAAATCCCTTAATTGAAAACATTTATCTATCAGATTTACTCCTATTTTATTTGGGAGTATTTTGTCTGCATGTGTGTATTTGTATCATCACATGCATGCTTTGTGTCTGTGGAGGTCAGAAGAAGGCACTGGATACACAGGAAGTGGGGTTATGGATGGTTGTGAACCACCATGTGGGTACTGGAAATTGAACCCATGCCTTCTTCTAAAACAAGTGTTCTTAGTCATTGAGTCATCTCTTTAGCTCCCAATTTCCCTAGTCTTTTGTGTTAGAGGTAGAAAACAAATTACAAACTAACATACTATGTTTGTAGAAACAGTTGGGCTGTGTCCTGTCAGCCTGTGAACTCCCAAATCTATATGTCTTCATCAAGTCTGCCAGGAAAAGAATTAGAGAAACAGAAAAGTGATTTAACAGGCAGTAGAACTGAGAGATGGGCTCTGGGGTTAGCTCAAAGATGGGTCATGAAGATCAGACTCCTTTTTCATTGTTTTTCTTTTGTATTTAGTCAATAGGAAGAGACTACTTATCAACAAGAAGAGGCATGAAGTTGCAAAAGAAGGGATAAAAAATAATAAAGGGAGGCTGGTGAAAAGCACTTGCCATATAAGCCTGATAACTTGACTTTGATCCCAGCAATCTCCAGTGGGAGAGAAACCCCAAAAGCTGTCTTCTGACCTCCACACATGCACGTGCCTACATTCACACATCATACACATGCAAACACATTAATGAATTAAAACTAACAATGTGTGTTTAGTATACTTTTAGAAATTCTGATCAAGGAGAGAAAAATCTTATTAAGTACAATTTACAATTAACTAAGCCACAAGAAATGAGCATTGCATAAAGCATTCTCTGTTCCCTTCTATTGTGAAGAAGCAGTTCCTATGGGAGATTGACAATCCTATAGGTAAAACAGACACCGCTATTAGTCAAGACAATTCTTTACTAAAATAAGAGTCTCTGTGTCTGTGATATACCCATGGCAACTGTCACCGTGGGTAAAAGGCAAGTCACTGAGCAGCTAGTTATTCTTTCAAGCCATAGAACTCAACCCTTAACATTTAAATTTTCTAAATTTCACATCATTTGGAAGCTGATGAATGTCTTCAATGCCAGTGACAACAACAGAGCCAGAATCTACCCAATCGTCCCCGTAAAGCTGCCAGCTCTTGTTATCCAAGTTGGCCGGAAGAAGAGAGGGAAGGCAAAGAAAAAGCAGATGGTCTCTAGACTTCAGAAGCCACGCCATGTGGGCCACAGGATAATTCTGAACTGTCAACCACTCTCCAGATGAAACTCGGGCAAATCCAAGTTAGGTGAACAGATTGCCAAATTCGCCATCCATTTTCCAAGTCAGTGTCATGGGAAGGATGGAAGATGGGAGAGAAGCAAAGGAAGGAAGGGAAAGAGGAAGGAAAGAAGGTAAGGGGAAGGAAGGAAGGAAGGAAGGAAGGAAGGAAGGAAGGAAGGAAGGAAGGAAGGAAGGAAGGAAGGAAGGAAGGAAAAGGAAGGAAAAGGAAGGGATCCCGTGAGATTCCTGAGGAAGAGAGAAAGTCCGCATGCCTCAAGGGAGTGAGGATTTAAGAAAGCAAGCATCTTCAGCAATGGAGCTGCACCGTGAAAGGGAAGGTAGAGCTTCAGGAAAAAAAGAGACAGTGTTGATCTTTTTTTTCTATGTAAAAGTCTTTCTAAAGACTTCAGCCACAATTCAGTTTTTCTCTACCTCAAACTGAAGGTAGAGACAGCACTTACCCCTTTATGGAAGTGGTAAGACAATGAAGGCCAGTTAGATCACAAGCCTGTGTCAACAGGACCTGCACGTGACTAGAGAACCCCTAGGCAGTAGGGTTATGAAGTACGTGTTCAGGAAACCTAGATGAAGGCTCACTCTGAAGGTGAACCCCTCGAGGAGAACGCATAAAGTCTGCACAGAGTCCTTAAACAAACATCCCTTGACAAAGGCAGTCTGAAGAGCAGCTAGGTTCTAGTTTTTCAAGTTTGCATTGTACTAGTCTGAGCTGTATGATGAGAACTAGACACTAAACAAATACAGTAGCAGCATCAGAGGCCTTTGCTCCATGCACAGAAGAAAACCAACCATGGGGACACCAGGCAACAGGCTCCATGAGGTCCCAGCAACAGCTTTCCTGTGCTAAGATGTTGGCCCTCAAAGTAGATGGCCACCCGAAATGTTCATATAGTTAGTATAGTAAATATATCCACCATTTTCACAGAAGGATTTGGGTGGCTCGTGTTCTCCTTCTTATTCCTGAGATGTTAATTAAAGAAGTCCATTCGTAGTCTAGAAGGAAAATACCGAGCTCCCTGGAGGTCCCTAACCATCATCTACTCACTCTTCAGGCTCCACTGAGTGGTGCCCACGTGGGTGTCTGCAAACCCAGGGATCAGATCCGGTAGAGGCAATGACCCTGGGATATCAGGACAAGGTAGGACGGGTGAAACACATTGAGAAGTAGTTCTCAAGAGAATCATTTTTCATTTTTGTGTTCCTAAACAAGATTTGATTTTGTTATCTGAATTCTTTTTCTGAAAAGAAACATCTCCATTTGCAAAGCAACCAGATCCAAGGCTTCTTCTTCACTCTCATCCAGATGACTGGAGTCAATTCCCTTGAGCTTCCCCAGACCCCAGAAAAGCTCTCTCGGGATCATCATTTACTTTGACATCTTATTGTTGTCTTGAAATCATCTCCGAGTCCTGACACATCAGCTGTTTCTCTCCTTCCTATGAGCTCCTTTTCTGTTTGTCCACTCTTATCTGCTGGGAAAGTTATGATCAGCAGAAAACGAAAACAACCAGCATCGCTTTTGTTTTTGTTCATCTGGGTGACATTTTGAGAATGGAGCATGTAAGGCCAAACCAAACCCCAGGTTTCATTCTGGCCAAAATCCCAAAACAGGAACTTCGCAAGGAACATTTCAATCTCAACTGTCTCCAGCGCCAGCTGAATGAGAGGCTCAGATTAAAACTGGCAGCAATTCACTTCCTACAAACATGCTTTGTTCCTGACTAACTTGTCAGCTCATAAGGGGGAGAGAAACCCGCCTCTGTATAGGCAGCTGGCCCATTCACCACGCTGAATCCTTTCATGGCTGTCAATACAAATGTGCTACCCAGAACCCGATCCAAGACCTTTGCCTGAAAACCCTGGCGTGGAGCATTGGCCTCCCTGCTTTCCCCACCATGCCTTTCTTCTAATTTGATGACTTGCATTTTCAGTAAATTGTTATAGAAAATGTCATGCTTAATGCTTATCATGGAATCCCCTTCATTGTGCTGTTCCCAGCATCCTGCTGATGGAAAAAAAAAAAAAAAGAGGTCAGGCCACAAAGCAAAACAGAGGTGCTCCTCTGAAGATTCTAGTTTTTAATCTCTATCTTGCCCTGAGCATCTCTGAGCTAATCTGACGTCTTTAAGTATTTCCTTAGTGAGTTGAACAAACTGCAGTGACCACCGTGAGCTGGAGAGAACTCAAATCAAAATAACAGTAAATCACTTTGCCACTGTGAGGCCGCCCAAGAGAATCCATTCTGTCATTCCCAAGAAGCCAATAAATAAGTTGATGGTGTAGTGGAGATGCTTCAGTACTTCATGGATTATTTAGAGAGGCCCCAGCAACCAAGCCTCATCATGAGAAGTTGTATATTCCAGTGAGCAGACAGGGCTGTGGACAGCTAAGCACTTTGACGTCCATGTTCCTCCTCTCTCCTTGAATACCTCTTGTGGTGGTTTGAAAGGAAAGGGCTCCCAAGGGAAGTGGCACTATTAGGAGGTGTGGCCTTGTTGGAGTAGGTGTGGTCTTGTTGGAGGAAGTGTGTCATTGTGGAGGAGGGCTTTGAGGGCTCATACATGCTCAAGCCACTCCCAGTGAGACAGACCACTTCCTGTTGCCTACATATCAAGGCAACAGCACCGTGTCTGCCCACAGACTGCCATGCCCCATCATGATGGTAATGGACTAAACCTCTGAAAATGTAAGTCACCCCAATCAAATGTTTTTTTCTTTATAAGAGTTTCTGTGGTCATGGTGTTTCTTCACAGCGATAGAAACACTAACTTGTTTCCCATCTCCAACTCTGCAAGTCTTCTCTGAGAACTAGTACTCATCCATTCTAACCCCCAAACTCTGCTCCGAGAAACTGCAGTGGCTCCGGCCTCATGGAAAGGTGACAGCGACAGAGGCTATGAGTGTGGAGACAGAGTCCTCGGTTCTGACATGCATTCCCTGGGCGGCCCAGGGCATGTCCCTCTGCCACATACCAGCTCCAAGCTTTCTTTTCTCCGCTATTAAAATGAAGCTGGGGTACCCTCCTCCTCACAATCATGAGACTTTGGGGGGATCTTTCCCACCCAAGTTCTGTCGGTGAGATTCGTGAATAGTGAAACAGGGTGCCATTTATCTGATCCAGGAGTGTCCAAGTGCCTCCTGTGGGCTTTATGTGGGCACAGTTGGCCAAGGATAACTATGAATACAGCCCACACAAGGTTATCAACTCACACACAATGTCAGGGGCGCTGTTTTCTTTCTAACCTTATTGCACAGTTCTCAAGTTTCAACTTTGTAGATGACGTCACCATGTGGCGCTATCTAAAGCGGAAAATGCCTAGAATGATAGGATATTTGATCAGAGTCTTAGACTTCAGTCCTGACATAACAGAATGTAGAAGGAACATCTCAGTGAGGAAAAATACATTTTTAAAAATCATTATTAACACATACGGTACATTAGGCATGATTCCTTGGTTGTTATAAACTGAACAGAGTCTTCCCAAAATCATATATAAAATCCTGTCTTCTAGTATCTCAGATCATGCTCAGATGGGGAAAAACTTTAGAGAGGTAATGAAGGTTAAAAAGGTCATTATGATGGGCCCTCATTCAGCATCACTGGATTTCTTATGAGACAAGACAGAACACCTGATGAAGACAGACAGACATTTATATATCAAGGAAAAGGACCAAGGAAGTCACCAACCCAGCTGACAATGGGATCTTGGGCCTGCAGCATCCAGACTCAAGAGAAAATTTCCCTTTGTTAATAGAGTTTCTATTGTTTAAGTCACGCAGATTCTGATCCTTTGCTATGGTGGCTCCCACATTCCAACACAATAGACATTGATGACCCTTTCTTCCCAAAGCTGAGGCACAACTTAGAACTAAAGGGACTTTGTTCGCTGGCTTAGTGAAAACAGGACGTGTCTTGTCGTGAGTGTGCATTGCTTCTGACCCCCAATAGGTTGCTGCTTCATTCTTTTCTCTTCCCGTGTAAGAACACACCTTGTGAAGTCATGAAGGTTACGTGTCAGTTCCTGTATCTGTCAGTCAGGACAAGTTAGGATATGCTACGGCAACCATGTCAAGTCCTGGGGATGTTTAACAACCAGGGAGTCTCCTGGTCACTGCCACCAGGTGCCTTCCCCACCTTTCAGGTCGTCTTCATTAAGGTCATCAAGTTTGCTGACCACGTTTGAGTCTCCAAATACCATGTTCTCTAGGTATTCTTTTCCTCTCCCTGTTTGTCAAAATGCCCTGCTGACCTTGGAACTTCACACTGCAGGCTCAAAACCAACGCTACACAATGACGTGTTCAGTGACAGTGATGATGTTAACTCGTTTGTTTCCTGTGGCTCATGACCTGGGAATTTTCTCCTCTGTGCCTAGGGAAGCAAGCCCTGGAAAAAGCCAAGTGTCTCTTACAGATGCTTCCTGATGCCTTCCCCTCATTCCCTCCAGTTTCCCTGGATTAGAGGATCAAGGGAAAGGGTAGCCAGGAAAATATGGTGGGAAAGTGTGGCAGGGAAAGAAAATGGCAGGGAAATGATGGAGGAAGGTCATTGGTTAATTAATAAAGAAACTGCTTGGCCTCTTAGGTTAAAACATAGGTGGGTGGAGTAAACAGAACAGAATGCTGGGAGGAAGAGGAAGTGAGCTCAGACTCGATAGCTCTCCTCTCTGGGGCAGATGGGATGAAGCTCTGACCCAGGGTGGATGTAGGCTAGAATCTTCCTGGTAAGCGCACCTCGGTGCTACACACATTAATAGAAATGGGCCAGGCAGTGCTTAAATGAATACAGTTTGTGTGTTGTTATTTCGGGGCATAAGCTAGCCAGGCGGCTGGGAGCAGGGCGGCAGGAATACCCGCAGCTCCCACAACAGGGAAAGAGTGGTAACCACAGGGATCTTCTGCCCTTTCCCATCCTTCCCACCTCCTCCTACTCCAATCCCATCCCCAACACTCACACTGCAAAGTTAATTAGGACCTGGGGCAAACATCTGGGTGATCTGAGTAACGGACCCCCTATACAGTGAGGCCACCAAGGAAGAGCCTGTAGGAAAAGGGAGCATACCTCCAGGAGAACTGAGGTCTTCCCTGCCTTGCCTGTGGCCTTTCCCTGTTTGTACTTGGCTGCAGGGCACACATGAGTGTGTTTTGATATTAATAAAAGGTAACACAATCCCCAGACTTCTCTTTGGATGGATGGATGGATGGATGGATGGATGGATGGATGGATGGATGATAGGTGGGCGGATGGCAAATCCCCTATTATGAGTCTGCTAGGGGAATTTCCTCCTCCCAAACAATTGTTTGGCTCACTAAGGTGGGGCTGAGAGCTTCTGCATCCTAATACTTGTTCCTTCAGTGAAAGGAGCAGATGGATGATAACCTAAGTGAGACCTAGTAACTGACACTCAGGTGTAGAAATGTCAGGGTTCTGCCCCACGTGGAGGCAGTCGCCACAAAACGGTCTGAGTCAGAAGGAGATAGTTCCATGCCAACGGGAGCCGCAGCTTTAATAACTGCTGCCAGAGCTGTTTTTTTGTTTTTTTCCAGATGAAGGAACTAAAGACAAGCTCAAGTCCGGAGAACAATAAAGCAGGTAAAAACTTGCACTGAGCAAAGACAGAAACCCATTCTTGTGACTGGCAAGCCACTGGTCATGGTTCAGCCGCACAGACCATCCCATTCCCTCCGTGACTCACACGTCCTCTGCAGAAAGACAACGCTGGCAGGATATGAGTAGCTAGCTTAAATAATTGCAGGGTACCTGTGCCACCGGGACTCCCGTTGCTGTCGCAAACACGTCTCTCTGTGATCAGGGAAGCGTTTTCGTACGACCTAGCCAAGGATCTCATGTCTGTGACACCCTGGGCAAATTAAGGAGGGGTTCTGAGAAACAAGTCTAAGACATTAAGACTCTTGTGGAATCGACCGGCTTTTCAGAGAAGGAAATATAAATACCAGGTCGGCATGAAGGTACACGTCTGTAACCCCAGCGCCCGGGACACAGGGCTGAAAGGATCATGAGTTCAAAGCCAGTCAAGAGCTATAAACAGAGGTTGAGGCCTACATGGTGAGACCCCAATCTCAAGAAAACAGGTAAATAAGTAGTGAGCACACCATTCTAATAAAGTTGCATCTCTGTCTCTAAACTCACAATAATAGCTGTATTATCATTCATACTTTCTAAGTGATGGAACAGACTGGGAAACATGCAATATCCCAACTGCTAGTCTGACAGACGTCCAGCCCAGTTATGCAGGGTGCTGGACCACCATAGCCTTCCTTATCCACGGCTCTGCAACTCCTGCCCTTAAGAGCTGGGGCAATATGGGCATGGAGATACCTTTTTTAACTTCTTAAATTTTATAATGTCTATTTTCATAATCATAAATAATCTTATATTCTAATATCTACCCTTTCCGCGAATCATGAGTACTCTCACCCGTCAGGCCGCCCTGAAATAGTTGCTCCTCACCCTGCAGGAAAAGGAGACTGCGTTTCAGATTCTTTTGCTTGGCGCTGCGAGGCCAGCAAGGGTGATTGCTCATTTCCCCAGACGGTTCGAGTCCACTCTGCATCAAACACCATGTGTGATGCGGGTGAGGTGGCTCAATAGGCAAAAGCACTTGCCCCCAAGGCTGACGACCTGAGTTCAATTCCTGGGTCCCCTGAGGTGGAAAGAAGGAGTGAATCCCTGAAAACTGTCCTCTGAACTCCACAGAGGTGCTGTGGCATGCGTGTGCACATAACATACATACATATTCATACGCACGCTTGCTTAATAAATGTAAGTAAAACTTTTAAACACCATAGGATGATATGACTACAAGCCTACTGTAAAAGCATCACAAATAACTGAATGGCAATGATTTTGTCTGCACAAAACCAGTCTGCTACCCAGCAGCCCCAGGATGTCGGTTGCTGTAGATACAGAGAAGAGCTTTGGGAGTCCACTTAGCCCTTGACCTAATTTGCTTCATCTGCTGTATGCACCTGAAAGCTCATATGACTCCTGACGCAACAACAGTACATTTTTTGTGCACCAGAGATTGAATATGCTCAGCTGTGAAGGACAGACACTTTCATCCACAGCTCCAAGAGCATCCACACTGTGTGAAGAAATGCGCATGTCAGTGAGGCTTCAGATCTGACTGAGCCCACAGATTCAGTTTATCTGCCTTCCAAGCTCTGTCCCTGATTACATGCACACGCACACAGACACATGCACGCACGCACGTGCACACACATCAATATCATTCCTCTCCTATTACACTGAGCCCATGCCACAGATCATAGAAAGTTATAAAAGTCACGGAAGATCTGTGAAGCGTAGTTGAGTTCAGTAGAGTGAGTGGCCATGACCAAAATTAATAGATTAAGTGAATTTCCAAAACAAATGGACTTTTCAGCACAACAGCCACCAGGGTATCTCTTGCTCTCCCTTTCCCCTCTTCTTCTGTGATAGGGAAAGGAGGGCTTTCAAAAATTATTTTTTATCTTGGGAGGCAGAGGCAGGTGGATGCCTGTGAGTTTGAGGCCAGCCTGGTCTACAGAGTGAGTTTCAGGACAGGCTCCAAAGCTACGCAGAAAAACTATGTCTCAAAGAACATAAAAAAAGCAAAAAAAAATATTTTTAGGTTTAAGTCTTATGCTCAAATTAAATAAATGCATATAATATTTTTCATAAACTCTTAATAAAGGTATTTAATCTGCTAGGTGTGATGGTGCACATGTTTAATCCTTGTACTCATAAGGTAGAGGCAGGTGGATCTCTATGAGTTAAAAGCCAGACATGGATGCCAGTACATTACTGGTAAGCCACAGCCTTGTGGCAATACATAGATTAATAGAAATTGGTTATTTTAAGATGTAAGAGCTATCTAGGAATATGCCTGAGCCATTGGCCAAACAGTGTTGTAATTAATATAATTTCTATGTGATTATTCAGGTCTGAGCAGCTGGGAAAAGAAAACGATATCTCCATTTACAGTGACTGGCTTTTCCTCTCTTATTCCAAATTTCCTCTACTATACATATCCTTCTTAGAAGCTACAAAGTGGATAGGGCATTAGAAACAACAGTGGCCAGTGATAAACAAAACCTAACAGTGGGAAAAGCTTGCGGCTGTTGAGTGCCTATGACAGTGCTTCTCCTCTTCCTATGGTTTCATATTTACTATCAGGTTTATTCCTCATCACCTGTGCGATAAGTGGTATCGTATCATTCTCATCATACAGTTGAAAAGAAAAACTAAGTCAATAATTAAAAACCTATTTGATGGTTGCATAGTAAAAGAAAGAATCAGAATCAAGGCCTGGAGCAGGCTTTTCCACAATGTGTGCACAAGTACCCAAAGTTTTGCACAGGCAAAAAGAATACTGACATTGAAGCAATGCCTGAGGCTCTTCACAAGAGGGCTCACGACAAGTTGAACGGTGCTAACACCTGTGAAGACCATTGCAAAAAGAAGAAAAGGACAAAAGTAGAAGCCGTACTCATGAATATAAGGAACAGGAACAAAACAGAGACAGAAAGAGCAAGAGCAAAGGCCATGAGTGGCAGGAAAGAGGAAATAAACAAAAGTGATGGCGTCAAGATCACAGACGCCAAGGTCACTGTATAAATTGTCACACCAGGTCAGTGCCCACCAAACAAAGACTGGTTGACTCCTAGAATCTAGTTATGATTCCTAAAACATAAGTCCATTCAGAAAAGACAAGCACCCTGTTTGGGAACCTAGTCATGACCTACAGCCTGAGGAAGTAGAGACAAGGATGATAGGCAACTGGGTGCCAAAAGCAAGCAAGGGATTTGGAAGTGGTTTTCTCTATAGCAGGAAAAAGTTAAAGATTGGAAGGTGACTCCTGATCAAAATCCAGGCATTCCAAAGGAATTGCTTATTGGAACTTGCCAATGTTGATATTGTGTTTCTGACACTAGTAGTAACTGATTAATGAATTTTGGTTTTTATTTAGTTGGTTGGTTGGTCTTTTGAGACAGTTTCTCTGTGTAGCACTGGCTGCCCTGGAAGTCACTTTGTAGACCAGGCTGGCCTCAAAATCACAGAGATTCACCTGCCTCTGCCTCCCAAGTGTGGGGATTAAAAGTGCCAGCCACCACTACAAAGTGACCAACAAGTTTTAGGAATGTCGATCACAGCTGGATGGTGGTGGCGATCAATCTGAGGCATGTGAATTTTTTCAGTTTCCTCACTTAAAATGTGCCGGACAGCTTTGGAAAAGCGGAACGGATTTAAGTAGCAGGGAGGCGGATGAAAGCTGGTCCTGTTACCGAACACACAGATTCTCCCACTCTGACTTCATCTTTGCGTGACGATGGAATTGGAAGGGCTGGAATTAACCTGGGAGCGTCTGGTAGCCTCCAACTAACGATGAGACTCACCGAAGGGTACAGGTTGACGGATTCCGCTAGCAGAGAGAAGGCTTCCAAATGAGAGGATGGTTTAGTCATGAGGCAGGTTGGCAAAGAAAAATTTCCCAGCAGGCTAAGATTTCAGCTGTAGATGCCGATGCCTCCGTGTCAGACTCAGACTGAAAGGTTGCATGGGGCGTGGAGACTGAGGGTATGATCAATGAACATAACATTTTTATATTCAAAACATTCCGCTCAGAGCTAAGCACATCTGCACGTCCCGTCCTTTGCTGCGGCTAAGCTGCTCTTGCTGCCACTACATTGCATGGCGTGTGGTTGGCACATGAAACGACAATAGCAGCATACCCACCTCTTCCAATTTCCACACCCTCTCTCCTGTTACTACGACAGCAACTCAACTATTGGCTCCTGGGCATGAGGAAGGAAAAGACAAGCTTTATGTAAAAATAAGAGGTGAGGTCCTGCTGTGATTGCCACACAATTTCTGTTACGTTACAAACATTAAGATGTTGGCAGAAACAACAAGTTGGGACTCAGACCCAGGTCTTTGTAAACACTACTAGTTCTCCAGTTTGACACTGCTCTCAGAGAACCAAGAAAGCGCACGACCATCTACCACCACTACCAGTATCAGCCTGTAACAGCCCAGCGTTTCCAGACCACCTGGATTCCAGAGTTCACTCCCCGCCACACTCATCGTTACAAAAACAACCCAGAATTTAGGAAAATGGAGGGGCATACTCACACCCTGTTACTGAGAATGACACACTGGGAGGTGTCAGATATGTGGGGCTATGGTTCAGAGCAGGCAATCAGTGGGATCAAAGTCACAGGATTAAGTGTCTTGCCAACATGTTGGACTATGAGTATATTCATAAGCTGTCCAGATTGAGTGAGGCACTTTCTGAAATTCTCAGCGTCCCCTAGAAGAAGAGGAACACGGATGACAGGGTCTGTTTGCAGATCATCTATTCCTAGCAGAGTCCCTTCTGAGAAGGAGGTGTTAACGTCTTTTATTCATTACTGATGAAAGAATTCTGGGATTTGATATTCATTCTCAATGAAAACTCTTATCTACCGGCTGTCTATCTTGCTGTTTAAAATTTTTAAAGCTTTAATTTTAATGACTTATTTGGCTAAAATGACTTAGGAGGCATTTTGGTTAATGTTTAACTTAATTTCAACTATCAAAGTTGTGGTCTTACTTCCTATTTCCTGAAGGCAATTACTTTCGATTCTCACAATTGGCTTGCCTTCATATTTCACAATAGAATGTTTATTCAGCTAATTCTTGATTTTCAACTTAGATTATGGCTAATCTCTACTATAGTTCATAGCTCTTATGGCTAATCTCTACTGTAGTTCATAGCTCTGACAGTCAAGAATTTATTTTCTTACAGTTCAATGCAAGCATATAACTCATATTTCTCCAATGGTCATGCCAATATAATTTGGGGGGGGTAAGTCAATGGCTTGGCTTAGATATAGCTGGTTTAGATATGGCTGGTTAAATTATGTACTGGTGGTAAAGGTTGTAGATGAAGGTGATGATAGATGTACAAGTAGAAGAAATGGTGATGGAGGTGGGAGGAGGTGGTGATGGAGGTGATGGAGGTAAAGGAGGTGGTGGTGGAGGTGGAGGAGGTGGTGACGAAGGTGGAGGAGGTGGTGATGATGGAGGTGTAGGTGGTGGCAGGGATGGAGGTGGAAATGGTGGCAGTAATGCAAGTGGAAGAGGTGGTGGTGGTGGTGGTGGTGGTGGTGGTGGTGGTGGAGGGGGTGGTGATGGAGGTAGAAGAGGTGGTGGTGGAGTAAGTGGAAGAGGTAGTAGCAGTAGAAAAAGAAGATGTATAGGAAGTGTAGGTGGAGAGAGAGTGGTGGAAATGGTGGCAGTAACAGGGAAGGAGAGATGTTGAGGAGGAGGTACTGATGCTGGTGGTTTGCTCCTCCGTTATTCCACACTCTTTGGGTCTTTCTCCATGACCCCACATCCCCTTTCAAAAGGATTCCTCATATGCCCAGACATGTAAAAATAGGAGGCTGCTCAATCTTAGAGCTTGACAGGCTCCCATTGTCCTTACAGTCAGTCTGTGGGTAGAAAATAATGGACAGATAGCAAAGTACAAACACAGGGGAAGGGTTTCCAAGAAGTCAGCCAAATTGTTTCTGGAAATAGATGGTAACATTTCCTTCACGTGGGATGCCAGAAACACAGAGAGACAGACAGAGATCATAATATATAATTCAATATAAAAATGAGTTTCAAAAGGCCAGTATTTGTTCTCCTTTGGAGGCCAAGTGCTTTGTCCTAAGTGATGTCACCAAAGGTCTATGAATGAATGCTATGTTATCGCAGTGACCAAAGTCTTTTGCTAATTCATTTTCTGGAGTAATTGACAAGCCCATTGTTCCCATGGAGGGTAGACTTTGGCTCCTTCCCTCATACTCAAATATTAGCTAATATCTACATTGTTGTAAAGTTTTAATGCAGTAGTTGAGATTTAACTATTTCCCTAACATCCTGTGCTAAAGTGACCTTACTGTGAGATGGTGAACCTGTAGAAGGTGAGGCCTGATTGGAAGTTCTTAGGTAATTTGGAGTGTTTCTCTCTGTAGTGGTTTGAGTAAAAATGGTCCCCAGTGGCTCATACTTCAGTGTGTGGTCTGTAGTTGGTAGAACTCTTTGGAAAGATTAGGAAGTGTATCCTTGTTGGAAGTGGTATGCTGTGGAATAATCCTCTTGTACACTGCAAAGATTTTGACACTTGAATTAGTTTAATAAAACATTGATTGACCAGTAGCCAGGCAGGAAGTACAGGCAGGGAGACCAAACTAAGGAGAAGGGCAGAGTCAGGAGTCGCCAGCCAGATGCAGAGGGAGCAGGAGATGAATGTGCCATACTAATAAATGTACCGCCACATGGCAGAGCAGAAGTAAGGAATACGGGTTAAGTTAAAATACAAGAGCTAGTAGTATTGAGCCTGAGCTATTGGACCAGTATTTTTAAATAATTTCAACCTCTGAGTTTGTTATCTGGGATTGGGCAGTCAGGACAGAAAACGTCCTTTACAGTGGTTTATCACTGGGGTGGGCTTTTCAGTTAGCTCTCTTCCTGCTTCAGGAACAAGATGGAAGCTCTGTGATGGATGAAGGTCATTGGCTAATAAAGGAACCGCCTTGGCCCATTTTATTGGTTAGAACATAGGTAGGTGGAGTAAACAGAACAGAATGCTGGGAGGAAGAGGAAGTGAGCTCAGACTCCATGGCTCTCCTCTCGGGAGCAGTCGCCTCAGGGAGACGCCATGCTCCCAGCTCCCAGCTCCCAGGCAGACGCATGCGATGAAGCTCTGACCCAGGATGGACATAGGCTAGAATCTTCCCGGTAAGCGCACCTGGGGCACTACACAAATGATTAGAAATGGGCTAAATTAATATGTGAAAATTAGCCTAGAAGAGGCTAGATAGAAATGGGACAAGCAGTGATTAAATGAATACAGTTTGTGTGTTGTTATTTCGGGCATAAGCTAGCCATGTAGGCAGCTGGGGTGCTGGGGACGCAGCCCCGCCGCTCTTATTACTACAGCTCTGAGCTACCACTCCAATGTCATGACTGCCTGACTGCTGCCATGCTCTCCCTGCCCCCATGACCATAGACTCTAGCTCTCTAGCACTATGAGCCCCCAAGCTAACGTCTTCCTTTTATGAGTGAGTCCCCTTGGTCATGGTGCCTTTTCACGGCCCCAGAAAACTAACCAAGACAACCCTCAAACATGAGCATGTGACTCTTCCCTTCTCTCTTTGCCTCCTGGATCATGATGTAAACAGGTGTTTCACTGCCATGTGTTCCTCCATAACTGTTCATGTACTGTCCCCGCCAGAGTCCCAAATCAATCAGGACATTTGATGCTGCTGGAACCTGAGAACTGGGTCAAAACAATCCTTTTCCCATTCTAAGTTAATTACCTCCGGTATTCCATTATCGTAACACAAAGCTAATATACTTTTGATTAGCTGAGACCCCCTGGAAATCCAAATATTAATAACAAGGTAAAAAACCTATTTTGGATTTCACCTTTAACAGAGACTACAGATACAAGTGATCTAGGCTTGGAACAGACATCATTTCTCATCGTTGTACACAGAACACACAGAAGAGTCCATCACTCCATAAACACGCGCATATCAGCTAGTTTAAACACACATACATGTGCATACACACATACATACACATGTGCACATGGGCATACACAAATACACACACTTTAGCCGTAGTTGTAAGACCAGACTTGGCCAGCATTTTAACTACTAAGCTGTCTATGAAGGTTAATGATCTGATGACCATCAACTTGGCAGACACTAAATGACCCAGGAGACAATCCTCTGGGCAGGTCTGGGAGGGAGTTTCTACATTGGTTGAAGACCCCCTGAAATGGAGTTGGCACAACTCTGTGGACTAGAGTTTGGACTGAATTTAAAGGGGAGAAGGGTCTCAGCCTAAGTGTTCATCTCTCTTCCTGTCTGAAGATACAACCTAACCAGCTACCTCACACTCCTTACTCCATGACTTCAGAATTACAATGTCCTGAAACCATAAATCAAAATAAACCGTTGTTCCTTCAGCTGCCTTAGTCAGATACACTGTTAGAGCAGCAAAAACATTAACTAGGGCTGGGAGGATGGCTCAGTGATTAACACCTTGCCTACACAGAAAATGACCAGAATTTAGATCCCTCAAACCCACGTAAAGGCAGGATATGGCAGCTCTCCTGTAATTCCATTTATGGAAGACAGAGAAAGAGAATCCCTAGGGAGAGCAGGCTAGTGGGATTAGCTGTTTGGGCATGCTCTGGCTTTGACTGAGAGCCTCAGAACAAAGCAGAATCCAGGCTTAGTGGTGCATATCTCAAATACTAGAATCAGGAGGCAGAGGCAGGAGGTTCTTTGTGAGTTCAAAGCCACCAATGTAGAGTTTCAGACATCCAGGGCTACGTGGTGGGACCCGGTGTCAAAAGCATAAGCTGAAAAGGTTATTGAGGAAGAGTCAAGGAGTCCTGATGTCAACCTCAGGCTTCCACACATAGGCACACATGCACGTACACACGTACACACACACACACACACACACACGCACGCACACGCACGCGCACACACACACACACACCACAGTCTTACACACACCCAAAAAAGAAAAAAAGAAAAAAACTAATACTCCTCCTTAATCAATGCTATTTCTGCCCTGTGAAGACACAATGACAGTGGGTGGCTATGATCCTGAGCCCTCGCTGTCCTTAAAGATTTTTTTTTAAGTGATTGACATAATTCTGCTGTTTCCAGTAGCATTTTATGTATAGAATGATCACATTTTATAAAATACACTACTCCTAAGCATCAAATAATATTTACACCTTTAATATCCATGTTCCCGCCATTCAGATCAAAATAGAGATTTCCATCACATGGCAAGTTTCTTCATGTCTGTACACCTATTTCTAATAAACATTCTTTATTCTTCAAATATTGCTAACTTAATAAGAATATTTTGTTAGCTGGGTGTGGTAACACATACCTTTAACCCCACCACTCGAGGAACAGAGGCAGGTAGGTAGATCTCTGAGTTCAAGGCCTGGTCTACAGAGGGAGTTTCAGGACAGCTAGGGCTTACACAGATAAACCATGTCTCAAAAGGGGGGAAAAAAGGAGTGTTTATTAAATGAAATTTGATTGATGAGCTCAGAGAGAATATGGCTTGCATTTATCATGTAATATAGACTTATAATTTGCCAAGGACTTTCATGTTGATGTTGTAGGGAAGATAGGTTCATCTCCATCCAGTCAATGAAATGAAGAATCTTGAGCTCAGAGGGCAGAAAGGATGCTTCCAATGTCTTAGAGCTGGCAGCAACTGCAGCAACTCAAAAGACCATGGATTTGGTTTGTTGTTTTGTCTCAGTCACACCGCCGGATAACACAACTAGTTAACAGTTCACATGGATAGAAGAAAGGCTCATGAGGTACCACCCCTAGCTGAGGAGTTATTGGCAAGGGATGGCTGCTAAGGGAGGAGGAATCATTTGGGGCAGGGATGTGGCTGTTGGTAATTGTCCGTGCTCTGGTGGATGGATCCACACCCATGCACACAAAGGCTTCACTAATGGGACTCAGTTGGCTATAAAAGGCGGAGGAGAGGAAGGCAGGAGGAGGAAACACTAGGAAGCAAAAGGAGAGTGGAAGAGGTGGGCTGGATATGATCAAGATACATTATAAAGAGATATAAAATTATCAAAGAATAAATTTAAAATATCCTAAGCAGCATTGTTGTTTAAATATGAAATCTCCCCCAACAGATACGTGCATTGGGGGCATGTCAGCTGATTGGTTTTTGAGGGTGATTAGTCCTGAAGACACTGACCTAGCCAAAGTACTCATCCCTTGATGGATTCACAATACAATGGCATCATTGGAAGGTATCAAAAAGTAAGGGCAGGGGCATCTTCTAGGAGGGAGTCATTGGAAACATGTTCTTAATGGCCGTATTCTTCCCTGACCCATTCATTCTGCCACATGTATCTGTTGCTGTGATGTTCTGCCTGCCACTGGCCCATCATCAGCAGGGGTCAAGGATTACTGACTCAAATTTCTGAAACTTCATGCTAAAAATAAAAGTCTTCCTGGAGTTTTATGTCAGATGTTTCATTGCAGTAATGAGATAAGCTAATGTGATCATAAATATAAATTATATCAAATGTTCAACCAAATGGATTTAAAAGGAATGAATATAGATGGATGGATGGATGGATGGATGGATGGATGGATGGATGGATGGATGGACTGATGAGTGTATGGATGGGTGGGTGGGTGGATTCGCCAGAAGAGGAATGCAGAATCTGTCTCATTTCTCCAGGAAGAGGAGCCTATGTTGGCCACATGGGAAAGACAATGACCTCTCAGGACACACCCCTTATGAGGCATGTGAATTAGATGGATATGTATAATTACACTAATCCATGTCACTGAACCACGTTTCTCCGCAGGCCTCGAGGGGCCGTAGGATGAGACACAGGGAGTAATGGAGACGATTGTAAGCACCCTCCACCCACCTGCTTTAACCAGCTTTGTACTTAGCCGGTTCTGCATTTTTGGCAACTTCACAAGATTTCGTTTAAATAGCAGGTTTCGTGATGTTTTTAAAAGTCTGCAAACTACAGAACTAATCCCTTTACTTAAAGTCTTTAAATAGCAACCTTCATAGAAGAAGAATGCCAAACCTGCTCAGATGCCAAGAAAGTCAAATGAAAGGAATGGAGTTCAAATCCTAGATCCAACTTTCTGCCTGTGTGACCGTAAGTCCCTACAGCAGTGGTTCTCAACCTTCCTAATGCCGCGGCCCTTTAATACAGCTCCTCATGTTGCCGTGACTCCCAACCATAAAATTATTTCATTGTTACTTCATAACCGCAATTTTGCTACTGTTATGAATCATAATCTAAATATCTGATATGCAACCCCCCCCCAAAAGGGGTCACGATCCACAGGTTGAGAATTGCTTCCCTACATTTATTGCCTGTGTGAGTTTTTAAACATTTTTATACCCTTTCTAGACTGAATATCTCCATGTACATTTGCATGTACACATATGCACACTGTTAGTTCAGGGTCATGACATCAGGTTACGGCAGTCATCCAATCCATGTACCTCGCTCTGTCATTGAGACCATGCCAAATGTTAAGCAACTGAGCTGAAACCGAGCCAAGGGGTGGAAAAGCCCTTCCCAGGTAACAACCTCCCTGCCTCCCTGCAAGTGTTGTCACTCCACAGACCGCCCCAATGCCAGCATCGAGCTCCGACTCTTATCAAGGCCAATCCAGAGGTGGAGATTTGAAGTAGCTCTCTAGACCCAGGAACAAGAGCTCAGCAAGAGTGTGGGGCATGAAGAGCAGAGAGAAAGGACGGGGGTGCTCTGGGAGCCCCCCAGACTGCCACAGCTGGGTGGAACAATATGGTGTACTACAACCAAGAATACATCAGTCGTCAGAGACCCCTTATAGATTCTCAGTCTGAAGACGAAGAGGCAGTGTGAACAGAGAGCCAAGGGAAGGAAGGACAAAGGGAAGACATGCTTGGGAAAGTGGCTGCTGGGAAATGGGCAAAGTTTTTGAAGAGACCCAGACCTGGCAACGTTGCCATGGGAACATCGTCCATGACTAAAGAGAGGCTTTGATTGTGTCTTCCTTTTTAATTAACTATTGTGCCATCCTTAAAACACACACCCCACAGAAAGATGGCAACCTGGTTAGTCAAAGTTGGCCTGAGGACTCTTGAGGGCATTAACTGTGTCTCGTTCCAGCTGAAGGAGAAGACATGGAGGGAGCCTTCCGAGAGCTTTCTAGAAGCCACATTGCACTAGCATTTCTTCTCTGGGAAATCCCCTACCTGCTAGGCAGCTACCTGCTTGCTTAGTCCTGTCCCCACCCTCACCAATAACTCTGACTCCCAAACAATTTTAATTTCAAAATCAACCAGTTGGCAGATACCTATCGACATTGTTAGGTTGATCAAGGCAAACTTTTGAGCCAATGCAATAGTAACCCCTTTAACCAGCTTTCTACCACTTAGTCCCACTAAATGGAATATGTATTGCTACCTAATGATACTATTGCTCTCTCAGCATTTATGTACAGAGCTAAAAGGATGCTCTCCATAATTGAGATAATATAATAGATAGGAGCTGTCTATTGTGGTTACAGTTCACACTCTCATGTTCTTTAAAGACCACTGGTCAAGAACAAGGTTGACCTCTTCCCACAGCCTTTTACCTGCTGCCCACTGCTAGAATGTACGATATGAAGAAATCACTGTCTTTAGGCCTGCTTATGCCCATTGTAGCCTGTTATTCATGATCAGAATAATTTGATTATGTCCCATATTATGCAAGCCAAGGTGATATAAATGTTTAAAGGCTATAAAAACTCAACTGAATAGGTTGGAACACTCAAAAGGAGCTGCTTTCAAACTCCCACCAGAGCAGGGCAAGATGGTACGTGGTGATGTCTTGTTTGTGCTCTAACAAATAAAGCTTGCCTGAAGATCCGAAGGAGGAGCTAGCCCTTAATGAACCATCGAGGTCTGGAGGTCTGAATAGACAGGTAGTGCTATGGCTGGGCAGAGAGAGGAACATAAGGCAAGCAGAGACAGGAGCTCGGCTCTGCCTGAGGATTTCGTAGAGGCAAGAACTTTAGTGGCTGGCTGCTTTATTTCTCTGGTCTTTCAGCTTTTACCCACTAATATCTGACTCCAGGTTTTTATTATTAAGATCAATGAGATTCGGGCTACAGTGGTACATGCCTTTAATCCCAGAATGAGGAAGGCAGAGTCAGGTGGCTCTCTATAAATCTGAGTCCAGCAAGTTCCAGGTTACCCAGGGTTATATGGTGATATAAATACATAAAATTACTCCGGGGGGAAGAGGTAAGACAACTTCAAAGAATGGAAGAAAAGTATTAAAATTCTATTTTAGGCAGCTACTATATTTAATTTACTTCCTAGGTGGTTTTTAAGATCTTGGCCTACTTTAAAGAAATTAAAACTGGATGCTGTAATTGATACACAAAAAGGGTGTTTAACGGACAAATGAGGGCTCCAAATAAGGAATTTATGACAAGAAAACATTACACCCTAGCAAAAGATTATCCATACCGCCAAAGTATGATCTAGAATATATATGTCTGTTTGTGTGTGTGTGTAGAATGTATGGTAAAACTGTTACGTTGGAAGCGTAGACCCCAGCCCCTTGCATCTGTCCCAGCCTCCAGGCCTAAGAGTTTGTATTGGTCTGGACTCCAAATCCCAGCAGGCCAGATCCTGACTCCTCCCTGGGGTGGGGGAGGTCAGGACCACTCCCAAAAGTATTTAAATGAACTCCCAAAAGAGGAACATGTGGTCTCTTTTCTTCCTTCCAGTGGTCACATTCGTGCAACTTCCTGGTTCCCCCTCGGGGCCACCCGAGAATGCAGAACTCCCATTAAACCTGGATATTTTTTGATTTGGCTTGATTGGGAATTTGCATCGGCAGAGAGCTTGCGGTAGGAAATATCCCTAACAATAACCCAATAACCACATGTATATATATATACATATATATATGTGTATATATACATATACATACATACATGGTTTTCTCACACGAGAGTGGGGGAGAGAGAGAGAAGGCAAGAAAGGACTGACTTGCTGGTGTCTAGTTTTAGCAATCTTATCAACCACTGAACCTCTCCCTCTTGACTTTGATTCTTGTCAAGACTGCAGTGGTTCCTCTGCACACTTAGCACAGGGCCTCCTGACAACAAAGGATATTACATCATGCTGAAAATATTTCCAAGGAAACCTGTTCACCACACTTTCTCTATATGATGCATCCCAGGGAGGGGAATTCAACCTGAGATGAGGGGGGGGGGGGGGAGCCCGAAGGGAAATGAAAGTCTGCAAGCTGTGGTGTAGGCAAAGCAAGCGCCTGTAAGAGCTTGCGTAACCACCGCTCTCTACCATAGACAGGTTATGGCACAGCAAGAAATTTCTATAGAAAATAAAGAGGCAAACTGGGTACTGCCACGACACACAATTTGAAGAGGGAAAGCGGAACTCAGCCGCAGCAAATAAAGGGAGAACGTGGAGATGGCGCTCTTGGAAAGCGAATAGAGAATCGGCGATTTGGCTGTGGTGTTGGCAGAGGGAGGTTGGGAGGATGTGAAGGAGGTAAGGGGAAATGTGCCCCTACCCAGTAGTAAGACAGACTGGGCAGCACCCCTCTCTCAACCCCTATTATCTCCGTTGCATGAAACAGTTACCAACTTAACAGAGAAATAAGCCCATCCCCGCTCGCCATGGATTCAACCAAGATGGTGGGTAACAAGGCCGCCTGCTAAGGTTTCCTGTGTGTCAGGCGCCGTGCGTGATGTTTTACGCTCATTCATGTGCTCGTTCATTGCTGAGGAGAAGGTGCAATGCACAAAATCAATTCTCTAGGGATACTGGCCCTCCCCGGGCTGGGTAAAAGGATTTATGACGAGCAATCCTCAACCAGACACAAAGACGGAATGCTTCATGCTATCAAACAATCAAACAACCGAAAACGACTTCGTGGGTCCTGCCATTCCCAGAGGTCATTTGTCGGTGGAGGCATGAGGAAACCACCAACAGCTGCAAGAGGAGACTGGCAGGTGAATTCCAGCCACAGCACTCTATCCAAAAAAGAAAGGTGCGACCCGAATTCCGAAGAGCCACGGTGAGAAAGTCCCTAGGTCACCGAAGCTGAGTCACGAAAAGGAGACTGGGTGTGACCTCCTGAAAGAGCCTACGGAAGTAGGAAGGTGGGGTCGCCACAGCCAGTGTGCTGAACTCAGCGGACTGTCAATCACGGGCCTCCGCCCCTCAGGGCCACAGAGCTCATTGCAAGGCAGGCCTGCATAAGGATTGTCACAACACTAAGACCTTTCAGGCAAAAGACACCGGGCTAGGCAATTGGTTTCTCTAAATGGTTTGCTTATCATCTCGCATCTAAAAACAGGGTTTGGACAAGAAAGCCAGGACAGCTACAAACTTTAGGATCCTGTGAAAAGCAAAAAAGAAAAAAGTGGAAGAGGAAAAGAGTATGGAACAGAGAATGAAACTAAAAAGCTTAAGTTGTCGTTGGTATACGTCTGCTTTTGTGTTTGAAGCCCTCTGTTGAGTCCCCAGCTTCAGCTAAATCAGCAGTTCTCAACCTGTGGGTCGCGACCTTTTCGGGGCTGCTGCTTAATAACATTGGGAGACACAGATATTTACCTTACGGTTCTTAACAGTAGCAAAAAAAAAAAAGTAATTTTATGGTTGGGGATCACCACACAACAACCCTATATTAAGGGGTCACAGCATTAGAGAGGCTGAGAACCAGTTATAAACCCACCACACGCCTGTAGTCTCACACCTGGGAGAATGGAGCTGGAGAATCAGGAGTTTAAAATTATTCTTGGCCATATAGCAAGCTCAAGGCTAACCTGAGCTACAGGAGCCCTCCTCTCAAAAGAAACTATACCAAAGGCTCTCTGGATATTTTTGGTACCAAGATATATTTGTGAGACTCTGATTTTATAGACAATCTCAGCATCTGGAGCCTTACACCCCTCCAATGCAAGGGATTTTATTGGGTATTAGCTTAGGAAATAGGACAATAGCATTGGCTGGTTCCATTTCTCAAATATTTCCCATCAGTAGGAGAAAGAAGGGGTTTTTATTTGTTAAGAAAACTGAAATAATGTTTCAGAAAACAAATCCGCTTGTGGTGAATTAAATAGGTGCATATTACCTACGGTTACAATAAATAGGAATATTTAAAGTAAAATATAAGCGGTCACAGGTATAGCTGCCTCCTTTTTAAGACACTGTGCCTTTATGCAGGGGCAGTTACAAGAAAAACTGTCCTCATCTTTTTTTAAAATTTATTTTTATGTGCATTGGAGCTTTGCCTGCATGTATGTCTGTGTGAAGGTGTCGGGTCCCCTGGACGTGGAATTACAGGCAGTTGTGAGCTGCCATGTGGGTGCTGGGAATTGAACCAGGGTCCTCAGGAAGAACAGTCAATACTCTTTAACCATTGAGCCATCTCTCCAGCCTTAACCCTTAACTGCATGTTCTTTTGCCATGTTCATTCATGTAGATCTTTGTGGTTGTTTTGTGCTGTCAGTGCATATGTGCTGTGTGGTGTGTGTGAGTGTGCACTGTGGGTGCACTGTTTGTGCGTGCATGCACGTGTGTGTAGAGACAAGGTTTTGTCATGTCACCCCGGTTAGTCTAGAACTCATGATCCTCCTCCTATGGGAGCTTCCCAAGGGCTGCGACTGCAAACACCACCATCTGTAGCATCTGTGCTACTACGTGTACTACGGTCCTGTAGCTAGCTCCTGTACTATGTGTACCACGGTACTACGCCTGCAGTTGGTCACCTATACTACTGACCCTACTGTTTGCAAGCTGGGCAAGGGCCTGGAGATTCACACACACACACACACACACACACACACACACACACACACACACACACAAAGACACGGGGACATGGGTCATCCTTGAATTCCCCAAGAATGCCCCCTTTTCTGTGTTCCAGGGCAGCTTATATAGGGATCCTTAACCGATAGCCACACCCCAGCCAAACCCACCAGAAACCACTCCCCTGCCTTCAGAAGCTCCTGAGGGTCTCATGCTCAGAGTAGCTGCAAAACACAGGAAAACAAGTAGTTTTGCTCAGAGCAGCTGCAAGCATGACAAGTTGTTTACAGGAAATTCGGGATCGGGGGGTCCACAGCCCCCAACAACCATCCTTGTCCGCTTATTGGGAGGAATACACATTTGTTTTGTCTTTAATTGTACACAGTCACTCAAAGTCCAGTGTCTAACACACAACTTTCTTCTATGTAAGTCATTTTTTTTCTAGTACTTGGTCTCCCTATGCCCTAATTGCTTTCTTTTACAAACCTATATAGCCAAAGCCGCATCCGAAGGCCCGAATCTCTTACAGGCCTTCTTACGAATGGGACCATGTTCTGATAAAGTTCCAGAACTTGCCAGTTGGGAGCAGGGAGGGTTCTCCATTGCTGTACGCATATCACGGATCCTACAAACAAGTCCCCTCTTGTATTTTCCACCGCCTTCTACAAATGGTTCGCTACCTTCCATTTATTGCAATATACTATGAATTTGTATTTCGCTGTTTATCTCTTCTATGAATTGTAACGTAAGGGCAGGGCGAGTCTGTATTGTGTCCCTTGCCGAGCTCATATAAATGTCTTAAAATTGTTTATTGGATGGATGGATGGATGGATGGATGGATGGATAAATGGTTCCTTTCCGCTCTTACCCAGACTCACCACCACCAAAGGCCTCCCTTTCAGGAAGCAGGAATGTTGTCACACCGTTTCGTGTGTGTCCTCGGGACAGAGCCCAATGATCGGCACGCAGTATATGTTTGGCTAATGTTGGTTAGTGACTGGATAACCCACGGCAGCGCTGTCCCTACTCTGTGATTCACGGCCTGTTGTTCAATCCCTTCTTCAGTATTGCCAAAGCTTGTGTGCAGTCTGAATCAGAGCAGAGGATTCAGCAGACATTCCCTGAGCACGAGCAGTCCGGCTTGCGAAACATCTCAATATCTAAACATTCAAGCTCCCGAACCACAGACAGACTAAATAACTTGCAGTCAGGAAGTGTCCATGGAGGGGTACTAATACTCAGAGAATCCCAACTTGTACACTATTAAATCCAAGAAACAAATTAGAGGTCCATTTTCCTGGCCCCCAGTATTCTTATGGCATCATCTGAGATGAGTCAGATCCAAAAAGTTCATCAGGGTCGGTAAACGTAATCATCGACTTCCTGCACAGTTCAAAGCTGACAACCGCAGGTCGGGAACTCTGATTTACATTCCAAGTATTCCTTCCTTAACTATGCTCCCCTTAAACACATGCGGTCAAGTGAAGTTATGTTACTCAGGCAGGCTACGAAAATCAGGATGTTCCTGTTTCCACTTTCCCGTCTGAAAGTCACCCATAGGAAATAATTCATGATTCAGAGTTAGGTGAACATTGCTAGTGAGTCAATAGCGAGATCCACCTGTGTGCCTGTAAAGAGAACCTGACAGAATTGGAGAGAGAAAAGCAAAATAAAGATGGCGGCGAGACCCTACTGAGCATGTGTGGTCTGCTAAGCACAGCAACATCTATTCAGAAGACATGTTAATTTTAGGTATCAGTTTAACTGGGTAAGGAATGCCCAGGTAACTGCCAAATGTTGTTTCTGAGTATGCCTGTGAAGGCATATGTCTGGGGAAGAGACAAGCATCTCACTCAGAGGAGTGCAGAAGACCCAACCCCACTGACGGTAACATCCATCAGCCAACCGCTGATGACCAGCGTATGAAGGCGGCTTTAATCCCTAGAAGTACAGACAGAATCGTTTTGTCTTTGTCCAATATAGATTGCCACAGGTGGAAAACAAATAACCAAAGCTGGTTCCTCGGAGCATCTAAGGATCTAAGGTCGCAGGTACTGGCTTTGTGTCACCCCTTAGGTACCGCGGATGGAACAGATCACACACCACCAATCCACCCGACTGTGAACTCAAGGAGGACTGTTGGACACGGTCCACTGGAAGGGGCTGCCCGGAGAGGAGGTTACAATGATTCTTTCTTCCTGGGCAGAGGAGTGTGAATAGCAGTGATGTTAGATGGGCTATAGGGTTCATGGTCGTGACTGGATCATGAGTAAATGGGATTCCTGTTGCCTCCCAAGTATAGCATGACTAACGAGAAAGCTGTCTGCTTTCATGGTAACGTGGTGTTAAGGAGGTCAGCTCTTTTGTGTCTCCAAGGACTAGAGAGAATTTGAAATGTTGAACCCTTTCCCTCGGAGAAGACAACGGGGGAGGCAGGTGAGGTTATTCTTCCTGTTTCCTCTCCAGACAAGACACTCTTTCCCACCCATACCATGAGATGAGACTGAAAGACCCTAATTTCTAGGGTTCAGGGAAGGATTCCCCAGACTCAATAAGCCACGCCAATGGATGCAAACAGCAAGAGGATTCTTTAATGTCGAAGGCGCCAACGGGGGACTCAATACTCCAGTGAGACTGAGCCCCCTGTGTATTTTTCCAGCAAGCATTTATAGGGTCTCAGGGTTACATAACGGGGAAGCATAGCAACAGCAACATCATTGGTTAATTCAAATTAACATATGAGGTGGGTCAACATCAGGACAAAAACAAGTCTAGTTTAAGCCAGTTTCAGCCCGTTTCTGCCCCCTCGGTTTCTTTGATACCCAAAGACTGGGTGTTTTTCTCAAGACTGCTCCTGCCACCCAGACATATCCTGTTTTGGCCTGGCCTAGTTGATCATGAAAACATCTTAAGTTGGGGACTGGGGTTGGGGTCTTTCAGAGACAGCTGCCACTTTTGTGACCCGCACTGATACTCCACGCCAAGAGCCTCCAACGTCATTCGCTTATTGAATATTCCTAGATCTCAAACCTGCCAGCCTTCAAACCAGAGCTATGGACACTGGCTTTCCTGGGTCTCCAGCTTGCCGACTCATCAGACAAAGCTCGGTATTTCCTACATGAAATAATGAGCCAATTAACGATAACACCAATCTCTATGGTAATAACACCCATTGATGATTTTCCTTCAGCAAACCCTGACTAATACATTCGTGGCTCACACCTATCCACACCTTTGGACCTTGCTATCAATGACATCGAAACTTCATCACCCCATTCTGACCAGGCCTTCCTAACCCTGCAGCGATTGAGTCCTTGACACCCGCCACACCCCATCCTTGACTCACAGAGACCTCCCATCCTTAACCAACTTCTAATTATGTCCCTCCTAGGCTCGCTTCCTGTCCTGTCTACCCTGACCCCGAGTCTGCCGGGTGGTGCTATATAATCAGCCACTTTTATCCAGAAAAATACAACAGTCTTAATCACCCCTGCTACCTGCCTACTTAATCACACTGCTCAGCTGCTCAGGCCTCCTAGGGGAAGATCAGAGAACCACACATTTGGACGCCCTTGCTGCCAACAGTGTTCGTGGTTTCTTCTCCTTCTCTGGTTATTCTTTCTCATTTTCCTTACTACGGCTCTTCGCTCACCTGCCCCTGGTTCATTCCGCTCTCCTTCTTCTTTCAGCGCTCTTTCTGGATGAGTTTGTCTATCCTCATGCCTTTCACTTCCACTAAGCCCGGATTACTCACACTGGCCTACATCACCTTGGATTCCAGGTCTGATTGCCTCCCTGGCAAGTACAGACAGATTCCGCATTGGCAAGAGGAGCTCTTAACCTTTGCCATAGCCAGTGCTGGCTGCCTGTCCTCGTTGCATTTGCCATCCCAGCAAATGGGAGTGCCACCTCCACTGTCATTCAGAAGAACCTGGCGCACGACTGTAATATTTCTCAAATCCCATCCCTTGGTGCCCTTAACACGGTTTTCTTACTTTAAACCTTTGCTCTTTTTCTTATCTAAAGACTCAGCCTTTTTGCCTTTCTCCAATATGAAATAAGGTGTCTAGTCATTCATTCAATACATATTTTTGAGTTTCAGGAGGGGTGCAAGGAATATCATAACAAATGAACGCAGCAGCTGCCTTTATGAGTCTTGCGCTCACTCACGCTCTTCCTCCTCCACAGGCGTACGGTCTAGGTGCCTTTGGTCTGAACCCCATTTCCAACACTACACCATGCGTGCTTGCCAGAGTTACAACACTGTACTGTAGCCTCCGACAATAGCAGTGAGCAAGCAAGACCCACACAGACCAGTAATTACCGGTGCACAGGGATGGGAAGCAACCCCGGGTATCTGGCATCGATTCTGATGCTCATCAGCCATGAGCACCGAGCAATTTTCCAATTCTTGAAATTGCCCTTGCTTGTCTCACAGATGGGGTGGGAGGGTTAAATGGACTAATACATGTGAAAAGCATGGAATATCACTGGCACTGAGGAGTGCTTGATAAAAATTAGCGGAGTTAAATCAGCAGGAGAGGCTCTCTCACGTACAACAAACACAAAGCGTTTTTATCTCTTGCTATTCTGATCACCGTAACTTCTTCTCCAGCCAACCTCAATTTTCTCTGGCTAGGTAACTTTCTTTTATTCTTACATTTGCCCCTTCATAGACATGGTTCCCATCGTTTGAACCATCCAAGCCTCCCCTGTGTCTATAAGAAGTAGATGCATAGACAGCAGGAAAACACAGAATCTGTCTCTAGGACTCAGACACGTTTTTAAAACTACTCACATTTAAACTAGTAGACAAGACTAGTCCAATGTCAGAGGCCGATTATTAAGCACCTCTAGGAAACCATTTTGACCACTTGAAAGTCCTTCATGGGGACACTGTCTAGACACACATGCTAACAACTAAGGATCAGTGTGTGTTTTTTTTTTTTTTTAGCATCCTTTCCCTCCTCAATAGTCTTTCTTTGCTTTAGGGGCTTCTCCCTCCTTGCCCAGCCTCTGTGGTTCCTGCAGCTTTTCCAATCCTATTACTCCAACCACATTACCTAGATCCAACAAGGTTTGGTCTTTCCAACAGCGACTAGTCCAAGAACTGAGGAACTAGTACAAACTTAGCCAATCCTTGCTCTGAGTCCCTCTAATAAATGGGTCATTTACAACCGTATTCTCCAACGTGGAACTCTTATGCAGTCCTAAGACACATTGTGCTTACCTCTATCAAAGCTCATTCTCTCAATGGAATTTTCCATCCAGCAAGTGCTAAAAAAGCTACTTTGATGACTGAATCTCTTGCATTGCACATGCATAACCTCCAAAGCAGTGGTTCTCAATCTAACCTTCCTAACACTGCAACCTTTTTTTAAAGAAAACATCTGCACACCTTTAATTGAGGTTAGAACCCAGAAATTTAAGTTAGTACAGATGGCCCGTGCTGTAGTTCAGAACAGAGTAGCTGGCTTTAAATTATGCTGTTTCTTATAACAACAACAACAACAAAACCCCACCTATTTATCATTTTAAACACTCCTTGGTGTCTGGACCATCTCTCTGAGGAACTGCTTTCCTGTACTCTAAAGTTCAGTTAGGCACTTTCTTTAAGTGGTTTGAAAACAAAAATTTTATTTTGTTATAAGACATCTTTCCACCCCAATTGTTCTCTAGACCCTGTGAACAAAAGGGCATTGAGCAAGTCCAACGCAGGGTAGCCATGATAGGAAGTGCCCATTCACCTGAGGAAACCTTGCCATCAGTTAAGGTGGCAGATTTGAAGGTAGCATTTTGTATTTCCTTTCAGAGCACTTGTCTCTTTCAAAATTTCTCCTCATTTTCCTATGGCTGTGGGCGCATTCAGGTCACAGCACACTATCTTCCACTCCCGGGCGTGGGAAAACACAGCCTGGCAATCGGAAGAGAGGTGTCATCCTTTGGGGGACTGTCTGGAACCCAGGTGTGGCCCGCGTGCATCTGTGGGCAAACCCAGCCTGTCTTATCTGCAGAGAGCTGTCTGCCAGGGACGCTGCACCACCTTGTCCAGTGACTGGCAGCAGAAAGGTCATGATATCCGAGGGAAGAGGCTGGCGATGCACAGCCCTAGGCTGAGCAGCTCTCAAGACCTTTCTTCCCTTTCTGAAGCTATAACTTCAACTACAACATCCTCCTCTCTCTTCCTTTTCAAACTTTGCCCGGGTCCTTTGATGACCATTTGGCTTTCTTCGGAACTGGCTTCATTTTGATTTCAAGAGATGTTTGGGGAATATGACATGTTTGTTTCAAGTGAGAGTTTTTCTGGAGATTCAAGAAGACTAACTTTCTTGCCATCCGTCCTCAAGTTATGACAGCGACACCATTCCCGAAGAGCGGTCCAGGACACCTCACTAAAAGGAGGCAGAATGGCTGGCAGGGGTGGGTGGAGCTTCAGCTTGGATACCGAGGGGTTGGTATCCTGATATCCTGAGAAGCTGGCGTTGGAGGAGCTAGTGGCTTGAAGTCTATGGCTAAAGAAACACTTGATTTTGTAGCCGCGTCTCTGGTGAGCCCCTCAGTAGCTGGGGCCCAAGTTAAAACGCTTTCTTCTTCATTAAATTCTCCCTTGCCGGAGGTGTCCTGGCTGGCGAGTGACATTTTTAGCAGGCTTCAGAGAAGTCAAAAGCAGCAAAGATAAAGATGTCGGAGCGTTCTCACTGCGACCTTTTAACACATGTCAAAATCTCATGATGTGGTGACCCCAAAGCATAAAATTATTTTCATTGCTACTTCATAACTATGATTTGCTACTGTTAGGAATCATAATGGAAAGGTCTGTGTTTTCCAATGGTTTTTGGTAACCGCTATGAAAGGGTCATGACCCACAGGTTGCTGCTCTAATGGAAATAAAAGTTGCATACACACAAGGGGCTGGAGAGATGGCTCAATGGTTATGTGGACTGAATGCTCTTCCAGAGGACCCAGGTTCAATTCCCCAGCACCCACATGGCAGCTCACACCTGTCTATAGCTCCAGTTCCAGGTGATCTGATGACACCTTCACACCAATACACATAAAAAAAAAAAGTTAAATATGTTATCTTTTAAAAGCTGCATACGCACAAATCCCATATATCGATACTTGATTATGGAAACTGTACACTGCAATTTGGCCACAGGAATAACTCCACTTCTGATATCTCACGCTTGGAGACCTATCTTTCACAAACATCTTAAGGGAAGCCCCTCCCCCAACCCCACAAGCTGGAAATCTAGATTATGAGAAGCAGTTCTCCTGAATCAGAGTGCGGACCTCTCTTGAATATGAATGTCTTTGCATGTGGCCATTTAGAGCTAAAATGGGAGACAGGAGAGGGAGCACAAGGATTCTTTTTGCTTCTTAGGGTAGAGAAAACAATCACAACAATCTTGTTATTCTGGAAAACAACACGTCTGGAATGGAAAACTGCAGGCTCCAAACCCTTGTTTAGCCAGCAAGTCCCCAAGAACAGAGCGACTCTATTGTGAATGCTTTCTCCCTCCCCAGCCAGATCTATAAATTAGGAATAATATTATGTGTTCTGGCTAGTCTCACTACAGCTGAATGAGATGATTTCTAGGAAATGCTTTGACTTCAAAACTCTGAGAAAAACACAAAGAACTTTTATTACAAAAGGTTCCAATTGGATTTTTTAAATTCTCCATGACTTCTGTGTGATCCATGCAAATTTCCCACTGACTCTCTGTGTCTCTCTATTATCATCATTAAATATTTATTTAAAATCTATTGAAGTAAAAAAAAAATTATTCTCTCAGCTCTCAGCCCAAGGTGATTTCTAATGACTATTTAGTTTTATAATGACTTTTAAAATTCACATTAATAATAGAAGAATCTAATGTTAAATGGAAGGTTATTAACATTGGCCTCCTTTCAAGGTTTCTGAATATTGAAAAGATCTTTTTTTCTTTTCTTTTATCACATCTTTCCTTTAATTGCCTGAGAATGAAATTACACTTAATTATTATTTAGAATTTCTACAGTACGTCTGTAAGGCCAGACTCGAAGTTGTAGCTTCATTGAAGGAGCTGATGTACTGTCATCTCCGTGTCCTTCTACTTGATGTCTAATAGGATCTCCAGTTTCACACATCCAAAAGAATGTGAGAGTCTGAATGCAGCTGGCCCCCATAAGATCATACGGAGTAGCACTATTGGGAGGTGTGGCCATAATTGAAGTGGGTGTGCCCTTGTTGAAGGAAGTGTGTCCCTGTGGTGGCAGGCTTTGAGGTCTCTTTTGCTCAAGTTCCTGTCCCATCCTGGGACACTGGGTCCATTTTCTTTTGCCGTCTGATCAAGATATAACCAACACTATGTCTGCCCGCCATGATGACAATGGACTAAACCTCTAAAACTGTAAGTGAGTCATGACAATTAAATGTTTTCCTTTGTAAGAGTTGCTGCGGCCATGGTGTCTTTTCACAGCAATAGAAACCCTAACCAAGACAGGGAACAACTGAATTTTCTTCCCAACCTGCCCCTCGTACCATCCCATCATCCTCACCTCAGGGAAAAGTGGCCACCTTTCGAAGGTTTGCATCAAAACCTCGGGGATCATCCTTCTTTCCCACATCACATTGAGTTTGTCTCTCAGTTGTACTCTGCAAATATACTACAAAACATGCCCTCAGCCGTCACCCTTCACCTGAATCAGCTCAATAGTAGAACCGATTTCCCTTCTTCCAGCCTTTCAGTTCCTTCTCAGCATGACAACAAAAATGGGTTCAAGTCACTCAACTTACAAGATGCCTCCTCCACTTCATCACACCCCCTGCCACCAGGAAGATGCTAGGACACACAGACCAAAAGTCTAAAAGCCAGACACGAGTACAAGAGCAGTCACAAATTCCTAGTCCGCCAGCCGCCAAACCTGCTCAGTTTTGGAGACTTGATATCTTACGCTCTCCGTGGCAGGTGTCCTCACTTCCCTCCAGTTTTATTCAAATGCGACTGTCCAGTGTGGCCTTACTGGCCACTTAAAAACCACAGCTCAGGATGGAGTTCATTTGGGTGGAGTGCTCAACCTGCACACACAAAACCCGGGTTTATCCCCAGCACCACACACACCAGGTGTGCTGGCACAAGTAACCGCGGCACTCTGGAGGGAGCGGTAGGGTCCTACGTTCCAGGTCATCCTCAGCTGCGAATCAAGTTCAAGGCCAGCCTTCAAGACAAGAAACACTGCCTCAAAAAAATACATAATGATTGATAGGTAGATGATACATACATACATACACATACATACATACATAATACACATACATACATACATAATACACATACATACACATACACACATACATACATGCACATACATACATACACATACATACATAAAAAATAACACCTCACTCTTTATATGTCTTTTCCCCTTCCAATCTTCCAACCTCCTTCCAACATTCTACATAATCCCCTCGTATGCTTAAGGTCAATGAAAAAAAAATATTTATGGTCAGTCTTCTTTCCCAGAATATGAAGTATATAGAAGCACAGCGATGTTTTTCCCCTTTTTTTATTTACTGTCTTATCTTCAAGGTCCTGGGTAAAGGAAGAATTCAAATGTATAAATTGCCCAGAATAAGCATGAAAAGATCTTGCAGCCCCTCACAATAAAACATCCTTGTCAAATTCCCATGTGACCAGGCACAGCGCTTCTCTGCTAGGGGACATTTCAGACCATGAAAGCAAAACAAATACAACCAAGGAGAGTGGGGTGGGGAAGTGGATGGGACTTTGGCTTACTCATGATGCCTCTCATAGCTGTGTGTTACCCAAAGCTCACCATATCAGTTATACGTAGAATATGAACATTTAATTAGAACCATAGATCCCTGAGCCAATAAGACTTTCCAGAAGTATCAATTTCAGAAGCAACTTAATCTTCCCATTGATTACGAACGCACCCCAGCCCACAAAGGAGGAATCTACCAGAGTTTCAGCAATGGCACTGGTATTTCAAAGCAACAGGGCCCTAGTGGCATTGAGAAAGAAACATATAGCAGTAATATAGACAGCATGTGATTTTGCCCATGGCTGACGACCAGACTGATTTCCCCCTCCCCACCCAGCTTAGAAGTTAGATTGCTAAACCTGGCTTCGTAGTGCATGTCTTCAATCCTCGCACCTGGAAGGCAGAGGCGGGAGGATCTCTGAGTTTGAGGCCAGCCTGGTCTCCAGAGTGAGTTCTAGGACAGCCAAAGGTATATAATGAGAGCCTATCTTGGGGGGGCAGGGGGAAGCGGGATCCAATGTCACCCCCACCTTCTTAGCTACATAGTGATTTCAAGGCCAGCCTGGAAGATGAGATACTATGTCAACAAATAAGGTAATAAATAAATGATCTAAATGAAAGAAAAAGGAAGAGATGACATTAAAATCTATTCTCCATAGTTTATCAATTTTAAGAAGCAAGGGAAAGCACCCAGTCCCATTAACTGTCAATGAAACTAAGAGGATGATTAAACTGCTTTTCTTTACAGCATCATCTCACCTAGACATATTTTTTTTTTTTAACCAAGCAATTTTGAGACAGGGTCTCTTAGTTAGGATTTCTATTCCTGTGAAGAGACACCACAACCACCACTACTCTTATAAAGGAAACATTTCACTGGGGCTGGCCTGGCTTACAGTTCAGAGGTTTAGTCCATTATCATCATGGCAGGAATCATGGCGGCACGCAGGCAGACATGATGTCTGGAGAGGTAACTGAGAGAGAGTTCTACAGCCACATGGGCAGCAGGAAGAGAGTGAGACACTGGGCCTGGCTTGAGCATGGGAGACCTCAAAGCCCACCCCCAGTGACATACTTCCTCCGACAAGGCCACACCTCCTAACAGTGCCACTCCCTGAGCTCCTCTGGGGCCATTTTCATTCAAACTACCACAGTCTCATTATGTAACTCTGGTTGGCCTGGAACTTGCTCTGTAGACCAGGCCATGTTTGCCTCAGCTTCACAGAAAACCTCCTGCCTCTGCCTCCCACAAGAGTGCTAGGACTCATGTGCCACCACTCCTGGCTTACCCGGCGATTTTACTGAGACTTTGAAAACTGTTGTTTGTTACATGAAAACTATGTAATTAAATGAACCATTTTTCAAAGGAAATTTGAGGGGTTTTTTTTAATCTTCTGTGGCTAGGTTGGTAATATTTTCCTGCCTCACACCAACTCAAAACCTAAGAGATTTGCCTGCGCTACAAGACATGAATATAATTACAGAACGGCTCTGTGGTGCATAGTTCACTCACGGCATACAAAATTTTGATTTGTGTGTAAATCAGAATATGCATAATCGTCTCTACTCCGGGAGTTTTTAAAATGCATTAGCAGACTCAGGTTTCATGTTTTGGATTTAGTGAGGTTATTGCTTGCTTGCTTTGTATTTTTATTCTCTATGCTTTTTGTCTCCTCCTTTTCCTCCCACGGACTGAGATAAGTTCTTTCTGAGTCAGAAAGCACTGTAGATGTGTTCCCGCATAATCCTGATCAATTTCACAGCGGGTCATAATCAAAAGAAAGGTAACCATAGCTCCCAGGGAACCGGAAGCTCACTGTGTGGAGTGGACTGCATTATCAGGTTGGCCCTCGCCTTGTTTTTACAGCCCACATTCTTCACTTTCAGCAGTCAGATAACGTCTTGGCACAAAGTATATCAAAGAGGGAGAAAGAGGGCAAATGACCCAGGGATAGAATTGGCTCTTCCAAGATCCCAGGCGAGCCATACACCTTCTCTGGGTGTGCCGTGCAGCATGGGGTTTATAGTGTACATATGGAGAGGACAGGGTCTCCAAGACACCATTCCATCCACCCCATGTCAATCACCAAAGGACCATTCTTACATTTACAGCCAGATTTCCATCTATTTTTTCATGGAGACCAGGTTTCATAGCTTTGTAATTCTGAAGAGAAATCTCTGTCCTTCCAAATTCTTGGTTCCTATGATTTTCTGGGACTAAAGCCATGAAAACAGACTCAATGTCCTACAGCACATATGTTCACTATTGCAGACCACTATACAACACAGGAAAAGTTGCCCATAATGGTTTAATAGAACTGCTTCCACCATCAAAAACATGAATTTACTAGGCATCTCTTCATGAACGGTACCATAAGGATTATTTTTTTAGCACAAGGGAATCCCCCAAGTTTTATTTTTTAAAAGATTGAGTTCAAGAGTCTGCAAAAGGAAAATCCTAGCAATTCTTCCAATATGATATAACCACTAAACAGCATGGATATAGACAGGTTTTTTTTCCTTAATGCAAACTGAAGTCAATAAATAATTAGACAACTCCACCTCCAACAACGGACACCAGAAGGCAGTAACAGTTCCATCTAGAGCCAAGTATCCAGCTCCGTGGGAAATGACTCTTCCTATGAAAAGGGAGGATGGTGTATAAACACCTACTATCTGTTGTCCCTGACACAGGAAGAAACAGCAATTTCCCGGAACATAGAAAATAAACTCCAAAGAGCAAGCAGTTGCCACAGTGAAGGTGAAACCTGAGTTCAGACTGGAATATAGACCTGCAGGGCTTCCCAGACAGTCAGAACTCTCATTGGAGGGGGAGAGATACCAGGAAAAAGCTAGGCAGTGGTGGCATACACCTATAATCTCAGTACTCAAGAGGTAGAGGCAGGCGGATTTCTGAGTTCGAGTCCAGCCTATTCTATAGAACGAGTTCTAGGACAACCAGAGATACACAGAGAAACCCTGTCTCGGGGGGAGGGGGAATGCATTGAAAAAAAATTCTTAAGTGGGTCAGAGAGATGGCTCAGTAGGTAAGGGGACTTGCTACCAAACCTAATGACCTGAGTTCCATCTCTGGAACCCACAGGATAGAAGGAAAGAACCAACTCTGATAGACTGTCCTATGACCTAAACACACACACACACACACACACACACACACACACACACTCAATCTCTCAATCTCTCTCTCTCTCTCAATCTCTCTTTCTCTCTCTCTCTCTCTCTCTCTCTCTCTCTCTCTCTCTCTCTCTCTCTCTCAATAGCAAAGACGTCCATCTAATCAGAAACTGACTTCCTGGTCTGGATAAAAAGGAATTGAATAACAAGGAAGAAGTCTTTTGAGACAGAGACAGCCATGCAGGCAGCTGCTACCCCTGCATCCTCTGTGAAGAGAAACTGCAGACAGGTAATGGAACGAGAGACTTCTCTTTTCACACTATTATCTGGCCACCTGATGACCACAGTGGGGACACACTGTTAGGATCCAAGATGCCATCCATCACTCCCTTTTTAATCTCCTGTTCATCTACTTGATGAGTCAGCCTGTCTTTCCGAGTCTGTCCATCTGTCTGACAAAGTGAGCAACTCAATTCTCTCGAGTCTTCAGACTGAGTTTCTACCTGCGGGCATCTTCCAAAACAAAACTCCTAGATGCTTAAAAACCAGGATAAACTGGGAAAAGATGCCACCTGCCAAAGAAAAACAACCCAAATATTCCAAAGGAAGGTGTGGTTTTAAGTGTATTAACAGGCAAATGGGTAATAATTCTGATAATTTTATATACAATTCAAAGTACAGGTGAATTTTTACTCAAATATCAAAGAAATTCCTTAAAAGGTCATCCTAGCTGACAATGATGCCAAATGTACTTATTCCACAACAGACTCCAAGCACTGCCCTTCACTGGAAATCTCCTAGAAATCAATTCTAGAACATGCTCTCTGATACTTTTGGTCTAGCTGCCCTGGTTCCTCAGCTCCTTATTCCTAAACTGTAATCTCAAGGCAAAGACCTTCAAAAGCTATGCCCTTTCAAGACATGGTCCTTCTGACAACAATGTTTCCATACTACGGGTGCCTCCAGAATTTCCTTGCCCAAAATGTTTTGAACACCATATTTAACTTCCAGGACAAAATGTAAAAACCATGGACTGGTGCCACAGCCCCATGGTTAAGAGTCCTTGTTGCTCTTGCTTAGAAATACTGCCGAGTTCCCAGAACCCACAACCATCCGTACTCAAGTTCTGGGGGGATCCAATGCTCTCTTCCGACCTTCACAAACTCTGGGCATGGAGCTGGGTACACATTCACACATTCAGGCAGGCAAAGCACTCAGCCTTATAAAATAGAATAAATAGGTGTAGAAATTTCCAATTTAAAAAGCATGCAAAGTCCCTGGGCCTTTAACCTCAGCGTTCAGGCGGTGAAAGCAGGTGGATCTCTGGGTTGAAGGCCACCCTAATCTACCAGCAAATCCCAGGACAGCCCTGGCTACGAGAAGCCCTGTCTTGAAGAGCCAAAAATAACTATCATGCAAAGTACACTGGGAATTTAATATCACCTCACTTCTCTGTGATGGAGGCTCCACAGACAGGTGCATCCCCTATTCAATCTGAAGAACTGACTTACACAACACAGGCTGTTGCAAAGCATCCATTTGGGGCTGTCTACGATTAGTCCATAATCACTTTGAACAGAAAGATTCCTTCAAGCCAGTTTCCTCTTCCTCCTGAGGAGACAGCTCCCTGTCCTATTCCACTCACCACCACTGCTGGCTCAGCACAACTCTGGGTTGTCTCGATAGCCACCTCTAAAAACGGCCTCCTCCTCATTTCACCGCAGTCTTGAGGGCAGGAGATTATTTTTTTTTAATCCAGTTTTCCAGTCTATGGTTTCAAAATTATTTCACAAAGAACTGAAAGTTAAACAAATCTTTCAGGGGTTAAAAATTAAAAAAATAAAAGGGAAGAAGTAAAACTCGAAACTGTTTTCAAAACCACCATTACCAAAGCCACAAGAAGAACAAAATAAAGACACCATAGTTTCAATTTTTTTAAGTGCTGTCTCCCTTTTCATTCTTGTTTCGAGTTGACAGAAATGATTTGAGCAAGATAATGAAGTGAAATGTACCTTCAACAACCAAAAGCTCAGAAAACGTCCCTGGGTAGCGTTTGGAATGAGCTTTTCTATTTTGCCATGATTTCCCTCTGGCCTCCTCCTCAGGCAAGGATATGTTCACAGATGCTTAAAACCTTTCCTTGTGCCTAAGAATTCTCCAGAATTTTTTGAATTCTTGCAAACAGGTCATCATAAGTGCCACGAGAAATCGGTGACTCAGGAACCCATCTGTGCATGCAATTAACTCCCTTGGACAAGTAATTGCCTGTTTTATCAAGAGCCTACGTGGAAACTCAATTTAAGCATGCATTTATTATTATCAACATCATCATCATCATCATCTAAGCAATTCTACATTAACACAGAGCAAAAAACCGACTAGTGTCCTGTTAAGTACCTACAGATTTCTGAGCTTTCTAAGATTGTTTTAATTTGTTCATTTAATAAATACTGTGTTTATTGAATGCAATTAGCTTGAATGTAATATTTGCTGAACACCTAGCAAATACAAAGGGTTTCTTCTGTTCTTAGCCTCTTGAACAGTATAAAATGAAGCCTGGGGACATAGCTCAGTGGTAGAAGGCTTGCCTAGTATAGACAAGGTCCCAGGTTTGAGCCCCAGTCAAAGGAAAGATGGAAAAGATGGGAATGTAAGAGGAGGAGGAGGAAGGGAAAGGGAGAGAAAAAAATCTAATGTGAAATTTTCTCTTAATAAGCTTAATAAGACTGGAGAGATGGTTCAGTGGTTAAGAATATTGGCTATTCCTCAAGAGGACCCAGGTTCGATTCCCAGCATTTACAAAATGATCTCAAGAAGCTTGCAATAAGCCCAGTGTGGTGGTGCATACCTTTAATCCCAGCAAGACAGAGGCAGACAGACCTCTAAACTCCAGACCAGCCTGTAGAAAGCAAGTTCCAGGACAGCCAGGGCTGTACAGAGAAACTCTGTCTTGAAAAAAAGGGAAGGGAAGGGAAGGAAGGAGGGAAAAGGAGAGAAAGAGAGAGGGGGGAGCGAGGGAGGGAGAGAAAAAAATCTTTGCAATAGACTGAGAGCACCTGTAATCTCAGAACTCAGGGGCTGAGACAGAATAGTTGCCCAGAATCCAAGGCCAGTCTGTATGTGTAGTGAGTTCGAGGCCACCCAGAGCTAGGTAACAAGACCTTGTCTCAAAAACTAAAAGATGAAGGAGCCTGTGATAGCTAGAGCTGGGGCTGCCCGCACAAACCACAAGAAGCTTCGTAGCTCAAAGCAGTGAAATCCATACCCTAATGATCCCCTAATCACTCCACGCCCGCCTCCAAAAGCAGGCACGCGTTTTGGAGAAAAATCACCCATATTTGGTCTGAGCCTTCACAGTGTCCCTGATCACCTGATCCCCATATATGGGCCTCTCCTCATCTGTGCTCTTGAGTCAGCAACTGCTGTTGACTTTGCTCCCCAACCGCAGATAGAAGCTTTAATCTACAGATACCAATCTACTGCTTCCTCATGTTGTGAGGATTCCTTCCCTGAAGAGACTTAAACAGTGTCTGCCCACTCCTTTCAAAGGCCCGGCAACAGCCAAGAGTATAACTCTATCCTGAGGAAACAATGAGTTTATTAGGCTTACAACCTACAGCACACATGCGCGGAGGTACTTACAGAAGCACCGTGGGTCCCGAAGCAGGAAAGCTTTCCCCCAGCGTGGAAAACGATGCCATCACAACCACAGAGCTGGCGTTCCCTCCCTACGGTTAAACTGGCCCAGCTCATAAACCCTCCAGCCCCCGAGACCCTTGGGTCGTGTGCAATTAGAGCAGAATTGCTTGCAGATGGCTTGGAGGAACAAGCAGGAACAACTAGACTCTCCGGCGGAACCATCTTCTCTGGAGGAACATCTCTAGCCAACAGGCTGCCTCTACGTCGGTGGTTCTCAGCCTTCTTAATGCTGCGACCCTTTAATACGGTTCCTCATGTTGGGCTGACCCCAAGCATAAAATTATTTCATTGCTACTTCGTAACTGTAATTTTGCTACTGCTATGAATCGTAGCGGAAATATCTAACACGCAGGATATCTGATACCCACAGGTTGAGAATCCCTCCTCTGGACGGTCATTTATTATCAGTCATAGGTGATACAGTAAAGATGGCAGCTGCTTTGCCTAAAGGACTTTCTTCAATCCCACCTTGCTATCGCAAAGTGCCCTGGTCTCTCCCCTCTACCCGTTAAACTATGCCCTACCCACTCCTTCCAAGGACCCAGCAACAGACAAGAATATAATTCCATTAAGTCCCTCCTGAGGAACCAGTGAGTTTATTAGGTTGACAGCCTACACTGCCCATGTGTGGGAATACTTAGAAAAGCATAGGAGACCCCGAAGCCGTCACAGTGGACATCGATCACCTAAGTGCGGTGACGATTTAACATAGCTCTCAAGTGAAGCTCGCCAGCCCCAGCATCTCCCCTGAAGTCCACACCGCTCTAGGCCGTATGAACACTGAATGGAAAATGAGGACATGGCTTTTCTTTCCCTGCTGTTGACTTTGCTCCCCAACCGCAGACAGAACCTTTAATCTACGGATCCCAATCTACTGCTTCCTCGTGTTGAGAGAATTCCTTCCCTGAAGAGACTTAAAGAGTGTTTGCCCCTTCTTTCAGGGACCCGCCCGTAGGAATGGCTGAAGAAAAGGGCTTTATTGTAGTTAGGAAGGAGAGCAGAGATAGAGGGATCTTGAAGGGTCCAGACTGAACCAAGCCAGCAGGGGAAGAGAGAGGAGGAGGCCAAGAGAGAAGCCAGGAGCCAAGAGGTTGTATTTAAAAGGTGGGCCTTTTAAACGCCAAATTATGTCATTTGCTTTCTGATCAAAAGCCAACCAAGAGGGCACACAGGCAAAACGGCTGAGGTTATAAAGAGAAGCTGGAGGGGGGGCGGGGAG
This sequence comes from Microtus pennsylvanicus, assembly GCF_037038515.1. Classification (NCBI taxonomy): domain Eukaryota; kingdom Metazoa; phylum Chordata; class Mammalia; order Rodentia; family Cricetidae; genus Microtus; species Microtus pennsylvanicus. Next base: position 16,681,802 of record NC_134598.1, read on the forward strand.
CAAAGCTCAGGGCTGCTTAGGGTAGCGGGCAGGGCAGGCCAGTCAGGATGACTCTAGGAGGCACTTCTAAGTAGGGAGAGACCAGCAGCTAATGTCTGCTTTGCTATGTTGAATAGTCACCTCAGTTAGCCATGGGTCTGGATGTCTCTGAGGCTCAACAAGCGCCTGTTCTTCTGCTTGTTCCTAGTTATCACATCAGACTTGTGTCCAAAGTTCAACCCAAATCTGCTCCTCTGAGCCTCTGGCCATCTCAGTGAGAGGCCGTCTCAAACCCCATGGTCGCCGTCATCCTCCCCCTCCCCCTCTCTGTCGACATCTTAGTTCATCTGCTACTCTTTCTTTCCTTGTGTGTTCAGATGGAGGCAGACTTCCAGAACATCTTCCATCTCTCCCATGACCACCCTGGTACAAGACTTTGTCACCCCTGGTCACATCAATATGGTTGCCTCCCAACCGGGTACCCCTTCTTTCCCCCCAAGCTTCTCCAAAGCTGTTCTCCCACTTAGTCATCCAAGGTGGGCCTTTTAAACGCCAAATTATGTCATTTGCTTTCTGATCAAAAGCCACAAATGGCTTTCTTTCTTACTCAGAGTCAACCAGAATTCCTTACAAGACTCTGCAAGACCTTTCCTGCTCCACCCCAGGGCCCTGTCATTCCTTCATCTTTCACACCATCCCCTCCAGTCATTATGACTCAGCATAACCAGCGTTCTTCGGCTCCCCGGTAGGGCAAGCACACTCCTGGTCTCATTCACCTAGATCCTCTCCACGGTATCCACGCTGCACACCCATACTTCCTCCAGGTCATCTCTCCACAAAGAGCTAGCTAAGAGGCCTTTCGCTGCATTTGTGAAGAAATCGCCAACAGGCAAGGGACAGCTGTCTCCGGCTTGTTCTTGAACAACAAGGGCTCTGGGCTTGAGTGTTAAACCTAATCGCTAATAGCGCTCAGCCCTGAGAATTGATTGACACCTGTGCCTCCAGGTTTTAAAAGCCAAAGACCTATACCTCTGTAGGTGTTCGCCCAGAGTATACTTTGGATTTTCAAAGCCAGAGGCTTATGATTCTGGGCCCTGGTAACTGGAGGAGTATTGCTCTAAGTTTTAAAAGCAAAAGACCTAGCTCCCCGTGTTCAGATGAGAAGCTTATGACCAGGACTGTGAGAGCCTGCAGCCCATCAACCATTAATCATCCAGCAGGCAGGACTGCGTCTCCCAAGTTTCAGGTGTTAGAACCCGTTGATACAAAAAAAAAAAAAAAAACCAAACTCTCATGTTAAAGAGAATAAGAGATGGTTTATTCTGGAGTCATTCTGAGTGAACATGGCACAAGAGCACAGACTTAGATTACCCCAAATTCCATGTTCCAATGGGGAAGCGGTTTCATGAAGTGTTACTGTTTCACAGAGCAAGTTTAAAACACATTGATGGGTGCATCAGAGAGGAGGTGACAGCAGGATGGGGGAAGCTTTTGCGAAAGGCCCTCGATGCTATCTGATGATGCTGTCGTGGGAACAAAAGGGCAATAGATTCCAAAAGCTTTTTACCTATTAGTCACAAGATGTTAGTTCTGACACAGAGATGAGCAAAAAACGGCCATATCGGAAGGCTAGAACTAGCCCCATATAAGGTCATTAGCCTCCGGACCTGGAATATTCTGCAGTTCTAGCCAGTCAATCCGTCTCTGCAGACACAGCTTCTTTCCGGGATTTCTCACCCACAGACCCACGGTTCTGAACCCATGGAAGCTCTGTGGGCCTCTTCCAGGGGCCAGGGGCTCCAGTTGCCACCTCCGGCTGCCCCTTGGATCTCTTTGGTCACATTCACACTGTTGCTAGGTGAATCTGGAGCTGGAACTGAGGGGGGGGAGGGGAACAAATCGCTTAGGAATAGGCTTTATTGGGGGTGCCTGATGCTGGAGCACAAGGTATAGGGTAGACTACCACAGCGACACCTTCAGGGGTGACCCCCAAAACATTACAGAGTAATCTATCTACTTATGTGCCAGCAGAGGGATGTGGCATATTTATGTAATCTCCACTTCCACCAAGCATAGCCTCAACAGCCCAAGAAAGGAACTGCTTGACGGAAAGCTTCCTGATTAAGGCAGCCAGGTGTGTGCGTGCATGCGTGCGTGAGTGCGTGCGAAAAGTCTGACAGCTGTTGATCAAAGGGCTTGGCCTGGCATTTAAAATCTTGGTGGATTCTGAGGAAAACTAAACCTGAAAGGTATCAAACACTAAGAATCACGACAATGTTAACATTCATCCAATTATTCATAAATGCTTCCATCCTAGCCTCAATCCGAAAAGCGAGCGGGGACCCTCTGCTCTGTCTTACACTTCTCTCAGGGTCTCTTCCGACAGGGCATTACTGCGCATGCCCAGTAAGTAGCACCATTCCCAGCCTCTATTTCGATTTTATCTCCAACCGTTCTTACCATGAGATCTGCTTGCGTTCTCCTTCCCTTACTAGGATGCAAGCTTTGTAAAGGCTGAAATTTCATCCCACTGATTCTCACATCTCAGACAATGCCTACACAGCTCTCTGCGTGTTAATGAGCAAATGAATAAATGGCCTCTCCTGAGGTTAGCATATTTAAATCCTTTTTTGTTTATGAATTCGGAGTTCTAGGAAGGCTTACAACAGCCTCTTTTGCAAAAACCGAACTGGAATAATGACTTAAAAACTCACTATCACAGACAATAAACCAACCCCCTGAAGCACAGGCTGAGTCCCTCAAAGCCCCTACTGCAGAGTGAGTCCCTTGCTTTCTTCAGGAGGAGCTGAGGGAGGCCATTGCTTGTCTTAATCCCACTATTCAACTGCCCAAATTCCAGCCAGCATTCTCTTTCTGTTCTCTGCAAACCAACCATCAGCTTGTGAGGTGATGAGAGCCCCCGCTGGCCAGATCTCCTGTCTTTGGCCTCTCTGCAAGGAAAACTCATTATTGCACAGAGAAAACAAAATGACAAAGAGGAACTCTGTTGTTTGACCTCACACTTGCCAACACATTCAAAACAACAGAACCTCGGCTAACTCTAAACTCGGAATTTCAATTCTCCCACCTTCCTCACTAGAGAACAGAGGCTGGGCTGGTGATGTGGCCCAATGATCGCGATGGTTGCCTGACACACAAATCAGGGCACTGCCTAAAACCATATAACCTAAAACCAATAGTAGTACACGCCCTGTGTCCCAAGTATTCAGGAGGTGGAGGCAGAAGAATCAGAAGTTCAAGGTCATCCTCAACTACAAAGTAAGATCAAGGATAGCCTCAGCTACAGGAGGTAGGGTCTAAAAAACAAAAAAAAAAAAAAACAGATTGACAGAGGAGGAAGCAAGAGAGAACCTGGGGGAGGAAGAAAGCAAGAGAGAAGCAGAAAACTCTTTCTCAAATAATTAAAGAAACTCTGGTGGAAGCTAGGGTGGTGGCGGTGGTGCACACCTTTAATCCCAGCACTCGGGAAGAGAGGAGGGCAGATTTCTGCGAGTTCAAGGCTAGCATGGACTACACAGTGAGTTCCAGGCAGGGTTATCCAAAGAAACACTATCTCAAAAAACAAAGGAAAAAAAAGTCACGATCGTCCAACTAAGTGATTGGAAGAAATAAAGGGGGGATAGGGTACAGTGCTTGTCTGGGGTGTGCAATGAAGTTCTGTTCCGGTACCAACACAAACACAAAAAAGGAGTAAAACCATCAGACTCCAGTCACCTTATAAAGAACACAATGAAAAGAAAACTCAAGCCAAGCAGTCAGTGGTGACGCACACCTTTAATCCAGCACTCGGGAGGCAGAGGCAGGTGGATCTCTGTGAGTTTGAGGCCAGCCTGGTCTACAGAGTGAGTTCCAGGACAACCAGGACTACACAGGAAAACAACAATGAGAGGGAGGGGAGGGAGGGAGGAAGGGAGGAAGGGAGGGAGGGAGGGAGGGAGGGAGGGAGGGAGGGAGGGAGGGAGGGAGGGAGGGAGGGGAGGGGAGGGGAGGGGAGGAGAGGAGAGGAAACTCAGGCGCTATGAGGTTAGGCTTTGTCAAAGTCAGAATACCATTTTTAAGGCTCTGGTTTTTATTCTATCATTTTTAAGGTGAGAAAGTTGGGGATTCTCAGACCTCAGCAAATACTATATGAGTATATGCCTTCAAAATACCTCTTACATCTAAATCAATAAACTTACTTATTGCATTATAGGTCAAAAATAAGATTATATAAGCATGCTAGTATTTATTTTCAGATTCCATACCTATAGAATAGATTTCATAACTATAGAATAGCCCTCTATATTTTGACATGCAACAGTTCACAGAGTATATTGTCCAATACTAAGATTTGAGACGGTGCCCATCAAAATCCCAGTAAAATTCTTCACAGACCTCAAAAGTATGGTACTCAACTTCATATTGAAAAGCAAAAAAGCCAGGATAGCCAAAACAATCCTGTACAATAAAAGAACTTCTGGAGGCATCACAATTCCTGACTTCAAACTCTACGACAGAGCTACAATACTGAAAACAGCCTGGTATTGGCATAAGAACAGACAGGAGGACCAATGAAAAAACCAAATCAAAGACCTGGATATTAATCCACATACCTTCGAACACCTGATTTTTTTGACAAAGAATCAAAAAACATCAAATGAAAAAAAGAAAGCATATTTAACAAATGGTACTAGCATAACTGGATATCAACATAAAGAAGAATGAAAATAGATCCTTATCTATCACCAGGCACAAAACTCAAGTCCAAATGCATCAAAGACCTCAACATGAAGCCAGCCACACTGAACTTCATAGAAGAGAAAGTGGGAAGTACACTTGAACACATTGGCACAGGAGACCACTTCCTAAATATAACCCCAGTAGCACAGACATTGAGAGAAATAATTAATAAATGGTACTTCCTGGAACTAAAAATCTTTTGTAAAGCAAAGGATATAGTCAACAAGACCAAACGACAGCCTACAGAATGGGAAAAGATCTTCAGTAACCGCATATCAGGCAGAGGTCTGATCTCCAAAATATACTAAGAACTCAAGAAACTGGTCATCAAAAGAACAAATAATCCAATAAAAAATAGAGTACAGACCTAAACAGAGAACTCTCAACAAAGGAATCTAAAATGGCTGAAAGACACTTAAGGAAATGCTAAACATCCTTAGTCATCAGAGAAATGAAAATCAAAACAACTCTAATATTCCATCTTATACCTGAAAGAATGGCCAAGATCAAAAACACTGATGACAACTTATGCTGGAGAGGATGTGGGGTAAAAGAAACATTCCTGCATTACTGGTGGGAGTGAAAGCTGGTACAGCCCCTTTGGATGTCAGTGTGGCAATTTCTCAGAAAATTAGGAAACAACCTTCCTCAAGACCCAGTAATACCACTTTTGGGTATATATCCAAAGGATGCTCAATCGTGCCACAAGGACATGTGCTCAACTATTTTCATAACAGCTTTGTTTGTCATAACCAGAAACTGGAAACAACCTAAATGCCCCTTGACTGAAGAATAGATAAGGAAAATGTGGTACATATATACAATGAAGTACTACACAGCAGAAAAAAAAAACAACATTTTGAATTTTGCAGGCAAACTGATGGAACTAGAAAACATCATTTTGAGTGAAGAACCCAGACACAGAAAGACAATTATCACATGTACTCACTCATAAGTGGTTTTTAAACATAAAGCAAAGGAAACCAGCTCAAAAATCACAATCCCAAGGAACCTAGACAACAATGAGGACCCTAAGAGAGACATATATAGATCTAATATACATGTGTTGTAATAAGGAGCGGTGGGGCTGCATCCCCGGCACCCCGGCCACCAGCTAGCTTATGCCCCGAAATAACAACACACAAACTGTATTCATTTAAACACTGCTTGGCCCATTAGCTTTAGCCCTTACTGGCTAATTCTGATATCCCAATCAACCCATCTCTAATAAACTGTGTAGCACCGGTCTTACTGGGAAAGATCTAACATGTCTGACCTGGCGGCTTGCTTCATCGCGTGCGTCTGCCTCAGAGAGCAGAGCTATGGAGTCTGCCCGAGAGAGGGGAGCATGGCATCTCTGAGCTCACTTCCTCTTCTTCCCAGCATTCTGTTCTGTTTACTCCACCCACCTATGTTCTAACCTATCAGGGCAAGCAGTTTCTTTATTTAATTAACCAATGACCTTCCTCCATCATACATGGGAAGTAGAAAATATAAGATCTCCTGAGTAAATTGGGAGCATGAAGACCTTGTGAGAAGATTAAAGGGGAGGGGAGAGAGTTGGAGGGGAGCAGAGAAAAATGTAGAGTTTAATAAAAATCAATAAAAAAAGAAAAAAGATTTGAGAGGGATAGGAATATAACTAATTATTGAAACTGACAACAGTCCATGGCACAAAAGCTTTCTTCTTGCAGCTTAAATTCTGATTCTTTGCATAATATTCTTCTTGTCATAAGATGCTCTCAAAATAGCACCCATCAAGGAAACAACAGGAGGTACTTTTGCAATAAAATACCCAATGATTTCTGGTTCCATGCTAGAAAATCAGGTAGCTGTTATAAGGAAGGAATTGTATGGGCTTCCCCGGGCAGTTGAATCATAATGGGTTTTTTCCCTTTGAACATTTCTATCAAGAGGACATTGAATCAATTGGCACATGTTCATAGCTTCGTTTTATTCACCGTTTTTTAAAATGCTTAGATTTTTAAACCTTATGGGACTCATGTACACTTTTAATTACATACAGGTCAATATTTTAAATCATTAGGTTCAAATTGCACCTTCCTGTAGTTCATATACTACTCCAGCTATATTTTATGCTACATATTTAAATAACCTTTCTAAAGCCATCTTACAGGTCACTAAAAGAAGAGAAATAATGCTTGAGACGGCATTGCTTCGTATAGCAAAGTGCCCCTGGTTTGGACTCTAAACCCCAGTTGGAGCAGAGGAAAACAGGAGCTGTAGCCCTCCAGCCTCAGCCGATGGTCCCCCGCTCGTGACTTTAGGCTTGAGCCTTTTCTCTCTCTGCTGGGCTTGAATGTAAGACTCGAAGTCCACCATTCACTTGTCTGGTCTTCTGGACACTGGTGCAGATGTTTCTGTTATACCTGCCAGTCAAAGACCTTCAAGGGCTAAAATGGAGACTATTACACAGTCGCAAAGCATAGGCTTGAACTCTCGGACCCTTAGTCAAGAAGGAACGGATCCACTTCTCTGGCCTCCAATACCCAAAGAAACCTTTGATAGCCATAAAAAATTAGTTCCGTCTCTGCTCACATTATCGGACAAGCAATAGTCCAGCGCTGGTCCCCATACTCAGCCATCTTCTTTTACCTCTCAGCTGCCACTGAACTGAAGAACTCTGATTCTACTTGACTTTTCTTATTTACTTCTATTTTTTTTTTAAAAATTGCCTGTCTCTTAACTGTTGCAGCAACAGGATAGCATGACCAGGGTAGTATGATTTCTGCATACAGTGTTACTCTAGTGTGTGAGAATTCTTTTTCTTAACCACAGTGTAAGAAAGCCTGGTTGTTCTGTTTGAACCAGCTACACGGAGCCCTGTTACATCAGCTTCCTAGTGAAATACCCCCAACACCTCTGGCTGTTCTTCTCTATAATTTCTATCTATCTATAATCTATCTCATACCACCATCCTGTTTGAAACACAAACTAACTGAAAGCCAATAAGGACCTTGTCTTCCTACGGGCTGAGATACGGCCTCTTTAAGTTCGGATGTTGAAGCTGTGACTGTGTGTGAAGAGAAGATCCCTAATGAAACAGCAAAAGTTAGATAAGGTAACTAAAGTAGGTCCTAGACAATATGACCTGTATTTGTCACGAAGGAAGACCATGCAAAGACATTATGAAAAAAAAACAGCCATCTCCAAGCTGGACTCAGATTTCTAAGCTTCCAGGACTATGTGAAAATAAATTCCCATTGCCGTGAACACCCGGCTTTAGGTACTTTATCTTATAGCAACCCTGAAAAGCTAACACAAGGCTCTCTCCTCATTATTGGGCTAGAGGAGGAATGACATTGCTGCCCTCAGAGCCACTTGGAGAGCAAAATGGTGGCCACTGTACACACACAGTGCGCACACACACAGCACTGTGGATACCAGTGCTCTCCCCACGCTCATCATGCACGCATACGCACATGCGCACACACTTGTGGGATATTTGTAGACTGTGTGAAGATATATTGATTTGATTGGTGTAATAAAAATGAATGGCCAGTAGTTAGGCAGGAGCTATAGGCGGGATTTCCAGGGAAAGAAAGGAAGAAGAATCTAGGCACACAAGAGACGCCAGGAGACACAGAGAGAAAACCCGAGGTGCAAGATGGAAGAGAGGTAACACCACATGATAGAACATAGATTAGTATAAATGGGTTGATTTAAGCTATAAGAGCTAGTTAGGAACAAGTCTAAGCTATAGGCCAAGCTTTCACAATTAATAAGAAGTCTCAGTGTCATTATTTGGGAGCCGGCTAGAGGGACAGAGAAAGACTCATTACATACACTGCCACAATCACCAAGCCCAGGTACACTGGCGTGGAAGGACTCAGGGCTCTCAGAGAGAGCACTTTCAGTAGTGGCTAAAACTAACCTCGGGCTTCCCTTTACTTTCTTCTTTATGCTCAGACAACTATTAGCACAGGTAAGGAATCCTAGGAAGGTAGCTAAACAGCTGAACATTTGTACCCAAGAAAGAGCTGAATCAAATTTACTCTGGCCATCTTCCCCCTACCCTTATTCCTAGAGACCATGGAACTACCATTTTCCCAAAACTTATGGTTCCAGGTAGGGGTCCAGCTCCGTTGCAGCCTAAGGAAAATCAGCCCCCTTAGAAAAAAAAAGCCAAATCTGCTAGGCCCCTCATCTCTGAGGGTTTCTCATCTATGAATGTGGCCAAGCATAAACTGAAACTGGAAATAGAATCGCATCTGTAGTGAGCACGGTGATTTTGCTTGTCAGTGCTGCCTGCACAATGAAATACAGCTACTACTTAAATAGCTTTCATACTCTAGGTATTGAAAAGTCATCCGGATCATATCACAGCATTTGGACAGATAATGAGATGTGGTGTGCAAACTATAATCGCGTGAAAATCTCTCTCCCTCTACTTCCCGACAACCACGACGTGGCTCTACTTCTTTGCCGTTTCCCCCAAACAAGATGTCACTTCTGCAGGCTGCAACCAAGTCACTTTATACATGTTATATCAATGTTCTGAACCTTCTGACCCCAGGTAACTCTTGTTACCTAGTCTGAAACAAGTTTGCGTTGGGCAGAAGGAATCAACAAAACCTCTTGTCTGGGCTGTTAGCATTTTGCCCCTGTCTGGATTAAGGATATCAGAGCTGGCTGTAGGGCACTGACGGCAGGGCTCACTCCGTGGGAACTGACCTGATTTTTCACACAGCTCTGAGAAAATGGGTCAGTACTGCTACAGGAAGAGGGGAAGATCCTGAACCCAATCAAGGGAGTCCCAAGGACAGTGGCATTCTCTCTTAACAGGCATGATCAGGAACAAAGGGATCTTTAGTCACCTCTTTCGGCTACACTTGTTTGCTTAACATCCCTTAGAAGTGGTTGGAGAAGACTGTGAGCAGCCATTTCAGTCAGTTGAGGAAGCAATGAAGGATTACAACAGGAAGAGCTGCCATTTCTGAGAAAGGTTCATTCATGCTATAGAATAATCTTGAAAGGAAAGAATTGCACAGGACCGATCTTTTAACTGCACAGGGACGGGAGCATCTGTGAACCATACCAATCTCCCTTTGGCTTAAATGCTCTCCTTAAAAGCCAGATATATAGTAAACCATCTCAATTTAAACCAGGCAGTGGTGGTGCATGTCTTTAATTCCAGCACCCGGGAGGCAGAGGCAGACAGATCTCTGTAAATTTGAGGCCAGCCTGGTCTACAGAGTGAATTCCAGGACAGCCAGGGTTACACAGAGAAACCTTGTCTGGACAAACAAAAACAACAACAGAAAAATGAGTTTCTGTCTTCTTCTTCTTTTTTGTTTTTTGTTTCGTTTTGTTGTAGTTGTTTTCCAAGACATGGTTTCCCTGTGTAACCCTGGAATTAACTCTGTAGACGAGGCTGGCCTTGAACTCAGAGATCCACCTGTCTCTGCATTCACTGCTGGGATTAAAGAGGCGCGTCACCACACTCTGTTTTGAAACGTCTCTTTTCCTTATACACCTGTATAGGCAGCCTCTTGCAGCAAACACCTGGTCTGGATCAGGCTAAGGCAGTTTACCCGCGACTTTATGCAGCGCATGATCAAGAGGAAGACGAATTAGAACCTGCTGACTCCCACGTGGTAGACCTTACCATAGTGCAAGGACACGAAGTGACGGTGGTTCTATTTCCGGGATGCGTAATCCAGATGTTTTTCTGGGCAGATAAACTCGGCTATATTTTCAGCTCTGAGCAGCAGAAAATCCTGCCTCGGTATGGCTTCAACCACAAAGAAAGCTTGTCTCAGGTAGCAAGAAGTCTTGGGGCCGACTGACTTCCGGTGGTGAAGCCCATGGCTCGTCATTACCAAAGACCCTGGTTATGTCTTCTTTCAGCTGTGTTTTCTGTGATATCCAATTGGTCCATCTCAGAAGTGAAGATCTGTGACAGACCGCGACGTTACTGCTTGACTCGTCTAGTGGAAAAAGCAGAGGCAGTTTTTAAAAGAACTATTTTCTTTATTATTATTATTATTTTATTGATTTTTGTTGTGCTCTGCATTTTCCTCTGCTCCCTTCCCTGCCTCTCCCTTCCCCTCCAACCCTCTCCCAAGGTCCCTATGCTCCCAATTTACTCAGGAGATCTTGCCTTTTTCTACTTCCCATGTGGATTAGATCTATGCATGTCTCTCTTACGGTCCTCATTGTTAGATAGGTTCTCTGGGATTGTGATTTGTAGGGTGGTTTTATTTGCTTTATATTTAAAAACCACTTACGAGGCTGAGACATGTGGAGCTCTGTAAATTCAAAGCTAGCTGATCTGCACATGGAGGTCTGGGCTAGAAAGGGCTACATAGTGAGATCCTATCTCAAGGAAAGAAAGAAAAAGAGGAAGGAAGGAAGGAAGGAAGGAAGGAAGGAAGGAAGGAAGGAAGGAAGGAAGGCACATATATAACCCTAGTGCTCAGAAGACTAAGGCAGGTGGATGTGAAGCTAATGTCAACCTGGACTAAAGAGTGAGTTGCAGGCCTGCCTGGGACACCTAGCAAGAGACTGTGCTGGGGGCTGCTATGGAACAACCCTTTTGTACACTTTGAAGATGTGTTGCTCTCATTGGTTTAATAAAGAGCTAACTAGCCAATAGCTAGGCAGGAAGAGATTAGGTGGGGAGAGCCAGACAAAGAGAACTCTGGGAGGAAGAAGGGCAGAGTTGCCAGGAGACACAAAGAGAAGCAAGATGAGCACACTCTACTGACAAAAGGCACTGAGTCATGTGGTAGAACTCAGATTTCTAAAAAAATTGGTTAGTTTAAGATGTAAGAACTAGTTAGTAACATACCTAAGTGTTGCAAGGAGGGGCTGCTTGTTCGTCCTGGCTGCCAGGCTAGCTTAGCCCCAGAATAACCACACAGAAACTGTATTAATTAAATCACTGCTTGGCCCATTAGCTCTTGTTTCTTATTGGTTACTTCTTACATCTTAATTTAACCCATTTCTATTCATCTGTGTATCACCACGTGGCAGTGGGTTACCAGGTAAAATTCCCAGCATCTGTCTCCAGTGGATCCATTGCTTCTCTCTGACTCCGCCCTTCCTTCTCCCAACATTCAGTTCTGTCTTCCCTGCCTACTTAAGTTCTGCCCTATCAACAGGCCCAGAGCAGTTTCTTTATTAAGCAATGAAAGCAACACAAAGACAGAAGGACCTCCTACACCACCTAAGTTAGTGGCCGAGCTTTTATAATTAATAATAAGTCTCTATGCAGTTATTTAGGAGCTGGCTGGTGGGACAGAAAAATCTGCCTACAGGTGGCAGCAAAAATAAAATAGATATTATTTAAAAGCAAAATGTGCCTGCTCAGCAAAATTGTTTGTTTTCTTCCAATGGCCACTGCGAGCACAAAGCTGGTATAATTAAAAATGGCCACATATCCATTCCTGGCTAATGACATCTGCCAAACCCAACAGATACTCATCAAGCAGCCCATGACACATAATTAAGGGACATTATTTTGAGATGACTATGAGCCCAAAGAGAAGGCTTTGTGTTCCAGCTTCTGAGCTGCATGGGAGCTGATTCCATGTATGAACCATGGGAGATTTCACAAAGCTAAAGCTCTGATCTGGAGAAGCTGAATCACTTGATGTGCCCGTCTCGGCTACTCATCCACTTTGTGGGGCTGGGCTTTGACTTGGAGGGCTTCCTGTCCTTCAGCAGTGTCTTTTCTACACGACATTAAAGTTATTACTTGTACCGTTAAGTAACAGGTAGGAAAATTTGTCTGAGTTTCACCTGTAATCCTTAATTTTCTATGTGAAGGGCAATGCTAGCTAAAGAACCATGAGCCCAAATCCCAAAGAAAACGGACCACTAGCTCTCTGCTTTGCCATTGAGACGCCAATGGGGCAATGTAACACTTTGCCAATGGGACAATGTAACACTTTGTCTCACACCCTCTCTCCAGCCTCCTTAAAAACATGAGAGAGGAAAGGGCTCTCAGAGTCTGCCTTTAACCTAGACAGGCATACAGTAACGCCTCGTTCTGTTCCTGGATTCAGTTTTTTAATTGGACCAGGTGAGGAGGCCATCTGATCAGAGAGGAGAGGGGGGCATCAAGAAGGCAGGACAGACGACTCCGGGGTCACATAAATTGCGTTATGGATCCTCCCTCACAAAAGAGAAAGACTGGCCAACAAACAGTTGGTGACACAGAGCTCCCGATACACAAGTAGCCAAGAGCTGTCCTTACTTCAACAAACACCCACAGGTTCCTGGGTAATTTTGACTTCTTTGTCTCAGTAATTCTTTTCCAGAACCCATGACTCCTAAAGAGCCCTGGATCCACGAGGCCATTTTTCCAACATCAAATACCAAAGGTCTTTTTTATGTTCCAGGCTGGTGTGTGTTTCATTTGCACAAAAACCTACAGAGAAAGTAATCTGGTGGGAGATTTACTCATCCATTTCTGTTGAGGAGGATAAAATAAAGTGTCAGATGCTATTCCAGAAGTAAAAAAAATATTACAGATTTTCTTAGAGAAGTTCAGTAGAGACTTTCCATTCCCCACAACTACAGAGCAATCACAACCCTCCCAAATATATTTAAAACAATATTTTTATTTATATTTTCCCTGACTCCTCCATTAAAATAATATGAAAGTCTAAGGAAACCAATAAAATTGCTGCTTCTCTGATAATTTTTTCACAAGGTTTTTCTTCCTAAAACACAAGAGACTATTGCTATCTGTGTTCATTTGTTGTAACATTTGAAAAAAAAAATGGCAGAATCTTTACCAGAGAGAGAACAAATTGTTCCAGCAAGTTAAAGGGACTTGTGTAAAAGAGGATAGGCTCACTGATGATTCTCCGAAACATCCTTGTCGACACGATAGTATAAACAGTTCTCTAGGCTCACATAGGAAAGATGGAAAGTCTTGGATCCAAGAGAAGACGGCTCCAAGTTCCCTCCTTTAGAGAAAGAGGATAGAGAAAGCATCAATAAAACGGTCTCTGCAGTTACGGACCGGAAGAGGACTGACTCTGTGATCCCAGGAGAACCTTTGAGCTCAGCCTAGAAAGCGGCAAAGATTCTGGGGATGAATATAGGGCCTCTTTCTCATGAAAAGGAAGAAACATGAGATGCAAGGGTGAACTTAGTTCTGGTGGCCTTCTGGAACATGTGAGAACTTCCCATCCTGGGGCTGGGACGGACAATACATCCGAGGATAGCTCAGAAACATCTGATGCTTAATACACCCAGCTAACATGCGCTGAAGTCTGCATGGGGTGAAACCATTGTGCTACCACCATTAATTAAGTCATCCAATAAACACAGTTGCCCTATGAGAAAGGGAACTATTATGACATTCATTTTACAAATGAGAAAACAAAAATCAAGATCAAGTTAATGACCTGAGTACACAAATCTACGGAGCTACGGAGAACCAGAAGCCTAACCATAGGAAGCCATCCCATAGCCCCACCCTCTCATCTTTCAACCATAACACTGTGATACCTGTTTCTACATCTGTAGAGGATGGGGGAAGGGAGAAGGGGGAGAGACTCAATTCATGTGTTTGTCATAGAAACTAAATTGTACATCATTTTAGTGTTTTTTTTTTAATGGGAAGGGCCAGAGAGAATGTTCGGTAAAGATCCTGGTGCTGATGGGGCGGAGTTATGATGAGCCACGTGAGGGCTAGGGGGGCTGCAGCACGCTATAGTAACTTCCCCTTTATGTAATCCTCTACTCTCCTTCCCAGCTGTAAACAAAGCTGCAGATGGGCCTAAGCCCCACTAGCTGATGAGGCCTCACACCTGCAAAAGATGGATGCTCCAGCCAGCAATATGAACAACCTCTTGCTACATATCTTGCATTTCCAGAGACAAAGCCCCCCAGGGTGCCTCATCCAGGGCTTCATGGTATTATCATCAGGAAAGAAATACTGTTTTCTGATTGGCCAGAGCACTTTAACTAAATCTGTTTCCTCCAAATGTCGTAAGACCACTTGACATGTTTGTATTAGAAGCTAGACTGCTGGGAATTAGAAAGTCTATTTTTTATCTTCCTAATTGAGGCTAGACTGTGAGCAGAAATACTAAAGATGACAGAGATACGGATGAGCGGAAAGCTTTTGCTATCACATATATAGAGACCAACGAGCCATTATGACGGTTAGCAATACCGCATTGTGGTACAAAATAAACCATGAGTCTTTAGACATCCTGGGTTAAACCCAGTGGCTTCCTTCGCTGTTTGTATAACCTTTGGCCAGCACCTTGATGTGGCTTAGCTTCACCACACACAAAGAAGACTTCCAAATCTTTGCTTGGTGAGTGTGCTCAGAGCCTGCCTTCATGCTGCTTGTAGGGAAACAGCAATGTTCCTGCTACATATGTGCTTCATTTTCTACTGTACTAGTTTTTGTGTTTCCTGCTGCCAAAACAAAAACACTTCTTAAAAAGAACTTAAAGAAGGGCAGAACCCACCGTTGTAGAAAAGTCATGGCTGCAGGAGTGTGGGGCACCTGGTCCCCATCGCATCCACGGCCAGGAAGGGGAGAGAGAGAGAGAGAGAGAGAGAGAGAGAGAGAGAGAGAGAGAGAGAGAGAGAGAGAGAAATGCTTAACCCCCTCTCTCCTCTATTCTCGGCCCAGGACCCCAGCCCACGCAAGGTGCCACCCACACTTAAGGGGTATTTTCCCTGATCTCAACCTCGGAACTCTCTCACAGGCACATCCAGAGCTCTGTTTATTTAAGTGATTCCAGATCCTGTGAAGTTGACAGTTTGTGCTTGTTACTTTTTTTCTTGTCAACTTGCAACAGCATAGCGTCTCCTTGGAAGAGGAAATCTCACCTGAGGAATTGCCTATATCAAAATGGCTGGTAAGCAAGTCTATGGGGCTTCAATGTTAATTGACGTAGGAGGGCCCAGCCCACTGGGAGCAGTACCATCAGTAGGCAGTCTTGGGCTGTTTGAGGAAGCCAGATAAGGAGGTGCGTAGGAGCACATAGGAGAGCAAGCCATAAGCAAAAGCCCTTCCTAGTTTCTCCATGAAGCTTCAACCTTGAATTCCTTTCCTGACTTCCCACCAAAAGGAACTGAGATGTGGAACTATAAGCCAAATAAGCTGTATCATCCCCAAGTTAGAGTTTCGTTTTGCTCACAACAACAGGATGAAACTAGAAGAGAACCCAGATACTCACATCACAGGTACACAGCACAGTAACTCCGTGCTGCCCACCCAGCCTCGCTTCTCCCCATCCCTTGTTTCACCACACGACACGGGACATACTTGTTTGTCTATTATTCACCTTAGCCCTCCCTAGCAAAGCAGAAGCAAGACGTTTCCATTATATTGTTGTATTGCCCTGGCTACTCAGGAATCAACCGATAAAGACAACGAGGAATCAAATGAGTCGATGCGTCCACAGTAGGAGCAGTGTCCCAGGGCCGCCAGGACAAGGTTCCACCCGTGGAGGGGCTTAAATACAGAAATGTATTACTCCACGGTGTGGTGCTTTAAAAGAAAATGCCCCCCCCCCCCCCGTCAGGCTGTGGTGGCACCTTTAATCCCAGCACTCAGGAGGCAGAGACAGGCGGATCTCTGTGAGTTCAAAGCCAGCCTGGTCTACAAGAGCTAGTTCCAGGACAGGCTCAAAAGCTACAAAGAAACCCAAATAAATAAATAAATAAATATAGGGAAAAAAAGAAAATGGCTTCCAAAGGAAGTGGCACTATTAGGAGGTGTGGTCTTGTTGGAGGAAGTGTGTCACTGGGGAGGTGGGCTTTGCAGTCTCATATATGTTCAAGCCACGCCCAATGAGACTGTCCATTTCCTGTTGTCTGTGAGTCAAGATGTAAGACCTCTCGGCTCCTTCTCCAGCACCATATCTACCTGCATCCTGCCTTGCTTCCCACCATGATGACAAAGGACTAAGACACGGGGCAGCATCCTGAGCATGGGACACCTCAAGGCCCACCCCCGTAGTAACACACTTCCCCTAACAAGGCCACACCTGCTCCAACAAAGCCACACCTTCTAATAGTGCCACTCTCTATGAGATTATGGAGGCCAATTACATTCAATCTACAACATGAACTGAACCTCTGAACTGTAAACTACTACCCCAATTAAATGTTTTCCTATATAAGAGTTGTGGTGGTCACGATGTCTCTTCACAGCAATAGAAATCCCTAACTAAGACAAATGGCCCCGGAGGCTGAGAACCTAAGGTCTCACCAGGCTGAAAGTGGCCCCTTCCGAAGGCTGAGAGGAAGAATCATCCACCGCTCGCTCACCTGGCTTCCGTGGTTTGCTGGCAATCGTTGGCGTTCCTTGGCGTGTACAATCAAATCTCAGCCTTCACATCCACCCAGCCCTTTCTTATGCATTTGTCTGTCTCTGTGCCCAGATTTCCCCTTTTTCTAACAATACATTCTAACACTGCATTAGGGTCCACTCTAATGATGTCATTTTAACTAAATCATCTTTAAGTCCTTGTTGTCAAAGGTCACAGGTACTGAAGACTTGGACCTTTTGGAAAGGGACGCGGTTAAGGTGACAGCACACAGGGCCACTTGGTGACTCTCAGCTCTTCTTGTTCACTCGTGTTCTGAGACCATCGGCTCACAGAGGACCGTGAACTAACCCATGGTGACAAGTTCTCTGGGATCCTTATGACATAACTGCTCTCTGAGGAGGACTAACCCTGGCTATGACTAAATAACAGTTCACGGGGGTGGAAAGAAAATCTATGCCTTGCCCAGTGGCCCACTCCCCCACCATTTTACAGGAGAAAAAAAAAGGTCACAGTCAAAAACAGGTTACCCACCCAAGGTCTTCCAGTCACCTGGAGCCAAAGTCGGACCAGAAGCCAGGCTGCCCAGTCCTGCTCCTTTCTATCTTTGTGAAAATCTACCCCACATATTTCAAATCATTGTCAAGATGATTAGGTACACATTTCAAAATAAATTGATAATAAAAGCACTTTTCTCAGGCTGGGGAAAGAGTTCGGTGAGTCAAGCCCTCTGTCTTCACATTTGATGACCTGAGTTCAATCCCTGGGACCTACATGGTGGAAGGACAGAACCAACTCCTGCAAGTTGCCCCATGACTTCTCCACATGCACACTTTCCACACACATACCAAAAAAATGGAATTTAAAAAAAATTAAAGAAAAACTTTTCTCATAGATTTATCTGCATGGTTAATACCAAGCACCTCCCACCTCACAACTCCCAAAATAAAACACTAAAATCAAAACCCTGGGGAAATAAATGGAAATATTTTCTGTATTTCATCAAACCTAATATTCCATCTACTGGACGAAATTGATATTTTGCCCACTACCAAAAACGAAAAACCAGAATGTGCCTTACCGGCTTAGCCGGCATGGCGTTTGGGGTTATATCCGCCATCTCTGAGTTATCCACTGTGCATTCAAGGCATCTTCAACTAGTTCGTGACTTTGGAGCCAACGTGGGCTACCTGAGACACTCCGAGAGAGAGGGAAAGAGGATGACAGAGAAACCACAGGCGATTAGATGGGTACGGTAACATACCCGTAATCCCAGCACTTGGGAGGCTGAAGTGGGGTCCTGAGTTTGAAGGCAGCCTTAGCTACGTAGCAAAACTTTTTCTCAAGAAAAAAAAGGTTTTTGATGCATACTGTGCGTGAATTATAAGGAAACACTACTCTTCGATACAGAGTAAACTATGAAAACACAGACATCGCCAAAGCAGGGCAACACAGTGGCACCCCTCTATGTCACTGCCCCAAGTGTCTAATTCCTGCCAGGTGTCCTTCCCAGACTGGTTCAGTGGAAGATAGCTGAAGAAAAAAAGGACAAGAGATTTTAAGACACACAGCTCAGTTTATCTAGACCCCCCATTAAGTAACCTAATACAGCCTCCAGGTGTTTCTTCCAAAGCAAGCATGTCTTCTGCACCTCCAGGGACCAGAAGCAAGCAGCGGCGAAAGAAGACTGGGATCAGAGACGGGTGAGCAGAGGAGAGAGGAGGGAATACCTGGAGCTTGCCAAAGCAAACACACACACACAGGCAGAGGGAACGGAGTCGGCGCTGCCTACGAAGCTCCTCTGAGGAACATGACAAAGAAGGGACCAACCCTGGTCTGGGGCTGCCACAGCTGTGAGTTGGGAAAAGCTCCATGTGAGGGCTGAGAACCTGAGATGTGCCCCTACGGTCCCTGGTCTGGCAGGCGACCAATGCTGCCTCTGGCTGGTATTCACAAAGACCTGGTGTGGGGCCAGCTGGCTGCTGGAGGCATGTTTCTGTATCATTTATCACTCCCAAAGCGTTCTGCAGCTGGAAGAAAGGCACATCGGCCACAGCCAGGAACCCCGAGCCCTGCCTTCCTCCTTCATTCCTCTCCTTGCCCCTTCCTCAAGAGAAAATCGCCAGCCGCACTCGATGAGAAAGGGACCTAAAAGGGTCAGAATGTCACTAGGGGTAACTTGCTAAGCACATCCTCCAATACAGATCTATTTAATGCCCACTGTGTCTAGATCCTGAAGACACAGGGGTTAAAGACATCAAGCTAGCCTTCGTTGGGAATTATTTTGTTTCCTTGGTGCTTTGTGTCAATTCCCAGTTGTATGAAAAGGAACCCGTTAGAGATGCTCTCTCTACCCGGTCCCCTTTTGCCACCCGCTCTCATCCTGCCTTCCAGGGATCTCAGCCCTTCCAGGGACCAGCCACAGAAAGACTGACTCAGAGCATCCCAGGAAAACAAGGGAAGGGGTTGGCACTTCAGCACAGCCTTGAAAAGTGGGAAGTGTTCCCTGCAGAAAGGGGAAGGAAGACAGATAAGAGGGGTGTGACTTCAATCATTACAAAACAGAATCTCCACCTGTGCTGGATGGGTCAATACAATGAACTTGGGGTGGGGGGGGATAGACAGTGATGGCCATTCAAGCCAGCATTGAGAGCCAGGCAGTGACACAATGTTCCATGCAAATCCAGAATCCGGCCCCGCTCCCAGAAATGGAATTTCATAGATGTACCTTTTGAAAGAGCATTCTCCTGACAAGTCAGGTCAACAGCTAAACTTCAGGTCAACAGCTAAACTGAAAGAGAAATATTCTTATTACTTGGCAGAGTCACGCCCCCACCTCAAGCTAGAGATCAAGTAATCAAGAAAGACCTTCAAAAAGTCGGTTCTGGTATAATACTTGCACAAGCAGAGTAAGAAGTTATCTGAGAACATTTCCAGAAAGGATTCGACAAATGCTTCCCCTGAAGTCCCTGGTAATGCCAGAAGGGAGGGGAGGGCTGCAGGGGACCTCACAGTGCAGGTGCGCTGGCCCTGCTCCAGGATGGCTGCTGCCAATCCAGAAAACTCCAGTGGCTTGCCATTGAACGAGAGGAACTTGCGAGGCCACTCCCATCTGCAGTTCCACGGAGATGGCTCAAAACCCAGAGCCCCTGCTCCCAAAATGAGTGAGCTAGAAAAGCCAGCAAGCGCTCAGTCAAGCTTCTGTAGTTTATATGTCCAGTTCCCCCCAACCAATGTCACAACTCGCCAGTCAACGCCCCCCACCCCACCAGTGCGTTTCCCCATTCACCTTCCACAGGACACTCAATGCAATGACGTCACTATGTATTTGCTTGCTTATCACAGTTTCCTGAGAGTGGAGGCTACACCTGCCTGGTTCAATTGTTTTTATGAAACAATTCTTCGTCAGAAGATAACCTTGGCTACCCTACAGGGGCCGACTGGGACAGTTCTGCCCAGGTTGGCTCCTGCCTCCACAGCGGGAGCTGCAGAGATGGACTGCACACCCGCTGTCGCTCACCTTTCCTGTAAAATGCTGTGCAGGCTCTAAAGGCTCCGGGCTCACAGTGCAGAATCTGGGTATTGTCGATGGCTTCCTTAGGAACTCTGGCTCAACACAAACCTTGCCACGTTGGCATCTGAGAGACCCAAACCATCACCTACTTTCCCCTTTCCCACTCGCTCTCGACAAACTGGATCGACACACAGATCTGACTCAGATCCACCAGAGCTCCTGTCTTGCAAAGATCGTGCCCCCCTGTGAAGATCTGCTGAACAGGACTGGTCCCCAGTGAACTACCTTTTTCTTTTTATATATAATTTATTTACTTTGTATTTCATTTGCATTAGTATTTTGCTTCTATGCATGTCTGTGTGAGGGTGTCAGGACCTTGGCGTTAGAGACAGTCGTTAGCTGCCCTGTGGGTGCTGAGAACTGAACCCAAGTCCTCTGGAAGAGCAGTAAGTGTTCTTAACCGCTGAACCATTTCTCCAGCCCCCACTGACCTTTCCTTTAACGGTTAGGTGAGCAGAATCTGGCCTCTGGCCTGGGCCTTAAGCATAGACTCTTTGACGCCCGTCCATTTACTCTCAGTTGAACCTTGTTCTTCCCCTCTTCTATATCCAATGCTTCTCACTCAGATCTGAGGATCTATTTAGTGCAGTAATAATTCATACTGTCTCTTCCCTATGTTCCCCAGAGGCCATGAGACAGGCAAACTCCATCTCATCCTCCCTAATATCCACTTTTCCTGTCAAGTCAAAGGTTAGCGTGGAAGGTGCCTCCCCGCCAGTTCCCACCCGGCAGACTACTCGGCCCCAGTTGGGTGCTTCACCCCCCAGAGCGAAGGCCATGCACTGCTACCACAGCAAAGACGCATTCCATCCCATGAAGCATGAAGAAGCATGTTTCTCAGACGCCTCACCCTGAAATGTCTCAGCCTCGGTTGCCTGCACAATTGCCCATAGCAGGGCCCATTTGGAAAAGTCCTGGTTTAGCTGCTAATTTGCTTCATTACTTTTCCTGGAGAGACATAAAGCCCGCTACAGGGATGGGTGTCTCACAGGCCATAGCATCACTGAGTGCCTCCCCAAGAAAGCTGGACCACTGCAGAGACCCAATCCTAGGTCACCTCCCACTTCCTAAATATTCTAGCTTCCCCACTAAGGCCACACGCCTTTGGGGGCAGGAGGCAGGGAACTGGACTCTCCAGCGGCGAGGACCTAATGAACCTCCCCTTAGCCATTCAATTATAGCAGCCCTGACTGAGAACTGTGTTTCATGGTGGCCAATCATGATGCTACCACCGTTAAAGGTAGACACCACACAGGGTTGTTGGGGGTAGAGGGCGGCTAAAGGGGATGCCTCCTCTGATCAGACCGTTTTCTAGAGCATCAAGCTTGTCTAGCCTTTCTTGGCAGATCTTTCTCTCAGCTACAGCACAACCCCCCATCACACAGTGGCTTCTCAACAGCTGTCTCAAAGCACCATTTCGGCAAAAGGATTATTTTGAGTTGATTACAACGTAGAGTCAAAATATGTAGGGAAAAGGAAGGGGAAATATTTGGGACAAATCTTAGCTTCCTCCTCATCTGCCTGAAAAATCTCACTGAAGATAGGAGCTGACAGAAAGTAGACCTCAATGAACAGCTGTTCTTGTCCCCTGGTCCCTACCCACAAGGTCTAGTCATTTTCCTACAATATGTCCTTCCTTTGACCGCAAACCCTTTTCTTTCCTTCATATAAATCCCAACCGCTCTTCGAATTTCTTTTCTTCTCTATGAAGTGCCATACAAAGAAATGTGAACTGGTAACTGGCCTTTTGTTAGTTTAGTTCACACGCCCCTATCACCTGAACTTAAAACAATAATATTTCCCTTTACAAACAACTCACTGGGGCTCTAGAATTTTCTAATGTTATTTTATACTTCTGGCGTGTGTGTGTGTGTGTGTGTACATTTATATTCTTTTTTAAACGTAGCTTGTCGGGGACAAAAATTCTAAAATAATTTATGCTGAAGTATTTAAGCTAACAGTTATTTAGTTATTAGTTAGCTACCAGTTTATTGTTCTTTATATCCAACAATCCACTGAAGTACATTATAAATTGAAAGAAAAAAAAGAAAGAAAAGGGGAGGCCATGACTGCTCCTAGGTTTATTGTAGATAAAAGGAGAGCATAGCCAGGCCTCTGGAAGGGTCAGGACTGAACGTGACCTGCCAACTGAACCAGCCACGTGACGGGAGGAGGGAGAGGAGAGAGCAGGAAAGAGGAGAACCAGGGGCAGCGGCCAAGAGGGCAAGGGGCCAAAAGAGGGCCAGAAGGACCTTGTAGCCAACATGGCTGGGTTATATAGGGAAGAGCAGCTCGGGAAGGACAGCCAAGCCCGCTTCCCTGGGCTGGAGAAGCTTAGGGTAGGGGGCAAGGTACTGGCTGTGCCTAGGAAGACTGCAGTGAGGCAGAGAGCAGCCAGTCCCTTTGATATGCTAATAGTACCTCAGCCATTTGTCCTGGTATTGAGACCTAGCATAAATATGATAAAGTTTTGTTAGAAAAAAATACATCATATATTTACCACTATAGAGGCAAAAAAATAAAAACCTCCCTCTGGAAAGCATTAAGCGGTTTTCAGACAAACTAAACAATAGTGTGATGTGATCGGGTGATAAGAACAGGGGGACAGGGATTTCCCTACCATCTCCACCATTCCCCATGGTTGCTACCTCCAGGGCCCAAGTCTGGAGCACGACAACTTTTCGACTAAGAAGCAGGCAAAATCATAAGCTGGCATGCAATGAAATCTCAGCTACCCTCAGCAACTGGAGGTCCGGAAATGCTTAGCCGCTCACGGGCTCTGAGAAGTCAGATGGCTGCCGCAGAACGGCAGGCAGGACGCGGGCAGCTGGCAGTGAGCCCCTCCGTTTATCAAGTGAGGACATTATCCTGTCAAGCCATGCCTGTCTACTCTCCCGGGGACACGCTCGCTTGTTTCAGTCCTGTCTCCTTGCCCTGCCAGCTCCTGGGCCGCTGGGTTAATGATTAAATAGAAAGATGACAGGAAATGAAGAGGCTGAGACATTCCATCAGGTTAGCAGCTGAGACATCACAGAGGCAGCCCTCCTCCCTGCCAGCTACTGCATCTGGAAAAAAACGGGGGGGGGGGGGGGGTAAATGAGCCCATCTACCTCACGTGACCGGCTCCTTTTTTCTTTCTTGTTCCCTCCCCCTCACCAACACTGAGAGCTCAAAGGTCACAAGCTATCTCTGAGTTGCTAGGGAAAGAAGGCAGGACGCACCCACGGGCACTCATTCCTTGAAGTCCGACGTTAGGTAAATTCCTCCCTCCAGTTATGACTGTCAGCTTACGGCCCTTCTCAGATCTGCACACAACCGAGAAGCCGGGAGGGCAGAGGGTATAGTCAAAGAGTCTCGAATAAATGTACGGAGGTATCCCCAGGCTTGCTGGAGATGGACGAGGTTAACAAGAAGCTGTGCCCTTCCTTCCGGCACTTCTTCGTCCCTGTCATGTCAAATAATAAATTGGGAAGAGAGAAAGAGAGGAGACAAGGACAAAAACAAACAAAAAAGGTCAGTTCCCAAATGGGACAACCATGTGTCTGATTCTGAATCTGGAAAGCCGTGGTGCAGTCGGAAAAAGCAAGTGACCTTGACTGGAATAAAAACTAAAACTAGCTTTACCCACTGACCTACAGGGGGGTCCTTGAGTTACAAGGGAGCTTTCTATATCTCAGATGCCATGCATATAACATTTCCGGGCAAAATCAGCTTCACATGGGAGTGGGAAGGCATGTAGCTTAATGTCTTGGGGTTTCTCGTTTTGCTTTGTTTTGAGCTCTTAAAAAGGGGTCAATGAACCATTGATTTCCTTGACGTTTTATCTTAAACTAACTAGTCATCAAATCAGGGCTTGGTGTGCTTGAAAGCCAAAAGGGACAATGGAGCTCTTACAACCTTGCCGCCAGCCTCTGCTGCCCAAGCAGCAGCCTGAGCGGGCTTCTCGGCCCAGCCAGGCACCTCCACACCCTCCCTCTCTGGCCGCAGGTGGCAGCCGAGCATGCGTTCCCTTTGACACAACCCCACTCCACAAATTCTAGGAGCTCCAGAGGGACCCCGTGGAGATAACCAGCCTCCAGATAAGCCTGTCCAGTAATCAGCCAGCCTGTGCCCTGCATCACGCCAGCTGAGTGGCTGAGAAGCGAGCAGAGGAAATGGCCAGCAGGCTTGTGCTATGCGTTCAATTGTATGCTGGGGAGAAGCAAGAACACCTCCCCTCTGCTTTGAACTCCATCATGAGTCTCAGGAAAGAACTGATAATATATTCATCAACAAGAGAAGTACATGTTTATTACACATGTAGGGGTGTTGCCTGCTCACTCTTGGGTAACTGGAGAAGTTTAGGAGCAATGAAGATACAATTTTAAAGATAAAGTAAATCATGTTTAGGGGCAATAAATGAACCCAAAAGACAATTAGGCTGGGACAAATGTCAGATGGCCTCCGGCTGTGATGTCAACTCTGGTCTCCTTTCTGCTATGTGCTTCAGTCTCCTCTGTAGGTAGAATGTCTGAGGAAGGGTTCCAGCTACGTGTTCTAGAGAACTGGGAATTTTAAAAAAGAAGGTGAAATCAGAGGAAACCTTGTCCTGTGTTGGCTGTTCCGCAGGTGCCCTCACTGACATCTGAGGTAGCATCTTCTAGGGAAATCACGCACAAACCTGTGCATCCTGACACGCTGATCCACAGAAGACCCTGTTTGTTCTAGAGATGTCTTGGGTGTGTAAAAGTCCCTTCTATCCCCATCAACAATTTTAGAATGTCCCCACCCCTTTCTGGTGTACGCCTAAAGGATTTTCAAAATAATATGGGGACAGCTACAAAAAACAATGGTTTGGAGGAGTGGAGAGTTTATTGTATAATTAAGTATATTGCTGCCTCAGTTTTAGTACACCCAGGGCAAATATTTATTTAAACTTCTAATTTCTATTCCAGTACAATAGTCTCCACAGAAATGGAGACTAATCGAAAGGGTAACTGGGTGAGTAAAGACAGCATGTGGCATTTAAATGGAACCACGAGTGCATTAGGCATGACACCAATATCTTCAAACTCTTTTAGCACAGTAAAAAATGCATTTCACATCACACCCAAATACACACTCACATAGATAGACAACTCAAAACTTTTACAAAACACACCTGCCTTTACTATTTTCTGTCCAAATGTTCCATTAAAAAAATGCTGCTAAAAGCTGAACCCTAATATACCGATGTGATAACCCACTAGGGGGTTGACAATATAAGGTTAGTTTCAAAACCCTGCTTTAAATTATATCTATTTAGAAAAAAAAGAAAGAAAGGTAAAATAAACCCAAAACCTAGGCCAGAGAGATGGCTCAGAGATTAAGAGTACTTGATGTTCCTGCAGAGAACCTGGGTTCAGTTCCCAGCGCCCACGTGGCAGCTCACAATTGTCTACAACTCCAGTTCCAGGGCGTCACAAACACTTATCTAACCTCCGTGGGCACCAAGCACGCACATGGCACACATACATGCATGTAGGAAAGCACTTATACACATACAAATAAAAAAATTATAAACATATAAAATTCTCTCTTTCATATTTAATAATGGCTCTCACTAGAGTATAAACGTCATATAGTATACCAGAAATGTATACTATAAGCTCAGAATATAGCTTAGCAGAGGAGTTCTAGCTGGCATGCACTGGACCCAACCAAGAAAGGAAGGAAGGAAAGGAGGGAGGGAGGGAGGAAGGGAGGGAGGGAGGAAGGGAGGGACTGAGGGAAGGGAAAACAGTGGAAGGAAAGGAGGGAGGGATGAGAATGGAAGCAAGAGAAAAGGGGAAAGTAAGAAAACAGGAGGAAGAGAGAAAGCTCTAAATCTGGAACTCACCAGACTCTGATTCAGTTAAACTCAGATGCTTTCTCCTTACGGCTTTTCAAATCCCCTTTCAAGTCTACATAACGCATTAAGGGCGGAGGTATTGAGCTAGGAAGGAAGAAGCAGGTTCATCAGCCATCCCAAGGATTAAGTGGTGGCTGGGTAGGTCTGTGATCACTCCTACATGTGACTCCCACTTGCTGAACAAGGAAGGAAAGAGCAGGTCAGCGACGTCCCAACACTTGCAGCCTGTGACTCCTCCCAAGTCAAACTGGGTGAGGGTTGCGTGTGGGGCAGGCAGGGAGTGTGTGTGTGAAATCTCTGCACTTCTCACTTAATTTTCCTGTAAACCTAAAACTGACCTAACTAAAGATTTTTTTGTTTTGTTTTGTTTTTTTAAAGTATACCCTCTTCTAGTTTCCTGTCAGCACTGTGGTGGTTTGAGTAAGAATGACCCCAATAGTCTCACAGATTTGGAAGCTTGGTCACCGGGAGGGGCACTATTTGAAAGACTCACAAGGTGTGGCCTTGTTGGAGGAAGTGTGTCACCGAGGGTGGGCTTTGAGATTTTCAAAAGCTCAAGTCAAGCCCAGTGGCTCTCTCTTCCAGCTGCCTGCAGATCCAGATGTAGAACTCTCAGCTCCTTCTAGAGCACCATGTCTGCCTGTGTGCTGCCATGTGCCCTGCCATGATTAAAATGGAATGAACCTCTGAAACTGTAAACCAGCCCCAGATGAATGCTTTCTTTCCTAAGAGCTGCCGTGGTCACGGTGTCTCTTCATGGCAATAGGACACTAAGACAGCATCCAGTGTTCCCTAGTTTTATAGACATAGATATCTGTGAAGAAAACTAGCCAAGACCCCTTTACTATGAGGAATATGCTGCACATTCTTTTCCTCTTCCTCCCCAACCCCTCTCACCTGTTTGCTGGGTTTAAAATCTGATGCCATCTCTTTGAAATCCTCCACAGTTCGAGCCCATGTCAGATGCTTAGTCAACTCTATTTACTTCTTCCTTCCCAGCCCAATCTTTCCATCCTAAACGACACAGAGGGCAGAAACATGTCCCAGACTGCTGCTGATGGCCTGGGGATCAGATGGTAACCACTGAGACTCACATCAGAAGGAGAAAGTGAGATCAAGAGATGGCTCAGCGGTTAAGAGCACATACCGTCTTTGCAGAGGACCTGAGTTCAGTTCCCAGCATCTACATCAGGAGGCTCACAAAAACTCCAATTCCACATGTACCTGCATACACACAATTAAATGCACTCCCGTGCATGCACATAATTAAAATTAAAAATAAATCTTTAAAGGGGTGTCTCAATCCATGGTTACATGTAAGCATTCTTCTCCCTTACAGTTCTACACTGTGCACACATGTGCGTGCGCGCGCACACACACACACACACACACACACACACACACACACAATATAAGATCTTCCTAGGCCAGGAGATTGGCCCTTGCAAATCCTAAGTTTGTCGTGACTCAAGGGTGAAAACCAATGGTTTAGCAAACTCCAGGTCCAGGAGGTAACACGCAATGTTATAAAGTCTCCGAAAGGCACCTTCTCAAAGGCCACAGGTTCCTGTCACCTAACCCACAGGAATCAGACTGAGACACATGTGGGGTGTCTGTGTCATCTTCTCTCCTTGAGAATCACCGCTTTGGGAGAGCAGAGATGCTAAACGGGGATATGCTGGGGGAATGGCAGGTGAAGAATCTCTATGCTAGATAACTATGAAAACAGAATGAAATTTATTATCAATATCTTTGTACAGCTTATACTGGAAATGTCCCCCTAAAGACCATGTGTTATTTATCACCTCTGACTTTTCAAGAAAATTGGGTTTCCATTGAGTCTTACTCAGAAAACGAATTATCTACAGTCTCTGGTCGATGGCTGAAAGCAAGCTCTAGGCATAAGTGGACTGGATGTGGGGCAGTGGTTCTGGAGAGACAGTCAGTGGGCAAAGGTGCTTGCTGCCAATCCGATGACCTGAGTTTAATCCTGGGATGTGCGTGGTGGAAGAAGAGATCTAATTTGCCCAAATTTTCCTCTGATTTGCACACATATGCTATAATATATGCATGTACAAATGAATGAAACTAAATATTGAAAATGAGCTAAGGGGCAGAGGCAAAAAGCAAAAGCAGAAAGTTCAGAGTCTATGCAATCATCCCTGTGTCCATGTCTGCTTGACCCTACAGTTTGGAATGTTTTCTTGTACTTCATAGAAAACTGTCTACAGCTTTCTCAAAGATGAATCTCTAAAGGGACTTGGGGAAGGAAAACACTGTTAAACCATCTACCAAACATAGCCATTCATTTCCCCCAAAGCTTGCCAAGGTCAAGAAGGACCAGTTCAGAGCTCTGTACTAGATGAGGATTTTGGGTCAGGCTCAGCCAACCAACACTGGCAATGCCGGCTTTTACAGAAATGATCTTAGCTCTAGGCTTTGGTTCTGTGTTTTGAATTGTTATTTTGAGGCAGGGTCTCATCTAGCTCAGGCTGGCTTGGAAATCACTAATGAAGCAAAGAGTGACCTTGAGCTTTTCAGGTCTGCCTTCCAAGTGCTGGAGTTATGAAGGTGCCCACCACTCCTGGTTTATTCTATGTTAGAGATAGTTCCCAGGGTCTTCTGCATGCTTGGCAAATACTCTGCCAACTGAGCTACAACCCTGGCCCTGAAATTATCTCATTTTCGTTAGCTTTAACCATCAAGTTGTTACAGACTAGGGCCTGTTTGGGGAGTTGACTATATCATATTGGCCTGTGGGTATATCTGTGAGGGTTGTCTTGATTATTAATTGATGCAGGATGGACCAGCTCACAGTGAGCAGTACCATCCTCAAGTAGGCGGTCCTGGGATGCTTAAGCTTGAGCAAAGCAGCCAGAGAGCAAGCCAGAAAGCAGCATTCTCCATGCTTCCTGTTCCAGGTCCCGACCTCCAGGTTCCTGTCTTGACTTCCATCAATAATAGGGTGTGACCTGGAAGTGTAAATCAAATAGACACTATCTTCTCTGTGTTGGTTTTGGTCAGAATTGTTTTATTATTGTTGTTGGTTTGGTTTGGTTTTTGTGGTAGTGGTGGTGGAGGTGGTGGTAGTAGAGGAGGTTGTGGTGGTGGTGGTAATGGTGGTGGTGATGGTGGTGGTGGTGATGGTGGTGGTGGAGGGGGGGTGGAGGTGGTGGAGGTGGGGGGGGGGTGGAGGTGATGGTGGTAGTGGTAGTTTTCTTCCACAGCAACAAAGAAGTGAACTAGAACTTACCTTTACTTTCAACACACACACACACACACACACACACACACACACACACACACAGCTACTTACTAAATCTTCTTCAAGCCATTATCCAAACGCAGATTTAACAGTTGCCCACTATGTGGGGCACTGAATGAGGACATGACTGCTCCAAGTTGAAGGGAATGTCTTTATTATAGACGTGAGAGAACAGTCAGAGGCATCTGGGAGAGTTCAGTGCAGGGAAAGAAAGCAGAAGACTGACCGAACACGGCCTGCAGACTGGACTTGGCCATGGGGGTGGGGTGTAAAAGAGGAAGACAAAGACAGGACCAAGAGAGAGGGGACCAAGACAGGAAGCCAAAAGAAATGACCAAAAGAGAGGGACCAAGAAAGCTTGTGGTTGAAATGGCAAGGAGTTTAGGAATGAGAAGTTACAGGAAGGGAAGCCCTGAGCTGGAAACTTTAGGATAGGGGTGGGGTGAGAAGAGCTGAGAAGAGCCACAGGTACTGAGGGGGCCTGGAGGCCAGCATATGCTTAGCTAAGCTGGTAGGCACCACAGAGAGCCATTTGTTCCTTCTGACGTAGATGAGGAAATGGCTCTTTCAGTAGTAGGGAAACCTGAATGCCAGAATTTGGAGGCATGAAGTTTCCTTTGAACCTAACACACCCAGGTAGTAAGTAGCACAAATCAGCATGCAGCATGAAATTCTGAAATCAGCTTTGAACAGAGGGAACCAACAGTTGGCTTAGCTCACACAATTTCTAAACTCACTGCTACCTTTGAAATTGGCCATGTAGTTTCTATAAAGCATCAAATGAATTACTTCTTTTGAAAACTGAAAAGGCCGTAACATTAAGTCCACACAGCAACATGAAGCTAGAACTAAGGACAAATGACTTGATTAGATGGAGAAATGGCCTCTCTTGGCTTGCTTCAACCTTCAGCATCATACGCACGTGCACACGCGCGCGCGCGCACACACACACACACACAAACACACTCCAACATAGCTTTACTCACTACACAACTAACCCCTGGCCGTAAGTTACACCTCTAGTCTTTGCTCCTCTTGAACTCTGATCTCTATTTCATCACCTGCCAGTTTTTTACCTGGAGTCAGTTGTTGATGGTCATCTTTGCTCCTCAGAATCCACCTTTCCTTGACTAGATCCTGGTCAAGTGAGTCCCAGACAGTGAGTGCTATCCTATCTCTGGTGCGTCAGTGTTCCAGCAAAGAGCAAGGTTGTCTAAAACAGTGTTTCTCTACCTTTCTAACGCCGTGACCCTGCAGCACAGTTCCTCATGTTGCTATGATTCCCCAACCATAAAATTATTTTCATTGCTTCATAACTGTCATATTGCTACTGTTGCTATGAATCATAATGTAAACGTCTGATATGCAGACGGTCTCAGGCAACCCCTGTGAAAGGGTCAGTCAACCCCCAAAGGGGTCGACTTAGAGGTTGAGAATCACTGGTCTAAAAGCTGACATGGGACAGGAGGCTACGAGATTCCCGGGAAGCCAACCTCAAGCGCAGCAACTGAGCTCAGCATGTTAGAGACACCAAACCTCCTTTTCAGCAGGCTACTGAGCTATAGTTATGATGTCTCATGAAGGTGAGAGCTCATGAAATATTCCTAAGAGCCGGGCGGTGGGGGCGCACGCCTTTAATCCCAGCACTCGGGAGGCAGAGGCAGGCGGATCTCTGTGAGTTCGAGGCCAGCCTGGTCTACAAGAGCTAGTTCCAGGACAGGAACCAAAAGCTACGGAGAAACCCTGTCTCGAAAAATCAAAAAAAAAAAAAAAAGAAATATTCCTAAGAATATTTCAAGTGTGAAAACTGTCTTGGGTAAAACTGGTCTCTGGTCACTTAGACCAACTCTAAATTCCTTTACAATAGGACCCTGAGCTATGTAGGTGTCCCAGTTGAGTTTTTGTCCTTAAAAACCAGGACCAACCGGAGGTCAAGGCCATTTACCACCCTATCCTGCTTGGGACAGTCCCATCGGTGGTTAATAAAAACTTCATTCTATTTATTCAGACACCTTGGAGTTTCTCTCTTCAGGTACCCCATAAAATTTCCCCACCCCCCGACCTCCATTGCCCGATTAGCAGCCAGTTTGTAACCTTCACATCCAGAAAATGGAGGCTGAAGTGCAAAGGAAAAATTCATAGAATGCCTGTTGCTCCCAAAATATAAGATACAAAACATTTTTAAATATCCCTTCACTATATATGTGTGTATGTGTGTGTGTGTGTGTTTGTGTGTTTGGGTACATTCGTATATGGCATACATGTTTATGTATCGATTAAAATTTGTTTTATTTCATTCTGTTTTGAGACAGTGTTTTGCTAAGTGAACCTGGCTGGCCTGGAACAGGTTGTTCTCAAATGTATGCTGATCCTGTTGGCTCTGCAGCCAGGTGCTGTGATTACAACTACATGCCACTGTGCCCCGTGATAAATATTGGATCCCTGCTTACTGGATATCCTCCACTGAGGCTGTAAGTCAAGTCAGACTAAATTAATAAATCCAGATTTAATAAACAGAGTGAAGCAACTCCCGGGTGACTCTCGGGAAGGCTGGAGGAATAGCATGGAGCAGGTCAGGTGACCAGGTGCTAAATACCCTATAGATGTGGTCTTGATCAGCTCCAGGGGGAGGAGCTAACCCTTGATGGGCTTTTTGAGGGGTGGGGTCTGGAATGGGAGGAGCGAGACCAAGCGGAGATTTCTAACATCTAGATGATAGATAGATTGATTGATTGATTGATTGATTTTAAAGGCAACATTCACTGAAGGCCTCTACTCAAGGGGATGATCTAGAAATCTACAGAGAAGGTTAGGGTCCAAAACATAATCTATGCAAAAGTTTCCAAAAGCAGTTTATGCACGACAGGCCTGTTACAAAATCTTAAATGACAAGTAAAATGATCGTAGCTGAATTCTAATTAGATATAACTTCAAAGAAACCCAAGAAAAGCTATCGTTGAGAAGATTGGAAAGGACAGAACTGTTTGTTCCTAACTAGGTATGGTGACGTGTGCCTGTAATCCCCACACTCAGGATGGAGAGGCAGGAGGATCACTTCAAGCTGGGGCTACATAGCAAGCATAGGACTAGGCCCGCTACAATGTAGCAAGACTCCGTCTCAGGAAAACAAATGACCCAGAAGAATTGCTTCTTTCTAAGTACAAGGATGTAACCTCCCACATAATCCTTTAAGTAAATCCGTTCTCTAGCTGGTATGTCTCAATCTGTCTTACAGGAATTTGGTTCATAAGCTAGTAATGGTCTGAACATTGTAACACGGGTTTAGTCATATATACAACAACTCCCTCCAAGTCGTTAGGAAGCCTAGAAGACTCAAACCGAGGAGTCACACTGACGTATGTGAAAGGGCCGCCTCATACTTTCCCCCCTTAGCCCTTTTCTATTGCATCTGACTAACGGGATTGCCTAGCTTAAGGCTGCTGACTCATTTGATGGAAACAGGCCCCATGCTGAATCAAGTTCTTACGAAATGCGAGCTATAGAGACCCGGGGTCTCCCAGGGGCCCCAAAGTCTTCCCAAGTCTCTGCTGTTCCTCATAAAACGCTGTGCTTGCCTCCCTTCCTCCTGCACTAACCGCTGCGAGTGGGTGAGAGGACGGTGCCTGCAATTAGCTTTCTCCCTAGCAGTTCGGTCAACAATATAAAAGGGACTAATTGAATCACGAATTTGTCAGTAGATTAAAAAAAAAAATGGAACTTGTCAAATGTTTAAAATACTCGTTTCACAGAAATGCAAATGAACATGGGCCTGCAGAATAAGGATTCTGGAGGAGACAGAGAGCTGGATTAGGAGCAAGGCCCAGCCAAACTCTCAGA
Source organism: Microtus pennsylvanicus (assembly GCF_037038515.1). Classification (NCBI taxonomy): domain Eukaryota; kingdom Metazoa; phylum Chordata; class Mammalia; order Rodentia; family Cricetidae; genus Microtus; species Microtus pennsylvanicus. Next base: position 16,715,341 of record NC_134598.1, read on the forward strand.
GGGGAATTCATGAAACAGATTCGACTATGACACAAGGCTTTATCTACCACTATCCGAGCAGGGTGGGGCTGGAAATGAAGAAAGATCATGAGTCCACAGATAAGGATGAAAGAAATGGCATGCAGGATTTGAAATTTGCTGAAGGCAGTAGGCAGCGCTGCTAATCTGCATAAAGTATCAGGGCTGCGGCTGATTTCGAATCCGGGTACCGCTCAATTCGGCGATGAGAGAGTTTGCTAAGAGTACCACTCTGAGCCACAGGAGCTGGCAAGACTGAAGGCAAAATTCCCTCTCATATTTTGGCTTCGGTTAGAACAGAAATAGCCCTTCTCTTTAAATAAACTGATGCCGCAGAGACTCGATGATGTTCTAGGAAACGATGTGAGATAATGTTTTCAAAATAGCCCCGTGATAATGTCAATGAGTAATTTCGGTTCTTATCAAGGCTTCATGGGCTCCGTGAGCAGTACCAACACTGAAGCAAGGAGAGGTGTCGGGACATTTTTTAAAAAAAGAAAAAGGGAAAGCAATCCTTCCCCCTCGCTAAAGAAAGCAGCACAGAACCGGCCACTGCCGGTGGATGAAAACCTAACGTCACTCAGCCACGGTGGGGGATGTCTAAAAATGAGTTTTGTCGCTTCTTGGCAAATGCTGAAGGAAAGATATTGGTCGGACATCCATCCATACACATACTTCATAGTCAGGGAGGAAACCGGATCTTAGGTCATTTGAGCCACCAGAGGTTTTAAAAGTTGCCTGGCTCAGGTTCAAACTGGCAGCCACCCAGAGACATTAAACAACATCCGTCAGTTAGTTTCAAGGTGCATGAATGGCCCCATTGGATCCGTGGAGCCGGGGCTGCTCCTTGCCTGTTCTATTTCTCGTCCTCCTTGACCTATCTCTGAAAAACTGTAAAGATCCATGGACAAAATATTGCAGATGCCCAGTTGCAAATCCACAAAATTACAAAAGCCTCCTTCCCTTGCTCGACTATATTACCTGTCCGTCTCCCATAGAAGCCCTCTCTGTCCCCATGACACCGTGTGCCCCGGTTCCTCTGAAGCTGTCATACTTTCTTTGATGGTTCGCTCTACGCCAAGCCAAAGGTTAGGGCTTCCTGGGACATTCCTGTCTTCTCATCTGCCTGCGATTTGTTACCTTGTCCTCTCATCTTTATGACCTTACCACACCCGTGACACTGATTTCTCGGAAGCGATGGATTGTCTGACTGATTGTCCTACATGTCATGGCACACAGACAGCCCCGAGATTCCATCATGGTGTGCTGAAAAAGAGAATTGTTTCCAAACTTCCAGTTCTCTGAATGGTAGGAAAGAGCAGCCAGTAAAAGCAACGTGGTGTTGCGGGATAATGCATCTCTGCCATAGAAATACCTTTGCCATTGCAAAACACCTGTGGGTTGATACTGTGCAGTTTCTGGACTTTACAAACTGCCTCAGAAAAGACATGCTAACTGGCAAGTAATTATGCTCCGGGTTTTCAATTTAAAGTTGTCTCTGCCTTCCTCTCGCTGGCCACTCTGCCCCGTATACCCTTGCTCCATATCTGTTCACTGCTCTCCAAAGTTCAAGGCTGAACTCACACGTTAGTCCTACCTGGGACATTCCTTACCCCCATTGGTGGCACCAGAGCCCTTAATCAAGCCCTCAAGTCTCACAGAGTTTATTCCCAGCCTCTCTTGTGCTACCAACTGCTTCTTTGTTGACTGTTTCCTAGTTATTTACACAGGTATCCAATTTCCTCCACCCCCCTAGTTAACATGGGGATGGGTTCCCTTTTTACCGGAAGATGCCTCAACATTGCCTCTTGCTTGCCAGTCTATGGTAGGCTGTGTTTTGCATTGCTAAACAGGAAGCTGCAGGCAAATCTTCACCTGCAAGATGAAAAGCAGGTGTGTGCCCTTCCAGCTGGTGTCTCCATAACCTGGGAGCCATGACTCAGGTTATCTCAGATCAGCAGAAAGTGGGTAAAATGGCGAGCATGGCCTATTGTGAGGAATATGAATGGCCCATTGTGTGTGTGTGTGTGTGTGTGTGTGTGTGTGTGTGTGTGTGTGTGTGTGTGTATGGCCCATTGTGTGTGTGTGTGTGTGTGTGTATGGCCCATTGTGTGTGTGTGTGTGTGTATGGCCCATTGTGTGTGTGTGTGTGTGTGTGTGGCCCATTGTGTGTGTGTGTGTGTGTGTGTGGCCCATTGTGTGTGTGTGTGTGTGTGTGTGTGGCCCATTGTGTGTGTGTGTGTGTGTGTGTGTGGCCCATTGTGTGTGTGTGTATGTGTGTGTGTGTGTGTGGTCCATTGTGTGTGTGTGTGTGTGTGTGTGTGGTCCATTGTGTGTGTGTGTGTGTGTGTGTGGCCCATTGTGTGTGGGTGGGGGGGCGGCAGCTGCCTAATGGGCTGGAGGTCAGGAGACTTCCTAGAAGAGGTGATCCTGACCTGAGGCTCATGTATTGACTTGAAGAGAAAGAAAGAAGGATATTCTCATTGAAAAGAACAGCATCTACACACATTTAGAGGCTTGAAAAAAAAATTTTTCATTGAAATCCTGGACATCAGAGGGTGGAGTGTGAGGTAGGAATAGTAGAAAGAAGAAGCAGGGAAGGCGGGACCCCTCTCCAACACAGATTTCTCCATAGCACCAAGTCCCTTTATTTTCCTGGAGGAACAGAGTTATGCCAAGTTACAGCGTGAATGGCTCTGTGGTTGGCAGTGTGGGGAAGACTCAGTGGGTGCTGGATGAGGGCCGGAATGACCTGTGTGGCTATGGCAGTTACTGAGGTCACCAGAGATGACCACTCACATACACTGTAGGGCTAATTGAAAGTCTTTATTCCAGCCGGCTGAGACCACACCTGAGTGTTGTGACCCGAGAGTGTCAAGAACATGGGGTTTTTAAAGGCAGAGACCTCATCTGGGCATCTCATTGGCCACTGCTGGGGGTCGGGAGGCTTCGCGGAATAAGCAGTATCAAGCAAGCAGTTTGAACAGTGGTTAACCGGTCAGCAGAGAACATTCTGGGTTCAAACACAAAGGGTTGGTTGGAGGGGGTTCAGCACAAACCAATGGTTTTAACAAAGGTGATGCTAAGTTAGCTAGGAGACCCTGACTTTGGTTCCTAGACTAGAGCTGGGGAGTTGGAATTCTCCACCCAGGAGATCCGACTCTAGTTAAACCTGGAATGGCCTTGGCAAGAATACAAGATGGAGGGACCTCTGGCCTGTCTAGCCCCTGTCATAGCAGCATTGCAGTTATGCCCTGTAAAACATGAGGAGCTCGGGGTGGGAAGGTGCCTATCACTTGGTCATTTGTTAAAGGAAAGGGAACAGGGAAGGAGGGGAAGGTACCAAGTATGCCCCAGCCACGCAGGAAGAGATGGTCATAGAGATAGGGGGGCATGGAAAGCATAGGATGTTTACATGCCGAGATGTCCATCGAGTACAACATCTGAGGAGCAAAGCACCCGTGTGATAGGCGTTCGGTTAGCACTGGTCCAGATCTCAGAAGAGAGGTTTCGGAGCCAGAGACGGGTGAAAACGGATGAGATCATCCGGGGAGGTCTGTAGAACTCCCAAGGATTTAAATGTAAAAGCGAGGACTGGGGAATTGGCTGGGCATTTACCCTTGATGTTCTCGAAGAAGACGAAGAAGATGTGAGTTTGGTTCCCAGCATCCCCATGGGGCTCACAGTTGTCTGTTCATGGCAGTTCCATGGGGATCCAACTCTGTCTTCTGAATTCTGAGGGCATGAGGCATTAAAATGCATGCAGGCAAACACTCATATCCATAAAGTAAAAACAAAATATTTTAAAAATAAATAATGTAAAGACAAAGAAATTGAAGTTCCAATTAAAAAGAAAGATGAAAAAGCAGGAAAAGACCAACTCATAAAAACTGAAGAAGGTCCCAAAGCAGCAGAAACCCTGGGACTGTATCTCAGTGGCAGAGGGCTCACCTCCTGCCTCCTGGCCCTGGGCTTACCACCACTCTTGTGTGCCAAGGCGATAGGAAGTGAGATAAAGGCTTCAACAACATCCTTGGCATTTAGTGGGGGGGGGAGGGGAGTGGGGAGGGTTGACCTTGGAAAACAAAACACTGAGGAGGGAGAGAAACTGGGACCAGCCGTGGGTTAAAGGAGTTGGGGGAGAAGGAAGGTAGAGAATGTCCCAGAAGCTGAACTTTGAAAGGAACATGAGAGATGAAAGCAAAACGGAACACTGGCCTGAAAGAAGTCTGGGAGTTGGTATGTGTTATTTGGCTGCTTGGTTTGTTTTTACAGTTGACGGAGCCTTGAATGTGTTTATATGCTGAGAAGAAAACAGTCGGGGAGAAACTAAGGACACTGGGAAAAGACGGCAAACAGGAGGCCCTTCACTGAGGAGGGAACCAAGGAGAGACTGATGAAGAATTACCTTAGGAGGGAGAAGAGACGGTGTTGCTAGGAGACCCGCAGGGGAGGCAATGATGGTTATTGATACTAATGGCTTTAAAAGGCAAGAGGGCAGACGGACAACAGGACTCCTCCCCCAATTCCTGCTTCTCTGGCTGTACTAAGAAAAAAGGAAGGGGAATATTTCCAATCCAAGAGGTTTACTAAACATGCCAGCCGAACACCGTGCATGGATCTGATTCAAGCAAAAAGCCAAAAGGCAGGGTAAGCTCCCTGTCTAATGGTGGCGGGAGAGGATTATTAACCTCCTGCTCAACTAAGCATTGCTGTCATTCACGCAGCACAGAACGCTAACAGGTAAAATAATACAATGCGCTGGGTTTACCTTTAAAATAATCGGTGTGAAGCAGAAATTACAGCTGAAACAAGACAGGACACAGGCTAAAGCCAGACGGGGATGTTTACGAACCTATTCCCCGCGGTTTTATGTATGTTTGAATTTTTCCATAATAAAAAAAAAATGTTAAGACCCTTCCCCCCCACACCAAAAAAAAAAAAGGTGATCGAAGAAAGTGAAACGATTTATCTCCAGTTCTACGAAAGATGACGAGGTACTAATGAAAGGTTAGCCGACATCAAAGCCAATAAAGTTGTGACAAAGTTGAATGACCTTTTATCTAGCAGCACATAGAGAAAAGGCTTGACGTGGCAGTGCTGGAAGCCACACTGGGGCAAAGGTAAGAGTCTGGAGGCTAGGGCAGCCGAGGGGCAAGGGATTCAGACGGAAACTGGAGAAAAACTGAAACTTAAGATGCCCAGAGTAGATGGAAAGGTCGGGGTGGGGGAACCCCAGAAGCTGCTCACGGATAGACACAGACAAAAAGAAATGGAAGTAAGTCTCAAAGAAAATGCAGGACCAGAAAGTACAAGTGAGAAATCTGGAAGGATGAGAAGCAGGAGTTAGTAGGAAAAAAAAAGTCTCTGGAGTTGAGTCTTTTCGGTTCTGCAAGATGGCAAGGTCAGGTAGAGTCGTTTTACCGTTGCTGAGTTCCCTGCTGACAATGGCTACCCACGATGTACCAGGAACGGAAACAAAAGTCAAATGGGATGAGGAAAGCAATGGCGCTGTTGACTCAGCAGTAAGGAGCATGTGCTGCTCTCAGGTTCAATTCCCAGTGTCCACCCGTGTCAGAAGCTGAGCTGCCTGGAACTATGGCTCCAGAGGGTCCAGCACCTCCAAGATCCATGGGCACCCACTGACATCGTGCGCGCACACACCACCACCACCACACACACACACAGAGTCAGCTGCCAAGCAAGATGCCAGGGCATGATTTTTGCCTTCAAAAACAGCATGTTTGGACACTCAGTGATACCCTTGGGTCCCCAAAAACCTGAGTGTAGTCCCAGCTGACTGGGATAAAGACTTGCTTTTTTTTTCCTTTCTTCTTTCTTCTTTTTTTTTCCCCCAAGATAAGGTTCCTCTGTGTAGCCCTGGCTGTTCTGGAACTCTTTTGACTGGAGATCTGCCTTCCTCTGTCTCCCAGGTGCTAGGATTAAAGGTGTTGCCACCATGCCCAGTTTTTTAAATAAAGGCTTTCAATTAGCTAAAAGCTATGTCCGAATGGTCATCTCTGGTGTGTTCCCATAACACTGTGAGAAGAGATCATTGGTTCCATAAAGAAAAATGTGTATGCACACGCTCACACATGCACACACACATGCACTAGTTAGCAGACATCTTCCATCTAGTACTGCATTCTGGACAGGCATCCTTTCTGGGTAACTTCTGAATGCATAACTTTCATGAAAACACATGCATGGTCATGTGGCAAAGTAGGATTCAGAAAGCAAAAGAAAAGAATACAAGTAAAATCTACAAAAAATAAAAAAAAAAAGTCCTCAAAGGACTTCATTCAATAGTCCTTGGGACCTAAACTAATGTACAAGCCTGACTGGGTTAGTGACTGGCTTTGAGTGTCTGAGAGAGATACTCGAAGGGCTGGGAGAACTAGAGACTGTTTGTGGAGGGTGGCAGTGGCGCACACATTTGACCCTAGCACTCTGGAGATAGAGACAGGAGGATCTCTGAGTTCGAGGCCAGCCTGGTCTCCAGAGCAAGTCCCAGGACGGCCATAACTACTGTGTCTTGACAAAACCAAAAAATAAAATAATAGAATAAAATAAGGGAGACTGTTTGCTTAGTATTCTCCCTGGGTGCTGTTTGGCTGAAAAGATTGGCTAGGTCTGAGTGGAAGACATTTTAAATGGCACCGGCCTCTGGTTGTCTCTGGTGCAGAAGCCAGCGGGCAGGGCAAGAAACCCTGACTGAAGGAACCCAGGTAGAGGCAGCTAAACAGAATGAACTCCTCCCTCTGTTACTGGTCTGTCTGCTCAGGACAAAACTGAACAAAACTGACATTTTGAGAAGAGTAGGATCCTGCTGCAGGAAACATAAATCATTGTCGGTCCTTGCTGTTTCCTTTATTTGACAAATACAACCCCCCCACCATCTAGCAAATGGAATGCCACCATCTACCTAGATGAGTTTTCCACAACTTAGTAAATTATCATTTAAGTTAAAAAAAAAAAACAATTAGAAAGGCCAGAAAGGGGATTCTAAAAACCAAAGACGACCCACTAGGTCACTTTACAAATAAACATTTTATTAATGATAATCTCAGATCTCAAGCAAGTTTATCACTGGGCAGATACTGGGCTATATGTACTATAGCAGGGCCCCAGACCTTAGCACAACTGACGCCATGATAGAAGTACCATTCAGATGCAAAACTCAGCATACAGACAACACCACCTGCCAAAGGAAAACAAAGACCTAATCCATCAAAGTCCGCAGTGCTGGGAAAGCCTCTAAATGTACCAATCTCGATTTTTAGCTTCTGTGGGTCTGCTTCTGGCTAACCCTTCTTGTTAACTGAAGTATGTCAACTCAGAACATGGCTTTGTGCTTAAAAAATTCACCCTGAGAAAGACTTGGTGCTATACTGGGATCCCGAACACCCAGTTTAGTCGCTAATAAAGACTTTTTGTTGGCTTAAACCCATGTCTGAGCAGTATTCTCCGGCAAATACCCCACAACATATACACTGCATAAACTGTCTCGTCTCTATCCAGCAGCCCCGAGATCTTCATATTATTGCGATTCCCATTTACATGTAGAATAGTGAAGGAAATTTCCTTTTTGTCATTCAAGGCTTAACTTGAATAAACCGACAAAGACAAATTAGTTGGAGAAAAGACACACACGTAATACAATTAACCTCTGGCGCAATAGGCCTTAAAAATTTCAACACGCTACCTCTTAAGGGAAGAACAGAAACTGTAGGCAATTTTTAAAGGAATGGTAAATGGTTTTTAGGTGACTTGAGGGACTTGGAAAGAACATGTTGGAATGAGGCTGGGCCTGCAGCGAAGCATAAATCTCTTTGGAATATTGAACAGGACTAAATATAGACGACAATCGTGTGTGGCAAAGTCCGTCCAGGTGTGTTGACAGACAGCCTCACTTCCTGTGATAGGAGTTAATGAAAACCCAGGGAGGGACTAGTGGTAATTGCTTTCTTCCTTAGTAGGTGGGACTTGACAAAGCAGAGAAAGCCCGTGCAACACCTGCTCCTGAGTCCCTTTAGCGCAGACTAAACGGGCTAGGGCGTCCTGTCTGAGGTGCCGATCTCCTGATTCCTTGGTGGGCAAGCAGGCGAAGAGGGTGACAGAGAGACCACATTGCTAAGAAGAAAAGGAGCCAGGGCTGGCTGACACTTGGTCACTGTCCCTTAACCTCTCTACACCATAGTGCTTTACCAAACCCTGTGAGGAGCCAGCAGGGAGTGAACAAGCCCCACCCAGACACACCCGAAAGCTGTAGATAGAGCCCCACTAACAGAGGCTCTGGGAGGAAAGAATTAGAAGTGGAAGGGGCAGGGGGTGTCTGTTATTAGTCACAGAGCTTCAGTTTTTAGTGAGAGGAGAAGCTGGGGTAGGGGAGGCTCCTGTTAGACAGAGACCTTCCTCCCAGGGCTCAGGGTGACCACCACGGCCAATCAAAGAAGTGGAATAAAAGAGAAGTGGAGAGTCAAAGTCCTTGAGGAACCATTTCCTCCTGAACGAGAGGCCGGTATGTAAATAAGGACTTTGCATAAGTCAGACCTTTCAAGTCCAGTTTATCTGCAGTGTGAGTCACTTCCTCTCTAAAGCAAGAATTAAAAGGGATCAAGTCCCATAATTATTACACAGCACATACCTTCCTCATGGGCCTGCCTCGAGATAGCCAGCCAGCTAGGCTCCTTCTTTTGACAAGACAGCCAACAGAGCTTTGCCATTTTCCCACAGGAGACCTGAGTGGGGAGGCACGGGCAGACAAGGAGTGAGAAGGGCAAATTCAGGTACAGTTGGCATGAGCCAGAGAGGAGTGGGAACAGCATGAACCTCTTGAACAACTCGGGGCAGCTTTATGAGTTCTTGGAGAACCTTGAGCCCACTCTCTCTGGAAAGCAACAAGAACTAGAAACCTTTGGAGAAAGGCGGTTTCCAGAGACCCGGAAATGGGAAAAAGAAACAAGTCACAGGCTCTTCTACAGAGGAGGGCTTTGCTCAGGGACTTGACCTTCTGGTTCAACAGAAATACAGTAGTATTCTGGGATGGAGTGCCAGTACAAAGACACACACACATACACACACACACCAACAAAGTAAGGAACCAATTCCTCTCAATGTCTTCTTGACTGGACCCCACACAAGAGGCTTGACTGATCTTTCAGGAGTTAAAGAGCAATGTGAAGAGAGGGTCCTGCTTGCCTCAAGGAGGGAGAACACTGGAAACACTGGAGCTGATTGGCAGAGTGCACTGTGCTCTCTTTTGATACCTCACCCCCACCCCCACCCCATGGATTCTGAGACAGGATCTCATTATATAATCCAAGTTATACTTGAACTCAAGATCCTCAGGCTTTGACCTCCTAAAAACTGGAACCATCAGTGTGAGCCACTATATCCAGCTTGCAATGTCTTCTTGAAAGAAGAACACAAGAGCTTTCGTTGGGAAAATGCAAACAGAAGTCTAGCTATCACTTGTGAAGTGGGCACATTCCTGAGCATGCTCAACTGAGGGTCAGAATCATATACACTCTCAAAGACACACACACACACACACAAAATGGATGACTGGTATAAACAACCTTGGACAGAGATTTAAGCACAAAAAGAAGTGAAGTTTTCTGTAGGTCAAGAGAGGTGCTTTTGTTACACAGGTTGGTTTCTTGTAAGTTTCTCCAAAGAGCCTTAACTGAATAAAAAGACCAATGAGGTTCCTCCGTTGATAGAGTCTTTACCTAACATGCACAAAGTCCTGGTTTGGGCAACAAAACGACATAAAACCACTCGTCTATATTCTAAAGCCCTCCACAGGTAGAAACAGGAGGGTTAGAGGTTCAAGGTCATCCCCACCTGAGGACTTTGAGGCCAGCTTGGGCTAAAAGAGACCCTGTCTCCAAAAAAAAAAAAAAAGGAAGGAAGGAAGAGGGAAAAATTTGAAAATACCCTGCTAGTCTTTTAAGGCATTGGAAGCTGTCCTCCTTTGCATATAGAGTTTGTCTCTAAAAGTCTCCATCCAGCCTCCAGCAATATCTTGCTTAGCATGTGCTAGGTGGACACCCCAGATACACGAATCAGCACAGTTAAGGCTTTATCTGTCCTTCTGGAGTTGTGGTCCAGGGGAGGAGACTACCAAGGTGGCCGACTCTGGCCAAGTGCTAGTGCTGTCATTGGTGGTTGGGAGTCAGGAACAGGTTGTCATTCGGCGTTGGAAGAAGGAAGTGAGGGTTGGTCTTCTCAGAAGAACTGATGTCTGAGATCAATACCACAGGGTGGGAACAAAAAGGAAGGCCACGAAGAAGAATGGACTACAGTGGAAGCAGAAATCCTTCAACCGCTCTCCTGAAAAGTATAAAACCCACAGCTCCAAAGAACAGGGTACCTTTCCCGTCTCTGTGCGGAATCAACCCTCTGCATGTGCCACGAGGAAAACTATTCCGTAAACGGGAACATCTCCATTCTGCTCTCAGGTCATTTGTGAACCTAAAGCAGACGGCATTTTGTGATGAGATTCTGAGTACTAGGAAGACCCTCTGTTCCTAGAAGTCTTCTCCATCCATTCGCCGCGGCGTGAGTGCGCTGCGGAGGCCCGTGTGTGATTACCGCGTGCAAAAGACATCAACCTGCTGGCACACGCACAATGGAAATGCACAGAACAACGGAGAGACGTTTAAAAACTGAGCCTGGGAACGCGAGATAAAGAGTCACGGCAGACTCTAACAAACTGTATTCCTGGAGACTGATCCTGCACCGATAATTCTTTTTCTAATCTCTATGAGCTCTAGAGCAGTTCGTTCAAGGGATTAAGTTCTGACAGTTCAACATAATGAGTGAGCTCTCCACGATCTGCCTGACCAGCCCTCTGCAGAGCTCCTGAAGGCGGAGAGCAGTGTTTCCCGGATAATAGAAAGAAGAACTTAACCGCTCGAGTGAGCTTTCTAGGACCTCTCACTCCGTTTATTCATCTACAAACATATGGCTGCTATAATTTTTTTCAAGCTGACAGCTGTAAAAAAAATTAATACTCTACTAGTATTCTTGTTCTAAGAGCTTTCTGACTACATCAAAGCTGCCTGCGAAGCCCTCAGTAAAGGACTATGCAAACACTGCCTGTTTAAAGGGATCCAGCCTCCCCGATAACATTGAACACCCTAGCATCGCGATAAGCAGCTGTGAAAGCCCGGGGAGAGGTTGGACAATTGTCTATTATCAATTGCTGCACGGCCTGTGTGCTCTGAAGACGAGGAGGACACGGAAGCTGGGCGTGGGTGTGCTGGAAACCAGCTTCTGTGATTTTACAGCCACCTCTGTTTGCTGACTTGATGACCTTTTATTAAGAGCAAAGGCTTTTCATATCATTTGTGTAGGAATCTTTGGAAGTCTAAAGAGAAACAAAGGTATCTTTAAGGGATTTCTGACAAATATCAAAGACACTTCGGTGGGGAGGGCTGGAGAGATGGCTCAGTGGTTGAGAACACTGGCTGCCCTTCCAGAGACATGACAGCCCAAAATTGCTTGTAGCTCTAGTTCTAGGGGTTCCAACATCTGGCTTTCAAGGGCGCTACGCATGTATATGGTGCACAGACATACATGCGGGCAAAACACTTATAAAATGTGTTTTCATTTAAAAGATATATATGTTTTGGTGAGGCTGGTGAGATGGGGCAGCTGGTAAAGCTACCTGCTGCCAGGCCTGGAGGCCAGAACTGGATCCTCAGAGCCCACATGATGGAAGGAAAGAACCAACTCCCAAAAGTTATCCTCCAACCTCTTCACTCTAGCCATAAAACCCATGCACCCACTGTAATGGATAAAGTAAAAATGCCGTGGATCCCCAAGTGGCTGCAACGGGTAGCGGGCCATAAGACCACACTGCAGGTAGCGGGCAATGGGTCCCAAGAGCAGCCAGTCCCAGGCAGGGATGGCGCAGTTCCCCAAGTGGCTGCAGTGGACCATGAGGGGCAGCAAGTCCCATGAGGAGAAACAGACAGATGGTCTTGCCATGAACCCACCCAGCAGGTCTCTGATGGCAGCTGGTCCCTGGCAGGAAGCCATGTGGCAAGCGAGAGACAGAGACATGGATAGGCACACCATGCAGAGTGAGGCTGGATATTTATTTAGTAGGTTATGGAAGGGAAGGGAAGGAGAGTAAGGGGAAAAGAGGGAAGAACAGAGAAAAACAGAGAGAGAGATACAGAGAGAGAGGGAGAGAGAGAAACAGAGGGGGGAAGGGGAGAAGTGGGGAGAGACAGACGCTGCCTCTTTGAGAGGGAGATGGAAAAGAAAGGGACTCAGGCTGGAGGCTGAAGATCAGCTTGCCTCGGCAGATGGGGAAGAGAATGAGCATGGCTTGTCTCTTAAAGGGGCAGAGCAGACCATTACACCCACATACAAGCACACACACACACACACACACACACACACACACACACACACACACAATCAATCGAGGATTTTCTTTTAGCTTTTGTAAAGACACGTTTGTAAATCTGAACTTACATATTTAGCCATTTTAAGTTGCTACAAATTATAATTCAGGTGACTGTAAATAGATAGGATATGAAATACCTCTAACAGTTAAGACTCAAGTCACTTTCTCGCTGATCAGTAAAATCACATTTTACATTTTTGGCCTGAATTCTAACCCACTATTCTTTAAGCAACTCTGATTGGGTAAGTTTTCCCCAGAGACCACTGTGCTAAAGGCTTAGTCCTTGGTTTGGCATTTTAGAAGGTGGTGACAACCTCTAGGGGGTGGGGCCTAAAAAAAGTTTAGGTCATCGAGGGAGTGTCCATGAAGAAGCTAGTGTCTCTTTCTCTCTGTTTTCCAGCTGCCACTGTCACTGTGACCATAAAGGCCCATAAAAGAAACCATTTCCTTCTGGTCAAGAGAACGAAAGAAATCTCTGGCTTGGGTGGAGACCGTTATAACATTACAGTTCGACAGGTCAATGTTGTGGCTTAGGGACCATCCTTCACGAGGGTGGGATCGTCCAGAGGAGGAAGGCAGGCTCACCTTAAGCCACACTAATGGGATAGGCGGAATAATGGCTCCTTACTGAGATAATACGCAGTCCCTTGGCAGAACGCGTGTCTCCAGTGCAATCCTACAAGCTCCCATGGAGTCCTGATTCAGAAAGATGTAGCTTTTCCTTTTTTTTTTTTCTTTTCTGTCTCTTTCTTTAGGATGCTTCTTTTCTGGTATCTTGGGCTTCCTTGATCTTTCTCTGAAGCTCCCCTTTTCTTTTCAGTCCACGTGGCTGACCTCCATGCCAGCCTGACTCTAAAGGCTTGGGTATTTTCCCTTGCCTTGCCCATTCTCCTGTAAGAACAGCAAGTACTTGCTCAGGTTATAAGTCCCAAGGTCCTGGGTTCAAACCCAGTGCCATTATGAGAACGAGCGAGAGAAAGCAAGAACAATGAGGAAAGGGAGGGAAGGAGGGAGGGAAGAAGGAAGGGAAGGAGGGAGGGAAGGAGGGAAGGAAGAAGGGAGGGAAGGAGGGAGGGTCTTTGAGTAGCAGTTGTTTGGTGGCAGCAGCAGTGGTGAGGGATGAGACACAGAGTACAACAAACCCACGTGGGAGTTTATCAGAAAGGCTATGAAAGGGTGCTTGTGGCCACCGACCGAGAAAGAAAGGGAAATAAGGAACTGGATGGGCAGAGCTTTCTGAAAAGAGAAACTCTGTGTATGCATACAGAGCCTTACACAGCCACACAATGCATGACGTAATGACACACAGCTGTAGGGCCCCTGGGCTAAGTATTTGCCTTAAAGCAGGTAGAGGGATCCTGCTGGGGGGTGGGGATGCTAACACAATGCCAGGATGCTAACAGCAATGCATAAAAAATCCTTGATGGTTGAAGAAATCTCAGGCTAACTTCCTTTAAGAAAGGGGACTGCTTGGCATATTAATTTGCATCAGAAAGGGGTTTTATTAGTTTACAAAACTTTTTTAGTACATAGATAGGATTCTACCACAGGCATAAATGGTAAAGTCGTGACTCTACCCAGCGTCTGTCAGGGAAAGTCAGTCAGGGAAGAGTTAATGGGAGAAATTGTCACAGCAGTCAAAGATTGTGCTTCACTGTTGAAGAACAACAGCTACAAATGCAGCTCGTATGGATGCAGAACGTCTCCTTAGCTCACACTAAACCTGTTGATGGGGAGGCAGCAATAGTCCCCTGGTCAAAGGGCAACTGGGATGTGGGTATTGACACATATTTTTGTAAAGGAGAGTGTATGACAAACATTACTTAGGTCAAATGCAAACTAGTGGGCTTGGGGCCTAGCTCAGTGCTGGAGAGGATGTGGACGGAAGTTTCTTGTCCAGCCTGCCAATTCCCAATTAACACTCAGAGTCTTAATACTAATTGGAAATGCTCAGCCAATAGCTCAGGCTTCTTATTAGCTAACTCTTACATTTAAATTAACCAGTATTTCTTATCTGTGCTTTACCTCGAGGCTTGGTACCTTTTCTCAGTATGGCGCGTCATCTTGTTTCTCCCTGTGTCTCTGATGGAGACTTCAGACTCTGCCCTTCTTCCCAGAATTCTCCTTGTTTGGCTCTCCTGCCCAATCCCTTCCTGTCCAGCTATCGGCCAATCAGCTTTTTTTTTTTTAACAAAAAAAGTAACACATTTTCACAGTATACATAAGGATTATTCCACAGCAAGGGGACACTAAGCATGTGCTAGATTCTGAGTGTTATCTGAATCGCCAAAAGCTAAACCAGCTGTTCAACATCCTACAGGGCAATAAAATCAAAATCTTTAGGGCCATCTCTTTTTGGTTTTGATTCATTGTTGGTTTGGTTTTTTGGTTTGGTTTGATTTTTGTTTTTTATTTTGTTTGTTTGTTTTGTTTTGTTGGTTTTGTTTGTTTGTTTGTTTGTTTCAAGACAGGGTCTCACTATGTAGCTCTGACTGTACTGGAACTCGCTCTTTAGATCAGGCTGGCCTCTAACTCCCGGAGATCCACCTGCCTCTGCCTCCCAAATGCTGGGACTTAAAGCATGTGCTATAAACACCTAGTTCTTTAGGACTAACTTTTAAGCCAGATCTAAATTTACAAATTAATATGTAATGTCACAAGGTCTAGACCTTATCAATAACAAATCATACATAGGACTATCAAATAATTATATAATTCCTGGTGGCCTTTTAAATATTTTTCCAGTGTGATACTGATAGATAGGTTGTCCCTCCCCTCCTTTTTTGTGACAAGGTCAGTCCAGGCTGACCTTGAAACTGCAGCAATCCTTCTGCCTCAGCCTCCCACATGTTGATACTACAGGCATGCATCACCAGGCCCCAATATTCTTCCCATATTTAAAATTTTGGGTTTACTTGTCTTGATACCACTGAAGCTGAGTTTAGCATAAATAACAATGAGAGGTTAGGAAATGGCTCAGTTGGGTTAGAACACCAGGTACTCAACCCTAATAACCTAAACTCAGTCCCTGGGAATGAAATAAAATAAAACACAGACTCATGCAGCAATAGACATCTGTAATTCTTGCACTCCTGTGTTGAGATGGAAGCAGAGGCAGGAGGATGGAGCACAAGCAACAGGAACAAGAGATCCTCTACCTGTACATGGCAAAAGACAAGAGCCAACTCCTAAAGGTTGTTTTCTGACTTACACATAGACATGTTCCTGAACTCTCACAAGACAATGAATAAATAGCTTCTTTTTAAAAGTAAGATTAAAGGTATGGTGGCACATACTTTAATCTCAGCACTCAGAAGGCAAGAAACAGGCAGATCTCTGTGAGCTTGAGGCCACCCTGGTCTACAAAGTGAGTTCTAAGACTGGCGTGTAGACAGAAGTTTCTGTCCTGTCCAGTCCTATAGCCATTCATTCCCAAAGAAATGCAGAGAGGCTAATATTAATTACAAACTGCTTGGCCTATTAGCTCAGGCTTATTATTAACTAGCTCTTACAACTTAAATTAACCCATAGTTCTTATCTATGTATAACTGCACTTGGTACCTTTTCTCAGTGCAGCATTTTCATCTTGCTTTCTCTGCATCTGGCTGGCGACTGCAACTAGTCCTTTCCTCTTCCTGGGATTCTCCTAGTCTGGTCGCCTCACCTATACTTCCTGCCTGGCTACTGGCCAATCAGCATTTTATTAAAACAAAACAAGTGACAAATCTTTGCAGTATACAAGAGCATTATCCCACAGCACTTTGCCCTTTTTCTCTTTTTAAAACAAGGCTGGTACACAGAAAAGCCCTGTCTTGTAAAACAAAAACAAAAAATCAATTAACTAATTAAATTAAACTTTTAAAAATGAGATTGTGGTATTATACATCAGAGGAGCAGTTACTGGCATCAGGCTGACCTGGGAGTGTAGCTTAGATTTTTCTAACTGCTGATTTGAAAAATATATTATATCTCCATTTGGGAGGCTCTAAGCTTGCCTCTCCATTGTCTCCCCATACTATGGCAGAAACTGAGGATTCTGGCAAAGCCATCTACCTCTTTCTTCTCCACCACACAAATTACTTTCCTGTTTGTATGACACATCATACTCTCCCAGTTCAAACAACCATCAGGCTACATCTGAGCAAAGAATGTTCTTTTTGGCCCACCAAAGCCCTTAACTTTTATTCCTTTCTGATCACTCCCCCTTCTCCATAGCTACTCCCTTATCGTTGGAAAGCCAATGCTATATCCTCCTAGGGAATGACTCTACCTACAGCTGACTCCCTCAGTTGTCCTCTGGGCCTCCATACATGTGCTCTGACACACGTTCTGCAAACACAAACGTGCATGCGTTAAAAAATGTAATTTTGAAACCCTAAAATTAAATAAATAATATGGTTACTCTCTTAGCTCATATGAAACTGTTCACCTTCTTAAAAAGAAAATCAATAACACAAGAGCCAACAAGTAATTGGGGCTGGCGATGGGGAGGATGTGTTTGGTTTTTAGTGTTTGGATTCTGGGCACTGCCTGAAGTACATACTCAACCCACTCAAGAATGAGTCCTTGAGGACCAAACAGAAAGAAATAGGCCTAGCTTGTAAATGTCTTATTAGCCTACACTGGGCTTCCTGCCCAACTCTGATTGGGTTCCCAGTGACCTCTTTTCAGGCTTGAGGCCAGAACTTATTTTGGTTAGATCTGGAAGCGATTTATTCCGTTCCCACATATCCCATGGTATGATGAAAACTGCAGGTGAAACAATAGCAGTGTCTAACGGGGGTGGACGTGGAGTAACCAGGAGGAAAGACAAAGACACTTAACGAGGTGCAGAGCCTGTCTCCCTCTTTCAGAACCATCCAAGTTTGATCAACCAGTCTCTCAAGCTAAATTCCCACACCAGCTTGATATAATTAGCAGCCAGTCTCTGAGGGAAAACCTCCAGCACAGCAAGCAAGCCTGAGGGGAACAGAGAATGCAGACACAGAAGGCCATTTACTGATCACTGGCATGTTCCTGACCCTCCACCGGTTGTCAGCTCATTTATCCTTCAGAAAAGTCCATGAGGAATGATAGGAAAGGAGAAGCAACATTGCCTGAACTGAATGGACAAAGCCAGGTTATGCACAAAACTTGGGAAGCCAACAATAGTGACAGAAGTGATTATGTCATTGAATAAAGCTGCACTCGGTGCCACCTTTGCATATGACTTCCATTTCTGGCTCTTTGGGAAGGACAGCATTTTACCCCCAAATCAACTGTCATTCTTGAGGATAATGTGGTTTGAAAGAAAACGGCTCCCAAAGAGAATGGTACTGGTAGGAAGTGTGGCCTTTGTGGAGTAGGCGTGGTCTCTTTGGAGGAAGTGTGTCATTATGGAGGTGGGCTTTGAGGTCTCAGATATGCTCAAGTCACACCCAGTGAGACAGTTCACTTCCTGTTGCCTTTGGATCAAGGTGTAAGGACTCTCAGCTCTGACACCATATCTGCCTGTACACTGCCACCATGCTTCCTGCCATGACAATAATAGGCTGAACCACTGAATTGTAAGTGATTCCCCCAATTAAATGTTCTCCATGTAAGATTTGCCATGGTCATGTTGTCTCTTCACAGCAATAGAAACCCTAACTAAGATAGAAATAAAACAGTATTCCCCCAGTTGCCTAGACAGATGGCCTCATAGACAGGTATGGCTCCTGGAAGGATTCCACACTCTCCCCACTTTGGCAGACATGGGGTGACTACCAGAGGCTAGTCTTCTGGCCTCATTCATGATGACCTCACCCTCCAGGGGAAGACTGACAGAACATATTGGTTACTTTCCTCATGGCTGAGACGAAATGCCTAACAAAGGCAGCTCGAGGAAGGAAGGGTTTGTTTGGGCTCACAGTTTGAGAGCACAGGCCATCCCGGCAGAGAAGGCATGATGCCAGGAGCCCAAGGCAGCTGGGCTCACTGCATCCGCAGTCAGGAAGCAGGAAGGTGAATGCTGCAGCTTGGCTTGCCCCGCCTTGAGTAAATGGGAGATTCCAGGTCATTCAAGGTGGGTCTTGCATCCCAACCTAAACTTTTCCAGAAGTACACTTATAGATACACCTAAAGGTATATTTCTACAGAGATTCTAAGTTCATTCAAAATAGCAATGAAGATTAGCTCTTATACGGGGCCAGCCAGCCATCATGGGTGTCATAGTTAGGGTTACTATTGCTCTGATGAAACACCATGACCAAAAATGTTGGGGAACAAGGAGTTTATTTGGCGTACACGTCCATACTGCAGTTCATTGCTGAAGGAAGTCAGGACAGGAATTCAACCAGGACAGCAACCTGGAGGCAAGAGCTGCTGCAGAGGCCATGGAGGGTGCTGCTTACTGGCTTGCTCCTCATGGCATGCTCAGTCTGCTTTCTTATAGAATCCAGGACCACCAGCCCAGGGGTGGCACCACACACAATGGGCTGGGCCTTTCTCCATCAATCACTGATTAAGAAAATGCCCTACAGGCTTGCCTACAGCCCGACCTTATGAAGGCATTTGCTCAACTGCAGTTCCTTCCTCCCATGACTCTAGCTTGTATCAAGCTGACCCAGAACTAGCCAGGACAATGAGCCTACAGAAACCAACTCTCGGACCTCAAAAATATTCCTTTGGCATATTTCAAGCTAGCTGTTCCAACAGGCTGTGACAAAATCAACTCCCACAGGCTACTCCTTCACAGAACCAATTTTCATCTTTCATATTAGTGAATGAATAGCCACCAGGTGCAAGAAGACATTGCTACGTGAAAACACTTCCTACCTAGGAAAGATCCTTGCACAGGAAAAAAAAAAGAAGAAGTTGGGAGCTCTGAGAGTTGGCACAGAGATCTCCACAGGTGGCTGTTACTCGGGAGATTATCTGTGTGAGAAAATGGCCCTAATTCACTGTGCACCTCTGGCAGCTGCCTTCCCAGCCTGCTGCAGGATCTTTCCCTCAGAAGTCCGAGTCTTTGTCCAGTCATTTGTAAGCCTTATCTGTCTAGACCTCCTTTATGGGGTGTGTACGTGTGTGTGTGTGTGTGTGTGTGTGTGTGTGTGTGTGTGTGTGTGTGTATGTGTGCGTGATATCCTATGAGTGGGCACATTAATAAATTTCTTTCTTATTTTCCCCTTCTCTTGTCAATCTGTCTAGTACCAGTCTATTTCAGACTAAAGTATCAGGTTGTCACAGGGCAAAGAATGAACCGAAAACATCCCTAATGCAACCATCTGTGCTGGAAGAAAAATAGTCAGCATACAATAAGACACCCAAAGTCATGGGTGATTTTATGAAAGGAGAAAGAGAGAGACAGAGAGAGAGAGAGAGAGAGAGAGAGAGAGAGAGAGAGAGAGAGAGAGAGATCACATAGTAAGGCAGGGACTGGGGAGCAGTGGAGCTCACTCTGTAGCAACTCATTCTCATTCCCAAAGGAAATAACCGGAGCCCCGCAGGAACTCATTTATTCCTGAGCCAGTGGTTCCGTCATTTAAAGGTCCCCTGTCTCTTAGCATCGCTGCATGAAAAGCCAAACTTCTGCCCATGAACTCAGGGGACAGCCACACCCACACCATAGCACCTCATGCACACATTATTTTTCCTAGAGTGTGTACGGCACTGGGTCGTGGTTGATTTTCTCACTTGCCGCAATGGCACTTCAGCAAGCCATAGGGGTGGGAGCTTGTGTCTACTTCTAACCAGTGAGCTAGACTGGGGGAGAGGGGCCCCGAAGCTCCCCTTACACTGTGGGTTTCGAGGCAGGCTAGGGTAAATGGCTCCACAGCTCCCAGCTGACTGCGGGTCTGCAGATATACAGTGTCCGGATGGGACCCGTTTATAGCCGTGGGTACACCTGGGTGAGGCGAGGGAGGGACGTTTCCTCAATGGGCGTGACAGCACACAGTCTGACACGCTTGACCGTCAGTCGCATCAGGCCACTTGAGAGGGAGGCCAAAGCTTAACTGGGTGTGGTTTGAGCTCTTACGGGGAACAGAAGGGCAGGTAAGGCTATCTAGCTCCTGCATACATACTGACTAACCAACCTGTCATTTCTTCTACAGCTTAAATTACTTAAAGCCAGATTCTCATTCATCAGCACCTTCATTTCAATTCAATCTATTGCACTTTGGCAATGGCGTGAAACTTAGGGTCCCATCTTCAGATCGCTTAAGTGGAGTCTGGTGCCAAGGGGAGCAAGCCTCCAGAGGAGCGAGGTCTGAGGCCCTCCTCAAAGTGGAATTCTCTCAGGAACCAGATTGCAGGATAATTTTTACTGACAGTCTCTTAGCCCATTGCTTAAGTTCACCCAATTTTATCAGTTCCTTTTTTCCCCCTAACACTCTGAAATACAAACAAAACCCAAAAACCGTATTATCCATTTCCCTACTCTGACAGCCCTGCAGTGAACAGCCTGGTTATTAAATGTTTGTGCACCTGCTTTCTTATGGCCTTAGGGTAAACATCCGAGGTGAATTTCAACTCCAAGGATTGATACATTTTTATGGCTTTCGAAATAAAATTGCTCCCTCAAAGAAAGAGCGATTTTTGTTCCCACTGGTCTTGAGTGGAAGTATTTATTTCCCTATAATCGTCTCTTTGTTGAATACTGCAATAAAACAAAATTGCTAATATGATAGATGAATAAATAACTTACCTCCTTCTATGTGTTCCTTTATTGCCATTGGGGCTATGGATAGTTTGATGTCTGTGTGTTGCACACTTTTTATGTGAATTAGTTGTTCATATAGTTTGTAAGTATTCTTCATACAGCAATTAACATCCCACTTGTTTCTAGTTTGCAAAGAATAAGCTTTTTAAAAATTTTAAGTGTGTGTGTGTGTGTGTGTGTGCGTGCATGTGCATGCTTATGTCTGTGTTTGTTTCTGTGATGTAAGGGAATGTACAAATGAATCCAGAAGCCCTTGGAGTCAAGAAAGGAGCATCATAAAGGTGGTTTGGAGCCACCTAATGTGTGTGCTGGCAGCTAAACTCAGGTCCTCTGCAAAAGAAGGAGCTCACGTTCTTAACCTCTGAGCCATCTCTCCAAGCCCAGAATGAGCTTTTATAACTCCTACACTCTGCCTGATCGTTTCTGCCTTATTTGCCCTGTAAATCACACACAGCTTTCCCTGTTGGCTGCATTTACAGCTATTCCCATTTCTAAAAGACAACGCCATGTTGAAAGATGACCCTTGAGGCATGGCAGTCACGGAGTTTTAGCCACAAATACACCTCACCTTCTCACACACACTCAATGTTAAGGATCAAGCCTACAGTCTCACATATTCCAAACCCTCTTTGTTTTGCTTTAGACTGTGCTCAAAACAAAACATGTCATATCATGATCCAACATGCTTGTATGGAGATGTGTGTGTGTGTGTGTGTGTGTGTAATAAACATTCAAATATCTATAATAGAAGTCTTTATTGTATACTTTTTATTACTATCCTTAATATCTGCCTTTTTTGTAAATATTTTTCCTTCTTAGGGTAGTTGATGACAATTAAATTGAGTTCATAAATCTTTGATAAGACCCAACCACAGTTGAAGAAACACCGTAACAATTTAATTGAAAATGCTACGATTCCAGAAGAGACACACACCCTTCCCCAGCAGTCTCTGGGCTATGGTTAATCAAGACTAACTGTGTGGGGCAGGAGAGATGGTTCAGTGGTTGAGAGCACTGGCTGTTCTTCTCGAGGGCCCAGGTTCAATTCCCAGCACCCATATGGCAGCTCCCAACTGTCTGCAACTCCAGTTCTGGGGATCTGGCACCCTTACACTGACATACATACAAGCAAAACAGAAATGCACATAGAAATGAATTTTAAAATCTTATAAAAAATAAGACTAAGTGGTGTTATGATCATAGCATTTTTGAGTGTAACAGGGTTTCTCTGTGTAGCTCTTGCTGTCCTGGAACTCACACTGTAGACCAGGTTGGCCTTGAACTCACAGAGGTTTGCTGGCCTCTGCCTCCTAAATGCTGCTATTAAAGGCGTGGGCCACCACCACCAGGCTACTTGCCCGCTATCGTTTTATGCTCATGACTTTTCTATATGGTAGAAACATCTCGGTATTCTCATTTGACAGCTATGAGAAGTGAGTCAGGGCATTAAGAGGTCTTCACATTGTGGCTGTGCAGATTGCCTTGTTAGTAAGACCACTTGTCATGCAAGCGCAAGGTTGCAAGTTCGAGCTTCAGAGCCTAGAGAGTGGCATCTGCTGATGTTCTCGTACTGGGAAGGCGGAGCAAGCAGATTTCTTAGACTGGCGGGCCAATCAGTCGAGCCTAGGAGGCGAGCTGTAGGCCAGTGAAAGACCCCATTAAAAGAAAAACCAAAAGGTGAGAGAAGCCGGCGGAACAACACACAAGGCTGAACCCTAGTATTACGAATGCACGTGTGCACATACACATGCATACAGCAGCACACACATGAACATGCACGCACACACCAGCACACACACAGCAATAAGTAAAATAAAATGGAAAAGAACAGGGCAGCAGCAAATGCTACTCCAGACGAAGCTCATGGCCTCTCTTTGAGCTGAGGCACACTGGCCTGCTGCCTGCCATGGGCTTCAAAGAGTCCAGGCTCTTCAAGCAGAATCTCACAGAACTCGGGTCTCCCTAGTCACTGGCTTCAAACCTCTCTTTCTTTTCTTTGATGCTTTACTATCTCTGGTGAAGTGGGACACTCAGCTTGCTCTCTGAGAAATCGTTGGTGGCTGGCTTTTCATCAGAGTGGCAGGAAGTCGTCTCATGCGACTCTTGAAAAGAACTCATGCCCCCAGGACCTCGCTCAACAGCATCATAACCAGGAAGTCCTCTTTGAGATCTAATCTGCATCAATTCAGCTGCAACTTATAAATAAACTTTAACTTCCCACCCCATAACCGGAGCACTGGATGCCCAAGGACAACATAAAACAGTAATTGGGTGCCTACCAAACACAACCAGGAGGAGAACTGGCTAATTTGCATGTGAACCATCTTAATCCTCAGATAACAGGTGTCACACGTTACAAAGCCCCTCTACTTTTTTTTTAAACAAATTAGTTCCATAATTGAACTCCTACTAACAGTAGCTGTTAAATACTCAATAATTCTTATTCCCAGAAGAAAACCTCGGTGTCTCTACTTTGTTTTGGGAGAGATGCGTACACTGCCCTTTATCTAAAGACAGGAGGCCCTGAACTTCTGCTGAGGCAAATTAAAAACAATACGGGCAGAATTGGATGGAGTGTTCAAATTCTCTGTACCAGAAAAAAAAGGTGTCCCCCAAGTCCCAGGTGTCAGCTGGAGGTGGGAGGGTAGGGTTGCAGGGTTGTATATTAACTCCCTGGCTTCCCCTGGATAGCCAGGTGACAGCTGCATTGTGGTTTCTTTGAAGTGTGACACTCTGGGGCGGCACTTCAGAGAGCACAGGCCCCTAGGGCCGGTGTGTTTGCTGGACACACCTGGTACCTGCCAACCACACGGCAGCAGATGGGGGGCCGGAAACGCCCATGCCTGTGGTTCTCACCCTTCCTTATGCAGTGGCTCTTATGATACAGCTCCTCATGTTGTGGTGACCCCTCAACCAAAATATTATTTCATTGCTGCTTTATAACCGTAATTTTGCTACTGTTATGAATCATAATGTAAATGTCTTCGGAGACAGAGGTTTGTCAAAAAGGTCATGACCCATAAGCTGAGAACCACTGGCCTATAAACTGAAGAAGGATGACTAGCTGACATCGTCACTTTGAGGGGACAGAGTGCACTTAGAGAAGAATTAAGTGTATCAAAATACATACCTTTTGAAGGAAAAAAGGCTCCTCTACTATGGCTCTTCAGCACAGGTGCATTGTGGGTGGCACTTTGACCAGCAAGTGCCCTGTGTGGAAAATCAAATCTCATTCACATGAGCAAGAGGTGGGAGCCAGCTGTTAACATGGACTGATGGAGGAAGGTCATTGGTTAAAAAAATAAAGAAACTGCTTGGCTGGCCCTAATAGGTTAAAACATAGGTGGGAGGAGTAAACAGAACAGAATGCTGGGAGGAAGAGGAAGTGAGCTCAGAGAGATGCCATGCTCCGCTCTCCCGGGCAGATGCACACAATGAAGCAAGCCGTCAGGTTAGACATGCTGAATCTTTCCCGGTAAGATCAGTGCTCACAGATTATTAGAGATGGGTTGATCGGGATGTGAGAATTAGCCTGTAAGGGCTAGAGCTAAAGGGCCAAGCAGTGTTTAAATGAATACAGTTTGTGTGTTGTTATTTCGGGCATAAGCTAGCAGGCGGCTGGGGTGTTGGGGACGCAGCCCCGCCGCTCTTATTACTACAATGGACTTGGCTAAAAGTAACATGTGAAGCCTTTAATCCCAGCACTTGAGAGGCAGAGGCAGGCGGATCTCTGTGAGTTCAAGTCCAGCCTGGTCTACAAGAGCTAGTTCCAGAGCAGGTTCCAAAGCTACAGAGAAACCCTGTCTCTAAAAACAACAACAACAAAAAAAACAAAAACAACAACAAAAAACAACAACAACAAAAAACATGTGAGTGGAAGCCAGGGATGTATGTTCTGTGGTAAATGGAAATGTGAATCACCATAAAAATGGATATTAACCAACCAAAGTGACCACACAGAGGTCAGACACAGGCCACAAGGAATCCCAGCCTCCATGCAAGCTGGCTAGCACCTTACACCAATGATATCGCAAGTCTGTACTACATCTTGTGTGGGTGTCAGGAAGTAAATAAGACATGGTCCTCACGGATTTGTGGGGGTGATTGAGACACCCAGTTGTGGCCCTCTTTACCCAGCATTTGCCTCTGCCCAAAAATAAATAAATAATAATTTAAAAACTCGTTTGGTTAGAGTCAGAGTCTGCTAACCGTGAGAACCTTGAGCAAACAGATGCCGTGTTTCTGCCTCAGTTCCACGCTCAGAAGGGAGCTGTGTGGGCTAAGTCGGCAAACGCACACACAGTGACTGGGCTGGACAACAGTCCAGTACTTAGCAACAGCTCAACAAATATTAGCTAATGCTGGGACTGCCTATTGCAAGGAAGAATGCAACCGGGGAAGAGGTAGGTTGTCTGCAAAAACCACAGTCCCACCCTGTCCCATGGACCACATTGACTGTCGATGAACTGGATCTGCTCTCTTAACTCATCTGCTTCTAGAGGAAGAAAGGTCCTGGGCCAGATGTTTGCTGTTCCGGGTGGGATGAGGGGATGCGGGGGTGGGCAGTGCTCCTGCAGTGTGGAACCAGAATCTCTGCTGTGTTTTTTGGAGGGAAAGACGGTTAGGCAGACCTCACCCAGCTGAAACTCAGCAGCGAGCAGGAAAGTCTTCAACTTAACTTACGGCTTCCTCCCAACAGCCTGCACGCCATCGGGGTTGTTCAGCGCCTAGCTTCTTGCAAGGACTAAGTGAGATGCTGAATATGACCCTGAGTGTAGTAACCGGCGCACAGGGAAGGCGCCAACATGGCGGCTCTTACTGTGTTTAGAAGAACCGCTGTCTGGAATAGCACAGGACTATTTTTTATGGACATCTCTGTTCCTGTCACTGAGCAAGCCCTTCTATCCTACACAAGATAACTGTAGTGCACAGCCTTGAATGGCCATGCATTTCATAGTATTAGAAAGTGCATAGAGAGTGGCCTGGGTTTTGATGTTGACTTTACAATTTACTATGTTATTTAACCTCTGTAAATCTCAGTGTTCTCCTCTCTAGGAAGAAGGAAGGGATTGGGAAAATAACATACAGTGTGTTTATTTTTGTAAATATTTACATTTACTTTGTAAAATTATGCATATGTGTGTATGTTTTGATAGTGGCATATTATTTGTGTTTTAATAAATAAAGCTTGCCCGAAGATCTGAGTGCAAAGCTAGCCACACTAGTCAACCCTACCGATCTGGCAGCGGTGGCACACTCACCTTTAATCCCAGCAGCCACACCAGTTAGCCGTAGAGGCCCAGTGGTGGGCCTCTACTAGAGAAGACAGGAGGAGACAGGAGCTCAGGGTCTCCGCCTGCAGTCTGAGGTTTGGTGGAGAGCAAGGCAGTCTCCAGTCACACTGAGGATGACAGGCTCTCCCCTTCGTTTCTCTGAGCCTTGGTAGAGGTAAGAGCTTGGCTGCTTTGCTTTTCTTATCTTCAGCTTGAACCCCAATATCTGTCTCTAGGTTTTTATTATTCGTGCTACATGTCTTTATGTGTTTATGAGAGCAGGTGTCTATGGAAACCAGACGTATCTGTGATCACCTGAATGGAATCACACAGTTGTGAGCTGCCATGTGGTACTGAGAATTGACCCCAGGTCCTCTGGAAGAACAGCCAGTGCTCTTAACTGCAGAGCCATCTCCTCAGCTCTGAGCAACCATTATTTTTAACTGCTGAGCCATCTCTCCAATTATGGTACCTAGTTCAATACCTGATTTGCCATTATCAATGAGACGTTTGTGGTACCAACTTTACCTATTGGTTCTCCTTTCGTTTATCTTTCAGGGTCCCCTAAAAACAATAGACATTGGCACTTTTCTCAGAAAGAGTAATCCCACATAGGAAACAGCGTTTGTGGTGGTTGGAATAAGAATGACCCCCGTAGGCTCAAACACTTGAATGTTTAGGGAATGGCGCTATTTGAAAGGGCTAGTAGGTGTGGCCTTGTTGGAGAAATTGTGTCACTGGGACTGGGTTTTGAGGTTTCAGAAGCCCAGTCCACACTCTGGGCCTCTCTCTTCCTGCTGTCTGAAGACCCAGATCCAGAACGTACAGCTTCCTCTCCAGCACCATGTCTGTCTTTGTCCCATCATGCCTCCTGCAGTAACAATAGTGGACTGAACCTCTGAAATGGTGAGTTAGCCCCAATTAAATGCTTTTCTTTATGTGAGTTGCTGTGGCCATGGTGTCTCTTCCCAGCAACAGAGCACCGGCTAAGACACCATAAGTTTGTCAGTGTATCAGCCATGTTTCCCACAGGTAACGCCACAGACCTCGCTGGCCCCAGATGGCAGGGAGAAAGCGGGAGTTAGCTTGAACCACCATCTTCCCTGTCTTAGTGTTCTATTGCTGTGAAGAGACACCATGACCAAGGTACCTCTTAAGAAGGGAAGCATTTAATTGGGGCTTGCTTACAGTTTCAGAGGTTTAGTCCATGGTGCACATAGGCAGACATGGAAGCTCTGGAGGTGTGAAAATATTCATTCATTCATTCATTCATTCATTCATCATTATCAAGTCTAGTCTCTATGCCAGAAATAGCTGGGTCTCGGTTATCAGCTAACAAGCTGGAAGTAGGTCCTGTTTCCATTCACCTGCATGCACATCCTGTTTCATAATTACTATTCCCAAATGAGAGACCAAATAGTTGTCTGGTGTGGTACACCAACCTGACTCACCTGGACACCGAGGCTTGATGGCCCTTGGCCATCCTTTTGTGCAAACAAAAGGAAACCTTATACATCTCCACCCCAAACCCAAACCAAACTGAAGAAGTGTCTAACTGGGGAGTTAACTTCATTCTGATGAGTTCCAGGCCAGTCTGGTCTGCAGAGTGAGCTTCAGCACAGCCAGTCAAATAAATAAATAAAAATAATAGACCTCTCCAGTCAAGTTCTGCTCAGTTTGGATCTGGCACTAATGGAGAAATCTGTGCGTATCTACACCCCCTCCTGAGGGACAGTGCTTTAGATGCCCGAGGCAGTATGTCTAACAGATGCCCATGCACCCCATTCACCACCTTGTCTGGCTAGCTTTGACTCTTCTCCACTCTTGCTTCTGTATCTCTCTCTCTCTCACACACACACACACCAGACCAGACCAGATGGATAGGTTCATATTTACTATTTTAGGATGACTTTAGAAATCCTGAGAGAACTCCACTATCTCTTTTCCCGTGGGCTTCTGCACGGCACATCCTCAGGGCACAGGGGAGAGGGCACAGAGATACTCCTGGCATAGGAGGCTGTCTTGTCCTCAGCCATCACTCTCGGCTCCTCCCACGCCCTGTGTGCTCCCCCAGATGTTCCGGGCCTAACTTCTGCCCTGGTAAGAAGGCTTTCCATGCAGACATTCTCACAGTGGAATACATTAAGAGTGAGATCTTTGACTGGCGACACTTGGAGGTGAGAGCGGGGGGGTGGGAGGGTGGGGGGGGGGGACTCAACGTGGCAGGCAAAACTGAAGGAGGATGGGGAAGGTGCTGGAAGCAGCAGGGAAAGACGTTGTTCACATCTGTTAAGAAGACGAAATTCAGACACGACATGGTTTTCAAGAGGCTTAAATAAATACTGTAGCAGAGGACAATGTAAACGGAAACCAAAAATACTGCTTTTTTTTTTTTACCTTGCTTTTCACTAGCAATAAATCCCCATAAATAAAACTCAGATACTTTTTCAGGGGGGGGGTATGATTTCCATACTATAAGCTTCCTTATATAATCTCGCTCTCAGATTTACTGTAACATGCTGCTCTGCCTATTATTTTGAGGCGACAACCCGAGTCTCATAAGAGATGCCCCCCATCGGGACGCTCTGAAATCAATGCAGCCTGACTTCCACAGATGGGACGGGTTTCACTTACGAGCCATTAAAGTGTGGCATGCTCTCAGCTCATAAATTTCCAAAACAGATTCCTGTCCCCCCAAGTGTAATGTTTTCATTGGCTCAGTCGCTTCCCCTCTCCCTGGACATTTCTTAGTTTGTGTTTAAATACGAGGCACAGCTGGCCCCGCCGGCAGGGGGTTTCTGGTTTGGCTTTGCAAGAAAACACGGAACAAAGATCCTCAAAGATTTATAACAGGCGGTCTATTTTCACCTCGTGGTGAAGTCGTGCGGTGTGCAGCGATGAGAATGGAATGACAAACGGTAGTGAAGTAACCAGCGTGGTGGACAGAAAATCAGAGGTTTGGGTGGCTGGCAGTTTCAAAACAACTGCAGGGGTTTAGAGATGGACGCACATGGCTATATCTGCGTGAACTCTCCTGTCGCTTTTAAAGGGAGCACCGGCGGGAAGAACAGAAACCCAGGAAAGGTTCTGGAAACTTGTTTGCTAAGAATATGCGTGAAAAGGTTTTTTGAAATGAGAGATGGCCGTTTTTAACAAAAAGATTCTTTTTAGCATGCATACCCCATGTTCTGTCTTGTTCACGTGAGCAGTTTTGGACCTATATTGGTGGCCTAACAGCCAATCAAGTCAAATTTCTATCAAGCACTAACGGAGGGAAGAGTTCAGGAACTGGTATAAGTCCAGCCCAGTCTAGATTTGAGTAAAGATGAGAATGATGGGGAACTGGCGAGAGTAGTTCAGCTGGTAGAATATGTTTCGTAAGCATCAAGGGCCGACTTCAAGCCTCAGTATGGCATAAACCAGATGTGGTGACACACACCAGCAATCACACGGCTCAGGAGGAGGAAGCAGGAGGATCAGATGAGGGTCAAGATTAGAGTCAGCTACACAGTGAGGTGGAGGCCTGTCTCGGCTACCTGAGACCCTGTCTTAAAAAATGGTGGTAGCTAAGAGTTTCCGATTTTGCTGTTCCAAGCTCGTCAGCTCAATCCTAACAGTGGCTTCACAGGGTACAATGATAGTAGAGTCACCCTTGGAGAGGTGAGAAACCTGGAGAGTCAGTACTGCTCAGGGGCACATGACCAGCAACGACCAGGCAAGGATGAAGAAGACGAGGAAAGTCTTCTGGTTTATGACTGAGTGTCACTATAGATGGCATTGACCCTCCTGAGGATGTACTCTGTAGCCACATCGCAGAAAGCAAGACCTGAGCCCACTTTATGCTTGATGGGGTAATCCAGGCAATCTCAGATGATCCTCTTTAAAAAAAAAAAAAATTGGTTGTGGAGCAGTTGCCTCTGAGATTGAAACATTCCATTGCATCCTGTAGGGAAACTCCTTAAAACAAGAAGCTTCAGGAAGTCCCTGAAACTGACCAGATTCACTAAGCATCTCCCCCACCCCATAGTAAACAATAAAAGCTGCTGAGAGTCACTCTGAGACAAGCGAGGTTGCAAAGAAGATTCTCAGACAAGCTCGTTGGAAGATGTAAAGAGCCACTGAGTTGCCAGTAAGGGGTTCAGACCAGGTAAACCCCTGGAAAGAATACTCTCCAACTTATGGAGCTGCCTGCAGGTATTTCAGTGTGCTCTAGGTCCCCAGATTTTTGTCACCCTTGCAGGAATATGATTTGGTGATGCAGGTGTCTTTGAGTCATTTCTGCTTCTGTAAGTAAACCCTCCCTCCTCTCTCCCACTCCTCCTCTTCCCCCTCTTCCCCCTCTCTCTTTATCTTTGCCTGCTGAAAGAGCCCACCTATCTTTGGAACTACTATTTCCTTCTCTGGGTGACCACAATCTACTATTTCCTTCTCTGGGTGACCGCAGTGTTCCCTCTTGTGGTCTCCACCGCCAGAGGCCTTCCCATTCTTTGCATGGGAACTTCCTGAGATTTCACCCATAGTGCAGGGTGATGCACACACTGGGCAGTGGGGGGGGGGGGAAGGACTGAGATGCTGAGATGCTAATGCTATTAACAGATCAGAGGCACCAATGTTCTTGGCCATGCACTGATTCTGAGTAAAGCAAATCTTTCTGTCTCTTTGGTGGTGTGGTAGATTGAGGACCCCTTTCACCTGGCTACGCTGTGAGCTTTCTGTGTGCCTCTCCTCTTCCGTATTGTTCTCTGTATTTGGTCTCAAACCCTATGTTACAGCGTTCCCAAAGGAAAAATGCTAAAGCAGAGAAGGAAGGTGGTAGCAGGGGGACAAGCCCTTTCTCTAGAAAGCCCCAGACATATGGCGAGTCCCTGCCTCTGGATACCCCGCACCCCACAGTGTATGCTGTGACACTCATCTCTCCAGGTCCCCATCTCAGCCCCACCAATTTCAGGCAGAATTCTGGGATCCCAACCGTAGTGATGGCAGCACTCTACAGGGTACAATTCTTCACCTCCGTTCATGCTAGGATGCCCATGTACTTTCTGGGGGGCTCTCCTTAATCTGACACATGAAGAGAAATTTGGAAAAGGTAGAACTCTGAATCGTGCACGCCCTCAGCCTCCACTCCTTGCTCCTGACTGCCTGCATTCTATTATTCAGAGCAGAAAGCCCTGTTCTCCCCTTTCAGCCCACAGCTCTACCCATGGGAGAGAAGAGATCCATCAGTCACCAAGGAGGACCTTGTTTAACCCACTCTAAATCAAAGTGCCTGTCACACCTGGGTAAATTCTGTTATCTAGCGTGCTGGGAGAGTAATGAATGGCTGTTTCCACAGCAATCTTCCTTCCATTTTCATTTGTCCGGGCTCCAACTCCGAACCACACACAAGATCTCCACTCGGACTAAATTGGGAGTCTCCTGGAGTCAGAGATCCGTGCCGTCGCCATCTTCCTATCTAGGCATCAGTGTGGTGCCTGGCACAGAAGTCACTGAGGAGGAAGAGGGCTTGGGCATAGAGCCCTGTTGACAGCCTGCCTAGCCACACCTTTGGCAAGCAATCCCCCCAAATGTGGGTATTTCCAGCCTGCTGCAGACTTGGTGCCAGGCCCTGAAGCTATCTGAGAGCTGGACCCTGCCAAGCGAGAAAGAAGACACTAAGTAGGCCTTGCCTTTTTGCCGCAATTGGATAATAAAAATGTGATTTCCCTCTTTATTTAGCCCCAAGTGTGTTTAGTAGTAGATTCCTGAGACCTCTTTTTCTCTTACGGTAGCCATTCCTACAGTTCTGCTTTCAGGGTTTTCTGTAGCAGCGATGGGGTTGGCACTGCCTTTCCACTTGCATACAGGGTATTGGTCGGGATGATTATGGTGCCTCTTTAAAACATACAGAGAAGTTATGGATTTGGAAAATACAGTCAGAAGCAAGACTTTAGTGTGGGGCTCAATTTAATTTAGTCCCTAAGCCCACATATCTGGGTATTTTGAAAGAACAAAATACTGAAGTACAATTATTTATTTTCACTATTTTGACCTCAGATATATTGTTTGATAAGCCTTAGCACATTGCTTATTGCAGATTCCCAGCATGCACTGCAGCACTGCCGGGAGAACTGTGAAAGAAATACAGGTGTTGGAGTTGAATATTGGATATGGCATACTGAAGGACGATCGTTTGAGAAGACAAGTGAGGCAGGAATTCCATTTTGGAAGAAAAAGATCGAGGGCAATTCCGCTGGTAATGAGGTAGCAACATTAAGACCAATCACCTCTTCATCTGGAGCTTGGCTTCCTCTGAGATGGATACTGAAGGCTGCTTCCCTCTGTAAGGAAGAGGCAGTGCTATCTTGGATCGAAGGAAATAGCTCAGAGCTCACGCTGAGTCAAGACACAAAGCCGCACGCAGTGTTACCCCAGTGATTTGGAGATGAAACTAACAGCCTAAGAAGCTAATTCAAGAGTTTGCTTCCACTGTCAATATAGCTATGAGAACAAGGGAGATGATGGTGTGTATTCTAAGGTTGGGCTTCACCACTCAGTAAAATCCACAGTATTTTCTTACTGTCAAGTTTTTTATAAAACATGTATCATTCTATTATTAACATTTCTACCGATGACCACCACAGACAACTTTTTTACATGGCACTCACAATTATATAATTGTGTTTTCAAAAGTTTATTAAAAAAGAAAAACGGCTGGGTGATGGTGGCACACACCTTTAATCCCAGCACTCAGGAGGCAGAGGCAGGCAGATCTCTGTGAGTTTGAGGTCAGCCTGGTCTACAAGCGCTAGTTTCAGGACAGATTCAAAAGCTACAGAGAAACCCTTTTTCGACCCCCCCCCCCAAAAAAAAGAAAAGAAAGACCTAAGGGCTGATAAGATGGCTCAGCAGGTGAAGATGCTTGCCACCAAGCCTGGTGACCTGAGTTCAGTCCCTGGAACCCATATGGGAAGAAAGAGCTGACTCCCCAAAGCTATTCTCTAACCTCCACATGTGGACCATGGGATGCATGCATGTATATTATACACACACACACATGAGACAGAGACACAGAGAGAGAAATAATAAATAAAACAATTTTTAAAAAAAATAAAATAAAGTAAAAGTCTCCATAAATAAAACAAATTCCACTATTGGTTTGCATTGTTGAATATTGCCAGGGTCTAAGACAATGTCTGCCAATGTGACCTTTAAGAAATACTTGTTAAAGAATAACCACTGAAACTATTTTCTTAGTAAGACAGGTTGGGGGAGTATATCATGGAAAGATAACAGTAATACATCAATTCCTCACTTCAGAGATGCTGTGCAGGCCTGCCTGGAATGAGGAGGAGACAGAAAATCGCTCTCATCTCTGTGGGTTCAGAGCCCCTGAGGTTAGCTGGCAGGGTCGCTACAGGACACTCGCTCCAGCTTCCTCCTCTGAAAACATCCTTTAGCGCTGAGCAGCCAATCTCACTTGGTGAATGAAAACTGCTGGCCCAGGATGCTGGCCCTTGTGACAGGCTGAGTCTCATCCAGGTTCCACATTTAGTGTGACGCAGATGTCACTCTCCGAAACTTAAGGACACAGACTGGGACGATTCGTAATCGCCTCTGAAAATATGTTCTTCGTGCTCCATAAATACCACCTCCAGACACGCTCCAAAACTAAATCCCCGCCTCATTTGTTTTCTGAACACCTGCTCCTCCACCGAGCAGCTGCTGCACAAAAGCCTTTCCCCTGCCGTCGTCTCTGGGGAAACACTGGCCACAGCGACCGCATGGCAGGGCGGGGTGGGGGGTGGGGGACACGGACCCCGCCTTACAGGCAAGACCGACGCAGCGGGCAGTCTAACACTGAGTCACGCACTACGATAAGGTCTGAAGTGGACAGGTGTTTGACCAACTTGAACTCCACAGAGAACGACATTACAGCACCGACGGGTGTTGCCACAGTGATCTCACTTTAAACTGCTGTCCTTGTTTTCTGGTTAGATTTTCTTACATTCTGCTCAAAATGCAAGACTACAGAAGGACCGTGGGCCGTGTGCGCAGGGTCAGAGGCAGCCAGACCTGTCAGAAAACACAGAAACTGGCCTGTGATCAAACGCTAGAGCTTCAAAGGCTGGTCTGCCCCTCCACCACACCCCTGTAGGCGAGGAGGGAAAGGAAGTGACCGTACCCTGAGGCCCTTTATCCTGAGGCTCCAACGTCAAAGCCAGAGTTTGGAGAACAAAATCACAGGGTCCTAGGACCCATTTCTACCCACAAACCCAAGAACATATTTTCTGTCAAACGAAAGTAAGAATTCCTAAAAAAGAAGAAAAAATAAAGTGGTCAGGAAGGAACTCCAGAGTCCTCAGGCAGATGACCACAGAGGGGGTTTAAGAAGAATTTAGCTCCCCGAGGTGGGGGTGGCACATATCTTTAATCCCAGCACTGGAAGGCAGAGGCCAGCCTGGTCTACAGAGCAAGTTCCAGGACAGCCAGGGCTACACAGAGAAATCCTGTCTTGAAAAGGAGGGGGAGGGGAGGAAGATGACGCCAAGACGACTACAATGGCAAAGGTGATGAAGAAGAGCAACCAAGTTGGTTTTGAACTCTCCTTTGCCTTCCGGGTGTCTGCTTTGGTCAGCCTTTGATAGCTTCCGAAGCTCCCGGAGCGGCAGTGGCCTCACTTACATGGTAGAGATGGCAAGCCGTGATCACATAGCGTTGTTGGCATATGTAAAGTACTGTGAGCTGAGCCGGGCGGTGGTGGCTCACGTCTTTAATCCCAGCACTCAGGAGACAGAGGCAGGTGGATCTCTGTGAGTTCGAGGCCAGCCTGGTCTACAGAGAAAGTTCCAGGACAGGAACCAAAGTTACAGAGAAACCCTGTCTTGAAAAACCACACACACACACACACACACACACACACACACACAAACTGTGAGCTGTCTTAACCATAAAGTAAAGGAAGCCACAGAAGCAAAAGTGACTAAGGATCAGGTTCTATGTCCCGTCCCACTGACCCTCTCTTCCTAGTCCAGCCGAGAATCTGCCAGACCTAAAAGCCCCTTCAGCCAGCTCCTGGGAAGAAGAAATACGCAGAAATAGCAACTGGGAAGTTGCGGGGAACCAGGACTAATAAATGGGCCCTTTTCATGATGGAGTTCTGCAGGTTTTAGAAACAGCTGGGCTATTTCCCACTGACATTAAAGAGAAGAGCTAGAATATGGGGTGTCTGCGCCTTCCTACCAAGGGTTATTTACCTCCCTGTGCAGCCTGGAAACGGCAGAGCATGCGACGGGGACAGTACGAGTGTCAGGCTTGGACCATTGCAAGGTTCATGCCCTTCCCACCTCCTCGCTGTCGGCATTCTAAACACACGTCTTAGCAGGAGTGCTATTAGTTTAGGCTGGAGACGTGGGTTAGCAGTCCTGTGCAGTTCTGAGATGAGGAAAGAGCTCCACATACACACTGTGCTAGCCCCATGTGGCTCGCAGAAGTTAAGAGGTGATATTGCTCTGAAAATAATAACCACCTGGAACCCAGAAATGATAACAAAGGCAAGGAAGTAAGAGCCACAGAAGCCAGGATAGGGATACCTCCAGGGCTGGCAGGGATGTGGTCTGGACAGCAAACAAGGGAGGGGCTTCTGGGCTGTCCCAGTTTCATTTCTTGATGGAGGGTGTTCGCTTAGTAATTACTTCTTGTATGTGCATTTGTGCTTTCTGTCTGTATATTACATTTCATAATTCTCAACAACAAAAACAAAACGGCTTCCTTCGTTGAGAAAATAACATCTTGATACAGATCTTAGTGCTAGGTATCCAGATGTCGCTGTCCTCAGCTGATGTCTGCTCCCTCGCACCCCCATGCACTGGTATTCTGGAAGGTGGATTTTTGAGGAGCCATGACTACACTACTCTTAAAAGAGTCTAGTCCAAACAATATATTAGAGAATATTTTACTTCATTTTGTGTGTCTATGTGTATCTATGTACATAGCTATGTGTTTCCACGTTCACGTGTGTACCTTTGTGTGTCAAAGCCAAAGTCGTCCTCAGGCATCATTCCTCGGGTGCCAACGACCTTGTTGTTATTATTTTCTAAGATTTATTTTTAATTATGGGAGAGTTGTATCTCAGCATAGGTGTGTTCGTATGTAAGGCAGGTACCCAGAGAGACCAGAATAGGCTATTAGATGCCCTGGAATTGAACTTACAGGCAATTGTGAACCCTGTCCCCAACCAAGTCGGTGCTGAGAACCAAACTTAAGTCCTCTGCAAGAACAGTGCAAGGTCTTAAGCACAGAGCCTCCTCTCCAGCCCCCTCACTGGCCTGCAGCTTACAGAAGAGACTAGGCTGGCTGGCCAGCGAGCTCTAGGGATCACCCTTTCTGTCTCTTGGCACTGAGATTACAAGCATGAGCCAGCCAGCACACCTGGCTTTCGGGAAGTGGGGTTCGAGGATTTTTCTGTGTTGCCCTGTCTGTCCTGGAACTTGATCTGTACACCAGGCTGGCCTCGAATTCAGAGAGAGGTTCTCCTGCCTCTGTCTCCTGAATGCTGGGTTTAAAGGCGTGTGCCACCATTGCCCAGCCATATCTGGCTTTTAAATGTAGGTTCTGGGGACTAAAATCAAGTCCTCCTGCTTGGGTGACGTGCATTTGAGCTACTTACTCCTCTAGCTCCTGGGAAGCATTTTAATACAAGAGCATACCTGAGGTATATTTTACATGTTTGACAATTCTGGGAGTCAGAATTCAAGGAGGCAACACAAGATAATAAGTAAGTTCTCCAAGCAGGCAGGCTGCCTTCACAAATCAGAGAAAGGGGGCCCAGATGGGCTTCTGCAACCACAGGAGGAAAATACTAAATGAAAAGGCGCTCTTAAGAACTCTGTTGTTTAGACTGAGGGTACAGTAGAGCCTTAGGGCTTGGGTAATGGAGCCCCCATCCCCCATATTTGGGCATCTGAGTGACTCATCTAGAAAGCTATCCACTGCGTGCAGCAGAGAGGAAATGAATCATGGAAGTTCTGACCTTTGCCCTTGTCGTTCTGCACAGGGAAACCACCCACAGACGTCTCAGCCGTGCTAGGGAAGGGGCAGTCAAACAAGGCACACTCAGAAATGATGTAAATGCATTGGCAGGGAGAGCCTGAGACTCGGGTCAGGAGAGACGAGCTCAGGGCTTGCAAATACAAACACTCATTTTATGACACAGAAAACAGAGCCCCATACAGCCTGGCACCGGCGACAGTTGTGAGTTGCCCAGTGTCCCGATGTCTTGTGCGGTAGAATGAACTTCTCACACTCCTAGCTGGGGTGGGGGGTGGGGAGCAGCACGGAGGAGAACAGTGACCTTTCGATTTCCATCTCCCATCTGGCATTTTGAGAATTTGCTTGGCTGGCTTAGAGGAAGTCCACTGAACTCACGCCAGCGTGCAAGTGGGAAGGCATCTGATTCACAGGCTCAAAAGATGGAATCCCAGAGCCTTCCCTCTGAGGAGGCCAAGAGCTTCCAGTAACCAGGCAAGCGCATTAATGCCACCTCAAGAGGAAGCCGACATGGGCATGGTGATTGAAGTCTTAGACAAAAGAGGAATGAATGCCTTCCAGACGCTCATAGAAAAGCCAGATACAGTTCGTCCAAAAGCATAGGCCGAGAGTACACATGGAGTGACGACCAGAAGGACAGTTTTTAATTGCCGCTTTGCTGCTGGTGACCTCCCCGCTTGCCTGCATTTGAGTCCGTTTGTGTCTGTGTGGAGGTGAGAGCGCCCCACTTCTCTGCTTCCCACTTCATCTTAGACAATGGCTTACCACGTGTTAGAGTTCAGAAGCACTTCCTCCACCCGAGGAGGGTTTCTAATGTAACCCCTCTCCTCATCTGGGTCTATGAACGGCGGCAGCCCAGCTTCCCAAACTCCTCCTTATGAAAGAAAACCCCGTCCTTGTCCTTCGTAAAGTAGCACGCAGACCTTTTCCTCTTCAGTTCACTAGAACTAAGGACTCCTCGCGGTTAGGGGAGTGGGAGGTGGGCGCTTGTACGCCCCACAGCTCGGTTCCCAGCCCTCTTCTGTGCTCGGAAGAGGGCCACCGGAGATTAGATGATACTTCAGCCCTTTCTGGAAGAAGCCTGGGACCGACCTTCAACGCATTCCTCCCTTCCATCCCTTCTGCCCTCACCGCATTTCTTCTTATTCCTCCAATAACAGTCTACTTTCTTAAGTTAGACAGGCAGAGAGGTCCTTTCCAGTTAGGCGGGCACCGTTCATTGGTCTTCACCCTCAGCATTTATCGCCGGTGTGTAAATTATTCAGTCATCTGTCAGTCACAGTACAGAATTACAGTACGCTCCTGTCAGCAGCCAGGGGAACAGAAGTACAGCCTCACAGTGTTCCCCTTGGCAGTTTTGGGAGTTCCTTGAATCTCTCAGAGATCTCAACACAGATTCATGAGAGTTTTTTTGTTTGTTTGTTTTTCAGGATGGTTTCTCTGTAGCTTTGGAACGTGTCCTGGAACTAGCTCTTGTAGCCCAGGCTGGTCTCGAACTCACAGAGATCCACCTGCCTTTGCCTCCCGAGTGCTGGGATTAAAGGCATGTGCCACCATCGCCTGACTTTTAATAAAGACATTAAACATGGGTTAAGAGAGAGACACCAGAAGGAAAGACACATATAACTTCTCCAGAAGGGAGCTGTGCTTTGTTCTCCTCGTAATGCTCATATGTAGGATTTGGATGGGGTTTGAAGTTAGCATCTTTTAAGGGTTGCTAGGAAACCTAAGGGAGGTCGCTCAGCTGTGGTTCCTGAGGGACAGACACCTGTTGGGATGGTGATAAAAGTCTAGATCACTGGTTCTCAACCTTCCCAGTGTGCGACCCTTTCATACAGTTCCTTATGATGTGGTGACCCCCAACCATACAATTATTTCAATGCAATTTCATAACTGTAATTCTGCTACTGTTATGAACTGTAATGTAAATATCTGATCCACAACCCCTGTGAAAGAGTCTTTTGACCCCCCAAAGGGGTCACAGCCTGCAGGTTGAGAACCTCTGGTCTAGATTGTGGGAATACGGGAAGTCGGGCTGTATTTACTATAAACAAAGCTAACCTCGTGTCCCAGGAAACGTCTAGGGAAATGAGGCCTTACCCAAGGACATATATGTTCGAGCTTTAAGTCTTGTTTATTGTGGCTTTAAAATAAAATATCTGTGTACGAAGCAAATATTATTTCTATGCTCACTCCAAGGT
Source organism: Microtus pennsylvanicus (assembly GCF_037038515.1). Classification (NCBI taxonomy): domain Eukaryota; kingdom Metazoa; phylum Chordata; class Mammalia; order Rodentia; family Cricetidae; genus Microtus; species Microtus pennsylvanicus. The sequence goes on from NC_134598.1 coordinate 16,754,965, forward strand.
GAGGGGCTCATTTTCCTGATAAAATTAACCTGCCTTTCTATCCTGCCTCAGTCCTTGGCTCACAGTTCAGTGACTTAAATAAAATGCCTGTTCAAGAAGACCAGTACCCCCTCTATCTCCCATGACCCTCTACCCCATTTCTGTACTATTTTCTAATAATGAAATAGTCTCTCTTTGCAACTGTTCTTAGAGGCTGGAGTGCTTGCTAATAGGCACAAAACCCTGGGTTCCGTCGCCAGCACTCTATAAACTGGACACAGTGCACACATCTGCAGTTCGCGTACTTGGGTCCAGGCAGAAGGATTAGTTCAAGGTCAGCCTCCACTACCTGCAGAGTTCAGAACAAACTGGAGTACATGAAACCCTGGTTCAAAAAGAAAAATTAAGTAACTATCATCTATTCCACGCTTATCTAACACCATGTTTTCTGCTGGTTTTTTTGTTTGCTTCTGTTTTTTTCGAGACAGGGTTTCTCTACATAACAGCCTTAGCTGTCCTGGAGCTAACTCTTATAAACCAGGCTAACCTTGAGCTCACAGAGATCCACCTGCCTCTGCCTCCCAAGGGCTGGGATTAGAGGTGTAAGCCTTTACTGCCTGACCCTTTATTTTTGTTGTTTTGTTTTGTTTTTACGAGCATCAGTCTTTCTAATCTCCTGGTCATCATATTAGATAAATACTATTTATATCCCTCCTAACTGGTGAGCAACCATGAGTTAACTTACATAACTGGCTCTAAATCAGTCCAATTAGTGGAGAAACCAGGATTCAAAGCCTGGGGTGATTCACGTTCAGGTTCCCAAGTTGAGGCACACGTTGTGGGCCCCAGGGACCAGAAGCAGATGTGGTAGCAATGGTTTGTATACTTGTTACCACCTCAGTTTCTGTCTCCTTGTTTCTAAGGGCATAATAATCACAGTGGAATGCATAGGGGAAAATACAAGTCTTGTTCCCACTGTGAGTGCCAAAGTTATATTGTTACGTTTTAATTACTATTAAAGAGACCCATGAAACAAAAATGTCTCTGATCTGCAAGCTCCGTACCCAAGGACAGACGGTTTCTGAGATGCTGGAGGCTGTTGTTGTTTATGGGAGATAAGGAGCCACACGTTTCCACTCCCCTACACAAGTTTGTTTGACCCAACTGTATCGGATATGCTTGATCACACGTGGGCAGGAGCTACATGGGCAGGAAATATGTCAGGATGTATGCCTGCCCCTGATTGGAAAACGTAAATTGTGAGTTTGGCCTTCTTAAGTCCCTGAGAGATGTGATTCAGGTGCATTTCCCATGGACCTGGCCAGAACCCATCTATCTGGCCGGTAAATAAAGATTACTTCAAATTTGGTTTTAAAATGTGGTTTAAAGTCTTATTCTTGAACAGTGGGATTAACACCATGTCATCTATACTTGTTTTAAAAATTTCTTTTGATTAAGAAATAAAAAAGGAGGAAAGGCAGCAGCCAACGTTCTAACAGCTTCTAGCCTATTTCCTTGTTCCCCAGTACAGGAAATGTGACCTTTGAGTGCAGATTGATCTTTAAAGCTTGACCAATAAAAGTTCCATCCAAAACACCTCATCGGCACACACTGAAAGGGGCCAGTTGAGCTCTGGTTCTCACGTAGAATTCATCCCTGACCTTCCGTTGTGAACAGCAGTCAAGACAGTGATGCCATCCTCCACCAGCATTTTAACTTGAACAACGGATGAACAATGTTCGGAGCAGCCCCTAGAAGCCTTCGGATTATGACACTTGCCATCCAGAAGTCCCAAAGCATAGGACAGTCTGTGTTTAATAAACACGTGCTCCCCGTAGTGGGATGCCAGGCAGTGCAGTTGGTGTGTTTACTCAGGAATGTCGTTTTATTCACATCTGAGCAGCCAGGGCTGGGTTACCACACAGTGATTAGCATGGCGCGTCTTTACAAGGGAGTTCACCCCATCCCATTCCCCATACACCAGAAAAGGAAAACTCCCTGAGATATCTGGGAATGAGGAGCACAGCTGGCCCGTCGCTGGCCGCTCATGCCAAGGTAAGCCGTTGTGACAGACATTTAAGAAAAAAAAAAAGGCTACTCTCTGATCCAGAATTATTACAAAACCAAGTGACTCGAACCCTCTAGGCCTTCCACGTCCCAGATTGCTGAACCAAGGGATCTCTTTCCAAATCAACACCAAAGGGAAATGACTGAGGAACACTGGATAATCTCGCGACAAACACTGATGGCGACTCTTCCGGTATCTCAACCCACTGGAGGTCCACAGACAACGCAGAAGTTTCGTTATCAGGAATGTATACAGTTGCCTCCTGACTGAAACTGAAAACCCACCAGGGACGTAGAGAGTGTTGAGAAACCACCTATTCTGAGCCTCATCAATAAGAGTCAGACTAGAATGCAAAACAAATTTTACCACAGAACAAGTCATAAGAAATAAAACGGGTGAGGCAGTAAGGGAAGTCACCCAGCAAGAGAAGGCCAAGGGGCAAATAGCCCGCACCGAACCTACAGAGGATAGGAGGAGAGAACACAGAAGCGGACAGGAAATCAAGGAGGAAACTGTGGGAAAACTCAAAAGTGCCTGGAGGAGAAGCCAGGTTGTAGTGGGCGGCAGAGAGGCATAGCTAACATCCTGCCTGCCGAGCTCTGTATGGAAGAACCAAGAGTCTGTTCCGATGCTGAGGAAAGGAAGGGCTCCTGGATCGGGAGGCTGTGTGGAGCAGCCTCGGATAGGACCAGCCCCTCTGGCATCGCAATGCTGAGCCAGTGGTGACAACTGTGCACAGTACCACAACGATACGGATTTATTTTATGTCTCCATGGGGAGACTTCATTTATGTTCTTCTGAGGTAATCGGTAGCGAACGTTACTCCCACGTGCTCTCATTTTATGAGGAGATGTAGCAAGTACGATTTAACCTTGCCAGGCCTCACAGGAGTGGGGGAAGAGAACGGGCAGGGGTGGAACGGAGTGACTCAGACAGTGACACCTGCAACCTGGAAAGCAGCATCCCGTCTCAGCTCTTTTACACACTGACCGCTCTGAGGACCTGGCTGCCTTCAGATCCAGGAGATCAACAAGGCCAACAGCTGCCCTCGTTGTCTCCTGCGATGGCCTCAGTCTCTCCGTGCTGGATAAAGCACTTTACTTTCTTCCTAAACGCCTTACCTCCCATCCCTCGTCCTAACTTCCATTTTCTTTCTTTCCAACATGGAGACAGTGGTGCAGTTTCTGGCTTTTCTACTTAGAAAAACAAACAAATAAAAAATTTCCCACTTGATGTTTCAATATCTCTGACTTAGGTCAAATGTCAGCACGTATTCTTCCGATACGCTCCCACCAAGTGAAAACACAAAGCAACCCAACTCAACTCATGTTCCCCATTTCATTCAGCAACTCCATTCTTCTCCAAACTCGACGCTTTGCTTGTGGCACACACCTCCAGCCCCCCCAGAAAATGCAGCTGGTGTTCATGGAGAACACACTCAGACCGTCCGTCACCTGAGTCGTGGCACTAGCCTCCTACCTGGTCTTCCTCCTTCTGCTCATGGAGTCCTCCGGACACCAAACTCCAAGGACGCTTCAGCTTAGACTCTCCAGTAACGTCAGCTAGATGAAAGTTAAAGTTCTCTTATTATTATTATTATTTTTACTTTTCATCAAAAAGAACTTATTTTTTGTGTTTGTGTACATGCTCCAGCACACATGTAGAGGTCATAAGATAACTTGCCAGAAGCACTTCCTTCCATCACGTGGGTTGCAGGGATCGAAGTGAGCTCATCAGGCTGGGGGGAGGAGGGTAAGCATCTTTAACCACTGAGACACCCCACCAGCCCTCAAGTTCTTAGGATAGCCTAAAAGGTCCTCCACATTCTCTCTACCACTCTGGACCTCTCCTGCCCCGTCTCTCTTTCTTCCCTGCTTCCTTCCTCCTGCCTAACCATTGGCTTTCTTCTCAACCCCAAACTCTGCCAGGTAGATCTCATTTCGCTAGACAGAGGGGATAAGAACACAAGACACTGTAAATTTTTAGTGTAAACATGTTCTAAATATTACATGATGCGCCGGGCGGTGGTGGCGCACGCCTTTAATCCCAGCACTTGGGAGGCAGAGGCAGGCGGATCTCTGTGAGTTCGAGGCCAGCCTGGTCTACAAGAGCTAGTTCCAGGACAGGAACCAAAAGCTATGGAGAAACCCTGTTTCGAAAATCCCCCCCCAAAAAAAATTACATGATGCTTACATTAACAATTCTGTATTGTTTATGGGAAATCCGTCTTTAACGGGGCCTCCTGTATTTTATCTGGAAAGCCCCAGCATCCCCACCCCAAATGGGCACCTCTGACCCTTTACCACTAGGCCTGTTTATTCTTCTTACATTTACGTGACTTTACGCTCTCATCTATGTAAGTCTTCTGCTCAAACGTCATCTTCTTGGCGAAAGACTAAAATCAGATGCCCCCTGTCTCTAAACATGCTTCTCCAAACATAAATTCTATATGTGTTCTGGAACTCGGCCAGCCAAGGGGTAGAAATAAACCCACAAGCGCAGGATCAGGTTTCTGCCCATCTGCTTCGTAGGTTACTATAAACCCAGCACCTAGAGCATTATGTGATTATAGCAAACCATTATCGAATGTTTGTTGAGTGAATGAATGAGCAAGCCTCCTAGAGCTTTTGGTTAAATCTCTAATAACAGATCGTTCTGAGTCAACGATTTTAATCTGTATTCTCCAACCATTTTGCAATGAGTTCACAACAGTAGCTTCAGATAAACCATCAATTTTGGTTGCTGACAATGGGAATTGTCTCATTTGATGCTAATTTTAAATACTTTAAACCCCAGACCTCATAAAAGGCATACAGTTAACATACTTTAACGCTTTTTCTTATATACAAAATTCTTCCACTGCATGAATCCGTATGAAGGCCTTGGATTGCACAGAATCAGATCCGAGGGCAACAGCTAGTTTTCCCAATGCAAAAATTCAGGTCCCATGATAATAATTATATTTGTCAAGACAGTAATGCTCAACCCAGAATAATTAGGCAATGTCCATAGGATATCCACCTGGCTCCAAACATCCTCATTATTGTGGTGAACAGCCTGTGAAATCGACTGTAGAGAGTAATACCATGACGTCATGTGTGTACATATGTGTCTATTGGGTGTACGTGGTTTTAAGAGACACATTCCCTGCACCACATCCTGAAGGAAGCAAACCCAGTTGACTGAACCGATGGTTTACGATCATTGGCGTATATACCAAAGCATGCGGAAAGTGTACATGTCTCCTAGGTGTGTTCATGTCAAAGCACAAGGGAAGTGTTGAGAATGAGAAACTACCGGCCTTCTCCAGTCATATGCGGGAAAAAGTTTGGGTGTGTCAATCATCCACGCACTGTAAGCCAGAGTGTGTGAGTAGCCCTGGGGAACAGCTGGCGTGCACAGCTGTGCCTCCGACCTAAGGCAGCAGCAATCCTCCGCTCAGCCTTGCCCTGGAATCTCTGGAGCCATGACAATCTCTGATCCGTTTGTGGCTCAGTTTCCAATACAATTCGCTGGACGGGGGTGTATCCCGGACCGCAAGATTTCCTTTAAAACTCCCCAGATGAAGCTATGCCAGCCCAGCCGGAGATTACTATTTCTTAAGTCTAAAAGCCAAACAGGAAAACTGCAGAGTGAAACAGCAAGCCCCTTCCCATTTCCAGGCTTCAGGCTGGAGTGCCTCTCCAGAACACAGTGAAGTAGACAAGGCTGAAGGAGGGGGGAAAAGCCTTTCAGATTTTTATCTAAAACCATTGTGTGCTGTTTAAGGGGAAAAACTCATCCAGCTTTAATATAAACAGAGAGAGCGTCAGCTCCGCCACCCTGGGAAACTCCCCAGTTCAGTGCAGCGCTGCAGTGATTCTCAGGCACCATTTCTGCTGCAGAAGTAAGTGACAATGCGAGCTTTATCCGCACCAAACACCCCAGTAGACTTCAAAGGGGGAAAAAAAATCAACATTTACAGTTTAATTACTATTTATTCTCGGTATTCAAATCAGCTTTCTTTGACTCCCCCCAACCACCACACCAAATGCTTGGAGGGGGATTGAATCACTTGATTTAATTTTTCCCCAAACAATAGAAAGTTATCATTATGACAGCAATGCTGAACTAAAATAATTAAACAAATGCTGAAGAAATTATATGAAGGATAATTGCTTTGGACATTTTTCAAAACCACTTGTAAGATAAACAGTTGGTTTTAAGGATAGTAATTTAGGGGTTAAAGGGACTAATTTCTGTTTCTTCTTTAAAGATCCAGGCTCTGTGTGTGTGTGTGTGTGTGTGCGCGCGCGCGCACGCACGCACATATGTGTGCATGTTCATGCATGTACACGAGTACATGTGCTCACACAGGCAAGCATGGACATTCCACAGCACATCTGTGAAGGTCAGAGGACAACTGTCAGGAAACAGCCGTCTCCTTCCACCACGGTTTCCAGGATTGAACTCAGGTTGTCAGACTTTTATGGCCAATACCTTTACCTGTGAAGACAGCCCACCGGCCGTTTTGTTTTGTTGAGATGAGATTCCACTACGTGTCTTAAGCTGGTCAGCCTCAAACTCAAGATCCCTTTGCCTCTGCCTCCTGTGTGCTGGGACCACAGGCATGTGCCGCTATGAGCACACACACCCTTTTTTGGGGGGAGCGGATACTATGCCTTCAAAATCATAGCCCATTTCTATTCCAAGTTCTCAACAGAGGTACGTCAGGTGGCATTCCCATTGTAGACAGTGCCAACAATGTCTGGACACTCAAGCACGCATAGTCACGAAAGCTTCTGTACTGTTTTGGCAGATTTTCCAGCTATGCCACATAGAGCCTGGGCTTTGTAACAAACGACCCACACTGAGGACTTTCGACCCCTTTCACGTTTGTTTCTGTGGCTTAGCTGGGAAAGGAAGCTCTAGCACGGCCCTTTTCTGCACGATCACAATTCACAAAGCTTGTCATTAGTCAAAAAGAAAGAGTCCAATTCAGCTGTCTTCTCGGTACTCGCCCAAGGCTGACGGCAGTGGTCCTCATCAAATACCTGCCCCTGTAGAAATGCTCCGCCTTTGTCCGTGATATTATTTGGCCACACTCACACGAGTCCCTCCTTCCACCTTTGCTAACTGTAGAATTTGAAAAACACAAGTCCTGCCTCACACACATCTGAAGGAAGCTTTAGACCTTGTTGTGGTCACTAGACTTGGGATACATGGTCCCAGCGTCATGTCACAGGTTCGTACAGTAGCTGTAGTCTCTTAAGCTCTGCAGAGGACGCCATGGCAGACACTGATTTTACAGTAGCCACGCTTGAGTCGATGCTCTTCTTCCAACAACCTATCCAACAGCACATGTTCACATTGAACCTAAGTCAACATCCCATAATATCCAGAGGCAACCCAGGCAATCTTTATCTCAGCCCCTCTCCGCGGACTCTCTGACGTTACATTATTTCTTAATCACCTTCAGCCATTGGTAAATACGCTGCTTTCTCCAAATCAAACAGAAGACTCCCTGTTCTCCAGTTAGCGGGTAAGGTCAGCAGAAGTAAGCGAAAAAAAAGATTATTATTTATGCCACGAGGCAATGCATCATGACCCTCACCCCAGCTTCCAAGAAGGCAAATCAAACAACCAGAAATGGTGTCGAGTTCATAGCAGAGTGGATCTCAAGGACCCGGTTATCGGTTTTGTCCTTTACCAAATGCACTGGAGTGTGGTCACAGTGTGCTGTGCAAATACAGCGTTTCCTTCCCTGCAATGGCTCCGTTCTCTACCCTGTATGCTTGGCATTTTTAGAGAAATTCTGCACATAGCAAACCTCTGATAAGATGACATGAAGAATTTCAGGTGAGAGTACTTCTCTTACCTGAAGGAGGCAATTGCCACCAGCCAGGGGTGGGAAGCAAAAGAAACACCCAAAAACTTCTGCTTTGAAATCTCTAGTGCACGGAAATCTAGAAGAAGAATCCTTGGGCGGTGGTGGTGAGCACCTTTAACCCCAGCACTTGGGAGGCAGAGGCAGGAGGATCTCTGTGAGTTTGAGACCAGACTGGTCTACACAGAGCAAGTTCCAGGGCAACTCAAACTATTACACACAGAGAGAGAGAGAGAGAGAGAGAGAGAGAGAGAGAGAGAGAGAGACAGAGACAGAGACAGAGACAGAGACAGAGACAGAGACAGAAGAGAGAGAAAAAATGATTCTTAAGTCCAAACTCCCTCCACACAGTCTGAGCTCCCACAATGCACTATTTATCTCACGACCTGCCATCTACTGTTCCCACCCTGCAGGGCTTCCTCAACCGCTCTTACCCCCTCCAGTCACCCCAACACGATGACACACTTACCCCTGCCTGAATGCCTCTACCCGCTGTTTTCTGTCCACCTGCAATCCTTCAAAAGCCCATGACTCCATAAACAAACACACCTGGAAGTGCCGTGTTTTTACCCTCAGCTCCTATAGGTTTGGCCTTGTCGTGCTAGGATTCCCAGGGTCCCTTTATCCACGGCCACAGTAACCACTTCTTCGCCTGACCCTGAATTTGCTAGAGTTGCTGAGTGAAAACTTGGCTAAACGAGAAGAAGAGTTCTTTCTCTTCCCATCTATGCTTTATAAGCGAGGAAGCTCCTTACTCCGAGAGACAATTTCACCGGTACATTTTTAATCTATTTGGGTCTTTTATTTGTGATTAAATATGTATTTTGGCCAAGTGGCCTGACAGGCGATCACATTGCTGAGCAACTGTCACCACCATCCATCTCCAGAACTTTCCACCCTCACACCCTAAAATTTGAACCATTGAGCAGTTACTGCACACTCCTCCCGGCTCCTGGCCCCACCATCCTACTGCTTAGCTCTGTGGATCCTCATGCACTAGGAAGTTCACATAAAAGGATTTGTACAATTTTTTTTTCCTTTCGTCTGGCTGGTTTCACTTTAAATGTCCTCAAGATTTATCCACATTGTAGTGTATGTCAGAAATTAATTTCTTCTTAAGCCTAAATAATAACCCGATGCACATATAAATACCATTCATCCGCCATGTTTGAGTGGCTCCTGCCTTTCACCTGTTCTGAATAATAATATTACTGGGAACACTGGGGTATGAGCATCCATCCGTTCTAGTCCCGGATTTCAGAGATGAGGAACTGCTGGATCATATGGGACTCTGTGTTTAACTGTTAAAGGGACTGGCACGCTTTTGTCACAGTGACCGAATTATGTTACATTCACAGTAGCACGTGCATACGTTTTTACATTATAGAAAGACCTGAAGAACTCAAAACATGGGCTCTGGCTGATTGATACTCTGTTGTTTTTAAGCAAGCCTTAATTTCACCCGTATGTTACCAAGGGATGGCAAAAGCAAAACCTTGTCACGAATTCTGAACTTGCTTCAGAACTTGAGGCTTTGGGTTGAAGGACAGTGGGGCTGCGAGCCCCACTTCAAACAGTTGTGCATGCTTTTCTTTGGTCTCCATCCCTTTCTTTCTTTTCTTTCTTCCTTGTTTTATTTTAAGAAAGCAACTTTGAGGCAAATTATCAAAAAGAGGAATTCATTTGCCCTTTGAAGTTTCTGCTCAACAACCCCCGCTTCCCATCTCCCTGGGAGTCAGCTAGAATTCCCATCATTTATTAAAACAAACATAAGAATTTTCAGAAGTTTCCATAGCGGCTTGCCACTGAGCGCTCATGAATGGGCCTTTTGAGACCTTGAAGAGTGCTCTCTCTCCCTCCCCCAGTTATCAGTCACTCCGATCAGTCTTCCCTCGGCTCACAATTAACTGGACGCAAGTTGAAGTGCTCGACCCACTGACAGGAGGAGTGGGATGCTAGTGGAATTGCAGTTGGTACTCAGACTGACCTTCAGGAGCCACGCGTGGCGAAACACTAAAGCCGTGGTTCTCACCCTTCCTAACGTTGTGACCCTCTAACATTTTCCTCGTGAAGTGCTGCTCCCAACCACAAAATTGTTTTTGTTGCTACTTTGTAACTGTAATCTTTCTACTGTGATGAACCGTAATGCAAATGCCTGAGTTTTCTGTTGGTCTTAGGTGACCTCTGTGAACACCCAGAGGGGCCGCGACCCACAGGTTGAGAACCTCTGCACTAAAGCCATTCAGAAGGCTTTCAACACTTTCTGTTTCTAGTCCCCTCTTCTTCAACTCACCTCTCTCATGAAGGCCATGTCACAACATGCAGCCTGTAATTCTAGTCCATGTGATTATTCCCTTGTTTTGTGTATTTGCATTGTATCCTCCCCGCTACAGTGTAAACTTCCTAGGAGGTTCTGGATATTGTGGGGTTTTGTTCTTAGCTGTGATATAACACAACACTCATTTGATAGTCCAAAGAAGATACCTGTCCGGACCAGAGAGATGACTCAGAGGTTAAGACCAGGTTGAATTCCCAGCACCTACATGGAACATCATAGCCGTCTGTAACTCCAGTTCCCGACACCCTCTTCTGTCCTCCACAGCAACCAAGCAGGCACGGGTGCACTTACATATATGCAGGGGGACAGATACTCATGCCCATAAAATTTAAATATCAAAATGGAACATGGCTGGTATCGTGGCTTCACAATAAAACATTAAGCACCAATCCCTCTCTCCCTTGGTTCAATTAAATCATACATGAATGTTACACATTCGTCAAGTCCTGACGCGGCCTGGTATCCAGTCTGTGACCACCTTCAGTGATGAGGCCTGAGCACAGGTACAAATGCTGCGTGCGCTCTTCTCCCTCATTCGCTGCAATCTGCAAGTTACTAAGTAGACTGCCCCTGTCTTGAGATTGCCCAAGAAGAAACCTGCCAAGGGAGAGGGCCTGACGGTGCCACCAGTAATTCTGTGGGGAGGGACTGGATGTCAGTGAGGAACAAATCCTTTTTTCAGTCTCCTTTCTGTGCAAGGAAAACCAGGGGGAAACAGGAGCTGCCCGAGAGGCTAGAACTTCAGCGCTGGGTATCTGAATGGGACCTGTGTGTGTCTCGTGGAAACATGTTTGCCCTCATCTGGTGAGAAGCCTATCATAGAAGGTAGAAGGAATTCTACCCACAGGGAATGAGGGCAAAGGTGGCAGCAGTGACAGAAGTGCCACGGCCAAGTACCGAGCACAGCACTGATGCTAAGCGATCGGCTAAGTCTAATCGAACCCCTGCCAGTTAGTGATCACAGTACCCGCTTTGTAAGTGAGGCCATTTCGCTGGGCATCGTGGAGTACGGCTTTAATCCCAGCACGTGGGAGGCAGAGGCAGGCAGATCTCTGACTTTGAGGCCAGCCTGGTCTACAGAGGAAGTTCCAGGACAGCCAGGGCTACACAGAGAGACCCTGTCTCAAAAATAAATAAATAAAAAAAACCAAGATAAGTGAGAGCGTTTCAACTGAATATCATGCCAACATAATGTTAGATGGTTTCATGGCAGTCTGACTCCTAAAGTAAAATTCAGCAGATATACATACATGCACCTTCCCCCCCCCCACACCATACATACACACACACACACACACACACATATACACGCACATATATATAAAGCCATGGTTAAAAGTCTCATAATATAAATAACACAATGAATCCACTTATTCTGTACAGTTAATTTCTACTAACAAGAAAAAAAAAGACCTAAAACACACGAAGAGAATTCACCATCATAACTACTTTTACAAGCATGCGGCTGAGTAGTTTTGAGTATATTTCCATGAACGGAGAATGGGTCATAGGTACATTTCTCTTACCTTAAAAACAGATATCCAGAACACGTGGTAGAGTCTTCATCACTTAACAAGAGACAATAAAAACACCCAACAGCACATGGACCACAGATGTAAACCAACATCCACCAATGATGATGCAAAGCATCAGGTCAGTACCCAAACTAACATTCTGGCACCAAGATTTAAGTCCACTGCACTCACGATCTGTGCCAAATATCTATTAGTTACACTAAGCCAGGAGGGCAGTAAGGCATGGTCCAGCTTTTTCTTCAGGTGTGCTGGTTAGTTTTATGTCAACCTGACCAGTGAAAGTCATCTGAGAGGAGGGAACCTCAATTAAACAAATGGCATCGTAGGACTGGGCTGCAGGCAAGCCTGTAGGGCATTTTCTTAATTATTGATTGATGTGGGAGGGCCCAGTCCAATATGGGTGGGACAATTCCTGGGCTGATGGTTCTGGATTCCATAATAATAAAGCAGGCTGAGCAAGCGAGAAGGAGGAAACCATTAAACCACCCCCTCCACAGCCTCTGCATCAGTTCCTGCCTCCAGGATCCTGCCCCGTTTGAGTTCCTGTCCTGAATTCCTTCAGTGATAAACAGTGACATCATTGTTTATGCTGTGAAAGTGTAAACCCTTTCCTCCCTGTGTTTCTTTGGTCATGGTGTTTTACCATAGCAACAGTAAGCCTAACTAAGATGTACAGGACAAGCTGAGAGCCAGTCTGCCCCGCCCCACCCACCCCCAAGCCTCTCTACGTAATGGCATCCCAGCAGTACATATGAAGTTCCATGAGAGATATCACCCAACTGGAATAGAACTTTATCACTCATGCAAATCATGTCTTTATTATCAACTGGGTCACCGGGAAAATAGGGACAAACTGGGCCATCCAAGGCAAACTGAAAATCTGCCAACGAATTAGATTCTCCCACCTACTTCAAGTATCACTGATAGCAATGTTTTTAGTAAGGCAGCCGCCCATTTGAGGTACTGGATGATAAAGGATTCTCTCTAAAGCTAGGCCAGGTGAGTTATAACTTACAGCTACTAAAAGGTTAACTTTAGATAAACAGTCCTGCAAATCGGAACGACTGCCAAGAGCGTGTGAGCGCCAAGAAAATCAAGATGCGAATATTTTGCAACCAAGGAAAACATGCTCCCTTTTTGGTTCATCTTGCCCCTGACCTGCATCTGTCCCCACAGTTTACATCTCCCAAATGTTCCACCAGAGGAATCAAACCGGGGGAGGGGAGGGGGATGAGTCAGGTTTCTTTCTGTCAGTTAGCATACCACACGGGACTCTCCACGCTGCCGTGGGGGTCAGCAATCTTCTGGTTTTGGTTAAGAAGCCGTTTCCATGGAATGGACATCCCTACCCTCTGTTCACGCTTCGCCAATGATAAAAATTGAGCCTCTCCACTTCCCAGCGATCAGGAGTAAATGTAAACAGACGCATACGGGCTTCTGTGGAAGCCAATCTCATCGTTTCTCGTACATACAGAAGGAGACGTTAGGATGCTCTGGGTTCTGTGGAACCCAGGTCGATAGGAAACCACCCACCAGGATTTCAAAGCATCCGTCCTTCCTTGTATTCACATAAGCAAGTAACAGTAAGCTACTGTTCCAGTAACCCCACGTTCTTGCCAGCACTATAAAGTCGGTCTAATGGGCATCTCACTACCACTTCACCCTTCGTCTGCAGAATGACTAATGATGTTGGCTATCTCTTTGAATGCTTATCTGATGTCTGTAAATCTTCATAGGTAAACGTTAGTTGAAGCCTTTACTCTACGGGTTATTGAGTGTTTTAGTCTTCGTCGTCTTATATTGTATTAGCGGGGAGGTGTGGTGTATGCGCGGTTGTGCCCATGCCAGAGAACAATCTTGTGGAGTTAGTTTTCTCTCTTTACATTTACGTGGGTTTTCAGGGATCGACCCCGATCATCAGGCTTGCAAAGCAAGCACCTTTTTTCCTGAGCTCTGGCATTGTTCCTAAATTAATTTTTGAGGTTAAAAAAATATATATCTGTGGGGCCGGGCGATGGTGGCGCACGCCTTTAATCCCAGCACTCGGGAGGCAGAGGCAGGCGGATCTCTGTGAGTTCGAGGCCAGCCTGGTCTACAAGAGCTAGTTCCAGGACAGGAACCAAAAGCTACAGAGAAACACTGTCTCAAAAAATAATATATATATATCTATGACCTGTTTCGCAACAATGTAATTATATTTGATACTCCTGAACTGCACACTTTTGAAAACAAGAGGGTGATTTTTTTTGTTTTGTATTTCTTTTTTTCTATCTATGTATACCCATTTGTTTCTTCTACATGAGTTTCATTGTAAGATTTTTCACCACAATGTTTCATTCATATATATATACATATATATATATAATTTTCTGAATTACACTCTGTGAATCAAATTGGAGTAATTTGGGCTTTTCCAGGAAATCATCCAAGAACCCAGCTGCTAATATTCCCTCACATACCAGAGACAAACATCTCCATCTCTGGGAAGGGCAGAGAACCAGTCCCAGGCAAGGCTAACGGAAGTCACCCTTGAAGTTCTCAAGGACAAGGAGGCCCCTGAGAAAGTCTTAGTGAAGGGTGTGGTGAGATGGTTAGGATTATTGCCACAGGGTTCTATGGGATGTGTGAGACAAGTGCTAGCCCTGGGCCATAGCCGAAGTCTTGGTACAAAGCACCAAGATAGCCAAGTGTCTCCAGCTTTCCTAGAACTCACTCTGTTACTACATGTGAGATGCCTTACCTACGTCATCGGTCTCGCTCCAACGACTAGCTGCATGAAGTCAAACTGAATCTAGTTCCCGGGAAATGTCCTCAGGATTCTACCCGCATGTGTCATTTCTCTTGTAATGTAGACATAACTGTTTCAATTGAACCTTTTCTTTTGAACTAATTTTAAACTTATGTAAGTCACCCAAAATACTAATATCCTTATATCCCTCACCTTGCTTCCCTTAAGGTCCACAATACCATGCACTCATCAAAGACAGGAAGCTCCAATCAATGTATCACCATTAACAACAAAGCAGGCCTTCCAGATTTCACAGCTGTCTTCTGATTTCCTTCTGTCCAACCCAGGATCTCATATTGCATTTGCCATAACTCTTTAGTCTCCTCCCGTGTGACCCTCAGTGCTCCTGCTTTTTCTGACCTTGACACTTGAGTAATACTGGAAAGTTATTTAGTCAGTTTTGTTTTGCCTGGTCCCCTATGACTAGAACCAGTCTGGGTTGGGAGACACACACAGGGGAGGCAGGCCTTTCTTTGTGTTATATCAGCTCCATTTTTTTGTTTTGTTTTGATTTATTTTTATTTATGACAGTTTTCTCTGTGTAACAGCCCTGGTTGTCTGGGAAGTCTATGTAGACCGGGCTGGCTTCAAACTCAAGAGATCTGCCTGACTCCACCTCCCAAGTCCTGGGATTAAAGGTGTGCACCACCACCATCCCGGCCGTAGGTTCCGTTGGCAAGATGAAGATTCGAAGTTCACAAACGGCTACACAGCATGAGAAAACAAGTTTGCCTTTGACTCTGCCATTCAGGGCCTTTGCGCTGGAGCGGACAAGAAAGCATTTAGACTGAGATTTTGTGGTAGGCAGCGTGGGAGGCCTTGCAATGTCAGACAGGCAAGTTGGGGCTCTATTCTGTGGGAATGGGGTAATTATTAAAAAGATCTTGAGCCGGGGCTTAAGAATTCAAAAGCAGTGTTGGGAGGTGGTTAAGCTGGCCACCGATTTAAAACTGGGCTTGAAAGGGAAAGGGTTAGTGGGGGAGGAAACCAGACAGGCTCTAATGAGTCAGCACAAACAGAAGGTAATGGGGGCCAGTTTTCCTCCAGGTATGTAGGTGTGGCCGAGGGAATGGTCACATCAGAACCAGCATTAGCTTTTTGGTTATATTTTTTGTTTGTTTTTTTATTTTGTTTTGTTTCAGATAGGGTTTCTTTGTGTAGCCCTGACTGTCCTGGAACTCTGTTAAAGCTCTGTAAACCAAGCTGACCTTGAACTCAGAGATCTGCCTGTTTCTGCCTCCTGAGTGCTAGGATTAAAGGCCTTCACCACAATGCCTGACATAATGTCAGGTTTTTAAAAAAGAGGATATTGGTGTTACATTAGGACCTCCAGTGACTCAGAATCTCTGTATTCAGGTTCAAGTCTTTATATTTTGAACATGTTCCCTGACTCATTCAGCACATCAATTAAATGCAATTGGGTCTCAGTGTTTGTGTTGAATTGTATCGTTTAGAAACCGTGATAAAAAAATGTGTACATGACCAGTACTGGCAAATTTTTCAAATGTTTTCAAGCCACAGCTACTTGAGTCAATAGGTGTAGATATGGAATGCTAAATGTAACTACAAACAGAAGAAAAGAGAAGGTCATAGCGGTCATGGCAACTTCTGTTAAGGAGCCAATGTTTAGTATCTTGGGCTCTGCAGCTTCTGATATCAAGAGATAATATATAATCTGAAGGGACCAATGCAAAAGGAAAAAGAGAGGTGGGAATATTTATCCAAAATAACTAAAAAAAAAAGAAAGTAAATAAATAACACGGGAGATCATTACACCAAACATGGACCTTTTGAAGCGTTGACCCTGGAGACCCACGCAGGTCATGCTGGGTAGCTAGTCCTGTCTGCTGCCGCTGACTGGCTCCACCACTGCAGTGCAGAAATAGCCATGGACAAAAAAATGGACGGGCAGGCTGTGGGCAGGATTGAGCCGGGGCTGCTGTCTGCCAAGCCCTCGGGCAGACCATCTGTTAGCATGTGGGTGTGTTCCCTCCAGTTCAGAAGGCAAGGGGAAGCTAATAAAAAAATAGAAGGGGGAGCGATACAGAATGCATTCATTCATTTGCCAGATAAACCCAGCTCACAAGCAAGCTCAGGAAATCTTTAAGTAAAAATCTGGGGGTTCTGTTGCTGTTTTTCTTTTCAAGACAGGGTCTTGCATAGCTCAAACCGGTCTCAGATTTATTACGTGGCCAAGGATGACCTTGAATTCCCGACCCTCCTGCCTCCACTCTCCGAGTGCATCCTCCATGCGAGCAGCACCATACCTGGCTGTCAAGTAAAATATTAAAATTGATATCCATATTTAGTGCAAGGAAGTGGACGGGTGGTATTGAAGGGAGACAGAAACAGGGACATTAGACATCAAAAGAATCTCCTAGACCTCAGGGCCTGACCAGTGCAAGCCGTGCCCCAGATTTATCAGCTGTAGCCTACTGGATTCCATAAGATCATTACAGAAGGTAAAGACAGTTTGGGTGCTTGCAAAAGAAATCAGATAACGTATGATATTCCAGACTGTTCTAGCAGAAATTAGGGAATGGAAGCAGCATCCAGATAGCCCTGTGTGTCATTTTCCCCTTAGGTAACATTCCACCCGTGCACTGTGTCTTACAGTCCAATGACATCATCATTGTCTTCTGCTATTAAGAATTCCAGCCTTAGCCTATCTCAACACTAATACAACTAGAATCATTAAAAGCGAGGGAGAGAGAAACATAATATATATAAGCACGATGATATTTAAACAAAGCAACCAACACATGATAGGTGCTCAAAATCTGTTTGCTCTGTTCCTTCCAGTGATAAAAAGCTACACGAACCCAAGAATTTAAAGAGAGTCCTCAGTTCATCACAGGCATCTTTTTAATGGTTCCTAGCATTTTTTTTTTCCTGGTCCTAATGGTTCTGATGCCCGTGGCCATGGCTGTTCTAGAAAAACATATGCTTCACAGCTGCATACGCAAACCTGATTGCCTCTAAATTAATAATAACAAGGAGGCAGTCCCCGGAGCTGCGAGGGAACCGGGACGCATCATGGTCCCCCAACATTTGCAACCATTTAGTTAGTCATAAATACCTTTAAATCATTATATTAAAAATGCCTGCATGGGAGGACAACAAATGCAATAAAACTCACCACAACCACTTGGGGCCGTGGTCACGGGAGGCCAAGTGGTTTTCCCCCTGTGATTTGTGGGCTCTGGGAATGCGGAATTGGTCAGCAGCTTCAGGAGCCCCTGGGGAAGGCTGCAGAGATACTTTCTGCCGCCCAGGGGCTGCCGTCAGACACCTCATGTCAAACATGGGAAGTTACAGTGCAAATCCTTTTGTCCTGGTAGTCCCATCACCTTACCCATCTAAAATGTCATGTTCGGGAGTAGGAGAGACGGCGCTGCGGTTAAAGCATTTGCTCTTCTTGCTGAGAACCCACGTCCAGTTTCCAGCACCCACACCGTGGCTCACAATCATCTATAACTCTGGTCCCAAGGACTCTGACACCTTCTTCTCACCTCCTTTGACACCATTCATGCATGCGGTGCACAGATACCCGTGCAGACAAACATCCATACGCAGAAAATAAAAATACATCTTTAAAAAGTGCCATGTTCAGAGACTCGGTTTCTTCTTACTAGACTCTCCCTTCGTTTGTGTCAGATCCTGATTTAGCTAATAATACTCATGGGTACCCACATGCCAGACCTCTTAACAGACTCGGATAATCCTCAGGTAACCAGGGGAGTGGGCACTATTCTAAGCCACTGTACAGAGGAGGGAATCTAAACTCAGAGAAGGTGAGCTATGCCCTACAGACATAACATAGCCCACTCAGCCCCCTAGGAGTTTGCTACACCGTTGGGCACTCAGTACACTGTGATTTTATAAGAATATAGCATTCTTCCTCAACGGGTGTAGAGTGAAGCCTCTAGATGGAGAACGGAGTCTCTCTTTAAAGTTACCGTCAGAGCTAACTAGGCAGCAGGTTAATCCACACCACCAATTCCCGTTGAGTAAGTACTCTTCGACGAAATAAATACTGGGCTTGGATTTCATCAGTCTACGGGAGGGAATCCCACGGTGCCTTGTGTCCCGAGGGCACCCAAGCCTGCTTTTAGCTCTCCCACCTAAGAATGGCTACAATCGAGACTGGGGGCTTCTTTTAGTCACGAATTAACAGTGGGGCGTGGTTGATAGACTTTTCACGGAACAGCTTTCTAATCAACTGCCCTTTTTCCTATTTCAAAGAAAATGAGCATCGAAGGCCCAAAGGGACATTGAGGCATTCCCCAGCAGCTGCCTCTGTATGCGAATAGCAGGACCATCCTCTCTACATCACCTACGTCGTCAGCCACTGCCTGTCCCTCTCCAGCTCCACCCTCCCCTGTCTTCTGTCTGAATGAAATGAATCTGAGTCACTTCCAGCCACACTGGTGGGTCACCCTCTTACATGAGTGCAGTTCAGTGCATTCCTGCAAGGATGTGTCTTCTAACACTTTTATCCTGTCTGATCGGGGAGCAAAATCCGAGTAATTGAATTCCGTGTTGTCCCCTGACAGGTTGGGAGCTAATAACTAAAAAAAAAAAAACTCCGCAAGACATCCTTAGTCATATTTATTAGCTTCTTATTTATTCATCAGGGCATTGACTGTCTTACTCGAGTTTTTAATCATAGGTCTTATCAAAATTCACGGAAAGTAGAAATTATTCAATAAGTGTTTGCTGGATGGAATGCAGAAATGAAAGAGGAGCAAGGTGACAGAGCACACACCAGTGATTTCCTGCCCCTCAGATGCTCGCACATTCATGTGCACACATGTACAGACACCGTCCATATGCGTATATGCACCCACACACATGGCTACAGAAAGATTCCAACAGAGACGCCATAAACTCACATATATGCGCATGTATCCACACGCACAAAAACCACACAGTCACCACCATAGAAACACATGCATGGATAAGCACAGAAACCACATGCACAAATCACACACGTCCATCACCACACACACAAATATAAGTGCACACACACTCACAGATACTACACATGTATGACTACCTCCCCACACAGGAGCACACATATACCCCATAGCTCACTAGGGCCCAGCTCAGGAATACCTCAAGAGAAGTGGTGACCAGCTGCTGGCCCTGGTCCCCGAGTTCTCCCTAAAGCAAGCCCCACTATCACCGGTTGGAGTGAGGCAGGGTTCCTTCCAACCTCTCTTGGGCCTCTGGGTGTCTCTTCCAGACCCCGCGCTGCTGCTCTAGACCCTCAAGCCCACATTTTGTGTTTCACCAGCTCCAGTCACTGCTGAGTCCTCTAGCCCTTCATCCTGGGTAAAACAGCATTACCCGTGTCTACCCTCACCTCCCGTGAAGGGGTCTCTGGCAGGGTGCGCAAAAATGCTGTAATTAACCGGGTACTTGAGCATCGCTCACAATAGAACCAGTGTGTCCCAAGTCAATGAATACAGAACAGTAACAGGTGGCACACTGAGCCCTTAGCAGGTGTCAAGACTTTAATCTTTGAAGCAATTTATTAAGCTAGACATTGATATTCTAGTGCCTTTGTTATAGATGACAAACTGTCTGGAGGCATTAAATCACTCGCGGCCAAGCTAGAATGAAAAATCTATGAAATCTGAAAACCAAATAGATATTCTTACTACCGATACACCAACTCTCCTGAATATATTTTATTATCTAGTAAATCGGAATATTGGATTCCAAGGATCCCGTGAAGGATTCCTGATTTTACCACAAACCATGTTGGGCAAGTTATTTAACCTACCTTTGAAATTCAATAACAATAACTAACTTGCAGATTCACTTTAGGAATTAAAATAGTAAGATAGATGAAGTTCCCTATGACTAGGGTCTAACGTCACAAAGAGGTCAATAATGTCTCCCACATCAATGTAGTCTTTATCCATTAATGAGATGTCAGAGGAAAATGCATTAAATTCACAACTGTGTCCCAAATAAAGAAAAGTCAACCTGCTGGCCAAATTGTCCCACTTAAAGGCAAAGCAAGGTATCCCAGAGACATACCAGTTAGGCCACTGTCAGCAGACCGACTATATTCCTAATGACGCTCAGAGTCCGTCTGTCTGCCCAGACTGCTCCCTCCATGTTGTCCAACCACACCTCACAGACAGCTCTCATTCAACTCTTCAGCCCTTCTCTTGCTTAGATTGGAGACACTCTGCACAGAACATAATTGGTACATGGTATGTGGAGGGCTCATGGTTCCCGACTCCTTGTAGACATGGTTCAGAACAGGAACGGTGTCCTTTCTGCCTCACGCAGCATTGAATTCTAAGTTGGGCCTCGTGGTTCATGCCTGTAACCTCTGCACCCGTAAGACTGAGGCAAGAAGGTCATAAATCCAAGACCAGACTGGGGTACAGTTAAGGTTAGCCAGGGATACAAAATAACACCCTGCCTTAGACAGAGACAGAGAGAGCACACAGGGAAATTTTAAACACAGTAGTATTTTAAAACAGTATTAAGCCAGGCAGTGTTGACACACATCTTTAATTATAGCGTTCAAGAGACAGAGGTAGGTGGGTTTCTGGCAGTTTGAGGCCAGCCTAGTCTACAAAGTGAGTTCCAGAACAGTCGGGGATACACAGAGAAATCCTGTCTCAAAAACCCAACAAACAAACAATCAAAAACAATATTAAGGCATGGCGGTGGTGGCGCACGCCTTTAATCCCAGCACTCGGGAGGCAGAGGCAGGCGGATCTCTGTGAGTTCGAGACCAGCCTGGTCTACAAGAGCTAGTTCCAGGACAGGCTCCAAAACCACAGAGAAACCCTGTCTCGAAAAACCAAAAAAAACAATATTAAAATGTTATATATAGACAGTTGTAGCAGCACAGGCCTTTAAACTCTGTATTCACTGGGAAGGCAAAGGCAGGCAAATCTCTGTGAGTTCTAGGCAATCCTGCTCTACAAGGTGACGTCCAGACCACCCAAGGCTATACAGCAAAACTCTGCTTCAAAACAATATGAAAATAAAAATTTGTATTTAGGGCTAAACATTCAGCATTCTGGTACAATGCTTGCCTAACATGCTTGAGGCCTTGCTTTTAATCTCAACAGCGGGAAAAAAAGGAAGGGGAAAGGTTACAGTGTGTGTGTGGTGGGGGAGAGAGAGAGAGAAAGAGAGAGATGAACTAAGATAATAAAATAATTAAAATAGTTCCTATTGTTGGGCCTCAATTATTTGATAATCGCCTTAAAGCAACTTTTCATCTACTTTATAGAGTCAACTGTCTCAATTCTTAATATCCCTTTAGAAGCCTAGACAAGTCAGGATTAACACCTGCTGGAATACAGTATCGTCGCTTGGCATAAGAATAGATGGCTTGTGAAATATAATGAGCGAATTTCAGGTAAGCAAATGCAAACAGAGCTGTCAGTCTGTTTAACTCCCAATATCACACTCTTATTTAATTTGATTGAAATGGTGTAATACTCCACCGTGTCATAAACTGTGATTTAAAAAAAAAACAGTTTCATATGAGAAATAGTGGACACAAAATATTAACCAGTAGTGGTTTTTTTTGTTTGTTTGTTTTGTTTTTACTGTTTGGGAACCCGCCACCCAGCTCCCAAATAAATACACATGGAGACTTATTCTTATGGATGCCCCGCCTTAGCTTGGCTTTGTTTTTTGAGACAGGGTTTCCCTGTGTAGCTTTGGGGCCTATCCTGGAACTCGTTCTGTAGACCAGGCTGGCCTTGAACCCACAGAGATTCATCTGCCTCTGCCTCCCAGGTGCTGCAATTAAATGTGTGCGCCACCGCCCAGCTGCCTGGCTTATTTCTAACCAACTTTTCTAACAAATCGTCCCGTTTCTCTTTAACTATGCTTTGCCTCTGGGCTTTTTACCTTCCTTTATTCTATATACCATTCTTTCCTTCTTACTCTATGGCTGGCCGCGTGGCTGACCCCTGGCGTCCTCCTCGCCTCCTTTTCTAGCTCCTCGACCTTCCCCAGATTTCTTCCCCTCCTTATTCTTTCTGCCCTCCAGGCCCATCTGTTTCTCTCTCCTGCCTAGCTATTGGCCAATGAGTTCTTTATTAGACCAATCAGATGTTTTAGGCAGACAAAGTAGCATAGTTTTACCAAGTGAAACAAATGCCACACATCTTAGCATCATTAAACCAATATTCCACAGCACAAACACATTTGACACATCTTTAACTACTAGCCCACAACATTAACCCAATACCAAGCATATGGCAAGCACTCAGTAGCCAGCTGGTTGTGGGTTCCAGGAGTACTGCAAGCGGTGGCAGTGCCTCCTGTATGTCAGGCACTAAACATTATGTGTTGTATGCACTTATAATGCAAAATAGGGTTTAGCCATAGATCAGGATTTGTGGATTCTATTTTTTTAATTATTTATTCTTATTTTATGTGCATCGGTGTTTTGCATGTATGTCTGTGTGAAGGTGTCAGATCCCCTGGAACTGGAGTTACAAACAGCTGTGAACTGCCAAGTAGGTTCTTGAATTGAACCCAAGTCCTTTTGAAGAATAGCTACTGCTCTTCCCCGCTGAGCCATCTCTCTAACCCGGGGTTTCTATTTTACAGAAGAGGAAACATGCAATGGTATCAAGTCCAGCGTATCAGATCAGAGGGCTGAGTGTTTGGAACTTGGGCTATTTAAGGCCCAAGTCTGCACATGCCTTGTCCTGGGAGTCCAGACTATGCTGAACTGGACTAATAGGGAAACTAGAAAGATTGCATTGAGACCCTGACCACCAGCGATTTGCTTTCTGTTGCTGTCTGTTGTTTTGAGGCAGGGTTTCTCTGTGTAACAGTCCTGGCTGTCCTGGAACTCACTACGTAGACCAGGCTGGCCTCAAATTCACAGAGATCTGCCTGTCTCTGACTCCCAAATGCTGCGATTGATGGCGTGTGCCACCACTGCCCGGCACTCTCTGTGTCTATTAAAGGAGACCTGTAACCTGGACAACTTGACCTCTTCTCTCCTCTCCTCTGACCCCCTTCACCACATCTCAAACCGAGGGTCTTTTACTCCCTTCTTCCCAACCTTGGGATGAGAAGTCACAAGACTCTGGGGCTCCTGTTGAGTTTTAGAACACCGCCCCAAGTAAAGAAAATGTGAGTTTTCTTGGTTCAATTGCAGAGTCTTGGCACGAGACAGGCTATGAGTTGCCAAAAGCCGGGAGGGCATTTTCCTATTTGCTGAGGTTGACGCTCATGCATATAGATCGCTATTCTTTGAAGTTGATCTGCTTTGTTTACAATTATGCCCTAGTCATTAGCCAGCAGGGACTTGGGGAGTAGAATGTTCTGGGAATACTTCCTATGAGGTTTTTCCCAGCCCCTCTGGAATGCCTCTGAGATCCACTTTGTATCTCTGGGGGTGGTCTGTGCGCCCAAAGGGACTTGGCCTTTATCCTCAAAAGGGTTCTCAGCAATCAGCCTCAAAAATAACCCAGGGCTTAGAGAGAGACCTCACTGAAACAGTGTCTGGTTTTGCTTAAAGATGAAAGTCTGGCCTGGTTTCTACAAATTACTTGTAAAGATTTATTTTGCTTCTTGTCAAATTATGTGTCAATGTACAGAACTAATCTTGTGCTTATTTTGTAGACTCTAGGAAATGGGCTAGGGAAGAAAGACATCTCTATCTGGGGAGGCTTTAAGCCTCTGAGGAGAAAGAGCAAAAGGTATAAATCTGACAGACAGACAGACATGCGAAGCACCACTGAACTAAGGGGAGGCAAATTCTGCTTTATTGTCTCAGAAGAAGAGGTGAGAAAGGATACATGTTAATTATTGGAGCACCAGAGGCAAGAACCTTTGAGACCAGGCCCTGAATAGCAATCCATCCTGAAGGATACTTTAAGATAGTATCTCAGTGAATATAGCCCAGGCCAAGGGGAAGCCTCAGGGGTGACATTGTGAACTTTAAAGGCCAATTTCACCTCTGTGACTCTCAAAAAGCCCTGAGGGGGTCATAAAAGTGTCAAACAGACTCTTCTATCCAGGACACAGTAGCAGCCAAGACTGATGAAAAAGACAGGAAGATCAAGTAGGGAGGGGGAAGAGAAGCAAGGGTAGAAGAAGATATGGGAAGGCACAGCTCAAACGAAGGAGCATTTGAGGGGTTGCATGGAAACCCAATACAGTAGAAGTTTCTTAAATATATTCATGTATGAAGGTGATCTGAATGAAGTCACCAAAGAAAGGGGAAGTCAGAGCCCCAACTAGGCATCTCTCATCACCAAATGAAGCTTCCAGTATGGGGAATGAGTTACATATAATCAATATTTGGTCAAGAGGGTCCTATGGGAACCCCCAAACGCTCCAAGGCTATTGGTGGCCCTATTGCTGAAGACAGAGCCTGCGCAACTCCTTGGAAATGGGGAGGTAGAGCTGGTTCCCACCTAGAGCCTTTGCCCCTATGGACTGGTGCTTGTGGCTCTAGAAGGTGTTCTGCATGGTACCAAAGAAGAAAGCTAAATACCAACACTGCTACAAAACCTTAGAGCTACCCTGGTGACCTGCCTGCAAGTTACACTGATACAATAGTGGCACAAAGCCTATGGGAGCAACCAACCAACATCAGATTTAAGATCCACTTCATGAGATGGACCCGTACCCAATGCTGCTTGGGTGGGTGGGCAAGAACCTGAGACTAAATAACCCAGGGCCCTAGGGAAAACCAAACACTATTGCTTTGCTAAAGAAACATAGCAAGTGACTCTTTACTGCTTTCGGCTATACTCAGAGATCAGTGGCTGTTCAGCCATCATCAGAGAAGCTTCCTCCTGCTCAGATGGGAAGAAATACAGAGAGCCACAGCCAGACAATGTACAGAGTGAGAATCCTTGGAACGCTCAGCCCCAAAAGGAATGTCTCCACCGAATCTCTCCCCTCAGGGCTTAGGAAACTCTGTGGAACAGGAGGTAGAAAGAGTGGAAGAGCCAGAAAGGATGGAGGACGCCAAGAATCAAAGCCTTCTAGACACTGCAGGGCTGGCACACGTATGAATTCACAGAGACTGTGGCAGCAGGCACAGGGCCTGCATAAATCTGCATCTGATGGGGTCCTAGAGCTGGAAGGAGAAGTGGGCACAGACACCCATTCTAGCCCAGAAGCTGTCTCCAACCGATAGCCACCAGCAAATGAAAACTCAATTTTCAAACTAGTTTTCCCCAAGGAAGTCTCACTAGGAAATCAGAACGCTCTTAAGAACAGGTCCCATGCCCAGCAGTGGATGGCCAACACAAAATGAACTCAACCTCTCTGGTGGTTCTTTGCCTCATAATTGTCAGATCCTAAGGAAATTTCACCTCCCCAGATTCTAGAAGGCAGAAGGGACAAATGGCCTGTTTGTGGTGTTGAGGCCCAGGCTGGCCTCTGGCCTTCCAGTATTACAAACACAAGTAACACATTTCTAAGCCTGTGCTAGCCTCCTGCTCTTCTCACGGCCTCCTCTACCTAACCCCCTCCACTCATTCTTCCTCTCTCTCTCTCTCTCTCTCTCTCTCTCTCTCTCTCTCTCTCTCTCTCTCTGTCATCTACAAAAAAAAAAAAAAAGTCTTCCCCTTAACCACACTGTGGAGAAAGTCCATGGTATCAGTTTATACAATGATGTTAAGTCAAGACTTTTTAAAAAAAAACCTTTTAGGTCCTTGGCATATCCATATGGCTTCAGGTTTTATGTTTTTATGGGATTCCTGTGTGTGTAAATGGGTGTGTCTCTGCATCTATATTCATTTCCTGTGACTTTTTCTCTGGCTCTTTTCCTTGTTTGATTGTTTTTGCCCTATTCCGATTTGTTTGCTTTTGTTTTATCTTATTTTATTATTATTCCTTAAATTCCTGTTTGTTTCCTAACAATAGAGAGAAAGGGTGTGGAGCCCAATGGGATAGGAGGTGGGGAGAAACTGGGAGGAGTGGAGGGAAGTGAAAATGTCTCATCAGATTATATATTGCATGAAAAATAATCCATTTTCGATAAAAGAAAAAAAAAGACTGACAAACAGCTTAGGACCCCCTCCCCGCCCCAGAGCAGGAGTCAAGGTGGATAGAAGGATCAACCCAGGAAAGGTTGCCGTGGCCTCAGTGATCTGAGATGACTGGGTTCTTAATGCCAGCTACAGCATTCGTGAAGACAGTAGCAGCCCGGTTCACTTCCTGCCACCCTTGACTTCTTCTCTGTGACCCCTACATGACCTCCATCTTTCCTTAGCTGAACTGTCTCCCCACTGTATTCTCCATCTCCACTTTCTTTGTGGGGGATGTGCCACCACACACGCCACCATAGGCCTCGGGACAGGCCACAGGGTCACTCTACCGCTGGGGTCCTGGCCTCTTCCTAGCCCAGGCATTCCACCAGGGAGGCTTCCTTCCCCAGAGCATTGTGGGCGTCTTGAGCCGGGGGTCCATGCACAAGGAGAATGACGGTGCCACTGTCTGGGTAAGAGCAAGGCGGGGGCATTGGACAAAAACCAAAGATGAAGGTCTTGCCAAACATAGTAGGCAGTGTCCACACAGCAAGGGCGAGACTCCAGGGGCAATGGATTTCAGGCAGATCAGGATGGCATGTTGGGAAGAGTTCACACTGCTGTTTCGCTGGCGTTGCCTGCCGGGCAGAGGCACCCCACCTCTACAGGAACCAGATAGGACCCCAGAGTGACAGTACTTCCCGACTCTTCCTGGCCCCCCGTTTCTAATCTACTTATGAAACCACGGGCCACTTTTTGCTGTCCTGGGTGTTGTTGCCTGTTCTGTCTCTGGTGCCTCAATCTTCCATGTCGCTCCTTAGAAAACTACTTCTCGGAAAGTGTCTCTACCCATGCTCTCTCACCCTCTGCTCCCTCTCTGGAAAGTTCCTTTGCTCCTTTATGGAAAGGAAGTGTCCTTCCTACCTGGACACAGCCATGCATTCCGTAGCCTTTGGAGCTTTCTTTCTGCAGACTCGGGTATTTTGAAGGCTCTGTATGCAGTCTCTGAAAGAAAAAAAAAACTTAAAAAAAATCTGGTAGGGATGGAGGAGTGGAGACTGGGATCACTCCCCTTCAGCCACTCCAACCCGAGCCTCAGCACTGTCTCTGCTTGGGAAGCAGCCCTTCCTTCATGACCAGGGACCCGGAGAGTTAGGTCTGAGCCTGGTACTCATGTAGGAATGATGAGAAAAGGACTTAAGAGGATTTAGTGATGATGCCACTGCCAACACATCCCCCTGGGGTGGGGAGGGATCGATTCTAGCACCACTTTAGGAAAGTTCTCTGTGTAGCACTGGCTTTATTATTAAATGAAATGTCTTCTTTCTGCAGAAAAATTAACGTATAGAATACAATCCTGATGCCAGGCGGTGGTGGCGCACGCCTTTAATCCCAGCACTCGGGAGGCAGAGGCAGGCGGATCTCTGTGAGTTCGAGGCCAGCCTGGTCTACAAGAGCTAGTTCCAGGACAGGCTCCAAAACCACAGAGAAACCCTGTCTCGAAAAACCAAAATAAAAATAAATAAATTAATTAAAAAAATAAATTAAAAAAAAAGAATACAATCCTGAGGAGCCTGGCAAACTAGACTGGGAACACCAACTGCTGCCCCCTGTCAGGTGTCCCCAGCAGCCTTATAATGACTATCACCTTCCTTTATGGGTCACTCACAAGGAGCCCCAGGCTAGGCTAAGCCTTTTGTTGCTGTGTTGGAAGTAATCTTCCAGGCAGCTGCTGTTGGAGAGGTAAGATTCCCTGGTCTCTTACGGGACGTCTAGGATCCAGGCAGCAACGTATAACAGACGGCAGCTTTTCCAAATCAAATCAAATCGCGCAGCAAACATTTCTTAAGGGATGTGTGTCCAAAAAAAAAAAAAAAAAAAAAAAAGACAGGATACACAAAAAGTTCTACTAAATTTAATGTTTATTTCCTTCTCTGGCGACTCTTGTTAGGAGAGAAAAGTTGAATTTCTTTTTTATGGAGTGGCTGAGGTCTAACAGATGCATTAGAATCTGTGCCTGTTCAGTACACACACGGCTGGATCATTGTGGAGTGTTTGCTCCTTCGCTTCCCTAGTCTTCTACGGTAGACTCCAACCACTGTTAGAGGTCAGTTGTTCAGAACGCAGCTACCTAATCAGTTGTTAGAAGCCAACCGAAGTCTTCATAGAGGGAGTTTGCGTCCTAGGAAAAGGTTGTTTTCCCTCTGACAAAAGGGCAGTGTCCTGGGAGCTTCGGAAAGTGTGAGCCGAGGAAGTCTTGGGGAAAGTTCCTTCCTCTCTGCCTCCTTCATAGAACTTCAGCAACCCTTGCCCTTCCTCTGTGGGCTGGAGGGTGAGGGAGTGAGTCCTCCCACCCACCTCGCAACTCATGAACTTCTAATTTTATACTTTTTATGTCTCTCTCAGAAAAATATGAGACGTGTAAAAATCCATATTTTTATTTTGTGCTGATTTCTAGCTGGCAAATTCAAAATGAAAATACATGTGAAAAAGACTGTCCCCTGATTCGGCCACTAACACAGCCGTCAGAGGGTTGAGGACACTGAGAACCAGTTAATTTCACAGAAGCCGCCCCGCGGTCCTATTCTACATCCATTTGGCGGCGCTGGATATTCTGTGTGAAAGCCACATTGAAATCAAAGTGTTTTCCCAGGCTCTTGGAGTGCCCGGGTCAAGAACGCTGACAATCTGCTGTCACAGAGCGAGCCTGTCAGCATTGCCCTCTGTCACAGGGCCCAGCCGTCACTCCAGCAAGAACAAGCAGGCAACCTGCTGCCTCGTGACAACCGTGACAACCGCTGTGACTCCCGAGGGAGCCAAGTGCTATGAATGAAACCCCCGGCAAAGGTCATTGTTCGCCAGAGGAAACATGGCATCGCCTGCGGCACACGCACAATTCTGAATTAAAAAGTGGGTTACTGCAAACCCAAGGACAATACGCTTACTGGGGACTCATCTCCTTTCTATAATCTTGGAGTTCTGAACTCTGCTTCAGTCTGAACCCTTCAGTCAAAGGAAAGAGGAAATGTGTTATTTGGGGTTATTGATGTTTTAGGTAGGGGAGTTTTGTTTTTTGTTTTTGTTTTTTTAATTCCCCCTTTCCCTCCTTCCTTCCTTCCTTCCTTCCTTAATATCAGTTAAAGACAGGGTCTCACTATGTAGCCCCAGCTGGCCTTGAACTCAGAGATTCTCCTACTTCTGGCTCCTGCGTGCGCACGCTGGAACATCCAGCTCAAGTGTTGCTGAGTTTAATTTGGTGTTAGGCACATGGCATTCGCCTAGTTCTTCAGAAGGGCCATGTAGTGATCCATGAGGATCTCATAGGTGCTCTTAGAGCTATTACGGCTCAACAAACCTTTTTGGTGACGGGGTGTAGCTAAGTGGTAGTGTCTTCCTAGCCTGTGGGGGACTTCAAGTTAAATCTCCGCCACCAAAACAAAACACAAAAATAAACAAAACCTGAAAGCCTTTCTCAGACACCATTTTCTCTGACACCCAGTGAAGCAAGGAAGTCTCGTCAGCTATGTCCTCAAGTAACAGAATAAATGGTCAAGGCAATGCCACTGTTTTCTTAAACTCCACATGGAATTCCAAGACCTCAGGGTGACTAACAAACACCGAAGCAATCCATGAATATTTTATGTCATAAGAAAAAGTAAATTCCAAATAGCTTTTTAAACCCAGTTTCTAAATAAGTTGTTTTCAATGAAAAAAAATTAAAGAATATAGTCTAAAAATCACACTTAAGATATATGTCTGTTTGCCCAGCAGGGGTAATACAGGCCTTTAATCCCACCACTTAGGAGGCAGCAGCAGGCAGATCTCCGAGTTCAAAGGTCAGACTGCTTTACAGAGCGAGTTCCAGGACAGCCAAGACTACATGGTGAAACCCTCGAAAAATCAAAAATAACTAAAGAAATAAAATATGCCTGTTTTTAAAAATTATGCTTTTAGCTTCCTTTGTGAATTGGCCCCATGTTTGAGGTTTTTGTTCACGCTGGCAGATTATATTTGAAAGGGCTGAGTCACTATAAAAACTATAAAATTAAATAGATTATTTTCAATATTTATAAGGACCTTAAAGACTTCAGTAAATTAAAATAAAAATCTACACTCGGGAGGGAAAAAAAATTCGATGAATCTTTCTTTACCTGGATGCTGAAAAGGCCACAAACAAGTCTAAAAGCTCCAAGTGGTTCTGTGTAAGAATAATCACCTGTTGGGAGGAGTGGGTGGAGTGGGGGGGAGGGAGGCGAGGGGGAGCCGAAGGTGGGGTAGGAGGGAGAACTTTGGTTGGAATGTGAAATGAAATTAAAAATAAGTAAAGTAATTCAAAAATAAAGAATAATCACCTACAGGGCCACCGACATGCTCAGAGTGTAAGGGTTCTTACCTTGCAAGTCTTGTGACCCGAGCTCAATTCCCGAAACACCCATAAAGGTGGGAAAAGGGAATTGGCACCAGGAAGTTGTTCTCACACACACGGACAGGCATACGTGCACTCACGCACACGCACGCACGCACGCACGCACTAGACCCCTGGGTGGGTAACTAGTACCGCGATGCTTCACTTCCGCCTCTGTGAAGGAACGAGGATGGATGATGCTTTGGCTCAACTCCTAAAATGGCATTAGGGTTCTGACTTACCTAACAAAACAAAACAAAATGAATTAAAATTATTCAACAAAAATTATTAAAGACAAAACAAAATGAATACAAACTAGGTTCTACCTGTGGAGACATTCATGAAACTCGGGCCCCCCAGTAGCCCCCTGGCACTAGCATCAGGAATGTCGTGTAAACCTCTGGCGACAGTTACAATCACTCCGTTCTAAGCGTGTATGCTGTAGGAAGGACCACGTTCATTCTCACGGCTTATAATACAGCTTGATAGACACCTTAGGAGTCTCCTCTGCTGCTGTGTCTAAGAGTGAGTCACGGAATTCTCCTCCTACTGAGAAGAGCCCGTTCCCTCCAGCCAAGTCTTGAAATTTCATCACAGGAAATTACATGGGACCTGCACCTCTGCTACAAAACAGGTCTCTGTTTTGTAATGAATGTTTAGAGTGAGTAGAATCAACCCTCAGAGCAAGGTCTGAGAAGCCTCTGAAGAAGCCAGGTCTCTTCTCAGTCCTGTCCCAAGGTCTCAGGTGTAAATTGCACACCATAAAGTTGGTCTGCCTGTCCTACTGGGTCATGAAAATTACTGGGGGGGGGGGAGGGTGGAAAAAAATAACATTCCACCCAACACACACACCTCAAAATGTATGGATTTGGGGTCTCTTGGAAGAATATTTACTTCCTGTAGCCAAGATTTATAAAACACGAGAGACAGACACAGAGACAGGCAGAGGCATAAAGACAGACAGACAGACAGACACACACACACACACACACAGAGGGAGGCTTCTTTGGTCTAAGTGAATCATGAAGCCAGTCTGCCCTTCTGAGGCAATGAGTCACCCCTGACCAGAGCCATACTCCTGGCTAACTGGCTAGAAGCCGCAGAGCTCAGACTTCTTCCAAGACAGTGAGCGATCGGCTTCAGCAGAACTGACTTGAACGAACTACCAGCTTCAGGAGAAAGGCAGCAGAGAGCAGGGACATCATAAAAACTTCAAAACTTGGAGACTCATTTCCTGTTTCTGTCTAGGCGCTAGCTGAGTAACCGTCCAGTGGCTTTGGGAGCACAGGATGTGTGGTCTTAGGGACCGAGGAACGGGTTGGCTCACTCTATTGTAAATGACTTTGGCAGGGCTTGAGAAAATGCAACATGATCCGAGTGTTTTTTTCAAGTTTCCACTTCCGGAGTGTAACTAAACATGGAACGCTTCAGGTGAATGGATGGGCCGGCAGGGAGCGAGCCATTCTCACAGGTTTTCTGTCTCGGAGGCAGTGAATCTGACTCTATCCAGGGACAGCACAGCAGAATCTTTGTCCTCAGGTTCTGGCTCGAGTTCTAGGACATGCGTGCCACGACACTAACTTGTCTATAGTCTTCCTCTGTTGTTGGTGGAATAAGACAAAGCGCCCTGCTGAAGAGACAGGCACAGCCAGCATCTTAGCTTTTCATCACCGGCGTGGCCCACTTCATATGAGGAAGGGCAGTGCTGGAAAGATGGCTCAGCAGTGAAGACTACTGACTGCTCTTCCAGAGGACCTGAGTTCAATTCCCAGCACCAACATGACAGCTCACAACTGTCTATAACTCCAATACATACATAAATACATATACATACATATGTATAATATATATTATGTATAACACCTTTACACAAACAGACAGATATGTAGGTAAAAGGAGGTAGGGCAGCCAGGTAGTGGTGGCGCCCGCCTTTAATCCCAGCACTCGGGAGGCAGAGGCAGGTGGATGTCTGTGAGTTCAAAGCCAGCCTGGTCTACAAGAGCTAGTTCCAGGAAAGGCACCAAGAAACCCTATCTCAAAAAAACCATAAAGAAAAGAAAAAAAGAAAACCAAAAAAAAACCTCCAAACACTGCTAAATGTTCCTGCAGAACAGAATCATCCAAAGTTAAGACTACCCTTTCAAGTTCAATCTTCTTGCAATGTTACAGACGCCGTCCCCGCATCCAAGGCCTGGTGGTGGCTGTCACAAACACAGTCATACATGACATTCCTTGAGGAACAGCCTCTGAGACTATGACTTAGCTACAAGAGATGGGGGGTGGAGCACAGAAATTTTGAGAAAAACAAGGGAAGCAGAATTGGGCAGAGTTGAATGACCGTGCCAACCCCAACAGGGGCATCTGAGGTTAATGACCCTTTAGAGCTGGGTTGACAGAGAAAGCGGGGGAGGGGGGAACTTGCCCTATTTCCTTCCCCTTACACCACTATCTAGATATGGGCAACACCCAAGGAAGGTGTGTGTTTTCAAGCAAGGTGACATTCTGTGAAGGCAATTCTGGGGAGCACAGCAGCCACAAACTCCGTGGTGTCCGCCCTCTGTCTAACTGGCCATTCTGGGTGGAGCTCGGTGGTCATAGAGATGATACTGATTATCTAACCATAGCCAGTAGAATACATTGAGTCCATAGAAGAGGGATGGAAAATGATATCAACATAGTCATCACACTGATTGAGCTGGGGGGAGGTGAGACGGCTCAGGACTTAGGAGGTCCGACTGATCAGTCATGAGGACATGGGTTGGATCCTGGGGCCTACATGGCGGAAGAGAACTGAATCACACAAATAGTCCTTTTGCTTTC
The DNA here is from genome assembly GCF_037038515.1 of Microtus pennsylvanicus. Classification (NCBI taxonomy): domain Eukaryota; kingdom Metazoa; phylum Chordata; class Mammalia; order Rodentia; family Cricetidae; genus Microtus; species Microtus pennsylvanicus. The sequence continues at coordinate 16,788,760 of NC_134598.1, forward strand.
GAAGCGTGCTGTCTCCACTTCCTCTGCATAATAAGTAAATACATGCAAAAAACATTTTTAAGACTCTGGCACTATGAATACTTTATTTTCTTCTTGTTTTTCAAGGTCTGGCATGATGGTTCACACCTGTAACCCCAGCCTCTTGGAGGATGAGACAGAGGATTGCCCCTCCAAGGACAGCCTGGGCTACACAGTGAGGTCCTGTCTCCACAATGACGTCATTCCTGCCATCCCATGAGATGTGCTACCGCCTCAAAAAATGCAGTTCATGGCTTCATAATACTGCATTACATATTCTCATGGCTGCAATGATTTCAAACCCGTGTCAGCTGGCCTGAAACACTGGAAACTCCCTTCTGTAGAAATGCTAGGCAGTTTAAGTACTTTAAACACAAACAATCTCTAGAACTCTCCGGTAAGCGTTTAAGTCCATTTTACAGAAGATTTGATTAAGTGAATCAAGATCTATATCATAGGTAAATGGCAGCACTAAGGCTTGAATCCACGACTCCCAGTCTTGCCTTTTTTTTTTTTCGAGACAGGGTTTCTCCGTAGCTTTTTGGTTCCTGTCCTGGAACTAGCTCTTGTAGACCAGGCTGGCCTCGAACTCACAGAGATCCGCCTGCCTCTGCCTCCCAAGTGCTGGGATTAAAGGCGTGCACCACCACCACCCGGCTACCAGTCTTGCCTTTTACCAACCCTGTTTGATAACCTCTATACATCTATTTCAAGTGGCCTTAAAGTTCCTTCTCTATCAGTAATGTACCTTCTGATTGAAGTTCTTCAGAGAAACAGTAGGAAAAGCTGCCAATGTTAAGACTATGGGATTTTTAAAATGTCTTCAAAGATCTACTTTAAAGTTTTTTTGGTACTTAAAAGCATTTAGATGCCAATGGAGATTGCAGGCCTTAGAGATGGAAATTGCATTGGTGTGGATCTTGATTTATTGATACAAATTTAAGATCAATTTTGTTTTACATATATTTCTGCTCTTGATTAAGGTATTGTGTTTGTGCAGCTCATTTAAAAATGTAATATACAATTAACAAATATAGGTTAATAGATAATCATCTATAATAGTCAAGTGTGTAGTCATGTTAGATTTTTCTTGATGTACAAAGATATATTTCAGATGGATAGTTATTCTTCAACTGTGGCTTAGGAGTATTTTTAACTAGCTTTTATGTCTTAAATTAACCCATTTCTATTATTTTATATTTTATCATGAGGCTTGTAGACTACCAGCAAGGTTCTGCCTGGCAGCTTTCTCCTCTGTCAGCTACGTGGCTCTGCCTTTTTTCTCCCAGCATTCAGTTTAGTTTTCCTGCCTAGCTCTATTCTACTAAGCCACTGGCCAAAACAGCTTTATTCATTAACAAATAAAAGCAACACAAATACAGAAGGACCTCCCACATCACAGCTCTCAACTCTAAACAGAATACTTTGAAGGTACCTGTTTGAAGGATGATTCTCTAGTCAAACTTTTACTCTTCCTGGAAACTTAAGGCTCAAGACAAAAAACCCTTTCCAGATAATTCCCTAGGCACCGTTTCTCATCGTCTGGGATAAAAATAATTCAGCTCAAATTCATTAGCATTTTCTCCATTCCTCCTCCTCTTTAGAAGAAGAAATATAGAAAGAGCATACCTCCCCTCCCCAGGAAGAACTGGAGTGGGCTTAGCTCCAAGACCTAATTAGCATTTGAAAAGCTAATTATTTCACCAAAAGATGAGTGAAATTCTAGATTCAAAGTTCTCAATCTTTTAAAAAAGTGAATATAAACTTAACCTTAAAGATACCTCTTCCATCTGAGAATGGTCCTGGCCTTTTGTAAGTCAAGCTCTTCAGAACCTCTGTCACACAGGAATTCAGTGGACATGCCGGGCATTAAAGCCTTCCAAGACACACAAGCAAGTCATTTCAAAAGATACTTTATGTGAAAGGGAATGCATTCTGAAAGCATGAAAAATAACTCCTTTCTACACATTCACACGAATTCTGATCTGACCATGTTCTCAGGTTTACAAAGCAGTTGTGTTTAAAGCCCTTGGCACAGCCAGGTGGGGCTTACTTTAGGGAAGTTGGTACTTCCATTTTCTGAAAACCTGAATTACAAGGCTGGACACAGAAAGGTAACCATCAGGAGAGTTACCCTTAAAGAACAAACAAACAAACATGAACCTGCTTCCCCACTGCTTAGGCAGTCACCAGCCAGTCAGCTACTGAGAACCAAGGAGGATGTGTCTAAAGATGAGATCTTTCCTCCATTGGAGAAAAATTCCTTTCAGAGTGATCAAACCCAGGGTTCTATATTCTACCACTACACTTACAGTCCCAGGCCTAAGAATGCCCCCTTTTCTCTTTGGCGAATAACTTGCTGACAAAGTCACAGCTATCTTTGGCACCCGATCTGATACACTGGCTGCTTATTCAAACTGCAGATTAAAAAAAAAGTCACTTTTCAGAACTAGGTCAAGAATTTAACGATTAGAGCTGGGGATATAGATCAGTTGGAAAGTGCTCGCCTAGCTTGTACAAGGTCCCAGAAGTGAAAACAAAAGGTTCAGAAGTTCAAGGTCATCCTAAGGTACCTACCAAGTATGGGGTCAGCCTGCGCTATATGAGCCTCCCCCTCAATATCTAGATCAGTGGTTCTCAGCCTCCCTCATGCTGTGACACTTTATGTTGTAGTGACCTCCAACCACAAAATGATTTTTGTTGCTACTTCATAACTGTAATTTTGCCGCCGGTATGAATCGGAATGTATCTGTGTTTTCTAACGGGCTTAGGCAACTCCTGTGGAAGGGCCCTTGGGTTGCTAGATCTATAATTTCCTCACTTAAAAGTGATTCTGCTGAGGGTGTTTCTTCACTGAGCCAAACCCAAGCAGATTGCCAGTTACACGAAAAGAGAAAAATGTTCATAGACTGTTCCGTCCCACACAGCACTGTCTGTCAGCTGCAGAATCACTCTACATCCATTCGAATCTCAGACCCTTCCAATCCGGCCCCAAATATGATATGTTAACACCGTCCCCCGAATAAATCATGTCCCCTTCCCTGTGGATAGAAACAAAGCTGGAAACACAGGCGGACCATACTTTCTATCTGGTTTAAAATTGGGACTTACGAGAATTAGAGAGGGCAGGAAAAAGAGCTAACACAGACAGGCCTTTCAGGGGCAGCCAGACTTGTTGACACTGTTTACGTTCAGAGGAAACGCTAAAATATACTACTTCCTTTTTAACTGTCACTGGAAAAAAAAATACATGAATTGAAACGAGAAAGTTGGTTCGATCCATCCAGGATTCAGAAGCCCTTGCTTGTTTGATAAAGTCAGGCTTTCTGAAAGGATCTCACACACTTCGGGACAAAGCAGATCCAACCTGATTTCTACTGAGAAAGTGCATCTGAGGAAGGTCACAGCATCCAGCCTGTTCCCTCAGTGTCTCGGGACACATGAGAGCAAATAAAGGAAACAGTGAAGCAAGAGACCACCTCCTGGGTGCTGAGGTGTCACCCACCCTTCCTTTTTTTCGAGTTATTGAGCTGTGTGCAAGGTTGGCAGCCAACACAAATTCAAGGGCAATAGTTCAAGTTCCAGATGGGACATTCCTTTTCATTTTTCAATGAATACATATAAGTGTGTGTGTGTGTGTGTGTGTGTGTGTGTGTGTGTGTGTGTGTGTGTGTATATATATAAATTGGACCTGCCCCCTTTGCTCTTTCTTGAGGTAAACATATTTTCCAACTTTTCCATGATGAAACCACCTTCCTGACCAGACAGGTTTCCCAGTGTCCTGGGTGGTTTATATCACTTTTCTACAGGTAGAATGAAGCTATCAGGCACACTTCTATTTTGTTTTGTTGAGTATGCTTACCACCCTCGTCCCCCCCCCAAAGGTAGTAATTTCAGAGTATCAAAACAATTTAAAGAAGTAGGGTGGTGGTGGCACACATCTTTAATCCCAGCACTTGGGATTAAAGCAGGCAGATCTCTATGAGTTCAAAGTCAGCCTAGAGCACAGAGCAAGTTCCAGGACAGCCAGGATGGCCAGGACTGTTAGACAGAGAAACCCTGTCTTGAAAAACAAAACACCATTTCAAGAAACTCATCTTTCCAATCTCTGAGATTTCACAGTTTAATGTCCAGAGAAACCTTTGGAGAGGGTCAGTTTAACATGCCATTGCAGATACAAGGCTACAACAAGACAAGAGGCCACAGTTGCATTGATCCCATCAAGAGTCATGGCTACAGTAAGAAAGAAAACATTCTAGCCACCCAGATGAAGCCTGGTTTTGGTTTTTCAATGAGATGACCTAGTTCTATATTTAATCCAACAATAGATGTATCTTTTTTAAAAAAAAAAAAACCTACATTAATCTTAATTTCCCCCTCATTTGGGATGGGTTTTACTATTCTGATAATCCATAAATTTCAGAAGGAAAATTCTGCAGCTGGGAAGAGCAGGGGGCTAACCTGGGTTATATGATCTGCATGTATAAACTACTACCTGAGGGCAGTCTATCAGAAGCTAGCTCCAAGGAAGCCAAATCAAACCTGGGAAATGTGTCAAGACGGGCTCTCAGGGCTCTGTTACACAGGCTATACGCTTTAAACCTTGGCAGGGTATTTTCACAACTACATCTTAGATAGGCCTGACAATGGGAACTGGTCAGCCTTTCTTTCATGTTTGGAGTTCTCATTTCCCCCTGCAACTTTCTAACTAAATTTACGACCTCCCAATCGCAGCGTTCCCCTCACCAAATCTTTCTGTTCTCAGTTCTGGAAAAGAGCATTACAATCTGGATGCTGGAAAAACACTGGTGCCATGAAAATGTCAGGGCGAAAAGGAACAGTTAGTAAAGCCAGGCAGCTAGGAAGTGATTTTCAGCCCCAAGAGACTTTGGTATTACCCGAGACTGCTCTGCTAAAACGGTGTCTGTCTGCTGGCCTTTGTGGCTCTTGATCATCCCTCTGATTTTACACAGAGGAGGGTTTGTTCTACCTTTTAAAAGCACATTCTCCTCCTCCACCCCCTCAGCGTCCTGAACGAGAGGCCGCGAAAGCAAGAGTCTTCTTCTTTACGAGAGGCCGCGAAAGCAAGAGTCTTCTTACTGACAAATTTAGAAGTGGTGGTCCTCAGGCTATAAAGCTGTGACCCTTTTATATAGCTCTTCATGTTGTGGTGACCTCCCCCAACCAAAAGACTATATTCAATGCTACCTCATTATTCTAATTCTGCCGCTGTTGTGAATCATAATGCAAATATTTGCTATACAGAGTACCTGGTATGCCACCCCTGTGAAAAGGCCGGTCAACCTCAAGGGGGTCGCGACTCACAGGTTGAGCCCTCCTTCCTGCCTGAGACTTTAGCCGTCTAACCAAAACGTGGAAGGTTCCGCTTTCTCCCAGAGCAATGCAGAGGAACGAGTCGCCAGCTCTGCTCAGTATTATTTCCAGGCTGACAGATGTTATGACTCCTGGTCATATTCACAGATTGTTTTCAGGGTGCACGGCGAGGGGTTAAAACATGGTCGGAGCCGAGCATGCAGAACTCTTGGTGAGCAGCATGGCATTCTGAACAGTGGTAGAAATACCGTCACAGCTAAGAGGAGCACCCCCTACATTTTAAAATAAAAACGTGGGTGCACTGATAGTCACAATCAAAATGACGTTTTTTGGGGGGTGCCAGGACTGAATCCCAGGGGCCTTTCTATCACTTGAATCCCGCCTCTCGGTTCCATAAAGACTCAGTAAGTTTCCTCCCTCCCGCAGACTCAGTTTACCACGGTACCAAGCCAGCCATTGTGTTCTCGGCTGGGCAGGGCTGAAATATTTTTGAAATCCTGTGTCATTCCTACTGAGTTCTTTATAGCAGAGCATGACCCTGACCTTCAGATTTTCAAAATTATATATTCTGACCCTTTGGCTTAAAAAAAAGAAACTGTACAAACTACACATCTATGAAAGAGACCTAAACAAGTAAAAGTAACGTCCGAGTTTAATTTCAACCTCTTCAAATACAATGAAAGAGCCGCCGTTCTGAGGACGTCGAAGGGATAAGGAATCAGTTTTTAGTGTTTGCCCCCTCCACCACCCCTCTTCTTTTCCGAGTAGGCTTACTAGGAAAAAGGTTTCTGAAAATAAAGTTTCATTGGGGGGAGGGGTTGGCCTACATTCAGAAATGTCTTAGAATAGGCATAAAAAAAACTAATAAATAATCATAAACCAAAATACATTAAAATAAAATTACAGTACATAAATTGCTCCTACAAGGTCCATTACGTTAGAAGATCCTTCCCAAGGTTCATAAATAAAGTCGTCTTGACTCAAAATCGCTTCCTGCACGGTGATGAAGATTATGCAGAAACCTAAGTGAACTGCAAGCAAGTTATCGGTCGGGTGATATCCAAACTACTTGAGCGGGCACGGGTGAGGGAGACTGTTGTTTTTGATCCAAGTGAAACACAATAGCAATGCATTTGTCCCACTTCTCCGAAGTCCTCGAAACCTGGAAAGAAATGACACGGATTGAAATGAATGGCTCAGAAGTCAATAAGTCAGTTCCCTCCCGGTCAGCCCAAAGGATAGTGTCCAGAAAGACACCATGTTGTTATCTTGGTGCAGAGACACACGATAAAGCAGTACACGGCACTGACCAAGGGCGATCATGGTGGTGGGAAAGTGGTCCATCCACCGTGCCGGCTCCCTGGCCGAGTTGCTGTCCTTCCCTCCCCCGCATGGCCTCTACCAGTTATAGCTAGCCCATCTTCTCGTCACCTCTCCAGAAACTTGCAAGGATCTTTCATTTTGTCTCGAGCTCTCTATCCTTCCCAACAACCACGCTGACGTTTCTTGGTGTCCCAAGTTGCTAGGACCTTACCTAGAGGGGCCCTGGGTGCCGCCCTCTTCAGGCAGAGTTAGAGGTGCTGCGGAGAAGCCGGTGGCCGAGCGGAGGCTGCGAGTGAGCAGGCTGGTGCGCGTGCTGGAGTTGGTGTGGATGAGGGTGGGGGTGAGGGTGCGGGTGCTGGTGCGGATGGGGATGAGGATGAGGATGCGGATGCGGGTAGGAGTGGAGCTGTTGGGACTGAGGCTTGGGTTGAGGTTGAGGCGGCATCTGCGGTTGAGGCTGGATCTGCGGCTGGGACTGGGGCTGGAGCTGGGGCTGGAGCTGGGGCTGCGGCTGGGGTTGGGGCTGGGGCTGGATCTGCTGCGTCTGCGGAGGCTGCTGCTGGACCAGGTGTTGCTGCTTCTGCCGCGTAGACTTGACCGCCAGTATGGCCTGCCGATTTTTGTACTGCACCATCTGCAACGTGATCTCCGCGTTCCAGCCCTGGTCCTGGGGGCACCGAAAGTCGATCTCTTTGCCCTCCGCCATCACCACAGTGAAGTACATGTACTTGCCCTTGCGCTCCACGCAGTCTACAGTCTTCATGTTTGAAAAGTGCAATTCCTTGAGCTTCACTGGTGGCTCAAGGCCGGCGACGGTGGGGCCACTAGGTTGGGACGATTCAGCTGTCCCCTGCCCGGGCTGCTGCTGCTGCTGCTGTTGCTGTTGCAGCTGCTTAGGCGGGATAAGCAGCAGCCCTTCCTCGGTGAGGATGCAGCACTTTTTCTTCCAGAGCTGCAGCAGCCCGTCGCTGCGCTTCTCCAGCACTCCTTCCTTCAGTGCCTTGCAGCCGCTGCTCTCCAGCATCCTTCCGGCATAAGGGGTGCCGATGCTCGGCTCGGCCTTTCGGCTTCCAGACGCCCGGGATGGGGGCAGCAGCAGCCGCCGCGCGCTGTCCTCACCCCAGCGGCTTCCGCGGCCGCCTGCCCGGAGCGCGCAGAGGAGGCTGACTCGCAGGAGGCAGAGGGGTGGCGGTGGCGGCTCGGGGTCCCGGCAGAGGGACAACCGCGTCCTGATGCGCCACAAGATCCCGGAGCCGCGAGCAGGTTGCTCTCCGCCGTCCTCCCGCGAGCGCTCACCGAAGGGCACTGGCCGGGCTCCCTCGCGGCGCTTTTCAATGGGCCACCCACCCCACCCCCGAGTGACACCCAGCGGAAAAGGCGGCTCCTGGCGCCCGCGCCGCGGGGGAAAACCCAGCTCCGAGAGGCGCTCGGCAGCCGGCGTCCGCCTCATTAACTTGGGGCCTTCCCAGAGCCCGCCGCGACCACGCCCCCGAGCCCTGGCTCCGCCCCCGACTCCGCCTCCGCCGCCCACGGCCTTCCGAGCCGGCTCCGAGCTCGAGCTCCGGAAACTCCCGGCGGCTCCACGCGGTCGGTCGCCGAGGTCGCCGCGACTGCCAGGCGGCCAGGCGACGAATGCCTACGCCCAGAGGCGCCGAAAGGCCATTTCCCCCCGCGGCCCCGCCCTTCCTTGGCGGGTGGGCTCTCCGCTCTCCGGGCGGGTAACCTGGGGAGCCAGGGTGAGCGCGGAGAGGGTTCCCTGGCGTGACTTTACAGATAGCCACGTAAACAGCAGAGGGAACAAAGCCCCAAGAATGCTCCGTACTTTTTTTCAGCCATTAAAACAGTACGGCCACCGGTTGGGCATATGGCAGAGAAAGGGTGGACTCATGCCAGGTATCTTCTCTTTCCACCCAGGGTCCAGGCAATAGCAAGATTAACCCCCGGCACCGCGCTCGGGTTTTGTTCCCTTATGTGTCATGTGTGTGAACGCGAGACAGAAGTCAGCAGATCCCCTGGTACTGGAATTTAGGTTGTGAGCCGCCGTGTGGATTCTAGGAATTGAACCAGTGTCCTCTGCAAGAGGGGCTCTTAACTGCTCGACCATCCCTCTGTAGCAGCAGCATAGCTGCCAGTAGCTCGTAATCTCTTCGTAACCCTCGGCAGGTGTCTTACAAATACCTATTAGAACCTAACTTTGGGATGATCCTACTCCCGTTCTTGTACTTAAACATTTCCGAGACGCTGCTTCCTGGTAATGCAGGATAAAAGGGAGAGACATTCTCTGGTTTGGGAAAAATAACCCCTAAGTCTACGGTCACCATAGGGTAGGACCTAATAGTCGGGTTGCTGTCACACGGCAATATACAAGAATGCAAGCAAAGAGAAAGTGAAGCACCAAGTATTCACAGTCCTTGTGTACCGCGCTAAGAAATTAAAGTTGCATTTCTAGGCGCAGCCTTTAATCCCAGCACTCGGGAGGCAGAGGCAGGCGGATCTCTGCGAGTTCGAGACCAGCCTGGTCTACAAGAGCTAGTGCCGGGACAGGTACCAAAGCTACAGAGAAACCCCGGCTTGAAAAAACAAACAAAAAAAAATAAAATAAACCCAACCTTTTTATATTTCTAAAAGAAATGTCTTAAAAGTCCTAAAATGAATTTGTATTACAGGGTCTAGCATACTTTTTCAGTAAAGAATCAGAATTGTGTAAAGATTTCTAATGCGATTAAACACGAAGAGTATCTCCTTGTATGTCTATGACTAGATTACTAAACATCTTTCTTTCCCCCCTGCCTCTGTAGAACAAGTGAGCAGTCCAGTTCTTACATGACCAGCTGTCCATCTTCTTAGCAGAATGGCATCCGTAAAGGAAACCTGAGTACCTGAAGCCAGATATAGTTGACAAAGACATACAAAACATTCGCTCTTTTCCTAAATTACTTGCAAATGTCACAATAACCTACATAGATATCAAATGTACCCACTTAACTCTGACTAGACTTAATAAAACGAACCACAATGAATTTTAGAATTTTGTAGATTGAAACACTGCTCAGTTTATTTCAACAGCCACCATTACCACCTCACTGGCAATAATGGTCTTTTTAAGAAAAGCAAAACCGAAAGATCAATGGTCAGAAAACGCATTGTAGGAAATAGTTTAAAAAATGTTTTGCTTTTCATAACTAATGGCTCATTCAACTTTTGAGGACATCGCTGTTTTCCACCTGTCTGGCACACACAAGTACTCATTGCCAAAGAGAAATAGACTTCTGAATTGAGAAACTATTAGTAAGGGCCCTATCTAAACGACATCCAAACAGTTCCAGGACTGAATGAAGGAGTGGGTGCATCGTTATCACCCCATACATGGATGTGTAAGGGGTCTGGGTATATAAACGTGCAGCCAGCTTACAGCAGTTCAATTCAGAGGTGAGAGCTCAGTTTTGTAGTATTAGCTGATGGACGGGTGCCCCCTAGTGACCAATTGGTGTAACAAAGCTCACTGCCTCTTCAGAACTATGGTCAATTGTTCTCTAATTACAGGGATGCAGACCAGCTTCACCACACAGCTCCTACAGTTGAAGGTCCTCGTTGTGACACTCCAATTCCTACCTCCAACCCCTGTACTTGTCCTTTTTTTTTTGCTCCTTTCAGGCAAGGGGAGGTATGGGGGAGGGGAGTTTCCACATTCACAGCACATTTGCAGACCGGAAGAGGTCTTCAGACCCCAGCTGGATCTAAAAACCAGTCAGGTCCCACAGAATGAAAGCCTCCTCTAAATAGAAACCAGAGCAGTAGTTTAAAATCTGTTTCACTAGATACCCAAGCTCAATCTAAATGGCAGTAGCTTTACTGGCCACTGAGGTTTTTTCCCAACTAGTATATGGCAAGCATCTATAAGCACATTCCCCACAATCACACCTGACCAAGACAGCCATCTAAGAAAGGCTCATAGCCCAGGAGCCCAGCTCATCAGGACGAAGATAGAATGGTTGAAATTCATTTTCCTTGTCTTCTCTGGATACCAGAGATCACACAGGTGTTCCTATGTGTCTTTGAAATTAAGGGTAGCAAACATGAAAAACTTTCAGTAGGGCCATTGCTTTAGTAATATTACCTAGTCTATTAGGCACGTGTTACCCAGGGAAGGCTCTTTTTTCTTTTACTTGTATTTTTTTATTCTTTATTTTATTTATTTATTTTTTTGGCTAGGCAAAGCTCTTAAAACACTAAGCAAAAATTTAAAAACCTGGAGGCTGAGCGGTTAAGAGCACTGGCCGCTCTTCCAGGTCCTGAGATCAATTTCCAGCGACCAAATGGTGGCTCACAACCATGCGTATCTGGTGCCCTCTTCTGGCGAGCATGCATACACGCAGGCAGAACAATTCTAATATTTTTTTAAATGTTGATAAAGAAATCACATCAAGTTCTAGAATTATTTTCCAAACTATGCTCACAAAGTAAACTATCAAGTTTTGTGTTGAGAACTTAATGAATTCCATGGTTACATCACACCTGGCGCTAGATCTATTTTAAAAACTTACTGTCACACCAGGTTTAACTTTCTGTCAAGTAACTCGGGAAAAACAAAGACTGTGTATGTAAGCAAGCACACAAAATGGCAGTAAAATGCCCAGAAAATCTCCTAGTTCCAAAGTCAGGATGGGAAAAAAGCTGCAAAGAAGCTACCCTCCTTGTGCAGCACAGGTTCGAAATCCCCGAGGGCCGCCCTCGCTGGAGCAGCGACACCCAGGCAGTAACCTCATCTGGGCGTACTTACCAGTTCTTTGTTGCTCCCTCACTCTAGCCTTGGTCTTCCGGTGAGCCTAGGACCCTCCCTAGCCTCGATCTCAGTGTCAGCTTGGTTCCGCTAGCCAAATGTCATCCACTTCCTGCTCACCTTCAAAATCACAGCCACCCACCAGCCACAAGTTTTTACCCTAGCAGAAACTATTTTGCTGAACCACAGGCATTAAATAAGCCTGCTGGGTGTCACTGTCCCCGATCAGTTGTTCCGAGTTCTTCAGTTTGAAAGCACTGCCTAACCATGAGCTTTACTTCATGCAAGTCTCACTTCCTGTCACCAGTTTTTATGTTATTGTGTCCAATTTCTTTTGATATCAAAGAACCTACCTACTTCTTTTTGTTTGTTTTTCGAGACAGGGTTTCTCTGTGGTTTTGGAGCCTGTCCTGGAACTAGCTCTTGTAGACCAGGTTGGCCTCAAACTCACAGAGATCCGCCTACTTCTGCCTCCCGAGTGCTGGGATTTGGCTAACCTACCTACTTCTTGAAGGAAGCTGCAAACCCTGAAACTACAGTAGGATGTCAACAAGAAGCAGACTACTAAGGATGTAAGCTTTCAGGGGACTGATGGAATCATCTTTAAATGGGAATTCCTAGACCATTTCCACTTCTCTAAAAACGTGTAATAAACCTTAAGCAGTCCAAGAACTTGTTTTTTTTCTTTAAACCCAGGTTACAATTTAATGTCTAGAATTGTAAACCAGTATATACAAACAGCAGATAATACTGTTAATACTTTGCCACTGCCAGATACATTTACTTTTAGTAGTGCAGTGGTTTAAAAGTTACCAAACACTGGTAACTATAAACACCGAGTTTATATAGGAATATTTAAAAACTGTGTAGCATGTTTCTCAAAGTCCCTATATATGCTTCTTCTAAATTATATATTCTGCAAATCAAAAATAAAATGCCATTTAATTTAATTTAAAGTCAAAATTAAAGACTAAATCTTAATACACTAACCATTAAAAATGAACTATAATCTTAAGCCAAACCTGAAATCACAACACTCATTTATTTCTGCAAGCAAGATACGGCTTTCAGTTTGTAACTCAGCTAACCCCACAAATTTAGCCTTACAAATAGTAATATAAAGACTCTCAGATGCAGCTAACCCTAACTCCTAACCCAACTCCATCATACCTACACACAAAAAGATCTGCCAAAGTTAATGTCTTCTCTTATGGAAGAGGCAGACCCCATTCTTCTGTTGCCCACTCACCACTAGCAAAGACAGAGCAGCATCAGCACCGCTGTGAGGAGCCGTCAGACACTGGCGGGGAACTGCAGTGGACACCCACCAGCGGTGAGTCTACTCTGTCCATTACCGGACCTCAAAGATCATCAGCCTTCCAGCTACTTCCTCAAAGTTTGTGTTTATAGAGCTGTACAGGGCTTACATCATGTCTTAGGGAAAAGAACTTCTTGACATCACATGAATAGAATAGCACTGAGAATGTAAAATCAGAATTGCACCATGGAATCTTTCTGTTCTTCACATCACAAACTCAACGTGGCTAAGATTCTCTGAAAATCAATTTTATTTTAACAGGTCATAGTGGTTTAAGCACAGAATAGCTGCTCTCCAATCTTCAAAGAAATTATGTGTAGTTGTAAAAACTTCAAGTATCACCAGTATTTTATAAAATTAGATCCAATTTTATTAAGGATTTCAAATTACATATTTCAGACTTCTAGAATGGAAGAGAACCATTTGGGGACTGACAAAATGTCATAATGAACACTGACCCCCATGTCCAAAGCACATTCCGATCATACAACAAGAAGCAGCTACCTGTTCACTTTGGCAACAGCTACTTCCTAAGTAAGGAAGGGAAGACTGCGCTAGCTCTTTAAGTTCACCGAAAACGGGATTCTATCTTTAGATTACAAACTTTAATGTTCAAGAAAATAAGCTGTGTTTAGATGAACTATGATTACAGAAAATAGCACAAACAATCTAATAGATAGCAACCAAGTCATTTTCAAAATAAAGGAAATAATGTAATTGGTTAAGGATTTCCAGTAGTTAAAAATCTCAGGAAGAGGTTAGTTATAGAATGTGTTCACATCCTAAGACCTTAATACTGAAATTTCACAAAAAGAATATCAGCTCTCCACAAAAGGGAAAAAAAACGACGTCAATTTGATTAACAGCAGGAATGACATGAAAGACTGTCCTCCAAGCACAACCCAATTACCACACCCTGGGAGGCAAAGCCCCTTTCCCCAAAATGAACAGTAATTAGCCTGAGGTATTTTAAACGTGGCTCTTAGCATCTACAAGTTTAATGTCATCACCCCCTGCAATGGCCTCATTACCACTTTGGGATTTATTACACGTGGTCACTTGCAACACTCAAAGGGGGGGGCACTAAATAAAAAGACAGGAAACCTTGAATATCTTGAAGTCATGTACTATTTCATCCATTCCCAGAGTAGGAGATACAAATTCTCCAGTTTAACAATTCAAGCTCGGTGTGACTAGAATGCTGACCATCACACTGTGGTACAGAGGCCTGATTCTTTTGGGCATTTAGTAAGATTGAGAAGATGTGAGAATTACCCCAATATGCCTTAACATATCTGTGAGGTAGTTAAATCAATAGTACCACCCATTCTCAATTCTCCACAGTAAACAGAAGCATGGCTAAGTGGCACACTACCCATCCTTGAGCACTGAGTATTCAAATAAACAGTCACAAAGATACTTAGTTCTAACAAATAGAATTTAACCTTTGTTTAAAAAAAGTATGGTACAACACTTGTTAGTTTTCAAAGCACATGTGTATGTACTCCTTCCTCCGAAGTTGGTCAGCATGGAAAACTAGGCATCCCTGAACTCAAGCTAACCCTCTGCAAGCCTCAATCAGCACAAACTGAGACATGATCCTGCGACAGACAGCTCAAACTGTGTGACATTTTTATTTTACGCTATAAAAACAAAATTAGGCAAACAAACAAGAGAAAAATTCAAAATAGGTTCAAATGATGTAAGTCCATCCTTTCCAGGAAAGCAGAAGGTAGTCCCTACCGCAAAGAAAAGATATTTCATTAATGGAGGTTTTCAAAGTACATTTAAATACTATCAGATTAAGTTCTGGAAACAAAACAAAACAAAACAAGAAAAACCAATGCCTAGCATTTGTTCAGCTTGCTTAACTAATAGCCATGAATCGACTTCTGTTACAGCATCTAAAATATAAAACTCCCTTAATAACCTCAGCTATTAGGTTTGATCTTACTGGAAATTCTTAACCACAATTTTCCTTTCTCCAACATGTCAATCACCGCATCCCCTAGCAACACTACAGAAGCATTAGTGGATGCAGGCAGACTTCAACTTGTTCTTCTACCAGCTGAAACCAACTTTGGTTCTTTAGGAAGGCAGCAGCTAAACCAAATGAGTTCAACAGTTGATTTTCATAATTGTATTACAATAGCTACATGATGAAAATATTCCAGAAGAACCAAGCTGCAGCAATAAATGAACATGCAATAGAGAGGATTTATATGCATTCAACATATCTGACAGAACTATAGTAAGGAGTCTAGGCAGAACAAATTGGTCTTTAAAATATCAATTTCCTTTCCTTTAAAAACTTACTGATTCTACCAAGAAAATACAAAACCATAAGGCTGTGAGTAACTGAGTCGAGCTTAGGCTATTACAGGGCAGGCCGTCCTCAAGGCCAGGCCTTCTGCTTCACTGCTGCTTGCACTCTGCAGGGTTCTGATCCTTCTGTTAAAGGAAAACAATACGTCAATCTAGCTTCTGCCTACTCGGAATTGTTCAACAATAGTTACTTTATCAGTGTTATAAAAATGAGGGCGAAAACAAGTGATGTGGGTTAGTAACAAACTACTGAATGTTAGCAAGTCACTTATATATACAATAAAGCTTTATCTGAGATAATCTTCAAAATAATCACCCTGTTGGACATCTAACTAAGTCTTTATTCTCAAAGATAACCTGTTTATATTTAGCTATTACTAGACTAACTCATACCTATCCAAGTATTGTTTTACTTGCTTATTAAAAAGTACCTTCCTTCCTGCTACTTCACAGCATATGGTTGATGAATGAAATCAATCAATCTCTGAAGAGAAGCAGCTTTTAGGGACTAAATAACAGTAACAGTAGTTGGAAGAATCCAGCACACAGCACTGCTTGAGTTCAAAGCACTCCTGCATCCAGATCTCCTTTAGCTAGCCAATTAAACACTAATTATAATTTTCCTTTGAGAGGAAAGCAATCTGAGCAATAAAGTTTTAATTCTTAGAAAGAGCCAAGTCCCAAATACGGAGCATGTAGGAGTCTCGTCTACTAACTTCAGTCTAAGTTACACTGAAAAGAAGCACGGGCTTTGCTCACCTTTGGGTCATAGTCAGGGTCATTTTCCTCATCTCCTTCTTCTTCCCCTTCCTATATTAAAGTTCAAAATGCATCCATGAAGTAGGTACATATTAGGAAATATTGACTCATAACGTACAGAAATTTTAGTACAAGTTACTCTATGGGTCAACAGATTCTCATGATTAGAGTTTGTTGATAATACAATTTAATTTGAAAGCGTCTAACATGAAAAATTTCCCAACACAACTTGAGACATCCAGACAGCTTTTATTGAAAAGATTTACTGCAGCCAACGTTGGAAAAGTTTACTGCAGCTTTTGACTTCTTCAAAGAGCTGATAACCCTGCAGCAGAACAAAATTATTTGAAATAAAAAAAAAAAAATGTTGCTGAGTTTTGCAATTTATTTATTGAAACCTTATACATACATTGTTTGGCTGTAGAATTCTAAAATCATATTTTCCAAAATTATCCCAAATCACACAATGATTATGGCAAAGGAATACATTAATCATTCAATAATTTTCTCCTCAATGTGTTCTACAGTGCATTATTTGTTCATTTGGTAAACATTACCTCATCAGCTTCTTCACCTTCTTCATCATACTGAAAAGAGAGGACAAAGTGTGAGTGAGTATTGCATCAGCAGCACCCATCAACAGCAAATGTAGTGAGTTAAAAAAGAAAAGCCAAAAACTGCAGAAAAATTCCCCACCTTTGTGCTAGCTACAGGCTGTGGCATTTCCTTATTTCTTTATCCTCTATACAACTATGAACACTCAAAGAGCTCTGTTGTTTCATGACATCAAATATACCCATTGGTAACCAAGTTGCATTAACTCAATAATTTTTCTAACAAAAAAAAAAGTAAAACTGAAAATAATGAATCCAGATATCCTAGACACTTCTAAACTGAGAAAAGCCATCCAAAGCATTTGCTTAACTATGAATTCATCTGTCCTACTTCCTAAACAATCTAACCGTCAAAGCTGTGCCCCTCGGCAGGACTCAAGCATACTCACATCGTCGTCATCGTCCTCAATAGCCTCCCCAGTAAAGTACAGCACTGATCTCGGGATTATCCGCTCCCGTAAGAAGTGACCAATTTCAAAGTCTGCAGCCAGTATAGCCTCCGAATCATCATCCTATGAAGAAAAATAATTGTCACATGCAAGTTAACTTTGCTCTCCTGTCACTTAGGTCAAGTGGTCACTTACATGTTAGCAGGCCAGCATATACAAAAAAAAAATTATACTAAATAAAAAATGGATCTATTTATTTATTATATGGCTTCTTGTTTAAAGAACAAAAATGCAACTTTGTGACATCCCCTTTGGAAAGACTGGAAATAGGGCTGACAAGATGGCTCAGCAGGTAAGGTTCAGCGGTTAATAGCACTGGATTCTGTGGTCAACACCTGCAGGCCACCCACACCTAGTTAAGATTCCAGCTCAAGCAGATTCTATACCCTCTTCTGGCTACTGCAGGCATCGTGCATACAAGTGGAACGCACACATGTTCCCGAAATACCGCACATAAAACAGTATTGAATCTTCAGCAGGGGTGGTGGCGCAGCCTTTAATCCCAGGACCCAGGAAGCAGAGGCAGGTGACTCTTTGGGAGTTCAAGTCAGCCTGGTCTAAATAATTTGAGTTCTGGGTCACCCAGTGCCACAGAAAGCCTGTCTTAACAACAAAAAAATTAATGTCTAGCTTTTTGATTTCACGTATGCTAAATTGAATAAACACTCAACTCACCAGATCTCCACTCTCAGGAACTGCAAAATCAAGAAAAGAAATCCAAATGTGAAAAAATACACCAATATTTACAATAAGCACCGACATACACAACCAAAGCTAACACACCACTTACCTTCAGGAGGGGTAAAAAAATTAAAGAAAGAGTCATTGGATACTGTTTTAGTCACAGTACGAACTGTCCCACGACCCTTGTGTTTCTGCTTCTTTTTAATGGTTTTCAAAGTAACATTCTTTCCTTTTTTCCAATCTATCTGGCACCTTAGGAAACAAAATATATAGGATTCATGGTATTTTACTACACTTGACTGCTAGATTTTAGAAGAGTATATGTAAATTTTTAGAGGATAATTAAACTTAAATAATGGGAACTTTCCAAACAAAACATTAAAGATTTACAATAGCAATAACATATGATGTAAAAGAAAGTGAATAACATTCTTTCCCAAAAATACACATGCTAGAGCCAGACCCAGAGGAAAACAGCAGAGACCGCAATGTCCGGCAATGCAGAATCTAGCAGGATACACAAGGGATGTCATACTGTAAGCTCTGCCTACAATTAAACGAAAAACACAGTAGCACAATTAACTCACCCTGTACAGCCCATAATTTCTGGTCCATCAAAAGAAAAGGGATCAGAATCATCCGGTTCTGACCTCATCCTGTAAGTCTTTGTTAACACTTCATTTGTGAAATATTCATTGGGTTCAAAGTGAAATTCTAAGATGAAACTCTTTAAAAGAAAACAAAAGTGAGTTAAATTCTTAAACCGTAAATTTCAATGCATTAATTAACACCCAGCCTGACCAGTGATTTGATAAGCACGCAATGCTGTCCTCCCACTGAAACAATCCTAACAGGAATATAAGGGAACTCCTAATTACGTGAAAGCTAAAAGTAAATGAGGCACAAGACAAATATGGTTTCAAATTGAATTTATGTTAGGTAAATCTAAATAAATGACCAAGTGCCCCTCTTTCCATCTCTCCAGAGACACTAATTTTGAATATGAAGGTGGACTTCAACACCACACGAAGACTTTACTCTTCATTTACAGCTCAGTCCTCCTCAGGGAGGCCCTTGGCACCATCTACCTGAAGGCATTCCAGGCACACTGAACACACTGTTATTGTTCTATTTTATCCACTCTGATCTAGGATCACTGAGTATCCATACAGAATCCCATCACCAAGCGAATGTATTTAATATAGAGAGTACCCAATGTCTGCTGCAATCCCTCACTTCCACCCCTAACTCTTGAAGGTTTAAACCTGCCTGTAAACACTCCAAACTATATATTTAAGCTGTCTTACCATGGGTTGGCCAGCATCCGAGAACTTCACTTTAATATCTTTCAAGTGCTTCAGAATAGGCTCATCATGCTCCTACAAATTCAAATAAACATTATTATCTAACTACAGTGAGGTTTTGTATAGCAACTATGAAGCATAAAGCTTTCTCCACCGGAATGTTATGGTTTAGGGAACTGAAGCTACCTCATACTAACTGACCCATCTAAAAAATTCAAAAAGCCTACGAAAGGCCTTCTTTAACCAAACGTTTTCCGATTAGATCTGATGCCCTTCCCCGTCTTTTCCACACTGGTAAAGCAGGAATGCAATACACACTCATTAAGTCCATTCCTTTCTGCTACTGTCACCGCCCAGTAATCACCACAACCCAGGCCAAGGGCTCAAGAAGTGCGGCAGTTTCCCAGCGAAGGCTAACATCTCTGCTTTTCTGGGAATAAGATATTTGCAAATGAGTTAAACAGCTTTATATTCTAAGGCGCAAATATCCCCTGGATTAGCAAGTTTCAAACTGAAAATATTTCAGGGCAATACAAATGAAATACCCAAGTTTTCTCACCACCCTGCCTTGAGATACCAAAGCACAGGAAACCAAGAAGGTACTATAAACTATGAGAAGGAACCAACTGACAGTGTCAATCACACCAAAGATACTATTTTATTACTAAATTTGACCAAATACTTTGATCAAAGTCAAATTCTTTCTATAAAACTATAAGTAAAGTGAAGAAATTAGCAACCACAAATATTTGAATGTCAGACTTTTTTTTAGGTAAACAGGTTGTTTTGTGAATTAAATTACCTGAACCATATCACTGAGCAAATCAACATTCTTAAAAACTGTCAACCAAAATTCTGGAATCCCTTTAGGGTCTTCTTTTTCTTCATCCTTTTTCTCATCTTCAATCTTGACCTTTTCTTTCAGTTCCTCCTTGAAAAAGGACAGCAAACAACTAAATGATTACACTGGGTCTTTGGATAGGCTTTTATGACCCCTATTTCACTAAGGGTAACTTTCAACCTTCACTGTTCTGGTTTAGCTGTGCAAGTACTGTCCTCATCCAAACCTCATTTCCACAGAAATCAAGAACCACCAGGCAGATCAGGGCTGCAGGGATACCGCAGGAGACGCTATGTTCAGCCTGGCACTCTGAATCAGAATCATGTACTGATCAGACTCTCTTAAAAGTAGAAGGCCACGTAACACAGCACAGATCCGACACAGCTGCCATTATTCACTGCGGGCAGGGCGATTGAAAGCTGTCTGGCTCCTTGCCCGTCATCATAAAATTCAAAGGAAACCACACAAAAAGCTCAATAGTATAAGACAATGCCAGACTGAACGAAGAGCGGCTCATCTGCACTATCCACACACAAAAGAAAAAGGCAATCCCTGGGTGTGAGAACACCAATGAGAGCCAGAACCTACAAAATCATTTATAACGCCACACAGCATTGATAAACGCACTTCTGAACTAGGTGGTGATGCTTTTAATCCCAGCACTTGGGAGGCAGAGTCAGGTGGATCTCTGAGTTTGTGGCCAGCCTGGCCTACAAAACCTAGTTCCAGGACAGGTCCTGAAGCTACATACAGAGAAGCCCTGTCTTGAAAAGCAATAAAAACTTAAGAAAAAATGAAAAACAAATGCACTTCTGAGAAGTCTTTGTCGTAGGAGACAGGAAGAGCCCGTTGGCACTCACCGAAACCTCTTCCTCCTCATCCGCTTTCCACTCACATTCTTCTTCTGTAGGCTCATAAATTGCATTAATGATCTCAAATCGCTAAAGTAAAATAAAATAAAGAGCTTGTATAAACACATTAGCACCCCAGCTTAAAACTACTGGTTTCTAACTAATGCCTCATAGATATAACCAGTAAATAGCACAAAGCTTAATAGTTTAAGGGTTTCACTACCCATACCATTCACTAAGTATCAACCATTCACAAGTATGTTTTCCTGAGTTAAATAGCGTTAATTCATTACCTTATCGAATAAAGGCTGATAGAGAACAGCATACTTCCTTTCGAGATCATGAACTTCCTCATAGAACTTGGCTTCTATCTGTGCACATTTAACCTGAAGATTCTTGAGAGCGTTCACTCGTCTCTTGACTACTTTAGGCAAGCTGGAAGTTTAGAAACCAGATACATAAGAATCACAGAAAAACACAACTCACATTTTATTCACATGAAAACTGAAACATAAGTTTTTTATAATAAAGTTCAGTATGAACAGAATCTCGGTGATAGATTGACAATGTATAACGAGTCGAGCGACCAGCCGAGCTTAATTTGATTTGTGTGCAGGCGCTACCTCATCTGTATTAACTGGGGAAAGGAGTGTACTTTGGAGAAATGGGTATTTTCTAACACTTTCTGTATTTAAATTGGAACTTGAAATGACATTAAGAACATATCATGATGAATACGCCCGTTCATACCTGACACAACTGATATAATACAATACACAATGCGATTTCTTGTTCTTGGAGGGTACGAAGGTCTCAAGGATGCCCGTTGCCCTCATCATCACGCCACTTCTACCTTCCAAGTACACACCTGGTTGGTGCTCTTTTTTGAATTATATATTATTAAATTCATAAAAAGTTCACACTTAAGCAAGACATACCTAATTTTAGAAAATCTGATTAAGAAATAACCTGAATCCACATTTATTGTCTTTCCAAAATTTTAAAATAATTCTCACCTAACCATTTAGAATAGCAAAATCAAAGAATTAACACATTCAATTAGATCAGCTCTCTATTTCTTACAAATAATTCTACAGAAGCCTGACACCCTGCAGCGCAAGGTGGAGCACCAACCCCATGCACTGTCACACCTCCTCAGAGCAATGCAGTAGCATAAGCTGCTGGCCTTTTTCCTCACTGCAAAATTAACCCTAGAAATTTTAGAGCAGGTCACAAAACTCCGGAAGGCAGGCACACACCTCCACAGTCAACACTAAGCAAGACTATTTGCTGTCCCTCGTTAGTACACAAACTGCAGCCTCAAGAGAAGATGACAAGTCAGGGGAAACCATTTTGTAAGAAATCCTTAATCAGTTCCTCCCCTGGACAACCACTGCCTCTTCCTATTCAATAATATTAAAGACAAAATTCCAAAGGAAAAAAAAATTAAGTCACAAAGGAAAAGGAATCAAATTTATACCTGTCTTCAAAACTAAACACAGTTTCTGAGAGAAAAAGCCTTGTAGTTTGAAAAACTGTCTTCACAATGCTATGAGCTACTGGTCAAGATAAATGTGTTGGGTACATTAAGCTTTTGCAAGAGGCAAACCATATTATTTAAAGCGAAAAATTCAAGTCATACTATATAAAACATGGTAGTAAATTAAACTATTGTCTTGAAAAAAATATTTATAAGCAATACGCATCTTTAGAATATTCTACAAGCTATACAGTAAGATACAGCTGTCTGAGCCAGAAGTAACAGGTAGAAAGAAAGACAGCCCCAGTTAGCTAAACACAGTAAATATCACTTTCCTCAGGATATGACACCCTCTTCTGGCTTCCCTTAGAACCACACACATGGCATACACTTGCAGAGAGGTTAAAGACAGACATATCAAGAAGCTACATAGGAAACCTGAGACCAGAGTAGTCAAATTGGGTTCATGTCTCAAAAGGCTGAACTTAAAAAAAAAAAAATTAACTTATGGTACCAGACAGAAAGACATAATTAATATAAGAAAGCTAGAGTATATGTTTCAATGGAAAAAGTATGGGCAAAGAAAACTACTAAGTACAAAGACAAAAGTGCACAGGCACACACAGCCATAAGTGAATTAAATTCAGTCTACAGTGGGAACATATCCTTCCTAGGAACCTCCAGACCAAGTAAACAACTACTATAAAGAAGCAGAAAGCTTAAGCAATTCAGTTACGTTGAACATTTTTGTGGTCAGGATGTCTTCTTCCCTCCAGTTGGGGGCTATGCACAGGTCAATGACAACACTGGAGAGTTCTCTCCTCCCACTCTGAGTGGGTGCCAGGGATTAAATTCAGGTAGTCAGGTTTCTACCTTACTGCTCCCCATTGAAATTTACAAAAATAAGAGGGGAGGCGAAGAGATGGCTCAGTGATTAAGAGTGCTTACTGCTCTTACACAGCACCCATGTTGGACTGCTCACAACCACTGGTAAATCCAGTTCCAGAGGATCTAGTGTCCTTTTCTAGCCTCCCTGGGCAACCACATATGCACATAAAAAACAAATCTTAAGAAAAAAGAATGCCAAGGCTATGAAGGACAGATTAAATCAGAGGCAAAGCAAAGCAAGTACACACTATGGCCAGAGACATCTAAGAGAGCAGTCACAGAAATATGCAAAAGAAATCCAAATTAAAATTAAGGGCCAGGCACTCGGGTGCAGAGGCAGGCGAATCTGAGTTCAAGTCTAGCCTGCTCTACAAACAAGCTCCCTTAGCCTGCTCTACAAACAAGCTCCAGGACAACCAGTGCTACAGAGAAGCTCAGTCTCAAAAAACTAAAAAACAAAAACAATAAAGGCTCTAAGAAACTTTAGCAAGTTAACTGAAGATTTTATTTTATTTTTATGTGTGTTTTGCCTGAATATCTGGAGTCAGATAACTGGAACTGGAGTTACAGATGGTTGTGACCCACCATTTGTTGTTCGGAACTGAACCTGGGTGCTCTAGGATTTTAAATCCTAAACTACATACATACATATATACATGTTCAGAAAACAGTAAACCAAAATTACACTAAAGAAAACTTGGGACAGACCAAATAAGACTTTAAAATGGGCATGACAGTATCAGTCTTTTATTATCAGTACTTGAGGCAGGCGGAATGTCTGAATTCTAGGTCAGCCTGGTCTACCAAGTTCCAGAACAGCCACCTCCCCTCTTAAGTGTATGGGGAGAGATGGACTAAAGGCTAGAAATCTCTCAGGCGTTTTGAGCACTTACTGATCTTGGAGAGGCCCAAGGTTATGTTCCCAGCATTTTTATGGTGGCTAAAGAGGCATCCAAGACCTTCTAACCTCCAGAGTCTGCACACAATTTCACATAAACACAGCAGCAACACACTCAGAAACAATCACTTAAAAAGTAGCCTCAATCTCCCCAAAGCATTAAACTCCAGATTAAAAAGTACAAGGTTTTTTGTTACTTTCTAAAGAAGTTCTGGCAGGAAGACAAAGAAAAATAAAAACATTCCTGCCCATTGTTAAGCAAATCTTGGCTTATAACTATAAGCAACCCATTGGAGTAAGTATATACATAAGCTTATCTCACAAGTGACGTTAACATATTAATTATGTTTATTCCTTGGTGATGAGGCTAGTTTGACTTCGAATGGGGGGCTACAAATGATTTTAGCAGTATTACTGAATACACTATCATTTAAAAACCAGCATTTCTTCATATAAGCAGGAATACAATATAAAAGAGTACTATTCACAATAGGTTTACCACAAGCAAAATATACAGAAATGAATATAACCAATATTCTAAGAAAATCACAAAACTGAAAGATAGCATGTAACTATCAATACAAACATATGGATGATAAAGATACACTGCCCTGTCCATCTGTGATATGAACGCCACTCTGACTTTCTGAGTTAAAACTGAGAGCCTTGTCAACCGTGGGAGAGCTGCTGGTAGGTGACCCTGATTCCATTTACACTTAGGACCGTGTGGAAGGAAGCATCTGTCAAGGAATAAAGAATCCTGTCTTGATCAACGAGAAGACTGCCTAGAGCTGGGGTTCCCGAAGCCCCCAAAGCCCCTGTCTCAGGTGTTGTTAACACTATGAAGCTACAGCTACTAAATGTGTCAAAGACAAAAACAGACAAATTCAATTATTTAAAAGAACTTCCTGTGTTAACAGATGGTACATGTATAAATCAAAGTTCCTAGCTAATAGTTTAATAAGAACTTACTGAAAGACAAGAAGGAATGATTTTACCTGCAGCAAGCACACAGCTGGACTCTGAAGGAAACTGAAGACCTAAACGTGAGAGATCCAACCAGGCACAAGAAAGAAGCTGCTCAGAAGATTCCCTAAGCAATTAAAGCCCACATGTCATGAGCACAAAAGGAAAAACAAAACACTATCCATTTTGCTAATATAGAAATTTCTGTTTACCGAAGGATGTCAAAGGTTAAGATTATTTACAGTAATTTAAGAAGGTATGATACATTAAGAATTTCTGAAAATATGAAAAGACAGTAACCTCAGTAAGAAATGGACAGAGGGGACAAGTCTTGCACATTTTCTGAAAAGCAGCTCCAAGTTTACTAGACAGTACAACAAGAGCACACCTTCTAAACTGGTTGAAAAGAAAATAATCCACAAAAAACTGGATGGCAGAGACATGGCAGATAAAACCACCTTCTTACTAAACATCTCTGGAAAGAAATCCTAGCACCTCTAGAAATCTTGCTACAAGCCCTAAAGAATGTTTGCTCTCTAAGTAGAAACTATCACCAATTAACAGTCCAAAGGATTTATTAAGAGTCCCTAAGAGGCGATAAAGAATGATGGGTCCCATCCAGTACAATCTTTTTGGACAAAAGTCCAAAAGCAAAGCAGGCAACCTCAGGGCAGACACACAGAACCACGGAACATTTCCACTAAGCCAGGATAGGAGACCTTCAAATCCTAAAGCTGAGTTAGGGAGCACGTGAAGTAATCTGTATTTTAAAAACCTGCATTTCTAATTCTGTACATTCCTAACAAACTTCTAAACAAATCATAGAAATGGCTAAGATGTTTACTTCCTACAGATTTGAACCAAGTCAAGACCCAATCTAATCATTCTTACTCGGGAAAACCTTATACTAGATACTAAGGGACATTAGTGTTCCATGATCACACAGGTAAGCTTCAATGTTCTTTTTATAGAAAAGATAAATTAGGAGTAGGGGAAAAAAGAATTTGTACCTTTCAATGTATCCTGTTGGTGTGTCTACCAGACCATCCAGTCTTTCCTGAAGGGCTGCAAGAATCTGAGGATTTTGCATCATCTGAACAGTCAGCTGACGCGCTTTTAAAAAGAAAGGGAGCATTGAAAGAAGGATTTGTAAAACCGTTTCTGCAGTTTTCACGGAACACCCAATCATGAAGTCTTCCTAAGAGGCCCATAAAATGTTGGTATGAGGAGTAGATGTGTACAGTAAGCTAAGGACAACCCAGCACTCAGAGAAAAAGCCCAGGATTTCTCTAGACCATCATCACAAGCACAATAAACAAAATCCTCTTTCCTGTCATTTCACAGTTCACACAGGGAAGCTCGATGCTTTGTGCCAATGCCTACTCAAGTCTCTACAAGTCCCACTTACCAGAAAACTCCAAGTGCACTTTAGGCTAGAGAAAACTGAAGGTGTTATCTGGATGTTTATGTCTGATGCGTAATAAAAATGGGCTTTTACTTTATGTACATTTAGAGACTATAACAAAATCATTTTCAATTGTATTCTTGCAGACCAATTTGCTTTTAAAAGTAATTCAGTAACTAGATGATACACAACTATAGTAACAGACATTTAGCAGCATCAATTACAGCAACTGAAAAAAACACTGGAACTCAGTATTTTCATTATTTATCTGCTAGGTAAACTCTCACTGAATCCACATACATTTATATGTGGATTTTTGGGGTTTACTAGGGTACATTTTAAAAGACAGACACAACACTTTCTACCTTAATTGAATAGCAAACATAGTTTTAGAAGCACTGCCAAGTTACTCCCACTTCCGACCCTTCTGGTGTGACAGAGTTAGGTGCTCTAACTCCAGCAATAGGTGAAATGTTATTACATTCACTTATCTTCCTTGCTTACTGCTTCCTTCCTTACACAGGAACACATACAGTTATTACACTCAAGGAATGGATCGGGAGATAAGGGACAATGGACAGGGAGGGGGCCCAAAAAAGGGGGGAAGAGACAGTTTCTATTTTATTCTCCTCAAGAGCACACATGCCAGCAACTGCTGGCTCCTGAAGTAATTTAAAAGAATACCTTTGATTTTTGTTTCTTCACCCGTTTCTTCTTCTTCTACTTCTTCAACGTCATCCAAATCTTGATCAAGTTCAGACTGTTCTTTGCTACAATGTCATAGCATCACACCATAGTTTAAACGTATGAATTACAAAACAAAATTACAGAGATACTTCATTTTCCAATTAAAAAAAAATCTTTGTTCTTTCAAAGGACAAAAATTCAAAAGTGATTCTGTTTTTTAACTCTAATACGTAGTACTAACTGAAGTCCTTCACACATCCACTTAAAACCATCTAGCTAAAATAAGCCAGCTTCAAGCTTCAAAAAAAAAAATGCAGTCTGGTAGGTCTGCACCCTCAGGAAGCATGCTCTCAAGCTTGTATCCAATGCCTGCATATCAGTTAGGATAGCAAATTACCAAGACCAAGTCCGTTTTATAACTAAATAACTGGGCAGGCTTTGGCAATGACATTTTATTTGCTGTTTCATGTAGCCTATGCCGGCGCCTAACTTCCTAAACAGCTGAAGGCTCTGAACTTGATGTTTCTGCCTCTACCTTCCAGAGTGCTAGGATTACAGGCCTACACCAACATGCCCAATCTATGGCAGGGACTTTTAAGGTTGTGTTTACTTGTTGGTGGTGCAGTTTGTTTTTTGTTTTGGACAGTTTCCCTGTGTACTTCTCTAGCTGCCCTGGACCCCAGAGGTTGATCAAGCTCAGATTACCTCCGATGATTCTTTCTTAAAGCTTCAAAAATGATTTGGTTTCTAAGATTTCACTGTCATAGTCAGGATGGCATGGTGACAGATAATCCTATCTCAAAAACAAGCCAGGTAGTGGTGGTCACACCTTTAATCCCAGCACTTAGGAAGTAGAGGCAGGCAGATTTCTGTGAGTTCAAGACCAGCCTGGTCTACAGAGTGAGTTTCCGGACAGGACTACAGAGAGAAACCCCATCTTGGGGGGAAAATCTCTGCTTATGAATATTTTACATCACAGCAAAGATGGAGAAGTAATGTTTAGACCTTTGAGCTAACTCCTTGCTTAAATTTTAGCCAGGACAGTTTCATTAGAAGAAAGACATCTTTCTCACTGTCTTGGAAAACCCTACTTTGTGGACATGAGATTCCGTTTAGCAATAAAGAGGGTGGGGTTAAGGACAACTTTCCTTTATATTTTTGTTTTGTTTTGCCATATGTAACAGGGCAGCCTACAAACCAGAGTACTGAACTCAAGTAGAATCTCTGACCCTATGACCTTAGGGCTAGTTCCAGGGCCAACTCCTTAGGATCTTCTGTGCACGCACAGCCAGGGGCTGCTGTTAGGTAACAGGCAGGCGCCGCTCTTATTTATGCTCAAATATTTACTCCAAGTCTTTAAAAGACATTTCACAAACCTTATCATATGGCCAAATCCAGCCTACTTCTGTTTCTATAAATACTACAAATTTGTATTAGGACATAGATATAGTAATAAAACAGCAAGGATACTGCAAGCAGTTTTAAGGCTCAAAGTAATTAAAGACACTCCTAGCTCTTCCTTTTGAGGACCCCTTCTCTCACCTTCCCAGGACTAACAGCCACACAGAATTAAATGGAGGGGAAGGGGAATCAAGCTGTTATAATCAATCTGCAGTTTTAATTGTTTAAAAAATGATGGCTGCTAAGACTGCAGATTAATGACATCCAAGTTTAACTCTTTCAAAATCACCAACTCAAAAACAAAAAAAAAAAGGATGAAAGTATTTAAAGGGTTAAGACTAACTATCAAAAAAAGGGGAACCAAATTTTGAAGCCAGAAAAAAAGAAATGACAATCAAATTTATTAAAATCTAAGTAAGAAATGTTAGGACAGTCTTCAAGAATACAAGCTAACAGTATTGGTAACATTATTGAGTGCCTAATATGACTGCTTATAAAACAGACGCTGAAAACCTCCCTAGCTGCCTCCTTGATGACAAAGTGGAACCCAATCAACTCCCAGACACTACTCACCAAGAAGTCATAGCAATGACCCTACAGCAGAGTCCCACAACAGACCCGTGTGCTTTCTAGCCAAATATTGTTAAATCCCAGATCCCTCAACACCAATTTTAACAAGCAGATGATCAAGCACTAACCCATTAGAAAAAAAGATTACAAATTAATCAAAACCAAGAGGAGAAAGGAGTGGACAAGACTAAATAGGAAAGCAACATCCAGAGAAAGACAGTGAACAAAGACCAAGAGAGAAGTAAAGCAAGATTTGAGGATACGAACAGAAATATAGTTTCCGTATCTGTCCAGAAAGAGCAAAGAGGCAAAGATGAAGAACTGAAGATAAGTTGAAGACACTCTAAGACAGACATCTAACAAGAGCTGCAGAGAGAGAAGAGGCAAGAGAACAAAGTCAAAACGTGCCCTCGACAGAACGAGAACCACTGGACAGGGCAACTGAAAGGGCCCACTACTGAATGGCTGTATCAAGTAATAAAAATTAGACAAAACTAAATATCTTCAAAACCAAAGCCAAACTAAAGAAATTTATCAAGCTGGGCAGTGGTAGCACATGCCTTTAATCCCAGCACTCAGGAGGCAGAGGCAGGTGGATCTGTGAGTTTGAGGGCAACCTGGTCTACAAGAGCTAGCTCCAGGACCCTGTGAAATTTAACAAAAACAAATGCAATGCATATGTGATCAAAGAAGTGTGGCTTCTGAATTTCAATATCACACTGGAGGCAGCCCCTTCAAAATCCCGAGTAAAAAGCATTCCCTAGAATTCTAAACCATATACAGGCCAACAGTCATGCGACATGTCAAAGTAATCTCCTTCCTTGCCCTCTTCTAAAGACAGCAAGCATGTACAAAGACATGGGAAATAGACATAAATTTGTATTTGTTTACCTTCTGGTAAAGTTTCAGTCCCTGCCCCTACTCCATGCCCTCATTATCTAAAACCACAGCAATCTTAATCACCAGCGCTGTAGTCAACTATTGTGAGGAGCTGGGAGACTACTGTCAAATTAAACACGACAGAGCAGCCTATCCCATCCTCCCTGACCATAACCTAACAAGACATGCCCCCACACTAATGGAAACCTGCTTACACCTGTGTTTCTAGCTGCCACAACAAACCTTGCCAAGCCTCAAAAGTTAAGCCACTAAAGCAACACCGCTTTACAAAGCTAAGTCAGTGCTTCCTATTCAGTTCTTACAATTCAACAGTCAGCTTGAGAGGACAGCTCGGTGGCAGGTATGAAACCCTAAATTCAATTCCGAGTACAGTCCCACCCACATCCCAAACCAACCGTAACATTCAAAAATAGCAAAGAAATGAATGAAAACCAAACTGAAGAGTCCTTAGAGTCGGGGTAAGAAGGTGGAGCACGCAATTGAAGGGCTCAGCGGGGAAGAGTCCAAGCAACCTTCTCACTGTGACTTGTGTGGATGCTGTTGCTGTTCCAATTCTACATGTGCTTACACAGTGTTAATAGGAAAAGGCTGGGAAATGCATACAGGATGATCTACCACCATTGCTCAGCACTTCCTTCTTTGGGTTGTAGACCAGGCTGTCCTTGAACTCACAGGCCTGACTGCCTCCCAAGGGCTGGTGTGTACCACCCCATCCAGGGCACAGCACTTTTTTAGGACCAAACACTGACAAACAGTTTACTGTCATTTGTTCTAGAACACACCCTGCAGACCAGGCTGGCCTCCAACTCACAAATATCTGCCTGTTTTGGCCTCCCAAATGCTGGGATTAAAGGCATGTGCCGGTACTTATGTGCCCTAGGCATGAAACAGCTTTGGCCACCAAGACAGGCATCAAGCTAGGATGAACAAAGGACTCCATCTGCTCTGTCCCTGGCTGATATAAGACAACACCACCACCAAGGTGTCTCTTTGCCCATTGCCAGGGACTGGCTTACTGAATGAGTGATTACATATAAAGTATTTTAGATTAGATATTCTACCCAACTTCCCACAGATCAGGTACCAAAGGATGTCAGGAACACATTTTCACAGTACACAATCAGGTACCAAAGGATGTCAGGAACACATTTTCACAGTACACAATTTGACGGACACTAACTATGCCACAATACAAAGAAACATCTGCCACTTACTTGTCAATGTCTGCCATCTTGTAAGAACTCCAAATATCTAAGAAAAAAAAAAGAATCAGTATTATAAATATGATTTAAAGCAAAGAAAAACTTGAAGTGGAAGATTATAAATCAATAAAACATAATCTAGTAATTGTGTATTCCCTTTAAAATAGCATGCGTTAAAAAAAAAATGGTGCCTTTAATCCCAGCACTCAGGGAGGCAGAGGAAGGCAGATCTCTGCTCCATAGACAGTCAGGACTGTTACAGAGAAATCCTGTCTTGAACGGCACCCCCATTTATGGAGAAGACAACAATACTCAGAGGCGAGGTGTTGCAATTTCACAGACAAAGAATGCACACCTGTTACAACGAACTGTGGCTTCTGAATTCCAACATCACACTGGAGGCAGCCCCTTCAAAATCCTGAATAAAAAGCATTCTTAGAATTCTAACCCTAACCATTAAGTGTACAGGCCAAGAGTCCTCTTCTAAATATTAGTTGTCTTTACGCAAAAACTTCTAATGACAATGGTCAATTTTTACTTAGCCCCTCAGAATCATTTTTTGTTGTTTTCAGAAGACAGGGTGTTTCTCTGTGTTACAGCCCTGGCTGTCCTCTAACTTAGAGATTCACCTGCCTCTGCCACCTGAGTGCTGG
The DNA here is from genome assembly GCF_037038515.1 of Microtus pennsylvanicus. Lineage (NCBI taxonomy): Eukaryota > Metazoa > Chordata > Mammalia > Rodentia > Cricetidae > Microtus > Microtus pennsylvanicus. The sequence goes on from NC_134598.1 coordinate 16,820,410, forward strand.
GATTAAAGGTGTGCAAATACACCACCTTAAAAAAAAAGACTGTAAAGGGCTGATTTCTTGAAGGGTAATGTATGTGTGTGAAAGTGTGTTATGGTAATCATTTACTGAAAACAGCCAATGTATGTTGAAAATCTGTATAAACCGAATATGGATCATCAAAAAAAAAAAAGACAGGTTTTCATCATATAACCCTGGATGGCCTGGAACTCACCATGTCAATCAGGCTAGCTTCAGAACAGGTATATCTGCCTGATTCCCTAGTGTTGGGACTTTGTGTTTTGATCCCTTTTATTTTAAAATGACATTTATTTATTATTGTGTGTGTCCCGTGGCATGCGTATATTAGAACTTACAGCTTTACCCAGTAAGCCATCAAATATTTTTTAACTCTAATTCATTTCAAAAATGTTGCTTAGCTGTGTGGTGGTGGCGGCACTCTAATCCCAGCACTCGGGAGGCAGAGGCAGGGGGATCTCTTTGGATTCAAGGCCAGCCTGGTCTACAAGAGCTAGTTCCAAAACAGGCTCCAAAGCTACAGAGAAACCCTATTTCAAACCCTCCCCAAAAACAAAACAAAAAAAAATTTTTTTTGCCTAACTACTATCCTTTTATGAGTCCAGAAGGCTTTGAAAATCTAATAGTTCCTGCATCTTTCAACTATTTTATAAAAACTGAACAGCCCAAGTAAGTACTTTGGAAGCTAATGCAGGAATATTATTGAGTGGTAGACGACAGCCTGAGCTAAGATTGCCAAAAACCTATCTCTTATGGCATCCCCTTGGGGTCTAGACGCTTCTAAAGATGTCCACTGAATCAGGGTTTGGATGAGGAAAGAGCAGTAACAAAACCCAACACCACTGCAGCTTAAAGAGCACAGTTTAGTTCTCAGTCCTGTGACCATCACTAAGGTGGCTCAGATGCGCAGGGCAGCCTAGCTCTGCGGGACCACTCAGAAGCCTTCCAAACTTCTGGGAATTGGCTTCCCTGCCCTGTTGAAGACTCAGCCACCAAAAATCCACACAGCATCAGCAGGGACAGTGAGAACACGAAGAGGGCGCTGGGAATGTCTTCAGACTGCAGCCCAGACAGCGCTGTCATTGCTGCTCACACTGTATGGCAAGAACTTAGCAACACACATCCCATTGGACAGAGTATAACGGGAGTACATGGGTGTTGGTGTCTCAGTCACAGGGGGTCACGGGTGCTGTAGGAATCAGCACATTGGCCCTCATCACTGAGCAATGAGTCCTGGTTCTCCTCTCTCCATCCCTTCCCATTTGCTTTATGCAGTGTGTACTGAAATTAATTGTCTCTAGCAGCAGTGTTTATAAAATGTTTAGTAAGCATTACGAATACTAATTTAAAATTGTGAAGAACATTGATTCTTAATCTCTAATGAAAGCAACTGGGATTATATGTTCTGCCTATTAAATCACTAAAGATTTCTTTCGAGACAGGGAAACCGGGGTGAACACATGTTCTTAAATATGGGTTAAGTTACTTTTCCTAGAAAGTAATTTGGCCACGGGAATTAACTGCACACTACACTAAGCTACACTTCCAGCTCCCTAAGACCTTTGTACAAAAGCATAAGAAACAATAATAGTTCCACATAACAAGATAGTAAGGACAAAGGAGTTTTTCCTTAAGACAGGGTTTTACTCTGTAGCCTAGGCTGGCCTAGAACTGTATAACCCAGGAGACTCCAACTGTTGGCAATCTTACCTCAGACTCAGAACAAAAGGATAGTAAGCATGAACCAAGCTGACACCATTTTTCATTCTGTACTATTTTGTTTTACAATATGCACCAACGTCAGTGAGTAACACCACAGAACTTGCTGGGTTAACTAAATACTGCATCTAGCCAACATTGCAGCTGTTAGTCATTCACAGTTAGCATGGGGGTCAATGCTTCTGCAAGCTAATAGGTTAGGATATGCCACTTAACAGCATACTCTGCAAGGGATACTGTGACAGCTGACACTGTTAACTGGGCAGGATCTAGAAGCACCTAAGGCCAAGCCTCTCAGCATGCTTGACAATTATGACATGAACTACAGTGAAAAAACCTTCCTAAATGCAGATAGGAGCATCCTATGGGCTAAGTGAAGGAGTGCTAACCTTCATCTCTCTAACCAGTCGATTCAAGCCCCTGACACCCACCATGACTTCCTCCCCATAATGGAAGGGAAAAGGGAGAAGGGAGCGGAAGGAAGGAAAACTTCTACAAGAGACAACCACCTATTGAAGATAACAAATAACTAAAATTTGACATCAAGCTAAATAGGTTGGCTTAACAGTAATAGGTTCAACTGAGAAATGAACTAAGTTAAAGAGAGCTATACTGCAAGCATGGCAGAAAAGAAAGAAAATAAGATATAACAAGATCTGAGACTGAATACAAAGTCTACAAGTATATAGGATTTAATGTTAAGAAACAACTAAAACATTCCTGAAGTGATCAAAGACCCCAATCCACAAATTAAAAAAAGCCCTATAAATCCAACTTTTCTGCCGAAGATAAAAACTCAATGAAACATGCTGATATAGCAATAGAAAGACAAAATATTGCCACAGGTGGTGCAATACATGTTTGATCCCAGCACTTGAGAGTATTAACTAATGGGTTTAGACCATAAGCAACCTCACTAGACTATTCTATTACATACACCCTTCACTAGAAGGGAGTGACTGCAGGCAGGCAGTCTAGGGGAAGAGCTGTCTATGTACCCAATACTTACAGCTGTCTGTTTCCACATGCTTACCACTCACTACATCCTCAGAATATGCTCAAACTGCTGGAGTGATACCCCAGTGGGGAGCTACAGGCGTATGTCCCATATCCAGCTAAAATATTTCCCACATCATTAGAGCAGTAAAACAAAATACAACCCCCTAACCAAAGTATACTACCACAAAAGGAAGAAACGTCAGGACCGTTATCAGAGAAAGTTCAATGTGTAACCCAATACTGCACAGACCATCTCAGTGGGGAGTTTCTAACTTCCCTTAAGTCAATTATTAATCTGAACTGAAAGGAGTAAAAATTTCCAGAAAGAGGTGAGGCAAAACAAAAGCCCTGTCTACACACGCTGATCATCTTATGGTCTTGGATATATCAGCTGGACACCAACTTATCTTCTGGTCAATCGTTTTCTGGAAAAATTCCCATGATATTCATCAGCAGACATTTCCTCTTTAGAAAATAACAACTGATGATGAAGCAGTCACTTTAAAATGGAGATGGTTTAATAAGACTCCAGGAAACCCAGTTCTCCCCCCCCACACACACACCCCAAGAAGGTCAGAAGTGGCTCTTCTGGAGTCCTCTCACCAGTTCAGGACACAGCACCAAGGTGGCTCCAGCTGAACCTCACAGTTTAAACGCTTTTTCATTTCGGTGAAATCAAAACTGGCCAGGCCATATATTAAACTCCCAAACTAAATGGACGACCAAAGAACATTACCTTCTGTAAGTACAAAAGCTTCCCATGGTAGAGTATCCTCGAACCCAACAGCAGATGTGGAAGGGACAGGCGTCTGACAAAAGCCCTCACTTACCAGTAACAATTTATCTACACGCACAGCTTATATATGCAAAGGCTTCTAAGCAGCCACTATTTAATTACATGCAAGCAAATTCCATGTTGGAACAAAATCACCTGACTACACTATAGCTTTCTGCCACAGAAAAATCCAGAGCAGTGCTTGTGAATTCCACACTGGTGTCCAGAACTTCCAGTCTGACAACATCCTTTATAACTCAATGTATAGCCCTTAATCTAGCACTCAGGAGGCAGAGGCGGGAGGATGTGTTCAAGACCAGCCTGGTCTACAGAGTGAGTTCTAGGACAGCCAGGGCTATGCAGAGAAACCCTGTCTGGAAAAACAACAATAAAAACCCCACCAACATAAAGGGGCTCGAGGCATGGCTCTTAAGAGCACTTATGTTCCCTGAGAGACCAAGAGTCCACTCTCAGTGTCCACTCAGGCTAGGATCTGACACCCTTTACAGCTACCAGGCACAGATGTACACTTGAGCAAAACACGATTTAAAAGACAAAGTTATCGTTGCAAAACTAAGGAACTCTAGATAAGCTTTTTACCACACTAGACCTGTTCTTGTTAAAAATGTCAGCACTACCACCTAAGTCGTACAGGTTAGTTTCAAAAGAAAGTTAATGCTACCTGACAGCATTAAATAAACAAACGAATGAACGACGCGGATGGAATTTAAACAATGCCGTGCCTTTAGTCTCTGCGTTCCACTGGCAGAGGCAGGCAGATCTTAGTTCTCGGGCAGCTTCATCTACACAGCAGACATGTAGGAAGAGGCTTTAAAAACAAACCAAGCCTCAGTATCATTGTGCCTTGACTGTTTGTTCCCCCTGGAATCCTTACAGTTTTCTAACCTTTACTCCTATGTGAGTGGGTGTTCTGCCTGCACGTGTCTGCACACCATGCATGTACCTGTTGGATCCCCTGGGACCAGAGTTATAGACAGTTTTCAGCTGCAATGTGGGTGCTGGGAATTAGAACCAGGTCCTCTGGAAGAGCAACCAGCGCTCTTAACCCAAGCCAGCCTGCCAGCCCCTGTAGTACTCTATTCTAGGGAAATCACAGCTCATTTCTAGTGTAAAAAGAATATAAACAAAAATGTGAAAAGCTTTACAAAAAAAAAATAGTCCAGATACATTTTTAGAGATAAAAGGCTATTCCAAGGTACAGCTGTTACTTCTTTTTGGCAGGGTTTCTGTGTAGCTTTGGAGCCTGTCCTGGAACTCACTCTGTAGACCAGGCCGGCCTCGAACACCCGATGAAAGGCCAGGCTCACCACATCTGCCTGGTGTAGTAGTTACTGCCTACAAACCCAGTAGGTAGCATGGTCCAGTGGTCCATGATTGATGAAGAACTAAACAGGCATGAAGCAGCCATTTCCACCACCTCAGTGCGCAAAACAAGAAATTTCTTTTAGCTCCCCGAGGCAGCAAATAATGAAATAAGCCATAAAATTCTAGTCACATTGGCTCTGCCAAAAAATTTTTTATCTCAAGAAAGGCCAGATCAGGTGCCACACTCAGTATAAAACACTGTCAATTATAGGACCCAAGACTAAAAACAAAAAACCCCAGGTATTTTGCAACAGATAAAACTGACAAAACTGCCTGGCGGTGGTGGCACAGGCCTTTAATCCCAGCACTCAGGAGGCAGAAGCAGGCAGATCTCTGAGTTCGAGGCCAGCCTGGTCTACAAGAGCTAGTTCCAGGACAGGCCCCACAGCTACAGGGAAACCCTGTTGGGGGGGGGGGGCGCTGACAAACTTTTCTCGCTGATATGTTGAGTCTTTAACTATTTAATAATCTAAATGCTGACTTGAAAAGAACACCTATTGGTTAAGATTTTATGACAGATGTCTAAGTCCCTACTAATGCTAAATTAAATCCTCCAAATCCAGATTTGGAATTAAAGTAGGTGTATAGTTTAAACCTGGAATGTGTATTTCAACTGTAAACAAGCTTGAGACACAAGAATTCCCCAAGATCACCGAAAACCCCGTTTACCTGCAGTTAGGTTTCCCCTAACACAACGAAAATTTCTCTGGATATTAGTGCTTAGAGATGTTTTGCTGGCAACTGTTTTCAAAAATAACAAACTCTTGTGTTGGTTCTCCTGAAACCAGGTTAGTATTTTGAGTCCTTAAAACGTTGTCTTCTTGGAATTTTAGAAACAGGAGATGGTATGAAATAGGAGCCCTTGAGGGCAGGCTGTGCCTGGTTCACCCATTGATTCTGGAAGTCTAGCCCTCCCGGCAGGACCTGTCTCCTCCCTTCATTGCCACTCCTGAGATCTTCACAGCAATGTGGCGCACTGAGCTCACTCGGTATATATTAATGCCCTGCTCCATCTCATCCTCCATCCACTTCATCATCCCGGAGAGGAAAACTACGTTGTTGTTCTATTAGACTGCGCCCCCCCCCCAACAAACCAGCCTCCTTCTTTTCAGCTAAGGACCATTGAGTTCTAAGGAGACTTAAGATCAAGTTCTCCCCACATAAATAAGACCCCCAGGCCAAGGTACCCAGCGAACTTCTAACTGTACCTGTGAGACACAAAACGCTCTCGTTAAAAACAGCTAAGCTAAATGCTTTTGCACGTGTTAACCCCTTAACAACCCTGGCCGAGCAGGCTTCTTACCCCCCACCCCCACCCGCCCCGACCCCGGCGCCATCCTCCCATGCGTTTGCACATTCTCCTCCGGGGAAGCGTGTGCAACCTCAGGGCTGGTCCTCGTCGCGACCCTCTTTGCCTACAACTCTTGGGGGGGGAAGTCGGGTGGGCCCGGGCATGGCGGGGGAGAGCGGGGGTCTCCCGCCGGCCGCAGCGCGTCTCCCACGTGCCCGGCTCCCGAGCGCAAAGGCCTCGGCCTGCGCAGCCCCATCCCTCCCTCCCCGCGGGCGGAACTCGCGGCCACCGTTCTTTTCCATCCACCCCCACCCCACCCCCGCGGCCTGCTCGCCCTGCTCTTCTGGGGGGGATTGGGGTTGGGGGGAATTGGGGTGGGGGGGGACACCGAGGCAGCGGCGGCCCGGGAGACCCGTGCGCTCAGCGGCGTGGCCTCCTGCTGCTGCTGCTCCTCCCTCGGCCTCGCTGTCCCGCGCGCCCCGCAGCCGGCGGCGCTCGCCGGGGTCCCCCAGGCCGCACGGCCCCTCCGGAGCACTGCCCGCGGCCTCCGACACCCCGACATACACACACACACACACACATACCCCGCAGGTCCCGATCCCCGACCCTCCCGGCCCCAGCCGTTACCGTTCCAGGAGGCTCGGACGCGGAGCCGGGCGGCCGGAGCTGCGCAGGCAGTGACTCAGGGCGGCGGCGGCGGCGACGGCGGCGGCGGGAGGAGCGGGAGGCGGCGCCGCGAGCTGATGGCGCTAAAAGAGACCCGAGAGCCCGCCGCTCGCGCTCATATACAATTAGCGTCAGCACGTAGGGCCGCTCCACCGCCCTCCTCCCCCCGCCCCCTGGCCTCGGCGTCGCCTAGCAACGGGCGCGGGAGGCGGGCCCGGGCCCTGTTGCCTAGTAACAGAGCCGTCCTTCTTCTTTCTTCTCCCCGGGAGCCCTAGGCTTCCCGCCAGAGTGGGTCCTCTGCTCGCCGCGCACCCTGCCGGCTCCTCTCCCCTCCCCTCCGCGGTGGGATGGAGATCCCAAACTCACTGCGACGACCCTGGTTCTCCTTGCCCGCTGGGTTAGGGACAACAGCCTAGTCGCCGGCTTGCTACATCCCGGCTCAGATTCCCATCCGCACCCAGGCCTAATTCCTGCAAGTCTTCCCCCACTCCTCTCCGCTGAAATCGGTTTCCCACCCTGGCTAAGAACCACAGCTCTTGCCTCGTGAACACCGCAGCGTCACCTTCTGCAGGTTTTGCTTCTAAGTCAAAGGGGCCTCCACGCCTTGTCGGGTTTTCTGCAACGATGTGCAAGCCTTCATTTCTGCTTTCGTTCATCTGGTGGTAGAAAAGGGCACATTTTGTGTATTAAAATGCTTTATAGTGACAACAACCAGTGTATCAATTTTTCATCTTCTTGAAAAAGTAAATCCTATATAAAACCCTTAAGCTTGTGAAACCTTGCAGCTCTTTTTCAGCTGGCTACAGATCACCTGTTAACTCTTTGTGTTGTTCGGGTTTTAGGCAGGGCCGCACTGTGTAGTCCACTCTGGTATCAAAATTTAATTCTTCCACAGTGTGGGTATGTGCCACAACGCTAAGAATCTATCCAAAAAACAAGTGTGGTCTAACCTTCCACACACCCTTTAAGGGGACTATCCAATCTGTGTCTGTAATACTGAGGAACTGCCTACATTTTACATTCCCATTCTCCCACAAGCCTACACTGGAGTTTTCCGGACTTTATATATCATACAATAGAACAGTATTGGAAATACAAACAATCAGGCATGGAAGAAAAAAGTAATATTCTCAGCTGGGCAGTGGTGGCGCATGCCTTTAATCCCAACACTTAGGAGGCAGAGGGAGAGAGGTCTCTGAGACTTCAAGGCCAGCCTGGTCTACGAAGCGAGTTCGAGGACAGCCAGAGCTGTTACACAGAACCTGTCTCGAAAAACCAGAAAATAAAAAAATAAAAATAATATGCTCATTTAAAAGGCTATGTGCTATGACTCTTTGAATGAAGAAATGCAGGAATAAATAACTGCTCTTCGAGATTTGTCAGTGTGGGGCCTGTGGGTGTAGCTCATTTGGTAAGAGTGCCTGTCTAATATGCAGGAGGCCCTGGTTCAGTGCCCAGCAACACATAAACCTTGTGTGGGGTCATAATTCTGAAGCAGCGGCACGCCAGAGCTGGAGGCAGAGGAATAAGTAGTGTAGGATCAGGGAGTCCCAGGCCAGTGTGGAAAACTGTCTCAAAAAAATAAAGAAAGAAATCACCGCTAATTTCCAACAAGATGACTATCAGTATCTAGATGACACACAGCAGTTCTTTGGGGGAAAGTGGAATGTGGGGTCACACACCAGTTAGGCCAGACCTCAGGAGATAAAGACAGGATTTATGAATTCCAGTGCAACCTGGCTACATACTGAGACCTTATCTCAAAACTAAACAGCTTTTGGCATCTTAAGATTTTTTAAATGTGAAAGGAAAGGTCTTGGGACCTTTCCTTTATAATGTATTTAGAGTTTAAATATATTATATTTTATATTATATTTGTAATATAATCCCAGAAACTTCAAAATGTCTGTAGTCTCCCATTGGAGTCCTCAAGTACGGCAACGATCACTTCCATTTTTGAGGATGCCATTTTAAGAGATTACATGTGTTTATGTGTATGTGTGTGCTCGCAGATGCACATGTACCACTAAGTGGGTGTTCCTGTCAGAAGAGAGCATTAAAGGAATCAGCTCTCTTGTACCATGTCGTCCCACGGCATCTAACTTAGGTCACCAGGCTTGGTGCTAAGCACCTTTACACACTGAGCCGTCTCAGGGGCTTGAATTTCTTCTTTGGTGCCCTCTAACCATAGTGAGACGAGAGACGAGTTATTTCTCTAGCTGGATAAATATGCTTCAATTTACTCACTCATTGGGGTGCTCTGTATGGGAGTCTTTTATTTATTTGGCATTGAAACGATGTCTTCTTTTTTTAAAGATTTATTTATTTATTTATTTATTATATATCATATGTAGTGTTCTGCCTGTATGTTTGCCTGCACACCACAAGAGGGCATTGGATCTCTTTGTAGATGGTTGTGAACCACCATGTGGTTGCTGGGAATTGAACTCATAACCTCTAGAAGGGCAATCAATGCTCCTAACCTCTGAGCTATCTCTCCAGTCCCCGAAACGATGTCTTCTTAATATGTATGTAAAGTAGATGAACAAATTGTAAGTTCCCGCTGACCGAAGACCTGTCTCAAGCCCGTCGGAGGCAAAGACAGACTTCCTCTGCAGGCAGCCTAGCTTCAGAGCCTGTGTTCATAGTCTCCCCAGTTAAAGGCACAGGATGGAATTCTGGTATGCTAGCAATCAGTTCTACAGCTCAGCAGGCATGCTTCCTCCAGAGAAGACACCGGGCAAGCCTTTGAAAAAGTGACACTGAAGAGTCTCAAAAAGAAGTAACAGTGAGGGGCTCGAGAGATGGCTCAGTGGTTAAGAGCACTTGACTGTTCTTCCAGAGGACCTAAGTTCAAGTCCGAGCACCCACAAGGCTAAATCATAACTGCCTGTAACTCCAAGATCTGACACCCTCACACAGACATACATACAGGCAAAACACTAATGTGATGTGATTTCCCTCTATATGCTGTGATTACCATTAATGAATAAAGAAACTCTTTTGGACCTGTAGGAGGGCAGAACTTAGGTAGGTAGGAAAAACTAAGCTGAATGCTGGGAGAAAGAAGGGTGGAGTCAGAAAGCCATGTAGCCCCACTGGAGCCAGAGGGAACCTTAGCTGTTAAGCCACAGCCATGTGGCAATACACAGATTAATAGAAATGGGTTGAATTAATATTTAAGAGTCAAACAATAAGAAGCTAGAGCTAATAGGCCAAAGTGATTTAATTAATATGATTTCTGTGTGATTATTTTGGTTCTGAGCAGCTGGGACAAACAAACAGCCTCCCGGCAACACCAATGCACATAAAATAAAAGGTTTTTTTTTGTGTTTGTTTGTGGCAATACTTTGTAACATTACTTTGTGGCACATTAACATCCTTGTTCCAGGCTGGGCAGTTCTGGGCGGTAGTGTTGCATGCAGGCAGTTAATCCCAGCACTTAGAAGGCAGAGGCAGGCAGATCTCTGAGAGTTCAAGGCCAGCCTGGTCTACAGATCAAGTTTCAGGACAGCTGAAATCCTGTCTCAAAATAAATTTAAAAAATAAATAAAACAAAAACATGTTCCCAGCAAAAGAACAGCCACACGAAATAAGGTCAGTGAAGTTGTTGAAGGTCACATAGGAAATCTAGGACCAAGTCCAGAAGCGCTGACGTGGCAATCTCTTTTTTGCCTAGTCACGGAACTCACATTTAGAAAAACTCAAGCCATGGGCTGTTTTGAACCAAATAAAAGAGCGAAAGCAAGACCATCAGCATTGTAGTTCCTGACTGGATGCAATATGATTGGTGTCGTCATGCCTTCTCACCAAGAGAGGCTGACTGCACCCTCAAACTCTGAGCCAAAATGAGTCCTTCCTTCTGTTGCTTCTGTTTGGTTTATTGTCACACAATATTTTTAAAAAGTAACTAATACAGGTTGGTATTGAGTAATTTGTTAATTGAATTTGGACTGACTCATAATTCAGTTTTTTCCGATGTTAAACCTGATCTAAATATCAGTTCTTTTTTTGTTTGTCTGCCTTTCGTTCACTGAGGCAGGGTCTCTCCATGTAACCCTGCCTGTAGGGCAGTACTTGCTGTCTATGTTGACTAGACATTAGTCTGCCTTTGCCTCCCAAGTGCTAGGATTAAAAGCATGTGCTACCCAGTAGAATTGACCCTGTTGGCCAGGTCTCGGGTAAGCTGACCCTGAGAACTTGGGAGTGGGAGACAGCTGCCATAAGTGAGTGACTGGGCCCTGCACCTCACCTGGACAACCCAGTAGAGCTGGCCCTGGTGGTGTGGGTGTTGGGGAGCCAGCCTCCAAGGACTCAAGAGCAAGAGACCTGGCCCTGCCCTCTGTTGCCTGTGGCATTGTGGGAGCTGCTCCGGGCAGTGCTGGAGAGCTCACCCTGGCAGTGAGGATGAGAGAGAGCTGGTGTGACAGACTGACCAACCCAGCTGCCACCCAGGTCCAGGACCAGGGATATGAGCGGATGCACCCCAATATGCACCTGATCTGTGAACTGCTAGAAGAGGTGGAAGGGCCGATCCTGTAGATCTGAAGCTGCAGGGTCTCCATGACACTGGGCAACACCAGGATGTCCAAGAGGAATCCCAGTGAGGGCCCAGGATGCTTAGTGTTGCATCAAGCCAAACTCCAAAACTGGTAGCTCAGAGTATAGCTGGAGGCTTCACCACACAGACATGGTTGATTAACTCTTTAGTTCCAGGTTATTGGTTGTGGTTTTGGTTTTTCGAGACAGGCTGTCTCTATGTAATGGCTGTTCTGGAACTTACTCTGTAGACCAGGCTGGCCTTGAGCTCACAGAAATCCGCCTGACTCTGCCTCCTGAGATGCAGGCTACTCATTGACAGGGTAATGGGCATTTTATCAGGCTGTTGAAGTGGACTGAGGTCTGGTTATTTTTGTTAGTCATAAATATGTTATTTATTTATTTATTTATTTGAGACAGGGTCTCACTCTGTAGATTTGGCTGGCCTGGAACTTACTTTTGAGAACAGGCTGGCCTCAAACCCATTGAGGTCCATCTGCCTTGGCTTCCTGAGTGCTGGGACTTAAGGTGTGCTCCCCTACGCCCAGCATAGGATGGTACTTTTTGTTTTTGTTCTGTTTTGTTAAGACATGGTCTGTACCGGCACAAAATAAAGGCAATGCAGATATCAAAGAATATTTACCAGTTTATTGTTAAACTTACTGAACCAAAGTTCCAGCGTAGCACAGGTAGCGAGGAACAAAAAGGGACGAGCCGTCTCTCCGCGCACCTTTTATTGGCATGGATTCGCCTGAGGCAAACCCCGCCCTCTAAAGGGAGCTGATTTAACCCCTTTATCTCCCCCTTTTGTCTAAATAAGACACAACTAAACCAAATATAACTATAACAATAATAACAAATGATAAATATAACAAACAATATTGAGAGCAAAAGTTTTGCTAAAGAGTAACTACAATTAAATAATCTTCAACTCCATCAAAGATCTGAGAAGGGAGTAAATATTACTTAACAAAAAAGAGATATCCAAAATGTGCAACAAATGACAGAGACAACTGACTGCCTGGGCAATCACCCAAAATCTCGTTTGCAATGTTGAGTCAACCAACTTTGGCTAAGGCCTAACATAACTGACATACCATTCTCAAATGCAAGGAACTTTCTTAGGATTATCCTACCCTGTCTTGGCAAGATAAGACAATCCTGTTTATATCTTAGTCAGTAGTTGAGGTATGGGTTTTTCTTAACCCAAAGGCCAGTTCTGCCAGGAAGACAAGCTCCCAGTGGAGTGTCTTTGGTGCTCAACGTTCTCTCGGGAGTAGAGTGGTGTTGCCAGGAGTAAATTGTGTCTCGATGGCACAGAATTCTAGGTTAGATTAAAGGCCATTTTCTACAGCTCTTCAAAGAAGCTGAAGATTATACTATCTATACTGAAAATAATCTCTATGTATCTAAAAAACCTGATTAACCTAAAAATAATATGACAAACATGTAATTCTCAATACCTATCTAATTTGAAAACTAAGGGAATAAACAATTGTGCAATGTATGAAGACAATGATCTTCACTTGTAAACAATGTCATTACTTATCAAATGTAAACAATGTTATTACATAAATAGTACCAGAGGTAGAAATGTACATTGTGATATGATAGATGTATCCATACAATATAAGCATACTCTTATACCAAAATAGAGGTAGGAACACTCACATTCAATATTCAATATATCAATATACAAAAAACAGTACCAACATAATTTTCTAAAAACAGTAAGTCACAAATACCAATCATCCCATCAACCCAGTTAATCCCCCTCTTTTTTTTTTTTTTTTTTTTTTTTTTTATATATATCCCTAATTCCATACAATATCTCCCCGTCCCCTCACCCCTAAACCAACCACTAAAAGACGTCCCTAACCCTGTGGGCAAACTCTGTTGGGAGAGGGGACGTCGTCCTCTTAGATTGCTTCTAGCTGACATGGGGGCGACGTTCTTCTTAGGGGCCCCTGTGAAAGCAAACGATGGTAAAATTCCCAAATTAACCTTTGACTTAAGAAGACTATAATTAGTCTCTGTGTGTTTCGAGAAGGTCCGGCCAGAGCATCGTCAAAAATGTGCATCATATGAAATTGTCTCTTGCAATTGGTACCAAAAAACAGATCCAAAATTAGTGCTTAAAAAAAAATTCATGACGTCATAAAAACCAGATTGAGTTGATGTTGTGGGGCCCCATCTTCATCCTGGAAACTTCAAAAATTACTGTAGGAAAATATGTTCCTTGTTATGGGAAATTTAAACATTAACAACAAGGACTTATACTGACATATAAAGAAAGACACAGATGTGAGGGAAGGCAAAGAAAGTTTATCAAGTATAAAATTATTCTTATTCTGTCCCATTTCATGGCTCCTGACCTGAGACAGAAACTTTGAAATATCTCTTATCAACAGGCTTGGAATTGAAGAAGGACTGAGCCATAGTCCAACTCCAAAACCAGCTCTACACATTTATAAAAAAGTGTTCAATAAAACATATAAATATAAATAAATATATATAAAACCAATACTTACGATACGTATAGAATTTTATTGTTGATGTTTAATGGGTCGTATCTATTTTCCATCCATCAGTAATTAAATATTCAGGGTCCCTCAAATTCTTTGGAGATGAATATTTTCCTGTGGAGATAAGAAAAGAACCCTGCCCCCATCCTATTAGTAATCCTTACCATCTGTATGTCGGTCATCCTTGTGAATGAATTGTTATTTATCTTTTCCAAGTGACTTCTCTTCCTCAAACCGAACCTTTATTAATTTTGACGGTATCCATAATTTTTCCTCACCTGTGGAGATAAGAGCAAAACCCCTTCCCCAACGCAGCACATCTCCTGGCTTCCATTGTGAGGTCAGTACATCCTTGAAATAAACTGGTTGATTTAGTTCAGCAGACTTTTCCATTATCCAATGTCTTTCTGCAGCCGTCGTTCCCTTCTCGTTAGCGTTGAGAAAATTCAAGGTTAACAAAGCATTATGTAACCTATTTCTAGGGGTGTTTTCCACCCCTTTCTGTTTGTTCAACATATCCTTTATAGTTCGATTTGATCTTTCTATGACTGCTTGACCTGTAGGATTGTATGGTATACCTGTAACATGCTTGATATTGTAATGATCAAAAAACCGTTTCATCTTCCTAGAGACATAAGCAGGACCATTATCTGTCTTTATTTGTGTAGGTATACCCATGATAGCCATGACTTCTAATAAATGAGTGATTACTGAATCAGCTTTTTCTGAACTTAAAGCAGTTGCCCACTGAAAGCCTGAATAAGTGTCGATGGTGTGATGAACATATTTCAATTTGCCAAATTCTGCAAAGTGGAACACATCCATCTGCCAGATTTCATTTCTATGAGTGCCCTTTGGATTAACTCCTGCTGGCAGTGGCGTTTGGTTATAGAAAGAGCAGGTAGGGCATTTCTTCACAATCTCCTTAGCTTGTTGCCATGTAATAGAAAACTCTTTCTTCAAACCTTTGCTATTAACATGATGTTTTTTATGAAATTCAGAGGCTTGAAGCACACTACCAATCAATAATTGATCAATTTCTGCATTACCTTGTGCTAGAGGACCTGGCAGACCCGTATGGGATCGGATGTGTGTTATGTACATAGGGCAAAGCCTGTTCCTGATCAAATCTTGAACCTGGATAAACAATGAGGTTAGTTCTGTATCATCAGGTATAAATTCAGCAGTTTCAATATGTAAAATAACTCTTTCTGCATATTGTGAATCAGTAACTATATTAATAGGTTCTTTAAAATCTCTTAGTACCATAAGAATGGCATATAATTCTGCCTTCTGGACAGAATCATAAGGACTTTGTTCCACCTTACCCAAGTCTTCTGATTTGTAACCTGCCTTCCCTGATTTATTGGCATCAGTATAGAATGTACGGGCTCCAGTTATTGGAGCATCACGGACTATTCGAGGAAGGATCCAAGAAGTTCTCTTTATGAAGTTGAGCCGCTTGCTTTTTGGATAGTTGTTATTAATGTCTCCCAAAAAATTAGCACAAGCTCTTTGCCATGGTTCATTATCTTCCCATAATTTCTTTAGTTCATCAGCAGTGAAAGGCACTATAATTTCTGCTGGGTCTATGCCTGCTAGTTGACGAAGTCTCAGCTTGCCTTTTATAATTAACTCAGAGACCTTTTCCACATAAGTTTTCAGTTTCTTACTTGGTTTATGTGGTAAAAAGATCCATTCCAAGATAATATCATCTCTCTGCATTAAAATTCCTGTAGGAGAAATTTTCGATGGTAATATGACGAGAATACAATCGAGCTCTGGATTCACTCTGTCCACATGTGCCTGTTGTAATTTCTCCTCAATCATTGTCAGTTCCTTTTCTGCTTCAGCTGTTAATTCTCTGGGACTGTTTAAATCTTTATCACCATCCAAGGTCTTGTTCAAATGAATTATTAGATCAGGTGTTATCCCAATAGTTGGTCGTAAACTGGAAATGTCTCCTAACAGTCTTTGAAAGTCATTAAGAGTCCGTAAGCGATCTCTCCGAATTTGTGCCTTCTGTGTCTTAATTTTTTGCAAACCTATTCTATAACCTAAATAATTAACAGAATCTCCCTTCTGAATCTTTTCAGGAGCAATTTGCAATCCCCATTTAGGTAACAGTATCTGTATTTCTTCAAACAGCCTGTTCAAGGTATCTATGTTTGAATCAGATAACAATATGTCGTCCATGTAATGGTATACAATAGATTTGGGAAATTTCTTGCGTATTATTTGCAATGGTTGGTTCACAAAATATTGGCACAGGGAGGGGCTATTTAACATACCCTGGGGGAGGACGGTCCAGTGGTACCTCCTCGAAGGTTGAGAATTGTTATAAGTAGGCACTGTGAAGGCAAATTTTTCTCTATCTTCTTTTTGCAAAGGTATAGTGAAAAAACAATCCTTCAAATCAATAACTATGAGAGGCCATCCTTTTGGTAATAAAGAGGGCAACGGAATTCCAGATTGCAGAGGGCCCATAGGTTGAATAACCTTGTTGATGGCCCTGAGATCTGTCACCATTCTCCATTTACCTGATTTTTTCTTAACCACAAATACAGGAGAATTCCAAGGGCTGGTAGATTCTTCTATATGTCCAGCATCTAGTTGCTCTTGTACCAGCTGTTCTAAAGCCTGTAGCTTTTCCTCAGCTAAAGGCCATTGCTTTGTCCATATTGGTTTCTCAGTCAACCATTTTAGAGGCAAGGCTGTTGGTATTTCTGAAGGGACATCAATTGCTTGTTCCTGCACAGCCCTAATGGCCGGTTTTGTCCTTTTGTAATAACTTTTAATATTCCTTTCAGAAATATGGGCTCTAGAAGTAGCAGGAATGTTAATTTGAGTATTCCATTGTTGTAATAGGTCACGACCCCATAAATTCATTGCAATATTGGCTACATAAGGCCTTAATTTTCCTATTTGTCCCTCAGGCCCTATACATTCAACCCATCTCGTGCTCTGCCTTACTCGAGATAGGGTTCCAATTCCCAGGAGCTGAACATTTACATTCTGAAGAGGCCAATATGGATGCCAAGATTCTGGGGTAATGATACTTACATCAGCACCTGTGTCCAGTAGGCCAGTAATAAAAATGCCATTTACACACACTCTCAGCTTAGGTCTTTGATCATTTATAGAAGTTTGCCAAAACACACGTAACTCATCTTTCTGATTACTATTGCTTGTAACAGTAGGCATGTGGCTTTCTAATTGTCCTGACGAGGCATGTTCTCTGCAGAAACTGGGAATGTCTGAACCATGTTTGCCATGGGGGCCTGAGAGGCCCCCCCTCTCACGTTTCCCGTCTGTATCAGGTTGCCTTGTCTATCTCTTGTAGACCTGCATTCATTCGTCCAATGTCTGCCCTTCCCACATCTTCTACATAAACCTGAAGGCTGATTCCTTCTATTCCTGTTATTTCTAGAAGACGCATTATTATTATTTCTGAAAACCCGTTGTTTACAATTCCTTTTCATATGACCCATTTTGCCACAATTAAAACATTTGGTATTCTGGTGTCTCCTTTTACCATTGGAAATTGCTTCTTCTACCCATGCTTCAGTGCCATAGTCAAATGTGTCAACATCTAGTGTATGCAAGACCCATTCTTCCAAGGACGCTGATCTAAACATTAAAGGCCTCAAGATCCTTTTGCATTCCACATTAGCATTTTCGTAAGCCAAAGACTCAATTATTATACGTCTTGCTTCTGGGTCAGGTATCCCCATTTGTACAGCCTTAGTTAATCTTTGTAAAAAGTCACTGAAGGGTTCTCTCTGACCCTGTTTAACTGTGACAAATGATTCCATTCTCTGTCCTGGGTCTTGTACTCTGTCCCAAGCCCTTAAGGCTGCTGTAGTACACATAGAAAGTATGTTTTCATCCAAATTAGCTTGTTCCTGAGGGTCTGAAAAGAGCCCTTCACCTAGAATTTTATCTAGGGAAACGTCAATTCCCTTCGCCTTTTCCTGCTGTTCTAAAAGTCTAGCCTCTTGCCTGAATAAGCATTTCCATTTTAAGTGCGGTCCACTCTCAAGGACCGCGGAGCTCAGCTGGAGCCAGTCCAAGGGGGTTGCTTTGCTTGTTGTGGCCCAAGATTTTAGCATCTCTTTAACAAAAGGGGAGTGCATCCCAAAAGACATGATGGCCTGTTTAATTTCTTTGAGATCATTCATACGGACAGGCTCCCATGTATCTTCCTTGATGACCCTAGGGTTTCTGGAACCAACCACCTTTTCTGTTGTTATTACAGGAAAGGCATGTAGAGCTGTAGGTAGAGCTTTGTGAAAATTGTCCCGGAGGGATTTATCCACAGATGTAGTTAAAATTTGCCTTTCTACCCTTTGCTCTTCTTCTTCAGAATTTAGAAATTCCTCAATCTTTTCAATTCTATTCACCATTGCTTTTTGTAATGTCTGAATCTCCTGCCCAGAATTATGTTCTAAAGCCTTCATTGAGGATTCTAGAGTATGAAATTTGTCCAGTAGAGATAACTTGTCATCTTTGGACATAATTTTTATGGCATAAACCGTGCCTTCTTGTATTGACAATCTTTCCGCCAATCTGTCATACGCTTTAGACAAAATTCGATTGTCACATTCAGCAGTTTTGATTCTCTCAGTTAACGTTTCAGTTCCTACAGAAAGGGACTGCTGAAACTTACGATCTAATTCAGCTGTTCCTTCTTCCATAGTAATGAATTTCTCCTTAACATCAGAAAGGGACTGCTGAAACTTACGATCCAATTCAGCTGTTCCTTCTTCCATAGTAATGAATTTCTCCTTAACATCAACCTGTACTTTTTTTAGATTTTGCTCAGTTAACCGAGTCATGTTAAACAAAGATTTGTTTTCTTCCTGGAGAACTTCAAACTGATTCTTGAGAAGATTGTTGTCATTCTCAATAGTTTTTAAACGTTCAACCTCTGCCTTAAGAGATTTGATCATTTTCCTATTATCAAACCAAATAGTGCTAAGGAAAATTAAGAATCCCAGGAATATCCATATATGTGGTGTGGTAGACACCTCTTGTAAGATCTCCCAAATGGTGCATTCAAAAGAACTATTGAAATATGCTGAGGTCACGTTGTCAGACATTATTTAGAAAAGAAAAAGTTCTCTTACCTGTAATAACTGGTTCCTGCCAGTGGTGGCGAAAGAGCCCAGTTGAATCCACGTGTCCTAAATCTGAAATAAAAGGACTCAAAAACAAAATTGAAACAGACACCAAGCTGATAAGTATTTTTTGCCGGGGCTCTCAGGCCGCTGTCACGTGACCTGAGCGCTGGCTGCGGTGGGGGTGGGAGGGGGAGCAGACACAGGCAGCGCGCGCGCGCCGGCGGGCGGTTGCGCAGGGGAAATCTGGCCGGGGCGGCTCGGAACAGAGTCTTAGGCGCTGTTAAAAAGGCTCTGTCGAATCAAACTAACTGCTTGATACTCTAACAAGCAGCAGGGAAAATCGAGCCGCTCAGAATCTCAGCCGTTTCAGCGTGCGCCCAGAGAGACCGCTGCAGCGGCTCGGGGTGCAAGAGACTCCAATTCGGGGCCGGTTCTCGGCAAAGCCCCACGGGGGAGGCGCCAGATGTACCGGCACAAAATAAAGGCAATGCAGATATCAAAGAATATTTACCAGTTTATTGTTAAACTTACTGAACCAAAGTTCCAGCGTAGCACAGGTAGCGAGGAACAAAAAGGGACGAGCCGTCTCTCCGCGCACCTTTTATTGGCATGGATTCGCCTGAGGCAAACCCCGCCCTCTAAAGGGAGCTGATTTAACCCCTTTAATGGTCCATAAGTATCTCCGTCTGTCTTGGAACTCTCTGCATAGATCAGGCTGGCCTTGAACTCACAGAGTTCTGCCAGTGAGACAGTATTTTTAGAGAAATCTCTTCCTCGTAGTTTAAGGATATTTCCCTGTAACAAGTCTTTCTCTGTCCCACCAGCCAGCTCCCAATCAATGACATGGAGACTTCTTATTAATTATGAAATCTCAGTCTATAGCTTAGACATGTTCCTAACTAGCTCTTATAACTTAAATCAACCCATTTATATTAACCTATATTCTATTATGTGGTATTACTTCTCTCGCATCTTGCAATTCCTGTTTTCTCTCCGTCTCTCTTGGCTTCTCCTGCTCCTCAATTCCTGGTGCTCTTCCTTTCTCTCCCCAGAAATCTGCTTATACCTCCTGCCCAGTTGTCCGCCCTTAAACTCTATATTAAACCAATGGCAGCACTGTATCTTTGCAAACATCCCACAACATTTCCCCCATATAAAATACAGGTCAGTGGGAAAATTTTCTTTTTGACGCCTTCCTGCACCTGTTATTCTCCCACACCCCTTAGAGTCGGAGAACACACAAGGCATACTGCATACATTGATACCAGGGGAAGACAGGTAACGGATGAAGGACACAGACCTATTACCTCTTGTCCCCAAGAGGCTCTCTATTTCCATTCCATTAGGCCCCAAAGAGGGGGTAATAGAAACCCTGAGCCCCTGATGGTGGGTGTAAATTAGAGCCATCACTTTATAAGTTGTGATTGGTATTTGCCATTGATGACAATCTTGTGGGGCTAAGACTTCAACCTGTGGGGTATGACTCTGACCCGGGAAGACATCGTTAGAATAAAATGGAATTATAGGACAACGGGTAGGTAAATGGAGAAACTCTTGGTCTGTCGGGAAAATTCCCACATGCCTGGTGTCAAGTGTAGAATACTGAAGGTGACAGCCAGAAACCCTTTGATTTCATGCCTCTCCCAAGTCTCAAGTCTGCAGTGAGTGCCTTCAAAAAGTTAGTTCTTAGAATAATTTATCTAAATGTAGCATGAAGTCAGTTTCTATCAGTTCATAACATTAACACATACATATAAAGTCATCCTATTAATTCAATAATTCACTTGGCAAAATCTTGCTGAGCATTTGCTATGTTTAAACACTGAGGTTTGTAGCGTTGGAAACATGATGGAAGAATCTTGTTGAAGACAAAGCCCAAAATGAAGCAAAAGGAAGCATGTACTATTAAAGAGAACAGCATTCTATGAAAGCAAAATAACCTAATGCTCCAATCCCTCATCTATAAAATGAAAATGTCAGTTTCTCTCCTATAGAATTGAGAAAATCATTAATGAGATGAGAAGCTTGAAATCAGAAGAAAGATGGAACTACTTATGATCACAGTCCCGTGGGCCTGGAAGGAGAGCCTAGAATTCGACCAAATTCATTCTCCTCTCCCTCCTGGGAACATAGCCACCTCACCTTCTGAAACCATGTTTCTCAACCCTCCATCCAATGGGATGTGTGTTGCTAAGTTCTTGCCATACAGTGTGAGCAGCAATGACAGCGCTGTCTGGGCTTCAGTCTGAAGACATTCCCAGCGTCCTCTTCGTGTTCTCACTGTCCCTGCTGATGCTGTGTGGATGTTTTTGGTGGCTGAGTCTTCAACAGGGCAGGAAACTGAGTCCCAAAGGCTGGTGGTAGACATTCTGGAAGGCTTCTGAGTGGTCCCGCAGAGCTAGGCGGTCCTGTGATCTGAGCCACCTTAGTGACGGTCACAGGACTGAGAACTAAACTGTTCTGTTTAAACTGCTGTAGTGTTGGGTTTCAGTTGCTGCTCTCGATCCTCATTCAAACCCTTTTTCAGGACATCTCTATAAGTTTCCAGATGCTAAAAGGAACCCAAGGGGGTAGCTATAAGGAGCACATGGCTCAGTAAGAGGGGTACTTCTTGGCAAGCCTTAGCAAGTGAAGTTGGAGAAATGAAAAGTTAAAAGTGAAGGAGAGGAATTTGTACTGCTCGGTTCATAATCTCTCATGCAACCTTGAATCCAGCATGGTGAGGAAGTCTTACAAATTATAGAGCAGCCAGATGGTGGTGGTGCACGTCTTTAATCCTAGCACTCAGAAGGCAGGCAGCTCTCTGTGAGTTCAAGCCCAGCCTGGTATACAGAGCAAGTTCCAGGACACCTGTTACACAGAGAAATGCTGTCTCAAAACCTAAAGGAAGGAAGGAAGGAAGGAAGGAAGGAAGGAAGGAAGGAAGGAAGGAAGGAAGGGACGAACATATATTATGGAGCACTTGGTGGGAAATGCCTTGCTTGCTTTTCATAGTTGTAATGATTTTAGCCACATAAGGCTGATACTTCCGGGTTCTAGGGGCCATGCATGTTCAGACAAGCCCTCAGACAGAAGTGCCTAAATGGCCCCCAGGGATGTTAAAGGGCCCCGCATGACCCACATGTGACATGGATTATATCATCCACGTACAACTCAGCTAAGCCCTTGGGTGCATGCGTGAGCCCTGTCATCTGCGTGTGATGAAGTCACATCAGCCCCCACTGTGCGCATGAGCTAGGCAGCTTTTAAAAGCTGGACATGCCATCTTCCTCTCTCTCTCTCTCTCTCTCTCTCTCTCTCTCTCTCTCTCTCTCTCTCTCCTCTCTCCTCTCTCTCTCTCTTTCTCTCTCTCTCTGTCTGTCTCTGTATCTCTCTCTGTCTCTGTCTCTCTCTCTCTTTCCCCCAGCACTTGGGAGGCAGAGGCAGGCAGATCTCTGTGAGTTCGAGGCTAGCCTGGTCTATAAGAACTAGTTCCAGAACAGGTTCCAAAGATACAGAGAAACCCTGTCCTCTGAAAAACCAGGTCAGAGAGAGAGAGAGAGAGAGATTCAGGGATGTGCAGGGAGAGGGCTGCTTGTTTGTCCCAGCCACCTGGCTAGCTTACACCCAAAATAACCACACAGAAACTATATTAATTAAAACACTGCTTGGCCCATTAGCTCTAACTTCTTATTGGCTAACTCTTACATCTTAGTTTAACCCATTTTTATTAATCTATGTATCACCACGTGGCAGTGGCTTACCGGGAAAGACTCGGCATGTCTGTCTCTGGCGGCTCCATGGTATCTCTCTGACTCCGCCCTCCTTCCTCCCAGCATTCAGTCCAGTCCTCTCCACCTACCTAAGCTCTGCCCTATCAACTAGGCCAAGGCAGTTTCTTTACTCACTAACCAATGAAAGCAACATACAAACAGAAGGACTTCCCATACCAGGGATGGATGGAAAGCAGCCATAACTTCATTGTAACCCATTTCCTGAGACAAAAGCTGAAAGTTCAGGACCTATTCACACCCCTATAGTTCTCAAAGGTTCAGTAACCCCACCAGGTGCCCACTTGCCTCAAGGCAGCCCACAAGTTCCTCCTGATAAGGAGATAAGGAAAAAGGATGCTTTTAGCAAGCAGGAACTTTCCTCAAGCCCCTGAGGAAATGGAGACCCTTATGTAAATGCCTGTCCTTGGGCAAAGGATTTCTGCTAGGACCAGACACTCTATGACAATTTAAAAGCAGTCTTCCCCAAGGGGCACTGAACTGTTCCCTTTGTGTCTTAGTCTTACTCCTTGGGCCTGTTTCCCTCACACACTCCCAAAAGGGAAGGTCCTGATGTCTTACTCTTTTCCATTAAAATGTACCTTTCTGATTTCTCTATACTTATTACCTGAACTCTTGCCCTTATTGGTCTCAGGATCTAGATCTGGATTGTAGGCAGTTCATCGTTGGGATGTCTGGAAAATCCCTAACTTTCCTTTTCTTGTTGTAATTAGGAGGGCACAAGGGCATTCCTGGTTCCACAATGGTGGGGACTGGAACTGGTATTGGATAACAGAGATGTCATTGTACTCTTACTGGTATTTACCTGATATTTGTAACTGCATATAAGATGTTGAGAAAAGTTTTTGTTTTTGTTTTTTTTTCACAGAGATCAGCAGTCAATGACGGGTTTGATGCCTAAGACAGGAACTGGCATATATGAATGCTTGTTCCAGAAACGGGAAAATCTGGGTAAATGAAGAGGTCTTTGCCCAAGCCAGGCATGATCTTCTGTCCTGTTGCAGAAGCACAGGTTTTGTTAAATTAATAAGAGAGAGTGGATTGTAGGCCCATACTTCTATATGGTATGGCAGCTAAGCTCTAAAGCCATAGTCAGCATCTGAAGTGGTCAGTAACCTCCCAGACAGCCTCCTGCTAACCTAACAAAAGGTCAGGATGTTGTTTTGCTCCTTTCCTTGTAATTTGGGGGATGCCTGATAGAGATGCTGATTCAAGCTTACCTGACAGCTAGCACGCAGAGCAGGAAGAGGTGACAGTAGGCACAGGTAGACATGGACCCCACTCACCTGGTTTCCTAGGAAACGGAATATTAATGATTCTACCCCTCAGTTTATGTTTGAACATGTAAGCCTGTTTAGAGAATAAAGAAGGAGAAATTCTTCAGGATGTGAACTCAGGACTTCATGAGGGAACACTGAGAATCTCCCTCCCGATAAAGCCCCGTAAATTGGGTCTTTATTCTCGCACTTCCGTGCTGGTCCAGAGACAGATAGTTTATGTTGAGATCTGCTCAAGAGAAAATAATTTAGGCTCCAGGCTGACACTGGACTCCGACATAATGGTGCCCAGACGTGGGGCTAATCCACAAATCCCGACACTCTTCCTCAAGGAACTATGGTGGAAATCAACATCAAAGTGTCTCTCTGTGTGGTATGTGTGTGTGGGGGGGGGGGGGGGTGAGAGGCCCATTTGAACTGAAAAGCATAGAAAGGGACCCATGCTGACAGAAGTTCAAAGCAAAGTCTCTGAAAGCAAAGTTTCTACTCTTTGTAGCTTGGGGCCCTGGTGTAGCTGGTAGACAGGAATCCACGTGACAGATGTATTCTTCCTACTGTGCTATCCTCCCTACACAGAAGGGGTCCCCTGGGCTTGTCCATGAAGGTGGGCCACATGCTAACGGTCTTGCATAAGGGTTGGAAAGATGAGCTGGACCCTTGCCCAAGTGACTGACTCAATACCCAGCCCGTGCCAATATTCCAAAACTTCTTGTTTTCTTTCATAAGTAAATTACAGAACAATTCAGAGCGTACATTTGTAGAAATATTTTTTAATGGTAATGTTGTAGACAACTGGAAAAGAAGTGACAATTCTTTTATTATTATTTTTTTATTTTTTGGTCCTAAATCTTATCTAGCAAAAATAGACTAAATGAGGGTGTGTGATAATTAATGAGTCTTCTGTCACTCATCACTTCCTTCCATCTGTCTTTCTGACATTTGAGACACCTGCATTTTTTTTTTTTAATTTTTATTTTTTTTGGTTTTTCGAGACAGGGTTTCTCTGTGGTTTTGGAGCCTGTCCTGGAACTAGCTCTTGTAGACCAGGCTGGTCTCGAACTCACAGAGATCCGCCTGCCTCTGCCTCCCAAGTGCTGGGATTAAAGGCGTGCGCCACCACCGCCCGGCTGAGACACCTGCATTTATAAAACCAACAGGTGTTAGGTTGGTGGGAGAGTCTAACTAACTCCTTGACTTGGTTCTTTCCTTTACTGGCCTAATGTGGAAGACTTTCATTCCTGCCCCACACTGTACAGATCGTCCTAGGACCTGAACCACATAATCAACGCCTGACGGTCACTGCTAATTCTTGTTTCATTGGCAGTATTTTTGAGTTCTTTGTTATTGGAACTTGACGTTTTCTATACCCTCTTAAGTGGTTTGGGGCTCTTTCCTCTCTGATGTTGGGCTATTACTAATAATTGCATAGAGTGTGTGTGTGTGTGTGTGTGTGTCCATGTGTCCACTGCCTTAAGAACTGTGCCCTAGGTCAGCATAGTTTATCCTTTGAGAGGCAGGTTCTCATGTAGCTCAGGCTGGCTTTGACTTCACTCTGTAGTCACTGAACTCCCGATCCTCCTGCCTCAGCTGCCTGCATGCTGAGGCTACAGATATGCATCCCTATGCACACTCCATTCTTCTTCTTGGCATGAATCCACTCTTCTGTCCTAAGTGGTAAGACATGCTCAACTGACATCCTGTTTTTGTCCAGCCTAGATTCCTCCCCCTATTTATTCTCTCTGTCCACCAACCCCGCCTGTCCTTCCTCTCTAGCTATTGGCTCTTTGGCTTTTTATTAGACCAACTAGGTGCCATAGGCTGACAACCCATTTTTACATATGTAGTAACAAGAGCGGCGGGGCTGCGTCCCCAGCACCCCGGCCGCCTGCTAGCTTATGCCCCGAAATAACAACACACAAATTGTATTCATTTAAACACTGATTGGCCCTTTAGCTCTAGCCCTTACTGGCTAATTCTGATATCCCAATCAACCCATCTCTAATAATCTGTGAGCACTAGTCTTAGTGAGCACCCGTCTTACCGGGAAGATTCTAGCCTACGTCCATCCTGGGTCGGAGCTTCATCGCACGTGTCTGCTCTGCTCACTTCCTCTTCCTCCCAGCCTTCTGTTCTGTTTACTCCTCCCACCTATGTTTTAACCTATGGGGCCAAGCAGTTTCTTTATTGCTTAGCCAATGAAATCAACAGATTGATATATGACACTCCCACATCATACATAGTTACAAACAAATGCAACACATCTTTATATAGTTAAACAGAGGGGTTTTTGTTTGTTTTTTTGTTTGTTTTTTGAGTTTTTTGAGACAGGGCTTCTCCGTGTAACAGGCCTAGGTGTCCTGGAACCTGCTCTTAGACCAGGCTGGCCTCGAACTCACGGAGATCTGCTTGCCTCCGCTTCCTGAGTGCTATGATTAAAAGTGTGCACCACCACCTCCCTCCTAAACATTCTATTACACAACAGCTTCCATTTGCTTTTTCTCAGCATCTACAAAGGAGACCCTGGCAAGAGGCCAGAGAACAGAGGCGAGCAAGGCCAATTATCCTGACGCCCTCTTCCTCTGCCATCTCTGTTTGCCGCAGGGCAGACTGGGTTGCAGCTGCCAGTCAAGGTAACCTCTCCTGTATGCCCAGCTTTTGCTGAGCCAGGAGCAGCATCCACTCTTGGCCTACTTACAAAGGCTTCCTAGGCTGGCTAAAAGCCAGACCAGAAAAATTTTGATTATCCAATCTCTGTTTTATATCTTAAAACAGATTTAAAATAAAAAGAAAAATATTTTTTTAGAATAAGTTATTAACAAGGTCAAAGCTATTAAAAACTGTTTTCTTGATCTCTTCTTGGAATGTTGTTTAGATAATCATAGCAGGCATCCTCTGAGCGCCCTGAGATTCAGATCCTCATGCACACACCTCATCAAACTGCTGAAATTCTGTGAGGCAGGAAGCTGCTGTGGTCACCACGCCCACTCTATAGACAATGAAACTGAGAATGAATTGTTTGTCCAAGGTCACATAGCTATTAAGCATGAATCTGGCTCAAGATATCAGAATTGGTTCATATAGAAGAGTATAAGAGACATTAATACTTTCACTAATAGGCTATCGATTGAAGGTATAGGCTGTAGATAGACTTTAGTGTCAAATACTTAGCATGTACAAGGCCATAGGTTCAGTCTCCAGTAACACACACATACACACACACACACACAAACACACACACACCCCAGCTATGGTGACAAACACCTATAATCTAGACACTCAAGAAGCTGAGGCAGGAGGATTGTGAGTTTGATGCTAACTAGAGCGACAATAGATGAACCCTTGATTCAAAAACAAAAGTTCAAGGAGATTTGGAATTCTGCAGAAGAGAGTTTAAATTCCTGTTCCCTAGAAGCCAAAGTATTTGAGGCAGGTAAATCCATCAGCACTCGGATCTTCATTTTTCTCATCTGCATTCTGAAAGTAATACCTCCCCCACAAGACTATTGTGTAGATTTAACGAGAAAAGCTGAGAGTACTTACAAGAAGCCGAGGTAGCGCAACATTATTTTTGGAAGAGACTGTTCTCAGCTGTCTCATCAAAGTTACCTTTAAAATGACATTTGCAGGAGGAATTAAAACAGTCTGAATTTCCACAGGGAGCAGAAAAAGTCATTCCCTTCAACAACACAACCTTAGGAGGGTCTTTGTATTTTGTCAGGGGCTAGAAACCATTCCACGTTGGCAACCAAATATTGTAACCATTCTAGAAGGGTACTGTACAATAATATTATCCACAACAATGAGAGTGTCCTATTGGTACTGTCCAATACGGTAGCCATTAGCCACATGTAACTCTCTAATGTTTGAAATGTAGCTAGTTTGCTCAAAGACCTGAAGCTAATTCTAATTTTATTAATTTTATCTAATTTAAATTTGGAAGTTAAGATTGTTACGAAGTTATACAACAGGCAGCAAAAATAGTTCTAAGTATCTGAAGAAAAAAATGCACTGGTCATTAGTGTAAGTGAAATATTCTGTCCCACCAGACAACTCCCAAATAACCACACAGAGATTTACTAATTATAAATGCTCGACCAATAGCTTAGTCTTGTTATTAACTAGCTCTTGCAACTTAACCCATATTTCTTATCTATGTTCTATCATGCGACTTGGTACCTTTCTTCAGCATGGCATGTTCATCTTGCTTTCCCCAGTGTCTTCCTTCCTTCATCCCAGTGCTCTCTCCCTGTCCACGAGTCCCACCTAACCTCTTCCTGCCATAGCTATTGGCCATTTAGCTCCTTATTAAACCAATGAGAGCAACATATCTTCTTTGTTGTTTGTTTGTTTTTGTTTTTGTTTTTCTTTCTTTTTTTTTTTTTTTGGTTTTTCGAGACAGGGTTTCTCTGTGGCTTTGGAGCCTGTCCTGGAACTAGCTCTGTAGACCAGGCTGGTCTCGAACTCACAGAGATCCGCCTGCCTCTGCCTCCCGAGTGCTGGGATTAAAGGCGTGCGCCACCATCGCCCGGCTGTTTTTGTTTTTCAAGACAAGGTTTTTCTGTGGCTTTGGAGCCTGTCCTGGAACTAGCTCTTGTAAACCAAGCTGGCCTCGAACTCACAGAGATCAGCCTGCCTCTACCTCCCAAGTGCTGGGATTAAAGGCATGCGCCACCACCGCCTGGCTCAGTATCTTTCTCTATAATCTACAAGTTTCAGAAACATTTTGAAACCGCAGACAGTAATTAAGACAATGTTATAGGATCGCTTCATTTAATGAGCTGAATAAATACCACCCTGCTTTGGGAAACAGGAAGGGGAACATTCTTCCATGTTGATGGTGTTCTTCTGGGTTTTTGAAACAAAGTTACCCTAAGAAATAACAGAGATAGGGGCCGGATGATGATCAGTGCTTAAGAGTACTTGCTGCTTTTGCAGAACTGGATTCAGTTCCCAGATCCATGGGACCTGCTAGTCGTGGGCATGTCCTAAGTCACAGGTCACTCTGGGGTGCTGGTACCCCACACGCCCACCTCATAACCACATATTGTCTCGGTCATAGTCTATTCTTCATAGCAGCCAATGGGAGATTTGCCTTTGCCACGGAAGACTATGGCATATTTGACAAATGTTTTAAGATCCAGGCCACAGGGCAGAGATCTGACCAACCTGATCCTAGACATGAAACATGTAGTGGAGTCAAAAATGACAAAGAGGTTTTAAAAATGGAGAAACTCGAGCTATCACATTAGAGGCAGAGATTTGCTACCCAGAAGGCCTGTGAAAAACAACCACAAGTGGTTTTGCCTACAGAGGGGAGTGAAGGAGAGATGCAGGAAGGAGTCTATAAACCCCAACGTCCTACACTTCGGCATCATCATGCCGGTGACTTGGCAGGACCACCCGCATTGCTTCTTCAAGGCCAAGAGGTAAAGCATTGAGGCTCAGTCTCCTGATCCCCTTGTATCTCAGCCAGGAAAATGTCCTCAGACATGCCTGGCCTAAGACATCTCAGAGAGAGCACCACTGAATCACTGGGCACATCTTAAAATTTATTGTTTTTCTATTGTTATACTCCCCTTTCCCTTTCCCTCTTCCCTCTCCTCTGGCTGATTCCCTCCTTTAAAAAAATGTGTGTGTGTGTGTGTGTGTGTGATTGAATGTGTATGGATGCACACCAAGTGTGTACAGGAGCCCAAAGAGGTGAGGAAAAACATTGGTTCCCCTGGAACTGGAGTTGCAGTGGTTGTGAGTCATCATCGCTTCCTTTCTTGTTGACAGAACTTGTCTAATAAATGCAGGAAGTAAAGGAGTTGGTCGAAGAGAAAGACATGGTTTGGATATCAGGAAGCGATGTAGTAGTCAAGTTGTCTCCAGAGAAAATTTCTCTTACTCTCTCAATCTGTGTGTGTGTGTGTGCGTGCGCATGTATGTGCATGAGGAGATTTGTTAGACTGGCCACACGGTCAGGGTCTGCATAACTCTATGCAGGGTCTGCAGGCTGAAGAGCTAGACAAAACCAATTGCTGTTCATATCAGGACAAGATGAAGCAATGATGCAGCCCCAGTCTAGGCTGAAGCTCACTGCAGACCTGATACTGCAAGACCATATTCAAAGGCTGAAGAACCTAGTGATGTCCACAGACAAGGACATCACTGAAGACATCGCTCATTGGGGGAAGGGCGGTACCGTGAACATCTCCCTTCCAATTTGTCATACCATCTGGGCCTTTTACACCTATCTCTGCAAACGCCCTCAGCTACACCCAGAAGTGTGTTTTACCAATGTTTCTGGGACTCTAAGTCTGTCAAATTGACAACTTGGATTAATAGCACAAGAGATGTCACCTGCAAAATGTTTTCTTAATCCTCTGAGGTTAAGAGGAATGTTTTTGTGGTTATGGACACTAGATTTTTATTTAATTATTTTGGATTCCCCTAGTATTGTTTCAGTATTATTAGTTAATGGTCCTTGTTATTTATTAATGAGAACTTTTTATCTAGAGCAGTGGTCCTCAATCTTCCTAATGCTGCGACCTTTTAACACAGTTCCTCATGTTGTGATGACCTCCACCCATTAAATTAATTTTTTTGCTACTTCATAACTGTAATTTTGCTAATATTATGAATCGCAATATAAATATTTGAGTTTTTCTATGGCCTTAGACGACCCCCGTGTAAGGGTTGTTTGACCCCATGGGGTTGTGACCCACAGGCTGAGAATGGCTGATCTAGAGGTTTGAGAGATTATTGTTTAATTGACACATTTACAGATACGGAGTAAAGCTGTCACACTCCGCAGCTGTGGGAAGCCGAGGTTCAGATGGAGTAAAATGCCCAGCTCAAAGCCTAAGACTGGTACAGCAGGGTTGAAACCCATATCCGACAGCAGCTTACGCAATTCAATACCAAAATATACATTATATCACTTGATTGCTATCAGCATATTCAGACAGTATATAATCTAATCTTCAAAAACATTCTCATGGGTAAAATGTCACATGAACTTTTAGGGAGAGTTCATAAAGTAATTCATTGGCCAGTATTTGGATCTGTAAAGTTCTGGTCATTTCTACTCCTGCCTCTTCTTGTTCTCCCCCTACTAGCCATGAGAACAGATGTCATAGACCCGGTAGTATTTTTCTTGGAGCCTTAGCTGCTAAGAAACTGCCAGATTTATTGCTTAGCTATCACAGTGAAGTTATCTCGGGTGCCCATTGATACCCTTTGTTTGCTCAACGGTGTGATTATTTTATTATAAGGTTGAATGTTGCCAGGAACAGCAGCAAGATGAGGGTGAGGTCTGAGGTAGTGTAGAGCACAGCAGAGCTCTTTAGGTGATTCAGAGGGAGACACAGAGGAGAATTACAGTGTCAAGAGTCATAAAAGGTAAATCAGTAGTGCTAGCTCTCTGGGTGCTAGGCCTGGCTTAATGTACCAGCTACTAAGAAGAAACTCTGGAGGAAAACTGTAGATAGATTTATCCAGTGATTCCATGCATCAATAGTTCATTGCACATAATGTCATATAAGGCCATGAGAAAAAACATAAAATTAAATAAGAGGCATAAATATGTCCTTTATTTATCAAAGAACACCTAGGTTTTCTGTCAGCAGAATTCTAATTTTTAAGAGTCCTCAGGAAAACATACAAATCAGTTTTAGTATGATGATAACAGAAACTGAGTTTAAGAGCATTGGTTTTGGCATTCATTGACAAATTATTAATTCACAGAACACAAAGACTTATAGCTTTTAGCTTTCTATTTAGAAGACCAACAAGCAAAACAAGTAAAGACTAACATGCCTCTGTGAGATGATTAATTTCATTTGTTTTTGTTTTTTTTGAGACAAGGCTTTTCTGTGTAACAGCTCTAGCTGTCCTAAAACTCACTTTGTAGACCAGGCGGGCCTTGAACTCACAGAGATCTGCCTGCCTCTGTCTCCTGAGTGCTGGGATTAAAGGTGTGCACTAACAATGATTAATTCTTACATCAGAAAGTTACACCAAAATATGACCAAGAAAAACCAACACTTTCTGCCTTTGAAGGCTCTTGTCCATTGTCCTGGACAGAACAAAAAACATTAGGGTGTTCCTAGTCCACAAATCAGAATTGGCAGAAATCATTCTTTTTTTTTTTTGGTTTTTTGAGACAGGGTTTCTCTGTGGCTTTGGAACCTGTCCTGGAACTAGCTCTGTAGACCAGGCTGGCCTCGAACTCACAGAGATCCGCCTGCCTCTGCTTCCTGAGTGCTGGGATTAAAGGCGTGCGCCACCATCGCCCAGCTGGCAGAAATCATTCTTAAGACTTTATTTTCAACTTTGAGTTGTTCTAAACGAGATAAATGGAAGTAAATTTTCCTATGGGTCAGTCAGAAATCAGCTGACACAGGCATTGGCCAGTCACAATAAGAAACAGCCACACAGGAGACCTCTGTCCCCCTGAGTTCACATGCTGGCAAGTTAAGCTTCAAATTCATATCCTAATGATTTTTTGGGGGGTGGGGTGGGGGATGGAACTTCTGAGAGATAATGAGGTGAAGTCATGCAGTAGTAAGATGAGTGACTTTAAAAGAGGAAGACAGAGGCTGTGGAACGCTTTCTCCTAGACACCACAGGGTCCTTGCACTCCTGGACCCTCAGAAGATGTGATTAGCTAAGTAAGACCTGTACAAAATCCAGTCTCCTGGCAACATGACCTTATTGGGGGAAGGGGAACTGTGAGGCATCTCCTCTCCTGAGGAAGCATGGGTAGTCAAAGGCTGCTATGAGCGAGGGGTTTATGAAATTCATCCCTCTTTAATATTGCCGTGTGTGATCTCCATCACATTATGACGCAGCAAGAAACCCTGGCCCAGCAGATGCAGGATACAGCTTCCTGGACATCCTAACCTCTAAATGTATAAGTCAAATAAATTTCTTGGCCTTATAAATAGCTTGTTCTTAGGTAATGTGTTATAATAACAGAAAATAGCCTTTACTGCCTCTTCCTTTATGTTCTGCAGAATCGCAGAGAAGCTGTGTGTGTTATGTTTCTCTTGTGTTCAGAAGTGGCGAAGGGAAGATGATGCAAGAATCAAAAGAGCTTTGAGGTGTGGCCTCCAGGGACTGACTGTAGAGAAGGCCAACCCTTCTCCTCAGTTGCCAGGAGCCTCCGCTGCCTGCCCTGAGCTGCTAATATCTATCTGTCAGCCTGGAATACCACCAGAAATGCATTTGATTCAGGAAACATCTCTTTGACAATAAAAGCGCATGTGGAAAATTCCCTCCTACCGTCTGAGGCAATGGCAGTTTTGAAGTGGAGAGGCTGCAAGGCAAGGGACTTTGGAGGATCGGTCATGTGAGAGAGTAGCCTGGCCAGGACAGTACTGAGAAGAGAGTACAGGTCTACACAGGATGTCCCCACAGGGCAGGGAATACGGAACTTAGGCCAAAAGTCAGTCTTTCTGGTTCGATCTGATAGAATTTTTAGATCAAAAGAATGGAAGCATTTGTCATGAGTTATCAATACAGAAGATAACGAGAAGAAAGCACACACACACACAACTTGGTATGCGGAGGAGATTGGTTCTAGTACACACACACCTTAGTACGCAGGGGAGGTTGGTTCTGGTACACATACAGGTACACACACACACACACACACACACACACACACACACCTCGGAATCCAGGGGAGTTTGGTTAGCATATATCCAGCGTCTTGGAAAGAAGTGTCCCAAGAGTTAAGAAAGACTCAAGAGTCAGGCATGATGGTGCATGCCTTTAATCCCAGCAATCAGGAGACAGAGACAGGAGGACCTCAGTGAGTTTGAGACCAGCCTGGTCTACACAGTGAGTTCCAGGGAAGCCAAAGCTACATAGAGAGACCCCCATTTCAAATCAGTCGATCAGTGTGGAAGTACTAACTGCTCTCCATGGCCATCTTCACAGAACCCCATGAGCCAGAGACGAAGGCACTTTTTTTTTTTAATCCTCTTCCTTTGAACTCCTGTGAATCTTAGATGTTGGAGACTGCCTGTTCGTGAGATTGGGATACTATATGGCTTTCTTGGCTCTACTGCAGCTGGACTTGGACATTTATATAAATATGTAGATATTAATAAATATATATAAATGTATTATATATATGTATATATTTATATATGTATTTTAAATAACAGAGAAGGCAGGTTAATGACACACTGGACCAGCTTAGGCTGAGTAAACCAAGTACTTCTTCAAAGCATTTAATATGGCATCCTGCTCCATGTAGTATTTGATCCAGAGATAATGGGTGGCCAGATGGGACCAGAAAATTCTGCCCTTCCTCTCCTCCCTTGTCATCGCTGAATCTGCTGACGCCACGACTCAGAGTTGGAATTCCTTGTACGATTTGTGGTACTGTTTTTCCTATGTTAGGTAAACGGGCTCAATGATCTGGCTCTTATTTTAAATAATATTCATCCTATGATCTTAAAGCAGAAAAAAAAGTGTTTGGCACAAAATATGTGGGCATTCAGCAACAACTCTTAGCTTACACGGTGAGTGTTCAGGTTGCAAACAACTGAACTGAATCCCATTCTGTGAGGGCTGTGTGTTCCTTAGGTGTTGAATACATTTATTTAATAGAATTTATTTTATTTATTTTTAATTATTATTATTATTAGATGGCCTCATTATATAGTTCAGGCCGGCCTTAATGTTTAATCTTCCCATATAAGTTCTGGGTTTCTCTCTTTTTTCTTATTCTCCACACTTCATCCTTCCCTCCCTTCTTCCCTCCCTCTCACCCTTCCTTTCTTCCTTTTTTCTCTCCTTTAAAAAATTTTTAAAACTGGTACTGGAGAATGAACCCAGGGCCCTGAGTATATTAGCCCTCACACTCCCAGCTTCCTGTTTCATTAAGTCATTATAATGACATCTTTTAAAAAGTCACGTTATTGTATGTTCGTGATCAGGGAGGGCAGAAGGATTTTGAGTTTTAGACTAGCTTGGGCTATACAGTGAGCTTGTCTTGGTTATTCTTGGTTGTCAGTTAGACTACATCTGGACTTGCCTAAATTCCAATAACGGAGGGGCACACCTGTGAGGGACTTTTGATTAATTTGAACTGGAAAGATCCTCCTCTGATCCAGATCTTTGAGATGGGAAGACACACCTTTAACCCAGATAATTTTACCTGGGAAACCCACCTCTAATGTGGGCCATGCCTTCTGCTAGAAGTCTAAGGAAGGACATGAAAGAAGAAAACTCTTACTCTATGCCTGCGTGATCTTGCCTTACAGTCTGTTCCTTCACTGGCCTGAGAGCCTACTTCTTTGGGGTCCCAACATATACAGAAGACTAGCTGAGACATCCAGCCTTGTGGATGGAGCAACTACTGAATTCTTGGACCTGCTGCACGTAGGCAACCATTGTTGGATTAGCTGGACATAGGCTGAAAGTCCTTCTAAAAAATCCCCTTTCTATATATAGAGAGATTCGTTCTGTAAGTTCTGTTACTCCAGACTCTAAAGTCTAGAGAATCTTGACTAATTCAAAGCTTAAGGCAAAGAGACCTTGTCTCAAAAACCAAGCAAGCAAGCAATCAACCAATCAAACAAACAAACAACAAAACATTTTGTTTTACTGAAAATGAGCTATATTAAATGTTTCCCTCTCAGACAGGATAGACACTCCTGTCTAAACTACATCATTTTGGACTCTTAGGTAGCCCTGGTTGACCTAGAACTATGCAGACCAGGGTGGCCTCTGACTGACAGAGGTAGTTATGACTACCATGCCCAGCTCTTCTAGATTCTTGAGAGGCAAACCTATCCATCACTCCTATTACATTTGTCCGGCACTTGTGCACATTTGGTTTTGCCTTACAACTAAATCAGAAGAATAGATCTGTCACCCTCATCGGCCACTCTCCCTACCCCTTCTTCATAAACTAACTTAAAAAATAGCTACCAAAAAATTTTAAACTTCTCAAAGATCAACCAAGAGGCAAACAAAACTAAAAAAAAAAAGTACCATTTTTTTGAAAATCCATATACTCTTAGATATGGAAAATAGACCGTTTACAGTTAATTATATTGGTCTCAACTCAAGTGATAAGTACAAAACTGCCTAATGCTTCCGCCTTCTAGTGTCTGGATACACTCTCTAATTGAATCTCCCCAAATCAAGCTTTCCCTCTTCCCTTACAGGTTCTAATTTTTTTTTTTCACTTACAAAGAATGATCTTGCTTGACAAAAGTCCTGGAGCTGGAGAGACAGTGCAGCTGTTTAGAGTACTTGCCACTCTTGCAGAGGACCTGGGTTCATCTCTGAGCACCCACATGGTGGTTTAGAACCTCCATAACTCCAGTGCCAGGGGATTTAACATCCTTTTTCTGGCCTCTGTGGGCACTGCATACACATGGTGCATGTGCACGCTTGTAGGGAAGACGCTCATATATATGATACAAAACCAAATTTTAGAATCTTTTAGAAAGATGTTCTGTAAT
Source organism: Microtus pennsylvanicus (assembly GCF_037038515.1). Classification (NCBI taxonomy): domain Eukaryota; kingdom Metazoa; phylum Chordata; class Mammalia; order Rodentia; family Cricetidae; genus Microtus; species Microtus pennsylvanicus. The sequence continues at coordinate 16,856,968 of NC_134598.1, forward strand.
GAACAAACGACCTGGAAACATAGTCACTTTGGATTGTAAGTTCCAAAGAGACGCACCCTAAGGATGTTTCAAGAGGGGTGCCTGCACTCAGAACAAGGGAGGTAAGAATTACATATTTAGACAGAGCAGCCCCTATTCAGAAACCGGAAACATTGCAATGGGGGACTTTGCATTCATAGACATTATTCAATGATGCACGATCCCAAGAAAACCCACCAAAGTTAGTAAGATTCTGAATGGAACCAGGAAGAAATGATGACGGCCCATAGAATAAAAAGGCACGGTGTCACTAAAACACTTGGGGTGGTGGCCACCAGCGGGGGTTACAACACAGATGACGCAGCTGTTGCAATTGCTTTCAACATTAAGGAGAGCAGAAATGAATAGATCAATCATGCCTCAGGCCAGTGTGCTAGCCACAGGAGTCTAAAAATAAATAAATGTCACTGTGGAGAGCTTTAGAAGAGAAAGGCTATCTGCTCAAAAAAGGACACATTGGCCCTTTATGTTTTTCCCAAGTCATGACTGAGTGATGAGGGCAATTCAAATGTCTCAGAAATGAACTGCTCGTGTTTTGATATCTCAGCAATATTTGGGTTTAATTTTTTTCCCTAAAACAGGAACCCTCAAAAGCATCCTGTTTTGTAGTGCCAAGTTTTCTTGCTTATCTTCATAAAAGATGAATATCGCATTCCTGGAGGTGTAGAGGGGAGAGTTCCTCAAGGGGCCAGCTTGGAGACATGTGGGCTTTGAAATTATTTGGTAAACAGCTTCAGTTCTTGGAAAGATTGAGGCCAAGTAGGAAATGGGAGTTGACCACCGGAGACAGACAGCAAAGGCTTTTAGAAACCACAGTGGGCAGAAACGTCTTTGGGGTGAGTTAGAGGACATGCATTTGCCCCTGGGGGGGTGGGTATTTGTAGCTGTCTTCTATTGGTGGTCATAGATACCAAATCTTCATTCATGTTACTAACAGGAACTTTCCTTTCAAAAAAAATACTTTTTTTTTGAGTTTAGAAAGTGAATTAATGTGACATGTTTATCAGTTGATAGAACAAGGTGTCTGGAATTGGCTTGTGAATATTGAAAGAAGCCATGGGCTTAGAAGGGGGTTCTCTTGGTTTTAGGGCTACTCCACTCCTGTCCACGGACCCTTACTCTGTGCCGTACTACAGGCTAGGCTGGCCCATGGTTTTAGGGATGGTTTCCTGTCTATGTGACCCATCTCTCCATAGGAATGCTGGGATTATAGATGTGCACCACCACACCTGACTTCCGTGTGTGTGTGTGTGTGTGTGCCTGTGTCTGTGTGTGTGTGAGAGAGAGAGATGACGAGGAGTATGTATGAACGTCGTGTGTGTGTGTGTGTGTGTGTGTGTGTGTGTGTGTGTGCGCGCCTGTGCCTGTGCCTGTACCCGCGCGCGCATGCGCACGCGCATTTGTAAAGTTAAGCAAGTGTGTTTGTATATATGGAGGCCAGAAATTGACATTGGTGACTTCCTCAGAAAATCTCCACCATAATTTTCTCTTTGAGACAAAGTTTCTCATTGAACCTGTAACTCACAGATTCCCTTAGAGTGGCTGACCATCAAGCCCCAGGGGATCCTTCTGAGTGGCCTTCTCGGCCCTAGGATAGCAGGTGTCCACCACGACACTTAGGTTTTCTCATAGGTGCTGGGCATTGAACCCTGATCCTCACGCTTGCCCAGCGAGTACTTTCCTGACTGAGCCCATCTCCCTAGCCCATGATTCGTCAACTTCAATGAATAAGGAAACAAGAAGGCCTGGCCATACATGTTGATCTCTCATTATGATTCTGATTCATTATAGATTCTGGAAGTCTTCCTATGCACATGAAGAAGACGAGATTTAGAGATGGGATGATATTTACCTCGGCCACACAGCTGGTCAGTATGTGACACTGGAGTCCCCAAGTTCAATGCTTGCTCTACCCTTCTCTTTCAGACCATCAACTTCATTCAGTAGGCTCCGCCTTCTCTCCCGTTGCTTCTCTCTTGGAGACTACCTGTCCTCAAACGCTCTACTCTCTCCTCTTAGACTCCTGTCTCAGTATAACCCTTTCCTTGCTTTCCGTAGGACTTATTCAGTTTATTAGAGGTCAAAACGCAACTCTGTGGTACTTGACAGAGTGCTCACCTTGGTGAAGGCTTGTTCATTTTGCAGGCGGTCACTCCTGATAATTCTGAACATGATTCTTCCTGCTGATGCTTACCTCCTATCCCCAATGATAGTTTGCCTTTCTTTCCTATGACCTCGTACCTTGATTCAATTTTTAAAACATTTAAGAATAAATCTAAGGAGGTGAAGTCCCTTATAATCAAAACATTAGAGACAGAATTTGAAGAAAACTTTGCAAGGTGGGGATACACACATGTTTATGGAACAGCAACATTAGTAGTATAAAAATGGCTCTATGATGAAAAGTGTGCCACAGATTAAACACAATCTCCATTACAATTTCAATGATATCCATCATACTAGAAAATCCAGCCCTAAATATGGAACCAAATCTATCCTCAGCAAAAAGAACAATGCTGAAAATATCACAGTACAGAGCCATAGTAACAAAATGAACCTTAGTAACAAAAATGACGCTGGAACAAAAACAGACACACAGACATAAGAATAATTTTTTCCTTCCTTCCTTCTTTTCTTCCTTCCTTCCTTCCTTCCTTCCTTCCTTCCTTCCTTCCTTCCTTCCATCCTTCCTCCTTCTCTCCCTCTCTCCTTCCCTCCGTCCCTTCCTCACTCTCTCCTTTCTTTTTTCCTTCCCTCTTTTCTTCCTTCAAGCAAACAAAAAGTCACAAATATACCATGGAGAAAAGACAGCCTCTTCAACAAATGGTGCTTAAAAAAAACTGGATGTACAAGCCTATAGAAAAATAAAACTAGATTCCTATCTTTCATCCTGCTCAAGAATCAACTCAAAATAAACAAAAGATCTTAATGCAAAGCCTTGGGAATTACTACGAGAAAACAGAGGAAACACATCAAGGTACAAGCATAGGCAAAGTCTTTGTGAAGATTACTCAGTGTTCAAGATAAAATAGCAGGCCAAGTGGTAGTGGCACACTCCTTTAATCCCAGCTCTCCAGAGGCAGAGGCAGGCAGATCTCTGTGAGTTCGAGACCAGCCTGATCTACAAGAGCTAGTTTCAGGACAAGCTGCAAAGCTACAGAGAAACCCTGTCTCAAAAAACAAAACAAAACAAAAACAAAACAAAACAAAAAGTTATGACATTGCAAAGGAAAAAAATTAATAACCTTAAGTGACAGCCTACAGAATGGGAGAGCATCTTTGCCCACTGTCATCTGAAAAAGGGTTAATATCCAGAAAAGATAATTAGTTCAGCCACTGTGAAAAGCTCACCAGACGATCTCCCTGTTCCTCTTTTAAGCCCGGACCTGAGGGAATCAAAGCCAGCATACAGTAAATACTGTACACCATTCACAGGAGCCAAGCTGTCTAGCTAGCCTGGGTGCCCATCGAAGGAGGAATGGGTAAAGAAAACGTGGTATATGTACACAGAGAAGTTTAGCTTAGTCACGGAGAATGAAATTAGGTCAGTTGCACAAATATGGACAGAACTGGAAATTATCCTACCAAACAAAACAGGCCAGAGTCAGAAGGACAAACTCATGTTTTCTATGATATCTACATTGTTTTCTAAATTCTGATTTCCTCATTTGGGATAATACGCTGAGAAAAAGCCAATACAGTTTATGTGGTGATCCTGTGCCCCTCTCTTCTAGTCTGTCCTCATCCGGTGATTCTATCTGTGGTTCCCTCGGTCTCTCTCTCTAAACTGTCTTTTGTGTTCTCCTCACAGCTGTGCAAATGGGCCTGCTGGTCAAACACAGACACCTGAAGCGTACAGATCACAGAGTCAAGAAGAACCAGAAACAGCCGGCTACAGTATATGTGTGTATGTAACTGTGTGAACGGAGGACCCTAACAAGCTGGGGCTCCTAGTAGTAAAAGGGAACGGACTTGCAGGCCGCTTCCTGCACCAGAGAGATACCTGGAGGTCAGCCTAGCCAGAACACTGCATTTTCATCATGTCTATGTGGGCTCATTCATCTTTCACACAGACACACAGACACACACACACACACACACATACACACACACACACACAGAGAGAGAGAGAGAGAGAGAGAGAGAGAGAGAGAGAGAGAGAGAGAGAGAGGCAAGCACACTCGCACACACGCACCCTAAGGAAAGAGCTAATATTTTGGTGCAAACCAATGCTCTTTCTTCCTTCACTTGCCTCCAAGTTATTTCCTTTGTATCTAGTGTGAAAGAGGCGGCTGTTTGCATAATAATACAAAATAGACCTTCATCTTTGCCCTCTGCCTTTCTCGGTCTCCTTCCCTTGAGGAGGGAGGAAGAGATTTTATCTTCTGCCCTAATATCAGTGAAGAGGCAGTTCTCAGCCACAGAGGCCTTCCTCAGTAAAGGCCCCCCGTCAAGGGTCCTGCCAATGTATTCACAGAGCCAAATTCTGGAAAACTGGTAACAGTTGGATGCTTTAATTGCAACGGCTCCTTCCATCATCTCTTTCCTCTCTGGCTTCCCCGTAGTCACATTCCTCCTGCCCCCCTGGTTCCCTGCTAGGGCCACAGCCCTCTCAGAGTTGAGGTGGCCGCACATGTTAGTAAGAGCACTTCTGTGGGTCTCATCAACTTTATGCAAAGCTAAGTCATTCTTAGCTGTTCCTCTGTAGGTGTCTCCCGAACTCCTCTGTCACTTGGCTGACTTGGAAGTGTAGTGACAGGCATGTAAAGCCAGAGGTGTCTCAGAAGAAGAAAGCCTTCAAGTGACTGGTGTGGATTGAGTGTGAAATGGCCCTCGCAGGTTCCTAGGTGTGAACATTTGGTCCCCAGCTGGCGGGATTGATTTGGGAGCTTATGGAATCACTTGGACTTGGTGGGGAGGGCTAGCTGGCATATTTAGGGCCATAAAATGGGAACTTGAGATTCATAGGCCAGTTCCACTTCCGGCTAAGCATCCTGTGTCCTGATCAATGCCATATGATAAGCAGTCTCTACATATTGTCCCTGCCACATGCTCCTGTCACCACGGTTGCAAGATGCTTTGGCCTCCATGCATTCCAGACTGTGGAGGACTGTATCCCACGGACCATGAACTGGACGAACAGTTCTTCCTTTATTTTATCTGTCAGGTAACATACTGAGCCAACCTGAAAGGAATTAGGTAGAGCTGGAGGAACATTCTGGAAGCAAGACTGAATTAAGTTGCTAATTTTCCACAAAAAGTGATAAGCAAAAAAATCATTGTGTTATAAAGAGGCTCTCAAATGGCATACAAGAAAAAGAATATAGTGAGAAATCGGGAAAGTAACCAATAAAAATAATGCCAATTGCCTGAATATTGTGGTACTAATTGCTATTTAAGATTATATTTGTTATGTCCTCTTAAGATGAACCATGTTCTCTCTGTGGAAGCAAATTATTGTTAATATAAATTATAAATAGCAGATAACTAAACAACCCAGACACCTGGAAAACTGTTCATAGAAAATAATTCACAACGCACATCAAATGGTCACTTATTAAGAATAATTCTCTCTCTTTAGGGATTCAGCACAAGGCTGAGATGCTCCTTATCCAAGAAGAAGTTCCCTGTGCACATTTCCAACGGCGTTTAGTTTCTGTATTCACCGTAATATCTATCTTTTAAGCTTTTCTTCTCTGAGTGAAATTTTTGGATTACATTATACACAGAGTTTTAGCTTAAATTGTGTATGGTTGCCTAGACACAGTGATGTCAGCTTGTGTGGTGGATGTGATGAAGGGCTATACCGAGTTGGCGTTTGCTCATTGGTTAAAGACGCATTGGGCCAGACATTGTGCTGTGTGGTCGGATGAGGGATGAGTGATGGAGACAAAGATGTAAAGATACGAAGAACAAACTGTAGCCATTGCTGGGTTGGGGTCTAACTAGATGGCAGAATGCTTGCCAGGCATTCACAAGGCTAGGTTCTGCATCCAGCTCTGAAGAAGAAATACACAGTCTACTGTGATTCGTAAAAGGGGAAAAAGTGCTCAGATCCTGCACCGTGGGAAGAAAAAGGTCAAAGTTAACCAAGGGTCAGGAAGACTAAGTGCATGTACTAAGAACTGAATTAAGCTCTGAGGGATTAAAAGAACTCACATTGCAAAAAGGAAGAATCTTTGGGGGCAAAATGGACTGCTGAGGCAAGGTTGGTTGAGCATCTTGTGTTAGCGTAAAAAGAAATTGAGTAGAAAGTGCACAGCGGAGAATCGGAAGGAAGAACAGTGTCAGGTGGGCTCCAGTCACGAAAGACTTTGTGGGGAGGGTGTAAGCAGAGCATGACACATCACACTTCGTTTGAACACAGGGAAACTTAATTTACACACACACTTTTAACTTAAGGAATCAGTGGCAAAACTTGAGATTTTTAGACTCGGTGTCATAGACTTAAGAGTCGCTGAGACTCGGGTCTGCTTAGGTGGGTTCACAGTTATGTCTGTAAAGATCTGAAACATAATTGACAGTCGCAAGTGGTGATGTCAACGACAGGCAGTGGGGTCAGAATTCCAGAACGAGTAAACAGTAACATTTACTACGCGTGTCCTTTAAATGCGCATGCGCACTGAGCATGTCCTTGGCTAACTAACCTGCCTGGATACTTACAGGATTAAAAATCGGCATTACATAGTTCCTATGCTACTACCTAAAGATTCCTTAGGTCTCCTCATTCATAGCATTCATTCAAAATGAAGCAAGAAACTGTAGCTCATAAATTCTACCCACAGACTCATGCAGCGATATTTTCTACTGAATATATACTCAACAAAACTTTCCCCCAAATTTTACATTAAAGTCAGTTATCATAATATTAGACTTAATTTTAAAATAGTTTCCCTTAAGCAAGAAATTAGTCATTTTAGAATTTAAAAATAAGTTTCTATTATGATCTATCACATAGGTTAAAAATACAACGGTGACATCAGTCAGTACTGAAATAATTCTAGGCTGAGTTCTGGTTTCTTCCCGCATTGAAATTAAACCCGAGCTTTTTAGTCTGAAGCACGTGTACCTTTGCAGGTGGTTGGGAAAGAATTTATTTACAGCTACGCCAGTCCTCAAATGGTTGTAATACAAGGGTGTGCCATACCCAGCAATAGCATCCTCGGGATGCAGATAACGCAACGATTTACGTAATTTTCTTTTAGTCAAGTTCTTGCCTTCAGAAAGTCTAACCTGCTCCCTTCTTTGCCTTGACTATGATTCATGCTGATTTCTGGGGCAGGTTCTAATTTTTATAATGCAGAATAAACTCAAGCCAGAAGCCAGGTGGCCAGCTCTTCCCACGAAAAGTTTTGAAGTGGAGGAGAGCAGCACCGTTCATCGTGGTCCTTGGAAACAGGAAATTTCCAAGGATACCATTTCTATAGTTTTCCTCTTCAGCTGGGACCTTCCCAGAAGCGACGCGGTGAGTGACGCCATCGGTGACGTCATCTCCCCTGGAGAGACGCTGCAATGACAGAGCAGCTGTTTGCAGATGTGGGCAGGCCCCACACTGGGATCGCGGCGACAGCAGGCTCTCACCCGCTGTGATGCTCAGTGGCAGTTTCCGACCACGTGAAACTCCTACCTCCTGTATTTGACTCTGCGTACTTAACGGCGCTTGGGTTCTGATGCCAAGCGTGCAAAACGCGGGGCTCCCACACCGAGCTGCTATCCAACCTTAGGTCTCCAAGTTCAGTTCTGATACCAATACTGGGTAGGCAAGGAGTTAGATACGTGGTCGCTGGGAGGAAACGGTAGCTGTGTCCCCTGACAGCCACAAAGACCGTTTGTGGTTAAACATACTTGAAGCTGCATTTAGGATGTTTTCTCCACATTGGAAGCTAAGGCACCAGGGTATTCTCCCACCGCGTGCGCTAATGAAGGTTCTGTACCCTCAGATGACCTGGCGGCACTGTACTATGCGCACTGTCGTTCAGTAGCCTTCTATTTTTATGGAGACTGTGGAAAGAAATACCTAAAAGGGAGGCATGGTTCACCATGGTTTGGGATAGGAGATACTCTATCTCGTGAATATGCTGCATTCCTCATAAATAATTCACATATTTTTCTTTACAATTTAAGACTTGGGGCTGGGGAGATGCCTTCCCAGTTAAGAGCTTTTGGGGCTCTTCCTGAGGACTAAGTTTGGCTCCCAGAAATAAGAGGGTTCTCAACTGCCTATAACTCCAGCTTCAGAGGATCCAATGCTTCCCTTTAGGACTTCTTGGGCATACACAACCCTAAAAAAAAACCTTGAAGAAAAATAAGATAAATTCCCTAACACAGAACCTCTAGGGATGCTCTTTGCCTTGAGGCCACCCACTCCAAACTCTCTTTGGAGTATTTGCCCGGCTTGGGTTTGCTAAATAAGCTTCTATTCCAACTGTCTGTGTCTCTTGACTGAATTCTTTCCTTCAAGAAGTGAGAGAACCCCAGTAATGAGGCTACCTTCCTCGGCATAGCCCAGACCCCACAGATTAAAGGGGTGGTCTAACTAAATTGCCCCCGCTTCAGATGTCAAATACAAGCTAAACCAGTTGTGCTTTTGACACCCCGGTGATAACCTGAACATTCTGTGGCTTCCCCTTCAGTGTTTACAATTTACGAGAATGGCTCACGGGAGTCGTATAACCAAGGTTACTTATTTCGAGTTTATTATTAAAAGTATAAAACTTAGGAACAGCCAGAAGCAAGGCTTGGGACTAGAGCTTGGGACTTCCAGGGGCCTCTCTATGTCAGGGCAAAGGCAAAGATATTCAAAGACAGAGACACAATGCCTCTCTCCTTTTGGCTATTAGACTATGGAATCGATGGACTTCCAGAAATTGGAATTTCCTAAGTGGACCCATGCTAGAAGGAGAAGGTTGGTGCATTGGTACCAGCCACAGGGAGACCTTGTCTCATAGGAACAGATGTCACTGGGCCAGTGAGATGGCTGAGCAGGTGGGCAAAGGTCCTGGCCAAGAAAGCCTATAACCTGAGTTAAATCCCTAGAACATATGTAAAGGTGGGAGGAGAGAGAGAACGCCTGAAAGCTGTCCTCTGACCCCCACACACGTGCTCTGGTAGGGCGTGCCCACACAGACACATCATACATATACACGATGATAATAATAAAAAAAAATAAGAAAGCGTGTTTTAAAAGGAATAGATTCCACACAGCTCTGACTGCTTCTCAGAAAAGCTTGCAGGACAGACTGGAGCCATGACAACTACGGGACCATGCTGACCAAGACTCTCTAATTCTAGATGTTTCTTGCCTTCTCTTTAAACCTAAACCTCGTGTCAGGACCTGGAAGGAGGACTTGGGGGTGGGGTGACAAGACCCGTTTGTTGTTCCTCTTCTCCTTCTCTGCTTCTCAATATCACTGGTCTCTTTAACTGGAGTCTGGAGGGGGTGGGGCTGAGCCTAGCTTGTTAGGTCAGTCAAAGCCCAGGCTGTGACCCTGACAGCTCCTGTCACACAGAGATGCTGTTTTCCTCCAGAAGCTCTCCGTGGGTTGAGCATATTGCAAGCTCTCTACATGTGTGAAGGTCATGGAGGTCAGATGACAACGTTAGAGAACTGGTTCTCTTTCATCCATGTGGGTTTTAGGGATTGAACTCAGTATGCCAGCCTTGGCTGCTGGCAACTTTACCCACACAGCTATCTAACTGGCGCTTAAATTACTTTTGTGAAGGCAATATAAAATACATAACTCAGTGTCTGTAAAAGATAAAGAGGCCATAAGCTCATTTTAAAATTACTTCCTGAATTAGTTTCATTTCCTCTTGCTATAAGAAAATACGATAATAAAAGCAACATAGGGGAAATGGGTTTATTTTAGCTTATGATTCCAGGTTATGGTCCATCACAGCAGGGAAGTCAAGGTGGGCAGGACTTGAGCCAGCTGCTCATGCCACAGTCAAGAGCAGAATAAATGAAGGCACGCACACTAATGCTCGGTGTCCTCTCTCCTCTCTAATGCAACCCAGGATGCTGTGCCGAGGAGATGCTGATATGCACAGTGAATGGGGTCTTCCCGCTTCAATGAAAGTAACTGAGGTGAGTCCCCCACAGGCATGCCCACAGGTCATCCTAACCTATTCAGTCCCTCACTGAGACTCTCTCTAGGCGATTCTAGGTGGTGTCAAGTTTCTATTCTAACTAACGGTCACACTCTCAGTACTGCGTAACTATAAACGAGAAGGATGCAATGGCAATTCATACCCACAAAGGATTTTTGTACACACAGTTCAACTCTAGGAAATCTAAAGACATTTATTGTCGATTGGATTGTCTTAGTTTCTATTCCACGGCTGTAAATAGACATCATGACCAAGGGCAACTTATTAAAGACAAAACACTTAATTGGGGGCTTGCTTGCAGTTTCAGGGGGTTAGTCCATGATCATCGTGACCGGAAACAAGGCTGCAGACAGCAGGCATGTTGCTGGAGCAGTAGCTGAGAGCTTACATCCTGACCAGCTGACAGAAAAGTGGTGTGGGCTTTGGAAACCTCAGAACCTGCTATCAACAACAGCTTCCTCTCACCGGGCCACATCTCCTAAATCTTTCTGTGCAGTCCAGGAACTGGGAAACAGATACAATTTATGAGGGGGCCATTCTCATTCAAACTTCCGCACAAAGCTGGGGGGTAGTGGCATATGCCTTTAATCTCAGCACTAGGGAGGCAGAGGCAGGTGGATCTCTGTGAGTTCGAGACCAGCCTGGTTTACAAGAGCTAGTTTCCAGGACAGGCTCCAAAGCTACCGAGAAACCCTGTCTAGAAAAACTAAAAACAAACAAACAAAAAATTACAGCACATACAATCCTGAAAAGTCATGTGACATTACAACATCTTAGAGAGCAAAACTGAGAAACACAATAAAAGAAATACATGAATGCTTCCTACTCAAATCTGTTTCAGACCAAACACCAACATCATCTTCCCTGGGAAAAACTAAAGGCATTTACATCAAACTCCAAACCCTTCTGTTGCTATTTGATATTGTGCTAGACAGAAGGCAGAAAGTCTAGAAATAGTCCCAGCCACTTATGGAAATTGATTATAAACCAGGAGAGAGCTCAAATCAATGTTATCTTGATCAACCACTTTCTTAATGGAGCAACGAATTGTCTATCTGAAAAAAAGTTTGGGTGCATGGTTAATCTCATCAACTTGTTGGGCTCTAGACTCACTGGAGAGCCGAGCCTCTCTTATTGGATTATCTGGGTTCAGTTCATTTATGCCGGAAGACCACCCTAAATGTGGGCAGTTCCATTCTGTGGGCTGAGGTCTTAGGCGAAATAAGAACAAGAAAGTAAGCCAAGAGTAAGTACTCCTAAGTACGGATACAGTGTGACCAGCTGCCTCTAGCTACTGCTGCCCTTACTTTCCTGCCTTGAGGACTGTACTCTCAATCAGCGAAACAGAATAAACCCTTTCTCCCTTAAAATGTTTTTATCAGGATATTTTTAACACAGTGACAAGAAAATTAACCAGTCCATGCAACAAACACCTTTAAATAGGAAGATACATGATAATTAGACCAAATATCCAAGTTCTGTGAAATCATGTAATTAGAAAAAAGTTGAAAAAATTTTAGATGATTACATGATGGAGGAAGGTCATTGGTTAAAATAAAAGAAGCTGCTTGGCTCTGATTGGTTAGGAGATAGGTGGGAGGAGTAAACAGAACAAAACGCTGGGAGGAAGAGGAAGTGAGGTCAGACTCCACAGCTCTCCTCTCCGGAGCAGACGCAAGAGAGATGCCATGCTACCCGCTCCAGGGAAGACGCACGCCATGCCCCAGCTCCGACCCAGGATGGACTTAGGCTAGAATATTCCCGGTAAGCGCACCTAGGGGCGCTACACAGATGATTAGAAATGGGCCAGAGCAGTGTTTAAAAGAATACAGTGTCCGTGTAATTATTTGGGGCATAAGCTAGCCGAAGCCGGTGGCTGGGGTGTTGGGGGACGCAGCCCCGCCGCCGCTCCTATCACTACAAATGGCGCCCCACGTGATGGGCTAAACCTACTTAAAAAACCTGAGAAGGCTTAAAAATAAGGAAGAGAGAGTTTAACACAGATTTTTGCTGATTGTTGGTGGCGTGCTGTAGAGAGATTTCCTGATTCAGCAACAGCAGCAGAAAAAACGCTGTGTCATTTCAAAGCGTGGCTTCCTGGGGCTATGCCGCCAGTGCAAACTCTGGCTTTATGTTGTGTTCCCGCTTGGGATCGGAAGGAGAGTGCTCTGAGACCTTGACGATGACTCAGAGCTCCCCGCCTGCTCCTGGGAAGAAGGCAGAATCAGGCTTAGGCAGGCGGAAGAGCATGGCGGATTCCTGCCGCCATACAGAGACGTGTTTTCAGACTGCACAGTGCTCTGCATGTCAGATTTTGATGTAACTTGGATGAAAAGAATTTCTGTGCTGCATGCTCAGTCTCAGAATTAAAGTGCTGAGTGCCGCTCCATATTACTACAGATGACGCCCAGACGTGTGGCTAACTGAGTCCACAGAAAGTCTGAGAAAGCTTGGAAAAGAATAGAGTAAAGCATGTTTCTTATGGCAATTTCTCGGGTCTACTCTGCTTGCCAGAGGCAAGCAAGCGCCTCATCTAAGAGAGGCTTCCTGACTCAGCTTTAGCTGCAAAGCCTGCAGCTCATTAAGAGGTCCTGCCACGAAACACTTAAACGGTGTTGACGAAAAGCTGAACACATGCTTTTCGGTTTTCAGCCGTAGCAGGAAAAAAGCTGCGCCATTTAAAAATGCCGGCTTTCTGGGCCATCCTGCCAGGGCAAACTCTGACTGTTTGAGGCAGGAGGGCCGGCTACCGAGAGAGGACTTGAGTGTCGTCTGTTGTAGCTTGCTGGCTGGCAGGGACCTTGAAATGCTATAAACATGGCTACAGCCTGTATATCTGCCGTGAGGCTGGAAAGCTAAGGAATGGACTGGATCTAGCTGGCAAAGCAACGCCTTTAGTCCTACTGATATTGCTTGGTAAATTAAAGACTCATGTGGTCAAAAAACAGAGAGATATACAGTAAAGAGAGATTCAAAGACAGAGAAAATTTCTAAATGGTTTACTGTGTGTTAAAAATATATGCAGACTAAAAGTTAAAATTCTTAAAGTAAACCTCTGTGACTTCAAGGTGTGGCAGCACACGCCTTTAATCCCAGTGCCTAGAAGGCAGAGACAAACAGATCTCTGTGAGTTCAAGGTGTAGTAGTGTACGCCTTTAATCCCAATGCCTGGGAGGCAGAGACAGGCGGATCTCTGAGAGTTCAAAGACAGCCTGGTCTACAGATATGCGCTCAAAAAGCAAAAAGTTAACTTAGGAATGTCACAGCTTAGATTCTTAAGCGCCTAGTGATTTAAAGGCGCAAATCAAAAGTGCTCCTGGATAGTAAAAAATTGCAGATTCACAATAGGACAGATTCAGACCACTAAATGAGTCACACTGTTGGATGAATGTACGTAGGCTTGGGAGAGAGATGAAAAAGAATATAGAAAATAAAGTTAATGTTAAAAAAAAAAGGTAAAGTCTTTAAAGAGACAGAATAAAGTAAAGTGATAGAGTAAAAATAAGCCGCGTAAAGATGAAAAATTCACAGAGAGTCTGGATTATGTACATTGTGTTTTCTTTAAAATTTTTGACTGTGAAGGAGCTAAGTACAGAGAGACATTTCATTAAATGGGCTGCCCAGTGGAACCAGAACGGATATCATGAGGGTATGATTTCAGAATTTGGATCTAAGGATATGATACTTTGGAAAAGAGATTCTTCTTTTGTTTTCACAGAGGATGAGACTCTATGGATTTCTTCTATTCCGATCTGGTATGATGGACCACGTCCTCCTGAAGGGTTGCTGTGAACATCTTCAGAAAATTGCTTTGCTCAACTGCCAACTGAGATAAACCTGGCACACAGGTTACACCCTAAATAATCTGATTAACGACGCCCCCATTCAGCAGGAAGCAGTTTGGAGAGAAAAAACTGCGCCCATGTTCCCAAATATTGTTTATAAATGTTCTTTTACATTTAAAGGGGGAAATGATATAGGTATGAATAATTTGCATTGATAGAGATTTAAGGTCAATTTTGTTATATGTATAAATGTTTCTGATGTAACTTTTACTTGATAACTGTTTTGTTATATGTAATTTTGCTATGTTAAAGTTAAAGCCTTTTTTTGTTTAAACCGAAAAAGGGGAAATGATGGAGGAAGGTCATTGGTTAAAATAAAAGAAGCTGCTTGGCTCTGATTGGTTAGGAGATAGGTGGGAGGAGTAAACAGAACAAAACGCTGGGAGGAAGAGGAAGTGAGGTCAGACTCCACAGCTCTCCTCTCCGGAGCAGACGCAAGAGAGATGCCATGCTACCCGCTCCAGGGAAGACGCACGCCATGCCCCAGCTCCGACCCAGGATGGACTTAGGCTAGAATATTCCCAGTAAGCGCACCTAGGGGCGCTACACAGATGATTAGAAATGGGCCAGAGCAGTGTTTAAAAGAATACAGTGTCCGTGTAATTATTTGGGGCATAAGCTAGCCGAAGCCGGTGGCTGGGGTGTTGGGGGACGCAGCCCCGCCGCCGCTCCTATCACTACAATTACAGGGAGACTTTTATATACACACATGTATAATTTTAGGGAGAGAACCGTTTGACTAAAACTTATAGAATATTTAACTGACAATTTAGGATAAAGTTCATGAAAACTGAAATGCTATATTACGCACTTTGGTACCACCATGAATAAACACCTGATCTGGGGGGGGGGTGTATCAAGAAAACCGTTTACTTTGGCTCACAGTTTTGGAAGGTTCGGTTGCAAAATTGCATGGCAGGGGCTAACTGTTCACCTGTAGCCCAGGGAGCGCAGAGACTAATTTGCGAAATTGCCAGAGATAATAGACCCCCCCCCCTGCCCCCAGAACCCACTCTGAATGATCTATTTTCTCCAGGTAGGCACACTCCCCAGGTTTCAAAAACCTTCCAGAATAGCACAGCCATCTGGGGACCAAATAACCAAACCAAGAGCCTTTGGGGGACATTTCAGCTTCATCCATAACACATGTGAAGGTGATGCGCTGAGAGTTAAAAACCAACAGGAGTAATCTCCATAAAATGACTGTAAAGATTCCAAGAGGCTACAGGGCCTATCCTACCAGGCCACCCCAAAGAATCCCTGCTTCTGAAAGCAGCGCCCCCGTATAGCCTGCTCCCCAAATCAGGTCAGAATCAAGGCTAGCCTGGTACTATGGAGAGGATTAAGACAAAAGCAAGACAGTGTGTGACGTTTAAAACTAGCTCAGTGGAAGGCATTGCATCCTCTGTCTTGCTCTGGGGGAAGCCAGCTATTAGGCTATAAGGCCATTCGGCAATTCTGTGGAGAGGTCTGTAGAAGAGGAACAGAGGCCCTTGGTGTAGGGGAATGTGGGTACTGTAGTGGTGTTGGGATATCCTGACTTATGGGGAAGCCAGGATATACTCAGAGCCGCAATAGGACAGCTGGGGGGGGGGGGGGGACACATAGCCGCAATAGGACAGCTCTAGAGGGGGAGCTGCAATGGGACAGCTCAGCCCTGGAGGAAATCCAGGCAACCTGAAGCTGGGGTGTGGTGGGGGATGGTTTCCCCGCAGGATATAGGGATCCTGCTCTTCTGAAGAGCAGCTACAGCTGAGTTCTGATCTGTTCCCTTACCAGAGCAGAGCTATCTGCTTCTTCTCTGACCCAAGGCGTTTCTTCTGCTAACACTCTGTTAAAAGAAGCTCCTGCAGAAATGTAGCCATCTCCTCCAGCTCCTGTGAAAAGTTGCTGCTCCCCCCATCCCCACCCCTTGCTTGCCCCCCTTAAGGAGTGTCCTAGCAACTGCTCAGCTCTGCCTTGCCGAGGTCCCCTAGGGAGTGTCTCAACAAGGTTTTTTCAGCTCAGTCCCCTAAGGGATGTCCCATCCAGGTTCTTCTGCTCTGTGCTGGTGAATGAAGGTTGTCAGTCAAGATTCATATGAGAAAGAGATTTATTTGGGAAAGAGGAATCCAGGAGAATGGTTGCCTCTGAAGGGAAGGGAGTAGAAAGGCTTATATAGGGTTTCCTGAGGGCGGAGTTTTCCCAGCGGTGTCAGGGTGAGTCAGGGTGCT
Organism: Microtus pennsylvanicus; assembly: GCF_037038515.1. NCBI lineage: Eukaryota > Metazoa > Chordata > Mammalia > Rodentia > Cricetidae > Microtus > Microtus pennsylvanicus. The sequence goes on from NC_134598.1 coordinate 16,873,175, forward strand.
CAGTGATTGGTTGGTTTCCTGCGCCAGTTGTCCCTTTTACCCTACCCTTGGTCCACCTGCCTGTTGTGTTAGTGAGCTGGTGTGTCAAAAAAGCCTTCAGATGGCCGCAGCCCCAGCCACACCAGATTGCAAACTCGGGCAGGTCTAGCCAGGATTCCCAGCTAAGCTGAGACCCCAGGGTTAGGGGGTGGTGACTCGTTACTAATGTTCCAGTTCAGTGAATTTAGAGATGACATTGCAACAGATAAATAAAACAGAGATACCTTTGAAAAGGGCACCAAACATCTAGCTCCAAGGATTATTATCTGAGCTTCAAGAAATTGATGGTTTTCTGCTATTTAAATATCCCAGGGCTGAGAAAAGAACTCTGTTTACAGTCTGAACCTAACCTTCATATCAAAGGCAGACTAACACAGGGCCCAGACAATAAGCACACAGAGAGACAGAAAGGCATTGAAACTCGCAATCCAGACCTTAGGCCGGCTCAGGTATGACTGACTATTCATGCAGGAATTCTAGTTAAAATATTTATGAACTGATCAAACAATGCATTAAACCAACAAAACATGGCTATGTTGATTTTATTTGTTTGTTTATTTGGTTTTTCGAGACATGGTTTCTTTGTAGCTTTAGGGCCTGTCCTGGAACTAGCTAGCTCTTGTAGACCAGTCTGGATTCAAACTCACAGAGATCTACTTGCCTCTGCAAGGGCTGGGATTAAAGGTGTGTACCAGCCACCACCTGGTGCTCACGTAAATCTTGATTGAATTTATCAATAGTAAAATTTACTATTAAAATCCTCATATTCAGAAGGCAAACTTGGTAATTGCCTCAGTGGATGCTCCAAAATCACTTGATATTGGGTTGCGGAGATGGCTCAGCCGATTCTGTTATTTAAACACCAAAGAGGGGCAGGAGAGCAGCTGCCACAGCTTGTTCGGATGTGCCCCAAAGACCAAAACATTCATTGACCCGAAATGAAAAACCAATGACTGCCTGGTTGCCCGGACAGACATTAATGTCAGTCTGCGGAAACGGAGGACAACAGTTTTAACAACAGACAAACAGGGACCACTAGCCCGACTTGCGGGCACACACGAGGTGGAGCTAAGAGAAGCGAGAGTTCAGATTCATCACTGCCTATACGGTGAATTCCAGGCAAGGCCTGAATTCCTTGCCTATATCCGACTTACTCTCTCAAAATCAAAACCTAGAAACCACCAACCATCACCAAACAGTGCGGTTTGGATGTGAAATGTCCCCTATAGGCCATGTGGCTGCACACTTGATGGGTCCCCAGCAGGAAGGCTGTTGAACCTTTCGAAGGGGAGCCTCCCTGGGGGAAGTGGGTCACTGGGGGAGAGCCTTGAGGCTTTGTACGTGCTCTTACTTCCTTTTCACTTTCTGCTTCCTTAATATGGGTGCAGTGCATCCACCCAGGAAGGATTGTATCCCCCTTGAAACAATAAATCAAAATAAGCCCTTTCTGAAGGACATGCGCATGGTGTTTATCAGTTTCCTGTCTGGTTGCTGTGGTAAAATACCGCGAGAAAAGCTCACAGTCCGTGGAGGGGAAGGCATGGCCCATGGCAGCAGGCACTTGAAGCCACCGCACATCTTTGAACAGTCATGCATGCTGGTACTCAGTCACATTCTCCTGTTTCTTCAGTCTGACATTAGGGTGGGTCTACCCCTCCGTTAACCTAATCTCATAATCCCTCATAGATACCACTGGAAGTTTGTCTCTAGGTGGTTCCAGGTGATGAGGTATATGTGATTATACACGATGATCAAAAGGTTTTCTCCCCATGATTCTGAGCAAATCCCAGTTAGGCCAAGAAGCCCCAGCTTTCAGGAACTGTAAATCAATTGATGGAGCCGGGCGGTGGTGGCACACGCCTTTAATCCCAGCACTTGGGAGCCAGAGGCAGGCAGATCTCTGTGAGTTCAAGACCAGCCTGGTCTATAAGAGCTAGTTCCAGGACAGGCACCGGAGCTACAGAGAAACCCTGTCTCAAAAACAAACAAAATCACAAGTATGGAAGTATCATGCTCCAGGAAAGAAGTGTCAGGTTGATTTATAAAGCTCATGGGGGAAGGAGAGTCTTATTTCTCCTGTTTCATAGTTGGAGGCAAGCCGGGCGGTGGTGGCGCACGCCTTTAATCCCAGCACTTGGGAGGCAGAGGCAGGCGGATCTCTGTGAGTTCGAGACCAGCCTGGTCTACAAGAGCTAGTTCCAGGACAGGCTCCAAAACCACAGAGAAACCCTGTCTCGAAAAAAAACCAAAAAAAAAAAAAAATAGTGTGTCATAGTTGGAGGCAGGAGGCCTTGGTTCGTTGTTAGCTTTCGCTGCCTTCAGAGAGAATTCAAAGGCAAACTAGCTCTTTGTCTCCTCTGTCACTCGATAAAATAATGTTAAAATAAAAGATGTCAAATGTAGATGCTCACATCTCCAAGTCAACGATGCAATATAGTTCTTTTAAAGGGCCACTGTGGAGGCTGGAGAGAGGACGCAATGGTCAAGAACACTAACTGCTCTTCCAGAGGACCAAGGTCAGTTTGCGGCATCCAAATGGTGGCTCAAAACCATTTGTAACTCCAGTCCCAGGGGCAGCTGATACCCTCTCCTCTGACCTCTGTGGGCACTGTATGCAAGTGCTGTATACACAGGCACACCAACACCCCCCCATACATATTTTTGATGAAAAATAAACTAAACAGCTAGTGCATATTGATTCTAGCATCTAGGTGAGACTGGAGAAGACACAGGCCAGAGGCTAGGGACCATCTATCTTTGTATCCGGAATGCTAGAGGGGGTCAGGCCTCATGTCCAATATAATTCACTGTGTGCCTGCTTCTTCAGGACATTGGCAAAAAAAATATGTAAAGATAAGTAATAAACAAAAATATTGAATTTCTTGGTCTGGCAAAGCTTTCTCACTCATGAATTACTAATCATAATATCTAAAAATATTTTTCACCCAACAGCCCCAAAGCACTAAGCTAAGAGAATTTTGATTTCTCTTCGGTTGAAAGTCTTCTTTGAAAAGGTTTTGATCATCTTCAAATATTGTCTTCAGGTTTTCTACGGTAATGAAGAGACAGCAATGCCTTCTCTTCTGTATATGAGAAGCTGACAGTTGACTGTTCTTTAGCTACTGAGACAAATCACAATCCCAGAGAACCTAGACAACAATGAGGACCCTAAGAGAGACTTACATGGACCTAATCTACATGGGAACTAGAAAAAGACAAGATCTCCTGAGTAAATTGGGAGCATGGGGACTATGGAAGAGGGTTGAAGGGGAGGGGAGAAAAATATATAGCTCAATAAAATCAATTAAAACAACCAGAGTGATATTGCCAGAAAAACGAGAGACAGAGCCTGTGGATGGTAAAACACAGCTAGCCACAGAAGTCTGAAACTGTGCTGGAACTTGAGAACATGCTGGTTAGCTGGAACTGTCGACTTGACACGATCTAGAATGACTTGGACTGTGGGAGAGTCTCGATGAAGGGAGTCTCAGTGGAAGACTCTCTAGACCAGTTGGCCTATGGCATGTCTGTGGGGACTATCTTAGGTTAACTGATGTGGGAAGACCCGCCCTCTGTGGGCGGCACCACTCCCTAGGCAGGGGAGGCTAGGAGTGGAGGAAGTGAGTGAGCCTGTGTTGCTCTGTGTTTCTGATTGTGGAGGGAATGTGACCAACTTCCTCAAACTCCTGCATCTGTGACTTCTCTGATATGAGGAACTGCAACCTGAAATTGAAGTTGAAATAAACCCTTGGTCCCCTAGATTGCCTTTATTGGGGTCCTTAAAACATAGCAACAGGAATGAAACTGAGCCACCAGACAAGGATAACAATGCAAAAGGCTTTATCATCACAGCCTATGAAATATAGGATTTGGCACACAAAGGACCAAATCTATGCTGAAAGGGAAACTTTGTAATGGTATTTCTTAGCCATCCATTTTGTCATGGTAATTGTAATTTTATCTCAAAGAGAGACAAAAATAGGGTGTCACCACATTGCAAATTACATATCAAATAATAATCATTTTTTTCTTGGTTTCTTAGAACATTATGTTGGCTTTTGTTTGTTTTTGAGACAGCATCGGGCTGGTCTTCACCTTGTCAAAGCTGATCTTGAACTCCTGATCCTCCTGCCACCGTCTCCCAAGTGCTGGGACTCTACAGGTGTGTGCCACCATGCATGGAGTAAGAATATGCCAGCCTTACCTTCTGCTCGTTTTGAGACAGAGTTTCCTGTTGTTTACCATAGTGTGTGCCTGGCTGGAGGGCCCCTGAGCGTCTAAAGATTCTCCTCTCTTTGCTTCTCATCTTGTATGAGTGCTGGGATTTCAAATAAGTGCTATTGTGTCTGGCTTTCTGGGTTCTAGGGGTAGAAACGCAGGTCTTGCTTGTACAATAAGCACATTCCCCACTGAGCTCTCTCTAGGCTCACCTTACTGCTTTTTTTTTAATCTTTGTTTTTATTTGTACTGACATTGTTCCAGCAGGGTGCCATTTAAAAATGTCTTTCTACATGAAGGGTAAATAGATTTAGAGGAAGCAAAAGGAATTTTTATCTCCGTGTGTAGGCTTCTCTTTAAATCTCTTGTCTTCTCATTGTTCCCTACTTTCTTGGGACTCAACCATGCTCAGCACGTGGTAAGAAAGCAACTGCTGAGGAAAGATAACCTATACCTAGCTATCATGGCAGAGGCTCCCTGAAGTTAGATCCACACACACAGAATGTCGGTAGACATTAAGACGGGAATGTGGGATGTTTGGTGCATGTGTTACTTCCTTCTGCCATGGCACAGCTTCCTGAGTATTTCTAGGACCAACTTCTTCCCTGCCTACAACGCTGCGAGTAGTGTAAGACACAAAAGTGTGGTTCCAGTTCTAAGGACAGAATTCTTCCCCTTGGCGTTTTCCAGAAATCAGAGTTCAAAGAGAGGGGAATAAGGAAGTAACTTGAATGAATGGACCTTTCTATAGCTCAAACCTGGCCGGGACCTCTGCTTGGAGAAGGAGCGGTGTCCGATAGGCACCCTACGAACGAATTAGGAACGATACCCATTTGGGTGAGGGACCTTTGAAATCTAGACTCACTGAATCCGTTTCTAGGGCTAGGAGGTGAGAGGCCAATACCTAAACCTACAGGGGAGTCTCAGGGGAGGTCAGGCTTCAGTAGGGTTTTCATCAAGATCACCTGGGGCACCTTTAAGACGCTGCCTCTTGGGTCTCCTCCCTGTGACCCAGGTCAGCTCTGGGATTGGGCAGCAGCGAGTCTGTGCCCAGCGCTATTTGAGGCCAGCTCATTATTTTGGATGATCTTGTGTTAGCAGTCAGTTCAACACTGTTCTTATTCATCCAGCCATCCTACTACGTGGGGACTGAGCTATTTTCGTAGATGAGGAAGCTGACACTGAGAGTTTAAATAAGCTGGCAATGACTCAGCCTTAGATCTGCTTCTGGAACCTTCTTAACCCCTCCCCCCTTTCTAAATTAAAGCTAGATGTGTACTAATGCAGATACACCCAAACTACAAATTCTATTATCCCTATTTAGCACCCCAAAAAATTCAGAAACATGTGTCTTTTGATATAGTTCCAATAACACACACACCACACATAAACACCCCCCACACATCACACACCACGCATACACACCCCACACACATCACACACTACACATAAACACCACACACACACATCAATCACCAAACACGCACCCACATGCCCCACACACCACGTACATACACATACACTTACCACACATACACACCCCATACACATCACACACCACACATACACATCACACACATCACACCACACACACACATCAAAAACCAAACATACACACACACACCACACGCATACACGCACACACAGAGTCTCAGCACACAGTCTATGTTGACCATGAAATGCTGATCCTCCTGCCTCATTCTCTTTTAGGATTGGGATCAAAGCTGTGGATGACTACACCCAGTTGAACTGTTGAATCAAACTTTACTCATCTCTAATAGATAATATCTCCAAAAATTAACATTTTGCCTCTTTTGAAACAATGGCTTCCTACTTTCCACTGACCAGACTCTCGAAGACAAGGTCTCTAGGATTTTGGATATGATTTAGGAACACTGGTGATCAAAGTTTATAAGATACTGGCATAGCCTATGTAGAAGGATATTTAACACTGAAATCGGATGGGAAAGGGAGTCACGCTTTCCTCAAAACCATAGTTTTGTGTTACCAAGATTGGAAATACTGGCTTATTCTGTAAGCTTTCCTTCTATAGGAAGTCTTTTCAAACAGATATAATATTTTGATCTCAGAAAACCTATTACACTGTTTGCTCAACAAAACTATTATGGTTTGTACAGGCAGGCTTCTGGAAAAGCCAACTTTTGGGAAGTTGGTGGTTTGGAATGCCAGCCCAATGAAGGATACTGAAACACAGGTATGGATTAGCCAACGTTAAAAATAGGAATGTGTAGCCGGGCGGTGGTGGCGCACGCCTTTAATAGCAGCACTCGGGAGGCAGAGGCAGGCGGAACTCTGGGAAGTCGAAGCCAGCTTGGTCTACAAGAGCTAGTTCCGGGACAGGCACCAAAACTACAGAGAAACCTTGTCTCAAAAAAAAAAAAAAAAAAAGGAGTGTGTCTGAAATTTACATATTGCACGCCTTAGTGTGCTGCCTGAACCCCCTCCCCCACACACCTGACTCTGCTTCCATCCTGGCTGTAGAAGCAGCCCATTCCCTATCCTGAAGAGGCTCGGCTCCTGCCTGCATCAGGGAAGACTCCCGTATTGTGAATCTGTGTCAGGACCGATTTCTGCCCTTCCTCGCTCAGGAGCCCTGGGCTCCCTTTGAACAAAGGTTGTCAGTCTTCTCCACAGGCGCACCAGGCACAGAATTAGTATTACTCTGAATGAGGCCCAGCGTGAGCTCAGTAGATCCACAGAACAGGTCAGAGGTGGAGCTGTGTCCGAAGTTGGGCTGCACATTGATTTCGGATCCTTTCTCACTCTCCGTTCATGACGAGAATACTTCGATCTAAGGAAGGCACTAATTCTTTGTGTGGTTGGGCGTGCGCACTCACGTGTGGCATGTGCGTGCACACCGGCCATCTTGGGGCTCTTCATGCTTTGGTACTCAACTGATGGGCCAGTGCGTCCCAGGGATCCACGTCTCTGCCTCCCTAGTTCTGGGATTGTAAACATGAGCTTTTTGTTTTGTCTTAAGGAACTCAAGTCCTCGTGTTTGTAGGCAGTCACTATAGCGAGGTTTCCCCAGCACAGAAGGCAGTAAAATCTGAGAAGCCTGACCATGAACGCAGCCTTAATGCTAGCTGCACCTTTTTCTTCCAGTTGCGCTGGACTTCTATGCGCCTCACCTCTCCGACTTTTCGTCACCCACAAACCCCACTTCCCCAGTCAGCCTGAACAGGAAGTTCTTTCTCCCAGTAAGACAATCAAATGAAAACAGACACCGGCTATGGGGTGCCATCACTTTTGGCAAGGCTTGTGCGTGGACATTAAAGAAACACCCGCCTTTGAACTGCAACAAGCCTCCCTTGCTTGGCATCTAAGCCGGAGGGAAGCTTCAATGGTAAGTTGCTGCGTGGATTCTCTGTATGCTTCCGTTCTCCTCTTATTCTGGAAGAGCCCAGGAGAGAGAAAGGAAGTGTTACTACACAGTTTTGCTCCTGGAGTAATGGCTCAGAGGTTAAGAGCTCTTCCAGTAACGCCAGGTTTAGTATACACACGGAAGCCCACAATCATCTGTAACTCCAGTTTCTGAGCAACTGATATCCTTTTCTGGCCTCCAGGGACGCACCACGAATGTGGTGCAGAGACATACCTGTAGGCTTCAAACAAACACCATACACATTCAAAAATAAAAGCATTGGAAGGACGCATAGTTACATCGGTCAGTGCACTAAGCTTATATAGGGTGCATTGGGCACGACTGAGTCCCTAGAAAAACGATAAGATCCAGGGGGTTAGGTGTGGAGTCCCATGACCCGTCTGCACTGGAGTGCTCTCTTCCCGACTTGGTATTTGCAAATTTCGGTTATGGCAAAGCACTCATTCTAGGGAAGTAGGTCCGCTGCTAACACATCACGTTTCGGGGCGGGGGGTGGGGGGGATGGGCGGGCGGTGCAGGGAGGAACTGGAGGCCTCTGATGGGTGGAGACTTGCCGAAGGTTCCAGCAATTGTCAGTCGCTTCTTAGGTCAGTGTTCTTCGGGATGCCGTCTCTGTACTTGAGTTAGGCAACTTTTTTTTGTTCACAAGCCACCATACACTGTTTCCAAAATTTCTGATATAAAACAGAAGGCAGGAAGATGAAAACGATTGTTTTGCGCTTACAAAATTGCTCCGCTGGATCGGGCTTGTGGATTGATTGACAGTGACTACCTTTCACAAGGCAGGGAAAAGTGGTCGTTTCCTCCCTGTAAAAGGGAAGCGGGGATGCTCGGCCCAGTGACTGCTCGATTCTGTTTGGTTTTCCTGTTTGTAAAGAGGCAGACAGGACATGTAGAGCGCTTGATGATTGGTTAACTGCCTTGCGTGGACAGCGCAAACGCCTGCTTAATATTCACAACCTGGAAATCCCTCCGCAAAAATAAATTTGGTGGAAAAAAAATGAAGGTAGTTTTCAAAGCAGTTAGCATTTATATGGTGCCTAACAGCAGCTAATTAAACAAAAATCAAAGGACCCGTGTGGCCTGTAAATCCCGTGCTCGCAGATGCACTGAGAAGTAAGGAAAGGCTTTAGGAAAGCAGCGAACCATTCTGAATCTTAAAAAGAGCACGGTGCCGAGGGATGCTGGAGAACTCAGCCGCTCTCCTTTAGGTGGGAAAGCAACAGTACCGAGAGCTTCAGCTAGTCCTGCAATTCCCTGCCTCCCACGCGGAGCCCCTTCTAATTAGGGCAGAACTCCTACTGCTTAGTTAAATACCTTCTCAGAGCAGCTTCGGATCTGACAGCGACAATTAATTATCCAACCCTCCTTTTTTTGCTGGGCCTGTACGTAATCCGACTGCAGCTAACAAAAAATCGGCACTGAACAGCCATGGGACCATGAAGGGCTTTGGATTCTGGGTTAAAGCCCATTGGGTGATGGTGGTGTGTGGAATATGCATGGAGTATGAGCTCAGAGCACTCCACCGTATCCTGCAAGATGCGTGTGGGGCTATTCTGAGTTGGAAGGCAGCCATGTGGTGGTGTTCAGTGCTCAAGGGTGTGCAATAGTTTCTTGTCCCTCCCATGATCCCCCAGACTGTCTTCAAGAAGAAGACGTAAGCCTGGTGGTGGTGGCGGTGGCCATGGTGGTGGTAGCGGTGGAAGTGGTGGTGTTGTGTGTGTGTGGATTAGGGATTGGGGTTCCTGTGTTCACATACCCTGTCTCTATGGCTGGTTTTCTTGGCTGCTCAAAAATTGGGTCCTTTGTTATCTAAGCTGCAAAATAGATGTTGGTAAAGAAAGATAAGGGATTGTGAAAGTACTTTTCCAGCTCTAACACTGATTTATTTTATTGATAAACCCCCATTAATTGGATTATTCAAGTTGTCCCGCACACCAAACCCCAGTGGGTTTTAGAAGGGTGCGCTATCTGTGGTCTGTTACCCAGCAATAAAGGAATAGAGTGTCTTGACCTGGCTACCAGGATGGGGACCCAGGAAAGGCTAAACCGCACTACAAGAACTAGAGATCTGACTGCTATGTCTTAAACAATGCAGTTCCTTCTTGGCATAAAAGAGTACCCACTCAAGGAAACCCAGAGCTGGCACCATGACATTAAAAGAAGCTTGATGAAGAAGTTCCATTGTGTTCGGCAACAAGCCGCAAGCGTACCTCCTTCTTTGATATGATTTCTGGGATGCCAACCATTACATCCCTCTTCCAAGAACAAGAAGAAACAGAACACTCCTTTTGACTAGGAAGTGTTCTGTCTCTGGGCACGCTCCTGCTACTTAAGAAAGGGGTGATGGGTGCCAGCCAGCCTACCAGTAGACGGTCACAGGCAGTGTCTTGGCTGGGTTCCTTGGCTGAAGGTCACTTCCCCAGTCCTGTGCATCCTTCTCCCAGCATGAGGTAAGCACCCACAGATGAAGACAAATACCTGTGACACCCCCCTTCCCCCCCCCCCCCATGGAGCCAGGACGGGAACTGTGTGCTTCTGAGAACCCTGCAGACCATCTTCCCAGGTCGGAGTAAACAAGAGTCTTCCTGCAGACCCTGTTCTGTAAAAGTGGTATTGTTTTTCAGTCCTTATAATTTTTTTTTAAATTTTTTTTTCAGGAAATAAACTGATCAGTGTCTTCCCTAAAGCATTCCCAAACAGTTTTTAATGCTATAAATAAGTTGTGGCGCTTAGCAACCAGGAGCAGAGGGGAGACACATAAAACTCTTTACTTTTAAAATAACACCCCTACCCAGAACTTGCAGTAGGTAAAGGGATCTCACCCCCTGACACTATATTTGTTTTTAAGAAATGCTGTATTTCTCATTGGTCTTGATTTGTTTTTTTAGAACCTTTTAGTTTCTCTGCATAATCTAAACAGCCTGAAACACACATGGGTTTTAAGAAATTAAGATTAGTGCATAGAGAAAATCCTGATTTGGTTAGGGTTTCTGTTGCTGCAAATTGCAGAGCAAAGGGTTTATTTGGCTTACACTTTGACATTGCTGTTCACCACTAAAAGGAGTCAGGACAGGAATTCAAGCAGAGTAGGAACCTGGAGGCAGGAGCTGATGCAGCGGCCATGGATGGGAGCTGCTTACTGGCTTGCTCCTCATGGCTTGCTCAGCCTGCTTTGTTATAGAACCCAGGCCACCTGCCCAGGGTTGGTACCACCCGTAATGGGCTGTGCCCTCCTCCATTGAACACTGATTTAAAAGATGCCCTACAGGCCTGCTTGCAGTCAGATCTTATGGAGGCATTTTCTAGATTGAGGCTCCTTCCTCTCTGATGACTCTAACTGGTTGGTGTTGACACCAGCCTATACATTGGCCCTCAGCAGTTTAAAGCTAAAGTCAAAGATGGGGCTTCAACTCAGACATTCAGAGTCTACACCATATTTGCACAGATGCACGCTTCCCACCTCTGAAGGTTAATTTTGACTGGGAACTTGGTTAGGCCACAGTACCCAGATAGTGGGTCACATGAAAAACTCTAGTTGTGGGCTGAAGAGGTGGATCTGGGGAAGAGTGCTTGTTCAGCAAGCACAAGCACCCGAGTTTGAATCTCCAGCACCATGGAAAAGCCAGGCTTAGCTGTGCATCTCTGGAACCCTAGCATTGCAGAGCAGGGACAAATAGACCCTGGAATAGGTCAGCCAGCCTAGCTGAAGCAGTGAGCTGCAGGTCAGCGAAAAACCCTGCCTTGAGGCAACCAGGTAACAAGGCAAAGGGATAAAGGAAGACTCCAGATATTCTGCTCTGGCCTCTGCTTAGGTGCATGCTCCTGCACACTCAGCCTTCACACACACACACACACACACACACACACACACACACACACACACACACACACACACACACACACAGTCTAGATGTAACTGTGGTCCTTCTTCTGAAAACTTTGTAGTTAGTTGTACTGGGGACGATAGCTTCTCAGATGCTAGGCAAGGGTTCTACTGCCGAGTTGTATCCCAGTCTTTGGTTGTTTTGTTTTAGTTTGGTTTTTGGTTTTTCAAGACAGAGTTTCTCTGTGTAGCTCTGACTGTCCTGGAACTCACTCTGTAGGCCCTGAATTCACAGAGCTCTGCCAGCCTCTGCCTCCCTGAGTGCTGGGAGTAAAGGCGTGTGCCACCACTGCCTGGGTCTTTGGTTGTTTTTAGAAGGTATTTTATTACTTATTTATTTAAATCTGTATATATGTATATCTGTGTGGAGGTATGGCACAAGACTATAGGTGTTCCAGGAGGTCAGAGTGGGTATTGGAACCCCTAGGGCTGGAGATATAGAAGGTTGTGAGCTGCTTGGTGTGGGTGCTAAGAACTAGACTGAGGTCCTCTGCAAGCCAGTGAATGCTCTTAACCTCTAAGCCATCTCTTCCAGCACCACTGAGGTCTTTTTAAGAGAAGAGAGCAATATTCAAAACAACAAATAAAGCAGAACTAGGCAGATAGCCCATCTGGCACACCAGTGTGCCTTATCTAATCAGCTGAAAGTCTTATGAGAAAAATACAGTGCGTCCAAAGATGAAAGGATTCTAACGCCAGGCTGTTTTCAGATTTGCCACAGCATCAACTCTTGCTCAGGTATCTGGCCTGCCCACCCACTTAGCAAATTCTGAACTCAAAGCCTCCACCAGTGGGCAGATTAATTAAAATACATCTTTTTTTAAATCACACACACATACACACGTGCTCTTTAACCTTATGTAGCCTATGTAGAAAATATATACTTATTGGGATTGCTCCACAAATCCTTTATATAGGCATATACCTGTATGCATATGTATATTATACTATGCACAGATTATGCATATGTCATATCGTAGTTTAAGGTACTGAACTCATTTCTGTACTCCATGTAGCCGTGAGTGACTGGCAAGGGCCGTATGATTGAGAGTAGCAAACATGAGAGACTGAAATAGAATCATAAATCCGAGGCTCCATCCTCCTACAGCCTTCATCCTCTTGTAGCTCTGGGAGTTGCCGCCTCTGTAAAATGAGTAACGCCATAACTCTGGTCTGCGCAGTCGTGACAAAAATGGAAAGAACGCACCTTCAGAGACGCTTAGAGATTCTCTCCTGTGTCCCGCATTGTCTGAGAGGCAGACAACGGGGAACCGAGGCGCGCAGGTAAGGAGCACGCCTGAGTTCACAAGTCCTAAGGAAGATGGAAAACCCAGCAAGCACCCTCCTGCCTCCGTGACCCATGAAGAGATGCCCAATCTATGTCAGGCAGGTCTCAGATGTTCAATGTTAATTCCCCTCCACTTTCCTTTTGCTCCACCTTGTCTAATCTCTCAGTGCTTTCTCTGCGAATGTTGGAGCCAGTGAGAACAATCCAGTTCCGCGCTGTTCATTTTATAGCCGTGGTGCCCTCTGGAATCTGCCCCCATTGTGATTCATTCTGCCCCTTCCTTTGCAAGAACTGAAAGCAATGGCTGCGGATCCCACGGTGGCACTCAGGGGTGACTCTTCACACCTCCTGGTAGCCTCCACGGGGCTGGGTGCGGACGGGAGGAGGGCATTTGGGGGAGGCTGCTGCTGGCGGCTACCATCTACACTGCTGAATTTATCCTCAGAGCCAACGGCAAGTGTGCGCACTTCAACACATGCCTTACTGCCTTCATATTAATGTGTATGGCACTATAGAAGTGTGAAGAAAGAGTGTGGCTGAATCCTGTACATGACTGGTTTTGTGCTACATACAGAGTGGGCCCTGATGTATGTATCTACTGTTTCTCATGGTGCAAGCGGTCAGAGGCAACCCAAACAGCACCCTCTCTACACCTCCTTCTTGCTTATTTGAAACCACTGAAGAGATCTATTCCATTAGCACCAAGAGTGCCCTTATGCATTTTTAAAATGGCTCTCTGGCAAGCCTGAACATTGTTTCATGACAGGTAATAAACATGGTGTCTGCAGCTACTCTTCAAATGGGAGATACACTTACAACATTGTTACTCCTCCTTGGACTTGGCTCACTCACTCAAGGACAGTGAGACCGAGTTATTTCATGACTGTAGACTTTGAGACTCCTTTGTAGTTGGCCCAGCACACACCATATTCATACTTGGGCTTTGATCAACTCAAGTAAAGTTTGAGACTATTCTACGAAAACCCTTTTGTAGTTCAAGCTGATGACATCAGAGCTTCAGTGTGCCAAGGTGTTATCATTTTAAATGTTGAGCTGTCTCTGTAAAAGTATATTCTAAGAGTAACTTTTCAGATTTTAGAATTTAAGCGTTTTCACAGCCTGAGGTAATGAATGGTGCTTGGTATTAGTTACTGGTTGGTGGCTGTGACAGGATAAGCCAGGGTAAGCAATTTAAGGGAAGGGGTTTGTAATGGATTACAGCTCCAGGGGCTACAGTCCATCACAGCCAAGAAAGCATGGCAGCAGGAGCCGGTGGAAGCCGAGAGATGTAGGCAGTAGGGCCAGGCTATAAAAGCTCAAAGTCTACCCACAGTGACCTACTTCCTCCAGTGAGGAGGTTCCACATCCTAAAAGTTTCACAAGTTTGCCAAATGCCACCAGCCTTTAGGGACCAAGTATTCAAACATATGAGCCTATAGGGGCATTTCACATGTAAGTCACATTAAACGGTGTCTAAGATCACAGTGCACGGCACACGTACGAAGTCACAGACACAGAACACCCCCCTTCCCCAGGCTCCTGTTGCTGCCGTCTTCCCCAGCAGGGCCAATCTCACCAGGGTCTACAGATGTACTCTTTTTCATCCTTGCACACGCTGTCTCCTTGGTTTACCATGATGTTTTTCTTTGTTCTCCCGTATTTCTCCATTTTTACACACATGACCTAGATCAAAGTCTGCCTCTCTTAGGAAAGCTCCCTCTTTGAGACAGGATCTCACATTGTCCAGATTGGCCTCGTGAGGATGACCTTGAATTTCTGATCCTCCTGCCTTCCCCTCCCCAGACCTGGGATTACGAATGGGCACCACCATGCTATTTATGCAGTACTGGGGCTCTGTGCGTGCCGGGCAAGCATCCTATGAATCCAGCTGCATCTCCAGCCCCAGGAAACCTCTCTTGATTTCCTAACACAACTTATTTGAACTCCTCCTCTTTCACACCCACACCCAGTCCTTTTCTCCAGAATCTCATTGTCTAGCCTAAGCTGGCCTTGAATTTGCAGCAATTCTCCTGCCTCGGCCTTCCAAATGCTGAGATTAGAGATGTGAGCCATTTCAACTGTACTTCTTAAAATTTTAAATTCCTTTTACATACCAACCACAGTGTTTCCCTCCTCTCCTCCCCTTCCTCCCATCCACTCCTCAGAGAGGGTTAAGACCTCCCATGGGGAGTCAACAAAGCCTGGCATATTAAGTTGGGGCAGGACCAAGTCCCTCCGTCTTGCATCAAGGCTGAGTGTGGTATCCCATCAAAGGGAATGGGCTCCGAAGAGCCAGTTCATGCACCAGGGATAAATCCTGGTCCCACTGCCAGGATACATACCTGTCACCTACATTCAGAGAGCCTAGTCTGGTCTCATGCAGTCTCCCCAGGTGTCAGTCCTGAGTTAGTGAGCTCCCACTAGCTCCTGTCAGCTGTCTCTACCGGTTTCCCCATCATGACCTTGACCCTTTGGCTCAGATTATCGCTCCTCCCTCTCTGGGCCATCTCTCGAGCCCCTGTATTTTTTTATTTTTTGTAATTTTCCAAAAGCACACAATTCCAAACACATCCTGCGTTAAAGGATCTACCACAGTCCTGGAAAACACAGAGTTCTCCAGGACGTCCCTAGCTGCCATAAGGAAGAGATGCCTACAGACGTCTGCGGGGGAAAAACAGTCTTCCAGGATTGTTTCTCCGCAGTAGCCAGATGGCAAGACTCATTGATCTTGATGATGATTTGGGAAGTATTGGATCATAGGGAAAACAAAAAAAACCAAACCCACTCTTCATGTGATTAGCCGCAGAGCTAGTGACTGACGTTCTGTCTGCTGTCAAGGAAGACATCTATAGGCATGCCGGTTCTTCCCGAGGCTGTGGGACAGCTACCACCTTCCCTAAGCTCATTGGATTTTGCCTATCTTTAGTAACGCTTTGACTAAAGCAGAGCACAAAAATAGAAAAAAATCCATATATAAATTGACTGTGCAACTTGATGAGTTTCTTAAAAATGAATGTTTGAAGCGCCCAGTCCTCAGATGGCGAAGCAGTGTTCTTCTGATGCCCTAGAAGTTGCCCCCAAGGTGATCCAGCTATTCCCTTGACCCTAAGGAATCATCACGTGCTCTCCTGACACTAGCTTATACTTTTGCCCATTTGGAACTTTGCACAAATTTAATCATCCATGATGTACTTCTATTGTGTGCCTGGCTTCTTCAGCTCTCTGGGTCCATTTATGCGGTTTATTCTATTGCTACGGACAGCTGCAGACAGTTCATTCTTGGGCGCTATTAAATTTTATGTCAATACCACAGTTTATGAGTACATTCTTCTTATGGTTTGGGTATGGTCTGAGTTTTTCCCTACACAGTTTTATTGCTGAAGACATGGTTATCATGGAGGAAGCATTAAAGAGTGGAGAATAAAGCCAGGAGTAGCAGGGCACATCTGTAATCCCAGAACTAAGGTAGGAGGAAGGGAAGTTTAAGGCTAGCCTGGGCTACGTGGCAAGACCATCTGTTTAAAGACAACCAACCAACCATCACTACTTACAACTAGAAGTGAGCTAGTTAATTTAAGCCATCCCTGTGAGAACGATTGAGGTAGTTCTTATGGGGCTCTTGGGTTAACTAAAAAAGCCAGTTTTTTTTGTTGTTTTGTTTAAATTCTGAGTCTGATCCTTGAATAGGCCCTTTGGCTTTCTCTTGAACAATATCATGTACCATGAGGTTCTCAAAGTAGCTAAAATGATCCCCTTGAACTCCCAGAAGTGTGCTAAATAAACTTCTTTAGTTTATGAAGCTCCAATAAACTAGATATTTTGATTAGTAGTAAAAAACACACTAAAACAATTCTACTGTTGATTGACATTAGGCAGTCTTTTAAATTTGAATATTACGAATAGTATAAATAAAATATCTTAAACATGTTTATTTGTGTATATATAGGTTTACCTTTTTGGTAGGTTTTTATCAAATTATATACACACACACTATAGTGATTGTACTAATTTCCATTTTGATATAGGTTCATAAATTTGTTTCCTTCATTGTATTCAGATACTATTATATCATGTAAAATAATTTCCTGGATATCCTTAATTCAAGATTTCTGAACTCTCAACTGAGAAGCAATAAAAGTGGCATGTAATAAAACCTCGGTAAATGAAGCTATTTCTCTATAATTTCAATGCCACCTCAGTCTTCTAGAAATGTTCTTTCTTTACAACCAAACCAGGCTCAATTCACTTAGATATGTTTTAAACTCAGAACAAGTTAAGTAGATCCCAGTTTCCCTCTGATTTGTCCTTTAATCAACGTGTGATTTATATTTTTTATTTTTATTTGTTATTGTTATTATTATTATTATTATTTCGTCTTTCCAGGACATGGTTTCTCTGTGTAACATCCCTGGTTGTCCTGGAACTAGCTCTTGTAGACCAAGCTGGCCTCGATCTCACAGAGATCCACCTGCCTCTGCCTCCCTAGTGCTGGGATGAAAGGCATGCACCACCACTGCCCAGCCTACAATTTATATTTTTTTCAATGTTCATATTCTATAGTGCCAAATAAAATTACAACGTCTCAATGAAGCCCATAGAGGCCTTACTCACCACTCTCTCTCTCTGGGCAGAGGAAGGAGTCAAAGATCATTCACAAGGTACTTGCTTCTTCACAGAAAGTCTGCCAGGCCTCTGTGCTTACACTGGAGGGCCAAACAGAGCATCGGCCATTGTCTTCAGGCCAGTGGCTGCCAAGGTATCAATCCTTTTCAAGAACTAACAAGGAAAGGATAATTCCCATTGGTTTTTATTGGGGAAACACACACACAAACGCACACAATGCACTGTCATTGAACACTTTATCCTTAGCCTCAAAACAGCTAACTTTTATTATCCATTCCTCATATATACCAAACACTAACACATTTACCCTTGCTACTTCATATAAATATGCCATGCACTCCTCAGGACCATCCTGAAACTTCGATCTTATTGCTGGCATAGTGAGGAAGCTAAGGTGAACCTGTAGGTGGATATGGTTCCTGCTGGAGCAGAGCTAGCTGATGAGCTGGACAAAGCAGAGGCTCACAGGAAGGCTATTAACTGAGAAGATGCTCACAGATCGCAAGTGTCTTTCTCCCGGAAACTAGGTGGGAAGTTCGTCAATGTAACCAACCCATGATGAGTAGGTAGTAGGTGGACCTATCTCCTTGAGGGACACAGTCTAGGTTGGTAGAAAACAACAAAGAAACCAAAAGATGGCCTCAAGGAGAGAAGGTGGGGGTATCTATCATATCTATAATACTTACCATGGCCACGATGGCTGATGGACAGTCTCATTGTTCTCCCCTAGAGAGAAGAGCAAAAATATTCCAAGTTGGCGAAAGTCTTTGGTATAAGGGCTTCCCTTAGCACAAAGAGACACACATCCCATAAGCAGACTGCAAAGGATTCTCTGTGACCTCCTAGAGATGCACAGCTCTCTGTGGGGCTAGCCTGCAGTAATCAGAGGGCGTATACCTCTGAGATCGCCCTCTTGAGCTACTTCTGGCTTGAAGGAAGTCATAGCCTAAGAGACCCTTGCTCTTCTTCCCAGAAGGGAAGGAAAACATCGCTGGAAAAACGATGAATACAAGCTGGTCTCGAGTGTGACATGGTGCTGGCTGATCGTTTTCTACTGTGGAATATCTTGCTGTATTTGCTGACAGGTCAATGAACATCTCACCAGGGCCATGGCTCGTGCCTTAGTTAGGGTTATTATTGCTCTGATGAAACACCATGACCAAATGCAAGTTGAGGAATTTATTGGGCTCATACTTGCACATCACAGTTTATTGGTTTTTTTGTTTTGTTTTGTTTTGTTTGTTTTTGGAGACAGGGTTTCTCTGTAGCTTTAGAACCTGTCCTGGAACTTGCTCTTTAGATCAGGTTGGCCTCAAACTCACAGAGATCGCCCCTTGAGTGCTAGGGTTAAAGGCAAGTGCCACCACCGCCTGGTACAGTTTATTTTTGAAGTGAGTTGGGGCAGGAACTCAAGCAGGGCAGGAAGGAGCTGATGCAGAAGCCATGGAGGAGTGCTACTTATTGGCTTGGTCCCGGTGGATTGCTCAGCTGCTTGCTTGCTTTCTTTCTTTCTTTCTTTCTTTCTTTCTTTCTTTCTTTCTTTCTTCCTTCCTTCCTTCCTTTCTTTCTTTCTTTCTTTCTTTCTCCTTCCTTCCTTCCTTCCTTCCTTCCTTCCTTCCTTCCTTCCTTCCTTCCTTTCTTTTCTTTCTTCCCTTTTCTTTCTCTCTTTTTTTTTCTTTTGGTTTTGTGAGACAAGGTTTCTCTGTAGCTTTGGAGCTCGTCCTGGAACTTACTCTGTAGACAAGGCTGACCTCGAACTCACAGAAATCCACTCGTCTCTGCCTCCTGAGTGCTGGGATTAAAAGCCTGTACCACCACTGCCCAGCTCATCGTCTGACTCTTGTAAACACAGGTGAGGAAGTAGGAGTGGAGGATGGGTGTGGGGAAAACAGTGTGGGGGAGGGGAGACAGGGAAGAAGCAGAAGTGTGAAAGACAAGTGTAAGCAAACTGGATTTGGACCTGGCTGGTCAGAAATCCCAGCACTCCCTGAGATGGCAGATCTCTGTGACCTGGAGGCCATGCTGTTCTACATAGCAAGCTCCAGGCCATCCAGGATGACATAGCAAAACCCTGTCTGGAAATCATAATGAAACAAAGTAGGCCTGGTTGGCTAAATGATGTTTAAATGTATGGGTTAAATTAAAATAAGTAGTTTAAGATTTAAATGTTTATTCCTTTGAAAATTAGATTTGAAAGGGGACATAGAAAAATTGAAACCAGCAAAATAGAAGCAATTTATGAGTAGTGCTAGATATTTCAAATTAAAATTAGATGGTATGTGCAGAATAAAATAATTATTTAAGTATTTTTTAAAAACCTAAGGCTAGTGAAATGAGAGATGGAAGCTTTGGAAGGGAAATCTAGTCAATTAAGATGAAGCTAAAACCAAAATGGTGCAAAGGGAAGAAGTCAGGTGAATGTAGTTTGAGAAGAGAAAGAGAGCGGGGGGGGGGGGGGGGGGGAGTGTATGCGTTAGGAGATTTGTAAAAACAAAACTTCAAAACAAAAATCTGACTAGCCAGGCTAGGCAAATTAAACCAAGAATGAGGAAGTTCTTTGGGTAGTAAGGAATTTCTCACTAAAAAAAATAAAATAAACAAAAAGCACTGTTTGAAGCACTGTACCGGAGTAAGGTTCCTAGTTGGTTGTGGATTTGTGCATCCATGCATCCCTTCACGCATTCCCGCAAATGCTTACTTCACTAAGACATGAACATTCAGTGGGGTAAGCCAGAAAGAGGACTTCCCCCCTGGAGTCCAGGGCTGGTGGCAGTGGAAGGAAATAAGCCGACAAAGGCAAGTCACTGACTACAGGCTGTAGTAGCTTACAGAGAAAAACCCCAGGGTGTTACTGCATCTCTGACATGCTCTGGGGCTGTGCTGTCAGGAATGTGAGGTGGCTGTGTGGGTACCTGAGACCCCGCAAAGCCTCTCTTCAAACAAACAGGCACTGAGATCGGAACGACACGGGAATCAAAGGCGACAAAGCAGAGATGGCCGGTTTGGTCAAGCCTTAAAACAGAAAGGCTTTGGCTGATATGAGGAACTAGAATGAGAACCGTGGCTGGATCAGACTCACCAGGGAGAAGTGAGAGATGTGGTTGAAGAGGGGGGCTTGGGGGTGGCTTGTCCCCAAAGGCTCACGTGTCCCCAAAGGCTCACGTGTCAGAGGCTCCATCTCCAGGGTGCAGGGACTTTTAGGGAACTACAGACTAGCAGAAGGTAATCAAGGTACAGGGTCTCTCTAGCCTCGGGAATAACTGTTCACATGAATGGATATCAAGTCATTTCGGTAGGATGCTGAACGGAGTCCACGAGAGTGACCGCCTTAGTAGAGTGTGTCCTGTCCTATCTGCTCACGAAGATGATAGTATTAGATGTTCCCCACTCAGGGCTCCTGCTTTTTCTAGCATAGTGACTCCCTTCTGGCAGTACTGGTTATTTCTGGGAATAGTGGGAATCGCTAGTGAGTTCCAACTGTCTCCCAAGGTAATATGTGGATGTCATGGCTCGCTATCTGGGACAAACTGACAGTGGATGAAGGAAGGTTTTTTTGTTTTTAATATATATATATCTGTTCCTGGCCTTTTCCCCTGAAGAACAAACACTTGCGATGACATTACTTTCCCAATGATTGCCTTCACAAATCTCAGAAACGTCACGCGGACACTCAGAGCTTTCTTTCCCAAGTGGTGGCAAGTGTGGTCTCTCACCTGAGGCGGATCCCTCGACACCCCTAGGTCATATAAGACAAGGTTGTCTTTAGCAATAGCCACATAGTCATTAGGAAGAAGAATCCTTCGTTGGGTTTTTTTTTCCCCTTTTAGTTTTAAAATTCACAATTGCATATCCGAGTTATAAAAATATTTTTCTTAAATGTGGTAAATGGTGTTGCATACAACTAAAACGTGCCTGTACCCAACAGGAACACCATACTGGGCACCTGGTGTTCTTTATCACCGCTTTCAAATTTAAGTACAGATAAAGACTCCAAGAATGTCAGGAACCAAAAATGTCGGTCAATTTGACTTCATTATTTTTCAAGTCACTATGCCGCCACCATTTATTTTTAACCTATATTTTTAAGTTCTGCTCTGCCTACTTATTCAATATTGTGAGGTACTGGGAATTGAACCCACAACCCCACCTGTGTTAGGCAAACGCTCTAACGCTGACCTACGTTTTCAACTCGAAACTCAGTTGGGTTAGTAAAGGGACATATACTACGGCAGGACTTGAGACGTATACCACAGTTAAAGCAAAACTAACTGATTCCAAGCTCTCAGCCTGGTGCCCCCACCCAATTCATGATTGCAATTCTACGTGAGGCTGTGGGTGTCAGGTGCAGACGGGGAGAGCAAAGTGAGTAGAATGTGAGCAGCGTCTGGGGTTCCTCTGACCTCCACAGGAAGTACAGTGTTTGCTAAAGAATAAGGATTAAAATGTCCTAAAACTGAAGTCTGGGTACATTAACTTAAATGCTACACAACAGTCTAAAACAGTAATTCTCAAACCTTTAGGGTGGGATGACCTTGGTGGAGAATATACTATTTTAAGGTGTGTTGCTTTTGTTTATGCTGTATTTGTTTAACGCTATTACGAAGCTGTGATTCTTTGCCTGTCTAAAACACCTGATGGTCTAATAAAGAGCTGAATGGCCAATAGCAAGACAGGAGAGGGATAGGTGGAGCTAGCAGGCAGAGGGTTTATAAATAGGAGGAGAAACAAGGAAGAGGAGGAGCAAGAGAACAAGGAGAGGAGGACCTCAGGGGTCAGCCACCCAGCTACACAGCCAGCCATGGAGTAACAGTGAAAGCAAGACGTACAGAAATAAGAAAGATAAAAGCACAGAGACAAAAGACAGTGGGGATAACGTAAGAATTGTTTTAGCTGGCTAGAAACAACTCAAGACAAGGCCAGGCATTCATAACTAAGAATAAGCCACCATGTATGATTTATTTGGGAACCGGGTGGCAGTCCCTCCCCCCAAAAGCCAAAAGAGCAGAAAAGCAACCACAACATGACCTTTCATAGAGGCTGCCCCAGACCATCAGAAAACACAGATATCTACAGCATCAGGACTCATTACAGTGATGAAGCAGCAATGACAATAATTTTATGGTTGGAGGTCCCCACAACACAAGGAACTGTATTGTGAGCTGCAGCGTTAGAATGGTTGGAAAACACTGGTCTGGAACTCCAGTGAACTAAATAAATGGGTGTGGAGAATTTAAGCCTAGCATTGTTTGGACTTGCTAACGTGTGATTATAAAGAACAGACTGATGTTTTGAATTCATTGTTCAAATTATCTCCATATGAGGTCTTCCGCAGCACCACGGTACTCCTCCACTGCCTGGACCTACAGGGGGGGCTGTGCCTCACTTGGTCCTTCACGAGCTATGGCTCCCCAGAAACTGCAAACCAATATCTAGAGATAGATATTAGGGTGCAAGCTAAAGATCAGAAAAGCAAAGCAGCTAAACAACCAGAGAGACCTTTTACCGCTACCAAATCTTTAGATGGAAAAGGCGAGATCCTGTCTCTTCCCCTCTATACTCCTCTCTCCACCCATTCATGTCGCTCCTGTTTCTGCCTCCCTGGTGCTGGGATTAAAGGCGTGTGACTCCCAAACACTGGGATTAAAAGTGTGAGCCGCCATTACCTGCATCTGTTTCTGGATCAATCTTGTGTCGCTCGGGGTTTTAATGCAACGCCTGCTCTACATGTTATGCGCTATGGTACAGTTCATGGGCTGGAGATTGAAACACATGCACACAGATAAAAACATGGATTAAAAGAAGAATGCCAAGAATGCCTTCTTGAATCAAGAACGCCCCAAGAATGCCAACTTTATTGTGTTCCAGGGCAGCTTATATAGGGTCTCCTTGACTAAATGACCGCGCCCCAACTCTCAGGGTTTTTCAGCTGTAAACCCACCAGAAACTATTGCCCTGTCTCATGCTCAGAGCAGCTGCAAGCACAGGAAAACAAGTTGTTTACAGGAAATCCAGAGTCTGGGGCTCCACACTCCCCAACACAGGGTAGCCTCGAACTCACAGATCCCTCTTCCTCCGTCTTCTGAGTCCTGGGATTAAAGGCGTGTGACACCACTCCCTGGCCTCCTAGTGGTTTAGCTTTGCAATCTGATCTTCATACAAACTTTATTTATTAAAATACAAATAAAATATGATACAGAAGGCCATCAGAAGTGTCACCTGTTTTTAATAAACTAGGAATATCTCTAATTTCTCCTCTGGGTGTTAAGAATAATTCTAGGTTTGGATGTGGCTTATGACTAACATTTGCAAAGCCAGGGCCTTAAACCCAGAGGTTCAATACCTGCACTGCATTAACATGGGTGTGGTGGTACATACTTGTAATCCCAGCACTGGGAAGGTTGGAGGCCAGAGGATCAAGGGCTCCAGGCTAGCCTCAAGTACACAGTAAGTTTGTGTCCAGACTGGGTTAAGTGAGACCCTGCTTCGAAACTAAAACCAACCAAGCAACTAAATAAACAAACAATAACCAGGCAGTTCAAGTTCTTCCTTGGCTACACAGAATCTATAGCTATATAGATATATATTCTATAGCTACCCTGGCTACAGAAAACCTTGCCTCAAAACCAATAAGAATGATTTGTTTTTCCAAAATAACAAACTTTGGAACATAGCAGAAAACCTCTAATAACCTCATATTTGAAAAAAAGGTTTTTGGGTCAGTGGAAAGGCCCAGTTGGTAAAGGCACTTGCTGCTAAGCCCGATGACCCGAGTTTAATCCCCCAAGCCTACATGATTGAAGGAGAGAACTGATTCTCACATGTAGCCCTCTGACCGCCCCATGGGTACCATGGTATCATGGATGCATGTGTATGAGTATTGTGGGGGTACACACGTGGGAAAAAAATTTTTTTAAGCATTTGACAAATATTCTCATGTGCTATTCACTTATTTCTTAGAGAAAACCCCTGAAGGTTAAACTGCTGGCTCAAAGAGTTTGTGGGTTTGAAAGTCTTTCATGTCTTTACCATGCACCAAACTAACAGACCTGGAAATATGAAGAATAATTATTGCTTCTTCTTTCAATTGCTTTTACTGTAGCTACAGAAACTGGTTTTATTTTTATACTCTACCCTTTTCTCTTTATTTTATGAGATAAGCTCTCACTCACTCTTTGTGCCAGGCTAGCCTGACCTGGAACTCTCTATGTATTCCAGGCTGGCCTCTTACTCCCAGAAATCCTCCTTCCTCATCCTTGAAGGTACTGAGATTACAGTCTGAGCTGCTGTAGCCAGCTCAAGTTTTTTTCCTTTAATAGTGGAATTCAGAGAATTTCTAGACTTCTAAATAGGAAGCATTCTGTGATCACATGGCAGGTTCAGGGAAGACAGAGCACTTGGGGACCACCACTCCCAATAGCAGTCAGAGTAAACCTACTCCATAGCATCCTGTAGGATGCCACAACCATCAGGATGATATGCCCCCCCCCCCATACACTGCCAATAACATTCATTTGTCTGCTTCTCTTAACAGAGTCCAAGTTACAGATTCTATTCCTTCGAACAGCTACCTGAAATTTCTCCAACAATCGGGATAAATTTTGACTACAGTTGGGGTTTGAGTCATAAGCCAGGGAAAAGCGAGTCAAAGCTGGGAGTGGTTGTGCCCGGGTATGGTTCCAAGGTAGAATACTCACCGAGTACTTATGAGATCCTGGGTCTAATTCCCCGCACTGTGGACATACATGCATACGTACATAGATGAGTGTAACAAAGCCACAGGCCTTAATAGGCACCCCCAAACTTTAGCACAACTGACTCCATGATAGAAGTACCATTTATTCCGTAAAACTCAGCACATAAACGTTACCACGCGCCAAAATGCAAACAAAGACCTAATCCATCCAAGTTCATAATTTTGGGAAAGTCTTTAAATATAGTACTTTCTTTTGGTGTTCTATAGTTCCACCTCTGACTAGTTATTCTTGTAACTGAAATATGTCAACCCAGAACATGGCTTATGTGCACACTGGGATCCCAAACACCCAATATGGTTGCCAGCTGGCTAATAAAGACTTTCAATAGGCTTAAACCCATGCCCAAGCAGTCTTCTCTGGTGGGGACCACACCACAACGTGCACTTTCATTAGGCTACAGGAATACAGGAGGTATTGAAGATTATGGGTAGGGAGACCAGGGACAGAGAACGTAACAACTATGTCAAAAAACCAATTCATTACTTGAAAGCTGCCCAGGGGAAAGTATTCTTTGTCCTCTTATTCTTGTTTTAGAGAGGCTCTCAAACTCACTAGTACATTGATTTCACGACATCACGGATCAAACGTGCTTTCAAAGGGGTTTCAGGTTACCCATGTAAACAGTCGTGCTTTGATAGCAATGTTTTTGATCAGGGATGGGCTCTATACACAGTGATGTTCCTCTATGGCTGTCTAAGCAGAACATGGTGGCACACGCCTATAATCCCAGGATTTGAGAGGCTAAGGAGGCTGAAGTCAAGGCCAGCTTGGCTTTTGCAGTGAGTGACATCATATGTCTCCACCACGAAACAAAGACCAAACAAAGGCAGCTGGGGTTGCACACATCTGTAATCCCAACACTCTGGAAGCTGAGAGAGAGTATTATTTGAGAGCGGCTTAGACATCCTTCTTTAAATAAAATACTTAATTAAATTAAATTGTTTTCATTATACGTACGTGTACATACATGTGTGTGAATACAATGTGTCATAGAGCGTGTATCAGGGTCCCGTAGAGGAACAGAACTGATAGAACAAATCCATATGTAGACATAGAAAGAGGATTTACAGAGTGACTTACAGGCTGTGGTCCAGCAAGTCCGACAATGGCTGCCTGTGAACAGAAGGTTTAAGAATTCAGTAGTTGTTCAGTCCATGAGGCTGGGTGTCTCAGCTGGTCTTCGTTATCCGCTGGAGTCCCAAACAAGTAGACTCCGATGTTAGTAAAGGGATGGATGGGTCAGTAAAAGGAAAAGCAAGCAGGCAGAGAGCAGAAGCTCCCTTCTTCCCTGTTCTTTATACAGGCTTCCAGCAGACGGTGTGGCCCGGATGAAAGGTGGATCCTCCCATCTCAACAGAAGTGGGTCTGCCCACTTCAAGTGATTTAATCAAGAAAAGTCCCTCGCAGGTGTACCAGCCACTTGGGTTTTAGTTAATTCCAGATGTTTTCCGGTTGACAAGTAACGGTAGCCATCACAGACCACACGCGGTGATCGAAGGACAATTTGCAGGAGTTGGCTCTCCCTTTCTACCCCGTTGGGCGCAGGGATTGAACTCTGGTCATCAGGCTTGGAAGAAATTACCTTTGCCCACCAAGCCATTTCACCGGCCTCTAGCCTGGACTTGACAACCTGAGGTAGAAAGTGAGATCCTGTTTCAAAACCCAAGGCCTGGGCTGTAGCTCAGTGATCACCTTGGCATGCACAAGGCACTGTATTCTACGGTTGTCACCATTAAAAAAAAATGTCATATTGACGAGCCGAGGTGTCTTAGTTTATGCAAGTATGCTGTGTGATGCTCACCCAAATCACTTTAAAATGCATTTCTCTGAATATACCCCAGTGTCTGGGAAATACCCAACTATACATACAGTGTGAGTACAAGGCGTTTCAGCTCGCGAGAGGAACCAAAGCAATTTGGAAACCACGTGCTAACTGCTCCTGCACTACAGAAGCTCTAAGACAAAACCATTAATGAGGTCCATTTACAACAGAGCTGACACCCCCTGACTCCAGGCAGGGAAGGCAACAGGAAGACCAGAAGGAAGTGATGCTTCATTAGAAGCTGTAGGAACAAAAGAGGGCATCATTAGTCCAAGAAGATTTAAAGTAAGACAGGAAGGAGTGGAAAGACAACTGTTTCTCACCCCGGCACTAAAAGCCTGTAGTAAACTGTTTGGAAATCCTTGGGTTTTTATTGCTATCTGGAGGTCTTAAAGAGACAGGGTCCTAGTGTGCTTTCTATTGTGTGCTAAACACCAGACCCAAAGCAACTTGAGGATGGAGGTGTATCTCAAGTTGAGATGGGTATCAGTTCACTTTACATGTTATAGTCCAACATGGAGGGTGGCCAGTGCAGGCACTTGAAACCAAAACCATGGAGGAACTCTGCTAACTGGCTTGCAGGGCTACCGTTCTTGCACAACCCAGGCCCCTAGGGAGGGATGGCACAGCCCACAGTGGGCTAGACAATTAAGAAAATGTCCCATAGACGCAGCCACAGGTCTTTCTGATCTGGGCTGATGTTTTAGCTAAGGTACACGGTTGTGTGTTATTTGACTCTTTTGGCCTTTTGAGGGGGCCCACCACCTGGCTGCCAAATGAATCATACACGGAGACTTATTCTTAGCTTGGCTAATTTCTTACCAGCTTTTCTTATCTTAAATCATCCCGACTACCTTTTGTCTCTGGGCTTTTATCTTTCTCTGTTTCTGTCTACCTTTTTAAAAACTTTCTGTTTGGCTGGGAGTCAAAGCCCCCTCCCCTCGGAATTGCCTCAGTCCAAACTCCACCTCCAAGAAAGCTGGACCAATGGTGACCCCTCCCCAGGGAGGGTCAAGATCACTCCCATAGGCTATTTAAACTGCCCTCCCCCCCAGAACGAACACATGGTCTCTCTCCAGTTCTCCTTTTCCCTCTCTTTGTTTTCCTGGGAGGGAGGGCACCCAGGAGTACTGGAATCCATTAAACCTAGGCTTCTTCTAATTTGGTCAGATTTAGATTATTACATCGGAGAAGAGGCTTTCATGAATCCTAATGTAAAATATTTTTTGGAGCTAGAGGTTTGCCGCAGGGGGCCACGACCCACAGGTTGAGAGCCATTGCTCTAGTGAAAGCCGCTACTTCCCGGGAAAACTGGACAGAAACACTTTCAAGTTCCAATAGTATTTGGATATTTTTCTTGTAGACAGAGAAAAGATAATTAGTCCATTTTATCTCTATTCTTTTTCAACAGAACTCAGAAAAAATGTTGGCAGGTTCCATGAAGGTTTTTAGCTTAGTGTAACATTCTCAGCTGAAGACTCTTAATTCTGGGGGGAAATGGATTATTAATTAGTGATGCTACCTAAGACATGTCCCAACAGCCACACCGATAGTTACATCCGCCAGCCATTCTGTCCCTTCAGAAGCTGTCACAGATATTTTACGTCCAGGCTTTCCTCTGAGTCTGACTTTCAAGACAGTGCCCTTTGTTTTCTCTGCGACACAAGGGGCTTTATGAAGAAGAACAATAAGCTGTTTCACATTCAAGCTCTATATATCCATTCATTTCTTTAAATCTGGACCACAGTTCCCTGTGTAGAATCTTATTCCTAACGTAGAGAACGTAATGGAACAAGCTCAGCATCTTGCTCTCAGGGTCCATTTTGGTTTTGCTGTTGCTTTGAGACAGAATTCAGTCTGTAGATTTGTTTGGCCCAGAACTTGATACGTAGATCAAGTCAACCTCGAACTCACAGAGATCCACCTGACTCTGTCTCCCAAGTTCTGTATTAAAGGTTTGCACCATCATGCCCCACACTGTAGAGTTTTTTTTTAAATTTTTATGTACATGAGTGTTTTGCTCTATGTCTTCTTTGTATATGTCTGTGTTCTGTATTTTTGCAGTGCCTATGGAGGCCAGAGGAGAGTGTCTCTGCAATTGGAGTGACAGATGGTTGTGAGCTGCCATGTGTGTGCTGGGAACTGAACCCAGGTCCTCTGAAAGAGCAGTCAGTGTTCTTAACTGCCGAATCACGCCTCCAGCCCTCATAGTTTTAAAGAGACACACTTATTCTAATTCATTTGTTTGCTCACACTTATCCAAGTGTGATATACAGAAACTCTCAGGTTCTCAGGTGGCCAAATCTAAACAGCCAAAGGTACCTGTCTGCGCAGGACAGTGTTTTCCCCGACCACAGGTACCAGAGACTGTCTGCGCAGGACAGTATTTTCTGACCATAGGTACCGGAGACTGCGCAGGACAGTGTTTTCCCGACCATAGGTACCGGAGACTGCGCAGGACAGTGTTTTCTGACCAAAGGTACCAGAGACTGTCTATGCAGGACAGTGTTTTCCGGCCACTCGGAGACTACGCAGTCTGTGCTTTCTGCCACATCCAGAAAGCCACGTTTGGCGCTGAGGGCAAAACAGAATCCAGAAGCAGCAGCCATCTGCAAGCACTCCTGCAGGATGTCTTAAAAGGTCCTGCCGAGGAAGCCTTTTAACTGGTTTTCCTAACAGGAGGATGCTCCAATATACCCTTCATGGATCCTTTGGAAATTCTGTGATCCCAGCGCAATGCCTTCCACGTGGGGCTTCTTGAAAGGCAGTGTATGGGTTTCAGTGAGTTATTCCGCTCATTCAATAGAGGTAGAGTGATTTGCAGGGAAAGAGGGTGGAATTTGTTGCTGGTTGCTACGACGAAAACCGTAGTGGGATGTGGTGGAGAGGAAGGTGGGTTGTGGGTTGCGCTGTGGCGGCAGGCACCGCGCTGCTTTTCAGGCTAGAGTTGCTATGGGTTTCACCAGCACTGGCTCCTCCCTGCTTCTCTACCTTCCACCCCAAAGCAGGGGTAACATTCACACAAGAAACAGCGGCTGTGGCTTTCAAAGATATCACTGCCGTGTAGACTCTCTCGACATATGTTTAGTCGTGTTTGGGGTAGCGTTCGTCTCCAAAGTTGTGTAGCAGAGACAGTCCTGATGTTCTGTCCTCGGCACTGGAGCCCCGGGGGGGGGGGGGGGGGGGCGAATCTGCGGCGTACACCGCTCCGTGTGTCCTTCTGTCCCCGTCAGCACCGCCCCCGTGACAGAAACAAATAAATAAGCAAATAAAAGTCAGCATTCACGCAGGGCCCTTAGCGCATAGAACGTCGCCTGGATAGCTGATGAGCTGCCCAGCAGGTACCAGGACTCTGACGGCTGGTCTCCTTGTTGTGGACACGGGCACCGGAAAGTTCCTGACAGGGACCATCAGTGTAAAGGACCAGTGAAGCGTTAATCTAATTACTCTTTATCAATAAAAAAAAATCCGGAGTCAGATATTGGGATAAGAACCTGGAAGATCAGAAAACTGGGAGCAGCTGCCAGTTACTGCGGAGATCCTCTCTCTGCCACGCCTTACTGCTTCCTGTACATTCTCCAAACCTCCCCCGTCAGCTGGTAGCTACCTCCCACTCTCTGACTCCTGACTCCAGGCCAGCTCTATTTGTCAGAACGCTATCAAAATAACACACAACAGGGCAGCCATCTTGTAGTTTAGAATTCTTCACTCTTGCGACCCTGGATGCGTTTGCTAATGAGAATGGGGTGGACAGGTGGGGCTCTCAGTTTGCAATGTTCCTGTCCCCGGGTCTTGAGGGGACTTTGGGTCAGGCAGTGATGCTCTGAGTCAGACTGTTTCTCTCCCGTGGGCTCTATCCCGATAACTTAGTTTCCTCTCCAAGCCTTAGCTGCCTGGCACTCAAGCAGAGGTGACAATAGTGTTCAACTTTAAGGGTCCTTGCAGAATTAGATAGGATATAAACAGTGGTATGGTACACAGCTTTTAGCAGGGGGCTGGAAAATATCGGTAATTTTCATGTACTTACATTTCACACAGTAACGGACTTAACTTTCTCATGATTTAACTCCGAGGACCATGATCTAGAAACTGGCAAGTCCCAAGACATAGAAGGTAATCTAAGAAGGTGACCTTTAAAGATATTTCAGGGAAAGTTGGATCTGTAGGTGCAGATGCAGGTCCTTCACCATCTGTCTCTATACCTGTCACATCCTTTCCTCCTTTTGTGTAACTGGGCTTTCTCGTCAAACTCAGTGCCCACTGAGAGCAGGAACTGACAAGCGCCATTGTTGCCTTTCAATTCTTGATAGCATTGTGAACCCTTGTTCTTTTCTACCCGCTGCCAAGCTAAAGAATGATCATCATTGTCCCTTTGTTCTGTCCCGGCTTTCGTCTTTATAAATATGAGAAAAGACATAGAGAAGATAGAGGTGAAGTCATGATTTTAAAATACGTGACGTGTGAGTTTGCAGGTGCGCAGGAGGGCTGCCGGTGGAGCTTTGGAGGAACGCAATCACAGGCTCAATGACCAAGCCCGAGACACACCACTGCATTAGGAAGCTTTTAACGGTATCCGACCCTCCCAGACACCCTCCCCACCCTTCCCATGCCCACATCCCCGCCCTCCCCACCCCTACATCAGCTCTAGAACCCCAGGAAGGAGGAATTTACAAAGCCCAAGTGATTCTGAAATGAGCCATCACCTCCTACACCAGCTCTGACTTCAGGTCCCAAGAATAGCAACGTGATCGAGTCCTCGGATAATCCTCGGATACCTTTATCTGCCTCACCTGACCCTTGCCTCTTTGGGACCACTCCAGGTTCAAGCATTGTATTACCAAAGCTGTATGATGTAATTCTATGTCCGTTTCCATTAAAAACATATTTTTAAAACCGGCTGGGTATAGGACACAGAAAACTCGATTGTCATTATTTAACCCTAGACAGTTACTCTCAAAGGAGACTGGCCTTCTAGCTCCGTGTCTTCAGTTTTTTGTTGTTTAGTTTTTAAAAGAAGCTAGAGGCCAACATGGGGAAAGATGTGTCTGTCTTCTTTTGGCGAAGCGTATGATTTCATATTTGAAGGACTTTCCCATTGATAAGGAGACTTTTATAACCAAAGGTATTTATCCCTGGGAGGTAGGTACTCCTAGGAAGCTTTTAATGCATGAAAGCCTTTTTTAAAACTTCATTTAACTGTATTTCATGCACATTGGTATAACGATGTCAGATTCTCTGGAACTGGAGTTACAGACAGATGTGAGCTGCCATGTGGGTGCTGGGAATTGAACCCGGGTCCTCTGGAAGAGCAGTCAGTGCTCTTAACCACTGAGCCATCTCGCCAGCCCTCTGAAAGGTTTTTATATGCACAACTTTATAAATAAAGGGAAACCCTTTTTAAATAACATATTTTCCCCTTCCCCTTTCCACAGTTCACCCCAGAACATCGTTGTCAGTTAAGGACAGCTCACACAGTTTACTCCCTCTGGCTTCTTCCCCATAGCCCACATATTTGTGGGACTTCCGGTGCGCGCGTACTCCTGGTGGGAAGGAAGATGTCCCCAGGAGATGCCCTTCCCTGCTCTCAGACTATCGAGACAATGGCCCCACAACGTTGGAATTTTCCCAGAAGTTCCATGCTGGAAGAAAGAAAAGTCTGGTGTTCTGGGACCAGCCAGAGGAGACCTGACCCCCAGGAGGAAATCTCAGAGTTCTGACAACCTGTCCCCTCTTGTCCTCTGTTTAAAACCAAATCTTACGTCAGGACGGACTGGATGTCACTTGATTTCTTTGTCCCTCATTTCAATGTGACCGTGTTGAATGGATCTCCTTTCTTTCCTTACTCACCCCTATTTATCTAATTGGTCCTGTGAGGACGGATGTCCAAGCTCGGCTGGTCAGGCTGTCTGTGTCTAGATTCTGATCCTAGGGGGTCCAGGACCATGTGTTTAATTAAGATTGCTTGTCTTCTATTGACCTGTCTTATGTAAATTTAATGCTTAGACTGACCATAAAACCTAGAAGGGCTGAAGACACTATCGTCGTCCCGCACATAACCAACCATTCATCCCCAGATCAAGAGAAGCACAGGGACAAGGGCCCTGTCTTCAAATTTGGGTTTTTCATTATTATGTGACTGAAAACGTTAAGTTTCTAAATATAAGACTGCCTCGCAGCTAGAAGTAATTGACACTGAGAGCAGCCCAAGTCTTTTTTTTTTTTTCCTAATTCACAAAAGAAGTTTGTCTTCACTGGATAGAATTTAAAGACATGGAAGGAAACAAAATTAACTTTGGGAGCACATTCTGCGGGCACGCCTGCACAGCTGTGCGGTTATGTAAGCACAGAGCAGCAGCACCTTCCCGAAGAGAAGCCCTGAGCTAATTCTGTCAGCCGCATTCTTGGTCCCAGCTCTCGGGATAAAAATTTCTACCGGATGAGGATCGGAAACAGCCGGTTCTGGAACTTTCTGGACTCAGAGCTGTGTGTGACGCGATCTGACGAGTCCCATCAGCCCTGTGTGGACCGCACGAATATGTGGTCTTGAGAGTGGTGGCCACCCTTCTCCAAAAACCCCTCCTCTGAGTACCGGTGGAGCACGGGAGGGTAACAAGCGTCACGAGGCCCAAACAGTTCAACCTGCCCTGTTCTTCTCAGGCAGGGGAGGGGATAACAAGGGAGGGGATGGCTAAAGTGTGTAAGTGACCATGCGACCAGGGACCTCAAAGTTTTCTTGGTGCGTTTGGAATCTCTTGAGGTACCTCAAAAATATCATGCCCCCACTTCTGACAGATTTTGGTCTATTGTCCTGGGTTCCTGCCTGGGCACAAAGACGACTTTTTTTTTGAAGTGTACGCATACACACCACACAAACATACCATATACCTACACACACCACACCCTGTGCACACACATCATGTATCTCACAAAGATACATAAACGTACACCACACCTACCACATTGCCACCGGCAGCCACTCCATTAAGGCTTTTCTTGCGGGAGGGGGGGGTATTTGCCCGCTCCGTCAGTTAAACTTACAAGTAGGATTAGGGAGAAAACCAGATGATTTTTCCATCTTGTACCATTATGCATATTATTTATTTTTTAAAAGCGGCCTATCTCAAATCTTCTGCCTTCCATTAAGGCAGTCTTTTCTCTTCGAGATCTTCTGCTCCCTAAACTTTCTTCCTTTTAGTCAAGTGCTAGTCTCATCTGTAAAAGGCCTGTCCGCCTACTTGGTCCACTCAGTTTCTCCTCGAAGCCACTGTTTGTGATCTGACAGTTCATTCTAGTAGAGTTGAATGTCACCCTGCAGGTGACGGCGTGTGCTGTCAGAACTCTGAAGAGAAAGAGCATGTTGATTTCCTTATGGACAGATTTGAGTAGCTTGCTCTAAGCTCCCACTTTCTTTGAGTAAAGTTTAGTGAGCGTCGACATCTTGGCATGGAACAAAAACTGGACCTGTTGTCTCCGGCAGTTCCTCCTCACACCCTTCCAGAACCCCTCCTGCAGCACCCCACCAGGTACGACTTCATTGCATGGAGAGGCCGAGGATCTGAAGCATAGAGCTCACCCCTCTAGTTTTAGATTTAACCCCACCCCACCCCCATTTGTTATTCCTTACTTGTGTGTTCACCTCTGTCCCTGCACCTACTTCTGTGCAAAGCCAAGAGGCCCTAGATCCTTGGTCACCACAGGTCACCACAGCACCTCCGAGAAGGGTAAAGCCTTCCAGTTTCCTCACCTCAGAACAATGGAGGGCTGGGCGGTGAAAGGCTAAGCCCTGATAGGCTGTGCTGGTTTTCTGTGGCTGTGATAGGACGTTGCGTGGTAGCTGGGCCACCTCTCGAGCCCCAAGGCTCCCTTTGACCTTAGGCTCAGGCAAGCCTAGGAAAGGGAGGTCACTCACGTTGCTGAGTTCAAGAAACTGTCTGGAGTGAGGAAATAAAGAAGCGGTACGCTGTGTCTGTGGACCCTTGGAAACTAGGTGGAACTTCCTAGAGACCCCAGAGTCTTGAGGTTTGTCCCAGATTCCGGAGATGACAAAGTCCACTCGGGGAAACAGGCCCCACCTTAGAGATTTTCAAACGGAAGACGTGAGCACCCAGCACCCACCCTCTTGTGTGCCCGGGGGTTTTGCTGCTCCACCTCACAGTAAAGTCAACCTCCATTCCCGGGAGAATCAGAGTTCTCATGCTCCAGACACCCCCTGTCCAGCTTAGATTTTGTGTCAATCAAAGATAATCCCTGGAGGGAAGCTGTCACTTCCACTCAGACAGGGCTAGCCAAGAGTGCCAACGTGGCCATGACTGCAGGATCTTCCCCTCGGCGCCTCGGAAGCCTGACAACCGCACATGTTCCGGGAGCAAGGAGGGGAGCAGCACTCCTAGAGGAATGACGAGCCTGTTTTCTTTCTTCTCCGGGTTTCACCTGCATGGTGCTAGTCTGAAATCTGGGAAAGAACCCCAAAAGCCAATCGCAGGGCACAAAAACGGCCCCTGCTCCTTTCCAAAAGTAGGAAATCTGCGCAGACTCCAAGAGTCTCACTTGATGCCACTATGCCACCCAAAGCTCCTCCTACCCTCCCTCCCGGGGAGGATGCAGAAACTAAACCTGCTGCTTCTGAGAGCATCTTCCTTTTAATGTCGATTTTTTGTTTGTTTGTTTGTTTTGGTACTTCTCAGTCCCCAGGATCTCGGGACCGCCTACAATTTTTACATGCAAACCATGATATTATGAGTGATACGAAACCGAAAGGTGGGATAAAGGTTAAAAAAATTAAGAATAAGATGTTTCAGGGTTATCTGTGTGTTTGACATATTCTTTAAGATAATGGGGTATAACTCCCATGGGAGAGCATTTGCTTAGCGTACACAAGGTCCTGGGCAAAACGAGACAGAAACAATAAACCTAAGCAGGACCTGGTAGCACCTGCCTGTGATCCTAGCTCTCAAAGGGCTGAAGGTGAGACTCGGTCTCAAACAAGAACACACAAACTCTGCACCAAGGTTATGTGATCACCGCTTCCGAGGACCACATTAAAGATTGGGTGGGTGACACTTGTAATAACATCTCTTCAGACTCCCTAAACAGCCTGATTTTCCCCAAGGGAAAGAATGATTTTTTTCCCCTAACACAAACCCATTTGCCAACTCTCTGGACAGCAGCTGCCCAGCCTGCAATGTATTTATGACACCAGCCACCCAGACATTTGCAAATTCCACAGGCTAGCTGCTCAGTCCCATGCAATCGCCTTTCGCTTCTGGTGTCGAAGGCTCCCGATCATCACGTGTCTCTCTGATCAGTTGAATATAAGTTGGAGAGATCCTTTGATAATAGGTAATTGGCCATTATTGTTGATAGAATAAAGTATTGTATCTACTGATGTATTATAATGGACATAATAGCCAGGCATGGTAGCATACGACTAATCCCAGCACTCAGGAGGCAAAGGTAGGAGGTCCTTTGTAGAAGAACGCAAATAAAACGGTCCCACACTAGCTCGGAACTGGGTATAATGAAGAGTTCTTTATTTAGGGGGGGACTCACAGATCACAGTCCTCTGCACCAGCAGGCAACAAGAACTAAATCCAGCAGCAGACAAGAGAGGAGAGAGAGAGAGTGGCCGCACAAGCATGCACCTTTTTGGTACCCAAGGCCACGCCCAACCTGGTCCAACATCTCAAAGGCCATTGGCTGAAGGAGGTTCCCCAGCACCTCCCCCTTTTGTCTAAATAAGAGAGTTCCAAGCTACTGAAAAGCCCACCAAGAGTCACTTCATTGGAACAAACCGTGTCTTACCACCCAGGAAGTCCCAAGAGATTTGGGAGTCAGAAGGAGAGACCAAATATTAAAACAGAAAATGCTCCCAAAACTGTATCACTAGGAAGTTAAGCGTTTTAGGAGTACTCCATCAGGAACAAGGGGCTGAGACCAAATGTATACAACATGCACACATGTATCTATCTTATCATATAGCTATGCAATATTATGTCTCTCTATATATTGACATCACACTCATGCATTATGATTGTGAATGGGTTCTGTGCCCACTCTTGGGTTCAGGGGGTTCTCCTGATATTCTTTATGCCATTACTCCCTGAAGCAGCAGGAGGAATTTATGTAAAGGGACTTCATAAAATGTTCCTGATATAGTTGCTCTGGGTTCCTGTTTTCAGCACTCATTATCTTTTTTTTTTTTTTTTTTTTTGGTTTTTCGAGACAAGGTTTCTCTGTGGTTTTGGAGCCTGTCCTGGAACTAGCTCTTGTAGACCAGGCTGGTCTTGAACTCACAGAAATCCGCCTGCCTCTGCCTCCCAAGTGCTGGGATTAAAGGCGTGCGCCACCACCGCCCGGCCAGCACTGATTATCTTAAACACATCACTGGACCTTCTTTATTTCCTGTTTCTTGGTTTTTAAAAATTCCAGTCACGAAACAATCTTCCCCCTTTTCCCTTCCACCCTACTTTCTCATTTTCATAGTGGATTTATGGACATCACCATGGATACCTTTGTGAGTGACACTGGGTTGGGCTGAGCTGTCATCTGGTGGCTGAGGAACAGCTTTAGGGTATGGGGGTGACTTTAAACTCCCCCCCCCGGCCAGCAGCCTCTCCACATCCACTCCGCTAGGAAATCCCAATCAGTCAGTCACTCAGTCACTCATTATGGGGCAACAGGTCAAGGAATAGGAGATTCCCCTAAATTCAAGAAGGGCTATTTGGGACTGAACAAAAACAAAACTAAATTGCTTTAACCCCTATGCGAATTTCCTAACAAACAGTCATAGACTTGGTATTTTCTTTTGTGATTTTTCTTTTATTTTATATTTTTCGTAACATGGTTTCACACTAGAACCTAGGTTGGCCTAGAATCCACTATGTAGCTCAGGCTGGCCTCGAATTCAAGAGCTCCTCCTTCATCAGAGTCCCGAATGCTGCAATGACGTGTATTAGCCACCACCCCGGTGCAGAGCTGCTATTTTAAAAACGTTTTTAAAAACAGTGGATGCGATGATTCAGTCCTGCAATCTGAGTACGTAGGAGGCAGAGGCAGGAAGAGCTCGAGTTCCAGGCCAGTTTGAGCTACAACAAGGCGCTCTCTTAAACAAAGCAAATAAAACAAAATCAAACAGTCATAAAGCTGTTCCTCTGCAGGAAGCCCAGAGTCCAAAATGAATCTCACGGAAAAGCGTCTCCAGGCAGAGCTGTCTCTGCAGACTCCAGGGGAGACGCTGTCCTTCCCTGTCCCCTCTCTGATAATACTTGGCGCCCTTGCCTTGTGACCACATCAGTTCAAACTCTGCCTTTTTAGCCACATCATCTTTTCTGTGTCCTCTCTTTTGTGTGTGTTGTCTCCCTCTGTACCCCTGAAAAGATCTATGTAATGGCCTGTAGGGCTCCCCTGAACAACCCAGGGTAATAATGTACCAATCTTAGAATCTTTAACATAACCACAATAGCAAAGGGGTTGTGTTGTTGTTGCTGTGGTTGGGATAGATGCCCTTCCCAAGTTGTGGGCTACTAGAGGAGAGGGTTGTCAGAGCCTAAGATGGCTCCTCTGAGTGCTCGCTTGCCTTCTGACTCACCCCACGGCGTGATGACATGTGAGCCCCTCTCCTGGAACAGCCCCCATGCTCCTGGACGTTGTGGCCTCAAAAACTGAGCACATAAGCATATTTCCTTTTTATTGTTTTCAGACAGGGTCTCACTGCAGCTCGTGGGAGCCTGGAACTCAGTCTGTAGACCAGGCTGACCTCGAACTCACAGAGATCTGCCTGCCTTTGGCCTCCCGAGTGCTGGGATTAAAGGTGTGTGCCACCACCCCCAGCTCCACAAATTACTTTCTTTTATAAATTGCATTTCAACAATCAAGTCTGTGGGCTTTCCCTAGGGGTGTTGAGCCACGCTGAAGCTGAGGCCTGAAACATACGTCATGACAAACTGCAAGGGATAAGCCTTCCAAGAGCGTGAAGGTCTGTTAGACACACTTCAGCTTATATAGCCAAAAACACACTTTAGAACTCTGTGGTGGTAAACTCCTGGGGTTGGAGGTTCACAAGCTGAAGCAGGAAATCACGAACTTGAGCCAACCTGGTCTGTACAGCAGGCTTCAGGCCAGCTTGGGCTACTCAATCAATCCATCAGCCCTTGGACACAGAAGTGCTTACTACAGTCTCCCACTTCTCCTTTGGGAGGCAGTGGGGGGGGTGAGTGGCATCAGAACACTTACTTTTTTATAGTTGAGCCTGGTGTTTCAGTCCTACGTGGAAAGGAAATGATGACAGATTTAGTGATTCATCGAACCCTAAATGCCAACTGGCAAGCTGCATTTTATTTTTGGTTAAATGTTTATGGTATCTGTGTGAGTGAGTGTGGGTCTGTGTGTGTGTGACAGAGAGAGAGAGAGAGACGGAGGGAGAGAAACAGAGACAGGAAGCCAAAGACACAGAGAGATGTGTGTGTGTGTGTGTCTGTGATGTATGTGCATGTGTGTGTGCACATGTATACCATAGATGAAGTTCAGAGGACAACCTCTATCTTGTTGAAGGAGCTTTTCTCTTGTGTCTGCTGGGATGGCAGGCATTCAGCCACCATGCTCAGTTTATAGAGTTCCGGGGGATGGAACCCAGGGCTTCATATATGCTGTTGGGCAAACACACTATAACTCTATATCCCCAGCCCAGAAAAAAAAATGCTTAAAGGTAAGTGTATACACACACACACACACACACACACACACCAGCTGGAGTGTCAGCAAGAACAAGAGGCTCTTAAGTTTCCTAAGCATGACTCTCTCCTGATAATCCGGGAGCCCTCAGTCACCCATCTTTTCCTTAATAAGCCTTGGTTTTGCTTGGCACCGAATCCCCTGGAACTCCTTCTGCAACCGAAGCCAAGATCCTGACTGTGTCTGAATAGAGGTCTCTGGACTCCCCCAGGTCACTGGCAGCAAGGGGTATGTCCCTCTGGCAGTGACATTCCTCCTTTGAAGGGCCTTCTCGCCCTGGTGGCTTGAGATGGGGTATTCTTGGCTGTGGTGGGGTCTATATCACACTTGGTAAGCTGTATCCATGGCCTGTCCCTGTCTATGGCTTGTGATACCATCCTACCTATGTTGTGACAATATAATGTCCCCAGCTATTATTGCTGTGTCCTGGTGGGAAGGCGGGGGTTGACGAAAGTACTCCCTGCCTGAAAGATGCTCCCACTTAATGGAAGACACCCTCTTCCTCCTTCCCCCTCCTCTCTCTTGAGGGAGAGTCTTTGTTAAGCAGCCCGAACTGGCTTCCCTCTTGTCTCAACCTCCCGGAGAGAGCTGAGATTACACACGTGTGCCACCACGCCTGGAAGGAGAGCTATTTCTAAATCTGGGACAAAAGTCCTCTGGCAGAACGAGAAGGAAGAAAGCCAAGACACAGCCGAATGTCCTAAAATCTTTTCATTGGAGGCAATCCTTGCCTTTGGATGATTGTCATGAATCCCTGCTTGAGAAGTCCTCGAGTTTGATGCTTTGCTGTGTTAAGTATTTCTTAGTTCTTTACTAGAAATACTTGAAGAGCTCCAACTTTACTGAAGTAGCAAGAAGAGGGATGCTCTATTTTTGGAATTCAGCAGGGCCGTTATCTGAGATAGAGACAGATGGGAACCTAGGAGAGGTTACAGAATAGGGCAGTGAGGCTGTGGCCCTGAGACTCCAATACCAAGTGCTCAGAGTGGGCTCCAAATGGGCCTACGGCAGACCAGCAGCTGCTGGGAGTCTGGCTAGACATTGCATAGCAGTTTGTCTGAATTTTCTGTTTTCTCAGATTCTGGTCTTTAAAACAAAACATGTGTTTAGTGTGCACATGTGTGCCCACATGTCACGGTGTGCACGTGGGGGTCACAGGACAAAACATACATTTAGTGTGCATGTGTGTGCGCCCACATGTTACAGTGTGCATGTCACAGTCAGAAGACAAAAACATATATTACTGTGCCTGTGACGGTCAGAGGACAAGTTGTGGAATCAGCTCTCTCCTTACCCTGGGTGCTGGGGATTGAACTCAGGCTCGCAGCCCTGGCAGCAAGCGCCTTGATCTGCCGAGCCGTCTTGCCAGCCCATTTCTGGGCTTTTCTAAATAAAGCAAAGCGAGCAGGGGCATTTAGAAGGAATAATTGGTTTTTTTTTTAAAGAAGTTTAATTACATTCTTCTGCACCTTGGAGGAGCCGCACTCTTCTTCTCCCTAGGAAACCCACTCCGTCGTCTTTTCTTTTCGAGAATTTTTTTGGACAATAGCTTAACAATCGGCTGTGAGCTTTAAGCTTTTACAGAGAACAGGACTGTCTCTCCCTTTTTTTCGGTCATACCCTTGTCCCTGGTGAACTCCCATAGTGGCCAATTTGAGGGGAAAGGAGAAAACGTATTTTTTTTTAATAATCATTACTTAAAATATTTGGGATAATGTCCTTTGTATTGGCTAACCATTCTCATTTAACAGTTGACTCCCTGCTGGCGCTGGGGCTGTCTTCCTTCCCTCTCTCCCCACCTGAGGTCTAAGCACCGGAAGGCAGTGTTTTAGTGGCACTGGGAAGGTGGTGCCAAGTCTTGTGCGTCAGTGTGTGTCTTGTAGCCTCCTAACAGCTGTCTACCCTGTCCTTTGTTTGGTGTGGCAGTTTGGGACCCAACTGGGATGTGTAGGGTCCTGTGTCTGTTCATCTTTGCAGCCTGGTGGTGGTGGCTGTCAGGTCTATAACTGTGTCCTTTTGGCTTGGTGAACATGGCCTCCCTGAACCCATAAAGGAGGTGACTCAGGCTCACCTCCTTTGCTAGTTGGGACACATTCTGGGGGAGCGGGTAGATCTGGTCACTAATTCCCTGCGTTCTCCATCTTACCTGGAGCTTCCTGTGACAGGATCTCTTTGCAGGAGAGTTTCAACCCGAATGTCTTCCCCTTTCAGCTCTCCCTGGGGACATTTGAGACTCTTAGACTCACCATGGGATTTACAGTCACCAGGAGGGTCAGAGGTACTTTCTGGTTTGCTTTGGGTTATTTCGAATCGATTATTCCTGATAATAGCTAACACGGGAGAAACTTTGGAAAGAAAGGCATCAGGTTCTTCTTGTCAGGAAAATTTGTTTATTTCCAGGAAGGAAGCCTCTACCTGAGAGTGTTTCTTTCTCTGTGAGAGGCACACTGCCGTTCCGCTCAGTTCTGGACCATCGCAGTAAAGTGAATCACGTAAGTGTGCTCACTTACTAATAGCTAAGGATCGCCTGGGCCCCAGGTGTCTTGTGGGTGGATTGTGGCTGAGGGCTTTGTATTGATGTCGAGGGTCAAAGGCTGCTTCAAGTGACAGGTGGCAAAGGTTGGAACTCCTGTAACTGTTTCTTAGAATAAAGTAGCAAAGCAGTTTACCTTCGGTTGGTTGATTGGATCTTGGATGGTAGGCGTCTCTATGGAACGCTACACAGTTGATGGTATTTTACTCACACAGGACTTCCAAGGTGAGAGTCGGGCCTCCCAAACCCTGCTTTTATTTTATCTACCATGTTTATAGAATGTTCTGCATCTCAGTGATCATTTAACAGCATCACAGCCTTTGAACCAAGAGCAACCATCTTAAGAAACTATTTTTTCTTTCTTTCTTTCTTTTATTTATTTTCCATTCAAATATTTACACTTCTTTCCCTCCTCCGAATCCCCTCTTGCTCCCCCACACCCCCTTCTCCCTCTCCTTCCCTGCTTGACAGAGGGCAGGGAACCTTGCTCTCTAGGAAGTCCAAGGCCCTCCCCCCTACATCCAGGCCTACGGAGCTGTGCATCCATATAGACTAGGGTCCCAAAAAGCCGGAACATGCCGTAAAAACTAGTCCCAGGGCCTTTATCAATGGCTTCTCAGTCAGCCCCCATTGTCAGCCACAATCAGAGAGCCCGGTTTGATCACATGCTCATTCAGACCCGGTCCAGCTGGATTTGGTGAGCTCCCATTAGAACAGGCACACTGCCTCAGTTGGTGGACCAACCCCTCGCGGGCCTGACTTCCTTGCTTCTCCCTCCTTCTGCCTTTCAACTGGACCTTGGGAGCTTAGTCCAACTATTTTTTTATCCCTGGGGTTTTACCGCGTGACTGCGCAGTTCGGCCACGCCTTCAGGCTGCACCTCTACCCAAGGTTCTCCCCATAGCCCATCCTTTCTCAGATTCAGATACTTCTGCCTGAGTCTCAAACCCCCGAAAGTCATGAAGGATGGCTGAGATCAACAACTTCTTCCCAGCCCCTGGCGATGCTGCCATTCTACTTCCTCCTATGAATTATGGATGTCTGTTAATGGATGTCTAGAGCGGTGAGTCTAGAGCCTTCTCTGAAGACGTTATATTGTGTCTCTCCAGATCCACCAGAAGAATCCCTTTCCCGGCAACTATCCTCTACAGAATATCGTCCTTAAATAATAGGACGGGAGCATTGAAATCATTCCTCCATCTGTGGGCTGCAGAATGGATATTGTATTTCCAGACAAAGAAATATTAACGTTGCCATGCAGCTTTACCCTGCTAAATGGCCAGGAAAATTATCAGTGATATATATATATATATATATATATATATATATATATATACACATACATACATATATATATATATATATATATATATACCCCCTTGATTTGTACATCTCAGACAACCAGTCACCATAACCCGGTCAAGCTGTTCAGAATGCACAAGTGGAATAAGTATAACAGCATTCTTAAGGGTTCCAGAACTTTCAGCATGGCCACTGGTGAGGAGAAGTGGTTTCAACTTTAGGTCACCAGCAGCACTACCCTAACTGAGCAAGGGTCAGCCCTGGCGTTTTGAAGGCAGTTTTGCCTTCTCCTCTCCGGTCAGCGCAGCGTCATATAAGGCTGTTTTCTGGATAGGGACGACCTTGCGTGCCGACTGGATCTTCTGAAGTATGTGCCGCAGCCTTTACAGCCGTACTTCCTGCCTGACCCTTCACCTCCATGTTTCATTTGTCCACTGGAGGAGCCAGAGGAGAGGGGAGAGAGAGGTGGATGGGTCGATGGCGGAACAGTCAGAGCACACAACGGCATTTAAAGTTAGGTTGCATCCCGCTACGGCTTGAATGTGTCCCCTCTGAAATTCAAGTGGCCAATGAGATGATAAAACACAAGGCATTTAAGGGCCACGTAGGGCTTGAGGGCCTTGAAAGGATTCTTATTAATCATAGTGCCCAGCTAGTCCACACTTCCATCTCTTGCTACACAAGCATTTAGAGTTTCCCCCTTCCTAAGAACACAGCGAAGCGCCATCTTGGTAGCAGAAAGGAAGCCTGCACCAAGCACTGCTTTGGTCTTAACCATCCTCACCTCCAAACCTCTGAGAAAATAAATTCTCCATGCATTATCTAGTCTAGCATTTTGTAACGACACAGACTCAAACCACGGTCTGACCACACTTCTCTGAGAGAACCCCCACCCCCAAGAGATGGACAGAAGACCCCTTTATTGAGTCCCATTAACACAAAGAAACATGAGACAGTGACCATGGTAGCCACTAAATGTTAGTTATGCACTATTAA
This sequence comes from Microtus pennsylvanicus, assembly GCF_037038515.1. NCBI lineage: Eukaryota > Metazoa > Chordata > Mammalia > Rodentia > Cricetidae > Microtus > Microtus pennsylvanicus. The sequence goes on from NC_134598.1 coordinate 16,917,771, forward strand.
CAACCAGGAAATGGATAGGGGCAAGGTTATTCCACTTGGGTAGAGGAAGGAGAGCCTAGAAGGGAAAAAGGGCTAATTTTTGCGTGCCTCTATAAAGAAGTTAATAACAGGTAGAATCAGCTCATCTTACATTAGCCAAGCAAGCTGCATGGTCATTCTTAACTTCCAGATGGGTCATGATACATGTGATGTCTACCACCTCACCTCTAGCAGACAGCCTGGTCTATGAAGCAGGATTATAATAGTTTGATGTGTCTGACCATTACCTAGGGCTGGACACATGGCAGCCCGGGACACAAGCAGGATTTGGCATTGGCAACAGAGTCCCAAGCGGACACTGGGTTTGTTCCAAGGGAGCATATGGCAGTGGGTGGCAGAGAGATTGCGTGGTGTCATGATCTACTTTCAATTTGTGTTCGGGATGAGTGTGTGTGAGGAAAAGAAGGAGAGAGAAAGTGAAGAAGAGGAAGAGGAGGGGTGGAGACTGAGGTGCAGCTGTGTGCTTGCTTGGTCACAGAGGAAGGGAGAAGGGAAGGGCTCCGAAGCTGACTTTGAGCCCTTCCAAGGGTAAGCAGAACTAGCGCTCAGCTCAGTTAAAGTTTGCACAGAGACGTCAGAGAGACAGAAGGAAAGGAATGTGTTCTTAAAGAGGTATGAGAAGCACTGCTTTCTGGGTGGTCTTGTTAAAAGCCGGACAACAACGCTCTGTCAAGTTGTGCTTGGGGGAAATTCTTCGAGAGCACGGAATGGAACATTCTGGTCCAGCCTTCACACCCTATGCACAGCAAAGTAGTCATCTCTTTGTTCTCTTTCGCCTTCTGGACTAAATTCAAACTAAGGCCGCCTCCCTTGCCACTGCCACCTCTGAACCAGAACTGTTGACTTCGCTGCTGGTCCATGACTGTCTGAATTAGACTCCCCACCCCCTTTGGCTGACAGAGACTCCCTAGCCCAGGCTGACCTTGAACTGCTGATCCTCCCTCTTGGCATCAGCCTCCCTAGCACTGAGGTTTTAGGGGTGAACCACTGGACCAAGAACAGCGGTTCTAAACCTGTGGGTCGCAACCCTTTCACAGGGATCCCCTAAGACCACCAGAAAAATACAGATATTTACACTGTGACTCATAGCAGCAAGATTACAGTTATGCAGTTGCAATAAAAATAATTTTATGGCTGGGAATCACCACACAGGAGGAACTGTGTTAAAGGGTTGCAGCAATAGGAAGGTTGAGAGCCACTGGGCCTAGAAGATACTCTGATTTCCTGGGATTAATTTGATGCATAGCTCTTAATTAAACATGGAATTTAAAGACGTTCTAGATTGCTTAGATAGCATTTGTTGTCTGGTTCGGGGGCAGTTGCTAATTATTGCTTCAGATGTCACCACCTTTGGCACCCTTCCTCCTCGATGCCATCGTTGACACCTCTCAACTACGATTCTATTTGCTCAGCTCTGTGATAGCCACCAGGTCTACTTTCTCCCTTCCATTGAAGCCTCAAGTTTACCTCATTTTCCTTCTTCCCTGCTTCCCTTCCATTCCAATGCCTTCGAGTAAGTCAGATGACTCACCAAGACTTCTGGTCTTAAGCAAACCTCAAGGCGACTGACCTTCCCTTCTCTATAATTGTCAGGTCCCATTCCTATACCTTGGCCCTTTGGGACATTGAAGTTAGTTGCTGTTTTTCCTTTAGCCCTCCTCATGGACGAATCCAAGCTTCTCTTCCTGTCTTACCTATTTCTGCGCAAATGAGCTCATCATCCAAGAGTCTGGAGCTAACGAGAAGGACCTTGGTCACGCCGAAAAGGACCTTGGTCACGCCTGGGTCTACCACGTGTGAGCTTCCTGTGAACTAAGTGCCTTCTGTAGAAGATGATATTTAGTCTTTCCAAGAAATCTGCACCGCAGGTCTCATTGCCTTCTACAAGAAGAAGGGTGTCTCTTTGGGGATAATGGCGGGGTACGTTCTTTGGGTTTTGAGGAACCTCTAGCCTGTGTCAGCTTCCTTACCTTGGTTTCATTTTGCTGTCACAATCCTAGGAGCTATCTGGGTGATCTCACCTCTGCCTTTGGAGCGGAGATGACGGGCCTGAAGGGAGTTAGGCTGTTTGTGAAATAGGCCATCGACTCGTCAGCCATCAGCCACAGGGGCCTACTTGCCACCCCACGCCGCCCGCCGAGACCTTTGTCCCGGTTGCGCTCATTTGAATACTTTTCTCCCATATCCCCACAGCACCTTCCTCAACAGCTCACACATTTGCATGAATGTCCCCTTCCTCTCAGGTCAAAGTGGACCGCTCTCATCTTTCAGCTTTGCCCCCTCCCTGCCTTATTTTTGCCTACAACACACACCGCTAGCTGACATGCCGCCCACTTCCCTTAGCAGGACGGATGCTTGTTTTCTTGTTATTCTGTTGAACTGGAGACTGAACTCAAAGCTTCCTGGCTCCACCCCTGAGCTACACTGAGAGTGCACATTTGGATCTGGCAGACCTGTTAAATTGATTCACCGGGGAATGTACAGTCTCTTTGTGAAAAAAAAAAAAAAGGAAAAGAAAAGAAAAAGCCTGGCCCATCTTCACCACGAATACTCAGATAATTGAACCCATATTTTCCCCTTTATCTGGGAAATCCATTAATTCAGGGTTAACTGGGGTAAGAAGGCAAATTCAATCTATTCTGACAGCAGAGGCTTTTGCTATAGTCAGCGAGGTGCCCTCCTGCGTCTGATGCTCTGCTATGCACTGCCTGGAAAAAATATTAAACCAGAATTCGCATCCTCAATTCCTGACCTCTGCCCCAACTGGCTGTCCACAGGAGAGCCAGCCTGGGTGCAGAGGAACGAATGGGGCGTATGCCCTGCATGCAATACAGACCCAAATCCTAGGTAGTTAGGAACCAGTGTTTCAGGACAGTCAGAGAGAAACACCATGATAGTTTCATTAGCAGACAGGATGACATTTGCAGAAGTCACCCACAAGGAACTTTCCACCCCACATCGTTATCAGGGAACACCGCCAGGGAACAGTTTACCCCGTCTGTCATCGAAGCTGTCTAAGTATGCATCGTTTGGCTTCTGAAAGCAAGCATTTGACGGATAAAACCACAATAACATAGAATAACCTAACTACACAAAGCCCGCAACCCCGGCTGACTACTTGATTGCTTCTGCATGATGGGATCTCAGAATAATTGGAGGAGGAGACAGTAGCTCAGTCGTTAGTGCTTTAGCACACACAAAGCACCGAGTCCCATTGCAGCACCATGTGAACCGGCCTGCGTGGCACTCAGTTGTGATCCCAGGACTCAGGTTATAGAAGCAGGAGGTTCATACATTTAAGGTCTTCTTTGGCTACTATGAGTTGAAAGTCAACCTGGACTACATAAGATCTTCCCTCAAAACAACAACAAAACTATTATTTGTTTTCTAAACTTGATAAATTTGAGGTAATTCACTATGTGGTGTTAGATAACTATTTACTTTTCATTCAAAGTTCCTCCCCCTCCTGGACACATGACCAACGTCAATTTCAACATTCCTGGGAATTATGCAATTTGTTTGCTGACATCTAATGCTTTTAAAAAGGGACAGACGCTACTGCCAGCACTTGCTTACAAACCTCGTTTTAAAAATCCAGTTTTAGACAATAAAAAAAGATATTAGGGGCTGGAGAGGTGACTCAGTGGTTAAGAGCACTGGCTGCTCTTCCAGAGAATCTAGGTTCAATTCCCAGCACCCGCATGGCAACTCACAACTGTCTGTAACTTCAGTTTCAGGGGACCTGACACCCACACATCAATAAACATAAAACAAAATTAAATACATTTAAAACATTAAATAATACAGGCTGGTGATGTGGCTCAGTTGGCAGACTTTTTTGCGTGAAGCCTTAGGTCTGCATGGTAGTATACACCAGCAACACTGGTGGACACAGGAAGAAGAGGGTTCAAGGTCATCCTCAGCTCCATGGGTAGTCTGAGGCCACTCTAGGCTGGAGTCTCTAAGGAAACAAGATACATACTGTAGTGATTTTTCTATTAATCTCATCTCTTACTTCTTTCCTTCCTTCCCTCCCTCCCTCCTTCCTTTTTTCTTTCTTTCCTTCCTCCCCTCCTCCTTCCTTTCTTTATGGTTTTTCAAGGCAGAGTTTTTCTGTAGCTTTGGTTCCTGTCCTGGAACTAGCTCTTGTAGACCAGGCTGGCCTCGAACTCACAGAAATCTGCCTGCCTCTGCCTCCCAAGCGCTGGGATTAAAGGTGTGCGCCACCACCGCCTGGCTCCCCATCTCTGTTTGACACTGTGTCCCCTCTTTGTTAACAGTCTCCCCACCCCTTTTATGGCTGTATATTTGCTGACTGTTCTGCTTTCCAATCTAGAATCTAGTTATCTTGTCTCTCAGTGGATGAACAGAAACGAACCATGGTGTTGGCTTCTCTTTCAGCAGGTCACACATTTGCTCTTAACTTTGTGGCAATGAGACTTCTGGAGAGCTTTAAGGAACAAGTTATGAAACCTTTATTTTAATTCCAAAGTTAAAGCCCCAGAACTCATGGGTTTCAGATGCTTCATTTCCCATGTTAGGAAGTCATGCAGACAACGGTTTTGGGATGGTTACCAGCATCTAAGTATCCAATACATTATTATTTACCTGAACATATAGACTCCTCTATTAGGTAGATAAGTAAATACCTAAGATGACCAGGAGAACTAGAGAAGAAATAGCCAAAATACAGCTAGACTCACGGTAGATTCAAGTTCACCATAGCTACAGTAATTCCCAAGGGCTCTCCTACAGCATCTCTCTCCAAATAGAGCAGAATCAGAAACAAAGTCCAGCCCACGCAACATTAGACCTTGTCTCAAAAAACATTTAGAAACTTAATCTGTTTGAAAAGCGTTTTTGAAAGCTGAGCCTGTGGTGTGAGCCTGCAATCCCAGTTACTCAGGAGCCCGAGGCAGAAGAATTGTGGAATTCAGGGCCAGTCTGAGCAATTGGAAAGACCCTGTCTCCGAAAACCAGCTTCCTGATGCACCAGATAAAAGTCATTGAGTAATGACATAGTAAGAAGTGACTCAAAAACACAGGTGGACAGAAGCAGTTATGGCCATGTCACTGTGCCTTTGGGGGAACACATTAGATTTGAACTTACAACCTACTGCCCTGGCCTGGAGGAAGCCGTGAACACAAGCCTGAGAAGGTACTGCTCTCAGATAGTAGCCTAGATTTTCTTTATGTCAAAGGTACGGGAGGACAGGCCTTGGAGGCTGGCCAATAGTTCAAATTCTGATAAAACTAGAAATTACTAGATTTACACACAGAAAGCATCTGCAAGAACCTAGTGATTTCTGATTCATTACGGGAGTTTTGTGAACTGTCTGGGAGAAGAGAAGGGATTCTACCAGGACCATGAACTTGAAACAAACTCCATTCGAAGCAAAGGAACAACGTAAGACGCCCGTGCCTAGAACCTTGCTAAGAGGAAGGTTCCAGAAAGAGCATTTGGTCTTAATGCTCCTCACATTGTAATCTCTTGAGAAAAGGAATAGATTCATCCAGAAGAAATGTATGTCTTTATCCTGCTTCTAGATCCTGCACACATTTAGTCAAAAGCTGATGAATTTGTGGCCCAAACATTTTTTTTCTTGAGCCGAGTCTGTACGGTGCAGTGAAGGCTTCAGAAAATGGTATCTTCAAATGAAAACACATGTGAGCTGTAACCTACTCCCTCAAGTTTTTCCAGGAGAAATGAAAACACACTGCAAAAAGACAAGTTAAATTCCAGTACATTCCTGGGGCAACGGAAAGCATTTCCAGATGAGCACTCATTGGCCAATGGTAATAGCTCTGCTCGTTTCGCACCTAGAAAGATGCTATTGATTTTCATGTGACAGAAGAGTCATTGAAGGTGATTACATTCGTACTTTTGCTCTAGAGGAAAAACAACCAGACACTAAGCATAAAACATTCACTGTTGTACGAGAGCACCGAATGTCTCAGAACCCAGTTATGAAAGCGATAAGGACTCCTGCACCTCAAACTGGTTGATTGTGATCTTGAACATACATGGTCACTTGTACCCCAAACATGTGTGATTAATTTGACCCTCCTGTATCGCAGAGATGGAGCCCTTGTTGGTTTTTGGATAAGCTTGGCTCAGAAGTCAGGGTTCCAGATGTCCACAGTCACAGGAATCTCTCACTAAGTATGAGTCCTTTCAGGCTCTTTTCTTTTTTTTTTTCTTTGGTTTTTCGAGGCAGGGTTTCTCTGTAGCTTTGGAGCCTGTCCTGGAACTAGCTCTTGTAGACCAGGCTGGCCTCGAACTCACAGAGATCCACCTGCCTCTGCCTCCTGAGTGCTGGGATTAAAGGCGTGCGCCACCACTACCCGGCTCAGGATCTTTTCTTCTGAACTGGAAGAGTGAAATCCACATACCACAGAGGGTGAGTTTAGAAATCAACCTTTGCTATTAAGGATCTTGGATAGAAAGAAGGCAGGCTCCTTTGCAGCGGGTGTGGTCTGAAGAGACGGACACCTCTGGGCATCACTGCCCTGGAGTTAATCACACTTTACTGGATGGAGGAAGGAAGAGGAGGAAGGGAAGGGGCTGTCTAGTCCAGCTCCCAGGTGTCAAGGTGTCAAGGTGTGTTTCGGTTTCTGTCACGTCTTCCGTGCAGTTTCCAGGAAACTGTTTCTCCTTCAGGGGGAAAGAGCTCAGGGAAAACCAGACCCCCTTTCTGGAATTTCCTAGCCTCTGGCCTTGGTGGAACCAGAGATAGTTTTATTTAAACCCTTCCAAGCATCTCTGGCCTCTGGGGGGGGGGGGCAGGTCTGCCGATAGACCCGTGGACATTTCCAACATTTAGCCAAGAACAAACTGGGACAAAAGGTAAGTACAATGTCCCACCCTTGGCCGAGAGGCTGTTCTCGATGGTTAGCTGCCAGGACAGGAAAAATCAGTTTTTTTCCAATGGAGCGAGAGTGGCTGTATCAACCACACTCCAGGGCAGACCCCATGCTCAGGAACGGCTGGCCAAAACAAAATTTACTCCGTGTTTTTTTAAGAGAGAGAAAGAACATAAAGTTGGATGGGTGGGGAGGTAGAAAAGGACCCAGGAGGAGTTAGGGGAAGGAAGAGAAGATGATCTAAATATAGTGTATGAAATTCTCAAAGAATAAATAAAAATATAGAAAAACCTAGTTATCCCCATCCCCAATATAGCTTACAACCCCTCCTGAGAGCCTTTTCATCCCTCAGGCCTTACCTGCCCTTGAGAAGCTGTTTCCAACCCAGACCTCTGACCCCTGCGCCGAGCTGGTCTGGGACCCCATGTTTATGTCATAGCCGCCCTACTTCTCCCCAAGTGAACCTCATCACACTGTCATTGTTTCTCATTCAGCACGCTTCCAAGCAGGCCAAGGTTTTATAACCCTGCCCACTCCTATGCCCCAGAGACTCAACTCACCCAAGCCTCACTCAGGAAAGTCCTTCAGTAAATATGTACTATTTGAGGAAAAAAAAGTAAATTAAGATTTATTGGATCAGGGGGCTGGAGAAATGGCTCAGAGGTTAAGAGCATTGCCTGCTCTTCCAAAGGTCCTGAGTTCAATTCCCAGCAACCACATGGCGGCTCACAACCATCTGTAATGAGGTCTGGCGCCCCCTTCTGGCCTGCAGACACAGACAGAACATTGTATACATAAAAAAAAAAGATTTATTGGATCATGAGATGTGGCAGATATGGCCATAATCCCAGCACTAGGGAGGCAAGAAAAGCAAAGAAACTGGTGGCTACTTCCCTGCTTCACCCCTGAAAAAAAAAAAACCAACCTTATTAGCTTTAATGGGCCTGTATGTTCTTAGTCTGGTTAATGACTGGTACCTTATACACAGGAGAATGTCTTCATCCTGTTGGTAGTGGGTGCTGCTGGATGGGTGGTGGTGTCTACATGCACAAAACGGGTGCAGCAGAATCTACCCCCTGCATTTCCCCTCCAAACAGAGCTAAATGCGGTGTGGGAAAATGGAGTTACCCGGGACAAGTGCTAGCCTGGAGGCTGCTGTCGTAAACAATAAGAATGAACTCAGAGGAGGCTACTTGACCCACACTGTCATTTACTTTTTCCTTAAACATAGTTATTCATGAAATTAGTAGCTTCGAACAACAACAACAAAAATCTGTGTCCAGAACGATGCAGTGTGTCTACAATTGCAGCCTTCAGAAGCTGAGGCAGGAGGACCATCAGTCTGAGGCTAGCCTGGGCTGCTCAGCAAGACCCTGTCTCAAACGGCAAGTGCCCTAATAAATATTACTTAGCTCACAATGCAGCGTCTCACAGTTGAGTTGGGCTGGGCTCAGCAGCTCTCTGAGGTTTTCTCGGCTCACTCCTAAGTACAGTTAGCTCTGGGCTAAGTGGTGCCTCGTGTGAGAGCAGACTTGTGCAGAATCCGTCCACCTGGGGGATGCCGTGACTGTCTCACATTGTCACATGACCTCGAACAAGTCACCTACTTGCTCTGGTCCCCTCTACCAAATGTCCCTTAGTTATTTCTCTCACTCATACACAAGAAGCCCATATTCACTCTAGACACAGCTCGAGTTCCCCATCAAATTTCTTTTTAGAAAATTACCTGTATTGTTTTCTATTTTTTTTTTCATTCTTTCTAAGACATGTTTTTCAAGCTTGCAGGCCCCATAATTCTCCCAAACTGTCCAGGTCAATACCACCAATTATTCTGCATTGCTATCCCCAGTCCTCATCGTCCCTAACCTTCGGACATGTGACACAGGCCACTATTCCTTTTGGTTTTGTTTTTGGAGACAGGGTTTCTGCGTTTTAGCCCTGGTTGTCCTGGAACTCGCTATGTAGACCTGGCTGGCCTCAGACTCACAGAGATCCACCTGCTTCTGCCTCCCGAGAACTGGGATTAAAGGCGTCTGTCACCTCTGCGTGGCTTACTATCCCTTTCTTAAAGCACCTCTTTTACTTGGCTTCCTGACTTCAGTCGATCTTACTAGATTCTCCCTCGAGGTCTTCAGGGGTACCTTCTCTCTTAAGGTTAGGGGATATTGTCACCTTAAGAGAGGTTTATATCTAGGGAGGAAATTTTGGTTTATGAAGTTATCTGTGTAGCAGGAAGGAAAGTATGCCTGTCAGTCGCAGGAGATTCTTGTCAAGGGGGAAGCCATATCCACAGAAACCACAGCCAGTCATTTATAAAGAGAAAGAGTAGCGTTTGCTCACAGTCTGTGAGGCAGGGGGAAGGCTGGATGAACACACTAGCGTCTGGTCTTCTAGTATCATGACATGGAGGAGGCTATCTGCTTCCTCCAGCGTGTAAGCATTCCATCCTGGAGAGAGGAAAGAGGCTCACGACATTCAGAACACTTGCAAAACTGAGAAGACTGTGGACAGTCACAAAAGTTACAAGACCCGCGAAGCTCTCTTCCCAAGATGATAGAAGCCATGAACAATTGATGGAAAGTGGACCCTCTTGGGTAGCGTTGCCTGCAAGATGCAGGAAACTCTGCCACGCAGTTTTGGTTAAGTCCTCTCCCATGCGGGTGGGGTAGGAAGTGTTTTTCAATTATGCAACTGCCCAGGTCTCTCGTACTCCTGTACGTAACCCCTCACCCATATTCCTGTAAATAACCGCAACAAGTCCTTTAGTTCACTAAGCTAGACCAGAGGAATTGGGTTTGTTTTGTTGGTTGGTGGACTGTCAATGACCCACCTGGGGTAAAAAGACATTAATTTGATCATGTCTCCCTAGGAGATATCACACAACAATATCACAGGATAGAACTGCAAGCATGCTAGCTCACGTCTCTCTTCCCCTTTTTATAATGCCACTAATGTCACCACAGGGCATCCATCCTCATAACCCATCTGCGCAGACTCTAACTGGCGCTTTACTCGTCTTAACCCTTCCACCAACGTAGCTCCAGCTCCTGTCATGCTCAGTTTACTGATAATGGAAGTGGGGTCAAGTGTGCTTAGGAAAATTTGTGGGTTGAAATCTCCAGCAGCAGCAGCAGCAGCAGCAGCAGCAGCAGCAGCAGCAGCAGCAGCAGCAGCAGCAGCAGCAGCAGCTCAAAACGCAACTGGCCTTGAAGAAAGGTTCTTTAACCCCTGCAGAGACCAAGTACAGAATGTGTGTTTTTGTTGGTCTCTCTAACCATATTTTTGGTTCTTCCTGTAAGGTCAGGGAGAAGAGAGAGGGACAGACAGGAGGATGAACAGCGCCACAGCAGAGGCTTTATTTGATATGCTCACTAGTCCTATGTCAACTTGACACAAAGCAGAATTATGGGAGAGGAGGAGCCTCGACTGAGAAAATGCCTACATAAGACTGGGCTGTAGGCAAGCCTGTAGGGCATTTTCTTAATTAGAGATAGATGGAGGTGGGCCCAGCCATTGTGGGTGGTGCCATCCCAGGGCTGGGGATTCCGTAAGAAAGCAGGCTGAGCAAGCCATGAGGAGCAGACCAGTAAGCAGCATCCTTCCATGGCCTCTGCATCACTTCCTGCCTCCAGGATCCTGCTCTGTTTGAGTTCCTGTCCTGACTTGCTTTGGCGATGAACGGTGATGTGGACATAATAAGGCAAATAAACCCTTTCCTCCCCAAGTTGCTTTTGGTCATAGTGTTTCATATAGCAATGGCAACCCTAAGACATTTGGGAAAGACACGTGGAGGGGTTACCTCTAGTGTCAGACCAGAGCTCAGAGTTCTCTTGCAGGCTATAACAGTGATAGGGAAAAGAGGAGAGCGGGGGAGGGGGCTGAATTTTTTTTTCTATTTTGACCCATGGCTGGATGCTGCTAGGGGTAGGTAGTGAAATGGTATGTATGAGGGATTAAAGAAAATCAGATATTCTCATGGCCAGCCATTACTTGGGGTTGAAAGGTGGGGGAAGGTAAGAATCTACAAAACACAGTAACTAAGAATCTACATCCGGGAACTGTCATTGTCTCACCAAAACGGAGGGGCTTTACAAAATGGAGTGACCGTGGCTAACACTTCTCCTGCCACCCAACCACCAGATATTACCTCCTTGAGGTAGGAATAATATGTTAGGAACCCCATAATAAAAAGATTTAAAACTAAAGAGCTCAAATACAGTGCATTGAGGTTAGACAGGTCTAGTGATGAAACCATGCAGATGCTTGCTGCCTTTGTATTTGGATTAGGACCGTACATGGGTTAACAGCGGGCTCCAGGTGTATACTGGAGTCCCCGACAATAGAGTGTGCTTTTCTTTGCTATGCTTATGTTCCTTTCGTACGCACTGGTTTTTTCCCCTTTCTTCTTTTTAGTCTACGTTACTGAGGATTGAACCCTGGGTCTCAGGCAAGCATTCTATCGCTGAGTAATGCTCTTAGCCCCCGGATGCGCAGATCTTATCCCAGACAGACACAGAGCCCCGCAGGCTCTTGTCTAGTCAGAACTAACACAAAGGGCAGAAGAGATTAACTAAATCCTCGGGCCTGCCGTGTTTCCATATGGCTTTGTCATTAGTCCTGGGAGTCGAGTGGTGATTGCTGAGTCCAGCAACGCACTATCTACCCGTTCAAATACTGGCACACGGCAGACCACACCGATCCTATTTTAAAGTGTCAAGTTCCAAACGTCCGGGGCATTTGAAGCTGTATAAATATCCTGCCTGAGCAGAGAAAAACTAAGAGTGAGCGCACCGATCTTACACTCCTTCAAAGTGTGTGGCAGAGTGAATCCCATAAATACCAGGATACGTAGTTTCATTTCTCACCAGCGAGGACAAAGGAAAATGAGAATTGTCAGCTGGAAGCTTGGAGTCCGTGGGAGCAAACTTGCAGCTTACATGGTAGAAAATGTCCGTGTCTTCTCACAAGATAGTGACATACACCCCTCTGTGACTGTGTGGCCACCCTCGCTTCCTCTCTAAGGCATGGAAAGCATCCAGGAAGTCAGTTTTGAAGTGAACGGGGACAAAGGGGACTGCTGGTCACTGATTAAAATTCCAGTTGCTTCAGAAATAAGGCCAGCATGTGTAACTCTGAGGCACACACTTTCTCGACCATTTCTGGCAGTTACTTGTGACTAGTTACGCAGATAATTCACAAGAACCTAGGTATCTAGTCAGAGGCGTGAATGAGGCTGCAAGAATGTTTGTTGAGACAGAGCCCATTAGGTAGCCCAAACTGGCCTTGAACGTAAGTAACAGGAATACAGGCTAAGTCCCACCTCGCCAGGCTTATTTACTGATTTACCAACTAATTATTAGACAGAATCTCACTATGTAGTTCTAGCTAGCCTGAGAATCAGGCTGAGACCAGGCTGGCCTTGATCTCACAGAGAGCCGACTGCCTCTGCCTCCCAAGGGCTGGGATTAAAGACGTGTGCCACCACTGCCTGGCCATTAAATTCATTTCTTAACTCTTCCTCTTCTTCCCCCTCCCTCTGGGGCTGCTGTAGACACAAGGTTTATTGTGTAGTCCAGGCTGGCCTCAAATTCACAATCCCCCTGCCTCCGTCTCCCTTATCCTGGAATTGTAGGTGTGTATCACCACACACAGCTCTTAAGCATTTGGGGGAAGATGAGTACTATATGAACTAACAAGTTCTGAGTCAATAAAAATTCTACCTAGGCTACTAGCTGATGTGGGAGTCCTTTCTGTGTGCTGGGATTACCATAAATGAATAAAGAAACTACCTTGGCCTGTTTATAGGACAGCACTTAGGTAGGCGGGGGTGGGGGGACACAGAACTGAATGCTGGGAGGAAGAAGGCAGAGTTGGGGAGATGCCATGGATCCACAGCCGGAGGTAGACGTGCTGAAACTTTGCTGGTAGGCTATGACCTTGTGGTGATATGCAGATTAATAGAAATGGGTTAAATTAAGATGTAAGAATTAACACAGTTTCTGTGTGGTTATTTCAGGGCTAAGCTAGCCACCAGCCAGGACAAACAAGTGGCCTTCCTGTTACAATTAGTATTTATCAAACTTCCGTAGCCTTCCACATTCCCTCACTGAGATACTCCAATACTCCAGAGGAATAAGTAGGTAGAGAGACTGGCTGAATATTTCTTACTTGTCTATTCATGTTCTTATTCCTCTGGTTTGTGCCAAGGGATGTTAACTGATATGAATCACATCAACTGGCCCACTGTCCCATTTCTTGTTGGGTTTGGCCAATGGGTAGGCTGATGGAGAGGGAGGCTGAAGAACATGTTTTCCTGCCTCCCTCTCCTACTTTCATGAAATGAGCTTGTGTCTCTGCTGAAGGCCCCAGCTCCTGACAGGGAAGTCTAGATTTCAAGTCTCCCAGTCATGAGCATCACTTCCTTCCACAGATGCTACAGACACAGGGCAGGGCAGAGGCCCCTTAGAATGTCTGTCTCTCAGAGTACTTTTTTTAAAAACCAGTTTCCACAAAATTAAGTACAGTTTTGCAAATAGCGCCTCTTCAGTTACCCAGTTAGAATGTACAGTTTCCTTTTATGATGCTCGCTATTCACAAGTTCAGGAGCAGAGGTAGAAAAACAGTGTCTCATAGCAAGGCATGGTGGCGCTCACCCATAATCCCAGCACTCAGGAGGCAGGCGCAAGTGGGTCTCTGTGAGTTCAAGGCCAGCCTGGTCTACAAAACAAGTTCTAAGACAGCCAGGGCTACACAGAGAAACCCTGTCTCAAACAAACAAACAAACAAACCACACACACACACACACACACACACACACTTCCCAAAACAACAAAAAACAATAGTAACAATGTCTTAGAGGCAATTCACTCTCTTTGGTCTCAAACAGTTTGGACACCCCTATCAGCCGTGGGAGTTCTCTGTGTTGTTTATGCTCACACTAAGACAGGCCTTTACTATGTCTTGATTCATCCTCATTTGGAATGGCAAAGTGTTTCTTTGAAAACTCCACTAGGAGGGGCCCAGGCGCAGGACAGGTTGTGTCTCTGGACACGACTCAGCACTCTGTTGAGTAAAACCCTCATGTTTACCTTCTCAGAATCTGCTATCATGCGACTGCTGCAATTTTAAAGGAAGAGGAAGAAAGAAAAAGCATTTGACAGTTCGGTGGTTTGGTGGCTGAGCACCAGGGCAGCTACTCTTACTCCTCCGGGACAGAAACCCCGGCTCTGCAGAGAACACGAGGCCTCGCTGCCTGCATAGGCCAGTCTCCTAATAAGAGATGGGGTCAGACCCTGAGCGAGCTGCTCAGCAGGTTGAAAATGGCTTTCTATCAGCAAGCTCAGCTGGCCAATGGGTGTACAGTCTTGGTTTGGAGGTACATTTGATCTTCACACTGCAGCAAGGGTTTTTAAGAGGTTTCCATGTGTTCAGCAGCCCTGTGGAGACGGAGTGTTCACTAATTAATTGTGCAACGTGGTGAGAAAAAGTGAGGGTGAGGACCCGTGCTTCCCCTAAACACTTCCCCGGCCTCCTCCCTCAGTACACAACTACGCTCTGTGGATGTTAGTGATAGCAGGGGATGCCATGGTGTGGCGAACACCTGCAGAGGGGTTCTTGGTTCTTGAGTCTGGAAGGAGACTTAGATAAGCAGAGACAGCCATCTGCAACGGAAGCAGAGGGCATTTATGAAGACAAAAATGTAGTTTCCAGAGGGAGTAGACAGAAAGCTTAGCATTTAACATGCGGGAGTTTTATGTCACTCACTGCAGGCTTTCTGGGTCATGTGCATAGCGGAGCCTTTCCCGTGCATGCTCTACCTGTCGTGAGCGACCTACACACAGTTTCAAGCGTTACATGTTACTACTCTCTTGGATCTCCACCCCACAGTGTGGTTTTAGTATTACCTTCACTCTGGGCTACCTGGATGCCTGGGCCTGTGGCCAGATTCAGTTGGCCTGAGGGGTGAGGTTGGGATCCAGCCTTCATCTGTGCCAGCTCAACTTGTACTTTTTCATATGATGTTTCTCAGCTTTTACTCAAGGCCTCGGGACACTCACTCTCTGCCACATTCTCCTGCCCCCTTAATAATGGTGGTCACATCAGTGTGTTTGATAGCGGATGGAAAATAATAATGTGTTGACCATCTTCTCTAAACAGCGAGCTACGTAGGCACTATCCTAGAACAAAGATATGCGGCAGTAATAGAAATATTCTATTTCTATGCCAATAAGATAGTAGCTAGCGCATTGCGATCTGGCCGACGCAACCAAGAAACTAATGTTTAAAGTTTTACTTAATGTTAATTTAACTGATTTCTATGCACTGCTAATTCACGTGCCAACATTTGTATTTAAATAGCTGGTAGCTACTGGATGTGCTAGGACACACGGTTCTAGAAGAGCAGTTCCTGTTCTTCTACAAGAATGCAGTCTCCAGAGAGACTGCCCTGCACAAGAGTCTGTGAGGGGCGCCACCCAAGAGGGGCCCATTGGGAGAGCAATCTCAAACTGTGGCGTACAGCCTAAATCACAGCAATGCGCCTACATGTTGCCATCATTCAGTAAACAATCCAAAAGATAAGGGATTACTGAAAGGAAGGCTTGCAGAGAAAGGAGTGTTTCAGGACGGCTGCTGGAGGCAGGAGAAGCAGAGAGACACGAAGAGGGAGGAGTAAGGGTCTGGAAGGCAGATTCCTGGGAGTGGCAGGTGAGAGAGGCAGGTGGCTCCCACTCATCCCAATGAAAAGCTGGCAAGTGGATTCTCATCTCCTATTGGTAACTTGAGGTGTCATTCATGAATAATATGGATCCTGGGAGGGGAAATGAGAACGAGGAAGAAGATAAACCAAAGGAGGAAGAATTCTGCAGAAAACCTAGCGCTGGGACCTGGCCTGTGGGTCTTCGGTCACTTCGCTCATTTCCTTAAATGTGTTTCTACGTATTAGATCTGCCAACTAGTCCTCCGGCTTGTGGGCCTGTTCTGTTTGCATGGGATGCGGAATCAGGAAGAGCAATCGTTAGGCACACGCTGCCGTTCAGTATCAAAAGAAGCCCAACAATCACCACGGATGTTTTCTCTGCTGTTGGAAGTTTCTACTTCCTTTCTCTTTATCTGTATACACACACACACACACACACACACACACACACACACACACTCTCTCTCTCTCTCTCTCTCTTACACACACCACTTCTGCCAAGCACTATTTTTAGGACACTGCCTTTGAAACTACCTGAGGCAAACAATTCTCTTCTAATCTGTCATGAACATGTGCTTTGTAGAATTCAACAGAAGTGCAAGTCTAGAAAAATGAAAAGAAAGGAAAGATTCAGGCCAAGTTCTCTATTCTTAGTTTCAACACAAAACAATGTTAGCCTTTGGCTGCTTATGCTTCAGATTTGATTTCCATGTATACTGGTAAAAAGTATGTGTTTGGTGCTATCTCCTCTCCTTTCCCTTCCCCTCCTTTCTCCTCCACTCCTGTCTCTTCACCTTCCCCCTCCTCTCCTCTTTTCTCTTCCAGTTCCCTCTCCTCTCCTTTCCTCTCCTCTTCCTTCCTCTTCTCTCCTCCCCTCTCTTCCTGTTCTCTCTCCTCCCCCTCCTCTCCTCACCTAAGCTCCCTTCCCTCCCCTCATGTCCCCTTTCCTTCCCTCTCCTCTCCTCTCCTCTCCTCTTCTCTCCTCTCCTCCTCCCTTCCCTTCCTATCCCCTCTCCTCTTCTCCCTTCTCCTCCTTTCCCCTCCCTTCCTTCTCCCTTCTGAAGGTTGGACCCTAGGTCTCAGCAGGCGTGCTGGACAAGCGCTCCACCATTGAGCACCAAACAGCATTATCTGTTGGACTTTGAGTAGCATTGCTTCGACGGATGAAGAGTCTACCAAATGGTCCATTAAGTGTGTGGGGATATATATGTGCTATTTTGGATTCTCTGTCCATTCACTCATAGGTTTGAAATAAAGCTAATCATTTTGTATCAATAATCTTTCAGGAAGCAAGATTTTGTTTGGAAAGAAAATTTTTCTTATAAATATTCATGTGTAGAGGTTTCCAGGAGACAAAGGCATACAAATCTAAATATATTTGAGACGCCCACCCCCCAAGAAAACCTAACAGTATTAATCTCTCATACTTAGTATGCACCTAAGGAGGTCCAGCCAGGGAGAGCTGGGAGATCAATCATGAACTGTGGCATACAGTTTAAATTATACCAAATACATCTACATCCAGTAAACACTCCAAATAATAAGAGGTTACTGAAGGGAAGACTTGCAGAGAAAGTGGTGTTTCAGGATGATCACTGGAGGCAGGGGAAGCAAAGACAGAAAGGAAGAAAGGACCCTTGATGGGTTTCCTAGCCAGAACATCCTATGTGTCCTTGAATGAAATCTCATAAGACAGACGCAACCTATGCTTACATTATAGTTCATTGTTGAGTCACATACTGAGCTATCAATGGACGACCAAGCTTTCACAAATATTTGTGATCACTGATGTATGAAGACACTGAGAATCAAGGCTGGCCAAGAGACAGGCAAAGAAGTCATTTCTTTTTTTAAACGCTGTGAGGATCTATAAATGTGTAAAGTTCAGTCTTTTAAAAATTAAACCCTCATTAAGACAACCTCCTTAAAGTTTGATTTACTTAAAACTTTTCCTTATTTGAAGTTCCCCTTCTTGCTGTAAGTTTGAGGAGGGAGGTAAGATCAGAGCAGATGCTGACAGGAGGAAAGGTAGACGGCGTGCCATTTAAGAGCGGCTTAGCAGCGGCTGCAGTCAAAGCTGGAACGCCGTTGGCATTTGCTCTCTCTTCGTCTCCCTAGAACTCGGAGGAAATTGGTGGAATGCCTCAGAGTGTTAACATTTCCTCTTTATATGGAGAAATCAGATTTGACCTTCAAAATAGTTGAGAGAAAGACTTTCTTAATTTCACTACTTCACCACACGATAAACCCTGACTGTGGGCATTTTTAAGGCGACGGGAAAAAAACCTGTTAGATCAGTTTAGTATATCACATGATCCTTTTCCGGGGTGAAAACGATAAGCAGGGTTTTAAAATAGGATGTTCTTGTTTTTAGGAAATGCGTGGTGTGAGACTCGTCAGGGAAGTCCCATGGTGCCTGCAACGTGCTTTTAAGTGGCTCAGCCTTAGAAAGATTCACATTGACAGAAGTCACTGTGGGAAATGCTGACAGTCAGTGTAGCTAAAAAGCGTTCCTCTAAACACACGCAGGGCATGCGATGGATGGAGGGCTGTAAACCACAGGTCTGATATTTTAAACTACAAGACAATCGTACAGATAGTAGGATATCCTTACATCCTTTGTTTTCAACAATATGCCCTTTCAACAATCTAGATGCTGAATTCAGATTTACAGTGTACAAGCTCCTGCAAGTTTTGCACTTGACCCGGCAATGCAGGGACAGCCAGTGCCCTGTCATCTGACCAGAACTCAGCTCCCCTCCCCTCACCACCCCATGCCCTCTGCCAATATGCAAGAGTAGCCTAGTTCGTGCATTCAAACACCACCCACACCACAGCCCTCCTCTTCCGTTCTCACATCTGATCCTTGGCTCCACCAGGATCTGGGCGGTCTACCCTCAGGAACAGACTCCAGAAGATGCAAGGAGTGGGTAATCTTATAATTAAGGTACCCAGAGCATGAAATTAAAATGAAGGATTAAGAACGGGAGAGAGGAGGCAGATGCAGAGGCAGGTAGATCTCTGTGAGTTTGAGGCCAGCCTGGCCTACAGCCAAGGCTACACAAGGAAACCCTGTCTCAAAACCCCCACCCCAAAAATGGGAGATGGGGACCAGCAAGATGGCTCACCGTGTTTTGTGGCCACGTGTGCTAGCAAGGCCTCCATGAGCGTACATAGGCACATATACCCATCACACATACATGGACATACGCCACACACATACATCTTCACACATACACACAAATAGAGAATAAAACAAGAAAATTTAAATTATATCAAAATTCACATCGCACCGGTACCACTTATACGTATTTAAGAAGTCATTGTCACATGACTAAAAGCTCTTTGCAAGTATCATTTTTAATATTTATAACCCCCAATCCAATCGTTGTTCCAGCACACTATCTCTCATTTCGGTCAGGATATTGATTTTAATTTTTGCTTCGATTATTAGTGTCCTAACGATTGTATTTTCATGATTTAGTTCAGGGGATTCGGTCCTTCAAGTGGGAACCTGTTAGCGCTCATGCCAGAAAGTGGCAAGGGACTTTGTAGCAGTGTTTTTGTTGTTAGTGATGGTGGTGGCTGTGGTTGTTGCTTTCTCTGTGTAGCTCTACCTGTCCTGGAACTCTGTAGACCAGGCTGGCCTCTGCCTCCGGCGTACTGGGATTTAAGGAGTGCACCCCCGCTCTCTCTGCCTTTCTTTTTAAGTGACATTTGTCTGTTCACTTCTGAAAGAGTGTTATCTGCTTAATACCCTTTTCTAGCACACAATAAAACCATTTTGTTGGTGGTGGTGGCGGTACCTTTGGTAAACCTACTTCTACTGCGGCTGATGTCAGGCTACTGAAGGGATAGTGAGCATGGACTTGGGAGTGGAGGTTAACCCTTGGCTTTCTGAGTTGGTTGCAGTTGGCTTCGGCGCACAGGCGTTTCCCTTGCTAAAACTTGCCCCGTTCGCGTGCCCTTGAAGCTAGAACTTCGCCGGTCATCTGTGTTTAAGTGAAGCTGACAGCATCTCCTTTCTAGCAGACACGGCAACTAAGCAGGGTGGGTTTGAAGTTGTTAGTCTCCCGATCTGACACCTCACTGTCAAAGGAATGACAGTTCTGGGACCGAGGACATTCTGCAGCCAGGAGCACAATCAGTCCCTTGTTTGTTTGGCATCTGCGGAGGCTGCGCAGTGGAGGATGCGCAGTGGCTTTCCTTGAGTCACGCGCTTCTTGAGAGCTCAACCTGGATACCTGCGAGAGACTGCCCAGACCCCCCAATCCTTCTCAGCACCAAATCCTTTGATTTGGGTGGGTTTCATTGTCCGCAACTGAATACAATTCACCACAATCTTGACTTCTTACCACATCCCAAGGTCTCAAACGATACCTAGAAAACGTTTTATAGAAGAAAGTCTATAGTCTCTTTATAACAATATGCATTTTTTCAATTAATATATTGAATAAACATAAGATTTTTTTGTCTCCTGCTTAAAATTTGTTGTAACAGGATATAACCTTTACATTAACATCTGAGATTTAAAAAGAATATAGGGCCTTGGGTAAAGACATTCCTGGCAAGTCTAATGACCTGGGCTTGGTCCCCAAGACACACAAAGGAGAAGAGAATCTCACTGTCACAGGCTTTACCTTGACTTCCACACATACACATCATGGCGCCTGTGCACAAACATACACACAAGTTGTTGGTTTTTTTTAATTTAAAAAATAGAAATGTGACAAATATGATAAAGTCGTGTGAAATATAAATTTACCTAAAGGTGAATTTTTTGTAGAAAAAATCTTTAGAGATAATAGTACTGCCTATTGCAAAATGAAGTCATTACCTCCTTTATAATGACCATGGTTTGTGTGATAAAATGTGATAAATTTAAGTTTTTATGGGTAGAGCTGGGAATAGTTGGGGCATGTTATTTTAAGGTGTGTTGCTTTCGTTTAACGCTGTATTTTTGTTTAACTCTGCAAAGCTGTGATTCTTTGCCTGTCTAAAACACCTGATGGTCTAATAAACAGCTGAACAGCCAATAGCAAGGCAGAAACAAGGCTAGGCAGGGCTGGCAGGCAGAGAGAATAAGCCGGAGAAAGGAAGGAGAGGAGCAAGAGAACAAGGGGAGGGCAATGTCAGGGGTCAGCCACCTTGCTACCGTGCAAGCCATGAAGAAAGAAGTAAAGAAAGGCATACACCATGAAGCCTGTCTTTGGATCTCAACAGAGAACACTGGAGAAGAATTAGGATTGACGCCAGTATCTGGGCAAACTGTCTCCGGCTATTATCTGGGCTGGAAGTTGCTGCCCCTCCCCACCCTTCTCCCCTATATGAGAGAGTAAAAACTTCTCACAGGCTACTGAGCCCTTGCTTCCTAGTCTCTTGCTTTCCCTGCCGGTATAGTTTTGTATTTCTCCTGCTAATCTGTCAGCTCTCAGCTTCTCCCGCCAGGTCCAAACCTTCAGAACACAAAGGGGGATTCCTTGGACCCCTATGCCAGATAATAGAAAACAGTTTCCATCCATCTAAATGGAGACAGGAAGAAGGTACCCTGTGGACTCGGCCAGTCTTGCTATCCTCAGGCGTTTGCTTGCCTTTCATTTAAAGCCTTCAGGGAAAACGGGGCCCCTCCAATTTTGCTGAGAAAACACCTAGAGAGTTCATTGGAAATGGGCCTGTTAAGATGGCCCTCTTGTGCGCTTTACATCTCAGACAGGGATTTAATTCACTGTGGTCCCAAGTGCCCGCTGGGAGCGGACTGCTGCTGTCCTGGAACATGGTGTGGTTATCCGACCTCCTTCCGGAGTGCAGATGTTATCGGTCAGCTCTGGTTTCCGAAGTGACAGGAAAGAATCAGCTTAGCCTCCAATGCAGTGAGTGACGACCAACAGTGACCAAAAAGGAGCAAAAGAAAACAGGTCGGCACAAACTGAATTAATTCGTGAATTAAGGTTGTCGAGGTGGTGAGCCCAGGGCGTTGTGGGTCACGATCCACCACTTACGTGTTGGGTTACAATCATGTTTCCAGACAAATGGGGCAGAAACCTTGGGATTTAAAGTTATTGTTAGCTGTAGGGATTACAAACTGACTTTGGATAAATGTACTGTACAGGTATGTGCGGCCTGGAGGGATTTTTTTTTTCTTTCTGTAGTTTTAAATGTGATTTGGTCAGGTGCGAGGGTGCCTGCCATTAATCCCAATACTTAGGGGAGGCAGAAGCAGGCGTGTCTCTGTGAGTTCTAGGCCATCTCGTGGCCCACATAGTAAGTCCCATGCCAGCCGAGGCTGTAGAGTTGGAATGATGGTTTGAATGCCTATGTTTTCCCTAGGTTCGTGTATTTGAACTCTTGATCACAGTTGGTGGAGGCTGAGTGGGCGTGACCTTGCTGGAGGAAGATCACTTTGAGGTTTTCGGCCGCAGTTACCACACTGTGCCGCTGCTCTGCGGGCTTGCTCCCCTTCCGTGTCTGGCACCTACCCCTCTGAAACCCTAAGCCCAAAAAACATTTCCTGCTATGAGTTGCCTTGGTCGTGGTTTTTGGGTCATTTCCTCAGAGCAAAAGAGAAGTAACTAAGATAAACTTTATTGTGGGGGGGGGGAATTGATTTGGTAGCATATTTAAGAGTCAAACGATTTTATATAAAAAATTTTTTTGGAAGATTTATTTTTATTTATTAATATTATTCCTTCATTTATTTTTTTTAATTTTTTTAAAATTTATTTATTTATTAAGGATTTCTGCCTCCTCCCCGCAACCGCCTCCCATTTCCCTCCCTCTCCCCCGATCAAGTCACCCTCCCTCATCTGCTCGACGAGTAATCAGGGTTCCCTGACGTGTGGGAAGCCCAAGGACCGCCCACCTCTATCCAGGTCTCCTAAGGTGAGCATCCAAACTGCCTAGGCTCCCCCAAAGCCAGACCAAAACTAGACCGTAAAAGATTTTATATAAAAATTAAGAAGATTCCTAGCTTCTCTTAAAAACAGACTTCTCTCTGTGTGGCCGAGCACACATTTTGTGGTCATGGTGGAAACTTTGGTGGAAGAGGAGGCTATGGTGGTGGAGGTGGTGGCAGCAGAGGTAGTTATGGAGGTGGTGATGGTGGATGTAATGGGTTTGGAGGTGATGGTGGCAACTATGGTGGTGGTCCTGGTCACAGCAGTAGAGGAGGCTATGGTGGTGGTGGAGCAGGCTATGGAAACCAAGGTGGTGGATATGGTGGTGGTGGAGGAGGAGGATATGACGGTTACAATGAAGGAGGAAATTTTGGTGGAGGTAACTATGGTGGTGGGAACTATAATGACTTTGGAATTTATAGTGGACAAGAGCAATCAAATTATGGACCCATGAAAGGGGGCAGTTTTGGTGGAAGAAGCTCAGGCAGTCCCTATGGTGGTGGCTATGGAGCAGGTGGTGGAAGTGGTGGATATGGTGGCAGAAGGTTTTAAAAAAAAAACCAGCAGAAAAGAGCTACAGTTCTTAGCAGGAGAGAGAGCGAGGAGTTGTCGGGAAAGCTGCAGGTTACTTTGAGACAGTCGTCTTAAACGCATTAGAGGAACTGTAAAAATCTGCCGCAGAAGGAGCGGTGATCCACAGTCAGAAAAGTTACCGCAGCTTAAACAGGAGGCCCTTCTTGTTCAAGACTGTCAGAGGCACAGTGTGCAAAAAGTGCAGCTATTGGTTAATGCAATGTAGTGTCAATTAGATGAACATTAGATGGAATGATGGTTTGAATGAGGTCTTTTATCTGTTGTAGCTTTGTCTTTCTTTTTCTTTTCATTACATCAGGGATATTGCCCTGTAAATTGTGGTAGTGGTACCAGGAATAAAAAATTAAGGAATTTTTAACTTTTCAATATTTGTGTAGTTCAGTTTTTCTACATTGTAGTACAGAAACTTTAACAAAAATATGCAGTTTTGAAGGTGTTTCCTTGTGAGTTAACAAGCAAAGAAGATCATTATTAATTACTATTTTGTATGAATTTTGCTAAAGTTAGCTGTAAAGAAACACCTACTGACTTGCACCTTAAGGGGAATCGATTCTCCCCCTTTCCAAAACCATGATAAATGGGCGCTGACATGCGGAGAGAATAGATATTTGTATGTTTGCAATGTGTGTTTTAGATTATTAGGATTGGGTAATAAAAAAATAGCATATTTGTGAATTTAATAGCATTAAGATTACTTTCAAACAAAAAACATCTCAAAAGTTAAAAAAAAAACATAGACTTCTCAACACAGGTCCCACGTTGTTCCTTCATGAAATTCATCTACTGTGTGGTGACCCGTGCCTGTAATTTCAGTACTTGGTGGAGGATCAGGAGTTCAAGGCCATTCTAGTTACGCAGAGAGTTCAAGGCCAGCCTTGGTTACTTGAGACTCAGTAAAAATAACAGGAGAACAAAATGGCTCTGAGAATACTAACAATTTTGAATTCTTTTTTTCCTGAAGGTAATTTCATCCTAAATTTTATTGGGGCAGAGAGAGGGCAGTTTTAGCACAGGCACACCTGTGGCACATGGAGGTCAGAGGACTTTTCAAGTTGGTTCCTATCTTCCACCATATTTGGTCCTTCTGCTATTGCCATCTCTGATCACAGGAGTGCAGGGGTTACCGTTCACACTATCTCATCCTGCTTTATATGTGGGTTAAAGGGAACGGAACGTGGGTCATCAAACTTCCACAGCAAATGCTTTTATCTGCTGAAGCATCTTCTTGGCTCTCTTTGAAACACTTTGTTTTGGTTTGTTCCTTTGCTTTTCTAGACAGAGTCTGGTTACATAGTGCACACTGGCCTCAAACTTGTGATTCTCCTGCCTAGGCATCCTGAGCACTGGGATTACAGGGTTGAGCCCTCCTTGTGTGTTTGTGGATAATCTGGCAGGCAGGGTGAAGGGTGGAGAAGCACAGAGAGAAGAAATGGGGCAGATTTCCCCCTGCACTTAACTGAGCTAGGACTCAGCTCTACCCTGACCTGGCCCACCTTCGCTGACAGACAGGGAGGACCAACCTCCGTGTTCGTGAGCTCTGCAGGTAGATGACGCTTGGGGTCAGATACCTTACTTCAGCAGGTGTTTTCACAAGTGCTTGGGGTAGGACTTTTGGTATTTACACAACTCTCTGCTTCACTTTAAGGAAGTAAAGAAGTAAAGGCCCCGGCTGCACTTTCCCTGCTGGTCCATGTCAAAAAAAAAAACCCAGTAAAGATGCAAGAAAACTCTGAGCTCAGTCGCTCTGCAGAGCAACGCTCGGTAAAGGAACTTCTTGGACCTGCAGGAGATGCCAAACCAGGCCAGGGACCACAGCCACAAACCACGTCCCATAGCCACAAGGCTGTTTCCTGTCGAGTCTGCCTGTATAACCACAGCCCTAGGGCAGCTGGGCTGCCATAGTTGGTGCATGGCTGGACTGTCGTCTTACTGAGCAGAGTCAGACATGGAGGCAGGGTTGGTCGGGACCAGTGTCATTATGCCTTATTCCGCATTTCCACCCTGGATAACTGAACCTCTCAGAATTTAAAATTCGAGGTCACAGACAAGCCTCGTCCTGGTGAGTTCATGGGGTCTGTCTTGCGTGGGAAAACTACCCAAGCTTTTTATATGAAGCTAAAAGTTTTCCTTACTGTAATATTTATGATCTCAAGGATTGAGATTAAATTATGAATAAGACTTATACCTATGAAGTGAAACCAGTCCTTAACAATTCTGAAGTAAAAATATAGATCATAACAGGAACCATGCAGGGAGACATTTACTGCAAACTCTTCAGATCCCCTCCCTCCATTCTTATATACAGTTTAGTGCTATACCTGATGGGGAATTTTTGTTTGTTTTGTTTTTGCTTTTCGAGGCAGGGTTTCTCTGTAGCTTTGGAGCCTGTCCTGGAACTAGCTCTTGTAGACCAGGCTGGCCTCTACCTCCTGAATGCTGGGATTAAAGGCATGCGCCGCCACCACCCAGCTGCTGATGGGGAATTTTTAATCGCTGTTTTCTTCTTTCTGTCTTTTTTCAAATAGGGTTGAAGCTAACAGAATAGTACACATTGCCATACTCAGTGAGAAAGAGAACAGAAGCAGGTTGTCTTTGTCCTCACTGGCAGACCTATGTACCCTTGTTACCAAAATGGAAGCAACAGCATTTATAAATGTACCTGCTGAGATATTTTTTGAGGAATTATTATTTTAACCTGGAAAGCTTTATTATGTCTGTGTGTTCCCACAATCAATAGCATATTTTATATTTCTTATATTTTATGTAACAGAAAACTTCAGTCTACATAATTTTTTTTTCACTCAAGACTGTTTTTAAGACCTGAACAAAATGTTGCCTGTGAATCTAGCCTGTCAATTTAATGCTGACCTTCTGTTTATGACTGCATTGAGGACTACCGATGGGTTCCCGTATTAGGGAGCACGATCTTTCCTTGAAGATAACCGGAGATTTACAAAAGCCTGTCTGCACATAGAGAAGTGGCCAAATAGATAATAAGAAATTCACATCAGAAAGTATGTAACTGTTATGAAGAGTGAGGGAAAGATATTCACTTGGGAAGATGTACATGATTAATTACTAAGCATATAAAATAATCTTGTCTTTGTTTAGAATATCTAAGACATTTTATGGTTGTATGCATGTGTATGCTAGCTATATGCATGGAAGTTCCCATGCACTCGGCAAACACAGCCAGTAAACTCCACAGAAAGCCAACGAACAAAATGTTGATTGAGAGGCATCGGGACTGGGTAGGACTGGAGGAGACGGCAGAGCTTTAGTTTAATGCCTCTGTGGTATTTGATTTAGTAAGCGTTATGATTATAAAACAGCAATCACTACAAAACGTTGAAGTGGAAGAAGAAAATGACACAATGTTTGCTGCAGGCTTGTCTTTCTAGATGCTGTGTCAGAACGGCACCTTCCAAACACCTCCTCTCTCCTCCCAAATTCCAAGCTAATTCCTCACCCTTGTGCCAGATGGTGAACCAGTTCACACCGCCATGTGAGTAACTGGTATCAGCTCTGCTCCTACTCTTCCCAGAGATGCTGGGGCACTTTAAAGGGCTCTAGATGTTTACTGCAAGTGCACCTGACCAGGGAAACAGCATTGGGGAAAGAAGATTTTCTGGTGGTCGTCACTCCCAGACACCTTAGTGCCTGCTACAAGTCCACATGACCAGGGCAGGTGAGGCCCCCACCCACCATCCACTCTGGTTCTTTACATCTGTCCTACTCTCCTTTAAGAACTGGAGGGAAAGAGGGTATACAGCTGTTGCAGAGGACAGGCGTTCACAGCTCAGACTCATATCTGCCAGCAACTCCAGCACCAAGGAATCTAATGCCTACTTCTGGCACTCACATACACATACCCACACACAGTATACATGCGCCCACACACGGTACACATGCCCACACACGGTACACATGCCCACACACACTGTACACATGCCCACACACTGTACACATGCCCCCACACACGATACACATGCCCCCACACCCAGTATACATGATTTAAGCCATTTCTATTAATCTGTATATCGCCACATGGCAGTGGCTTACCGGGAAAGATTCAGCATGTCCGACTCTGGTGGCTCCATGGCGGCTCTCCTCCTCCTCCTCCGCCTTTCTTCCTCCCAGCATTCAGTTCTGTCTTCCCCGCCTACCTAAGTTCTGCCCTATCAACTAGGCCAAGGCAGTTTCTTTATTCATTAACCAATGAAGGCAACACAGAAACAGAAGGAACTCCTATGCCAAGCCAAGATAATGGAACCAACTCTAAATGTTTATCAACAGATGAAAGGGTAAAGATGTGATATCTGTGTATAGTATTTATATATTACATATGTGTGTATTTTAAGTAGAGTTTTATTCAGTCACAAGAATTATGCTGTTTGCAGGAAAGTGGATGGAATCAAGCCAAGTGAAACAAGCCAAACGCAGAAAGACTGATGGCACATTTTCTCTCATGTGAGGAGTTTAGATTTACATGCAAACATACATGAGTGCATGTAAGACATGAAAATAGAAGGTGTGAGCTGGGGAGGACTGATCTAAAGGATGGAGGAGTGGGAAACAAGAGATGGTATTTGGGGCAATAAAGTCAAAATATTGTACATTTTCTCTTACATGCAAAAATCTACGTTATACACTACACTACACACACACACACAGGACATGAAAAAGACAGGCGATGAAGGGAACAAGTTGAATGGGAGGAGTTATGAGAAAGTGGGGTGGGACTGAAAATGAGCACTGTACCTCTGATACACATGTCTGAAAGTGTTACAGTGATAATAAATAATAAATATTAAAATAATAAATAGATAAATCCATTATCTATTTGCTGTCTAAGCAAAGCAGTGAAACAAAAAGGACACACTAGGAGGAGGAACAGTAAGAAGTGGGATGCTTCGGTCTTCTAGACCTTAAGAACTTCCTGCTTCAGGAGGCCTCACAGCAGGTAACTGTTCACACCAATCAGAAGTCTCAGCAACATTCAAGGGAGCAGAGGAGAACAACGCTTCCCACCCCCCCTGGTTGCCTAAGTGGAGGCCACTCTGTTCCAACCACAAGATCATACAACTCGAGCTTCTGTAATTCCTTTAGATTCAGAAAAATAATCCAAGGGCATGGGAGAGGGACGGGGTATCTAGGCACAGGTGCAGACTAAAGTCATCATGAAGCAAGTGTGAAGATCTAGTCGGCTGCAGCGGGTGGCTAAGCATCACACAAAACCCCAGCCACAAAGCAGGATGGTGCTCCTCTGGTCACTGCAGGACGGGTTGGGTTTTGTGAGCTGCTTGTGCAAGAACAAGGAAATGACAGCGTAGAAAGAGGCACGGTCAACGCGGGGTTGCTTCAGGTCACCTTGTACAAACTGAAGCAAAAGGCATTTCCTTACGCTGATGGTGTGTGATATTTTGTTTGTGTTTTGTCCAAACAAAGCTTGCTTTGAATCAGAGGGCGGAGCTAGCCACTGATTAATCATAGAAGTCTGGAGGACTGGACAGAGAGACAGGAAGTAATAAGGCGGAGCGGAGAGAGGATCTCGGCCCTTTCTGATGACAAAATGTGGAGAGGTAGGAAGGTGTTGGCGGCATCTCCGGTTCTCTGATCTTCCAGGTTTTTACTCCGATATCTGATTCTTGGTTTTATTGATTAAGAATAATTAGATTAATGCTTCACACTGGTTCCGACGGACTGGGTCTCTTGACTGTGAGGCGTCTTCTCTTTGTGAGAAAACTGGTCATGAGTTTGTCAGTTGTTTGTCCATTGGACAGGATCTGGAATCATCGAGGAGATAAACTCCTGGGATGTAATGGGCATATATCCAAATCAGGTTGAGATTAGGAAAATCCGGCCTAAATGTTGGTGGTACTATACCACGGGATCCCAGGCAACACAAAACGGGGCTGAATGCCAGCAAGCCTCTCTCTCCTGACTGCTGATACAATGTGACCGGCAGCCAGCTCAGGCCCCATAACTTCCCAGCACAGCAGACTGTACCTGCAGACTGTTAGATCAAGTCAACCCTCCTTCACTGAGTTGCTGTTCTCGTCTGGTTTCTGTTGCTGTGGTAAGATGCAGCTTGGGGAGCGAAAGGGGGATTTGCCTTACACTGCTATGTCACTGTTGATCAGGGAGGGAAGCAGGCAGGAGCTCAGTGAAGCAGGGATCATGAACAAATGATGCTCCCTGGCTTGCTTTTTTACTTCCACTCAGCTGTCTTCCTTTTCCAACCCAAGACTATCAACCCAGGGATGGCACTCCTTCCTTCCCGTACTCCCTCCCTGTCGCTCCCTTATCTGTGAAGACCTGAGGAGAAAGCAGCCACCCATAAGCCTGGAAGAATCTTCTCAAGAAACAGCATCAGTGGACACTCTGACGTGATACTTCAGAACTCTGAAGAACAAACGCTTGTTACTTTAGCCACCTGGTCCCTGGCATTTGGTTACAGCATCCCAGGCCAACAAACGCACAAGTCAAATATGTTACCATTTCTGCTGTGAAATAATGTTCAAACGAAGTGTGCTAAAGACAGTGACACTCTTCTTATTTATAATAGATCACTAGAAGAAATAGTTAAATAAATATAGATTTGAAGAATACCCTAGTTTTACTCTAATTATGTGCTAAGATCTACCCAACCTTCTGCATGCAAATCCATTTAGCAAATTTCCATGTAGAGGAGGATTTGTTTGTTATGTCAGTTATCAATTACAGATGGACTGCCCACTATGCACCAGGAACTAAATTTGGAAAAGACATTTAGGTCCCTGACAAACAGATATCAAAGCCAGTAATAGAGAATCCACCCAACACATCGAATCCTTACTAGACAGATGTCCTCCCTTTCATACGCCCACATGACAAGATCGGGTGACCAGAAATGATCTCCCTTTCTTAGAGAGAACTGAATCACACACAGTAATCTAATTGCAGGAGTGTTTGGCCCATGACATTCACAGTTCATACCTCAGTCGGGGAGTATATGAAGATCTACACCAGGAATGCCAATACGGAGCTTAGCCACTGCTGTTATAAATAGTACCACAGTGAGTGTCTACCTAAGACAGCACCTAACAAATTTATCAAGATGTCAGTTGTGCCCACATTGGCAGGAATGCCGTTCTGATAGGTTTTTAGGATGTGCTCCACGATGGTCTTAGGTTCAGTGGGTAGCTGTGACAGGTTAAATTTCAAATGGTGAGATGTTAGAGCCTGGCTACTTGTTTGGCCAAACACTAGTCCTCCTGGTGTTGTGAAGATATCTTGTAAATGTGATTGACATTCTGCAAGCAGTTGACCTTAAGTAAAGGACATTAGCTCGTCAACAGGCTATGGAAGATAATGTATATACACATCAAAGTATCCCACCGCTTTTATTTTTATGAGAAAAAGCCAACCTGACAAGTTAACTGTCTGAATGCCCCCATTGCTCTCTTGATTTATCTTTATTGTATTTTATAAGTTGCTTCTGACCAACAATTGGTGGCATTTGCCCACTTCCTTATTGTGAATGCATTTAATTAATGTATGGTGAGGAACTTGCATTATTTGCCCTCAACAATGCTTTCCCATTTTCCATTAGTTCTTGATCCTCCTACCGAGTGTCTCCTGTGACTCGCCAGCTCAGTTTTGAAGTGACACGTCCTGTTTTGACTTCTGACTTTTCTTTACAACAGATGACACCATCCATGACCCATGTTCTATCCTTGCTTCACTCAGTGTATTATTGATTACGACAGATAACTCCCTCTCCTTCTCTCCAGCTACGGGTTCAGCACTAACACATTTTAAAATGGACTTAACTCCAAATTTCACAATAACAAACACACACAGCGGGCACGGTAGCAACAGACAGCAACGCTGAGTCACGGGTAGCAGCATCACGATTGCCTTTGCCATCAGAGCTTTGTCCTCATGTAACCAAAGGGCCCTCTGCTTTCAGCACTGTAATGGCAAGGAAGGGATTGCGGACCTGTACCTGCTTCCTGACGAAATGCCACATGTTTTGAAATGTGCTTGTCCTTGTTTGAATAAGTAACAAGACAGAGTGTTCTCTGTGGAGAGAGCTCTTCCTGCCGCCCACTTTGGTTGCACGTGGGCCATTAATAAGGCGACAGTGATGTCACCCTCCTGGCTTGACTTCCCTGGCTGAGGCTCCAGATGCTGGAGATGAGGCAGAGCTGGCGGATGAGCTTGCCCAGGCTTTCACAGCTCTGAGGTTTCAGCATTTTAAGTCCTGGGACAACCTTCCTAATCTGAAGAAATCCTGTGTTTACTGATTCCATTCTCCACAAGAGCTCTCTTCTCCTGCTGAGCGGCTCTGCCCTCCAGATTCTGGCCCCCCACTTATGTTAATTATCTTTCTCATTAATGTGGCCAAAGACCCCACATAAATAAATAAAGTAAGACAGGTTTCTTTTGACTCGTGATTTCAGACTAGGCTCAGCACATAGGGCTTCATCCCTTGGTCTGGCCCTGCAAAGGGAAGGCATTGAGAAGCCTATAGCCTAGCTGTTCTCTTCCCTGTTAGGGGTGAGATGAGGAGACGTGAAAAAGGAAGAAGCAGAGCCCGTCTCTTTGTCAACAGTGTCTCTTGGGTTTTGTCCTCTGTTTTTCGGTTCTATTATGTAATGGGTTTCACATCCATCCTCATCTAGTCTGGCTTCTGGGGGATGAAAAGTACCCAAGTAGTGCAGGAGAATTGTCTGTATTCTGTCAATCATTTTTGAAATAAACGCTGATTGGCCAGGCAGGAAATATAGGCGGGTAAACCAGACAGGAAGTAGAACAGGAGAATGCTGGGAAGGAGGAAGCCCAGTCCTCAGCAATCCTGCCCAGGCCACGGAAGAAGCAAGGTGTAATCTACCCAGCTGAGAAAGGTACCGAGCCATGTGGTAAGAATAATGGGTTAACATAATCTACAAGAGCTAATAAGTAGCCTGAGCTAATGGGCCAATCAGTTTATAACCTAATGTAGACTCTCCGTGTGATTTTCTTTAGGACCTGCTGGCTGTGGGGGACTGGGCAGGACAGAAACCCCAACAAACAGGCCCCCTCATGTTACACCCAAAGAGTCAGGTTCAGCAGAACATCTCCCCCAAAATATGCTATTAAACATGTAGAGCCTTCCCCCAAGAGTGGGCTCCTCAGAAACCTGCCTGAGTGAGTCAACCTGCTTTTGACGCAAAGACAGACAACGCAGGAGGGTGGCAAGAGGGTGGAACTCCAAGCTGCTCAGGGTTGACCCAGGGGATGCTTTATGAAGTGAGACTGAGTACATGAAAACAGCATATCTTCCAATCAGGAACAGCCTTTATCACAGGATATAGTACAAAGAACACTGCTCGAGTTATGGGGGCCCTGGCTTCCTGGTAGAACTATGGCCTCACGCTCACAAAGCCCTGGATTTGTTCCCAGCATCGTAAGACTCATTACCACAGGCAACAACACAAGTAGCTGCTCCGGCCTCTTGTTTACCCACCACCTCTGAGGAGGTAAATCTCTCCAGCCTGGGAAGCAAATGAAAGACAGTCACATTATAGGTACCAGCAAACCTCAGTAGGCCCTCTGGGGTAGAGGTCACCCCAAGAACAAAGCACACCCCACAGAGTAATTTCTCTTGTCCTATTTCCTCAATTAGAATCTTGGCTTTATGCACTTGTCTGTCTTTCTTCCAGAGGTGTCTAGACCTTAGATCTAATTATGCTGCGTGTTAGAACACCTGCACTGAAGGCATTCCGTCAAGTCCCGTCATCCCTGACAAGCTGTGTCCTTTGGCCTGGTTTTGTCTCCTCTCATTTCAGTTATGCTTGGATCTGCCTGGAGGGGGAGTTCATTTTGATATTTGGTGAGATTCAGGCTTACTCTCAAGCCTCACTGGAAGCTAACTGTTCACATAAAAGTTTATTTGTTACTTCATTGGAATTCTATCTCTGATGAACTAATGGTCCTCTCATCATCCCCAATGTGGTTAATACAAAAACCACTTTGGGCACTCAAGTAAGTGAAGGGTTAGTATTTTGCATAAATTACAAGATTAAGCAAGGAACACTCCAATTTCATCCCTATCTAGGAGCCAAGAAATCGCTAGAACTTGCCCACGCCTAATTTGATGTCATGAATTCTGTTTTGCTGATGAGGAAACCAAGTCACAAAGAGGTTAAAATGCTTGAGATCACATAACTAGTAAAGCTAGGATTTGAACTTCGGAGATACTAGACTCAAAATACTGCACACAACTGCACCTCCCCACCAGCCCACCTTCCCAAGGCCATGAGGCCTTCTATGCTGGGGAACTCCACTGACTCTCGAGGTAGACACAGCTGTCTTCCTCCCCGTTGGCCCACTCAGCACCCATTTCTAGTCCATTCCCTTTCCTGTGTCAGCCACCAATACCTGGGGGAACTCTCGACTACTTGGGAACTCAGTGGCCAGGAATCACGAAAGCTGTATTCACTTTCTTCCCTGTCCTCCATTGCAGTCTGACAGTTTCATCCCAGCCCTGGAGAAGACCACATACAGCCCCCCCCCCCTTTCCACTCTACCTCCATTCCCTGGGGACTCTACTAAACCTTGTAGTGAGTGGGTCGAGCTTTCTTCCTTCCCAAGGACCCTCTCAGTTTCCCCTTCTAGCCCATTCCCATTTCTTCATGTCACCCCCTCTGATGGTTGGAATGAGAATGACCCCCATAGGTACATAGATTTGAATGTTTGGTCACTAGGGGGTGGTACTCTTTGAAAGGATTAAGAGGTGTGGCCTTGTTGGAGGAAGTTTGTCACTGGGGGTGGGCTTTGAGGTCAAGCCAGGCCCAGTGTCTCTCTCTTCCTGCTACCTGTGATCCAGATGTAGAACTCTCAGCTACCTCTCCAGCACCATGTCTGCCTGTGTACCACCATGCTCCTCACCATGACGATAATGGGCTAAACCTTTGAAACGGTAAGGAAGCCTCAATTAAATGTTTTCCTCCATTAAAACTGTCATGGTCATGGTGTCTTTTCACAACAATAAAACACAAAGATACCCCCAATACCTAGAAACATGTCCGACCTGGGATGCCCAGTAGTATGCCTGGCGGGGACTCAGAAGCACTACCTACTAGGCACTCCACAACCACCACACACTCGTCAGACCCAGAGAAGACAGCAGAAAACAAGGAACAGAATATCCGTCCACCAAAGACAAGACCAGATACCAACACCTAGAATCACAGTTGTCCCTAGTGGAAAAAAAACACAATCATTAACACTGAAGATAATATATCTCCACCAGAACCCAGCAACCCTACTGTAGTCAGCCCTGAGAAACTGAAACACAAAACAAGGACTTCAAAATAGCTATTGCATCTACGTTCAGGTACCCTAAAAAGAATATGAATAAATCCATTAACGAAGTCAGTGAAAACACAAGCTAGAATAAAATAAAGAGAATTGTTCAAGGCATGAAAGTAGAAATAGACTCACTAAAGAAAACTCAAACTGGGATAAAAATTGGAAATGGGAAATTTAGGAAGTCAGACATGCTACTGCAGAGATACTTGCTTATCCATGTGATGTAGGATTCCCCTCTGTATGCTATGAATGTGTTTTATTTATTTTTTAATTTCTTTTGATTTTTATTGGGCTCTACATTTTTCTCTGCTCCTCTCCCTGCCTCTCTCCTCCCCTTCAACCCTCCCTCAAGGTCCCCATGCTCCCAATTTATTCAGGAGATCTTGGTTTTTTTCTACTTCCCATGTAGATTAGATCCATGTATGTCTCTCTTAGGATCCTCATTGTTGTCTAAGTTCTCTGGGATTGTGATTTGTTTTATTACTGTTGGTCATTTAAAAAGCTGTTTTGGCCAATGACTTCGAGTAAAGTCAGGTGGGAAATCCAAACGGAGATATAGAGAGAAAGTACGCCAAGTAGCTACCAAAGGAGACAGATGCTGGAGCACCAGAACCTTACCTGGTAGGCTAGAGCCTCGTGGTGACACACAGATTAATAGAAAAGGGTTAATTCAAGATGTAAGAGTTAGCTAGAAATATACATAAGCCATTGGCCAAACGGTGCTGTAATTAATACAGTTTCTGTGTGATTATTTGTGGCCGGGCAGCCGGGAAATAGACGAGCTATCTCCCTATACATCCATGCTCATTACTGCTCTGGTCACAATCACCCGACATTTGAAACAACTTAGATGTCCATCAGTGACAAATAGATAAAGAAAATGGGGTACACTGACACAATGGAATATCACTCAGCTGGTAACAAAATAAAACCATAAAACTCACAGGTAAATGGATGAAGCTAGGAAAAAAATCACCCCAAGTGAGGTAACACAGACCCCAAAAGACAAATACAGTATGTATTCCCTTATATGTGGATGCTTGCCTTTAAGTCTTTGATAAGCAGGTTATAATCCATACAACCACAGAGGTTAGGTATAAAGTAAGGGAATGGGGGTGGAGGCAAGGTAGGATCTCCTGAAGTCAGAGAAATAGAATGCAAAGTTGTAGATGGTTGGGGGCAGGGAAACTGGAATGGGAGAATTAATCAGAGATGCGGGAGGAAAGGGATATAGGAAGGGGCAGCTAAAACTAAAGGCCATTTGAAGGTTCATAGGAAAACCTACTACAGTAGGAACTTCTTAAACTATATACATATATAAAAGAAAACTAAGTAGGATCACCAAATAGTAGGGGAGGCAAAGCCCCAGGTGGACATCTCTCACCACCAAAGAAAATCTCCAGTGCCAGGAATGGCTTAATTCTAATTGGTTTGTTGGCCAAAGGAAACCCTCCAAAAACTCAGGTTATTGCCAATGCTATTAGTTGCTCACCACAAACTCTGGTAAGGCCCTATTGCTGAAGACAACACCCATATAACTCATTGAACATGGAGGGATGGAGCTGGTGCCTACCTAGAGCCTTCATCCCCACTGATTTGTGCTCACGGTACTAGAAGGTGCTCTGCATGCTCCCGGAGGAGAAAGAGAAACATCAACCCAGCTACTCACGCTTTGCGCCACAATGGTGACCTGACTACATGGTTTGCTGGTGATGTAGTGGTACAAAGCTTCAGGGAGTAACCAACCACTATCTAATTGAATTTAAGGAGATGACATGGCTGTGTGGCCAAGAACCAGAGACTTGATAGGCCTTGGACCTAGTGGAAAACCAAATACTACTGTTCTGCCACTGACCTGTATCTAGCAAATGATACTGTAATAATAGTCTACTATACTTCTAGGTTGGTGTCTTGATCAGTCATCACTGGAGAAGATTCATCCTGCAGTTGATAGGAACAAATACTGAGATCTTCAACCGGACAATGATCAGAAGATGAGAGACCTCGGAATACCCAGCCCTGAATGCATGTCTCCATCAAATCCCTCCCCTGTGGAAGAACACTTTCCAGAGAAGATAATCCCCGAGTGTTTTTGTTCTGCATTAGACAGGGTCTCATTATGTAGAACAGTGATTCTCTACCCTCCTAACGCTGTGATCCCTTAATACAGTGCTTTGTGTTGTGGTGACCCCCGACCATAAAATTATTTTTGTTGCTGCTTCATAGATGTAATTTGGTTCTGTTATAAATATTAACGTAAATATCTGATATGCAGATGGTTTTAGGCGAACCACTGGCATAAGACTATGAATCATAAATTTCATACGAGGATAAAATGAATTACCGCTCCCGTTTTCTTAAGTGTAGTGGGTTGGACTTGTGTTCCTGTTAAACATCAATAAAACATGAGCGTCTCTGGGAGATGGTACTCCCAGGTCACAGCAAGGACGAAGGAAGTGCTACCGAGGAGCTAAAAGACCAGAAAAATCTCTCTTGCTCCTACACAGATAACGTGTAAAGCACCATGACATTGTGACAGATGACTCTGCTGTTACCTCTCTCCTTGCCATGGGAATAAGAATCATCCAGAAGCAGCATTCTACAACCGAGACCTGAACGGGAGCAGAAGAGGTCTGGACACCTTAGTGCACAGAGTTCTCTACCTCGGCGGTTCTCAACCCGTGGGCCGCGATCCTTTTAGCAAACCTCTGTCTTCAAAAATGTTTACATTGTGATAATGAAAATAATTTTATGGTTATGAAGTAGCAATGAAAATAATTTCTCAGTTGGGGGTCACCAGAGCATGAAGAACCGTACTAAAGGGTTGCAGCGTTAAGAAGGTTGAGAGCCATGTTCTGGCTGCTTTCTGAGTCTTTATCAAGTAATCATATTTCATGGGCCCATAAATATTCATTTGTTCATTCATTCATTCATTTCTTCAGTTATTTAGCTAGTTGGCTAGTATTTTTTTTGTTTTGTTTTTGAGACAGTCTCATTATGTAGCCAGGATGGCCTCAAATCATGATGCTTTTGCCTTCGAGACTTACTTGCGAAGTGCCAGGATTGAAGCCTGTACTAGCCCATATAATCTGTAGTACATTTTAAATCAAGTTGCCTGCGTATATACCTCCTCCCAGTACACACCATGGGGGACACCCCAGAAACAGCCCTGCCAAGACCCTCACTGCATATTCCTGGACCTTTTGTAATCATATCCTAATCGGTCTTTGCTTTTTGCTCTCTCTGTTTTCTGGATCATCGCCCAAGTTGTCAAGGTACAAGGGTCTTACAGACCCTTCCATATGTAGGAAAGCAAGTAAAAATTTCTTGGCTTGAGATATAATTTCTTTTCTAATCTGGCCTCTTCTTGTTCCTTTAAACTTCTCCTTTATAATACACCGCTCTATGTTTGCACTATACTCATAGCGGTTTTCAATTCTCAGGCCTCTGAGTATTCTCTCCCCATTGTCATTGTGACAGTCAGCTTTGTATGACCTTAAAATATACCTTACAATGGAAAAGGGTTGTTGCTTCAAACATACTCACTTTGTGTCCTCCCTTCCCCCTTTCCTGGTCCCCTTCATTGTTCAGACATCTGCCATGTCGTGTGTGTGTGTGTGTGTGTGTGTGTGTGTGTGTGTATGTGTGAGACCTTATGTATTGATATATAGTCGATGATCCCATAAATGAGAAAAGCACATGCTACCTGTCTCTTTCTCTTTAAAGCTACTATAAATGTGTTAACAATGTGTTAGCGAGCATTCAAAATCGCTGGAGGTTTCAGGCTGACAAACTGGCTTTATTGTTTTGGGCAACATCATAGCCAGAGAATGTGGACAATAAAACCACTCCCCTCTCCCTTGGTGGTGGGAGGGCGGGTGCCGGGGAGCAGACAGACACAGACTGGGGTCCTGCTTTTGCCTTCAAGGCTGCAGCAATAATCTGAAAGCCTCCTACTAGGTCCCACCTCCCAAAGGCATTACCACCTCCCCAATAATCACTGGGTAGCAACAGCCTCCACCATCCACACCATCAGTGGGGGGCAGGGGATTCACTGCCATTCCCTTAGCACTGCTTGACTTTGTTGGTGACCCTGCGTCTCCAGCAAGGCTCATTCAGTTCTCCACCGCCACACCCACATCCATTCCACTCTCCCAGAGAGAAGAAAAGCAAGAAGAACCAGCCTAGCATGAAAGTAGAGAGGTTATAGTTGAGGTCAGAGGAGGTGGGGTACCTAGAAGGCCTCAGGACGTTCTATCCTGAAAGCACTAGAAAGCCATCCTTCATGAATTATGTCCCCCTCCCCAACTCATACAAATTATATAGTTGCTTCCTGATGCTCATCTGTGCTATCTGTCTCTATGACAATGGTCTGGATCCAAGTCACATAAAGTACGGCAGCCTCTGCTTTTGTGCTTTGGGCATTCCTGGGTCACTTATAGGATGCTTATTACTTATGGAAGAGGCCACGGGAGGGGGCATTGGAAAGAGAGGATGCACAGGACCATATGGTAAAAGGAAGGGATAGAGCCCTCAGAAGCGTCTATCTGTCCTTGGCAGGGGGTCAGACGAGTGAGGAACTACCTTGGTTGTTGTCCCCACCCATCCATAGCTGCCAGAGAGCTTCACGAGGGACTGGCAAGGTGACTCAGTGCGGAGTAGTGTGTACTGTTCTCACAGAGGCCCTGGTTTGGTTTCTAGCACCCACACCTATAGACAGATCACAATTGTAATTCCATCTCCGGGAGGATCTGACACCTTGGGCCTCTGAGGGCACCTGCGCTTATGTGCATATGCCTGGATGCAGACGCATAATTGAGAAATAAAGAGAACGAGAGAATTTACCTGAGCCCAGTGAACCCACGGAATCATGGGAAATGATGCTTGTGCGGCGCTACTATGTGAACCACTAAGCAAACCAAGCCTCCAGAAGAGAGAGTGATCCTCAGCCTCAGGCTTCTGTGTGAGACTGTGTAGGAAGAGGATGTGCAGCAACTATTAATGAGATTCGTGCCCGGTGAACTGAAGCAGGTGGGCAGAGTTGACACTACACACCCATCCGAGAGTTACGCG
The DNA here is from genome assembly GCF_037038515.1 of Microtus pennsylvanicus. Classification (NCBI taxonomy): domain Eukaryota; kingdom Metazoa; phylum Chordata; class Mammalia; order Rodentia; family Cricetidae; genus Microtus; species Microtus pennsylvanicus. The sequence goes on from NC_134598.1 coordinate 16,957,272, forward strand.
CACACTTGTTGACCTAGACAAACCTTCTCTTTCCCCATCATCCAGTCAGTAAAAAACGAACAACTTCGGTGTGACCTCTATCCAGAGTTGGGACAGACGGGAAGGGGAGGCAGCCATCCAGCTGGCAAGAAGGGGGAGAACAGGGAGCCAATATCCGATTAGATGCTGCAGCCAAAATGGCTGGGGCTGATTACCAGCTAGCCCTCTGAACTGCTGGTCAAGGGCACAGATTTCATCCCAGCTCATTTGGCCGTATTCCACAGCCACAGACCAAACCTTTTGCCCCAGCCAGCTGTCCAAATTGGCTGTCCTCCGCTAGCCCTGAAAACGCTGGAACGAGACATGATGTCCAATTCACAGCTTTTCCCCCAGGAAAATGCTGGGCAGATGAGCCCATCTTTACTAGCCGTAGCATCCCAACAATGGGGTTCTGACATTCATCTCCTCTCTACACCATCCTAAATGTGGTCCTCTACTTCAATTCCCTGTTTTTGTTAGTGGGAACAGTTGCTTCTTCCTCATCCTTCAGGTTTAAAGCTTTGACATTGTTTCATCTTTTTTATTGTGATTCTTTTATCCATCATATACCTATAAGCTAAGTCTTGATCTTATTTGGTGAGAGAGGGAGAGGGAGGGAGAGAGAAAGAGAGAGAAAAAAGAAGAAAGAGGAGAGAGAGAGAGAGTCCTAGTGTTAGGAGTATGGCTGTATACCACCAGATGTGGTTTGATCTCCCCCTTTACCTTGCTATTAATTTTTTAAGATAGCATCCAACAATTTGTTTTCGTTATGAGGACTTCACATGTGTGTATCATTGCACCTTTCCTGCGTTCCCTATGGACTTCACTCCTGGAACACTTCTTGGTGTGTCCCCTACACCTATTTCTATAGCTCTAGCTTGGGCATGTGTAACCCTTACATGAGTTCCAATGCTTCTTAATAGCTATTACGGCAAGAGGCATGCAATCTCAAGAATGTTCAGGCCTTTTAAGCACGAGACACGACTGAATATAAGAAAACTGGGCATTCTGTGGCCCCCCTGGCAAGCAGAGCGTGGATCCTGCTAAAGGCGCTTAATACTGTCCTAACCACATCACAGAATTCCATAAGACTAGAGCCAGACTTCACCCTAAACACTTTAAGACGTCTAAGATAGAGCCCTCACCCGGAGCTTTCCATGGCACTGTGTAGCATGCATGATGCGTGATAGCATTGGCAGCGCCATGATTCCACTCTGGTCAAAGAAATGCCATCATGATTCACAGTGCTCTTTCCTGCTGAGCTCAGTATACCCTCAGGATCCTCCTCACCACAGCTTTCAGAGAGCAACTGTTGACTGTAATTCTTTTTAAAAGATTTATTTATTTATTTATTTATTTATTTATTTATTTATTATGTACACAGTGCTCTGCTACATGTTCCCCTACAGGCCAGAAGAGGGCACCAGATCTTACTACAGGTGGTTGTGAGCTACTGTGTGGTTGCTGGGAGTTGAACTCAAGACCTCTGGAAGAACAGTCAGTGCTCTTAACTTCTGAGCCATCTCTCCAGTTCCTACAGACTCTAATTTGAACATCCTCATTAACACCAACTTGCCCCCGTTTGCTTGTTTGTTGTCTGAGGAAGTCCAACCCTGTAATAACTTACCATGCAGGCCAACGCGCTTGGGAATTTTGAATAAACACCCAGGTCATGGCTTTCCCCCGGACTCAATCAGCCACCTCAATCAGCCTGCTGTGGTTCAGGCTCAGTCATGTCAGATGAGTAGCTCTGTCTCTAGAGTCACCACAAGGGACCGATTCTGGCCCTGGTAGGTTGCCCAGAGGTGGCCTGGATCAAAGTTCCACTTTCACTAAAGCCTATTTCATGGAAAATCCCTCTGGTGGTTTGAATGAGAAACATCTCCCATAGATAAGATATGCTAACACTTGTTTACGGTTGGTGGTGCTGTTTGGATAGGCTTAGGTAGTGTGGCCTTACAGGAGAAAGCAAATCACTGGGGGGTGGGAGGGGGCTTTGAGATTATATAGCCTTGCTCTATTTCCAGCTTTCTCTCTCTGCTTCATGTTTGTGTTTATATGAACTTTCCTGCTCCAGCCACCACGCCTGACTGCTGCCACGGCCCCCTGCCATGGTGGACTCTCACCCCTCTGGACCCAGAAGGCACAACAAACTTTTCCCTACATCACTTTTAGTCACGGTGTTTTACACATGGTGGTTACAGTTACAGCAACAGAAAGTAGTTAATACAGTCCCCTATCCCCACAGCCTGCTGTGGAAAGGGCAGGGTCAAATGCTGGCTTCTGATCCACACCCCCCAATAATGATGTTTTAGATGTTTTAGGTTAACTCACTTGCAGCCTTGCTAGTTCCTGGAATTCTGGACTTCGTGGGTCATTTGCCAATTCTATCAGTTGGTTCAGGAGCATGAGCAGTGTGTGGGAGGCGTGGCTAGAACAGACATATGGGTATGAGAAACCTCAAGGTTTCTCCTTGAGGACTCAATTCCACCCTGTAGATGTTGCTCCAGTGACTTGGGATCACTTTTTTTTTTCTCTCTCTCTCACTGAATCAAAGCCAAAGACACCTGCTTTCTTCCTTACTTGGCAAGACTTTTATTCTTTTTATCTAGACCAACTGGCTTTGTTTTTATCCTATAGGAGACAGTAAGACAGCTCATAACAGTATCTCATGCACTAACTCAGAACCTCAAGGGGAATGATGGGGAAAGGGACAGAGCCACCTACTTTACAAGGTATTAAAGGGGTCTTCAGCCTCATGTTTTCCACAGTGGACATTACACCTGTCTGATGTAGACATGCTATCCTTGTAGAGGCTTGACAATAGCAACACTGAATATGACAAAGAAGGGCCACTTCCTATGTCATTCTAAATGCTACCCTTATTTTTTATCCAGGTTAACATGCTTCTGGCAAAGCTGTAGAATGACGGGGTTACCAGGGCAACCATAGCTAGAGATGCAGCAGGTATGAGAATCACATTGACATGCTAGAGCTGGAAGCCCAGACCAGGTAGACACCCAATCTTCAACTACCGAGCATCATTGGTCTGTTGTTAATTCCTAGTCGTTTGGAACTCGGAGAAGGAGTAAAGGCAGGCACCTGCTGCATGAGTCTGTTGTTCCGAGTTTGACCCTTAAAGCCCCATGGTATGGGTTAACCAGCTTCTGAAAGTTGTCTTTTAACCTCATGTGTGTCCACTTTATCCACAAAAATAATGATAATACATTTTTTCTAAGAGATCTAGTCTCTCCTGGTTTGTTATATCAGGCTAATGAAAACAAATGCCCAAAGAATCAGCTACCCGTTAAGGCAGGGATGAGGTAAGAGCCATGCTAAGGACCATTTCCAGAGGCTCTTTTCTAGGGAGAGTAGTTCCAGTTGTCTACAGAAAAAGCCAGGGGAACAGTTCACCCATAGAAGTCCCTCCCAGCAAAAGAGAACGTGTCTGTGTCTACTTCTATGTTTACTAAAGACATCACTTCTATGTTTACTAAAGATATCACTGTGAGTGTTGACAGCTAGGGCAGCTTTGTGCAAAGGTCAGAATGTGGTGGAAAATATCTCCCAGAAGTACCTATAAGTCAACTTGGTTTGTTCCCCAGCTGTGACTGGAGGTTGTCCCTCCTCGGTGCCTGCCTGCCTGCCTTGGTTCAAGGCCTGCATGCAACTGCTAACCTCCCACCCCGACTCTATGCAGATATCCAAGTACAGGGTGTTTCTAAGCCTCGCGGATTACCAAACACAAGGGGCTGTCATTTATGAAAACTCACGAAGGATTTTAAAAATAGTTATAGCTTCTAGTGACCATCTTGTTTCCTGTTCAATTGAAATGATCACTTTCAATGAAGATTATTCCATGTCTACTCCCACCACGACACCACCAGGAAGGAGTCCTTGTTTCATTAGCCATAGGGTTAGCTCTATTAATGTAAACACCATGGTGATGGGTCATTTCTGAAGTAACCTCTCCTCCCAAGTGAGGAGCTGTAAGATAAGGTGAAGACAAGGGTTGGGGAAGAGAGTCAGAGACAGTGGTATTTAACCCAAAGTCTGCAGATGATGGTCTAGAGAACTGGTTCTGCAGTGTTTGCAATGTTACAAAATTGTTGCAACCATTTTCTGATGGTCCCAAAGACCATCAGCAAACACAGATGTTTACATTATGATTTATGATGGTAGCAAAATTACAGCTGTAATAAAGTGGCAACAAAAATAGTTTTATGATTGGGGCTCACCACAACATGGGGAACTGTGTTAAAGGCAGCAGAATATGGAGGGCTGAGAACCATCACACTGGAGAATATAGTATATCGGGCAACTGACAAAATTATATCTCTCCTGATCATTGTATGGATTTTAGCTTCTGCGTCATTAAGATAGCATGAAATGGGGGAGGATCTAGGAGGAGTTGGGGGAGAAAAAAAGAATATAATAAAAATATTTTGTATAAAAAAAATCACAAAAAACACAGATCTTGGGGCTGGAGAGATGGCTCAGTGGTTGAGAGCATTGCCTGCTCTTCCATAGGTCCTGAGTTCGGTTCCCGGCAACCACATGGTGGCTCACAGCCATCTGTAATGAGGTCTGGTGCCCTCTTCTGGCCTGCAGGCATACACACAGACAGAATATTGTATACATAATAAATAAATATTTTAAGGAAAAAAAAACCACAGATCTTATTAAGACATAAATACAAACGCCCAATAAAAGCTTTTTTTTTTCTAAATCAGATGATACCATGAAGAAATAATTGGAAAAGAAATCCTAAAAGTGGTAATTTATGCTATCACAGAATGGGGTGGGGTTCTTTCAAGGCATGAGTAGTCAATCTCTACGCCATCGTGGGGTTTCTTGCAAGACATTTGTAGTCGATCTATTGATAGCTCTAATTTTTTCAAAGTCACCTTTTTCCCTTCTCAACATTCGGTTTACTTCTCAGCAGATGCCTCTTCTTCCCTGCTGTATATAAAGTTCTAATAAATCTCCCGTGATCAGACTTTGTCTTCTCCCCACTAAATGTTGCTGTAAATGGCAGACCAGGCTACAGGCTCTGTGACGCTCTCTGAGTTACTTTGAATGTGGGGCTGGCTGTAAATAAATCATAAACGCTCCACATGGTTCATAAATTATTCATTTTGCTTGTGCTTTCTATAGAACATGGTGCATCAAAATCAGATCCACTCAACCGTTATCTGGTTGGGGGAGGAGACTCAGATCACTCTAACAACTGGTTATTCAGCTCTGGAGAAGGATATTTTTTTTTTAAAAAAAATCATTTCCACATAAAGAAGTAGCAATCTTTCCTACACACCAGTGACACAGAGAACATGAGGAGATAAAAGAAACAGAGTCCTAATGTCCTAGGGAAGCGTTAATAATGTCATGGGGGTGGTATTCCAATTGCTTTCTCCTCACGTGCATTCTCCGTCTTCAGCCTCTCAGGCCAACACCCGGCTGTCTACTGGGGTCTACCCTCTTTCATAAAGAAAGACAAGGCTGGACTCAACTTACTAGGAACCTCCCATCTCCAAAGTTACAGCCAGAACTTGGTTGTTTGAAGAGGACTCATCATTTTTCCCAAGGAAATAGGGAAGTGATTCCATCCCCAGGTTAGCTACAGAGGACCCTAAATGGAAGCCAAATGACACCCTGGAAAGTGGCCAGGTCCTCTCAGGCAGGGTTCATTGTGGAGCAGGACAAGATGCCCTGTGTTTCTGTCTTCCTCACTTACGCCCTAGTGTCTTGCCGACTGGTCCAGGGGTTGGAAGAGTGGCAGAAGAAGGGAGGAGTGGGATAAACGCCCATGTGGGGAGGTAGTCATTTATTTCAGAGGCCTGTGCATTCAGACCTGTGTTTCATGTGTGTTTTGTGCGTATGTTTTATTCCAAGGTATTCTGTTCCATTATTTAAAGCAGTGGTTCTTTACCTTTCTAATGCTGTGAACCTTTAATACAGTTCCTCATATTGTAGTGATCGCCCACCATGAACTTATTTCATTGCTATTTCATTATTGTAACTTTACTACTGTTATGGTAACGTAAAGATCTGACACATAAGATACCTTATATGTGACCCCCAAAGGGGTCCTGACTCACAGGTTGAGAATGGTTGCTTTCTCCATTCCCACTCATAAATCTATAATTTAATAGTAATCTCCCCAGAAATACTCTTTACAGTAAAGGTCATGTCTAAGCCTCCTTGTATAACTTGTGACCCAAGGCTTCATCTTCTCAGATTATAATCCTGAAGGCCCTCACTAGTCACTTTATAATTTTATTTATTATACAAGAGGAAACAGGGAAAAAATGGTTCTTAGCAACCCTTTGAGATGTGACTGAACCTCCACCTATCACTGAGCCAAGCACGGTTATCGTTTGAGAAGACCACCCTTTCCTTGAGAGCTTCTCTTGTTATTGACCCCTGAATTGAAATCTATGCTCAAACTCCCTTTTAACAAACCTAACTCTGCTTCAGACTGGCTTCTTCAGAAATTCTTTTCTGCATCAAAATCAAGGATTTGCTTTACCGGAGATGAGAGGAGGTCCCTAAAGCACAAGAAAACTCCCCAGGTTGCTGGCGGCACTACTGGGCTGTGGCTTGCTGTATCACCAACACTGTGACAAAATATTCCCCAAAGATGTGGACCCGGTGACTTTTTTTCCCTCCAAGAAGTTTTTCCTTTCTCGCTTTTTACAGTTTTGCCACCTTTCAACAGTCTGTTCAAAGTTTAAATCCATCAGTGGGTCGAACCACTCACCAGGTCAGAGCCTCTCCCCAGTCCTTTCTAGAAACATCCTCACAGGAACACCCACAGTGCTTAGAGAACCTTCTGCATGTTTCAGTCCAATCAAGATTAACCTGGTGTGCGTGTGTGTGTGTGTGTGTGTGTGTATGTATGAAGAAACACTAGACCCAAGGCTCAGAGTTCTCCACAGTTGGGATTCTCAGCACACATTACTTGCGAAGAAGGAGAATTGACTCTGGTCAGAGAGGGATTTGGAGACACACTTGAGAGACAAATGGCAAAATTTTCCTGAAAATGGAAATTTAAGTTCTTCGGTTGAGTGAGGAAAACTGTGATCTCAGTGAGCAGGAAGTGGAATTACCCAATGTGGGCATTATTACGTATGTCACAGAATATAGTGAGTGGTCTTCAAGAGAACAGGAGCGGGTCCTCCAGGGATCCACAAACACTCCTCGTAAGAAAAGGGCCAGCTCTTTGTCTTTTTCCATGAGAGAAGATGTTCTGCAACCCAGAGAGATGTTGAAATGGCACTGGCCAGATACCATTTTCTCCAAGTCCCAGCACCCTTCTTCGCTTCTACCCTTTGCTCCAAATGTGCAGGAATCAGTGGAATCCCGGGAACAGAGAAGGAGGGGGTGGAAGAGCAGGTCCCCCCCTCTTGAAGGCAGGTTTTGAGCAAACACTCTTAATTAAGAGATGGAAAGTTTGCTCTTAAATCTGTCTGGATTGCCCAATAAGTATAACTAAAATTGTTTTAATATCCAGAGGTGGTGGGTGAAGCAAAGGATCTGCCCAAGACAAAATCAAAAGTCAAGGGGAAAGAGAAAGGGGTGGACTGAACAAAAAGGAGCGGTAGTGTAGACACTCTCTGAGGTCTGTATATATGAGTATTTTTAGTTTATAAATATTTATGAAGCCCATGGAATATTCAAGAAAGAAAGGTAGTCCCTCCTTACACACTGCCCCAAGGCATGATGGATCAAATCTCCCTTTAAGCATATATCTTCCCATGATTATTTTCAAATACCAAGAGTGGGAGGGGTCAAGATAACAGTGAAAATGACATTATAATGAACCCGTTATATATATGACATTAATAATGAACAGACTCTTCATTAGCGCAAATGTAGTAACTGAGAAAATCTCCGGGGCCTGGGTTTCATTCATGGTAGGAGGATCCTAAACACAGCGTCAGTAATATTTAACCAAAGGGCCATTCTTGGCATCAGGAGACAGCTACCAGAGCACAGCTGCAGTTTCCTTGGTTACCCGTTACGTAACCACTTACCTCACAGGCCAAGATGGTGCGGCGTATCCCTCAGCCTGACGCCTTGCACGCTGAACCAAATTAGCAAAATCGTTTTCTTATTAATGACTGAGTAGCACCCAGCTGTTCACACACAGGACAGTTTCTCGGTCTCCTTGCCTGTCAGTCACACACAGGTGCTGTGAAGAAGGCGTGGAGCAACGTAGGAGGTGTGAGTTCCTTGCTTTCAGTCACATGCCCAAAACAGGAACGCGGAACCCATGGCTGCTTCTAGCTTCTAGCTTTGCGGGAACCGTCCACACCATTTTTCTGAACAGATGTATTGATTTCCCAATTCCTCAGTGTACAGACACACGGAGCTGCCTTTCTTCTTAATTTAGGCAGTCTGTCTTGCCATGATGACTAGGCTTCCTTCAACCTGAAACCCTCTCACCACAGCCTCCATAGTGTTCCAGGTGCCATCACACCTGACCACAGGCCCCCTTCCTTCTTGTCCTCGCCCACACTTCGAGAACCATCTTAGGCTTCTGTTGCTGTGATGAAACACCATGACCGAAAACAAATGGGGCGGGGTGGGATTGATATAGTTTACACTTCCACATCGCTGTTCATTGTTGAAGGAAGTCTGGACAGGAACTCAAAACAGGGCAGGGACCTAGAGGTAGGGGCTGCTACAGAGGCCATGGAGGGACAATGCTTATTGGCTTGCTCAGCCTGCTTTCTTACAGAACCCAGGAGCACCAGCCCAGGGATGGCGCCACCTACCACGGGCTGGGCCCGCCCACATCAGTGACTAATTAAGAAAATGCGCTACAGGCTTGCCTACTGCGTGCTCTTTCAGAGGCGTTTTCTTCATTGAGGCCCCTCCTCTTAGATGACTTTGGCTTGTGGCCTCGACATAAAACCTAGCCAGCATAAGTACCTTACCAGCATGCTTGCTGCCGTTCTGCAGCAACAGCTCCCGTGATTCCGATGTGCATTTTCAGGATCCTAACTGATGTTCTTCCTAAGGATGCTTCTGCCGTTTCTTCATGTTTCTTCCCTCTTCTGAAAATCCAAATTTTAACCAATCATCAGTTAAGATACAAAATTCATCTCCTGTAACCCTTCATGTTTCCAACTCATATCGAGAATGTTTAAGGCAGTTTGTACATATTTAACGTAAGACAACGTGTTATAGGTATTAGGGTCTTTGATGAAGGAAAACATTAGGTAGATAATATTATTGAAACAACCACCCCCATTGGGTCCACCGAGAAGCTGGTCTATAAGACCTCTGCTAACACACTGGGTCCGTGGGTAGTTTAGTGTTCCTTTTATGTACCTTTTAAGGATTTGGTTGCTTGCTCTGAAGTTTAATGTAGCGAGGAAGTTAAAACTAGGGCGGGAAGCAAAGACCTTTTGTGCGCTGGACTGAATACTCAATACTGTGTGAAGTCGGAAGCGGTTTATGTGGGCAGGTGCGGTCAGAGTCTACAGGCATCTACAGGTGACGGGGTTTTCTGCGGCTCTTTAATCACCCAAAGGGAGCGCGTGGGCCTTCAAGGCTCGGATGAGAAGGAACACTGCATCACAGGGTGGGGAGAAAGGACACTCCCATCGCCCCAGTTCCTTTTCCTTACAAAACGAACTACCTACATCTGAGCCTTTAATTATAGCCCTAAAGGGTAAACTCCAGAATGTCATGTGATTTAAGATGCCTTTTCTTCCCCGGCTTCATTTTTAGCCACCGCCACCCCCAGACTTCATTAGCAGAGCTGCCAAGGGAAGAAAATATCTCAGCTGGTGCCCCATTCACCAAGTTTGAGACCAAACCCTAAAAGTCATCTTGGTTCCACCCTTTCGTTTTCCTGGCTTTCCTTCCAAAGAGACCCAGGCACCAAGTCTAGAATTTCCACATTCTCTTTATAAATGCAAACCAGATTGTTGACACTTCTCTGCTTAAATTATAGATAGATAGATAGATAGATAGATAGATAGATAGATAGATAGATAGATAGACAGATGATATATGCATACATACGTACGTAGACAGATATAGATGGTAGATAGATGGTACAAGCATACATACACACATGATAGATAGATGATAGATATAGATGATAGATGACACATATATACATGGTAGATAGATGATAGATATATAGATATAGATAGATAGATAAATAGATAGATGACAGATAGTTGATATGTAGATTTCTCCCTTTTTTCTTTGTGAGAAATCCTTATCCTTTCCTTTGAATAGATTTTCTTTAGGAAGTGCATCATGTTATCTATATGTAGAGATTCTCCCTCTCTCATACACACACACACACACACACACACAGAGAGAGAGAGAGGGAGAGAGAGGGAGAGAGAGAGAGAGAGAGAATTTGATTTGCCCATATTCTCTTTCACCAATAAGCAATGTGTAGAGTTCTACACAGGGCTTTTGTTTCTAACATTTATTTCTTTATTCATTTAGGTGTGTGTTTGTGTGTGTGTGTGTGTACATGGATACGCAATCAGAGAGCACCTTTAGGGAGTAGGCCGTTTCTCCCCACCAAGTGGCTCCCAAGAATTGAACTCAGGTAGCCAAGCTTAGTGACAGGCACGTTGACCTGCTAAGCCACCTCACTGGCAGCATATCTCCTGATGAATGTATTACATTATGTGCCAACTGCTTGTTACTCTCCCCTAGCCAGACCAAGAACTCCATAGGGACAGAGTCTATGTCACAACCGTCTCTAACCCCCACCATGCAGCACACACGCTAAACTATATTAAGAGCTCAATGTTTGTCAAGTGAGTGAATGAGCTACAGGATAGATGAATTAAAATGTGGGACTTCTCCACGATGCCAGGCTACTGCCCCCTGCTGGTATGAGCGGCGAATGCACGGCAGGAGCAGAACATTGGCAGAGGGGTCAAGATACAGTGGAGAGTTAGCCCAGAGAAGAGCTTGAGGCAGCATCCCTGGATAACTTATTAAAATGACTCCCAGAAACCCAAAGCAGAGATGCTGAGGTCTTCAGAAACAACTGAGGGAGTGAGATTCAGGGGAGGGGTGCTCTTTTTTTTGACATACTAATCCCAGTTTTCCCCTCCCTCCTCTCTTCCTGCCCCCCCATGCCTATGGGGATGGGAACCTTTTTTTCAATATTTTTTAATTGATTTTATTGAGATCTACTTTTTTCTCTGCTCCTTTCCCTTCCTCTCCCCTCTTCTTCAGCCCTCTCCCATGGTCCCCATGCTCCCAATTTGCTCAGGAGATCTTGTCTTTTTCTACTTTCCTTGTAGATTAGATCCATGTATTTCTCTCTCTTAGGGTCCTCATTGTTGTCTAGGTTCTCTGGGATTGTGATTTGTAGGCTGGTTTTCTTTGCTTTATGTTTTAAAACTGCTTATGAGTGAGTACATGTGATAATTGTCTTTCTGGGTCTGGGTTACCTCACTCAAAATAATGTTTTCTAGTTCCATCCATTTTCCTACAAAATTCAAGCTATTATTATTTTTTTCTGCTGTGTAATACTCCATTGTATAAATGTACCACAGTTTTTAAAATCCATTCTTTGATCGAGGGGCATTGAGGTTGTTTCCAGGTTCTGGCTAGACAAACAAAGCTGCTATGAACATAGCTGAGCACATGCCCTTGTGGCACGATTCAGCATCCTTTGGATATATACCCAAAAGTGGTATTATTGGGTCTTGAGGAAGGTTGTTTCCTAATTTTCTGAGAAATCACCACGCTGACATCCAAAGGGGTTGTACCAGCTTGCATTCCCACCAGCAATGCAGAAGTGTTCCCTTTTCCCCACAACCTCTCCAGTACAAGTTGTCAGGTAAAAGGTGGAATCTCAGAGTTGTTTTGATTTGCAGTCAGAGCTCTTAATTACCAAGCCATGTCTCCAGCTGCAAATTTATTATTTATTTTAAATTTTATTCTTTTGATTTTCGGTTTTTCAAGATCTGGAGTTACTGGATGATTCCCAGAGAGCTGCTGATCTTTAGTCTACATTGGAGCCCCTGAGAGGTAGTTCTAGCACCAGTGAAAAAATGCCCCAGCAGCAACGGAGAGACAAACTTGCCAGGGAGAATGAGGACCAGCAGGTAAAAAGCAAAAGCTTCCTTCTTCCACCAGAAGATGTGGCCCAGGTTTAGGGTGGGTCTCTCCACTTCAAATGATCTAATCAAGAGACTCTCTCTTAAGGCTTTTGCCCAGCTCCTTGAATTTAGCTCACTCCAGATGCAGTCAAGTTAATAAGATCACCTATTATTCTAGCCAAGTGCTGTTCCCTTGAGCATTTTTGAGAAGGACATACACAATTGATATTGGCCTGGTATATAGGTAAAGGTTAAATTTTACCGTGACTTCACAGAGACTGGTTTTGTTTTGTTGTTTAAAGGCACTCCATGTCTCTGAGTACAAAACTCTCGGGACCTCAGGACTTCCTGACGAACCTCTTGACCTCAAGCAAACCAACAACTAAGGTTAGGTCCCAGCTTAGGAGACCCACAGAACCCAGCCATAGCTTGTCTGTATTGATCTATCAAGTCCTCCCTGTCAATCCCGGTGTCAGGTTTTTGAACGGGGTCTTGAAGCTGAGGTTTTGATGGGGGAAGGCTCTGGCAGCAGGGTATAGAGGGTTGGAGCAGACAGGCCCAGAGCAAAGGGATTCAGCAAGTCTGATGCCCTTAGGGAGGTTATGATGTAAGTTAGCTTTCCACCCTATACCAAAACATCTGACATAAATTTTTAAAGAGAAAAACTGGCTTGACACCCAGTCTTGGAAATTCTCATCTGTAACGGAATCTAGCAGCATCTATAACGGAAGGAAGCAGCAGATCATGGCAGAAGCACGGATAGGCACGGAAGGGATCCTCACACTCCTGAGAAGAAGGCAAGAGAGAGGTCAAGGTCAGGGAACACCCCCAGGAAACTGAAGATCTCCCCTGAGGAGCTGTTAGGTAGATTCTAAAATCTCCCTACCGCTTAAAAGTGCCTCTGATCCATGAAACTTGGAAAACATTTAAGATCTAAGCTATAACACCACATGAAGGAGTCAGATGACAGAAAACTGATCTCAGTGGTCTCGCAGTCTGAGAGGAGCAAGGGCTTTTTCAGTGAACGCAGGTTGAGGGCCACATCTCAAAGGAGCAACGACAGGTCAAAACACAATCCTGTTTCCAGACTAACAAGATCAGAACAGGTCCAGCAGCCACAGTAGCCTAATTTAGTTTATTACGGTATCTGGAAGATTTAGCTTAGAAAACACGGCAAACTCCTGGTGCAGTCCTGGGTGCCTTTACAGGGCTAAAGAGATGTCTGAGCAGTGACCACACTGTCTCAGAGTTAAGAACACAGAAGGAAAGGGCTCTGTTACAAGATATTTGATCACACTGTGAACCCCAACATTGTGTTATTCAAATAAAATCGACCATAGGTGAAGAGGCAGAGCAAACAACCAATCGACTCAAAGTATTGTAAGGGTAAGTTGGGAGATGGGGAAAGAGAGAGAGAGAGAGAGAGAGAGAGAGAGAGAGAGAGAGAGGGAGGGAGGGGGGCACAGGAAGTAGAAGGGAGGGACATCCGCTTGGAGAACTTTTGCTTCAGACATCATAGGAGAGAACCCTCCTTTTCGGAGGACAGTGACAGTGGAGGAAGAAGGCCAGTCGGCTGTTTCCTCTGCCTCTCTGAGCTAGCAGGTTTTCACCCCAGCATCTGACTCCCAGATCTTTATTGCTAAAAATAATAAAAATAGAGACATAGTTAAAACAACATTTACCTCTTACTTGGAGGTGGCTGAGGCAGCAGCGGTCAATCATGAAGGCTTTCCTGGCAGTGGCCCCAGTAAGGTGGCGGTAGCTGCAGAAAGGGCAGTCAGCAGCTGAGGCAACAAGAGGGTCAGATGTACTTACTGTGCTCAGATAAAAAAATCAACAGGGTCCAGCAGAGGAAGTGGTGGTCACCGGGTCAAACCAGAAAAGCATGTTATCAACACAAATGAAGATGGAAAGCAGACACCAACTCTCTGATTCTGATTCCGAGTGACAAGAAGTGAGGCTACCATGGGAATGAAGAAGAAAACTGAGGTAATACGCACCATGAACTACTGAATCTCCTCTTCCCAGGACTTACCAGGAAGAGGTGCAGAAGCATCAGAAGCGCAACTGTAGCCAAGTGGCTATGTGGTACATCAAGGAAAACTCAGAGAGAATGGACACAGAGTGGCTTTATGTTCATGTCCTTGGTCATCTTTTAAAATCAAACACTGACAGCTGGAGGGAGGGGAGAGCATTCTTGCTTTTGTTTTGGACCAATTTAACATTGGGCAGGAAGAGTATCTCAGCTGGACAGAAAGCAGCAGCAAGGCTGAATTTTGCACCTGTACCAGATGTAGACTCAGATTCTTTTGGAACAAGAGAGAACATGGAAAAATTCTGGAACAAAAGGGAACATGGAAAATTTTGGCCCGTTAAGCAGACATTCAGTCATGGCAGGAGTCAACAGCAGGAGTTATCCACAGGGTCAGAATCCCACTTCCTCTCAGAGGAGCCATGAGTGTGAATTAATTGTATGAGACCTTGAGTTACCCTTTTACAGCCCTGGAAAATTTTAGGTCCATGTTTTCCAGCTCTGTCTCTGTGACTCTTTCGTGATTCTTCAATGTACAAGAAAGATGCTTTTTCTTGTGGCATGGCTTTTACATTTCATCTGTGTCTTCATTTCCAATGACCTTGTCTCTTACTCCCCTGCAAGTGTAAGTTTGACTAGGAGTATTCATGGACCCTGGCACCATTGGTGGGGAGGACGAAGGAAGACCTTCAGGGAGGCAGGATAGAACACAGGTGATATGAAGAGGAAAAAGGTGTAATGGGGAGGTTTAGGTAAGGATATGGCCTAGTACAGCAGAGGGAAGCACAGGGAGAGGGATAAAACTAAGGATGTTTGAAAAAGCCACACAGAGGGTTTGGAGAGATGGCTCAGTGGTTAAGAGCATTGCCTGCTCTTCCAAAGGTCCTGAGTTCAATTCCTGGCAACCACATGGTGGCTCACAACCATCTGTAATGAGGTCTGGTGCCCTCCTCTGGCCTGCAGACATACATGCAGACAGAATATTGTATACATAATAAATAAATAAATATTAAAAAAAAGAAAAAGCCACACAGAAATCTACTATGTGTGTATATATACATATATGCAATATTTACATAAAATAGTTTATACTGGTCTCATAAGAGTCGTGTGTGTGTGTGTGTGTGTGTGTGTGTGTGTGTGTGTGTGTGAACTTGATTAGAGTTACCCTACACAGGCTTCCTCCCAGAAGTCATTGGCTGCCAACTGAAAAGCCCAGTGCCAGGTGTGGGATACCGCCTTATGATTTGTTGGTTAGGGATATCACAGAGAACGCCCTCCCTTCCTCCCACCCCCCAGGATACTGTCATGGCTCTTGATTGCCCACCAGAGCTCAGTCGCCGAAAATGCCCCATACTTTGGTCACAGGACTCGGAGAGATCATGTTGGCACTAGACAGGAAGTTTTCTTCCCACTGTAGCTTTCACAGGCCTCGATGGTGCTATGTAGACTTCTGGTGACAAAGTCATCAACCATCTACCCACCTGTGAACCCCGCGTTCACAGGAATGGCTAATGTAGCAAGATGTGCCCATGATGTAGTACGAATGTTATTGGGACGACCAAACTCTTTCTAATTAGATTGAAGACTCAGTATACAAGAGGAAACTCATGTCCGACAGTACAAATCACCATGATTGGTGAGCTAATGGTCTCTAAGGATGAACCTAATACTACTTTTCTGGTAGCTGGACATAGTATCAAACTTTCTAAACGTGTGTCTCTCTACTTACAGATTAATGAAGCTCTCAGACCTCACCAGATGAGCTTCTTTGTGTAGTGGATGACAGTTAATAAAACTTCCAACTGATAAGGGCACAGAGACTAAGAGTCAGTAGAGGCCTGAGAGACTAATGGAACATCTGTATTACCACCCTGTCCCAAGGCTCAGTGGGAGACATTTTGGTGAAGGGACAGAGGAGGATTGTAAGAGTCAAAGATTTTTAAAAAGCTAGAAGGAAGCTGAGTCTTCTGGACATGGCATTTCTGTTGCTGTGAGTGCCTGCATGAGACCTGTATAAGATCAAGCCAAACAACGTCCTAGCGTGGACGGAGAGGGGCTCACAAGTTCCTACTCTTAACTGAGGAGATGATAGTATTGAAGGTTTCTAGAGGAGGGTCAGTTATCTTTAAGGGTATGCCTGGTAGGCCAATCTATGCTCTAGGGGATGTATATAAGGTCAGCAGAAATTTAGCTCAGCGAGTTGTTACAAAAAGAAAGGACACAGAGTTGGGAGAGGTTGGGGGGCTGACGTGGGAGAAATTAGGGTGAAGAGTTGAGGGATAATTATGATGAAAGATGTATGTAAAACATAAGCTATCACATACTCTTCTGCCCCAATAATGGGGGGGGGGCAGCCAGCTGTGCAGTTCATTTCCTTGGGGAATTTCCACGGTCCTCTGCTGGCTTCTCCCCAGCAGACACCAGCTCAATTTTGTCAGCATACCAGATGACTGTCTCAGGAGCTCAGTGAATCAAGCTGGTGGATGTGGCCAAGTTATTAAAAAAAAAAAACTGTCCCAGGAACTAGGCTATGGCAAACCTATGTGGTCATAGTTTATCTTAGGGATAAAGCTATATGCCAAGTCAAGTCATATGCTTTGTCAGGAAGCATGAGATCATACCAGTAAGAATCAATGCCCTGAACTTCTTTCTAGGCTGCTCATGGCCCAGTTCCCCAAGAACAGACTGGGCCTCCTCTCTGACCACACCCATGTCCTAGGAGATCCTTGTTAGCTCCATAGTTTAGACATCACAGGGTGCTCACATTTCAAAGTTTTATCATTTTAGCCCAGACTTCTTTTCTGGATTTATAACACATCTATCTATATCTATCAAATGCATGGAGGATTGCTCCTGAAATAACACTAACGACCCCGATTTAAAGAGATTCAATTTATGTGTGGAAGGATAGACTGTGGCCCTCTGGGAAATGAGCCCTTTCTCCCCCCAAATTGCTTTTGCCCAGGTGTCCTAGCAACAGGAGTAATTCACCCACAAAAGGTTGAAAAAGTACAGTGAACACGAAATACTGCCAATTAACATCAACCGATGTTATTCACATATATACACACGAACATGAACACGCATGTTGGTGAACCATTTCAAAGCAAGCTGTAGACATACTATTTTTCCCCAGCTGCAATGTATATGCCTTATAAATAAGGTTCTTTCCCTACATCACTAGGTGTTTCTTGGGAAATGCAAATCAAATTATGTAATGCCTTTGCTAAAAATTCTCCAAAGGTTTCCCTCCGCACAGAACTGAGGAAGAGAGGAATTTAGGTAAAGCAGGTGTTAGACATGTGGCGGCGTATGGGAAGGGCATGTATTGAAGGGTGGTGGGATCGGGGCACAGCAGGGAGCAAACACAGGGAGACAGGCATGTGCTGTGCATCTGCCTCCAGCTAAGCTGTGCCCACTGATGTGAAATCAGCAGCCAGCAGGACAGGAGGAAGACCCTGGGGGAACTTTGGGGATGATAGATTTTTGTCAGTCTTGATTATGATGGTTATAAAACTGAATTGCTTGTTTAAACTTACAGCAATATATAACAGTGGAGCTCTGCTTGGTTACCATATGTAAACTATGTCTCAATAAACCAGGCATTTAAAAATACTCTTTTTGTGTTAGCCAGCTTGTCTTGATGTCATTTCTGGTTTTGTGATGAAATGCCCTGATATGAAGTAATACAATGGAAGGAAGGGGTTGTTTGGCTTACAACTCTGTGTCACAGTCTGTCATTCTGAGGAAGCCAAGAGGGAACTCAGGCAGCAGGTCACACCATGTTCACACCATGTTCACACTATGGATCAGAGAGGAATACTAGTTTAATACAACTGCACTAAATCCTTACCAGAGTTCGGGGGACAGAAGAGGAAGAATACGCTTCCCATCTTTTTTGGTATTAACTTCCAGTTATGAAAGGTGAATTCACAACATCGTCATTTTTGAACAGATAGTCAAAGGTGCGGATTTGGAAACTTTACTCTTCGTGTGCATGAAAAGGGCCACAGTGTACATGTGGAGTTTGGAGGGCAGCTTGGTGGAGTTGGTTCTCCCCCTCAAACTCAGGGTGCCAGGCTCAGGTGGCAGATGCGTTACCCACTGAACCATCTCCCCGGCCCTCAACCGTTTTCACCAGAAATGAACTAAATGACACACAAATGCTTTCAGTGAAACTTAGACTTTAATTTACTTCACAAAATGCTTTACAACATTTTTTCCCACAGAAAAACTATTTTAAATAAAACATAACATTTTATATCATGGTGAGAAACAACTTCTTTCACACCGGGAGATGACATGACCAGGAAATACAGAAAGTTCAAGGAAATGAAGTGGAAAAAATACAGCAAAGGGAAATATACAGACACATTCCCTTAGACATAGGCTAACACAGACCTGAGACAGGTATATAACAGGAGAGAGACATTTTTAGCCAGGTTTTGTTTCCTAGAACGGTCTGAGACTCAATGTACTTAAAAACTGGATTGACTTGGAAGTCAGCCAGAAGTTTGTTTTAATTTTTAATCTGAGTTAAATAAATCTTTTCCCTGGCATTTATTGTTTGTATCTGTGAATGTGTGTATAGGACACAGGACAATCCTAGGACTCCACACTTCTCTCCTTCCAGCCAGTGGGCCCTGGGCATTATAACCACAGGTCCTCAAGTTTGCCTTCTCCCTGGCCCCCGATTCAAAGTTTGAGCATCAAAAAACTTGGAGTGTTAAAGTTCATCTTCTGAATCTTCATCACTAGTTTTCTGAGGTTGTCTCTTAATATTGATTATTAAATCAATGGTTAGTATTTTCGCCAAACACTGCAGAACTGAAGTTAGTAACTGGTACTTCCCAGCTACTGGCTCCAGTCCTGACTGGCTACTTACCACGGGTTGACCGGTTTGCAGTGCGTGGAGAGAGCGAATGTACGTGTGTGGGAAGCTGGCCTTTCCCTTCTGAGGCTTGCAAAGGATTTTAGGGATGCCTAAAAGTGCACGAGCTATCAACGTACCGACCGTGGCTTCAGCTGATTGCCGACACTGCTTGGCATAGTTGAGAAGATAGTAATGCAACAAGATCTCGAAACTACCACCCACTGGCAGAACACAGCCCGCTGGTATAGTTGATGAACAATAACCCCGGGAAGTACATGCCTCCAGGGACTTGTATATCACTGGCAACGTGTACCCTTTACCAGGATTATTTATGACCTGTACATTTTCATGAGAAATTTCTGCTCTAGTGTCTTCTATTGTGGGGTTTCCAGTGAAATTATTCTCAATCGACCGTTCACAGCCATCAATCATCCAGTTTCTTTCTGCAGACAAGCACTTCCGTATATCACCTGTTGGAGACACATCTGTCGGTGTCTCCTTCTGTGCTGACCATGGCACAGGCATTTCTAATTCTGTATCGGAAGCCACCAGATTTGAATATACTTTTAAATACGTTTGAGTGTTTTCCGATTTATTTTTGTTCTTTACGGTTATGTCTTGATACTTACCCATTTCTGGGAGGTGATGACTCTCTCTGCTACTGTTAGAAGCAAGAGGACGGGAGTCGCACTGGTCCTCGGTTTGTACAACGTAATTTAGGTCAAGGTCGGTAAACAAGTGCCGGAGCATCTTAAACGCTCCCTGCAAAGCACTCTCATGTTGTTGAACAAGACCCGGAACCGGTCCACAAAGGATCATGCAGTGTGGTATAAACCCACGTGTGCTCATCAAACCAAGATGAACATACCTTTTGGACCTAAGGATGAGGGGTTTACAAAATCTCACCGAAGTCGTCTGCAAAATCTCACCCTGTGAAGTGACCCGTGGCGGAACACAAGGAGGAAGGCCGGCGATCCTCTGGATGAGAGAAACCTCTTGGGCCGATAAGCACTCCACCACGGATATGCTACGTAGTCTTGCGCTGTAAACAACCAGGTCTGGCTGCTTCACACTGGACAGGAGCAGTTTTATATTCTGACTCTGCAAATGTTTCATTACTGCCTCTGTCCTCTCCACGATCCAACACTGAGACGCCTGAAACTGCGCTTCCGAATTTAGCATCAACTCTGATTTGGACGATGATAACGGAGGCTGGAGGGCTTCTGTGACCACCACCATCCTAATGTCACCATCTGCTGGGCAATACACAGAGAAGTCTCGGTGAAGCACAAGGCCGTCCACGATTCTGGAAGCGGAAACAGGAAGGCCTGCGACACCAACATTCAGCTCGAAAAAACAGCTGTCCATCAAGTCAAACACTTCGATCCCACTTTCACAAGCCACGCACTCGAGAACGTAGTCACACGTCAACTGTGAAATGAATCTGCAATTGTTTCGTCCCACTCGTCCACAAAAATATGCTTCTAGGAGTGACTCTAAAGAGCGCCTGCGCAGTGTTCTTCCTTTAGCAGATGAAGAAAAGACAGACAAATAGTGCCTGCTTAAATACTGGTCCACAATACCGTCTAGTATTTGTGTCTGAAACGTTAGAAGAGCCTGGGAAACAGATTTCCACTGACTACAGTTTTTCCAGTGCCTTTCATGGGTTTGAATATTTTCAGGAGTGAATGGATCTTTTTCTCTGATTGCATCAAGTCCTCTGAGTAAATGGCAAAGAAAAATAACAAATGTTTTAGCACCGTCTCCCGTTTTTTTAAGGTGACTGGAAACACACGCCACTATCATCCTGTATAGGGAGGGAAAAAAAGTAACTCAGATTTTCTACGTTGGTGCCAAGTTAAAAGCTACAGACAGACATAAAGACTACCGGGTTTTGTTTTTTTTTTTTTGACACACAGACTTATCTTTACTTTTAAATTTTTTTCTAAGCTACTTTGTTCTATCCTAAGAATCCAGGGACGGGAAAAGAGAAATGTTCTAGATAGCTGATGAGGTTTGGGGTCCAGGACAAGTCGTTTTGGAGAGCACGCTAACCCGATGTCTGCACTGGTCTTATAAGATCGTTCTATCCCCCGGATCCCGGCGGACGGCAGGTGGCGCGAGGTACCTGGCTAAGGGATGCTCTAAGTGCAGCGCCTCCAGGAGGCGGCCTCCATCCCGGCTAAGCAGCACCTCGCCGGTGGGCTTCGTACACAAGACTAGCCCGCCCTCGGGCCCCACGCAGCGGTTTGCGATGGCTTCGAGCACCTCAGCCACGCGCAGCGCCGCGGTCACGGACCCCGGGGACCCCATGGACGCAGGGTCCCGCGGACCGCTTCGGCGTAACTGAGGGCGGAAGAGCAGGACCGCTGGTGGGCGGGGCCGGAAGAGGCGGGGAGGAAGCCGGAAGTGCAGCCGCTGGGCTCGGCGGTGCAATGGAACCCACCCGTGGGGTGACCGTGGAGTCTCCTGACGCCATCCTGCACTCACCGCCCTGCTAGGTCTGCACTCCGCGGGTTCTGTCCCCGCCCCGGGTCCGTCTGTCTGCGCCTACAGGGCCCACACTCTATCAACCGCTCTCCCTGACGTCACGCACATGGTTTTAGGCTGCTGGATGGCCTCGGAGATTGGCCACCGCCCTTTTTAGGCTGACTTCCGCTGGGGCGTGCGATCTTTCCTGCGTGCAGGGGTCTAAGAAACCCCGACTAGTTTAACCACTTGTGCAGAAATGATAGACGTTTGCCCGTTATTCACATCGATGACCATTAGTACGATTCGACATAAATTAACCCTGTGTGTTGCATACAACCCCCAAGCAGAAATGTTTCCTATTAAAACACAGGCTTCTGAAGTTATTTTCTGAATGTCAATCATCCGTGACATTCAGAAAATAACTTCTGTGGTCCCTGGTTTCCTCATTTATATATATTAAAAATTTATGTATATTATATACACTAAAAAATGCACAGTTTTGAGGTGGGTACAATAGAAAGTACTTTGTACAGTCTCTAACTCAGAGCAAGTAGAATCAAGAATTTGTCAATTTACTCACAACATTCTTAGGGTGGACCATCACTCCTGGACTGTTATATCCACAAGAATGCAGAACAAACATGTCAATATTAGCAGGAAAGTGATCTAGATACACACTGATGTTTAACAGGTTTCCCCCTACTCCTTATTCCCATGCAGAAAAACAAAACTGTAGGTTATCCTGTTATTTCTAGAAGTTCTGAGGGGTAAGCTAGAAGGGGGAGAAAGGAGGAGGAAATGGGGTAAAACTTTCCTGAACTTATCTGAGGTTCAGGTGATTGGAGGGGAAAATATTTCAATGTTTAACGGTAATGCCTTTTTTTACCTGGTTGTATTCATCACGTGATGTTATCTTAATATAGACTTAAGTAGTGGGTTATTTCAAACATTTAAATACTACAATCAAGGTTCTACTTGATTGAATGCACTGTGTAGACATGATTTAAAACACTTGCACCTTTTCAGAGACTGCTTTCACCGTTATTGTGTGTGTAGTTCTTGGGGTCATTTAGAAACTCTGAACCTCATTTTTAATGTATGAACTATGTATAATATCCACTTATTTAACAAAGAATATAAAGTGCCAAGTAAAACATACATTAGGGATTCTGTTAAATCCCTGTCAAGCCTGTACCCATCTTTTGCACCCCCCCCAAAACAATGCAAAATAAATAAGAGAATTTAGTTACTACATTATATCAGGAGTCATTGAATCACAGATTGCTTTTAAAAAGTTTATTTAGAATACCTACTTGTAGAAGTTAACATAATTTTACAGATCAGTAGAAAAATTCTTTTCTCTCTGCAAACATAACAGGTTAGGAATAATAGATTAGAAATGTATACATTACAAAACCGCCTGACTATCTATACATTAACTATGCACCTTAAGAGACTTCAGCAGTGTGCTATACGTACACTGCAGGTAACAACACACTTATAGCCTATCATACAAAACTGACCAGTGGTAGTGCTTGACTTTATAAACAGCCATTAACTGATGTATTTAAAATTAAATGTGTATTTAACATGCCAAAAAGTGAAAGTAAATCCAACCGAAGGTCTGTGGCTCATCATTCAAATGTTTCATGGCATTTCTTTCAGATAAAGAATTGCAGTATTATGGTACTGAAAGAATTTTCATGACAAATGAAGAGGCTAATTTTTCTAAATACCTCATAGAGTATAGACACATTCATTTTCGTCAAGGTTTTCCTGTGGCTCTCACTAAATATGCTAATCTTATTAATAAGACACTGGTCCTGTACAATTTTAAAAGTCCATCTTCATTTAAAAACTGTAACAAAATAGTATCATAATTGTAACAAAAAGTGGATATACTAAACCCACAAAATATGTAACAAAATGAAACCAAACTATGCAGTGGTGGCAGGTCATACATTGTAAGGAATCTCTTTATACACTTAGTCAAATAAGAAAGAGATTGAAATGTAAACTTAGTGAATTTTGGGAGGTTTCCCCCGATAGGTCAAATTGGAAAATTTGATATAAACATGAGTATTTTCTTTATTTATATTTAACATAATTCAAAATAACCTGCAGACTCATGTATGGCTCATTTTATGCCATCATCCTTGTACATCAGACAAAAAAAGCAAAACAAAACTATTTACTGCTGACTAGAAATGCTAAACACTGGAAAAAGATGAAATTTTATACATTTGCTTTTAAAATTTTGATGAAGATAAGTCTTCAAAAAGTTAAAACTGCCTTCCACAAGTCTGTGAATATGGCACGAGTTGACACTCAAAACAGTGTGAATTCCATCAAAAAGGCACTGTTTACAATACTCAGAATAATCTGACAGGTTTACTTTAATGATGTCTGAGTAAGAATATATTTGAAATAGGTAACTAGACAAATCCTTATAAAAGTACAGTGTTACTGTTTACATATTCTTCAGCTATATAAAAGGAAATAAAGTGACAGAGAAATGACCCTTTTATGACACGTAAGCCTACAAACACCTTGAACACATTATAGTTCTGTAACATAAAATAAGAAAGTATTTCCTTAAAGGCACAAAAGCATGAAAAAGTAAATGAGGATTGTCTCTTACAAGGCCAACTGTTCAATGGAATGCAGTTGTCAACTGAGCTGTGACAAAGATTACCACTGTACCTTTCTAAGTCAGACAAGAAAAGTAGCGACAGGAATTGCACAGTCACTGTCTATGGCTGTAGCACACTACAGCTCATATGCCTATTACTAGCTTTTCTAGCCGGCAGCATCTCACTGAATGGGGGAACAGCTAGACATTTAACAACTGAAAAATGAAAATGCCAAGACTTTTTACTTCTCATCTAAATTTTCATGTGAGAAAATAATGTTTTAGATAAATGAAGAAAACTGGTCATAGAGTCACAAACCCCGAGAAACCATGTGGAGTTTTCAGACAGTTTGGAACGGTGAGTCACACACATTCTGAATCCACTTACGAAGAGAGATCACCCTCAGGTCACAATGTTCAAAGTCAAGTCACACTGTCTGGCTAAACTCAAGGTCAATTATACACTAAGTTAAAGAACTTGCATACGAATCCAGCAATTCCTGAGTTTTGGGTTCAGTTCACAGAAAGAAACTCATACCACTAAAAGCGTCAGAGAAACATCCGACTGAACGCAAGCTTTTAGTGTATAAGAAGCTGTCACCCTGTGTTCATTAGTTTCTGACACCTGGGTAAGGACCCATTAACATCAGCTCTGAAGTGAAATTAAAAAACACAACAATTACCTTTCCAGTCTCAGATATCAATACAAATAAAGCCCTGTTCAAACCACATGAAAATACAAAGGAGTAAGACAGAGCCCTAAGGTCACCAACAATTGAACATTTCAGGGCTTAACAATGAAACAACTTTTAGCGATCAACCAATTAAGTTATATATAATATAAATTAATACTAATTTAAAATCATATAAAGATCAAGTTGTACAATATTTACAAAATATCACACATCAATGAACAGGCAGTTGAGCATAATATTGGTAGTAGAATATGAATACAAAAAATATATTGACAAATATGAAATATGACCCAAAACTCCACAACGATGAAATACTGGATACAGGTATACCTTGTTTAAGCTGTTAAAAGTTTAAACTATTTTCATAGGAAATACAGCGTTGTTTTGCTGACACCGTGTGAGGATGGCTTTTCATGGGAACCCAGGTACCTGTCTGTGGTCTTAGCACTGTGGCGGCCATCTCTGGCTTTGTATCCCTCACACAGAGCTGACTGCACCTCAGCCTCTCCTTAACTGACGGCAGGTGGAGCCCTGCCAACAGCTCGCTCTCAGTTTCTCACTGTATAAACCTTTCCGAAACCTGTAGTTTGGAGAAATCTAAATTTCATGACATGTTCCAAAACTTAATTACCTTTTAAAGAACTGTTTTTGACAATAATAAAGAGTCAAAATATTGAACTGAAGAAACAGGCAAAAACCCTTAGGAACAAACTTGCCTGAGCAGGAACAAAAGGACTCGTACAGAACTAGCTTGCCATGGGACGATGATAGGAGATGATAAACTTCATAACTTGATATTCTCAAATGCTCAACTTATTGCACATGTAGCAAATTGATTTTAATGTTTTTAAAATAAAGGCCACTGCAGTGTCTTTTCTTACTGCCTTTTTTTTTTTTGGCTTCAGAAGTAAAATATCAGAATTTTTTCTCTTCTATTTTCTCATTGAGCACTCTAGTGTCGAAATGAATGCCAAAATATTTTTCATAAAGAAAATGCTAAATTATCAGGATTTCACATACCCTACAAACACTAACGTCTGGAAGACATCTTAGGCCAGCTGACTTAAAACGAGGAAAGGATGGCAAATAAACTTGACCACTTGTCAGCCAGTGCTGAAGGTGGGATTGTAACATACAGATCCATGTAGCTACATACCAATCTTTAATATTGATATATATATATATGTGTATGTGTGTGTGTATATAAGTACGATACACCTATATCTGCAACATTAAGTTCTAGGGGTTAGAAAATCTTGTGTAAACTCTTTAAAACATTCTACTTGTTTCTCATGATATATTAATTCTTACCACTCACACTTTTCTTGGTGTTTCTAAGACAACCAAGCTAGATACCTTGGAGATGGTTTTAACAGTATAATGTACTGAATTAGTCATAGTATGTTTATTATATATCTATCATTTCCCACTGTAATTCCTTAATTAAAGTTGTATGCCAGTCTCCTGAAGAAAACAGTTGACTATACATATTTATAAGATGATGGCATTTTGTCATGAGCAATGGTATCAGAGTGTGTCATAACACACGCAGAGCACAGACACTACTGTCAGGGAAGAGTTCTTCTGTACACATGTGGGCTTATCATACGCACATGTAGGCACAGTCTCACAAAAGTGTTCTGGCACTTAACACAAAGCCAATTTTAATGATCAAATACAACAGCTCTTGTTTTGGGTGAAGGATAAAAGACGTGAACAGGAAGCAGACACTTCTACATTGACCTCCTAGTTGTCCGTCTGGTTTACAAATGTTGTGGTGCTTTACTGAAGAGCAAACCAATCGGAACTGGTCCAGGGCTCATCTTTCCAGTTCACGGAGTCAACTGTTGAGAACTTCTATTTAAACATAAAGTTTATTATGACTTGAAGCAAAATCAGAAGGAAAATGACGAAGTAGTCTTTCTGTTGCAGAAAATAATCCGTAGCAGGTGCACTTGAAAGTAAGTGATTTCGAAGAGCCATAATATTTCTAAAAAATAGGCAACAATAAATTTCATAATTATTTCTCAGAAATGTTAGCACAAAATGTCATTATAATAGTTACTGTATTGTCACAAAGTGTCTAACTGCAGTACCTCAAGTAACTAGTTCAATCAATGACCACTCTAACCAAGACCTGAGATGCCAGGATTCAGGCTAATGTGCTTTAAGTACACTGGATTTACTTTGACATATTAAACGGAATTATCACGGTCTAATGATACAAAAATATATTATCATCTCTGTTACAACAGTGATTTTAAGAAAAGTATTTGTTCTTTAGTTGCCTAGGTTTCTTTTATTTTTAATTGAGAGAGAAGGGTGGAATAAAAACTGTAAATTCTCCAAGGGGGGAAAAAAAGCAACAGATTTCCTCTCAAGTTGAAGAATATTCAACAGCCTTTCTTATGCTACAAAAATGTAAATTTAGTCATGAAATATAACATCTTCATGACATCTTAAATGCATTTGGCTAAAATCAACTTGTGAGTGAATCACCATTCCTTTTTTTTTTTTTTTTTTGGAACACCAACTTAAGGCTTAATTAAGGCAGGATAACAGCCAAGACGCACATGTCACCCCGTCTGCTCTGAAGGAGCTACAGTCCCGTGGGGCTGACAGCACACAGCAGCAGCTCTGCCTAGACCAGGCTGGAGATCTGCCTGTCTCTGCCCCTCGGTGCTGTGACCAGAGGTGTGCAATCTGAGAAGCCGGCTGCAGTAAGGGCAATGGTCCAGATATGAGCATGCACACAGAGCATGGTCGATGTGAGAAGCAATGAGGCTGGAGATAAAATAGCAGCTCCAAGAACAGAGAAAGATTGCTTGTATTTAATTGCCCTGAACATACATCCAACACTAATCCATGCATAGAAAGCAAGAAGGCTTAATACTGAACATTTTAAGTTCATGTAGCTAGTTTCAGTAATGGAACAGGAACGTCTTTCCTCCAGGATCTTCTGTTAAGTGTTAATAACTGTTAGGTACTAGATCATGAAGTGACGTGCGCGCGCGCGCGCGTGTGTGTGTGTGTGTGTGTGTGTGTGTGTGTGAGAGAGAGAGAGAGAGAGAGAGAGAGAGAGAGGGGACAGTCCTGGTCTCAGGGTAGTGACCATTTGCCTACTGCTGTACAAGCACTTGAGGTATTGTAAGAAGCGACACATCACACTTACACATCAGCCGTGCACTAAGGGGACGCAAGAACAAGCATGTCCATCAGCTTTCTCAAAACAACCCGGCCTCCACATCCAACATGGCTACGTTCCTAGCATGCTGTTAGCAATAAAACATTCTACCCTCAGAGGAAAAAAATCTCACAACTCCATCTCCCCAACTAGTTCAGTGTGGGAGGAATTTTGTAAGCTTCAGACTTCAGGCAACAGAGGCCAGGACTCTTTACAATGTTATAAAAATGTAAAGTTCGCATGATTTCTCTTAACAGGACCTTTACTCCTCTGGACTCAAACAACTGGTCACTGTCAGAACATATTACCTTTTAATTTCTTCCTGTGTTTGTTTTATAGACTCAATGGAACTCTGAATGTCTCCCAGGTCTAATCCCTTCTTTCTTCGTGCACTCGGCTTTACAGATTGAGCTAAAAAACATTTAGATTGAAGTTGTGGTCACAGTCTATAGATGAATTTAATAACTTGTATAATAAAAATTTTCTACACATTGGCTTGAATGGTCTACAAATTATTAAAATAAACACTCTGTTTCTAAAGTCTGAACATATCAAATCAAAGCTGGAACATGCACAGAGTACTTACAAATTACTTAGCTTATGGAATCAGTTTTATTTTTAATTCATTAAAACACAAAAATAATTAATTTAAAATCTGTATTAATTTTGAGAAACTAATACTCTCTTCTCCTCCCAGCTGCTGGCACAGATCTGAAGAACTCAGTTTTCAGGGACCTTAGACTTCTAGTGCTGCTGTTAGCTTCATTCCCTTCCTAAGTATGCTCAGATCTTTCTCCCGTCTTTCTCAGATCTGATTCCTGTCTCCTTACAGACTCTTACACTCGAGTTCATTTGAAAACCACTTACATATTCCTAACAGCACGGTAAAAATTTAAGATTACTCCCGTCCAACAGTCCGCACTAAACATTTTTACCTTCACTTCCAGATGAGTCCTGGATGTCGGGCTCTGGGGAGGAATAGCCCTTTGCCACCTTCTTCTGTTGTCTTGTTGGTTTATGCTTCATTTTTGGAACACTAACCTGAAAAAAATCATATTATGTGAGTTTGCACTATCCTGTAGCTGAACCACCTGCACAACTGTCAAAAGCACTGGCGGGAGTGATGCTTGGAAGTCAAAGCACAAACAATCTAATGAAATTTAGCAAGAATGATGCACTGTACTTAGCAATCCACTGTCTTAGTTGATTCTCACTGAGTGCAGAGACTACAAAGAAGAAATGTATGAAGTCATCTCCCTCCCATTCCTGACCTGTACGCATACACCCACTCTCCTTGACAGAGCAGTGCCGAGGCTATTAGGTTGGTACCTTTAAGCATATACAAACTAACACAGATCCATCCCCCAACTGCTGCATCTCTTTCTCCTAGCATCGCCAGGGTTTTCAACAGCAGTGTTGAGAAAATCCATATCTTGTTCTCAATGTTAGAACATTCCCATTGGACGATGTTAGGTATACTTAGGCAGTTTATGGTAAATAAAATATACTACTATTTTGCAGTACACCTAAACTTTCTAAAAACATCCATGTGTAGGCACAAGATTCAAATGTGTATTACACATAAAGTAGGATTAAATTTTCTGTGGAATAATAAACTGTAGAATAATAATTAATAGGTTTGGAATTCTGGTCACCAGTCCACAACTTAAAACCTAAATGCAGAGGAGGAGGGAATCACAAGGTGAGGCACTGTGAATGCTGGGAAACAAAGTCAATGGTCACACATCTATAACTCCATATGTACCTTCACCAGTCTAACGGACATATCCCTGGTTACTCCTTGGAATAACTGTATAGGAGCTTAGATACGAGCCTAAGATCCATGTGTATAATGGGCACTAAGAAGGCAGGCTGTGGATTCGGCCTAATCTACCCCACTAGAAACACTCGAGTCCTCAGAGCGACGTACGAGCACTGGCTGTCACTGTGTCTCATGTGTCTCCACCATGTCAGTGGACACCTCAATCTCAGCAGAGGCAGAGAAGGTGAGTTTCTGTCTACATAGTGAGATCCAGACTAGCCAGGACTATATAGTGAGTCCCTGTCTGAAAAAAATAAATCCAAACAAAATTTTGTATTTTAAAATTGTGATAGCAGTAT
Source organism: Microtus pennsylvanicus (assembly GCF_037038515.1). Lineage (NCBI taxonomy): Eukaryota > Metazoa > Chordata > Mammalia > Rodentia > Cricetidae > Microtus > Microtus pennsylvanicus. The sequence continues at coordinate 16,987,400 of NC_134598.1, forward strand.
ATATGATAGAGTTTTGCCATTTTAAAGCTACTATATACAGCCCACTAGCAGTAATTATTTCACAATGCTGTGTACCATCTTCAGATTCTCTAGCTGTTCACTCTCTCCTTCCTCAGGTCACTGGGACACTGTAATCTACTTTTTGCCTACTTGGAAACCGTAGAATATTTGCCCTTTAGAGTTTGTCCATGTTGTAGCGTAGAGCAGAATTTAATTATTTTATGCATAAATGATATTTATTAATAGGTAAACTCATTAACAAATACATGATATATTTATTAATGATGTCTATTGATAATAAACAATAAACTATGAATAGACTGTTTTGTTATGCATCGTATGCTGGCGGATCCTGCACTGCTTCTCTCCTCTGGCCACTGTGACTGTCCTGCAATCAATACTGTTGCATTGCATCTCCAGTTCTGATTTTCAACTCTACTGTCACGTGGTAATTTTATAGTATATGTTCTTTTAGGACCTGCTAAACTGTGTCTTCCCACTGGCTGCAAAGTTTTCCATTCCCATCAGCAATGTACTGGGGCTCTGGTTTCCCCATACCTTCACCAACACTTTATTTTCTATTTTAATTTTTTAATTACATATTAAGTGGAATGAGACAAACTAATTGTGGTTCTGGGTTGCACTTCATACACTAATATTAACAATTTTAAGTGTTTTGGTCATTTGTGTATCTTCTTTGGAGAAATGTTTAATCAAGCCATTTGCCTATTTTTTAAAACCAGGATGTCTTTTGTTAAGTCAGGGACTCTTAAATATTTTGGATATTTAAACATTGTTAGATAAACAGTTAGCAAATGATTTCTCTCATTCTGTAACTTGTCCTTCTGCCTTCTTCTTGGCATCAGCTGTCTGATGATGCCTAAGTAAGGTTTGTTTGTTTGTGTATGGTGCTTTGCCTGAAACTCTGTATGGACCACACGTGTGCCTGCTGCTGGGAGAGGCCACCTCGGGCATGAGATCCCTGAAATGGGAGTTATGGACAACTGAGAGTTGCTATGTAGGTGCTGGGAACAAACCAGGTCCCCTGTAGGAGCACCAAGAATTTCAACTGTCCAGCCAGCTCTCTATCACCCATAGTTTAGCTCTGGTTGTTGTTGCTATTAATGTCTTATTAAGAATCTATTTTCACACACAAATTCATGATGACTTAGATTGTTTTCTAAGAATTGTATAGTCTTACATCTCATTTTATGTATAGATCTATTCTAAGTTACTTTCTGTACAGTAGAAATCAGGTGGATTTGCCTATTTTTCTAAGGAGTGGGAGAAATCATTGACAAAAATAAGTTTGTTAAAACTTTGTTTGAAAACTTATTTTATGCATATGAGTGTTTGCCTGAGTGTGTCTCCACATACGTGCAGTACCTGAGGAGGCCAGAAGAGGGTGCAGATGCCCTAGAACTAAAATTGCAGGTGGTTGGAGCTGCCATGTGGGTGCTGGGAATGGAACCCAGGTCTTCTGGGAGAATAACAAGTGTTCTTAACTACTGTGCCATCTGTCCGGCCCCTTACGACGCGATTTTTATGGGTTTACAACTAGACTCATTTTTTCCCACTGGCCTATCTACCACGCCTATCCTTCTATCCAAATGACTGCTTTGGTTACTGGGGCTTTGTGATAAACTTTGGAAATGTCTTCCAACTTTGCCCTAAAACAAACAAAAAGAGAGATTGTTTGATCCATGCAGGGACCCTCCCAATTCCACAGGAGTCTGAGGGTCAGCCTTTCCATTTCTACAGACTGTTCTGGGGTAGCACGGCAGTGTAGTGATTTGAACTCTTCTAGTCCAGGCATAGGCAGTCTTTCTATTTCTTATGTCTTATCAAAATTCCTTAGCACAGTCTTCCACATCTTAGTTCCACTTATTGCCAGGATTTTTCTCTTCTGGATGCTATTTTAAACTGAACAGCTTTCTTAATTTCCCTTTGCGATTCCTCACTATATAGAAACACAAATATTATCTGTGTGTCCATTTTATACCCTGCAATGTTGCCAGAGTTGCTCATTAAAGTTGTCCTAGGACTTTTAGGAATCTTTAATATTATCTAATAAAAAGATTACATGTTCCTTCCTGCTGCCTTTAAGGCTCCATTTTCTGGCTTTCAACAGTCTGAGCTCACTCTACTCAGACAGTTGGAATTCGATTTACAGATTCCTACTGTCACTAGCGCTGGGCGTATGGGAGCCTTTAATTAAGCATGTTTCACCCATTTCTGTCTCTGATCTCCTTGTGGACTCCGTAAGTCACATGACCCAACAGAGGTTGCACCTGTGGATCTTTAAGGTTCTATTTACCTTTTCATCCATTTGTCCCCTCTCCTTTTCACATAGGATAATTTGAATAGCTTTATCTCTCATGTAACCGATTTTGTCTTGTACCCACTTAAATCTGTTGTTAGATTCTCTAGCAAATTTTCCTATTACTCTACTTTTCAGCTCTCACATTTATGTTTAATTCCTTTGTATAATTTCGTGTTATTGATAATCTCATGTGCCCTTTAGGTAGTAGGTATCCCGAGAGGTGGGGTGTGTGTGCCCGCCCGCATGCCTCTATACACACGTGGGGTCTGCTTTCTTCCTTCCAGCATCAGGACTTACCCTGGAACATAGACCTCACAAGCCTCTAAGTGTGCCCAGGAAGAGGTGAGGAAGGACTCCTATAATGCTATAATGTCTTCCTGCTGCTGTGAAGTCCTTTCTTGGTCCTTCATTCCCTTAGTTGCCGCAAATGGTTCAATATTTGGAGACTTTTGGTAGATTCTATTTGTGTGTGTGTGTGTGTGTGTGTGTGTGTGTGCCTGTGTATTTGGGGTGAGTCAAGAACTTGGAGTTATCTGTTATGTCTCTTTACTTACCTAAAATTTTCAATTTTAAATGTAATTATCATGAATACTAACGATTTAGCAAATTTATAAGCCTATTGGACCTAGCTACTTTTTTGTTACATACCATTGGAGTGCGATGTTTCACTTTGGTCTGGATAACACCATCTTTTTCAAATTGTATCATATCATTAAGTGGGTCCCATGGTCGGGTACTAAATAGAAAAAGGAAATTTAAATAGCCACAGAACACAATTTATTTTCAATAGATTTTCACTAAGTAATTACAAAGACTGGTTTATCGTAAATTTGTCTATATCTAATCTTCTTAGCCTATTTGGAAAACAAATTACTATCTAGAATGTAAAGTAAATAACAGAACAACAAGTTTAAAATATCACTCCGTGAAGCCAGATATAATGATGCATGCTTTTAATTTCAGTACTGGGCAGAGGCAAGAGAAACTCTAAGTTTGAATCCAGCCTGGTCTATATAGCAAGTTCCAGGACAGTCAGAGCAACATAGTAAGACCCTGTCCCAAATAAATAAATGAATAAATAAAAGTAAAATTTCACACTATGGGCTGAAGTGTGAAGGCTTAGTGGTTAAGAGCACCCACATGGTGGCTCACAACAGTCCACTAAGCTAGGACCAGGAGCTCTGACTTTCATGGGGTCCTGCATGCACATGGCACTCAGATGCATAGAAGCTGGCACACATACACATAAATTCTTAAAACATCTGTAAAAGTTCACCCTAATTCATGTTGATAATAAATATACTAAAAATATAAAGCCAAAAATTATGCTTATATATTTTAAAATAAATGTTTAAATTACTTACTCTGAAAACTTATAGTGCCATTCTCCTGTGAGTGGATCAAGTTCAAATAACTTACAAGCCCACTCTTCATTTTTTGTTTTCCGATCTCTGGCAGCTTGTCTTTGAGCTTCTTCCAAAACATACTTTTCTTGAGTAGCTTCTGTTTGGTCTTTGGCATTTATAGCTCTTGTTACTCGCTGCCAGAGTCTAAATAATAAATAATAAAGTGTAAAAATAATTTTTTTAAAAATCAACTAGAAGAATCAAATTATACAGATTTTTGTTGAGAGCAAACACTGCTCATGTGGATTTCTGACTTTGATAACACTTATACTCATATGCTTAGAAATGAGTCAAGAAACAAAACCAAATGCCTTGCATAGGCAACAACCACTAAATGAAGGTTAATTTCTTTTTGGCAAGAAAAATCAATGATATGTGTTCTAAAATGATGTGGGAAGTCCTTCTGTATATGTGTTGGGTTTTTGGTTAATGAATAAAGAAGCTGTTTTGGCTTGTGATAGGGCAGAATAGAGCTAGGTGGGAAAACTAACTGAATGCTGTGAGAAAGAGGGCGGAGTCAGTGAGACTCCATGTAGCCGCTGAAGGAGACAGGCGCCCAAGAACTTTACTGGTAAACCAATAGCCTCGTGGTAAAATATAAAATAATTGAAATGGGTTCATTTGAGATGCAAGAGCCAGCTAAAAATATGCACAAGCTAATAAGCGGAGCAGTATTTTAAATAATACAGTTTCTGTGTGTTTATTTCAGTTCTGGGTGGCTGGGAAACAAACAAGCAGTCTCCACCAAGAGAATGGCACACTAACGTGGTCTGAAACATTTGGGGCTGATGCCCGCTACCCACTTCAGTCCGGATGCTTTTGTGCCCTCTCAGGAGTTGGGAGGAAAGTAGCTGAGACCATGCCATGACTCACTGCTCCCCACCTGGGCAGGTGGTGGGATCAGGTCTGCTAAGAGTGCTCAGGCAGGAGAAAATGGTGGATTCCCACTGCCATACATAGAGATATTTCCAGGACCCATGGCAGATTTAGCTTTTACTCATATAAAAAGGGTTTAAGCACTGCATGGTGCTACCCAGAGTTGAGGAGGTGAGGACGGCTCCCACCTGGCAGTCCCAGAGCAAGAGGTGAACTACCTCCGCCATATTAAAACCTGAGAGAGGTGGAGCCAGGATCCCAGGACTGCTGTGACCAAGATGCTTACGATTTTAACAACGCTTCTGGTTAAAAAACTATTATCAATATGCAATAAAGACAGATTCATATAAAAACGACTTATAAATGGGTCACAGTGTTGGATAAATGTACATAGGCGAGAGAGAGAGAGAAAAGAATATAGACAGTTATAATATGAGAGTACAGCCATAGATTAAAGGAGTAAAGATAATAAAATAAACATTAAACTTGTAAAAATAGAAACAGTAAAAAAAGCCACATAAAGATGGAATATACAGAGATTGTGTATTATGTATATTATTGTGTTTTCTCTGAAGTTTTTGACTGTAAATGAGCTAAGTACAGAGAGCTATTTCATTGTATGGGCTGCTCAGCTAAACCAACATATATATACATATATATATATATTAAAGGTATCTTGACTTCAAAATTTGGGTCTAAGAATTTGCTGCTTTGGAAAAGAACTTCTACTTTTGTTTCCACAGAGGATGAGCACCTCTGTGGCATGAAATCCGAACAGAGATGTAGAGAGAGAGTAGGCAGAGTCAGGGAGAAGCCATGTAGCCACCACAGGAGACAGACGCCTCCATCAAATCAAAACATTGCCAGTAGGCCATGACCTTGTGGTGATGCACAGATTAATGGAGATGGGTTAGGATATAAGAGCTAGCTAGAAATACAAAGTTTTAGCTATTGGTCAAATAGTACTGCAAATAATATAGTTTCTGTGTGATTATTTTGGGTCTGAGTGGCCGGGAATGAACAAACAGCCTCTGACAACACTAAAACACCATGGAAACTGATGACAGAGGTTGAGAGGACTACAGCGAATTTCTCAAAGTAACCTACATGTTTAAATAGTTCTTTAAATGATTCTGACCCATTCTGTTTAGGAGTCATAGACCTCAGGATGATCCATCAGAGATCCTGGATGCATGAATTACCAGGGAACTTTGAAATTCAGTCTCTAGGAACAGGCCAAAGAACAGACTCTAAATGCTTCCTAGATTGAAATACACAAATACTGTTGGGATCCACTGATGTAACAAAAAACAGCATGAGAAAAATGATTCCCCTATTAAAATTTAGATTTTTTTCATCAGCCAAATAAGAGATACAGATAAGAACATCTGTATCTCATCCATCTGAGAGGGCAACATGTCAGAACTGAAACAGGCCTTGAAATTTGTTACACAAGTTACTTTTCTATGTCTTCCACTTAGCTGATAAAAGTTTCCTTTTCTAAGTTTTATTATCTCATCCTTAAAATACATTGAGATGGACTCAGCAGAAGATGCCTATAGGCCCAGGACTGGGAAGCAGAGGCAAAAGAATCAGTAATAACAGTTCAAGGTCACTCTCAGCTATACAGGCCACTTTGCTCTGCATAAAACTCCACATTAAAAATATAAAAAAAAATTGAATTATATACATTAGAAATGGCTTCATGTCCCTTTGGACATCATGTGGTTACACCTGAAGTGGGACTTTGAAAATTAATGCAAACATATCTTCCAATGCTGACATTCTGTACCTATGTAGAAAATAAAGTACACGTAGACTTGGTTCATGGAAGCAGGACCACAGAGTAAGTTATGACTCACAGGTATCAAGTGTGTAGTAAAGCAATATTTATGCAGAATTCTTAACACAATGAGATATCAACAGAAACTTTATCCCAAAAGGGCTAAGAGTTCTAGAAAGGCTTTCGTGACTGAATAACAGAAGTGATGGCATTAACGGTGGCACTGCCCAGCTGGTTTATGTCCTTTGGAAACCAGGGCACTGAGTGGCATTATTCTTGTTTCAGAGGACAGAACAAAGGCAGCGGTTTTACATCCCACAACACCGATCCACAGGTAGATACCAGGAGCCAGGTAGAAACTGAACTACGAACTGGTTCTATAATTTTATGCAAACAGATATTTAGAGCACTGGAGTAGGAGAGAGAAACAGGGTATTTCGGTTCTGACTGCAGAGAAACAAGATGATCTGTGAACTATTTATGCCACACACACCAACACAGAACGCTCTCCGTCCCACAAATGACAGACTCAACAGCGTACAGAGAATAGTGTGGTTACACTCTTATGCAATCTGAAATAGTCCTCAATGTCCATGAAGTTAGCTAAAACATTATTTACTTACTTCTCTGATTCAAAATCATCCTGCTCTTCAAATTTCACAGTGTGCCTTATTAATCTCCACTGTTTAATGTCAGGTGTTGGATTCCAGAAAATCTCGGAGTTATCAGTCTTTTTGTCATTAATGAAAACTTCACTATCCTATATTTAAAGGAATTAAACATCAATATAGTTATCTTTATCTAGAAAAGGACTACAAAGTATTTTAAAACAAATGTAACTAGTACATTTCTCAAAGTCCCAAATTCTTTCCGTTTGTATAAAAATAGTCTCAATAAGTAATTCCAGTCAATTAGAAAAACAGGCTGACTACATAGAATGTTCATGAGATTTATGTTCATTTAACAAATTTCAAACATTACAGCCAAAGCCTAAAGCTTCAAGTCTGAACTGCTGCAGAGGATCATAGTGTGATACTGTGGACAATGTAGGAAATCAAATTACTGAAAAATTTCTGAGACCCTTAGCGTTAAAAATTGAACACAATCTTAGACATTTAATATTTGTAGAACACCTATTTGTCCAGGTGTGGTGATGCACGCCTTTTAATACCAGCACCCAAGAGGCAGAGGCAGGCGGATCTCTGTGAGTCTGAGGCCAGTGGGGCTGCAACATGAGACCCTGTCTCAAAAGTAAAAAAAAAAAAAATGACGATGGCTGATCAGTGTTCCAAATAATACTCAGATAGGAAGTCAGTTATAACATTTTTCAGGGAACCAGGGAGATGACTCTATGGGTAAAGGCAATTGCCACCAAGCCTGACTACCTCTTCCTGAGACACACACAACGAAAGGAGAGAACACACACACACACACACATACAAATTTAAAAATAAACATTTTGCAGAACCCATGTAGCCATCGGCCTAGTCTCCATATATAGCTTCATTTTCACCCTGTTTTTTGCTTATTATATGTAGAATAGCATATACTTAGTGTTTATAGTGAAAATGCATCTCAGAAATATACCATAATCCATTTCAGTCACATAAGCTCCTTGTAAGGAATTATATAAACGAGAATATCGAGTGGCAGAGAGGTAAACCAAAGCCAGTGCTTTTATATACTACTGCGCCTTCCTGTCTACCTCCAAAGAAACACGACTCTAACTGGGACCAGTCAAGTGCTGTGCAGCCAGGGTCCCAGTGCTCAGTTTTTTCAGCTCACTGCAAACACTTCAGATTCCGATGCTCTCTGTGTTAGTTTTCTTCCCTGTGTCAGCAGGAAGGCTCAGCTACTGAAGGTGCTTGCTACCAACTATGATGGCCTGATCTTGATTTTTGGAACCCTCATGGAAGAACAGGAGCCCTGGCTCCAGAAAGCTGTCCTGTCTTCCACATATGTGTCATGGCACACATGCACGCACATGCACAGAGATTAAATCAATAAAATACAACAAAAAATGGGCATCTATGTGCCAAGTTTAAGCAATCCAACTACTTATTAAATGATAAATACAAGCTACATACTTAATAAAGTATATAGTAAGTGCCATATAATAGCTGCTTCTACTCATTTAAAGTCTTAAACATAAAACGGTAAATAAAATAAAATGTCGCTGGGAACAGAGTAATACCAAAATACCTGCCTTTAAGATGAAGTTTATTTAGTGATACTTTTGCAATATGATTGTCTATTTTCTCCATCAGATATAATTAATTTTGTAATTAGAACATATAAAAATACTTACCCAATGGCCTTCCAAAGTAGCTAGGACTTCCTTTCCCAATTTAAGTTTCCCTGATATTTGATTAACATAATCACTACTTCCTAGAAATGGCTTTAAAAAAAAGAAAATATTGAACATTTTTGTTTATATTTACATATACTGTAGATAACTATACATCAAAAAAAGAGTTATATAGTTAGTATATTCTTGAAAGTCAAAACAGTGAAATCCTGACTCAAATTTAAGTTAGAGACTTTTAATAAAAACAAATATGAATTATGACTATGAAATATAGTTAAAAATAGACTGTGAAATCTAACTAATTCAGAACGATCACATGGGTATAAAGACCTGTGGTCCATGCAGAAGGAGGGCACCAGGACTGAGCCCATCAATGTGCAACACACCAAGAAAAAGAACTCAGAAAACTGAGGGAATTAAAAAATTTGAAAACAATTCTTCCAAAAAATAAAATCAGAAGCAGGACTTTGGGTCACTGTTGTGGGACAATGCTCTTGTACACTGTAAAGATGTAAAGACTTGTCACTTGCATTGGTTTAATAGAATGCTGATTCACCAGTAGCCAGGCAGGAAGTATAGGTGGGGCAACCAGACTAGGAGAATTCTGGGAAGAGGAAAGGCAAGATGCAGTTGCAAGCAAGAAGGCAGAAGAAGCAAGATGAGAATGTCTTATTGAAAAAAGGTACCAAGCTACGTGGCTAAACATAGTAAGAATTATGAGTTAATTAAAAAGAGCTAGTTAGTAATAAGCCTGAGCAATAGACCAAACAGTTTATAATTAATATAAGCCTCTATGTGTTTCTCTGGGACTGAATAGCTGAGGGACCAGGCACTACAGAAATTTTCATCAACAGGTCACTATACTGTCTTACTAATGCCTTTCCTCAGAGACACAATTTTGATGTTTTAATACTTAATGATATGAGTAACTGTTTAAGACCACTTTAATCATGATTTTCAAACTAGTATCTCCATATTTATAAAATTGGCAAAGCAAAGGGCACAACATCAAATAATACATAAGAGTTTCTTTTCATTAGAAAAGAGATTCTGGTTACTAGAATGTCAACATGGAAGCAATTAACACCTATTTTTAATAGTTCCTATTTTTTATCTGAACACAATGTACTAAATTATAACTGACATTGTGAAAATGTTTCAGACGTTCCGTTCGTTGAAGCAGACCGAATTTTCCAAAGATGGCTTCAACAGTACCTACTCATTTCCTCTCCAGCCCCCATGCTCTTCTTCAGTGAGACCTTGCCAACCTCCTACTGAGAAGTGCGTCACTGCGTCCCTCTTCCCCTGAGCCTGGGTGGGTGTGTAACTCTCGGCAGAAGAGAGAAGATGCTGTGAATCTGGCTTCTAAGACTAGTGATGGAAAGAAGCAGAGTTCTCTGTGCTGCTAAGGAAGACCTCCAGCTGCCTTAAAGCTGCCAGGGAAAGGCCACATGAACAGGTGCTCAGAGTAACAGGGATCAGACTCACAAGGGGGCAAGTCTTGGATTCTGGTCTCGACTAAATCACTCATGTTTTCAAGATTTCCTGATACCCAACATCTTTTAAAGAGAAAAGCCATCTCCAATGTTACCTATCCAAATTTTTGGCATGAAAATCTGATAAAGAGTAGCACTTGATTATTTTTGAGCATGTGAGCTAAAATAACTTTTTATACAGAAATAGTAACTAATAGGAAATTGTCTTACTGTAAGCAACCACAGTCTCAATTCATATCTACTTTTTGGGGTTTTATAAAGCAATGTTTTAATTCACAGAGATACTTCAATCATTTAAGTCTCATTTCCTCTATAGCAGCAGGTTATATCATCAGAATTAAAAACAAAAGGAATGGTGGCTTTCATGCTAATCTGTATCTTCCAAGGCTGTCTCAGGCTAAACCAAGATACTCACAGAGAATGCCCTTGGATGTATTTCTCTTTGATCTGGCATAAATCATATTTTTATATTTAGTTCTTATTCTACAACTCATTTGTGTTTTTTGTTCAGTATTTACAACACAGCTTCCCCTTAATTTGGTAATAGCATCATTTACTAACCTTTAGCTTAAATTCAAGTACTGCACTGTATCCAGTCTTTTGGCAGGTAATATTGACAGTCCCACCAAGCTCCAATGTCATTGTACCATAAAGAATTCCTAAAGAAAAAAGACAATTGACAGAAGCTCAAAGACAGAGTCACTGACACAAAATAAGCAGGGCTCTGTTAACTGATATACTAAGGAAAAACATCTGCCACACTCAACAAAAAATGTGTAGTATGGACATAAAATTTGTTTTAGAACATAAGAAAGCACATTCATGTCATGCTTAGTTGGCAATTCTACAGACTTTCTATTTAATGTACAGTGGTGAGCCAATGAGATGAGTCGGCATGAGAAAGCACTTCCTGCCGTATCTTGGGATCCGAGCTGGTACAAGAAAAGATCCTACTCCTACAGTTACACTCCGACCTCCACACATCCACAGTCAACCACACAGGCAGCCCTCAGGCCAACGCCCACCGTACTTTGTGGCATCTTGTGGACAGGCCTGTGCGTGAACTGCTGCTGAGGCAGGACCAGGCCAGCCAGGGCTGTGACATGCCTTTGCTGTGGAAACTGACTGGTGAATGCCGAGGTGCTGTGGGACAGCATTCTGAGGTGAAGGCTATGCCGAGCCTTTCAGAGAATCCATGCTAAGGCTTCATTCAGTGGAGCCACAGTGTTGGCTGACAGTTCAATGAAGATTAAATGTCTGAAAACATAAGCGTTATGTGCTTATCATGTTATGTGCTCATTAGTTGATGGGCACACTGTGAGAGAGTCGGAATAACGTCACCTCATTACCTTCCCTACAAACCATGGCTCAGGATGTGCTAATTCGGGGTTTCTTGTCGCTTTACAGAGTGTGAGTACTACACATACAAGAACCAACTCCAGGAGAGGTAAGCAAGCCACGGAACTCCTATTTTATAAAATAATTCATTAAACTTAGCAATATAGAAAACACACAGAAAACCTTGCTTTAAAAAAATTCCCTGTGCTTTAATCTCATTCTGTAGAGTGGGCCCTGCACCTCCCCAGGACAGCACAGTAGAGCTAGGGAGCCGCCTCAGGACGAGAGAGTAGGAACTTAACCCCACAGCCTGTCACACAGTGGTGTGGTGAGGGAGAGACACCCCATGCCCCTCACCACCACCTGCAGGTGGGAAAAACTGGTCTGCGGGGCCCAAGAGTGGGAGAGCTGACCCTGGAGCTGCAGGGTGGCCCTGCATCTAGCTGACAGCTGGCCCTGAGGTCATCAGAGTGGGAGAGCTGGCACTGTCCCCACCGGCAGCTGCACATGGGAGAGCAGATTCTGCACCTCGCCTGGACAACGCAATGGAGCTGACCTGTTGACGGGGTACAAGTGAGAGGCCTGGAGGGCATGAGAGCAGGGCTAACCCCCACCCCCAGGCCATGAGGTGGCATGGGTGAGGAAAAATGCTTCCCTTCCCCTTGACACCTGAGACAGGTGAGAGAGCTGGCCCTGCCCCTCACCGTCAGCAGCACACAGGAGAGTAGGCATGACATTTGGCCTGGGTAGCACACTAGAGCTGACCCTGTTGGCACAGGCATAAAGGGAGCTGCCCCTGCCCCTCCCTCATATGCCATAGGATGGCAAGGTGTGACAGGTGGTAGAGCCGACCTCAGGGGCATGAGAACGGAAGAGCTGGTCCTGCCCCTCCCAAGGGCAGTAATCTAGAGAATGAGCCCTGCAGCTGGCCTGGGCTAAACAGTAGAGCTGGCCCTGGTGGTGTGGGTGTGGGGGAGCAGAAGGCCTGGCCATGCTCCCTGCTGCCTAGTCTATGGGTTAGCTAGCTGGAGCAGGGCTGGAAAGCTCACCGGGGTGGTGATGATGAGGGAGAGCCGGCAGGCTGACCAACTCAGCCACCAACCCAGGCTCAGAGTCAGGGTTACAGGGTAGCCCACCCAACACCCACCGAATCTATGAACTGTTGGAGCATATGACAGGGCCGAACACTACAAAATCTCCATGACACAAGACAACAAAAGGATATCCAGCACGAGTCCAGTGCGGGCCCAGTGTCAAGGCCTCAAACCAGACCAATGACTCGTTGCGAGTAACACTTAAAGATGTATAGACCGCGAGACTCACTGGAGTCACGTGCCAAGAGTTTTTCATTTGTTTTTGCTGTTGCTTTGTTTTTTATTCTTTATTTTTGGTTTTTACTTTTAAATTTTGTTTGGGGGAGGGAGGTTGCAAGGACAGAGAGGATGGAAGGAAGCAAGGGGACAGGGAGATGAGGGACTGTGATTCATAATGTGAAATCCACAAAGGAACAGTAAAAAATTAAAAACACTGATTCCTATTCATTTAAAATGGTATGCACTGTACTTCATTCCTATTTTAAGAACTATATACAAAACTCAGAGTATTATCTAGCTTTTTGCCAAATAAAAGCCAGGTGCTGCATCACACAACAGTGACCTCAACACTAGGGAGACTGAGGCAGGAGGATCCTGAGTTCAATGGCAGCCTGAGCTATACTGCAAGGTTATAACTCAAAGAAACCGAAATCCAAATTAAGGAAAAGAAATTGTCAAACCAGAGTGAAGAAAAACATTGAAAGGACTTGATGCATTGAAAAACAGCAGATGGAGCTGGAGAGATGGCTCTGCGGTTAACAGTAATGACAGCTCTCCCCGAGGACCCAGGTTCAATTCCCAGCACCCACAAGGCCGCTCACAACTGCCTGTAGCTCCAGTTCCAGGGCTTCTGACGCCCTCACACAGGCCAGTCTACACCAATGAATAGAAACAAACACAAATCATTAAAAAGAAGAGCAGATTAAACTTTATACAGGTGTTAACGCAAGAGCGCATAAAGTGGCTTCCAAGGGTTCTGAAAAAGGCAGATTAATTTAATTACCAAACTTACACAGGAGATAAAGGCAAGGAAATCCCATTATCACAACTAAATTTCTTACAATGGATATATCACAAAAATAGGTACAACTATTATGTGTGAATGAATTTACCACAGAAATAGTCCGCAAAAAGCGATACTCTCAAGTAACTGTGGACCAAGGTTTTCAAACAACTATGTCTATCCTAAACAAAACAAATGCCATTCACATACATTTACTTACAACAAAAACAAAACAAAAAGCCAAGAAACACCTGATATAGGTATGGAAAACATTTACCTTTACAATGAGCATACGGCATTGTCATTACATAATCTTCACCTCTGTTCAAGAAAGTTAACCGTGCTTCTCCCTCTAATATCGCGGACAGTGAGTTTCCTAAAAAAAGATTGTTATATTTCACAAAGCTAATCCGACCAATTCAAAACAAAGCATATTATTTGGGACATCTACATTCCTCCAGGAGAAATATTTAAAATATCTCCATCTTAATGCATCTCCTCATAACTAAAACATTTCTTGATTCATATTCCTAATCTTAAGAGTATTTTCAAAAGTCTGCAAGTATTTATGCACAACCATGACTTGCTCCTATCGCTACATCAACTTTTCTAGATTCCGACATGAGAGATACCGTGAGATATATGCCTAATAGGCTACTTCATAAGTAATACACCACCTCTTCAGATGTCTTTACTCAAAGAAAAATAAATGAGATTTTTTTAAACTTCAAAGTACCCTTGTGAACTCTGGATTATTTCATATTATAAAGAACAAGCCCTGGTGCACACAAGTTCTGTTAGCACATAAGAAAATAGGAACCAAAGTGCAGAAGCAATGCCTGAACATAAGCCAAGCACCTGGGGCTCAGTAGAAAATGTCTATGAAACAAATGCCCACTAAAGCCAATTACACTGTAGCTGGGGTTGGCGTAGGGACTGAAGTGAGAGGGGAAGAAGTAATATCAATATAGAACACATAGAACGTTTTAAAAAAAAAAGGAGAAATTAAGTAGGGGGAGCATCTTTAAAAACAAAAGTCACGTACCATAGTCCTGACGGAAAGTGTTATACTTTAGATTTCCTGTCGCAGACTAGTTTCTGACTCTCTCCCCTCTCGTGTAATTAAAATTTAGACTTCTGTTTTTTTATCTTTTCTATTTTACCCTTACATTTGATTTCTCCCAGGTTTAAAATTCCTTAGTTGAATTTAATTCTCTGAGTTTTTAATAGTATGTAATTTGGCTGAAGGTTAGATATTATTATTGAATGACCTAGGACCAAACTGGATTCTTTCTATACTCAAAGACTAAAAGAGAAAGGTCAATTCCCTCAGGTACAGGGAGACAAAGCTAAACAAACTGATGAAGGTAAAAACTGCATAAACCCACTGTGCACGAGAGAGACACATAGGCACTCACTGTGTGTTCCCACAAGTAATGCTTTTACATGCTTGTTAGAAGTTAGATAAAACGTGCCTTACTTTGCGCAAGGTTAAACAGGAGACAGGATTAAAGACATGCTTAAATGACATGAATTCCTTGCCAAAATGACAGAATTAATTTATTTACAGATAAAAACTCACCAGAAAATACTACATTTTGGAAAAGCACAGTTTAGGACAAGGGGAAACTCACCATAAAACTTGGACTTAGCCAGGATGCTACCACTAAGGCAAAATCCATCTTTTCGGTTACTAACATAAAAGGCAGATATTGGTGGGTGATGGGACACCTATTGAACACAGGAAAGGTCACACACTTAAGAAAACAAACATACTACTATGCTAGCATCAAAAGTTCAAGCCTGAGGATGGGTAAGAAGTAACAGCTGGGAAGCGATGATGAATGTTGGTAATTACAGCCTGGATCTCCGGCTCCTAGGAAGCCTACTTCCCGGCATGCACACCAAAGGCAGGGTGTGAGTCAACAACATTTGTGTGGGAATGATAATACAGCATTTCTAATTTGAGATTATAACATAGCTTCCATGGGGGAGGCCTTTAGGACACCCTCTTCCTCCCCAAGCCCTCTCCTGCGTGCGCACGCACACACAAGTGCTTAAAGCTCCGAATAACCAAGTTTTTGTGCTGTAAAAAGTGCATGGAGGGGCCACATGCCGAGGAACTAAATTCTCCTCACTACAGCCATGGGATAATCATGGACAGCAAGTGCCCACTCCAGTCAAAAGTAAGGCTAAGTATACACTGGCTGACATCTTGATGACAGCCGCACAGACAGCCAACCCTAACGGGCTGTGACAGGACAGCTATGCTCACCAGTGTGGTCTGGGGCAGCAGCCAGTACGGCAATATTCAGTGCCTATCAAGCCTTCCCTCATGAGCAGCTGAATAGCAGTGATTTACCAGGCTAGCCTTTCTCATACCTGCTCAGCAATATAGAACGTTTTGCTGTTTGTTCTGGGATGAATCCATAAACAACGGAAAGTCTCACCAAGGATAGGATTATATGGTTTCTTCAGTCCCTAGTTAAACAAAAACAACAACAAAAAACCTACAAGTTAAAAATTACAAACACAGTTTTAAAGTTAAATTGCATTGTCTGGAAGGCCACCTTATAATTCTTCAGAGTAATGAAATTTACACGAAATAAAAATATAGCTTTACTCAAGATATGGTCTAAATACAAATTTTTCAATTTCTGCCAGCAAACAACCTAAAGATAACATATTAAAAAGCAAAACCAAAAAAGAGCTCAAGAATTAATGGGGTGAAAATTACCAAAATATACTATAAGATTAAACATGTGTGAATATCTCAAATAGTAATAAATAAAATAGAAAAACAAGAAAGCAACTCTTGAGATGCAGGACATTCCTGTAAAATATTGTCTCAAGAGAGCAATGGTTCTTTAAAAAACCCACAACTTAAACTGACTAGTTCACCATCTCTATTCATTCATCTGCTGCAGTCTGCTCTATATTTTGGTTACTGCAATTAGTGCAGTAATGAATATGGGGTGCAAATATCTTTTTTTTTTTTTTTTTGTGATTTTCAAGACAGGGTTTCTCCATAGCTTTTTGGTTCCTTCCTGGAACTAGCTCTTGTAGACCAGGCTGGCCTCGAACTCCCAGAGATCCGCCTGCCTCTACCTACCGAGAGCTGGGATTAAAGGCGTGTGCCACCACCGCCCGGCACAAATATCTTTTGAATATAAAGAGTCCATCTCTTTTTTTGTATTTAGCCAGTATTAGAAATGCCAGATAATAAAGTATTTGTATGACAACATCTCCATATTTTAGATTTTTTAAAATATGCCTAAACTTAAGTGGTTTTCCAGGATCATACATATAGTTCATAATATTCTTAGAAATAAAACTAAATTTTCAAAATTTCTGTTTTGAGGTTCTTTCCATGAAATTCTACTGTGTAATAATTCTCACTGCTTGACCAGCACAATCAAATGCATGGATTCCCGTATCTGAAGAAGGGTGTGGACACAGAGACTGTCCTATGATTAAGTCAGCGGTGGTGTTTTCATTGGTGGAAGCCGCCCTCCGTTAGCTGTTCCATTGTTGTAGGTTAAAGCATTTTATTCTAGTCTCATAGTCTTCCCGCCACGGTTCTCACTCCTGCTTTCTGACTGTTCTCCGTGGGGTAGAGGGATAAACTAGAACACAGAAAGGCTATCTTGGCTGTTGCTGTGGTCCACAGAATTATACAGTGAGAATGCAGCTGACAAAATCACCAGGCTACCCATGGGGGTCACACATTCCAACAGAGGACACCCAGTTGGCAGAGCTTTGGGGATAACTGCCCTTTGAACAGTCGCTGTCATTTCTTTAACTCTTGTGAAGCTATAGAGCTCCCCTTTCCATAGCAGGATTCGTCCCCCCAAAAGGTCTCATCAGTGTATTAACCAATTATTGGGCATAACACCCTTGTACTGGTAACTGGATGACTTCCCCCCACACTGTGGGACCCTAGTATGAAAGTATTCACTCAAAGAAACCTTTGTTCTCACAGTGAAATCCACATAAAGCTACCCCTACAATTCTCTTCTATGGCAGGACATCCAGCAAGGAGAGGAGCCTTGCAAACAAACAGACCACACTCGGAGCCTCAAAGGACAGGCACCGAGGAGGCTGGCTGGGCACGCTGATTTCTCTAACAACTGCCTTAGGAGAGCACAACCCAATGGCCCCTGCTCTACCCTAACAAGCTATTCATGTTCTGTACTTCCCTTCACGTCAGTTACAAGATCTTAGTCTAGGAAATTAACTGTGCCTTAACCCCTAGAGTTACAGGAGGAAGCTTTGGATCACTCAACCAATTCCAAAGAAAGAAATTTCTTCTCACCTGGGTGACAGTGGGTGCAAGCACCCTCCGCTTAGCCCAGGGCTGGAAGTGGCAGCCTTGGGTTTTACACAGCCACAGTTTTTCACTCCGCTAGCTGTAGCGCTCCTTCCTGATCCTGAGAGGTTCCCTTTAATCAGCTAAGATTAGGTGGAAACACTAATGTGGATCAAGCCATTTTCCTCCTGCAGCTTACACTGGTTGCCATTGCTACCACAAGGCTATGGTCCCAGCGGAGGCGGGGGGGGGGGGGGGGGGGGCGCTCAGAGACTGCACAGCACTGCCACGTTTTCTTCCTCGTTTTTTCTATTTACCAATCACAGACTTCTAGCTTAACTAACCACACAGATGTAGTTAACAAGCAAACTCCCTTTTCCCCCTCTTAAAAATCACAGTCCCCTCCTCTCTTTACCCTTTCCAGGTAGCCCGACTCTTCAGAGCCACGTCCCCTCAAGACAGAAGTAAGATAATAGTCACCCTCTTTGTCAGCCTTATCTATGAACTTGGCCCTGAAAACGCACGTCTGGTCTCCTTCCTATTGCCAGAGAATTGCTAACTGTGCCTGTGTGGGTATATAAACTGGAAACCTGTGGGATCGAGAGAAGCTGGAAGAAAAAGAGACGCGAGGAGACCTGTGTGAGCAGATTCACCCCTTTCACCCTCGGATCCCTTTAGTATATCCCCGCTAGCTGTAGCGCTCCTTCCTGATCCTGGTCCCCAATACACCCCGACAGGCTATAGTTCCCACACAGATGCTTTTTATTGTGTGACTTACGGAACACTTATCTATCATAATGACTAAGGAAATAAATGATCGCAAACATGAACCGTTTAGACGCCCTTCAGAGTGCAGTGAGACGCTGCAGCAGGTGATGGCTCTGGTCTCCAAGTCTGATGACTTGGTTTGATCCCTAAGACTCACAAGATATAAGGACAGATTGACCTCCACATGTGCACCATGGGACCCAAATACCCACACAAATATATAAACATAAATAAAAAGGAGGAGAAAAAGAAGCAAAAACATAAACATTACCTTACCTTTGGCTTTTTATAGAACCCTGACAAATACCATTTTACAACTTTCTTCAAACGGAAATATGGATTTTCTTCGAGAGCAGCCCTAAACAACAAAATGATAAATATAACCATTTTGTGCAATCACAAATTCTCTTTCATACTTACTATGATTTATAGCAGGAAACCTAATTCATGCTTAAGTAAACAATAAAAGTCATGTAAATTTACTTCTAGAATACCTTTCCTTGCTGCTGGAGGGATGGCTTCCTCTTCTAACAGGGAACCGGAGGTGCATTCCCAGCGCCCTGTCCAGTGGCTCACAGCTGACAGCAACTCCCACTCCAGCCTCCTCCTCCAGCCTCTGTGAGCCATCTGCATTCATGTGCATATACCCACACCCCCAACAAATGCACATGCAGTTTTTTAAAAAAACTATTAAAAATAAGTCTATAAAGGATCATTTTTTTTTCTTTTTTAATCTGGTTACCTTATCCCAGTTTTCTGATTCTTTCATATACTACCTGGGACACTGCTGAATATTTTTGGAAGTTCCAAAGCAAACTGTCCAAAATGCAGCTCAGGAGACCCAGGAGTAACAAGGAGCTCTGCAAAGAACTGGGAATAAAAAGCAAACACTCTCTGCTTTCCGAGTTGGCTGGAGACATAATCTCTCAACTTCCTGCTCAGGCCACCGGCTGCCATTGCCTCCCTAAGATTCTGGATTCCCACAAGAACCATAAGCCAAAAAAACAAAATTAGGGTTGTTTAACCCTAGTTCTTCCATAAAAATAAATACGGACTTTTGAGATTCATGCCTTGTGTGGTGCTGTGAAGCCCAGTCAACAGTTTGATTAAAGGGCCTCCTTGCCAGCGAAGGAGCAGCAGTGGCTGTTCACCTGGTTGCATCTAATCGGAACAGTTGATGTACACACAAGAGAGAACAGGGGGCTGATGGTGGTCTTTCGGATCAAGGACTGTGTGGGTTTGTGCCCCAGCTACAAAGCTGAGGTTTCATGTTACAAGTGTGAAAGAAGGAAGAAGAGTTGAGATCATTTCAATCAGCTGTGTTTTCCCAGCAGTCCCTCACCCTTACGTGTTAAAATTTCAGCCAACAGGGCTTGCCAATTATAGCCCTTCACTCTTCTTGTGTGTTGTTTTTCCACCTAAACCAACTACCAGTGTAACATTTAGTCTATAGAAGAAATCTGGAGGAGCCATGACTCAGCTTTGAAGGGCTATAATTGGCAAGCCCTGTTAGCTAAAATTATTAGTTAATTTTTTGTTGCTGTGACAAAAATACCAAGAAAAGTTACTAAGAGTTATAATGGAGTCCATCATGACATGGGAGGGGAGCTGGCCTGCCAGCAAGGAGCAGGAAACAGAGAAGGCAGACCAGAAGTAGGAAGAGGCGATATACTCTTCAAAGGCTTGTTTTTAAAAAGACTCTTTTAGGAGAGAACTCAGTGGTTAAACACATGGGCTGTCCTGGCAAAGGACCTCAGTAACTTCTATTTTTTTGTACCTTGGTGGCTTTCTAGAAACCATTATCATAAAACAGCAGATGGCAATTAATATTCAAGGTGTCAACCACCAGAAGAAATTCCCTGATGGAAGAATGTCATTTAAGCAAGGTTATGAGACTAGGGACCCTGAAATATCTTTTGTGTCTGCTGTTCCTTTACATGTTTGCTACTGCAACTTCTCTCTGCTATCTGGCACGGTGTGAGTGGATGTGGGGAGATTCCCCACTGGCATGTAATCTCATGAATACATCTTGATCTACTGGGCTTTTCAATCTGTGGACTGTCAAGAAGGTGACCCCTCCTTAGCTGTACTCTCTAGCCGCTAATAATAATGTTAGCTTATACAGAGTTTTGATGAATAAGACTGAATACAAGGAGATGTTACTCAAGTCAGGGTTATAAGATCCCCCTCAGAGCTGTCTTGGATCACAGCTCAGTCAACATTAAGAAAACAGCTGTATTTCCCCAGCTGCCAGATAGTTGTACACTATTAGCTGTTTTAAAACTTCAAAGTAGCTTTAGACGCCTTGCTAATGGGTTTTAAGATAAACTATTCCCAGATAAAACAGCCCAAGGACATATAACAAGCTGCTGATCTGCTGAACTAAGGTAAAAAGTGCGAAGCAAGGTAATTGCTATGCCAGTCTCTCTGCTAGGGCTGGCTGATGACCTAGCACAGTGACTAACTTTCTGCACAAATTCCTAACCTCAGGTTTACGGCTTTTGTTCAGATACACTACAAAGAAAGATTCTCTAACTGGCCAGGGATACAAAAAAAAAATAATAATCTGACTTCATAGCCCCGAGAAAGAGTTACAAGTTTCCTTCTTTATGGTCAGGGGTTACACACAGTGCAGAAAGCACATTCTGAGATGTAAAGCACTGTGTCTGGAGACGTGCCAAGTTGTGCAGACACCGAGAGATGTGCAGTGACCTACCTGAGGACACACAGTCCCTGAGTCTGAGAAAGCCTGGCTTTTACAGCCGCTAACCACAAAATGTTAGTTTAAAATGTTTACACACTTAGAAGTACAGGATATAGCACAGAATTTATTTATTTTTCTTATACTCCTCAGTAGTTTAGTTTTATAAGGCTACTTCTATAGAAAAGATAATAAGGCCTGGAGAGATGACTCAGAGGTTAAGAACACTGATTGCTCTTCCAGAGGTCCTGAGTTCAGTTCCCAGCAAACCACATGGTGGCTTACAGCTGTCTGTAATAGATCTGGTGCCCTTTTCTGGCCTGCAGCATACATGAAGGCACAACACTGTATACATAATAAATCTTTAAAAAAATAACAAGACTGATTCTCTTTTTGCAGCTGCCACCAATTAGGAAGCTGACTGAGAGAAAGCGCTCCTCCCTTGCTCTGTGACAAGTTTAGATTTACTGCATGTGAACTGTCGGGATGACTCTGTTTCTTATCATTTACTTAAAAAATGAAATGTGGGGCTGGAGAGATGGCTCAGCGGTTAAGAGCATTGCCTGCTCTTCCAAAGGTCCTGAGTTCAATTCCCAGCAACCACATGGTGGCTCACAGCCATCTATAATGAGATCTGGCACCCTCTTCTGGCATGCAAGCACACATGGAAGGAATGTTGTATACATAATAAATAAATCTTTTTTTTTAAAAAAAAGAAATGAAATGTGACCCACAAAAGGGAGCAGAATGAATGCAAAAGCTCTCCCTCAATGTGACATTTGAACTAGACTATTTTGCTACAGCCTTTACCTGCTTTTCCTTAGTTTACATGACGTTCATATTTAAGAACTGTTTCTGTTTCATTTTTCCCATTTCTTTTCCTATTGGCTGTGGGATATTTTCACTCTATTGCTAGCTGGGAGTTCTTTTTACTGGAGGGAGCGGGACAAATCAGTCCTGACTGTCCTCGAGCTCATCACAGGTCTCTTGCCCCACCCTCAAGAGCCAGGATCACAAATGTGCACCACCATGCTGGTATTACGAGCTCTTTTTATCTTAGGAGAATTACTACCTTTATCTACTACATAATTTGCTAAGTTTTCTTGTGATATACACCAATCATCTCTTGATTCAGCTTATGTTTTCAATGTTCACTAATGTAATTAAAAACTACAACTGAAAACAGGTATGGACAACAGATATTGGTGTAGATTCCTAAGTGCAAATAGCTGGGCCAACACCAGTAGCACAGAAAACAGTGCCACAAGACTCCGCAGACGTGGCAGCAGGTGAACATGAAAGGGTGAGCACAAAATTGCTATTACATAGAGGACGACCTCACGTGTTACCTACCTACCAGCCTCTCACTGGCCTCGCTGAACCCCAGGAATCCACCTTTCCCCACCTCCCTACTGAGATTATAAGTGCATGCCACCATGCCTGGCTTTCCGTTACATTCTTGAGACACTCTAGAACCATGCAGGGATCTTCTATTTCTAGAAGACTCTACTTACTCAGACAGGAAATCTGCATGATAGTAGTAATCTGAAAGTTTATCCAGGAAAGACCGGGGCTCCAGAATAAACGTAGGAAGAACCACCCTGGACAGGTCCATGCCAGGACGAACTTGTTTGAGCAGAGTCCAGATAAGGCTTTTGTTTTCTTCAGACACAGTTTCCGTTTGAGAAGCCTCACCTGCCTTTAACAATTATAACACAGCACAGTGAGATATTGTATTTATCTTAGACAGACACAGTAGATGATAAAAACATGACTCTCCAGGACTACTGCAAGCATTATGGGAATGTGCAAACAACCATTTAGCTATCAAAGTCTAGGCTATAAAAGTGAAAGGAATATCAAAATAACAATACACAAAAGAATCAAATTCTACTGTTTTTTGTTCAATTACATTTATTTTCTACTGAGAAAAGTAGCCCAGGCTACCCTGAAACTTGCAGACTTCCTGCTTCTTTCTTTCTCCCAACTGCTGAGATTACAGGCACGTGCCACCAAACCCAGCTTAGTAGTTTATTGTTTTACATGTGTTTACTTCTATGCACTGGTAACAACAAGCAAGTTTTATTATTCATACTATTTCTAATTTTTTTTAAAAATTTTTTGAGACAGGGTTTGTTTCTCTGTAGCTTTGGAGCCTGTCCTGGCACTAGCTCTTGTAGACCAGGCTGGACTCGAACTCACAGAGATCTGCCTCCCTCTGCCTCCTGAGTGCTGGGATTAAAGGCGTGCGCCACCACCGCCCAGCTCCAAATTACTTTATGCCTGGTAATAACACCAAGTAATATTCTATTCCAAACAAACTTGAAAATGTAAGCTTAAAGTTCAGCAGACCACACTGGCATTCGGGTATGTTTTGGATGCTTAAAAATGTAAATAAATTTCACAATACTTCTCTCAGAAGTATCCCTTTCAATACTACTTTTAGGTACTGTTCAAATAAAAAGATTGAAAGACTTAAAAAAAAAATTCACAATACACCTTTGAAGAAACATGCGGCATATAGATATACTTTGGGAAAACAATAAGCCAGGCAAAAAATATCTACAATTCGGTGTGGTAATTTTCTAGAGTTGGTACGCCAGAGTCTGGCACTAGCAAGTGCTCACCTCGCCGAGCTCTTCATGGCTCTGCTCCATGTAGGTGGTCTCCTTCAAAGGCTCCACGGGCTCAGGTTCAATGTAAGAGTCATCTTGCCTTTCTGATGTGTCCGTGTCACTTTCCTCGCTTTTCCCCATCACCTCATTGTCAGATTCGTCATGCTCTTGGTCGTTTTCTTTGTCGGACTTATCAGAATACATGTCTTGGTCCTTAAAGTGCTGCCTCTCAATTTCACTATCATTCAACCTAATGGAGTGATTACATGGAGAACAAAGGGTCCGCATATCAGACTAACACGCAGCACTTGTTGTAGATTTGCCGTGCTGTATACAGTTTAAAGTGTTTTACTTCGTCTTTGGGATTATCCTACCAGGCAATATTGTTACTTCATAATCAGTGAGAAAAGGCCCAAAGAAATTAAACAGAAGCCTGCAATGAAAGAGGACAAACTGAGCCTTTGTCTCTCTATTCTCAGGGCTAAAATGCTCTCACAATAGGATACAGACTACTTCTTCTCAGGCCCACCGCCCTACTGTTTTACAAATGCTGTTACTGGAAGCAGGATCACCACCACATCTGGTTGAAGAGAAACAGTAAGACCATCAGGTTCTCAGCTGGGTAAATTATGACTTTCCACTGAAAAGACCTGCAGAGTCACCCAAAACAACCTCTTCGAGTTAGATGGAAACATGCTGTGAGATATATTTAACATTTATCTAATCGGTTTAATTGTGAGGGGGGAAACTGCAGGAACAATGGGAATGACCATTTCACCTAAAGGATAAGCCTATAGCCCCAAAGTGAAGCTTTAAAAGAGGGAACGGTGGTTTGTTTTTCTTTAATTCAAAGCAATAAAAAGATACCAGCACCTGAAAATTACCTGTGTACTACATCCCAGTTTTGCCAGAGAAATATTATGTTGCTATTAGCTACAAGAAATGCTCAGGAGACAAAAACCACAACTCAGACATAGTTTCTACTAAAAAATGTGTTCACAGGAACTAGAGAGACACTCAGTGGTCAAGAGAACTGGCTCCTCTTCCAGAGGATCCAGATTCAGTTCCCAGCATTAACATCATCTGTAACGCCTGTCCCAGGAGACATGGCACCCTCTTCTGGCCTCTGAGGGTACTGCAGGAATGTGGTGCACAGACATAAATACAGGTAAAACACCCCCACACATAAGACAAAAAACCAAAAAAAAAAAAAAAAAACAAACAAACATAAAAAAGCTTTACAAATGGCAGGCACAATCCAGAGCCATTACAAAGCATGCTAAGAAAAGAACAATGGAAGAGAAGATGTTTCTCATTGTTTTGAGGCAAGAAAGGTTCATATGGGGTACAGTATTCAAACTGATCTTGAAATGGGATTATGGGAGAAGGAGACAGCAAGAAATAGAAACCATTCTTAATGGAAGGTACACTATGCACAAAGACAAGCTCGCTGTACCTGGAAAAAAGAATAGTGCACAGTGACTAAATTAAATAAATCCCTGATTCGTAAGCCATATAATAAGACAGGCAAATGCCAACACTATACACATTGCTGAGGTAGCAGAAATGACAACCGACTTAGTGGAGAGGAGAGTCTGCAAAAGCATCACCAAATCAGCAGCAACAACCACTTACTGGAAGTTGTCGCCACTGTGGAGATTGTTCGCACGCAGTAAACCGTAGAGGGTCACATGTGTGTTATCTGATGAAATGCTCAGGTCGTGCTCCTTTCCTTCCCTGATCATTGTGCGTTTAAGAAGACTAGAACATTTCAAAGCCAACTCCAGGGCATCCATCCAGCACCTTCCTAGAAGAACATGGGTTTACAAGCAAGAAAATAAATGAAGCCTGCACTGATTTAATTTAATTCTCTTAACGTAAAGCATACTGTCTCTTTGAGAAACAAGCACTTTCAGAAAAGTTAATTTAAACATAAAAGTTTGCCAGGATTTTAATGCAATCTTTTTTTTAATAAGTGCTTTTTAAGCAATAAGCATTTTAAAAATTATAATAAATAGGAGAAAGTATGTATTATACAAGTACGTCCAATCTAAAATAAAATATGACAAACCTTAGAACATTAACAAGCAATTTTATTTATTCACTCATCCATTCATTTTTCAGTTTCTCAAGATATGGGTTCTTTACGTAGCTGCCATGGCTGTCCTGGAACTTGCTATGTAGAGTAGGCTAGCCTCAAACTCAGAGATCCACCTGCCTCTGCCTCCCAAGAACTGGGACAAAAGGCATGCGCCACCAATGCCAGGCAATATGCAATTTCAAAGTATCAACCAAGGTCCATAAAATACACTCAAGAGAAGGTGATTCTGTACTAGAAGCTAACTGAAATAATGTTTTGTTGCTGATAACAGGTCTGTCCTCAGGTTCATCATCCACTCTATGCACATGTGAGTGTGCACCAGTCAAGCACAGGCTTTGTTGTGGCATTTCACACTGCTTTAACGTATGGAGAGCATATCCACTCCACCCCTCTGAATGGTTCCTGCATTCTCTTTACTTCTGATTGTTTGCTTCCCCTCTCACACTGTCTCTGGAGCTTTGTTCAGATCTCACATACAGAAGAAAACATGCAGCTCTTGTTTTAAGTCAAGAAAATACCTATCCATGCCATGACTGTCAATATTAATAGCTTTCTTATAATTTAGAATTGTATCAGTGGAATTAGGAAATATAGTAATATATTTAAGTACTGCTAAAATCCATATATACTTGTTTCAAGATCTGGCAAAAAAATTAAACCATAAAAACATTTTCATGTCTATATTTTAATATAAACAGCAACTCTCTAGTATTACAAGGGTCAGCACTAGAAGGCTTTAAAATTTCCTACATCAAGCTAATATAAACTATGAAGTGTGAGAGTAAAGATAAATTCATTATCACTTAGAAAGCTATTAAGGTATGTTGTGTGTGTGAGCGCGCGCGTGTGTGTGTGTGTGTGTGTGTGTGCGCGCGCGCAAGTGTGCATGTGTATGTGCTCTCTGTATTATTTGCCAAATAAGTTATGGATCTGGCTACAGGGCGGGGTGTGTGTGGATAGTTATTTGTATTTTGCTTTCTTATGTAAAATAAAATCAAACCAGTGTTATATGCTCCATAATCACTGTTAATGCAGTGATAGCTCACAGGTTGAATATTCTCTTAAAAGGGTAACATTCAATGAATTACTACAAAAAAAAAACAAACTACTAAGTCTCCAAAGCACTATGTCAGGGGAGAAGGAGAAAACCCGAGCTGCAGACACCGTCCAGTTACACGTGTCCTTCCTATCAGAGTTCTTTGTCCACAAAGCTAGCAATGTAGTTTGCAGTCCAAAAAGTTTATGGTTACTTGCTTCAAGTGTCCTAAAAAATCTGATTTAATCCAAGGTTAACACAAAATGATATGTAAAATAATTCCTGAAAGATGAGAGCCAATCCACTAAAAAGTACTTACCATCTGACTCTGAGGTCGCTCGAATAATCAAGTAACTGCTGGGTAAGGGTTGAGTTATGGATCCAACTGCTTCACCCTTTGGACCCTTAACAAGAAAACAGAAGGTACAGGTACAGGATAAGCACTGAGCAGGCCAACAACAGGCTATTCTTATTATTTGTATCAGATATGGGTTATATCAGGCACAATTATAGTCTAAAACCAAATCAGCTTTAATTACGTCTGTTTTAAGAATACCAGTTTTAGTATTCAAGTATTCTCTCCCAACAAATACACTTCCTGAATAAAACTGAACAAATAATAGTGTTTATCATTTAAATAATATCCGTACATAGTGCTCATATGCTAAAGAAAACCTAATATATAACATACTGACACAATTAAGAAGAATTTCCATTTTACAGATTTTACTACATAAGAATACTGTATTTCTAGAAGTTTGAAAAAGTCACCGAAAATATAATTCACTAGATAAAGGGAAAA
The DNA here is from genome assembly GCF_037038515.1 of Microtus pennsylvanicus. Lineage (NCBI taxonomy): Eukaryota > Metazoa > Chordata > Mammalia > Rodentia > Cricetidae > Microtus > Microtus pennsylvanicus. The sequence goes on from NC_134598.1 coordinate 17,015,359, forward strand.
GAATATTGACTGGGTCTATGGAAGAATCAACATTCACTTTATCGTCAATTACAATCTGTTTTAAAGACTGATCGCAAAAACCTTCAAAAAAGAAAAAAGAATTGCTTCATTAACAGTGGCTATTAAAAAAATTAAAAAACAAGCAAACACTAGGACCTAAAATCAGACTATCTAGATTTTAATCTTGTCACCTACTAGGAAAACTACTATAGGATTCAATCTTATTTGTATTAGGAGAATGCTACATCCTCCTAGGTATGAGGATGAAATAACAGATTAGGGTCTTTGCTCTGTGGTTGGTCCACACATGTTGTTCATATCACAGGAAGATCTAAAATTTACCATACTAATGCATTTTTAATTCTAACAAGAATTTTCATTCTATAGGTATCACTAGATGAGAAATACTAGAAGTCTAATTAGATAGTTAGACATTTAATTATAATTCACTAGGAAAAAAATTAGAATTCCAAAACAGAAATAATTATGTAATCTTAAATTTATTCCTCAATGAATGTAGACTACAGTAACATAAATCTTTTCCTGGAGACATCAATACTGTCTGGGTATACAGTTAGTCCTTTAGTCAAAGTGAACACAATCATCCCAGAGACTAAAGCAATGGTTGATCTCACTGTGAAAACGTAAGATTTGGTGATTTGGTTAATGTAAGCTACATTGTTACGGTTTGTAGAGCTCTTTGACCATTAATCAAAGAATACATTTCTGTTTTCATGCTTATTTCTGCTGCTCCAGCATTCAGGGACCATACTAATACCTTCAGTTATAAAAACATTAGTTTCCTATCTTTAAAGAAAGCCACATCTCATAAGACCAAATAGGGCAGCTTCTCACATATCCCCATCACTACAGGAAGGGCCACAAAAATGTGTCAGCTTCTGTTCCAGGCTACCATTCAGATGAAGAATAAAAATGCAGTCAACATTACATAAGGTTATACAGAAGTAGCAGGAACCACAATTAATAAAAAATATAAATTTAATCTTCAGTAACAAAAGAGAAAACAAGATCCAATACACTGGGAAAATGTTCTCGGAAAATTGGTTTAGGTCCTAACAATAAGCGAAAGGCTCTCTGTCACCCACGTGAGCACAGAGATAGAAGGACAAATACAGCTGTGGAGGCAGGAGCAGGTCCAGGAGTCATCTGGTTGGCTCACCTTCCTTCCCACTGTCCCCTTTACCGTTTCCCCCAACAAGTGCTCACATACCTTCACTGCCCAAATAGACTGCTCCAGAGGATGGAAAAGCTTGAAACAGAAGCCATCCTTTTTTGATGGACGTTCAATAATCTCACAAGCATTCAGAAGGACTGTTCCAACCCACTGGCCATTTTTCTGTGTTTTATAGATCAGAAGCACCCCAGGTTTCAACACACACCATAACTTGGTCCAGCTCTTGAGGGTACCACGAATCTACAGAAAAATATATTTCTTATAAGATTGATCTGCTTCTCTCTCTAGACTACAGAATAACAAACTAAATAATGGCTACTGGGCCACTTTAATCTAAAGTTGTATTACACATACATTTACACTGAACAGGTCTCTAGTGAAAAGGTTACTTCATGCATACCGTGCAGATGAATATGGAGCCGACATGGCTCCTGATTTGAAGAAGCTCAGATTTTCATAGAATGGCAGGCCAAAGTTTCAATATTATACTTGAAGTACAAGCCTAACCTCCTAGATCACTTCAGGCATCAATAAAATAAACTTCCAAAGTACTGAAATTATTCTTTTGGTAGCAGTTGTTACGAATGTAATTTGTGGGAATAAATGATTATTCTGCCTTTTCTAACTTTCCTTTTCTGAACACTTTTGGCACAACCAAGATATTTCCTAAACATTTGGTAAATAGTAGGAAGAAGAAAGATTCTCTCCCAAACCAGTCTACCTAGCTCCTGCAGCTGCCTTCCTTAGGTAAGGTATGCTATATAACTGTCTAGGAGGAGGCCTTTAAGTGTGAGCACACCACTTGTTTTTATGAAATGCTCCTTATCTTAAGCTCCATTTCTGTCAATAACGTTAGCAAGTTCATCTATCACTTTCTACATCTGTACTCTATTAAAAATTGATGATAGGCAATTCACTGGCTACCCAATGCTGAACAGGATGCCAGCACAGGATTCAGACTAAAGCAGGAGCGTTCTTCACATTTACTAGCTGCATGTACACGAATTGTGAAATGAATACGGACTCATTGAGGAGCAAAATGGGCAGAACCACTGGGATTCCAAGATACAAAAAGTTAGGGAGACTCTGGAGCCAGGAATAAAAAGAGAAAAATATTAAGAAGAGGTGTGTGCATGTACATCTCTCTACATAAATGAGATGTCAAGCTGAGAGAATCAAAGGAAAGATAGCTCCCCTGACATAACATCCTTGATCTTGGAGACGTGACAATAGAAAAGAGGGTCAACTGTCAGAAATGAAGGGAGGGCCAGCCAGAGTCAGGGATGAAGATATATGATGTGGGAATCTCCTCTGTATGCTATGAATATGTTTTATTGCCATTGGTTAATAAAGAAGGTACTTCATTGTCAAAAATCAGGTGTTCGAAGATGTGTGGATTAATATCTGGGTCTTCAATTCAGTTCCATTGGTCCTCCTGTCTGTTCTTATGCCAATACCAGGTTGTTTTCAATACTGTAGCTCTGTAGTAGAGTTTGAAGTCATGGATTGTGATGCCTCCAGAAGTTCTTTTATTGTACAGGATTGTTTTGGCTATCCTGGGTTTTTTGCTTTTCCATATGAAGTTGAGTACTGTTCTTTAGAGGTCTGCAAAGAATTTTGCTGGGATTTTGATGGGCATTGCATTGAATCTGTAGATTGCTTTTGTTAAGATTGCCATTTTTAATATGTTAAGTTCTACCTACCCAAGACACACCTTCGAACACCTGATTTTTGACAAAGAAACAAAAATATCAAATGGAAAAAAAGAAAGCATATTTAACAAATGGTGCTGTCATAACTGGATATCAACATGTAGAATGTAAATAGATCTGTATCTATCACCATGCACAAAACTCAAGTCCAAATGGATCAAAGACCTCAACATAAAGCCAGCCACACTGAACCTCATAGAAGAGAAAGTAGGAAGTACACTTGAATGCATTGGCACAGGAGACCACCTCCTAAATATAGCCCCAGTAGCACAGACACTGAGAGAAACAATTAATAAATGGGACCTCCTGAAACTGAAAAGCAAAGGACACCGTCAACAAGACAAAACAACAGCCTACAGAATGGGAAAAGATCTTCACTAAACCCACATCAGACAGAGGTCTGATCTCCAAAATAAACAAAGAACTCGAGAAAGTGGTCACCAAAAGAACACATAATCCAATAAAAACAAATGGAGTACAGACCTAAACAGAGAACTCTCAACAGAGGAATCTAAAATGGAAGAAAGACACTTAAGGAAATGTTCAACATCCTTAGCCATTAGAGAAATGCAAATCAAAACAACTCTGAGATTCCATCTTACACCTGTAAGAATGGCCAAGGTCAAAAACACTGATGACAACTTATGCTGGAGAGGTTGTGGGGAAAGGGGAACACTTCTGCATTGCTGGTGGGAATGCAAGCTGGTACAGCCCCTTTGAATGTCAGTGTGGCAATTTCTCAGAAAATTAGAAAATAACCTTCCTCAAGACCCAGTAATACCACTTTTAGGTATATATCCAAAGGATGCTCAATCATGCCACAAGGACATGTGCTCAACTATGTTCATAGCAGCTTTGTTTGTCATAGCCAGAACCTGGAAACAACCTAAATGCCCTTCAACTGAAGAATGGATAAGGAAAATGTGGTGCATTTACACAATGGAGTACTACACAGCAGAAAAAAATAACGACATCTTGAATTTTGCAGGAAAATGGATGGAGGTAGAAAACATCATTTTCAGTGAGGTAACCCAGATGGAGAAAGACAGTTATCACATGTACTCACTCATAAGTGGTTTTTAAACATAAAGCAAAGAAAACCAGCCTACAAATCTCAATCCCAGAGAACCCAAACAACAATGAGGACCCTAAGAGAGACATACATACCTAATCTACATGGGTAGTAGAAAAAGACAAGATCTGAGAAAACTGGGAACATGGGGACCTTGGGAGAAGGTTGAATGGGAGGGGAGAGGCAGGGAGGAGAGCAGAGAAAAATGGAGAGCTCAATAAAAATCAATAAAATAGTGGGCAAAAAAAGAAGCTTCTTCAACCTATAGCTGAGCAGCATATAGCCAGGCTGGAAGAGCTATACAGAGAGAGTAGGCAAAGTCAGGAAGACAACATGTAGCTACAAAGAAGACAGATGCCAGATCCTTACCAGTAAGCCACAGCCTCGTGCCGAAACACAGAGTAATAGAAATGGGTTAATTTAAGATGCAAGAGTTAGTTAATTAGAAGTCTGAGCTAATAGGCCAAACAGTGTTGTAATTAATATAGTTTCTGTTATGATTCAGGTTTGGGTGGCCGGGAAACAAATGAGCAATCGGGAAACAAGCGAACAGCCTCCTGTTACAAATGTATACCTATATAATCCCAGCGTCTGAGATGCTGAGGCCAGAGGGCTGCCATGTGTCCAAGGCCAGTCAGGGCTACATAGAGCAATACCTTGTTTTAAAATAACAGAGTGGGTGGGAAGGTGAAGAAGGACCCTTCCGTCCTAAGGATGTCCGGGGACCTGCAGAGCATATGGAGAAGAGCTCTGGGAAAGAAAACAAGCGGGATCCAGAGCTCTTAGAAGAGATAAGGTAAACTGGAATTTATTTCAGCACAAAACCAAAGACAACCCTTGTAGTACTTGAGCTGGGTACAACCGTGATTAGGACTCTCAGTGTAGTGGAAGAACTTTTTCAAACGTCTCTAAGAACCACTGGGTAGCAGCTTTGCTAATTCCAGGAAAAGGGAAGTCTTTAGGGCTGTGGAAAATGTCAGACACTAGGGCTTCCGGCGTCAAAGTCTTACAAAGTTAGGAGTAAAGATTCTCAGAGCTACCCCTCAGGTGAGCCTGGGAAGACAGACAGTGACTGGATGAGGAAAAGGAACGCAACAGCAATGTGAACTTAACAGCTTCTGAGGTTCAGCTTTCATATCAACTTGTCCTCCTCTTGTCCTAGCAATACAAATTCCAATCTGCAATAATATCAAATGAGAAGTGGAACAATAAAATATCTTTATAATGAGGTACAGTATGCAACACAGTATCACGCTAATCAAAATGTCCTTTGAGCTGAATTGCTATCAGTATGTGCCCTTGTGAAGATTGGCACACAAAACACAGAAATACCTTCCCTCCCGCTGAGAACCTAGCTTTTGTTCTGTCTCGAGCTTTCTCAACCCAGTGAATAAGCACTCAGCGAGAGTTCAAACCCAAGCCTGACCTTCAGCCAGTCGGCCATGACAATGACAGAAGGGTCTGTGATGGTGCTGAGCAACTCCTTCGTGGCTCTCTTCTTCTCTTCACGGTAATTCTTCTTTTGTACCTAATTTAACAGAGAAACAAAACACTCAGTAGAGGAAACAACTTCTTAGAACTCCAGCATTAAAGATAAAAAACTGGACAGAAGCTTTGACAGCACAGGTAGGAGCCTGGTTTCTGTGACCACTAGTCCAGTCCTCTGTATCATTTTAAATCTCTTTTATCCTTTCAGATACAACAATCTGTAGAAATGCACAGCTTCTATGTTTTTAAAAACAAAAAAAATTATTTGACTCGTTTGTTTGGTTTTGGAGACAGGGTTTCTCTGTAGAGCTGTTCTGGAACTCAGGGATCCGCCTGCCTCTGCCTCCACTAGGACTAAAGGCTTTTGAGTAGCACTGCTAGCTTTTGGGTTTTTGGTTTGTTTTGAGAGTTCCTATGTCTACCATATTCTTTCACCTGTGCTAGAGGATCCCCACCTCAAATAAAATATGATGACACCGAGTGCATTTGGTGAACTGTCATTATTCTAAACTCGTATCTATAACATTACTTCATTCAATCACCACAATTAGCTTTTCAAGTAGAAGTATTATTAACTTTATTACATTCAAGAACACTGAAGTAGAGACAGCAATGTGCCCAGAATCACACTGCTATCAAGGTGTGAAGCCGGATCCAAACCAAGACAGACTGCCTTCCACGGCTGTGTTTAAAGAGCCAGGCTGTTTTTCTAAAGCACTCTTACTGGTAGAAATCATCTTAGCTCCTAGCTTTGTTTATTACAAACAATGCTGCAACTACTCCCAAATGGAAGTTGTGACCTTTCATTTTACGAAAATATAAGACTGAAATAAATAAGAACAATTAAACCATTTTAGTTTTATAGGTTTTATAGGTAAATTATTTCTATGAAGTAACCCAAGAAAACAGAAGTGAACTAATAGTTTTATTATTGGTTTTTTATTTGAATGGGGGGGAAAGAGTAATAACCTATTAGTGTCTACAGTTTTTCCTTAAATAAGATAAAAATCTATCAAAAGTTAAATTTGAGATAACACGCACATAATAAAGTTTAAATGTTATATACCTCTCATGCCTTAGACTTAACAGCATTTTATTTTTTTGAGACTTTACTTTTATTTTGTATATTGGTGTTTTTCCAGCCCACAGGTATGTCTGTCGTATGTATGCAGTCCCTGTGGGGGACTGAAAAGGCCCTCAGATCTTCTGAACTGGGCCATGTGGGTACTGGGCACTGAACTCAGGTCCTCTAAAGAACAGCTGATGCTATTACCCACTGTGATCTACTGTGAGACGGCCGATGCAGATGCACACAGGACCAGCCATAGAGCACAGATGGACGAGATGGATCAGCAGGTACCACAACCAGTAGAGAGAATGTGTCCTGTAAGCTCCCAGATCTGTGGCCAGTCGAGAAGGCAGCCCCAACACTGCACATTTCTTAAGAGAAATTAGAAATCTGGACTTTTATTGTTCCAAAATTTAAAATGCAATACAGGTCAAACAAAATACATACTCCTATGGGCCTGGTAGTTGGCAAACTAATTTAAATGAACGCCAGAAATGTCCACTGGGTGCTCCACACACAATGGGTGTCACGCTGTTGTTAAAGCTGGGAAGGGACACTGATCCCAAGCCTGTGCTACGGCCAGCTGAAGACGGAAACAGCCTGCTCTCAACAGTCATCAAAAGTGATCATCAGCTGACCTCACACTATAAAAATAGGAACATTTTGCCTTTCCATCCCTCTGGAGTTTTTCCTCGCCCTTTAGAAGCATACATATAAATATTTTGTATTAGACCACTTTCAAAAGCACATACTAAGCACAATGTGACAGGATCGGGAAGTTCGCTGAGAGTTTCATAGTAACACCAGACGCTATACCTGTAAAGTCCCACCAACACGACTGTCCAAACGTGAGCTGAACAAGATCACTGTGGTGATGTCTTGTTTGTGCTCTAACAAATAAAGCTTGCCTGAAGATCAGAGGGCAGAGCTAGCCACTAGTTAACCATAGAGGTCAGGCAGTGATGGCACACACCTTTGATCCCAGCACTTGGGAGGCACAGGCCTTTAACCCAGCACTAGGGAAGTAGAGAGAGGAATATAAGAAGAATTGAGACAGGATTTCTTGCCCATTCAGTCTGAGGATTTGCAGAGATCCCTTTGGGCTAAGGAACTGGTAGAGGTAAGAAGTCTCTCTAGTGGCTGGCTCCTTTACTTCTCTTATCTTTCAGCATTTAACCCGATATCTGACCAATCAGAATTCACACTACACAACTCCAATTGGCATGTAAGGGGGACAGGGAAAAGCATACAAGGCCTCAGTCCCATACAAACAACTATAGGCAACTGAGAAAACCCAGGATTAGAAGAGGTGGCCCTCCTCAGGGAAGAATACCCCAGCTGCCTTTCCAGTGCCGAACAGACAGCCTTGAAAACACACTTACGAGTGACACTGTCTGGACTGAGGAGATTCTATTTTGGAATAGACACACATGCATGCAATAACAATTAACAAAAGAGGCCATAAATTTAGGAGAGCAGGGAAGGGCACACGGGGGGTTGTAGAGGGAGGAGAGGGAGAAATGTCATTATAATCTTAAGGCAAGCACAGAAACTGACCTTGAGAGACTCCTTCTTGGTGAGTTTACTCGAACTGGAACTGTCCTTTTCCGAGCCATTGTAAAGTTTAGATTCAGACTGAGACGGAAGTGAAATAAAGGGATGAGAATTAAAACTTACATTTATTTCACATACCACATAAAATGTAACGTTACATTTCTTACATGCTTTCCACTTGCTGCTATGGTTTAAGCAAATGCAGATTTTCATAAAGGCTTTCCCTAGTTGGTATTTGTGTTATGACACACACACAAACACACATGCTCAAAAATTAATCTGCAACGTGAAGTTAATATTTCTAAATCTTATACTCTGTTTCTCAGAACATTTTTTAAAAACATACAATTATTCAGTTATTCTTAGGATAAAAATTGCCAAAGCAGTGTTAAAGTGACCTCTGAAAAGTGCTAAACAAAAAAGGGAAGTTTCATCGGACTGACACATAGACTACCCAACTACCCAACCCCAGTCATCTTTACAAACTAAGGCTAAGACACTTTAGCTGTCCAATGTTTCAACATCAATACTCCCAGGATCTGTGCCCTCCCACCTTTCATTTTGTCATTAACTATTAAATTATGATTATCATTAATTATTAATGACAAAAATAATTAATTTAATGATTAATAAAAATGTAGGTTTTGAGTTTATAGTTAATAGTTATTTAATCTTCATAAAACCTTAAAAAATTAACAGCATGGTTTTATATTCATTTCACATGATCAAAAATCATGTAAGGGGTCGATTAGTCACAATCATTAACACAGACCTCCCAATCCAGTGCCCGTAGTAATCTTTCACTACGGCACAAGAACATATGTTTGAAAGCCATTTCTATAAATCTTCAAACCACAAAATCTATCTGCTTCTTCAATATCCTACAATGTGTCATTTTTACCACTGTCAGACATAGGAAAACATACTAGCATTCTTAGTAATACTGTTAGTATCAAGGTTTACATGGGACTTGATCCAAATAGCAGCTTTTAAATGTTAAATGACTGGACCTGCAGAATATCATTGACTATAATCAAGGATAAAAACATTTGAATATTATTCAATGATGATGGCCAGTGGACCAGCTGAAGAAAAGGAATGAGTTAAACATTGTTTGATAAATCAACGGAATGAAAATGTCACTAAAGTTTATCTATCTTCTCTGTACTAAAAATACTCCTGGTGGTTGGCATGAAATACTTTACAGAAACGGGGAATAGATGAGATTATGTTGATGGTAGTAAGGAACAGGGAACAAACTGCAAATACTTTTCAATGCAGAAGACAGAGACCAGCCTGGTTAAACTTTTACATTGCTGACCTACTATTTACAAAGTACTGTGTTAAGCACTGTGTACCTCTTCATTATGTACCACTTCACTTCATGCTTAAAACAACCCTGAGATAGCAGAAGTAACCCCTTTACTAATAAGGAGATGATATCTACAGATTAAATATATTTCCCCAAATCATACAGATACCAAGTACATAAGCAGGACTTTGTACCTAATTCTGAGCCTCATGTTCTCAGTAGTCTCACGGTGTTTGTTTATTGCTTTTCAAAGCTCTTCATACAATGTAGGAACCAGAATCAAATGTAAAACTTCTCCTTATGAAAAAGAGAAAATGCGTCCCCAACAACTTCAAGTGACAAGATCTGGTTTGGTTCTTAGAAGATAGCATTGTCATATGAATAAGCAGACTAGAAGCGTGTCCTGTGAGACTGGTACATCAAGATCGGCAGGCTCTGACAGTACTGTGCAGTCTAGCTGCGGGGAACAATGAGTCAGCAACCATTTTCCTACCCAAGCATCACTACCTCAGCTTTCCAAGCCAGCACACTACTTTTCTTCAACTTTGGTATTGGGGTTGAACCTATTATGGCCTCTTTCATGCTAACAACTGCTCTGCTGTAGGAGCAACACCTACAATCCCCCTTTTCTGTTTTTACATTTCGAGAAAGGGCTTTACTAAGTTGCTCAGGCTGGCCTCAGCAGGCTCCTAACCAGCTGGAATTCCAGGCACGTTCCACCAGGCCTGATTCTGAATTAATAGACCCCAAACATGAACCATCTTTGTTTCTTTGTTGAAAATATTCACTGTAGTAGGCTTCTCTTCCTGCATAAACATGACTGGTTACCACAGGATTTTCAATACTTAGAATTTCCTGAATCTGTTAAATAGCTTTAGAATGCTAGCATGCCTCTCCCCGCCCACTATTACTATGGCCTTACAGGCAATGCAACTTTAAGAAGTTATTTATCTCTTAGTTCTTAGTGTCCTAATTAGTAAAATATCCTCATTTACTGCTAACTCACAAGGTTGCTTTGGGAGTTAATAAGGTAACACATATAAAGTGTTTAACAATACGTGGCATACGCTCTGACTCAAGTTTCTAATTATATTCTAGATTGCAGATGTAGTTAAAATCCACCTTTCAGAGTAAGGCATTAAGGTACAAAATGTCTTGTGATTTCCTATAGAAACTACAAAACACTACATTCATAAGGAGCAATAGTATGTTACTGTGATTACAAAGATACTATGGGTTGGAAAGGAACTTTAAACACTGAGGTAAGCATATCTTTTGAAAACAGATAGTAATAACTTATAAACGTATAAGCGGTTCATAGATGTTGGAGGATCAAGTAAAGGGATCTATATTACAGAAACCCCTTATCCTAGCAACAAGATTCCATTTATCTTACTATGTAAGTTACTCATACTGGCCCTTCCCGTCATGGACATAGGATGATTAAAAATTCATTTTAAAAATGCTGTTTGAGGGGTGAAGAGACGTCTTGGCCTTTAAGAGCACTGGCTGCTCTTCAAGAGAACCAGAGTTCAATTCCCAGGTGCACAGGGTGGCTCACAACTCCCTGTAACTGCAGCTCCAGGGAGCCCAAGGCCCTCCTGTGGCTTCTTTCAGCGCCTCGCACGTGGTGCACTGGCACACATGCCAAACACCTACACACATTGAAATAAAATAAGTTTTAAAACTTAAATTTGTTCCCCCAAATTACTTAAATAAGAATAAAAACACCTAGGAACAAACTAGCTACTATAGATCTCTTGAAAAACAGCAGATGCAATGTTACTAATACAAAAGGTTACCCTGTTAAGAGTTATTCTCTCTAAGCTCTGTTTGTTTCTCCAGGATAGGGCCAACGCAGCCCAGACTGCTCCTCAATTCACTACATTTGAGTTGTGTGACAGGGCAGTCACTAGCCACAGGTAGTTATTGAACATGTGAGATGTGCCTAGCTAACATAACGGAGACTTTACCTTCCTATTTAATTTTAAAGATCAACACACTAGATACTCTTTTATACAAAGCACAGGGGTAGCAAGGCACATGTCTGTTTTAGGCATTAGTGTACATCAGAGACTGCAGAGTTCGGGTCCGCGGTCCCTTCTCCATTTCTACAAGCTACAATGATGACAAATAGCAGCTGTGCCACATAGGTCTTTGTGCTTATGTTTTATAGCTTTTGAGCAGTAACTCTGTTACACCAAATATTCAACAATTCTGGTACTAAGTGCATACAGATAAGCTTCGCATTTCTAGCATTGGTGCTGATACATTTTTCTTCAATTTTGAAAAATTGCAAGTGATAAGCTGGGTGGTGGTGGTGAATGCCTTTAATTCCAGCACTTGGGAGGCAGAGGCAGGTGGATCTCTGCGAGGTCAAGGCTATCCTGGGCTAAAGAACAGAGTTCCAGGACAGCCAGGGCTACACAAAGAAGCCCTGTCTCCAAGAACAAAACCACCAGCACAAAAGCAGATGGTATAAAATGCCCAGCAGAGCCCAGCACACAGTACTTGAAAACAGCATCTGCTTATTTTAAGATGAAGGAACTACGAGACAGTGCAGAAGGAAGAAGGCCGTTCTCTGGCTCTATCTTACTATTTTTCTTCCTGGAAACAGGCCATAAAAGAAATCTAACACTTCCCTTCACGAAGCAAATGTTCTTCTATACTTGGAGACACAGAGACACCAAGAATCCCCACAAACATTACCCTCTCTGCTATTTAGTTTCTGTCAACTTGACACAAACTGGAGTCACCTGGAAAGAAGGACTCTCAACTGAAGAATTACTGCCATCAGATTGGCTTGTGGGAATTTTCTTGATGAATGACCTATATAGGAAGGTCCAGTTCACTGCGGGCAGTGTTACCCCTGGGCAGGTGGTCCAGGCATAAATAACAGAGCAGACTAAACAAGCCAGTACGCAGCACTTTTTCCCCACAGTTTCTTCTTCAGTTCTGACTTCCCTCAAAGATGAACTGTGACATGACATGTAAGCCAAACAAACTCTTTCCTCCTGAGAGCTAGTGGTCAGTATTTTGTCACAACAACTAAAAGCAAACTAGAACATTTTTTCATTTATTCACGTGTTTATTGTTAATTTATTTATTTCTATGGAGCTGGGAACTGAACCTAGAGCACTGCACTCCAGACAAGGAGTGCACACCTGGTTTAGATCTGGAACCCTGGCGTTGTTATTTCTGCTCAACCATACTTGTGCTCATACAGTTTCCCTGCTTGTTTCTTTGGGAGAAGGGTTGTCTTCACTTCTGAAGGCTTCGACATGGCACTTAAGGAAGTGGGATGTCCTTCTGTATGTTTTGCTTTTATTGGTTGATGAATAAAGCTATTTTGGCCAATGGTTTAGCAGAGTAAACCCAGACAAGAAATCCAAACATAGAGATAGATAGATAGATAGATAGATAGATAGATAGATAGATAGATAGATAGATAGATAGATAGATAGATAGATAGATAGAAAGGTAGGTAGGTAGGTAGGTAGGTAGATAGATAGATAGATAGATAGATAGATAGATAGATAGATAGATAGATAAATAGATAGATAGATAGATAGATGGAGTGAGTAAGTTGGTGGAATCAGGAGATGCCATGTAGCCGCTGAAGGAGAAAAGATGCCAGAACCCTTAACAGTAAGCCACAGCTTCATGGCAAAACATAGATGAATAGAAATGGGTTAACTGAAGATGTAAGAGCTAGTTAGGAATACATCTAAGCCACTGATCAAACAGTATTGTAATTAATATAGTTTCTGTGTCATTATTTGGGTCTGGTCGGCTGGGAAATGAAAGCTTGGAAATTAATGTCTATACTTAGCATTAAATAAATATGTATATTTTGTCTTGTTAATATGTCTTTTATTATAGGGGACTCAGCTACGAACCTTGCAATGAGTAAGAAAAGAAATGCTATATAAATACAAGGCACTGGTTCTTGAAGACAGCTCATTTGGTAAAATACTTGCTTGGAAAGCATGAGATCCTGGGTTAGATCCCCAGATCCCACAGGAGATAGTGGTGGGAGCAGGGACAGGTATGGCCATGTGTGCTTGTAATTCTAATGCTGAAAAGTGGGAGGCGGATTCTCTGGGGCCCACTGTAGCTAGTCTCACCTACTTGGTGAATTCCAGGACAACAAGAGACCCTGTGTGTTAAAGAAAAGATGGATAGTGCCTAAGAAAAAACAACCACGGTTGTCCTCTGGCCTCCATATGTACCTGCACATATATGTCCAGTAAGTAAAATGTGCTATTCAACATGCACCTTTAAGCTACAAGTACTTTTAAACTATGAATAGTATGTACAAAACATGCATCAAAACATACTGTATAATCTTCTCAACTATTCCCAAGAACAGGAGCAAACATACAAGGCAGGATGAGCAAAGCCCACTGCTGCAATTAGCAGTAAGTTCATTGGAAGAAGAGGCTTCTTCCAACCATTGAAGTGAATTCCAAAGCCTTTACAAAAAGCTCTTGTTGCTGCTACTAAATCTTATCAGAAAAAAAGGCAGAAAGTCAAATCCCTTGACAAATTTTGAAACCTCGCTCAACTTTTATCCATCTATGGGGGGCACCACATCATTATGGTTTTTAAAAAATACTGATTTAGAATAATCATGCCCTATTTTAATTATAGGATAGTACTACAAACATCTTTATTCATTACCTGGCAAATATATGTATTTTGACTGCCATATAAATAAGTTTAAAATACCTAAAAAAGGGTTTTGTTAAAACCATGAAGTCTGAGGCATCTCTGAATGGAGCGCCCAGATTCCAGTTTGAGACGTCCTGCTGTAGCCCACATACCAAAACTAGTATCACTCTGAAGAGAGCAATAGGTACTAATCAGTACTTTCCAAATACTCAATAGCACCTCAATCAGTCCGAGTATAGACCTTTATACTTTTCATATATACTACAAGGTTGAGACATACCAACATAAAAATTCTTATGAACACTTACAGGATTTCAGTTTAGTATCTTCACTTTAAATATTGGAAAAATGTACTATAATACATTGGGAACCATAATATGCCTACCTTGCTCTTTGACATTGAAAGTGAAGAATCATCTTTATTTTGAGAAATATCTTCTTTTCCTCTTTCAAAACCTTTGGGGGGAAATGCCAATATTCAATTATTACAACTTTTGAATATACAGTTATAATGTTAAAGAGTAAATACGAGCCATTCCATTTAGATATTCTTGATATTTATCTGTGCTTATTGAGCTCAAACTACCATGGCTTATTGGCATCTCACTGTATTTCTTTAAAATTATGGTAGAACCAAACTAGATTCTGTGTGTTTTTGTTTTACAGGGGGTGGGAGCTTGGAGAGATGGCTCAAGGCTTAAGAGCACTTGCTATTCCTCCAAAGGTCCTGAGTTCAGTTCCTAACACCCACATCACACAACTCATAACTGCTTGCAACTCCAGCCCAAGGGCTCCGTCACTCCCTTCTGGCCTCTGCACAAATACACACCTAGTATTCATCAACTCAATCAATCACATGTATACATTAAAAAGAATTAAAAGAACAAAATACAGAAGGGGGTTAAGTGGAGGGAGGAAGAAGGGTGTATATCTGGGAAGAGTTGGGGGAAGCCTGGAGGGTGAATATGATCATATAATAGAACTATGTTTTATGCACTGTGAATTCTCAAAGAATAAAAGTGAGTATTTCAAAAGAATTAACTCAGAGAGAGGCAATCGAGTCCACCAATGTCAAGCTGAATACTGCTTTTGTGCTACTGAACCACTTTACATGAAACCATCCGCTCAGAGCTTTCCTCCTAGCAAGCTCATTTCTTAATTCCCCATCCCTCCTCTCTCTCTCTTCTGAGACAGGTCCTCGTGTAGCCAAGGCTGGCCTTGGACTTGCTGTGGGGCCAAGAAAGACCCAGAACTTCTGATTTGCCTTGAGTTTACACAAGTTAGTACCACTTCACCCAGTGTATACAGCAATGGGGTGGGAGTCAAAATCAACATCAAGTTCATGCTAGAAATGCTCTCCACTCAGCAAGCCATATCCCCAGAACTCCAGTGAGCTGACTTCTGAAGTGACAGAAGCATCCAAACTAACTTTTCTCTCTTCCTGTCAAACTGGAGAGATATTCCTGAAGGCGATAAAGAAGGGTGGGAAATAAATTTTCAGTAAAGGATATATCAAAGAGAGGGAAGAAACACAGGAGAGGACATGGGAGGAGATAGGGGGAAGAAAGAAGTAACAAAAAAAAAGAAAGAAAAGGAGGGGAAGAAAGAGGCAAGAAAACTCAATCAACCAACCAACCAACCAACCAACCAACCAACCAACCAACCAACCGCCCTGGTGTGAGGCATGTGCCCACAGTACCAACTATTTTATTCAGATATTTTTACTAAATTAAATTTGTAGTATGAGAAAATACTTCTCTAGAAAAAGTAAAAAGTATTCAGTTCTAATATAGAGAAGGGGAAATTTTCATAAATGCAATACGGATTTTTAGATGAAAACTTACAGGAATTTAGAACTTAAATATAAAAGTACACTAAAAGTTACAAAATTAAAGTAGAAATTTTAAAAATGTATTCAAAGCTATAAATATAGCAATAAAGAACTCTCGATACTAATGACTAACATAAATACAAAGAACCTCTAAATATACACAGGATATTTCTGTGCTAATTTTGCTCTCATGAATAGGCTTCAATTTCTCCACCAGTACTGTTCTAGTCTCAGCTCAATCTACATCAACCCATTTACTGTTATGAAAAATGTCCATCTGCGCATACATCCATATATTATTTTAAAACATAACATCAATGAAATACAGCTATAAATTAAACACTGTGTATGTGATTGCGTGTGTACTCATATGTTTGTTTGAATAAATTTCCTGAATGTATGTTCAGAGGCTGAGGTCAGTGTCTTTCCAACCACAGGTCTTTCTCTGAACCCGGAGCTTGCCCAAGGCCAGAAGACCCCAGCAAATCTTCCTGCTTCCACCTCCCCAGCACCGGGCTTATAGGCATGTTCTGTTGTACCTAGTTTTTTACCAGAATATGGAGATCTGAACCCAGGTCCTCATGTCTTCATAGAGAGTAACTTACCAACTGAGCCATCCCCCAGTCATAAAGAAAACTTTAAAAATGCAAATGATATATAACATTCCAAATGTTAGAAAATGACATTCATGAACCTAGATCACATATTACTTGTTAAATCAAAGAATTCCATTTAATAGAACCTTATACTTTGAACTTGCAAATCATATACTTAGTTTCATATTATGTCATATGAATAACTTCCAATTAT
This sequence comes from Microtus pennsylvanicus, assembly GCF_037038515.1. NCBI lineage: Eukaryota > Metazoa > Chordata > Mammalia > Rodentia > Cricetidae > Microtus > Microtus pennsylvanicus. The sequence goes on from NC_134598.1 coordinate 17,032,076, forward strand.
TTATAATTTTAACTATAATGAGTGAAGTTAAATGCTTTCTAAAATATGCAAATCTGAGTACATTTTTTGAATTTCAATTAGAGTTTTAAAAAGCCCTAAAACTAAAAAATTTTCAAATCGCACTCTGGGTTTCCAAGGGAAATTCTAAGGCAGTAATGTAAAAAATTGTTGCCAGTGTTTATGCTAGGTCTTCTTGTAAGATTGGATAGATCTGAACTCCTAAAAGGGCACAGAATAATCACACTTTTTAAAAAAATCTGCTGTTTAAGTTTATCAGGACCTTTTCTTTAAAACTTAGGCCATGAAAGTCTATTTATCAGGACCTCTGGGGCTCTGTCAAAAGTATTTAGTAGTGGCCAGGTACGGTGGTGCACACCTTTAACTTCAGCACTTGAGAAACAGCAGCTGGTAGAACTCTATGAGTTTGAGGCCAACCTGGTCTACATAGCAAGTTCCAGGAAAGCCAAGACTGCCCAGGGAGAGCCTGGCTGAGCCCTCAAGTGCCCAGTTCACTGTGCCCTATTATTCATTTGGCAGGAAAAGTTACTGTCTAGAGAGGAGCGAAGCACCTAAACACAGACGGGTAGCCCTGCACTAACTGCTTCTGGTGAAGGCGGAGGAACAGCAAAGAGAGCGGGAGATGGAGTCAAGCACTGGCACCACCTTGGACGAGCAAGCAATTTAGCCCAGTGGTTCCACTCGGCTCCAGGGGAGAATGCCGGAAGAGTCTAAAGAGAGCGCCATAGGCACTCTCTAAAAACAAAACATATTGATACCTTTCCAAAATGTTCTCTTCAAAGCTAATACAAAAGAGTTTCCTAATTACAGTTCTCAAACACAAATTAATCACACACAATTTGGCATTTAAAACAGCGATCATATCCTTTTGTTCTAATGTTTTCACATTTGGAGCAGTCATAGGCTCACAAGAACTCCCTGAATAGAACTCATCCATCATGCAATTACAAATCCATGTCGCTTTATTTAGCTTCTATACCTTTAGTTTCTCATCTAAGTAAATCTGACATTAGAAAAATGCCTGTCATATTAGTACATAGAGTTTATTTCTAGTAGAACAGGATACTGGTTATAAGTAAACCAACTTCCTCAAGACTATGCATCATTGACGCGGTGCACTGCAGGAGCAAACTTGGCTTGCTGATCATTAATGATTAGATATAACATAAAAAATTATGTTGCTTTGGTCTTTTAAAAATTGGATATACTTCTACAAAGGCAGGCTTAACAGCTATCTACTCAGCAAATATAGGATTATCACAAACATTTACTATGCTGACTATCCGAGAAGTAAACTTTGCGTGGGAAAAACTCCTAAGGGAGGCAGAAGATGGAGAAGCAGAGGGCAGCACTTGCTGCCACACTAAGCATGACAACTCATGTACAACCCTAAGGCCTGCAGGGTGGAGAACCAAATCCTGCACGTTGTTCTGACCTCCACACAAGCGCATAGCATGCTCCCGCCACCAACCACACACACACACACACACACACACACACACACACACAAAATGAATAATCGATATTTTTAAATTTTTATTATATATGTGTGGGTATTTTGCCCACATGTATTTATATGTACCATGTGTAAGCCTGATATGCAAGGAAACCAGAAGAGGTTGTCAGAACCCTTGGAACTCAGGTTACAGACATTGCTAGCCGTCATTTACATGGGTACTAGGTATTAACTCAGGTTACAGACTGCTAGCCGTCATTTACATGGGTACTAGGTATTAACTCAGGTTACAGACTGCTAGCCACCATGTACATGGGTACTAGGTATTAACTCAGGTTACAGACATTGCTAGCCACCATGCACATGGGTACTAGGTATTAACTCAGGTTACAGACTGCTAGCCACCATGTACATGGGTACTAGGTATTAACTCAGGTTACAGACATTGCTAGCCACCATGTACATGGGTACTAGGTATTAACTCAGGTTACAGACTGCTAGCCACCATGCACATGGGTACTAGGTATTAACTCAGGTTACAGACTGCTAGCCACCATGTACATGGGTACTAGGTATTAACTCAGGTTACAGACATTGCTAGCCACCATGCACATGGGTACTAGGTATTAACTCAGGTTACAGACATTGCTAGCCACCATGCACATGGGTACTAGGTATTAACTCAGGTTACAGATTGCTAGCCACCATGTACATGGGTACTAGGTATTAACTCAGGTTACAGACATTGCTAGCCACCATGCACATGGGTACTAGGTATTAACTCAGGTTACAGACTGCTAGCCACCATGTACATGGGTACTAGGTATTAACTCAGGTTACAGACTGCTAGCCACCATGTACATGGGTACTAGGTATTAACTCAGGTTACAGACTGCTAGCCACCATGCACATGGGTACTAGGTATTAACTCAGGTTACAGACTGCTAGCTACCATGTACATGGGTACTAGGTATTAACTCAGGTTACAGACTGCTAGCCACCATGTACATGGGTACTAGGTATTGACTCAGGTTACAGACTGCTAGCCACCATGTACATGGGTACTAGGTATTGAACCTGCATCCTCTACAAGAACAGCCAGCGTTCTTACCACTCAGCCATCTCTCCAGTCACAAATAATTGCAAGTTTTTAAATCTAAGAAGTAAAAAAAGAATTTTTAAAAGCCTTCAGTGAAGCTTACAGCCTTTTACAGGTGATTTCTTTGCTAAAGGTTTCCCACAATTCTTAGGTAGTATTCTAGAAACAAGTACAATGACCATAGCTGAAAATAAGAGCTAAGATTTAGAGACATAATTAGACTTAAACTAAGCAAAACCCCACTGCACCACAGTGCTATTATGAGCACACAAGCAAGGCAGGAGCTCTGGGATACAGCTCATTATTATCAGGGCTAAGACAACACACTTAGGGTAGAACAGTAAGGGGAGAGAAAGAGATGGAAGCAGAGACCAACTTTCCTATGAAAACTAAAATAAAAAATTAACATGTAAGACAAAGTTACCTTTAAATATCAACAGTGCAGAACTAACTTCTGCTCCTATGCTATTAGATGAAAGCAAATGCATTTAGGATAACTTTCGGTACAATGAAGTAACTCAGAAGGCAACACGAGTATTTCTTTTTACCTTTACCTTAAATACATAGCAAAAGCCTTTCTATAGAGCACCTGATTCGACTGCTTAACTGAGAAAGCTGCTATTTTGAAGAGCCTTTATCACAGAATATGGGAGCAACCCTAAATGATTTTCTATACTGGAAGAATTGAGAGACACAGCAAATCATTTACTCATCTATTAAAACAGAACTATCAAAAATTTATCTTAAATACATTCTTTGAATGTATTAAACTTACAATTATGTCTTTAATCACGTAATTAAGTATATGTCACAATAGTGAATTTTCTATTATTTTAATACTAAGGTCACTGATTAGTCCTTAATACTAAACACATTTGTGGTATGAAGGTCAACAAATGGTATGTGCTATTATACCTAGCAACGGTTTAAAAAAAAATACAGTCGAGAAGACAAATACCAAGAGAACCAAGTCCCACTGCACAAGCAAAGGCAATACTTAACATTACCTAAAAGCTTCAGTATGCTATATCTGAAAGCCACTTCTGAATAAAAACACACCAAACAGTGCACTATTTAAGGACATAAACAAGACGCATGATAATAACCACACTATGCTAAGAAGACAATACGGATTAAATACTGTTCAAAGCCTATGCTACTTAGGTACAGCTTAGAACCATGGATATTTTTTGAAAACATTGTTAAAAAGAATATAAAATTAGTGAATTCATAATATTTAATTGCTTAGGTATCTCAAAATAATGCATAAACTTATTATCATGATTGTTTACAAAAAGCCAAAATAAAAGGTTATGGATAAAACAGAAACTCTATTGCAAATTCAACAAATGTAAATGTCAGAAAAATACATATAAGTTCTAGTCAATTTTTCTTTATGATGAATATTTTAAAATTTAATGTAGGAAAATACTGTATTTTTAATTTAATTTTCATAATCTGAAAATATAAAAAATTAAATTAAAATGTATAATCTAATATTTACCTCAACAAATCATTTTCAAATAAAAGCTCAAGTTGTTTATATCTTATTGATCAATCACTTAATGCCTAAATGATAACTGTAAAGCATCTAATTTTATTTAATATTACTGTATATACAACATAATATTCTTAGCAAAAAATATCTTCACATGAATAAGCCTAGAAGCAAATATATACACAGATGGAGAAAGTTATTATAGTTAAGAATTAAAAGACTAAGACTAGCACATACGTTGAACATCAATTATAATTATCACTTTACAGAAATGGCTAAATATTAGTGTTAAATAACTGGGTTTCACCTGCTAAAACCTCCATCGATACCATTTCTTTATAGAAATACATGTGTATTATGTCAAATTCAGAAATGCTTTAATTTACTTCTACAGTGAAATCAAAATGCACACAATGAGAAATCAAGGTTCTTATTTCACTGCCTCGTTAGCTCAAGTTTTAGAGAGAATATGGGAAGCCCAGTCACAGAGAGGCAGGGACGGAAAGCTAAGCTTTCAAAAGAGAATTGTTTACATGAAGCACATTAAGATTTTAAAATTGCTGGCTTATTTTCATTAAGAATATGCAAGAAATTAAGGCAAGAATGCAAGATTAGACAGACAAACCTTGCAAGGATGGAGAAAGTTCATTGTATCCTCCAAATGAAGCATTCCGGACAAGCTTTCGGCCATCAATTCGTGGAGGAAACAAAACCGACGAAACCCCAGCACATGAAGAAAATCTACGCTGCTGTGAACGCTCTTCTTTCATGGTTTAAGAGGTCTGTTTAATATATATATGTTCACCCAGAGGGCTAATTAGCCCAATAAAGCAAGACTGGCTTTTCTTTCACATCCAAATGTGGCAAACCCCACCAGCACAAACAAAGGACACACACATTTAACAGCAAAGGAGAACTAGAGACTGTCAAATCAGCAATAAACAGATAGGGCGACTGACAGGGAAGGCAGGGAGCCAAGCTACTGACTTCTTTTTTACAAATGAATTGATTAAAGGGCTATCCCACTAATGTTTTACGTTTGTATCAAGACAATGATGCCCTCCCCTGAGTTGCTGCCTTAGCAAAACAAAGCAAGATCAATACTTAGCCATTTTGGATGAAGTAATAGGGTCTCTTCTCAAAATGACGAGCCTTTTACCAACCACATCTATTATGTGATTGTAGTATGTGGCCACACTTCCCTCCTCTTCTGACTCTTTTTCTTTCCAGCTTTTGGTTACTTCAAAAGTAGATCTCAACATTATACTTTCTTCTACCTTTCCTGAAGCTTCTAGATTTGTATCTAATCTGCCGCTTGTCTTGGCCATGATTAAGAATTCATAAGGAAAGATATTCTTTCAATTCTGATGGATCACAACTGCTAAAGCAGAGGATTAAACGTTTTACTTCTGGGAGGAATACAGGAGTCATTAAGACAGCGTTAATGCGAGCCAATCAACACAGCAGATTAAAATGACACCATAATAATGCTGTGTGCTCTAAACACTCCTGTGAAGCATTAGCTATTATAGTTCCTCTCCATTGTGTTTGAACTATTCATAATCTACCAATGAGTTTGGCCCACTTAAAAACAAACAATGAGTTTGCTATTTTGAAAGTAATAAACTATACTGTCTCCTTATGCCTAACTGTTAAAATTCCCAAGAACCCTTCTCATTTTATTAAATTACTTTTGCCTTATCCTATACCTTACTTCATTCAAATTAAACTTGATGATTTAATCTTACAAGAATTTTTGTCCTAAGATTCAGTTTCTTCTTTACCATGCACATATATCAAGATTGCATCTTGGTTCATATAAAACATTATTCCATATAAATCTAAGAGTGTTTCCCCCTCCTTATTAGAAAAGGCATTTAGAAACTCAATTTCTGACACTTATGGTAATACACGCCTTTAATCCCAACACTCAGGGGGCAGAAACAGGTGGTCTACATAGTAAGTTTCAGGTCACACAGGGCTACAGACCCTGTCTCAAAAACGAAGAAACAAAACACAACTGAATTCCTATGTAATGATATGCATTTTTTTCTTTAGCAAAGGCATTTCAAAATTATTGTGAAAGGAAATTTATGGCCAATCCCATAAAGCTGCAGTTCTGTTGTCTGAGGGGGAGAGGATCTCTGTTTTCCTCATCCCCATATCATAAAATGTAAATTACTAATAGTCACTGGAGACAATAAGAGAAGTATGATTAATTCATGTAGTTGGTGCTTGCCTTTCAAGGAATAAAAAAGATATTATCACAAAAGGCATTATCCTCTAATAGGTAGTATTTAAATTTAATGAGTCTCCATTTCTTTAAATATAAAATGCTAAGAGTATCATTATAGGATTATTATGTAAAGTTTACCAAGGGTCCGGGTTGAAAATGACAAGGTGAAAATATTAAAATGTGTTCTCTCCTACAATTCAAGGGATGACAGAGGAAAGAAGTTTTTCTAAAGAATATAAACAAGTATGGGAATACATCTACAACACACATTTGACAGCTGAACTTGAGAGTAACGAACAGTCATGGCCGTGCAGAGGCACGAAAGCCAAGTCACATGCCAGTATTTATATCAAATAGTTCTTTTGTACAAAATTCACAGTAGCAAATTACGCTGGATCATGTGTCAGATGGGCTGATTAATATTTTTAAATATTCATTAATAATGCTAGAAACATACAAGCCCGACATACAAGCAATGCCTTCACTATCTCAAGGAGAATGATGCCTCATTTAGAAACCCAACACGCCATTATGAACTAGAATATACTAAAGATATTTTTAAGACATGATAGAACTCAAAATACAACTTTTCACGCATGGTTTCATTTTCTTTGCTTTTTAAAGATTTCTCTAGTGCACCTCTTGTCAGTTCTGGTTCTACAGTAGAATGCAGTGTACTGCACAGTATCCACGGTTCGGGATGAGTCCACTATCTCCCAAGTCTCCGTAACATCTCCAAACACATACTATTGCCTTTTTTTGTCAAGAGAATTGAGAAAATACTCATGCAAATAATTTTCTCTAGAACTTACTTCTGTCCCAGGAGAGCAGGTTTGAAAGACTGTGCCAGCATATATACTATACATCAAGTAACAATAAACAAACAGTGTGTGGCATATAAGAGATCACCAAATATAAAAGAGCTACTTTCACCAAAAAGTCCCTTGCCAGGGCATTATCTTTCTCAAAGAGAAGTGCTTGGATCAGCTTTGCCCAAGTTCTTCTCTGACCTTAAGCTTGTCCTAGAGTACACTAGAACTGTCTCTTTTCCCACATCCACATTTGAATTAGCTGAGAGTACTTCTAGCACAACCAAGTGTCCTACTTTTCATTTATTCTTGATAGGATATTGTGAGCTACATGGTACAAAATACTTCTGCTGATTGTCCAGAACCAAATTGCAAGCAATGCTGAACCCCATGTTTTTCAAGACTCACTAATAATGATTCTTCCCAATCTTTTCTCCGAGAACCTCTATGACCATAGCAAAATAACCAACAGAAGCAATTCGAAAGGAAAGGAGGGTTTTAGTCCATGTTTGTTTTGGCTTGCCCCGTTGCTAAGGCATGTAGTGAGACAGAACATCATGACGGCAGAAGCATGTTGCAAAACCTGCTCACTTCGCAGAAGTCAGGAAGCCAAGGCAGACTAGAGGAAAGCCTACAGACAAGACATACCTTCTACTGGTCTGTTCAGAACTAGGGAATTATCATGGTTTAATCCATTGATGAACTGAGAGCCCTCAGGATCCAATTACCTCTCAATAGCACCAATATCTGGGGATCATGCCTGAAAGACATGAACCTCTGGATTCATGTATGTTCAAACCATAACAAGACTCTTATTAAATTCTCAAAGAATTCAAAGACAAGCTATAACCCACAGAGTATATAGGCTTATTCTTCTCTGGTAATATTGCCCCTTCTGAGCAAGTAAACTTCTGTTGGGAGAGGCTGCTTTTTCATTTCCCGGCTGCCCAGACTCCTGAAATAATCACACAGAAACCATATTATTTGCAATACTGTTTGGTCAATAGCTTAAGCATATTTCTAGTTTTCTCTTATATCCTAAACTAACCCATCTCCATTAATCTGCATCGTCACGTAGCTGTGGCTTACCAGGTAAAGTTCTGTCCTGGCATCTGTCTCTGGCAGGGCTACATGGCATCTCCCTGACTCCGTCTTCTTTCTCCCACCATTCAGTTTAGTTTCCCCTACCTACCTCTATTCTGTTTGTGCAGGCCCAAAGCAACTTCTTTATTAACCAATGGTAATAAAATATATTCACAGCATACAGAGGGGAATCCCACATCAAACTTGTTAAATAGGCAGAAAGTATTCAAACTGAGTTCCTACAGAATGAACTATAAAACAACTTGCTTACAAGTGAATGCAAACTTAATTTGGTCTAATATGCAACAGAAAGCCAGATCTCAGCCAAGACACTAAAGCTACTGAGCTTTCTTTCACAAGTCACAGGCCAACCAACTGATCAGGCCATGCTCACAGAAGAAAAAAAGCTATTCTGTACCCCACTTCTTCATTCTATCTATTCACTGCCCACATTGCAAAGAACTCTGAATCTCTTTTTATGATACCTAGTGCTGCCTGAAATATGAGTTATTCTTTCTTGAATAAACTATTAAATTTATCTAAATATTTTCTTTGGACACTACTTAGTGCTTCCAAGTAAATATTTTTCCCTTAAGACAGGGTTTTAATATGTATCCCTGGCTGTCCTGAAACTCACTCTGTAGACCAGACTGGCCTTGAACTCATAGAGATCCACCTGCCTCAGCCTCCCTCCCTAGTGCTGGGATTAAGGTGTGCACCACCACCAACCAGCCTAAATGTCTTAGGTATGCACACATGACAATACCATTACTATAAATACAAGGTGAGGACTGTGGGCATCTGATGAGCAGGTGTGACAGCAAATGGGGATTAGAGGGTAGAGCTGAGGACGTCTACGCACTACAGTGATCCCATCTCAATCTGCACTTCTGTGTAAATAAATACTGATTTTATTATTTTGTAAAAGTCAAGTATATTTTACACTTTACATGGAATAGTTCATAGTACATAAAGATATTAATTTCCGGGGGCTGGAGAGATGGCTCAGAGGTTAAGAGCATTGCCTGCTCTTCCAAAGGTCCTGAGTTCAATTCCCAGCAACCACATGGTGGCTCACAACCATCTGTAATGGGATCTGGTGCCCTCTTCTGGCCTGCAGTCATACACACAGATAGAATATTGTATACATAATAAATAAATAAATATTTTTAAAAAGATATTAATTTCCTTCTAACAAACACTGTTAAATGTTGCCTAATGCACAGAAAACACAAATAGAAGGCACTATGGTGACCAGAATTTAAACCACATTTATTTGTGTGTGTGCACGCATGCACAACCATGGATGTGCAAGTAGGGAAGCACAATCACCCATGGCATACTTGCGGAAGTCAGAGAACACGTGGCAAGAACTGGTCCTTTCCTTCTACACCATTCAGGGACCCTGGGACAGTCTGACAACTCAGACTGCCAGGCTTGGTCGAAGAAATTTTTACTCACTGAGCCATTCACTGGTATATTATGACAATAATTTTATTATACACTTATTAAAATATACAGAAAATGGGCTCTATATTTCTCAAAGAAGAAAGTGAAAATGACAGAAGCCAACTGAACTGAAACCCTGTTATGACTTGATAAAGAGTGTGTGTGTGTGTAAAGGAGAGTATACTCTCCCAGATTTTCCTAACAAAGAAAATTAAATTCCAATAGCAAGAACTAGCTTGTATAGGTAGTATCTGATCATCCTTCAATACCTTAAGTTAAAAATACCTCAAGCATTTTTTCAAGAAAAATATTCCTTATTATTCATATATTCATCTTCCTAGTTTGATACAAAAACAACTCAGAAGGCCTGGCAATGGTACGCCAGACCCCCTCCAGCCCTCGTTTCAGCAAAGATGCTTAATACAAAGCTGGATTAGTCATTTTAATTGTCAGTCAATATGTTCATTATTTTAGTTTCCCTTGTAAAAGCAGTGTTAAACATAGATTCTGTAACATTTTACAAGAGGATTTTAGAAATACTCTATTCTTATTTTCTTAATTTGCCAAACATGATATTGACTTTCATGATGCTATGAAACGACTTCCTGAACACAAGGAACGACAAATCAGAGACTAATCTCACTTCAGAGCATCAGCGAGTGCACTGGACTCAGACAGTCGGACGGCGGCAGAGCCTGTAATTCATACTGTTTTTAACCCAACTACTTATGGCTGGCAGCCAGCACAAGCGCTGGGATTGGGGGTGGGGAGAATAAAGGTGGGGGAAGGAGAAAATCAGAGACCTTTTTAGACAACACAATTTTCCTGAGCTATACTATTCAAGAATATATTTGTGTGTTTATGGTCCAAGATAGGTTCAGATGTTCAAATGTCTTACCAAGAAAAGAAGAATTGCTTCGATTCATGGAAGAAAGTGCTTCTAGGTGTCTTTATCTGTGAACTTTAATGAAGGTTCTCTTGTGTTTGTCATCTAAGATTATACCAGCAACACCTAACACGGTCACCTGGGGAATACGATACAACCCTTTACAGTTGAAAGCTGCTTCAGAGAAATCCTGTCTTGTGCTGATGTTTTCTGTTAGCCCTTGATGTGGGCTCCTGTCATTTTTAATGCTGGCAGAACACAGAGAGAACTGACTTTAGGTTTAAGAAAATTACTATGGCACAACAGAAATACAATACTCAGGTGGTCTAAACTAACTTTAATGAAACAAGGATAACCACTGAACAAAGACTTTTGCTATAAAATAATTCAAAACTTTAAGAATGAGTCCGAGCCAGGTATAATGGGTATGCACCTGTAATCCTAGCACTCTCAGGAAGGTGAGGCAGGAGAATTGTAAATTCAAGTTAGGCTGAGGTGTATGGGGAATCTGTGCCTCAAAAACAAAACAACAGCAAACAAAAGTCAGAATGAAGTAGGCTGGAGTTGACAGCCTGAGACAGCCTGTTCTCACACAGAGCAATCTATTACATGCTAGCTTAAAAATAACAACCCACAAAACCTTAGCTGCCAAGCCCAGTACTTTGTAAAGCTCGATAACAAATCTTAAACATGATCCAGAGGGAATGAGCTTCCCCAAGAGATGAGCTATGAGTGAGTCCCATCCTCTCTGGTATTCCTGTTCTATAAAAACAGACAAAGGGAGAAAACAAGCTTAGTTAGTCAACACCTCTGCCTTTCCGACAAACAAACAGGTCATAATGAAACAAACCCTACCCTTTCTGAGACTCTAATAGTTCTTAAACTCCCAGGAAGAAAGCTGATTTTAAAGTGTGTGTGTGTGTGTGTGTGTGTGTGTGTGTGTGTGTGTGTGTGTGTGTGTGTGTGTGTGCTGAAGAGATAGCTCTGTAGTTAAAAGCACTGGTTGCTCTTCTAGAGGACCCGAGTTCAATCCCTAGATCTATCTGGTGGCTCACAACTGTCTGTAACTCCAGTTCCAGGGGATCTGATGTCATCTTCTGGCCTCCACAATACCAGGCATGCACATAGTGCATGGACATACACACCCAAAGAAAACATCTATATACATAAATTTTACAAAAATTTTAATAGTAAGATAAGCAGATAAGAAAAATGTGGAAAATATGCAATTTTTGGAAGAAACTAAGGCACTGCTTAGACAGACAGCAAAGACTACCCTGACAAATGTGGGGTGAGCGAAGAGTCCATCTCTCCTGCTAGTCCAAAGGAAAATAGGAAGAGCCCAGAAGATGGGAAGAAACTGTGCTTCGGAAACCAATTGTTTTTAAGCAATTATGACCTCTCCTTTAAGTTGATATAATATACATGAAAGAGACACAGCTAGAAAAACAGAACAATGAAACTAAATGAATTTATTTAAATGTGACTACTTATTAAGCATGTAACTGAAGGGATTTAACACCCTTTATAAATCTTCTTGTTGAATTTGAAGCTAAACTCTACTGAAATAACCATATAAAGGAGCAAGTTATAAAATCTCAAACGTACTGATAGGGATTGAAAATGAAGACAGCAGGATGATGCGATACGGTCTGACAAAGCCAGAAAGGGTAGTGTGCAAAGGCATCTCTGCACTTGGGAGGGTCCTTTGTAGGTGTTCAAGGCCTTCCACAGTGTGGGGCCACCCGGGCCTACATGAGATCCTGTCTCAATGAACACAGGAATGGATAAAGAAGCAAATTGTGTGGTAGAAAGGATCAGCAATTACAAGGGAGAAGATTTTACCATGGGAAACCAAGAAAAAGCACAGTCCAACTAAAGAACAGTGAAAACCTTCTAGCAGGGTTTAAGGAGAGAAATATCAGACAAAATTGGGAGAATAAAATTGGACATAATTAAAAGCCTTGAATAGCAGATAAAGAAGTTGCAACTTATGTTCTTAGTATGCTCAGTTATTGTTTTCCATTTGCTGAGTCAAACGATGCTGTACCAGACAGACTTGGAGATCTTTATAAACATGTGTTACTATACTTCACCCCAGAGATACTGAGTTGAGTAGACTCTGGCTAAGCACAGCTCCCAGGTGATCCACAGACACAGCCCAATGCACGCCACAGCTCTTAGTAACAGAAAGCCGTTGTCTTTTCACTGATGGGACTGATACAAATGCAAGTCATCTAACCAACTTTCAATTACAGGGTTGAAGGATTATAATTTTCTATTTTTATTCATGTTATTTTCTTGGAGACATACGTATAGGTCCCACGTATTCTTTGGCCATATGTACACATCTGTAGGAGCCTCTGTTTCACCATAGCCTCACCTAATATTGACAATTTTTTGTTTGTTTTCTAAAGAAAGATGAACCTGATATACTAGAAGGCAAGGGCTTAAGAATAGAACAGTAGTAGGCCATACAGTTATATAACATTAGAGATCTGACCTAAGGCAGTGATATTAAAAATAAAGGTTCCAAGAGAGAGATGAAGCCAGGAATGGTGACACACCTCCCAGAACTTGGGAAGTAAAGGATGAAGAATCAAGGGTATAAGGTTTTGATGCTAGCCTGAATTATATGAGATCCTGTCTCAAAAATGCATGAAGGGGGTGAGGAGGAAGGGTGTGGGAGAGAATGAATATATCCTGACAATGTAAAACTTGTAAAAGAGAAAGATCTCTTTAATATGAAAAAAAACTTGGAGGAAATTATAAATCTGTCCTCATTAAAATTAAAAACATCTGCTTTGTCAAGGGGACCATTACCATACCGATAAGGCATGCCAAGACGGGAAGAAAATATAATACAGAGTCACCAAAAGATGGCACAAATATATTTAATAGCTCTTAAAATTCTAATAATGTGAGAATCCAAATTTTTAAGTGGGCCAAATAAGAACTGATATTTTATAAGAGGTACACAGTAGGCGTAAGAAAGAATGCTTCAAGTGAGTCAGTAAGGAAATACAAAGCCAAACAAACAACAAAACCCCACATGCAATTAGTTCTACTACACAGCCAGCAGAATAACCAAAATGAGAAAGACTAAGCATGGAGAACAGTTCTGCTACCAGGCGGCTGGCAGGAGTATGAGGGTGATGAACTACTCTCAGAACAGTGTGGAGTCTGTAACTACAGCTTTGTTTTAGCTATTCAAATAACATGAATATATAATAATGCTCAATTTCTCCATTATATTAATAAAAAAAGAGCTTAAAAGTCTAAACCAAATTATCACCGCTGGAAGCAGACTATACATCACTAGGCAGTAATTAGACTCTTAGGTACTACCCAAAAGAAATGAAACAACCATCTCTCTACAAAGCATTGTGCACATATAACAGGATTGCTACCAAAAGACAACAACAATTATTAAAGTTCAGAAAATTTAAGTCTTAAAACATATATCAACTAAACTGACCAAACCTTAAGCTAGCAAGTGCCAGTAAAATCCAGACTAAAATTCTTTCCCAGATTAAAGCTGTTTTATACACTGTGTGAAGTTGGTCAAGGAAAACCGTTCTTCCCAACTGACCAAGTTCCTCATTTGTAAAAGGAGGAAATGATTTATATACCGTGCTCCTATAAGAATTCTAAGAGCTAGCATATTGAAAGCACTAGGAGACATTTGTCATAAGCATTCATCACTGTACTTTTATAACTAATTCTTCCCACTCACAAGTGGAATTCCTGGAAGTGAGTATCTGACATATTACGGGCAAACAGGGTTTGAAGATGCATTTATCTCTAGAGCAGATCACCTCATCACAGACTTAATGTCGTATTTCCTTGTTTTTATAGGGCTATTTTTTCAGACAGGTTCTCAGACAGTTCAAGGCTTTGAACCCTGCATCCTCCTCCCTCTGACGCCCAAGAGCCACGATTACAGGCATGTACCACCATGGCCCAGTTTACAGTTATTTTAAGTTAAAAAAATAATATTAGGCATGGGCTTGGTCCACACTAGGAGAAATTCTTTTATTTGTTCATTGTTATTGTGTGTGAGTACATGATGCATTGGGGGACAGAATGCATGCAAAGGTAAGAAAATAAATTTATGGAATCAGTTCTCTTGTACCATTATATGAATCTTGAGGCTCAAAGTCAGGGAGTCAAATTGGCTCAGCAAGTACATTACCCACTGAGGCACTGAGCCTGCCAGCCCCACACTAAAGAGAAATTCTAAATAAGCCACTCAAACATGCTGAAGTGTAGTATAGTCCGAAATGTTTACGTTCATCCCAAGTAGAATTATTTTAGTCAAAATAGCTATGACAAGTTACTGTAATAATCATATCAACTATCGGGAGTTATTATCCACCAGATTCTGCTGTAAGTTTTTATAGATATGATCTTATTTTAAAACTCAGAAAAATATGATGTGTTATAACTATTATTTTGATTTTTTTATAGTGTGTAGGGAGATGTATATGCACATAGGCGCAGTGTCAAAGCCCCTTGGAGGAACCCAGCAGATCTAGACAATTGGACAATCAGTTATTCACCTTATTAACTGATTTATTCATCAATTAAAGCCCCTTGGAGGAACCCAGCAGATCTTGAGTGAATCCTAGACAACTAGACATTCAGTTATTCACACTGTTGGGAGTTTGGTTTTGCTTCGTTTAAATCATGACTGTGCCCTGGTTCTTCCCTCTTGAAGAAAGTACCTAACTTAATTTTTTTTTTACAGGAGCCCAAAGTTGAAAGGCTTTGAACTTTTAAAAATGATTCTGGATTTCTAAAGAGACTGGATGTTTAATGTGTTTGAATTCCTAAGTTCTGTGGAACTTTTACAGTTATTATGTCTTATATTATGATATTAACATTCCATCTTTAGGATAATTGAGAAAGGAAAGGTTCTAATTGAAAAGTGATGTGTTTGTGTGTCAAGTTGACAAGGGGTCAGTTATACTGGCTAGGTTTATGTCAACTTGATACAAGCTAGAATCATCAGAGAGGAGGGAGGAAGCCTTTGAGAAAAATGCTTCCATTAGGTTCAGCTATAAGGCATTTTCCTAGTTAGTGATTGACAGGGGAGGACCCAGCCCATTATGGGTGGTGCCATCATTGGACTGGTGGTCCTGGACTTTTTAAGAAAGCAGACTGAGCCAGCCATGAGGAGCAAGCCAGTAAGCAGCTCCCATTCATGGCCTCTGCATCAGTTCCTGCCTCCTCCAGGTTCCTGTCCTGCATGAGTTCCTGCCCTCACTACCTTTGAAGATGAACTGTTATATACAGCTGTGCGCAAAATAAACCCATTCTTCTCCAAGCTGGTTTTGATCATGGCATTTTATCAAAGCAACAGTAACCATAACTAAGACAACAACCTTTTGGCAAAAAGATTTATAAGTGGTTAAGAGCACCTGCTACGATTTCAGAGGAGCTGACTTTAGTTACCAACACCCACACCAGACAGTTCCTAATCGCCTGCAGCTCCAGCTCCAGGGCATCCAGACAATCTGCAGGTCCCCCACTCACATGCACATATCCACACACAGCCACACACACAAATAATAAAACCAGCCTTAGAAGATTAGAGAGAGACACATGTAGGTACTGTTAGGTAAAAGGCTGATGGAGAACAGGATGTCTGTGGAGCGCCAAGTACAGCATTTCTGTTTTATTCAACAGATAACGTGACACTTCATCCACATCAATCTCAGGTCCCCACTAGTAGGACAACCAGAAATTATGAGAATCTTCATGTGTGATGGAACATGCTGTAATACACCTCCCTATAAAACACTACTTTTCAAAAATGGTCAAAATTAATGTAATCAAATCTTGACACTTCTCCAAATTTACAAGAATTACAAAGGCAAAGAAACAAATTAAATAATCGACGAAGGAATCAAAGAGTCAACACTGTTCAGGAGTCAAAGGCACATGAGACAAAACAAACAAGATCACTCTTCAGCACTGAAGATGTAATATCATAATTACCAAATAGTTTTGATTTCAACAAGCCTCCTAAAGACCTGGGGCTGGGATGTAGCTCAGTGGTAGAAGTCTAACCTAGCATGCTGAAGGTGCTGGGTTCAATCTTAAATACGACATAAACTGGGCATGATGGTACCCACATGTAATCCTGGCACTCACAAGGAGAAAGCGGAAGGATCATGAATTCAAGGCTGTCCTCCAAATCACACAGTTGGAAGCCTGCCTGAATTACACGGGACTCTAGGGAAAGAGGGGCTGAACAAGCCTGATCTCAAAAAGGAATTCATAAAGTCACACTAAAATCTGACAGTAGTGTAGTTATGATAGATAGAGGTCTAAATGTAATTTTAAAAAGTAGCTAAATAATAGCTCCCTTTCCCCTTATCCATGGATACTACATTCCAAGACCACAGATGATTCTTGCAATTTTTTTATTTTTTATATTTGTACTATTTTTTATGATTTGTTTATTATGTATACAGTGTTGTGCCTGTAAGTATGCCTGCCTGCCAGAAAAAGGCACCAGATCTCATTAAAGATGGTTGTGAACCACCATGTGGTTGCTAGGAACTGAACTCAGAACCTCAGGAAGAGCAGCCAGTGCTCCTAACCTCTGAGCCATCTCTCCAGTCCCAACAATACTAAGTCATACTATATACGGACACACCTAATAACGTTTAGTTTATAAGTGAGTGCCATAAGGGATTAACAATAACAAAAACAATAATTATAGCAATATGCTGTAGTAGAACCTATAGAGACGTTCCCCTCTGGCCATGGCATGGCTGCTGCATCCAGCAGAACACCCTGAACGACGGGATGATTCACATTCCTAGAAGGACAGAGCAGGATCTTGGACAAGATTTCATCACAAGACTCAGAATTAAGTGCAACTTAAAACTGAGGAGTTTCTCATTTCTGGAATTTCCCATTTGACAATTTCAAACCATAATTATGAACAGATAACCGAAACCAAGCAAAATAAAAAGTGGAACAATAAATTCAAGTTAAGTCTTAAAAGCAATAGCTCTTCCACTGCAGCTATGGAGTGCCACGGGGAAACAGAATATGCAACCAAACTCTAGCTGAGTACCAGAACCCGGCATAAAGTAGGAAGTGCAATCCATGGGCTTGAGGGAGTCTCTGACACCCTTTTACAGGGTCAGCAAGGCCAAAGTCAGTTTCATAGTATTACACTATCAGTCACCAAACTCGCTGCTGCCATGTACTCATGGAAAAGAATGTTTTCTTGATGAAATTCAAAACACTGAAAAAAAACTATTACTGTTGAACCTTTTATACACATAGATTTTGATATTCTGTATGATAAAATGGAAAATGTATAAGTCACTACCGTGTAGCATTTTAATACAAAATTCAAAACAAACCAGCTTTAATTTAGAAGAATGCACAAAGTTCATAAATGCATTTTCCAATTCCATTTGGCAGCCAATGTTTAAGAGTACCGTTCATCAAGTTTTGCTGAACTAAAAACAGAACAATGCCTGATTTGTTATGTGCATATAACAAATCTGTATGTCCAGATTTTATTCCTATACTTAAATTTATCATATTAAAACACATTGATTATACAGAAGCAGAAATCAAAACACAGGGGTCCCTTTTTATTAAGCTAGATATTAAAAAGACTTGTAAAAATACCAAGTAGTAAGGAAGGGGCATCATTTTTAATAAAAAAAAATTTCATGATCCAGCATTTCCAAACACTCAAATGAAGGAAATCAGTATTCAAGCAATTTTGCAATTCAATATTTCCTAAAGTCACAATAACCATGATATAGAATCAACCTACAGGCTCCTGAATAAACAAAATGTTATATATGTGTGCAATGTTCATGGAAAACTAAATCCTAGTAACGACATGAAGAGAACGGGAAGATAACTACATTAGATAAAGTAAGCAGACACAAAACTCAAGTAACCAGAGGTATGGGAGCTAAAAGAATCAATAAGGTAGCAGCTAAAGGAACTGGACTAACAGAAGTGAGTGTAAAATAGTGGTTATAGACTACTGGAAATGGAGAGGAAAGAGGGTAGGTAGAGAAAGAATGGCTAACGCTCACCAGCTTCCAGCGCCTAAAATTACTTCCCTGTCTCTGCAGACAGGTTATCACTGGGTAGCCTGCCCGGCCTTGAACTCACACTGCTCTTCTCTGTACCCTGACTGTGAGGACCCTAAGTGTGTACTCCTGTGCCATGACCCAGCACAACAACTGTGGGTGACCATGATCAATCAACAGGGGTGACAAGTGTTCTATGACCCAGCACAACAACTGTGGGTGACCATGATCAATCAACAGGGGTGACCAAGTGTTCTATGACCCAGCACAACTGTGGGTGACCATGATCATGTACTCAAAATAGCTTGTAATGAGAATTTTATAAATTCCCAACACAAAAGTACATGAAGTGATGTTAAACACAAGTTCATCAATATGAACATGTGTTTATTGTTTTAATTCAATTAATAAAAAACATTTTCTAATTCCATAGGGTTAATTGTTATTATGGTAAATATCAACAATTGCAATTCATATAAATAGAACCTCTTGGAAATTTTCAATGTTTTATGGATGTAAGGAGGCCTTAAGACCAAAAAGTAAAAGAATTCCTGGTTTACAAGAATGAGACAACTAACAAAATGTGTTGTTGAATCTAAGCGGAGTCGAATAAGTAGAAAGGAAGGTGTACTAAGTCTGTTGCAAAGATCCAAGCAAAATAAACAACAGCAGTGAATCTGCACAAATCCAGATGGAAATGCAGTGTGGACAACGAATGTCAGGCTTCTGCTGACGAACAAGAACTCAAGCCTGAGGCTTCTTACCCTGGCTGTGAGGACTTGCGGGACTGAGAGAGAGCTGGTGCGGATCTTTAGTTGGTGTTGGGTATGCCTCTTTCCCTTGGCGCTGACTCATCTTTCCTGGGGTCAAATGCTGAGGTTCCTCACTGTTTGCTACAACAGCTCAAGAAAAGAAAAGAAAAGTAATTACCATTAAAGCCATGGGTTTTGTAGCATAACTAATAATTTGAATAAAACTAAAATTCCTCTATGATTATATTAATCTTACAACTTTAGTAAGCTTGCATAATCATTTTGTTTTTATGTTCAGATACTATAAATCCAAGAGGAATAGACACGTAAGTCTCAGTTAAATAAACAGATTATAGACATTGTATATATCAACTGGTAGGGCCCCTATGGTTTACTGTGTATCTTTCACAGGGTAACATTAACTTTTCATCATCTGTCAAAATATAACAGGGAAAGACAAGTCATCTCAGAGAAGAGACACAAATGGTCAAAAGTATAAGGGAAGATGTACAGCAGTATTAATTACAAATCAGTGGCTGGTGGAAACCAAACTGTACATTCAACTGAATTTCTACTCTGGTTTCTAATTTTTGATGGCAAATAGTAAGATCAGCACATAATAGGCAAGACTCACATTCGTCCTAGTTTTCAAAGTCTATCTTCAAAAGGCCCCCTGATATGGGCTAGAGAGAGATGGCTCAGCAGTTAGGAGCACTTGTTGCAAGTTCTACCCTTGCTATAGAGTGTTAAAGTTCAAGGTCTGCCTTAGCAACTTAGTGAGACTGTTTCAGTTAGTCTCCACAGCTCGGATATAGCAATGATGCTAGCCTGGGAAGGGTCCTGGGTTTCATCCCTAGTAAAAAGAAAAGAGGGGTGGGGGAGGCGCTCCCCTTACAATAAATCCATTGTCTCAAGAGCCAAAGGGTCAGCACCTTGGTATCTTTTCAACCTCCTTTTGGTTCCTGAAATAAGGGCCACCTCAGTTTTCCTTAAAAATGCTATCTTGCAATTTTCTGAGCCTGTTTTATTTCTTTTTAAAATTTATTTTTTAATGTGTGTTGTATCTATGTGAATGTATGCCACAAGTGTATGTGGATGCCTATGGAGGCCAGAATCGGGTGTCAGATCCCTCTACAGCAGTGGTTCTCAACCTTCCTAATGCTGTGAACCTTTAATACAGTTCCTCATGTTGTGCTGACCTCAATCAGAACTTTATTTGGTTGCTACTTCATAACTGCAATTTTTCTGTTATGAATCATAATGTAAATATCTGATATGCGACTACGTGACAGGGTCTTTAGACGACCAAAGAGGTCATGACCCACAGGCTGAGAACTGCTGCTCTAGAGCTAGGGTTACAGGTGGTTGTGAGCCAACAATGTGGATATTAGGAACAGATCTCAGGACCTCTGGAAGAAAAGCTCCCTTAACTGCTGAGCCATTTCTCTAGACCTTAGGGCCTGTTTCTCATTCCTTCTATCAGGAATACTCTGGCCCAGATTTTTATTTATAGTTTCCTCTTGCTTGCTCTCTGTATTCAAATGTTATCTGTTTGGAAAAGTCTTTTGGTTTCTTCATGGTGCTTGCTGATAAACAGGTTCTTGGTTTTAATAAAGCACAATTCATGGATCTCTATGTGTTAGTGTCCGCCCATCTCAAGCTATTGTCTGTCACCATGATTTCCATGGTAGCCTGTATTCACCATCTGAAATATTTAACTATTGCCTCTCTTCTCCTCCACTAGAACTTAAATTTCATGACACAAGATTTTTGTCTGCTTCATTTCCCCATGTTTAATCCTGATTTGCTTCCTGACACATTTGAAGATACTGCTTTTCCTGTTACACTAAAGGTATGTGATAAAATTTTACTTAAAAGCCAATCAAACTAGCTTTCTTATTGTTATGAAGCTTCACCATCATAAAGTATATATTTTGGTTCCTCGAGCTACTAAATCTGGTTTGTTTTGTTGATTAAAAAATAAACAGATTTGTAATTAATAGTAGGAATGCACAAAAACTAAGTCATTTATACAACATGATCCCTTCATATGTGTAGTCCACAAACATAACAGAGGAAAGACAAGGCATTAGGACACCTGATCAGGCATACCAGACAAACAGAGTCCATTCCTTCATTGCAGCACACACGAGCAATTTCCCATGAAAATTAAGGAAACAAATGAAAATACAAAACTTGAAAACTTTTAAAACAGAGTATTTATATAGATTTGGGGCAGGTAGTAATCCCTATACAAAGATATAATAACACTAATTAAAAAGGAATTAATAAATACTAGCACTACAACATTAAAATTAGGAATTCAGTCATTAGATAATCCCATAACGAAACTGAAAAAACACTGAGCAGGAGAATATATTGATAGCCATAAAGCTAACAAAGGTTGTGTCTAAAGTGTTTTCAATCTATAGCTCCTATATATCAATTAGAAAAGACCAACAGCATCACAGAAAAATAGAAGGGAGAACTGAACAGCATTTCGCAGAAAATGAAAATGTCAGTAAGCACATGAAAATATTACCTCTGCTTAATAATCAGGGAGACGGAAATCAGTTTCACAGTAGGATATTTTATAGTCGCCAGAACCAAAAAATTAACAAACCTGATAATACCAAATAAGGAAGATAGGATCATCAAGATCTTGGGCACTGCTGGAGTATAAGATGATACTGGCATTTGGGGAATAACTTGGGACTAGCACATGATGAATGCAATACGATCTTATTCTTATAATACCTAGAAAAACTCCCGTGTATTCTAAGAGACATGAGTAAGAATTTTCAAACAACACTGTTCAGAAAAAAAAGAAAAACGTTCAAAAAACTTAAGTGCTCGCCAGTTCCAAATAAAATGGAGTGGGGTGAGGAGCACTGGAGAAACAGCTCAGCAGATAAGAGCACTCATTGCTCTGCAGACAACCTGGGTTAGAATCCCCATACACACACATGACAACTCACAACCATCTGTAGTTCCAGTTCTTGGGGTACCAACACCCTCATCTGAACCTCTGCTGGCACCAGGTATACAGACACGCATGCAGGCAAAGCACACATACTCATAAAATAAAGCAACAATAATAATTCTAAAATAAAATATTTAAATGAGTTGTCCAGGTGTGTGGTGTGTATCGTTAATCCCATACATGGAGGGCAAAGGCAGTCTACACAGTAAGACACAGTAAGATGGGCTGATAACCTGAGGAACAAGCACAAGCTAGACTGATATATGGCATCTATATCTGGATCAAACAGCACAGAAGAACCAGAGAAATACAACTACAAAATCAAGTTCTCAACATGATACAGTGCTTTAAAAATAAGGAGGGCACCTGGCTAGCATAAAAGAGGTGGCCTGGAATTAATCTCTCATATCAGAAAAGAAACAAGTAAGAAATAAAAAAGAAAAACAAGCAAAACTTAGGAATACAGGGACCGGAGAGACAACTCGGTGGTAAAGGCACTTGCCGCCAAACCTGATGACCCAAGTCCAGGACTCACATAGTGAAACAAGAGAACTGACTCCCACAAGTTGTCCTCTGACCTCCAAAAGCACACTGACCACACGAATGTTAACACACACACGCATGCATGCACACACACACACAATTAATGTTAGATTAAAAATCTTAGAGATACATATGCAATTAAAATTTTTTAAATTTGAAAAAACAATACTTTTTAAGTGAAAAATAAAAATAAGATAAACAAAATAGCCGTCATGCATGGGAAAGGCCACAAGTTAGAGAAAAGGAGTAGATTAAAGCATGCTTTAGTATCTAACACACAGGTGTGTGTCTTAAATAACTCTACTCATAGGGAACAGTTCAGTTCACCTCTTCCCAACTCAATGGTCATGTGATTTTTGGAGACACGATTTCAACACAGAACCCAAACTGTACAGAACTCACACATTCCAGTCTGCCTGCCTCCTTACATCTTACAGGAAACCGTTAGATGCTGGAATTACAAACTTGTGCCGTCATGCCCAGATCTCAAGCAATCTCTTCTTTCAGAGTGTTTCGCAGCAAGACAGAAAGCCCATCTTCCTCTCTGTTCTGTCTCAACTCATTTACAAGCATTAACCATTTACAAACAAAGGAAGCTCTCATAACACAAATCATTCAATGTCCTATAGAAAGTGCACAGCAGAAGAGTACAGAAGCATATGAAGCATAATGACTTTGTTTCTGTGTGTAACACTGACGCAACTGATCAACGTTTGCTAAGTAACTCAAAAGCTATTTGCCATTGCAAGTGTAGTTTCTGTCAAGTGATTCCCCGGCCAACGGCGACATTACAGTGCCCTCTGGTGGTTCCACTTATAGTGCAAGTAGCCTACTTTGCAGCTCCTGTTACTTAACAGAAATCACAGCGGAATAATTAATATTATGGTTACTGTACAAGGTGTGAATCTATCACTTTCCTTAGTTCCTGAATTTAATTTAAACACTTCAAGAATTTTCCAAGTTCTGAGGTTTGTCCGTAGGTTACATGGAAGCCAAGATAAGGTGCCTAAGAAACCTGTATGTCAACCTAAACGTTTACGAGTCTTTCTCTTTGGAGATTATGGTAGTGATAGGATACAGTAATCCATAGAGGCTTTTTAGGATTTAAAAATATTCTTGGCAAAATAAAAAACTGGGTAAAAAGGATTTATGCTCTACTTTAAAATTCTCCACTACCTGATAATATTGCTATTTAATGTGCAATATATTTTAAACAGTAAGACCTGTGGCAATTTTAAAAGTTAGTCCATTACTTTAAATTATCATCTTATTAAAAAGTTAAAAATATATTCTAGCCAGTATTTGAGGAGAAAAGCAACTAACACAGACCAAAGATTATATATGGTCTAGTTTTTACTAAAATATACTACTTGTGGAAAATAATGGGTTTCATTATGACATAATGTATGTAATCGTACTCATGCCACCAACTGCCCTCTCTCTAGAATGACAGCAGTGACAAAAATCTCACTATGAAGAACTTCTGCCATTATCTTGTTCGGTCCCTTTCTTTGAACCCCAAAGGACAGAGATGGCTTGCAACGAAGAGTTGTAGTAGGAGCTGAGGGCCTCTTCCCACAGCCCGGCTCCAGGCCGCCTGTCTAGCTTATGCCCCGAAATAACAACACACAAACTGTATTCTTTTAAACACTGCCTGGCCCATTATATCTAGCCTCTTCTAGGCTAATTCTCACGTATTAATTTAGCCCATTTCTAATAATCTGTGTAGCACCACTAGGTGCACTTACCGGGAAAGATTCAGCATGTCTGACCTGGCGGCTTGCTTCATGGCGTCTGCCCTGCAGAGCGGTGGCATGGTGTCTGAGCTCACTTCCTCTTCCTCCCAGCATTCTGTTTACTCCACCCACCTATTTTCTAACCTATCAGGGCCAAGCAGTTTCTTTATTTTTTAACCAATGACCTTCCTCCATCAAAGAGTTGACTACTAGAAACAAATACTAAAACTTCTAAATCAGTTTCCTATGTTGTTATTCAGTAAAATCAAATCCTCTGTCCAGTTTTTGATGGAATAACACTTTAACAATTTTGCTAGACCTTAACTCAAGCAGCAATGCCTTTCTCTCGCTTTGTAGTTCAGCAGCAGTCAACAGTGCGTGACAGCAACTGTAGCTTCCTGGAGATTAAGCCTTTAGCTGTAGACTTTTCATTTATAAAATTAATATTTTATTAGCTATCTAAGAAGTTCTTTTCAGTTCAGTGTTGCTAAGATTTCTTTAATGTAGCGACAATCCTGTCACTGTTTAGATGGACTGAACAACCCCGAAGGGCCATGATTTATTTTTTGTGCTTATTCAAAAGCTACCACAATGTGCAACCCTATTCAGAAAACAAAAACAAAACCAGCAAAATTTGTTCCAGTAAACTGGACATAATTACGTTTTAATGGCTAATCTTCTAGACTTGCAAGATAAAACATATTTTAAAAAGCAAACAAAAACATCACAGTCAAATTATATTAAAATTCTACAAACTAAAACACTATTTCTTGGTTTGGGGCGGCAGTGAAGTCCTTCTATGATCTCTTCATGTGATGACTGAGCAAGAGTTTAGTGAGAAGAAAGTCCTAAACAATAAATCGTCCATCCTCTAGAGCAGTGGTTCTCACCTTCCTAAAGCCACAGCCCTTTAACACAGTTCTTCATGTTGTGGTGACTCCCAAGCATAAAATTATTTCATTGCTACTTCATAACTGTAATTTTGCTACTGTTATGAATCATACTGTAAATCTCTGTGTTTTCTGATGGGCTTAGGTGACCCTGTGAAAGGATCATTAGACCCGAGAGGAGTGGGACCCACAGATAACTCTGAGCAGTTACAGGTGCTCGTCCTCGGGAAGAGCAGCACGTGCTCTCTCGGCTCTAGACAGCGTGACCTCTGTCTGGCTCTGTGGAGGCTCTCACATGGAGACTGTGACAGATGAACAGTGGGCACTGAGCATTTCTCCGATCAAAACTGGGAAAGTATCGGTTGTTTACAAGTAAGACCAAAACATTATCATGTCCCCAAAGCATGGCAACCCAACTTTAGCTACTTACTTGATGGCCCAAGGACATCTTTGCTATCACCAAGAAGCTTTTAATGCAGAGGAATTGAGCAGCAAACACACACAATCCAAACCAGGAAGAAGCAAACACCGACGGAAGCAGCAGTGAGACAAAAGGACAAGAGGAACAGCGTTAGTGTGTGAGTAGGCAGCGCATGCACATTAGTGTCAATCATCATAATTTATAAGACATTTTCTTCTCTATACCAAAAGAACCTTGGCGGACACAATACCAAATGTTTGTTTTCACTTGGGAAGTGAGGGTAGGAAGGGAAAACGGAATCACCAAAGTGCGTTGCTTTGCGATGATTCAAGCCGAAAGTTCCTTTAGATTCCAATTCAAGGTAGGGATTAGGAGCCGTAAAGCTTCTTCAGAAACCTAAGAGCACTGAGCATTCCTTCTTTTCCATCTGAAGCTTTAAACTACCTACCATCCACCCTCTACTGAGCATGCGCTATGCATGCCACCAGAGCTCTCTACAGAGACTTAGTCTTACACAGAGAGGAGAACCTTACTTCACGCTTATTGTATGGTGACCTCGGGGCAAATGGCTTCTACAAAGACAATAACAAATAGATCATTGTTTAACCAAATGGCAAAAAGATAAAGAAAAGAGGAAATTATTGTCAGATAAATCGCCCAAGGTTGAGTTTTAAGTCAAGCCATGATTTTCTTAGGACTCGCTAAAGACAAGCATACCTGGAGCCACTAGTGCTTTAGGAAGTTCAGACATTCCATACCCCCCGGCCCTACCCCAGCCTCCCTGAGGACTCGAGGCTGGCCTCAATCCCACAGTGCTGCTCCTGCAACCTCCAGTGTTCCGCCATACCAAGCAGAAGATACAGTTCTTTAATGAAGAAGTTAAAATTAACATCAACAGGGGAAAAAAAAAAAACCTGCAGATCTCTACCTAGAAACTCTGGACTCCCTTATTGGGCACACAGCTCTCAGCTATCTTCAATTTCCCAAACCAGACTAAAAACTTCCCACTGATTGACTACATTGTTCCAGACACAGTGAAGGAACTGTAGCTGGCTGTGACCACACAAGGTGACCTGCTTGCTTCAGGCGTCTGTCATCTCCTTGGAGAACTCCTACCTGCCACTTTCCTAAAGTGACAGCTGTTGAGCAATTCTGAATATCATGTTCTGTGTCTATTTTTCTTCAGATGTTAATCCATGCATATTCTTCTACGAATGGATTTCAGTTTCAAAGAATACAGCTTGGCTGACAATGGACTCATTGTGCTTGGGTCCTTATTACAAACAGCTTGAAGGAGGAGATTAAAGTCCTTGTAAGGCAGGGCTGGAGAGATGACTCGGCTGCTCTTCCAGAGGACCAAGCTCACAACTGCCTGTGACTCTGGCTCCAGAGAATTCACTCCTGGCCTCTGCAGGCACCGTACTCACACATGCACACACCCACAGAAAAGGTTCACACATAAACACATAATTTAAATAAAAAAAATCTTAAAAGTTAGAAAAGCAAAAGTATCTGTGAAGACAATCTAAAATGGCGCCCAGTGGTCCTTATTCCCTGGTGAAGACTCCCTTCTCTCCCAGAGTGTGCAGAACTACTCTATTTCCTTTTGTTGCTTTTGCTTTGGGGCAGGAGGAGGTGTAGGCTTGGTTTGAACACAGTGCCCAGGCTATTCTGAAGCCCTTGATCTTCCCGCCTCAGCGCCCGGTCTGTAAAGCACGCACTAGCTCACTACTCATAAAGGGAGAACTGCAAAAGGACAGCGGCCTCTTCTGAGATCAGGTCGTGCTTACAGGACTCTCCCAGGCCAGTCTCAGGTGGCCCTCCAGAAGGCGGCCTTGCAGAGAGGCCCACAGGCAAGCACTGAGGTGAAGCACTAGGTCAGGTTGAAGAGGCTCTCTCCTCTCCAGCCAATCAATGGAGTTAACGGTACAATTCCCTCCTAATCTTCACTGTAACCAGCTGCTCCTGGATTCCTGAGTCACAAAGTTTGAAATAAATACTCATTTAATACTTGACTCTAGGATCACTTATGAGACAATAAATTGTAAATAAATAACGGTGGAAAACTGCAAGAAGGCAGGAAGCCAACAGAGACAACTCTAGCCAGTTTTAAACACGCTTCAGAGACACCTATGTCTAAAAACCTTGTTGCAATGATAAATTTAGAGAAAACTTACATTTACTTGTCTTAAAACAAACCTCAAGAAAAAACTAAAACTAAAACAAAGAAAATCAAATACAGTAGTTTGTCTACTCGAGGAGAGAAGGAGATTGTTCAGCAGGGAATAAGGACCAGTGGGTGCCATTTAGGATTATCACAAATACTTTTGCCTTTTTAATTCCTTAGACTTTATTATTATTATTTTCCTAGTTTAATCAGTAAATTGACAAAGAAAAACTGTAGTTTTAACCACACAAAAAGCAGGAGAGCAGGAATGTGTGTGCACATGTACCTATACCAAAAAAAAAAAAAAAAAACAATTACAAACCTCTGTATTTGAAGGTTTTAGGAGAGTAAAGGGTTAACACACTTATTTTTGCTGCACAGCTTTGTTTTATGTTCTCCAATCCTGTTGGCTCACAGCCTGGGCTGAGTTTTGTGCAGTTTCTATGCTTTACCTGTTCACGTTCAAAAACTAACTTTCAGCATAGACAGTAACTTTAGGTATTGTTCCCAAAACTGCATTAAAATACCAACATTACACCTTTCAGCATGCATGTGCCATTTGTGCCTTATCCCGTTCATTGGATTTAATCATAACTTGTTCAGTTTGACACAGTGAATGATGACCTGAAATAATACTGCCAATACATCCAGTAAATAGTTATAGTAACAGCTATAGGCGTAACATTTTAGCACCAAAGGATACTAGCAGTAAATGAGACAGACAAAAATCCTGTCCTGGGCTGGGCTCTGTACCTCAGTGGTACAGTGTGTGCCTCGTTCTGGGCCCTGGGTTTGACCCACACACCACCAATATCAGAATTCTGTCAGAGTAGTATTAAGTTTTAGTGGAGAAAAGGTAAAAGACCATAATAAACATTATATAGTTTAAAAATAAAAGGAGAAGATAAGCATAGAATAGGGGCATACTGAGCATCATGGGAAAACAGCTCTGGGCTTCAGACAGGCAGCCTAAGAACACCCTACTAAAGTGTTCAAACAGGATACGGAGAACTGTCAGAAAAAATGCTACAGGGAACAAAATGTAAATGCAGAGGACTGGGGTGTGAGCCAGTGCCAATGGCCTGGGAGTCAGGGTGACTCAGAAGCTAGACTGCATCAGGAAAAGAGAACTAACATTGAAGTCAAAGAGCTGAAATGATGCCAGACTACCAAGTCTTTGCACAGCCTCATTCAGTCTTTGGTTGTATCCTGAATGGGATTAGGGGAGCAATAAATGGTTTCAAGAAAGGAACTGACAAGGTCTGATTATATGTTAGCAGCATTATTCCAACTTGCTCTTTTGCAAACACTCTAAAAACAAGAGTGTAAATGGAGTTTACTCAAACAGTCTGGGGATAACACAGTAGCAGCAGTGCAGGTGACCAAAGGTTATTCAGGGCTGAACACAGTTTGAAAGGACAGCAGCGGGATTTCCGAACAGACCGAGTGGGAGGCAAGAGCGAAGCAATCAAGATGATTTCAAATGGTGTGCACTGAGCACCTGCATGATAGAAATGCCATTAGCTGGGCAGCTGTGTTATATGGAGAACACCAAGGAGCTCAGGAAGGCTACGCGGGAGACATCTGTTAAGATATCCAAGGGGATGTCCAAAAGGCAGCTGAATACATAAAGTCTGTACGGAGAAAAGGTCCAGGCTGGTACAAGAGGCACAAATGACGATATGCTTGAGTTAGGTTCATGACCTGAATACCTTAGTCACTGATGACTGACAACTGTCGTAGTATAAAGGAACAGCCACCAGAAAACCAACTTATAATAGAAAACAAACCTAAGACTCAAGTGAAAGCACTCCAAAGCCAAAGCTGAAACACGGAGGCTTCAGAAACACTTCCCTCAAAGATCTGACATCCCATAATGTTGGTAAGCCATCCTTCCCAAGCCACCTGAGCATCATGCCAACGGGAAGCAGGCACAAGCAAGTGAATATCTTCTTGTTATCTCTACCTTTGTCATTCTTACAGTTTTGGGATACAGCACCACGTTGTGTGACGCAGAAAGACTGAGAAATATCTAAAGTACTCTATACAAACATCTTGTACTTTATTTTTATAAACTAGTCACTCTTTGGCTTTAGTTAGAGCACTAAAATACTACTCACATCTCACAGAATCCAGAAACTTCTCAGAGTGAAAAACCATTAAGTCAGATTGAGGTATTTTCTTTTTATTCAATAAATATCCAAACTCATTTCAGTAATTTGTTACAGAAATAAATTTTCTAATTTGACTGGAATACTGATATGCTGGAAACTTTCATTTAAAGGATTTGTGGGCACTTTCATTAAAACAATATTTATAAGAATTCTTTAAATCATTACTCTATGAGTCTCAGAAAACAACGAAAACTGTGATCTAACTGTGTTGTATATCTAAATGCGTGGCACCTAATCTGTAAGTATTCCACCTTTAAGAAACACAAAGGACAAAGCAGAAGTTTATCACCATGCCCTTCAACCTAAGGACTCCTCAGTCTCAGCAACACCAAGACAACAGCCACCCCGTGGTACAAAGATGATTCCATGAGACTACAGTTTTAGCATAGTCCTTTCTTCCCTGTATATGCACTAGCTTGACTGAAGCCATCTGGTGAGCTCAAGGGGAAGTGCAGAAAGCTTATCCAGCAAGGACACAGCTGGCGGCACCTCTTCCCCCAGTACAGTTAGCTGATCAGTCACTCTCTGAAGCAATCCTGCTGCAGGCGGCTCCTAGAACCCACATTTTGAAGGATTACACAATGCATCTCAGGGTTCTATTCGGTGTTATCTTTGGCTCCGAGAAGAAGAAACTTAGGGAAGAATATATGATGCAGCTGGGAGCTGCTTGTTCTTAGAACAGAAGTCATCACTCTATACTTAGCTTGAATTTCTCATATTCCTCTAATCTGCAAAAATGTGCACATTTTATACTTGAGTTTTACATCAAAGATCTTAAAGCATCTTTTTCTCAGTGAACTTGAGCTTATCACTAATGGCTAGAGACTATGCCTTGGTCCATTAGGTACTTATCCCATTTTTACCACACTTAATATAAGAAAAACACATACAAACTAAGGAAAGATACACTAAAACATCAACAGGGTTGTATTCAGGAGGCAGAGTTTTATTTATTATGTTTTCTGTGTTTAATTATGGTACATTACTATGCATTACTTTTATAGTAAAAAGTAAGAAGTAGAAACAAAATTTTAGATTGGTCTATCTTCACTTGCTGTATTATATAATGGCAATGCACAAAGCGCAGTAGAAAACACCACTTCCGACTTGAAATCACAGAAAACACAGAACTGCTAGCATCTTAAACACAGGGTCATACATTACTCACTGTCTCTTCAACTGCAGCAACTTCTGAATATGACATGATCTAAAAAAAGAAAACAAATTTTCTCAGGAGCAATTTAATCTCAAATAGCTGAGGTCTGAAAGTAGAGAGCACCCAGCGTTTACGAAGGACTTAGGTGGGGGAACAGTACCCTATAAGGGAATATTTAAAGGAGGGCAGGAGTACCTTCACATTAGCAACTAAACCCTTCACTTTGTTCTTTTAGATCCTGTGGTTTCAGGAAATTGCGATCCGTCAAGCTATGAAGTTCTCTGGAATGTTCTGGAGGGAACTTCATCTTTATTTTTCTGGGTATTTATTACATTCTATCAACTTTTTCACTATGAAGGGCTTTATTGGTATTGCCTGCTGTCTCGCTGCACTGTGTCCTCAGGGAACTGGCAAGTCTGCTCTGCAGGTGGAGCTCGCCTGTCAACACTTCTACCCATGCATTTGGACACAGCTAGGAACTCACTTCTAGTTCTAAAATTCTACTAGGAAAGGGAGGTTCTTAGGCTTATTTTTGGAAGCATTTATTTTTTTCCTGTAGAAAAATAAAACTTAGGAGCTCTCTCTCTGAAACCAGCTCCTATACCCATTTATCCATCTTCTTCCTTCACCTACTCAGACAGACCCCTAGTCAAGTCATTAGGCTCGGATTATTCCTCTCTTCTACAATGTTCTAGCTCACATCCAGTCTCTAATTTCCCAACAGTACATCCTGCCATTTAAACATTCCCCCCCTTTCAAAAGCTGGACCCACGATGACTCTCATGCACTCATTCATTTACCGTGATAGACACTGGAATTCAAAAAGGGATAACGCACGCCTCCTACCGCCAAGACTGACTGTGTGGATTGTACTTGACACCAGAGGAGTTCTATCTGGACGACTCAATTTTAATCACTCTCCAAGCCAGTCCCTGAACTCCTGTGACGTTTCTTTCCTCCTTTGTGAATGCATTAGTTATTAAACTTTCACTCTCTGGAGCTACTGTGAAGCTTTGTAACAGTTTGTTTAAGAATGCTGTCTGGTGTCCTTTCAAACCTGATCTGGACAGTATTCCACCTAAGATAATCATGCTGACTGTGTTATTCCTCCACTCAAAAACATCTGATACAGTGTTCTTTACAAAAATAAGCCTCAAACTCTGGTATGTAAAATGTGCAACTCAGCTAAACTCTTCATCCCACAGAAATGTTCTGCTCTCTCGTAAGAAAGCCTAGAAAATCCACTTACCTAAGTCCTGGCTGCCAGAACTGATGTGCATAGTGATTTGTAATCTGTGCCACCCCCCCAACCCCCCCCCCCCCCCCCCCCGCCACAAGTTTTCTTTTTGTTTAGCCGCCCAACAATTTGGAAATCCTCTGATGGCTCAATTTACATAGCCAATTCTCTTGCTAAACTCCAATCTGGAGCTGTCCTTCCGAGTCTCTGGCTTCCTCGGAGTATCTCCTTATCACTCCGTGTATAAACATGATCTTCCATCTGCACTGTCACCGCATCCTTCTGCTGTCATCACACAGGACTGTGACAGAGCCCGGTGCCACCTATTCCTTAAGACACTGGCCCTGCACCAGGCTTCTCAGCAGACACAAAAGCTCACTGTCACTACTCTCTGCTCAGAAAACATCCCTTATAACCAGGCTTGGTTGTGCAAGCCTTAACCCCAGCTACTTAGGAAGCTGAGGCAGAAGGATTATGAATTCAAGGCCTCCCTACGCCACAGAATGAATACAAGGACAGTCTGGGGAACTTAAGCACATTCAGATCTTATCTCAAAATAAAATGTACAAAAATGAGCAGAGCACTTTACTAGCGTGCAAAAGGCCCCGTGTTCAATCTCCCAGAGAAAGGAGGATAAGGGAAAATCGGTAAATCCTTGAGACTGTGCTCAGAAGACATCCCTCACACTCCACTCCCTAGTCTGCAGTCTATCCCTCTCCTTCCTATCAGGCTTTACTTCATCACATTAGCACAGGACAGTTTATCTCTCACCACTCAGATATTCCGCTGGAGTGAGAACTGCTTCTGTTTTGCTCACGGCTGCACTGCTTAATGAAACAAGAAAACCTAGCACATTCCAGAATTCGGCAAACAATACATGGATTTTATGTTTGAGTGAGTCAAGACCAAGATGAATGAAGACAAATATCTTCTCTGCTTCTAGAAGTCTGTTCTCTTTCTAAAAATCACCGCGTAAACTAGTAGTATACTTATACATAAACTAGTATACCTTGCCGAGTGTTATCAAGCCACAGACAAGACTGCTAATGCCATGGAAACGCTGGTCTCTGTGATGCATAAGTCTACCACAGACAAGAAAGTAGTTACTTGTTCCTCTGATCTCAGAAACCGTGGCGTGCCCAAGTATCAAAATGACCCTCGCACAAAGTCAGTTAACTGCCAGAGAGCGATACTCTGGAAATGATCACGTGGCACATAATTTCACGTGTGCATCATTGCATTTGCTCATCCATTCACCACCCCCACTGCCTTCTCTTCTCCCCTCTCTTGGGTCTCCTTCCTTGCTACAGCTTTCATTTCAAACCTGCACTGGGGTCCACACAGGAGAGGAAATGTGCGCTTTCCTGCCTTCTCTCCCTTACTCCTACCCGCTCTGATTTCAGACACCTCTCCCTCCCTTCCTTCCTCCACACAACCTCCTTCCACTTTCACATTATAAAATTTCCCATCCTGCATACTTCTCCCTAAAGTTTTATGGAACTCCTTCATTTTACTATAAAATTGTTTTGAGATAAATGTGTACAATTTTGAGCGACTCTGAGACCTTGGATTACTCAGCTGTGATCACATCCTGCTTAGAGGAAGCTGCTCTCCATAAGCCTTGGAGCTTCTGTAAAATAGTTCCTAGTGGTGATTAGGAAAAACCTTCATCTGTCGATTTAAAATTTGGATTAACTGTAGCATTTATAAATACTGAAAGAAATAAGCCTTTAAAACCAGCTCTCCTCAAGACTAGTCCAGCAAAACAAAAAGCTATCTATTTCTGTTTCTGGCTAAAAATTATACTGTCTATACTGAGTAAATGACACCTAAATATGTATCATTTCTAATTTAGATTTCTAACTATGAGAATGACACATGCAACATAGAAGAATAAGCTCCCTCCTGCATTTTTTGAACTTATTTTTGAATTCCAAGCCACTGTTCGGAATCTTCCGTCCACTTTTAGCCGTGCTACACATAAAGTAAACAGGAAAGAAAACAATTGTTTTGCACAGAAGAAATAAGCCCATCACCACTACCCACACATCCCAAGAAATGGAGGAGGAGGCAACTGTAGAGCAGGACATAATTTTGAAAGTCTACACAGAAGGGATAAACCTTCTAAAAGACAAAATTCTATTAGGACTCTCCAACTCTTACCTCTAAATATATACACATAAACCACAGGTTGAGCTGTATGAGGACCGAAAGAGAAAAACAGCAGAGAGACTGTTGACAGACAGGTGAGGAAGGCCACGAGCTCAAGGTCTTCCTTGGCTACGGTAAGCTGAGGTCAGCAGTGGCTACAGAGAAAGCTCAAGAGCAGCCTGAGAGGTGTGAGATTTCCTTCTGAGATCTTCCTCCCTAAAACTCCTTAGGTCAGTTCAGCCACAGCTGTATGAGATTCTCTCAACAACAAGCAACAAAGTAAAAGGTTTATTAAAGCAAATTAAATATGACAACCTGCCACAGCCTAGACAAGCCCAATGAGTCAACGAGACAACTCTGCATTTGGCATCCTGCATGAGACCCTGGAACAGGATATGAACATTAGCCAAAACTAAGCAAATCTGAATCAAGAATAAACCTCAGTTAATGCTTTATTGGGTCAGAAAGATGGCTCACTGAATTCAACGTGGCAACCTGAATTCACTCTCCGGGATGCACACGGTGAAGGAAAGAATCAACTCCTACAAGTGGATCTCTGCGCTCCCTAAGTGCATCCCCACAGCTTATGTGCACACACAGTTATCTAGTAATGATAATTTACTAGATGCAGCATAGTTGGTAGAGTGCTGTGTTTGATCCCAAGACCTCCACACACTACACATCATGGTACATGCTATTCCGTAGGAGATGTGGGCAGGAGTCAGAGCACAAGTTCAAAAGCAACCTCAGCTAAAAACCAAGTTCAGTGCCAGTTCCTGTATCAAAAAAAAACAAAACAAAACAAAAAAAAACTAGGGAGCTGGCACAGAGAATGAACTGCTTGCTCGACAAACTTGAGAATCCCAGCACCCACACTAAAAAGCAGGCATACCATGATGGCAGGAGTCTGTGACCGCAGCTCTTCCATGCAGAACCAAGCCCTGAGGAAGGTTCACTTGGTCACTCACCCTAGCAAACCAGGGAGCTCCAATGAGCTCTTGGTGAGAGATCCCATCTTAAATCATGTCAAGAACAACAGAAGAAAAAAAAAACCACTCTCTGATCTATACACACACACACACTCATGTGTGCACAGCCATAGACATATGCCAATAGGAATACATGCATATCCCACACAAACAGACATACAACTTTTTATGAGTATATGCATACATATACAACCATGTGTAAGTGTGTGCATAAAAATATAAGGTGAAAATAAGAGAAAGTAGATACAAAAGATATAGAAACTATCTTTGCAATTTTTCTGCAGTTTTAAAAGAAACCTCACTTTAAAAGTCAAAACATTGGGGCTGAAGAAATGGACCTTCAGTTAGGAGAACTTTTTCTTGTAGGGGACCCAGGATCCATTCCCAGCACCCATATCCTCACAACCATCCCTAACTCCAGTCCCAGGGGACCCAGTACTCTCTTCTGGTCTCACTGGACCAGTGCACACATACATGCAAGTAAAACACCCACTCACATAAAGACAAATAAATCTTTCAGAGAAAGGTCAAAATATCCTGTGGAAAAAATTAAACTAAAAATTGAAATCACAAGATTTCACAAGCATGTCTTCAAGAAAAAAAAATTACCAAATCAGTGTACAGGTACAAGAAAGTAAGAAAAAAGAAAAAAGTATGAAATACCATGGTATTATTATAATTTTGATCTCATATTTGTGAAAGCCTTTTGGAAACCAGACTCCTGGGAACATACAACATTTTCAAGCAGGACTGGGGATGTAGTTCAGTATAAAGCATTCCCAGCATCCTCCAAACCCTGGGTTCTATCACCACCAATGGGGAAAAGAAATCTTCAAGTAAAAATGCAAATCAAAATACACAACTTTTAGCTGGGACATCTGTTTATATACTGTGTAGAGGACTGGCTATGTTTCTCCCTCTCCTGTAACTAACTCTTCCTCTTACTGGCTTCCCCAAATTCACTGAGCAGTCTCCCCAAATTCACTGAGCAGTCTCACTATGTAACTGCAATATTTTATTTTTTACGTAGAGAGATCTACTTTGCATATCAACAAGAAAGTATGTAATTCTGGAAAATCAGTTTCTAACTGCATTTTGTTAAGATTTATTTTCTTATATGTGTTGGAGAACACGTGTGTGGGAGCGCACACCACAGCAAGTAGTTGGAAGTCATGGATAACTTGCCAGAGTCCATTCTTTTCTCCTATCAAGTGGGTTTTGGAGATCAAACCCAGGCTGATCAAATTCAGGTGGCAAATGCCCTTACCCAGTGAGCCATCTTACCAGTCATATACCTGGCAAATTATATTATCACATTATTCAAACCTTGAATAATATCAACCTCAAACAACTACAAAAATGTGTAACGAAAAGATGAACTCTTTAGTACCTATTCAATAGGAAATAGTAGACAGCATTTTCCCACTTTGGAACTCAATGACAATTATTATTAACATAACTTTTACAAGTTTTAAAAAGATATAAACAAAATATAAAGTCTTTCAAATTATTCTACACTGTTAAAACTAGAATTATCTGAAAGGAGGGAACCTTGAGAAAAGGTCTGCATAAGATCAGGCTGTAAGGCATTTTCTTAATTAGCGATTGATATGGGAAGGCTGAGCCCATTGAGGGCGGTACCACCCAGGGGCTAACAGTCCTGGGTCCATTAAAATTTCCCAGAATTACATAACTTCATGTTGATATCCAAAGTAGGTCTACCTTCATTTAAAAAAATAAATAGGCAGGCTTAGTCAGGGGTGATAGCACATGCCTTTAATCTTAGCACTCAGGGAGGCAGAGGCAGGTGGATCTTGGTGAGTTTGAGGTCACGCTGGTCTACAAAGTGAGTTCCAGGGCAGCCAGAACTGTTACATGGAGAAACCCTGTCTCGGGAAGAAGAATTTTCTACATACACACAATTTTCTACATACACACAATTTTCTACATACACACAATTTTCTACATACACACAATGCATTTCTCAACTTTTACCTTCAACTTTAAACAGCTAATTTCCTAGTGATCCTCGCATCCTACTTCATCCTGAAATGTTCTCCTAGCTCATTTTCAATCCAATGAGCCCTCCTTACTTCTGCTATTCACAATAGTGTTCTCGTAAAGCTTTTCCAGGCTGGGAAGATGGCACAGTGCTTAAGAGAACTAGATGCTCTTCCAGAGGACCTGGGCTAGACTTCTAACACCCACATGGCGGCTCTCAAGCGTGTCTAACCCAGGGTTCTGGTGCACTCTTCTGGCCTCCCCAGCTCCAGGTATGCTCTGGCACACGTGCAGGCAAAACACGCATACACATAAAATAAAAATGTGAAGAATAAAGCTTTTCAACTATCCAATGTACATAAACAGACTTTACAGACTTCTCCTCTTGATCCTTTTAGAGAGAAATTTTATAAGTAAAAGCCGTACTAAAAAACAATAGTAGCTTTCATTTAATAGATGTTTATAATTTACCTAGAATTGCAAAAAGCAACATAAAGACTTGGTTTCAATCAATACTCAAAATCACTCTGGGAGACAGACATTACAATTACCTTTCCCTATTTCCTAGGGACACTGCAATCTTGGAAATGTGTATTCATTATCCACATCACACTAAAGGACAGAGCGCTTTTCTTTGTCTTATTTTCTTTATGAAAATACTTAAAGCTGCCTTCAAATTCATGACCTCCTGCCTTAGCTTTCTGAGCAATGAAGTTGCAGGATCACCCACACAGCCAGCTCTGCTCAGGTTTCAGCTACAAGTCTTCAGAACCAAGTTCTTATCCACCTCTTCTGCATGCAAACAGTAACTAGTTCAAGGAATGAAGTCTTCCTTGAATGAAGGTGCTGTTTTTAGAAATAGTTAACTCAAAACTGAACCATAACGGTAGTTTTAAATTCACATTTCTGCAATTTACGTTGAAATTATCAATATTAGTCTCGCTCCAATCAACTACAGACTATCGCAGAAGAAAAATGGACAAGAATAAAACAGTTTCCCTACTTATCTTTGCTTCAACTTCTCAAGTAGCAGAATTTAGAATTAAAAAAAAAACACTGAAATTTCATTTGATCTGGCACTGAATTTAATACTATGTAGTCTGTATTCAGTTTCTTTTCTGTTGCTGTGATAAAGACTGAACAAACAACTTAAAAGAAGAAAGGATTTACTGGCTTAAACTTTGAGATCACTGTCCACTCTTAAGGAAAGTCAAGGAAAGAACTCAAGGCAAGAACTCATTCCCAGCCAAGGGAGTTCGGCAGAAATCATGGAGGAATGCTGTGTGCTGGTTTCCTTAAACTCATGCTTAGGTAGCTTCCTTACATAGCTCAGGACCACTACCTGCTCAAGGAAAGGCACGACCCACAGGAGGCCCAGGCCTTAGTATGGACAATTTTTATCATTACTAGGGCATCAAATACACTTCAGCCATAAGACCAATGAAATAACTTTTCTAAAGATGACATTATAGTCAAGCAAATATAAGCTAAATACAAGGTTTAGTCTTAACTTTTTCTGAAATCAGATTAAAAGTAAAATAACCTTCTCTAGCTGCCCATTTCTGGCCAGCTACCGTGCTCTGTATAAGCTACATTATTTCCAACTCGTTTTATTCTCTATTAACAAGTGATCACTTTTAACTTTTTTTTAAATGTTTACGGAACCAAAACAATCTAAACCAAAAATTCAAAAACGGACTGAATCAAGTTAACCCAAGTCACGAAAACTGCATGTTACTATTAATTCCTACACTGTCCCTACACTGGAACTTGAACAAAATTTACAATCACCTTGATGAAATAGTAACTCTTCTCCATAGTCAAATCAAAGATAGAAAGTGGGCCACAGCCTTGCTCCAACAAGGAATTTTCTTAAGTGGGGAGGACACAAATGTCTAGGGAAGGTAATTTAGCTTAGTGGTAAACACCAGTTCCATTATCATCACCACCAAGAACTACATTCATAAATACAGAAACCATGACTATATTTCACTGAGGACACTTTTTTAAAAATAATTTTTTTAGTTTTATGTGCACTGGTGTGAGGGTGTCAGATCCCCTGGAACTTGAGTTACAGACAATTGTGAGCTGCTGTGTGGGTGTTGGGAACTGAACCTGGGCCTTCTGGAACAGTCAGTGTTCTTAACCAGTGAGCCATCTCTCCCGCCCCTATCACTTTTACTTTGCATAAGAGCAACACTGTTAACAAAGATTCTATAAATCAGTATTCAATAGACTCACTCAAACATAAGAGTTAAAATGATTACTCTGGAGTAAAGCCTTTATTTTATAATGACATATTAGCCACTTAATCTATAACAAGGGTGAATTTTTTAAATTATTTGGTAGTATATACCGTCCCTGCTACCCATATTTACTTTAATTTCAGAATCTAATTCAGGAAGCATTGTTGATTAAACTTTCAAGTTTCCATACCCTCAATAGTGTGGTTGCTTTCAATTCTTATTAGTTTAAATGTTTCATTCACTCTCCTTGCTCAGAGCTGTACATGGATTGAGAATTAGGGATATTTAATAATTCCTCAAAGGTTAATTATTGTCTTGATTTAACTAAGATCCAAAAAGGACTTGAGAAAGCAAACACAAACTATTACATCAGCATGTCTGGGACAAGATGGTTGAGAAGGAACAGAGAGGAAAAGGATATGAAGCAGAAATACCAGAAATTTGACAGGGCTCTGCTCCAACAAGCTTTAAACAATCTGTAATTCTCATAACAACGTGGGAGTTAAAGTATTATTTGTAAAATACTTTAATTTGCTTTTGCAATGCGTGTTGCACTTGCCTTTAATCCCACATGTGGGAGGCAGAGGAGGCAGATCTCTAGGAATTCAAGGCCAGCCTGGTCTACACACTGAGTTCCTGGCCTGCTAGGGCTACATAGTGAAATCCTGTCTCAAA
Organism: Microtus pennsylvanicus; assembly: GCF_037038515.1. Classification (NCBI taxonomy): domain Eukaryota; kingdom Metazoa; phylum Chordata; class Mammalia; order Rodentia; family Cricetidae; genus Microtus; species Microtus pennsylvanicus. The sequence goes on from NC_134598.1 coordinate 17,072,812, forward strand.
AATAACCTAAAATCAAATAAACCAACTTTCACTTTCCATGCAGATAACATGTCCTTATTAATCTTTTTAAACTACTCACCGAAGTCCTGTCAGGTTCTCCATCGACTAAACCTGCCTCCATAATGGAAGATAGATTTATGCTTCTTTTTCCATTAATGTTTAGCCATTCTACAGGTCTGGAAACCCTAGAAAAGGAAAATGTATGTATTAGGACTGGCTAAAAACTAAGGCAAGTAGAAAACAAGCATTAATTACAGCAGAAGGGGAAACATCTCATGCTAAGGTTACTGGAAAATTAAACAACAACAAAACATCTTGACAAAGTTTTTTAAAGAATTAATCTGGAGAGATGGCTCAGTGGTTAAAAGCACTTGCTGTTCTTGAGGAGCACCCAAGTTCAATTCCCAACATCGACTTGGAGCCGATAGTCATCTATTACTCCAGTCAGCACCCTCTTCCGGCCTCCATGCACACACGTGGTAACAGACATACATGTAAGCAAAACACCCATAAACATAACAAAATAACGTAATAAAGAAAAACTATTTTATTTCACTAATCACATACAGATTAGAACTAAAAGATTTACAAATATAAAACAAAATACTATATAAACATAAAACAAGTAGAACAATATGCAATCAGGGAATAACAAAACGTAATTAAAAACTAAAGACAAAAATGGTGGTGGAAAGGCTGAAGTTGAAGCTGGTGGTCTTGGCAATATAGTTGGTAAGATAGCTTGTGTACACTGACATGCAAATAAATAGGGTTTGGAAATAGGAGATAGAAACCAAGAAGCATGGAGGTTCAGCACTTGCCAAATAACAAATCTATCACGATCCAGGTGTGGTACATGGGTACCTGTATTCTCAGTACTCAGAAGACAGAAACAGGAGGTTCAATGAAAGTTAAAGAGTTCACCTTGGGATACATTAACAAGAAAAACACAACAGAAAACCCAATTCCAACAGTTAATAAACAATACAAAGGGAGAAGTAATTAACAAAAACAGAAGAAACTTCCTGCACTGGAAAAATATAGGTCTTCATAATGAGAACTCTTTGAAAGCCCAATAGAATCACGAACAAAGTGGCCAGGGAGGCAGGGATAGAATTGGAGTTCAGGAATATCGACTTTCTATTCACCAATTAGTTAGGCACCAATACCTTCCTGGAGCAGGGCTCACCAAGAGTTCCCACATACATATTCTGAAAACGGCATCTACTATATGGGACTGTTTCTCCACTGGTTAGGATACAGACTTCTAGAAGTGCTCTTTCTGAAGGGAGGAATGCAACATTCAGAAGACACGTGATGATCTCACTTGACTAGAGACTGAAACTACACCCTAGTCATGTTAGAATATCAATGCTCCTGATGTTACTACGGAGACATTACACTGATGCTCCACAATGGATCTAAGAAAGGCTACACCTGAAGTATAGGAAAACCCTTGTCAATCTCTTCACGTTACTATTTCTTAAGATTAATGTCAATGGAAAACTACAAACACCACAACCAGATGGGATGTTTGTAGAATGTAAATAATATAAAATGGACATACTAGACAATATATGTGTGCTGTGATTATGTTACAGAAAACTGTAATTTCTTATTTTGAGTATGTCCATGTGCAAATCAAATACAATGATTTCTTTCCTTTCATTGGCTTATCATGTAAGATATACTGACCTCACATTATATTTAAAGCCTTGTTAACTCTGTGTCTGTGTTGAAGTTAAAAACATCAACATCACTCACATATTACGCATCCTACTCTAGAAAAAGAAAGGGATTATTATGTTGTTTACAAGGGAGTTGTACCACATCAGATGGAAGTATGACCTCATTATTGCCTTTGGAATCAAGCATATTATTGGTTTACTAGGGTTGTGGGATGGCTACTCTTAGCTCTCAACTTGACCACATCAGGAATTAATGAAAAACCAAATGTCTGGATGTACCTGTGAAGAATTTTTTTCTAATTAAATAATTTGAAATGGAAGACCTACTTATAACCTGTATCTCTGAGGTGTGAGGATCCACCTTTAATCTGGACCACACCTTCTGTGAGCAGCCCAAAGGACATGAAAGAAGGTAGTTTGTTCTCTCTCTCTGCCTGCTTGCCTTCACTCTCACTGACAAGTCCAGCCCTTCATTGGCATCAAAGCCTACTTGGGATTCTGAGATACACTGAAGACCCCCTGAGATATCCAGCCTTGTGGCCTGAACAACTACTGGATTCTTGGACCTTTTGTTGGTAGACAGCCATTGCTGAACTAGCTGGACGCTGTAAAAACATTCTAAACCCTTATAATTACATTAGCTAATTCCTCAAAATCAAACATTTGATATCCTGCCCCATTCCCTTTTACACACACACACACACACACACACACACACACACACACACACACACACAATTGGTTATGCTTTTCTATATGTTTCCAGTGCACGTGGTGCAGGGTGTGAGCTCTGAACTCTTTCTGCTGCCATGCCTAGTGCTTACTGCCAGACCTCCCTATGATGCTGATGGACTAAGCTCCTTCTGGAGCACTAAGCCCGAAATAAACCTTCCTTTCTGTAAGTTGTTTTGGTCACTGTGTTTTAACATGGCAACAGAAAACTAATATATATTCATGTTATCTGCACAGATACACTTCATCATTTGTTCTCAGTATCTTTGTGCTTTCCTCTGTATCATAGAAGCTAAAAGTATAAGTGATAAGTGTAGTCACTTTGCAAACATCTTTGCCTCTGAGATTCTGAATGACTTACACTGAGACAATGCAATGCTGTACATGATATTTGGAAAGTCCTAAGGAGATAGAAAGCATTCCATTGTTCATCTGAGCACAGTTAACTGGACTTTGATAGGCATGCAGTTTTGCAGTGATCACCAAATGATTCCATGTCACCTACCACTTGGCACTGCCACATTATCACTAGTGACAAAATTAAAAGGCAGAAACTGTCTTCTGTTTTCACATCTTTACTTTTCCCAATCAACTTACCAGTATCTAACTCCTCATTTTAATTTTCTTTTGGCTTTAATTATCTTCAGTAATTGTTGTTTGATATTTTGTTTGTGTTCTGATATATAAAGCTTGCCTGGAAATTAGAGGCCAGGCACACACCTTTAATCCCAGCACTTGGGAGGAGGAAGCAGGAAGATCAGGAGTTCAAGGCCACCTTGGGCTACAGACTGAACCAGTCTAAAACAGCCAGGTGGTGAAGGCTCACACCTTTAATACCAGCACTTGGGAGGATCAGGTCTTTGATTCCAGCACCTAGGAGGCTCAAGCCTTCAATCCCAACATTAGGGAGGTCTAGCCGAGAATATAAAGCTGGTGGAGATAGATCGCTCGCCCATTCAATCCGAGGATATGATCCCTCCCTCCCCACTCAGTCTGAGGATTCATAGAGACAATCTCATCCCCATTCTGTCTGAGATTTTGTAGACATAGAAGTCTCTAGAGGCTCGGCTGCACTACGTCTCTGATCTTTCAGCTTTTACTCCTAATATCTGATTTCGGGTTTGTATTGTTAAGAGTAATTAGGATTGAGCGTCAAGTAATTTGTTTTTCTCAATTTTTAAACAGTACTCGGTGTAAAAGAGAGAAATCAGGCAGGGAAGGGCGCACGAACCAGTAGGGAGAATTGCAGATAGGATGGAAGGCCTCAGAGATGTTCAGAGTTAAGACCTCAGTAACAGGGAATGAGCCATGGAGCTGTCCCGGCAGCAGAGCAATCGCAAAGCCTCTGGAGCCAGACAGCTGGCACGTGTGCACAACAGCAAGGGATTCCTGCTGCAAGGTGGGTAAGGAGAACAGTGAGCGAAGAGATGGGCAACTAACTTCCAAACCACAGTGAATCTGGCAGGACAGACAACCCTTTACCCTGAACGAGAGAGACGGAAGACTACTGCTGGAAGCAAAGTCCAAAACAGAATTGACTTCTGTTGGCTCTAACTGCTAATCTGCATACAATTACAAATGAGTACTTACTGCTATAATCCATACAAGAGACAACGGTGGCCTGCACTAGAAAAGCAGCAGACATGGTAGATGGTGCCCATATTTATATACTTTAAATATATAGTCATTATTATTGATGAACCCCATATCCCATATATAAGGTATAAACTACAGAGGAGGTTGGAGAATTGGAAAGGATTTTGTCTTAAACAACTAAAACTAAAAAACGAACTTGCCACTAGCAGGTATTCAGAATACTGTAGGAAGAGCTCGTCTCCGATGGACACTCATGGGATACCACTTAGACCTTTGAATGGAGGTCTCACGGAGCAGCTGAGGAGGTGGGCAGACGGCTCAGCTATTAACAACAGTTGATGCTCTTTCAAAGGACATGGGTTCACTTTTCAGTACCCACATAGGGCCCACACCATCTGAAACCCCAGCTCTAGAGGCTTCCACACCCTCCTCTGACCTCAGGCACCAGACATGCACATGGTACACATACATATATTAAGGAAAAAACATTCATACAAATAAAATAAATCCTCAAAAAATAAAAAGGCAAAGGAGGCAGTTGAGGATGCTGAGGATGAAGACATGACTCCGAGGCAGGTCAGTCTAGGATTCTGAAGTCACAGTCTACACATGCAGCACAATTTAAACAGCTGAGATCTTGTTGAGAACTGGGGAGGGGGAAGCTCAGTTCAGGGACATGTGATACTTATATTTTAAAGAATCAATTGCCACTTTTTTGATCTTATTTTTAGTTTTCAATTTGAAAAAATTTCTATCAGTTCTCTTTGCAAAGGCAAGCTATTAAAAAAAAGGATAGATACACACAAAACAAAAATCTTAACGTGTAACAGTGGAAGCAGGAAAAGGAAAGGAAGCTTAAAATTAAAAGACTATGCACCTCAAACTCATCAACTCTGAAAACAAAGTTAAGAAACGTTGCTAAGAGCAAAAATCTGGAGGGAGAAGGAGTTAATATTCATTTCAGCCTGACTGGATCAGCAACCACCTAGGTAATGTGAGGTCGAGGCGGGAGTTTCCAGAAAGGTTAAAGCACAGGGGGTGGAGGGAGCCCCACGCTGATTATGGTATCAGCATCCATGAAGAGCTCAGATGGAATGGAAGGAAGCATAAACTAAGCACCAGCTTTCATCTTTCCCTGAATCCTAATTGTGAAGGTAACATGACCGGGGGCCTCAGTTCCTGGGCCATCCATGCCTTTCACACCATAAAGAACTGTACCCTCCACACAAGAGCCAACACACACACTTCCTCACCTCACTCCCACCGGCCAGCTACTCTGTTAGAAAAGTAACTAATTCAGAGACTTAGCGTATCTGTGCGCTCAGGTATCTGTGCGGTCATCTCACGATCTGTTTTGGTGTTCGAGACAGGGTTTCTCTGTATAACAGTCCTAGCTGTCCTGGAACTAGCTCTGTAGACCAGGCTGGCCTCGAACTCACAAAGATTGGCCTGCCTCTGCCTCCTGAGTGCTGGGATTAAAGGCGTGCGCCACCACCGTCAGTCTCTTAGAAGTGAAAAGTTAAAGACATTTATATAATCCTAAATCAGAAAATAGAAGTGTGTATTTTTTAATTAAAACAGGAATTGAAAACAAGCATAATGGTAGCGAATTCCAAACAGCAGGTTGGGGAAGACAGTCTCCTGTCACTCCGCAGCTTTTCAGAGCTGCACTGCGTCTACGACCAAAGCAAGAGCTTCTGGACTTAATCGAGTTCTGTGTCAGAACACTGAAGTCTCACTTCTTCAAAACTGCCAAGTGAAGCTAAGGCCGTATGTTAATTTCAGCATAATTACTAGCTGAACTCAGAGTTTTAAAAAGGCCATGTTCTCTCTTTTGTTATCAGTACTCTAAAAACACTTTTCGGAAAACTGGTGCCTCAGTCCCTATACTTAGCCTAACAAAGTTCCTACAGAAACTAAGTATAATAAAAATTCTTCTGTGTTTTGGGCTTAGATTATCATTTTGATCACAGAGAAAAAGGTAGAGACCATAAGCACCAAGCAACGCTAATGCCATTTGAAGCCATCTTGCAAGACACCCCAGAGGTTTTTGTTTCATTTTGATAAATACATACACAAGAAAAACAACACTTTTTCATTTTTATAACTAAATACATTGTATTTTTATTTACTTATTTATTTATTTTTAAAATGTTTATTTATTTATTATGCATACAGTATTCTGTGTATATGCCTGCACGCCAGAAGAGGGCACCAGACCCCATTACAGATGGTTGTGAGCCACTATGTGGTTGCTGGGAATTGAACTCAGAACCTTTGGAAGAGCAGACAATGCTCTTAACCTCTGAGCCATCTCTCCAGCCCCTGTATTTTTAAATAATACATTTTTATCACTGAAGATAATAATTTCACTCTGTCTATTTGACTTAAACAATTTGAGGTTACAAATACAAACAACTGGGTTTAGCACATCGGCGCTCATCTTCTGAATCTGCGGTACATCAGGGGTGTTGGGGAAGACTGCAGAACCTCTGACACTGACGCGAGCCAGGGGAAGCAACCCTGGGTCAAGGAGCAGGCAATGGCTGTGAGGGTAGGAGTGGCGTGGATCTACACAGACAAAGACTGTCTCAGAAACTGAACCTGACACATCTGCACTCATTCACCATGAAGTCTTTTAGCTAACTAGGAAGGGGTAACCCTCTGAATCTAATAAACCTGCAGAAAGCACCACCGTCAATGGTGAAATACTGACTGCTCTTCCTTCCCTGTAAGGTACCAAGATCCTTTCCATTTAACTTCACACAAGGGAACCTAACGAGTGTAATAAAGTCAAATCTATAAAGTTTTTATAAAGTTCTAAGAACTGAAAGGAGAGAAATTATATTTGCAGATAATGTGATTGCACACAAAAGAATATGGCAATTGGTAGAATTAATAATTGTGTATAATGACTAATCTTGATCACCAACCTGACTGGATTGAGAGATGTCTAGGAGCTTAAGGAAAACACAATGATAGCTGTGTCTGAGAGCATTTCCAGAGATGAACACGCCCATAATGGCTCTGACAAAAATCAGTGGTTTAATCCTTTGATGGATCAAATTCTTTAAATGAGCCTACTCAGAAATGATGGAAGTGTAGATGGGACCGAGCTGGAGGACGCTGGTTGGGATGTCTCTGAAGGGCTTCTTTTGGCCTAGGCCGGTTCCTGCTACTCTCCTCTGCTGGCTGCGGTGAGCTCATGCTTGCTCCATCATGCAGCTGAGGCTCAAACCGCTCCAGCGAGCTGACTATGGACTGAAATCTCTCAAACTATGAACTAATAAACAAGTCTTTCCTTTTAAGTTGTTCTCTAAGGTGTTTGTCACTGAGATCAAGTTTAACACAGTACAGTTAGCAAGATTATTATACATTAAAAGAAATTATTCTTACATATAGCAACTGTCAGGAAATGCAAATTAAATAATTTGCAAATGAATATATATCCCATACTTAGAAAATAAATTCAATATAAATATTAAAGACTTCTACAATATATAAAAAGCTGCAAAATGTCACAAGAGAAATAAAGAAACTCTAAACAAATAAAAATATAGCATGTTCCTGGCCTAGAATGCCTTGGTATTTTTAAATTGCTAATTCTCAGGCTGGAGAGATAGCTTGGCAGTTAAAAGCACATACTGCTGTTACAGAAGATACAAATTCACTCCAAAGCACCCATATGGGGCAGGGGTTTCTCCAGCTCCAGGGGTATGGAGTATGATCCCACTAGCCTCCATGAGCACCTACATTCACAAGCATATGCCCAAGAAGAGACACAGAGACACACATAATTAAAGATCAAATTAAATGTATTACTTTAATTAAAAGTTGTTACTTCTCAAATCAATTTAGATACTCAAAACTGTAACCAATCACCCAACAGACTTTTGCTCCTTTTTTGTAACTAACAAAACATTGCTTTTTATAAATAGTATGTAAATTCAAATGGGAAATGGGGACCAGAGTTCACTTTGAACAGACTTTTGTTGTTCTTGTTGTTGTTTTTAAGGGAGTAAATGAAATACAGGAGAAATGTCCAGTCATGGTGGTACCTGCCTTTAATCTCAGCTCTGAGGGGACAGAGGCAGGTGCTCTCTGTGAGCTCCAGGCTAGTCAGAGCTACACAGTGAGTGCCTGTCTTGAAAACAAACAAAAACAGAAAGAATCATTCAATCATCTTAAGGCAAAAATAATTTCAAAAGGTACCAGGAGTTAGGGTTAGGGTTAAGGGTTAGGGTAGGGGATTCATCTCAGTGGCAGGACACTTGCCTGTCATCTGGGAGACCCTGGATTCAATCCCTAATAATTAAAATAAATAAGTGGAGAGGAATTTTAAGGTCTTTTTATAGGATTCAAATTCTAAATTTCTAATAAAATCATTTGTGTGACAAAGTGGCCCAGCAAACCTAACACAATATACCAGCTAGTTTTTATCAACTTGACACAAGCTGAGTCATGAGAAAACACCTCAGTGACCAGGCTATAGGCAGGTCTGTGTGGCATTTCTTAGTGATTGATGGGGGAGGCCCAACCATTGTGGGCGGTACCATCCCTGGGCTGATGGTCCTGGGTTCTTAAAAAGGTGGGCTGAGCAAGCCATGAGGAGCAAGACAGTAAGCAGCATCCCTCCAGGGCCTCTGCATCAGCTCCTGCCTCCAGGAACCTGCCCTGCTTGACTTCCTGTCCTGACTTCCTTTGATGAACTGATTTGGAAGCTTAAGCCAAATAAACCCTTTCCTCCCCAGTTTGCTTTGGTCATGGTGTTTCCTCACAGCAATAGAAACCCTAACTCCCTAACTAGGACAATAACGTGAGAGCTTAGCAGTTTTCTTATATTAGCTGCTGTTGTAAATTCAATTTACAGATGTATAAAGGGCCACTTTTGAAGTATGATCACTTAAGGTTTATTTTTATTTTTTTTGTGTGTGTGTGTGTGTGTGTGTGTGTGTGTGTGTACTTAGAGAGATTGTAAAAAGAGAGAGTTTGTGTGTGTACTTTAAGTACAGGTACCTGTACCTACAGGAACCAGAAAAGGGCATTTGATCCCCTACAGCTGGAATTACACAAGGTTGTGAGTCACCCAACCTGACTGCTGGGAACCAAACCCTGGTCCTCTGGAAGAGGGGCAAGTGCTCTCAGCTGATAAGCCATCTCTCCAGCCCCAAGTACGATCGGATTAAACTGCAGCTAACCTGTTAAAGAGAAGACACCTTGGATCTTCTCAGATTTCTGCTTGCTCGACGTCTCTCACTGTCAAGCTCATCTCCCCTATTTCTGCTGCTGCATCTACACTCCCTGACCGTCAGAGCTGCCCTCATACCCTTTATTCATCACCTGAAGAGTTTATAATTTCCCTCATTAATGGTTTGCAATCCTGTACTTGGTTCTAGACTTCTATGTATCCCTGGGACATTATCAGACTAATACATTGAAATATTCAACATCTTTCTCATTTTTAAGGGCTATAATTTATTTTTTAAATTATGTGTGTGCATGCTTCTCTGTATGGGTACATGTGCTTGAGTCTCTGTGTGGGTATGTGCATGTATATGTATAGGTGCCCATGGAAATCCAGAGTGTCAAATGCCTCTGGAGCTGGAGTTAGAGGCAGTTGTGAGCCTTCTGAAATTGGTGCTGGCAACTGAACTCATACCCTCTGCAAGAAGAACATGCACCTTTTAACTGCTGAGCCATCTTTCCAGTCCCCAAAATGCTACAACTGAAATAGTAAAATAAGTAAAAATAGGATCATTATTCAGCAAACAAGAGCAGGTGGTACTCCCGAATATAAATTGCACTAAATGCTTTATTAAAATTTATTTTTATTTTATGTGTGTGAGTGCTTGCCCGAATGTGTATCTGTATTCCACATGGTGCCTCATGCCTATCTAAGTCAGGAAGAACACTGGATCCCCTCAAACAGGCAGTTGGTCAGCCACTATGTGGGCGCTTGGAACTGAAACCAAGTCCTCTGCAAGATCAACAAAAGCTCTAACCCCGAGTCATCTCTCCAGCTCCAGCACTGAACATTTTCCAAAGTAAATTTTTTTTTAAGCCATTAGATTAACAGAGACACAGACTTTCATTATTTGTCTCAGAGCCTACAGGGATTCCAAGTTCACAATGCTAAGTAAGTCCTTTAACATTCAACTTCCCAGTTGTAATAAAACGTTCTGTGTTTTTCTTATTTCTCTGGTGTGCACTTCACAGCGCTAATGAAACTTCCCTGCACCTCCCTCCTTCCTGTCACTCTAAACGTCCGTGGCTTCAGCTTCCATCACAGGCTGATTGCCCCCAGTCCTGTCTACTCTGAAGGGCTCCTCCTAAACCCACCATGCAGTTCTTCCAGATCAGAGCCTCACATACTCTCCTCCGCCTGCTCTCTGCAATCTTCCCTCTTCTTCTACTACACTCTTTAAAGGGACAGATGGTCTTTTCTTGGTGTTTTCAATTTCATATCATCTATTATTTCTAAGAAATATAAATCCTACCATGCCCTTCCTTTCTGAAAACTGTTTAAAGGTCTCCGTCACCTGTCATGGCATTAGATCTACTCATGAGCTCCTCTGGTCCCTGTTCTCTAGGACCTGCTGTTACGAAGGCTCAGCTCCTCTGCCTCAATGGACACTGAAGAACCTGGCCACTCTTCCTTTTCCTAATGCCTGCCTGCTGTCCAAACTTTGCCCAAGAACCCTGTCTTCTGGGAGAAAGATGATTGCTTCGGCCTGAGATAAATCCAATATGCTGGGTAACTTACCTTTCTCACAAATCACAATAGCCAGATGTGATGGCCCGTGCCTGTAATCTCAGCACTCAGGGTGGAGGCAGGAGGAGTGCTGGGAGCCCAAAACCAACCTGGGCTCTCTCTATATATATAGATAGGACGTTACAGCCTGGGATAGAGAGTGAAACTCTGCTTCACTCAATTCTCTCAATTTTTTTCTTTATACTTCTATTTCTTCTTTTATATTTTTAGGATATAAATCTCATTTAATGTTTTTGTGGCATCCATGTAATTTCCATACCTGGAAAAACAAGTTAGCTCTTATTTTATTCTGGGCACCTGGACATCTTATGTAATAATACCTACCACAAAAAAGAAAGAAAACTCATTAAATAATACAGGGAAAAGGTAATTAAATCACTCATTCAATTAAGAGTAGCAATCAGTGCTAGAAAGATGGTTTAGTGGTTAAGTGTGCTTATTGCTCTTGTAGAGGACCTAGGTTCAGTTCCCAGCACCCACATGCTGGCTTAATTTCAGTTCCAAGGGATCCAGTGGTCCCTTCTGGCCTCCAAGGACAACAGCTATGCACGTGGTTTATAGGTGTGCATTCAAGCAAACACTAATACACATAAAAGAAAAGAAAAAGAAAACTACACTTCAAGCTAGACTTCAGTGTAGCTGAATTTTCTTTTACTCCAGCACCATGTTGGAACAGTAAAATGTTATTTGCTTTACTCTTTTTATTCTTTTGGCTTTTGGGGGGGGGGGGGCAGTTCCCAAATAAATCACACACTGAGGCTTACTCTTACTTATAAACACCTGGCCTTAGTTTGGCTTATTTCTAGCCAGCTTTTCTTATCTTAAATTATCCTCTGGGTTTTCATCTTTCTCTACTTCTGTATCTCTTTTACTCTTTGTGGTTGGCTGAGTGGCTGGCTCCTAGCGTCCTCCTCTCCTCCTTTTCTTGCTCCTTCCCTCTTCCCAGATTTCTCCTCCTATTTATTCTCCTTCTATGTATGCCTGCCAGCTCTGCCTGTCCTTTCTCTAAACTCGTTATTAGCCGTTCAGCTCGTTATTAGACCATCATGTGTTCTAGACAGGCAAAGAATCACAGCTTCACACAGACAAACAAGTGCAGTCTAAACAAAAGTAACACACCTTAAAATGTTATTCCACAGCACCTCAGTCGCCACCTCACTCTGTGATGGACAAGGAGTGGACACAAATAACTGGTGACTGCCCTCCAAGGTACCTGACCACAGCTACCGGAAAAGAGACGGTGAGGATGAGACTCCAGTATCCAAAGACAAAGTGGGGAAGGACTCACAAAAGACCCTGTCTTGAAAAAAGAAAAAGAAAAAGATGAAATTCGGGTGTTCAGAAATCAAACTACTAACCTCTTGTCTACTTATCATCTACACATTTTTTAATTCCAGGTTGTGTCAAATACCAAGCTTAGAAATGTCTTTAGCAGGAGAAATGTGATTTTGGTAGGAAGAAAATGTACTCCAACGTTCTCCTCCACATTAGCAAGTATTAATCCTCCTGAACAAATTAAAGTGGACACCCAAGATCCATCAGTATTCACATTATGTAAAAACTTAAGAACAGGAACATAAAACAGACTATAAAGCCTTTATCTTCTCTTCAACAACTTAATTGGAGAGACCAAAAATACATATGACAAAATCTAGTAAAAAAAAAATCCCACTTATAATCCTAGCGCTTAAGAAGTTGAGGCACAGAAATGTCACTGAGTTTAAGGATAGCCTCAGCTGTGTGACTTCCTAGCCAGTCTGAGCTACAGAAAGAGAGCCTGCCTCAGGAGCCAACAAACAAACAATAACTACAAAGGCTGGAGAGATGGCTTAATGGTTAAGAGCACTGGTTGCTCTTCTAGAGGACCCGGGTTTGATTCCCAGAACCCACACTGTAGCTCACAACCCTCTGTAACTGCAGTCCCAGGGATCTGATGCCCTCTACCGGCCTCTATGGACATCGCAGTGGTGCACAGACAAACTTTCAGGCAAAATTCCCACACATATAAAATAAGTTTACTTTTGTGTCTTAAGAAAAGAGATGAGCAAAGTATTGGGGTGACCTCCCCAAAGCATGCTGGGTGTGCACGCTGGCAGTCACAGTGGCTCTGGCTGCAACTCCAGCATTCCAGTGAGACAGGTGGAAGACTGTGAGTTCAAGCCAGCCTGGGCTACAAGGCTAGACTCCATCTCAACTCAGACTAACCCCTCCACAAAATAGTCACTAGTATGAATCTGTTACTTTCTTTTATACCTACTCAATCTGTATGTAAACTTTTTCTTCAGTTCAATGTGTCCCCACTGAATACCACTACCATATCAGCAACTGTCACTGCCATTCCTGCAAAAGACTGTTTCAGGTAAAACTGGGATGTTTCTATGAAAATGTACAAGTGAGGGAAAGTAACACATGGTTCTAAAGTAACTGAAAAGCTGCAGACTCATTTCTTGACAAATATCAGGTCTTCGCGTGGGAGGCATGGAACTTGAGATCTGATCTAAGGAAAAAAGGTTTCTGCCACTGAGCCATACCCCAAGTCCCAGATTTGATATTTAAGTACTACATTTCTGAAACACAACTCTAGAGCTAGGCTTAGATCTCTAATCCAGCACTCAGAAGGCTGAGGCGGGCCTGCACTGAGTGCAGAGCCATCAAGGGCTACATTATAAAACACTGTCTCAAAACAAAACAAAACAAAACAAAGTTTTATTGATTAAAAAATTAAGATATATATTTGGCTAAGCAAGCAAGATGCTCAATTCCACTAGCCATCAAAGAAATGCTTGAAAAGGCACAATGGGACAGACAAATTATTTTTACGTGACAGTGTAAGGATTGACGAGGATGAGCAAGAACCAAATAAAACACTACTACATTGTAGGCCCAAGAGAGATGGGAAAGTAGCCAAAGACCTGTGACATGGATCTCATTCTGTAACAGCTTCATTTATAGTAGCCAGAAACAGAATAATTAACAAGTGAGCAGATAAATGAACTGCAGCATAATCAACTACAGTCACACAGTGTCCAGCCCTAAAAAGGAACAATCTAAAACTTTTGCTGAGCAAATGAAGCCAGACTAAAGTATATAACAGAAAGAAACAGTGTTGGGACAGAACCGGATCAGCTGTTGACTGGGGCAGAGGCGTGACTAGAAGCTGTCTACATGTGGTGTTAGTTTCATGGGCGTACCGTCTACAGAAATGCAGGCATCATTTAAAATGGGCGCATTTTTAAATTTCATGCACACCACATGTAAATAAAGTAGTCTGGGGTTTTAAGTTGTACTTTAGCATATGAGAATGATTACAGAAAGAGAAAAGACTATACTACCACAGGCAATGCTGCTGGGCACCCTGCACACTTTCATAAGTCCAGTACTGCAAAGGTGGAGACAGGAGGATCATCATGACTTTGAGGCTGGCCTGCGCAACCAAGTGAGATTCTATCTCAACACACACACACACACACACACACACACACACACACACACACACACACACACACACACATTAAAATAAGATGAGGGGGAAATGTTTAAATTTTAGCACAGCTAAACCTAAGAGTATGCCTAAAGGAAAGCATGTGGTAAAGGAGAAAGTGCGTGTGTTCTGTTGCCCTCTGGAAATGGAAGGAAGGCACAGAACAGCTGTGAACATTAGATGGGGCAGCTAATCTTAACACCACATAGGTGCCAGCAAGTCACAGCAACACAACCCATGGGCATATGTACTAAAGTAAGACAAAGTGAAGACAGTAAGAGTTACATGGAGGGGTGCTGAAGGGTTCTAGAGGTGCGCGCTCTGAAGGGAGGAAAGGAAGTGGACAGCAAGGAGGGAGTGTAGTGCAGGTGAGGACTGGTGATGTGCAGGAGCACGGGGACGGAGAGCAGCAACCGTAAGGAGATGGTAAAATTAGTGTGCCTGTGGCATCAAGCCCATATATGGGAGGAAAAAAATCAGTGTCTTTCCAACTGGGAGAGAGCTCTTCCTGTTTAAAATGTGAATATCCATATCCACCAGTTTCACTCTCTTGGATGCTATCCATAGCCCTCTCTAAAGCAAAAATAATGATTAACTGTAATAATAGCTACACAACATATGGACCTGCTGTGCATCTGTCACCATGTGCTTCACAAATTTTGAAAGCCTTTACATTTTTCAGAAACTCAACTCAGTTCATCTGGAAATTAAGATGAAAAAACTTTCCCCAGAAAACTATGCAGGCATGGTGGCACATGCCTGCAATCAAAGCACTGAGGCAGAAAAATCAGGAGTTCAAGGCCAGAAACTCCTTTTCTTACATAGAAAACTCAAGGACAGTCTAGGCTACAAGTTACTCTGTTTACAAATAAATAAAAACTAAATAAGACAATGATCTCATGACATTACATGTAGACTGAAATTTCTGTCCTTCCTGGTCTCGCAGCCATTCAGTTCCAAAGAAACACACAGAGGCTTACATTAATTATAAACTGTTTGGCCTACTGGCTCAGGGTTATTATTAAATAGCACTTGCAACTTAAATTAGTCCATAATTCTTATCTATGTTTAGCCACATGGCTTGGTACCTTTTCTCAGTGAGGCGTTCTCATCTTGCTTCCTCTGCGTCTGGCCAGTGACTGATTCTCTTTTCCTTTTCCCAGAATTCTCCTAGTCTGGTTGCCCCACCTATACTTCCTGCCTGGTTACTAGCCAATCAGCATTTTATTAAACTAATATGAGTGACAAATCTTTACAGTGTACAAGAACATTTTCCCGTATCAATTACAACTATACTTCAGAGACACAAAAGGGTTTATGGTTTTGGAGGGGAGTTTTTGTCTTTGTTTTGTTTTTGATTTTTGGGTTTTTTTGGGGTGTGTGTGCGCAAGCAAGCATAAGTGTGACGATTAGAGACAGTACTGTTATGCATCCCACGTTGGCTTTAAACTCATCATGTAGCCCAAGTTGACCTGGATTTCTCAGAGAGCCATGTGCCTCAATGACCCAAGAGCTAGAATTAAAGATGTGGGTAAAATAAAGTAAAATTTTCTTCAATTCTGAAGTATTTTTGTATTAGTATATTTAAATAATTATTTCTCCACCATGAATATGTTCAAACGTATAACTGATGAAAGAATACAGATCTTCTTAAGATACTCAATATATTTTCATTAGAATTCTGCATATATAATAGTGATTCTCTTCTACATTTTATATAGAAAGTGTTCTTTTTAAAGTCTTGTTTCTTAGAAAGGACAGCAACAATACCTAGCTAAAAACTTGAGCCATTTCATTCTCCGCATAAGAGAAATGTGTGATGAGAAAATGAGACACACAATGAGAAATTTATCTTTAATGCTGACCTTTAGACAAAGTCGTAGCAGTGAGCTGCTGCAGAAAGCAGAGGTGGAAGGTGGTCTCTGTGCTCGCTGATTTTTGTCACCGTGACACAAGCTAAAGTCATCGGAGAGGAAGAGACCTCCATTAAGAAATGCTTCCAGAAATGTGGGGCATTTTCTTAATCAGTGATTGATGGCGCTCTATCTCTACCATCAAAACAAACAGAGAGAAGAATGAATGGAATAGAGCATGTTAGCGGGCAAGGAGCATGTGAACAAGAAAGATGCAAGCTCACCATGCTGGGCCAGGGAGAGGACTCAGTGGATAAAAGCATTTGCTATCAACCCTGACCAGGCCCCACATGGTAGAAGAAAACCACTCCTGCCGGGTTATCATCTACCTCAGGATGTGCACTTATGTGTACACACACACAGGAAGAAAGAATGTATGAGAAAAACACTAAAAGGAAATAAAACCAACAATTTACAACAAAAAGGCAAGAACCCAAAACCTACACTTATTTGTTCAATTTCTGAGAGTCTTATACATAAGTCCAGGCTGACTTCAAACTCTCCATAGAGCCAAGCAAGAACTTAAATCCTAATCCTCCTGTTGCCATAATGTTCCCAAGTACCTAGATTAAAGATATGTGCCCCTGCCCTCGACCCCAAAGTTATGATTAATAATCATAATCAATAACTAATAATAAACTAGTAATAATTCAAAAACATCACCTTCACCCAGCAATTCTTAAAGCTAAGACTGCTTTCCCGGGCAAGCTTGCAGAATAATGTCAAAGCAGAAGTCAGAGTGGAAAACATACTCCGGGCTTTCTATCAGTGGCTCTCACGCCTGGACCCCACCCTGCTTTTCCAAGGCATGTACTGTGAGATGGCATAATTTTCAAGGGAAAAAAAGTTGGGCAGATCAAAGATTGAATCTGTTTGACCTCCCAAGAGCAGCAGTCAGTGATACCCACCATATTTCCAACACCTCCCCCAAAATGTGATTTTAATTTTCAATCAAAAATATATTCAAGCCTGGTATTATGGTGCATGGCTATAATCCCACCATCTGGGAGATAGAAGCAGGAGGATTAGGAGTTCAAAGCCAGCCTTTAAAATATAGAGAATTCAAAGCCTGCCTGGGCTAAATGAGACACTATGCAAAATAATGCTCCCTGCCCCAGTGGCAAACACACACACACACACACACACACACACACACACACACACACACACACACCTACCATAATCTTAAAGGAAGCTATTTTTTTCCCCATTTTAGGCCATTGTTACCTTAAAAGTAGCAGATCCACCTACTGGGTACGTTAGGAAATAAGAAATTGTCTTCTTGAACCCTGTTAATTTTGTTTCTGACATCCACTCCACCCCCTTCTCCTCTCCACCATCATTTTTAACTTGCCAAGAGTTTACCCCTTTAAGTGTTCACAGCTGGATTGAGATAATCACTTGCTATATATAATACAAAGTCTAGCATTCCTCAACAGAATTCGAGAGCAATTAGGAAACTTCAAATCAACTTTTCAACACCATTTATTTTACAGATGAAGAAACCAAGCACAGAGTGACTACGTCATCTGCCTAAACTATAGGGCAGGAAACAAGGTCCTAAGTTTCTTCAGTACTGAGCTAATGTTTTAAGACAAAATCAGTATGAGGACTTATTAAGAATTAAAACTGACCCGTGGGAAAACTGAAAAACTAGCGTTATCACACAGCTCTGGCTCAGCGTCTGAAATATCCCAATACAAATATGTGCATGTGTTTGCTGTGTGCACAGAAAGAGGGAGTAGGAAGAGGAGACAGAAAAGAGTAAGACCAACTGGGACTATTCAGACTGCTTCAGACAACGAAGAGTCTGGTGGCCAAAGACCCAGAGTCTCCATAGTTGCTGGGTTTTACACTGAGCACTGAGTGTATGCTTCTATAGGACAATACTTTTTTTCCTTAAAAAAAAAACTTGCTAGTCATGCTGTTGTACTCAGAGGCAGAGGCAGGGGTGAATGGATCCTGTAGCCTGGTTTACAGAGGCAGAGGCGGGGTGAATGGACCCTGTAGCCTGGTTTACAGAGGCAGAGGCAGGGGTGAATGGATCCTGTAGCCTGGTTTACAGAGGCAGAGGCAGGGGTGAATGGATCCTGTAGCCTGGTTTACAGAGGCAGAGGCGGGGGTGAATGGACCCTGTAGCCTGGTTTACAGAGGCAGAGGCAGGGGTGAATGGATCCTGTAGCCTGGTTTACAGAGGCAGAGGCGGGGGTGAATGGACCCTGTAGCCTGGTTTACAGAGGCAGAGGCAGGGGTGAATGGATCCTGTAGCCTGGTTTACAGAGGCAGAGGCGGGGTGAATGGACCCTGTAGCCTGGTTTACAGAGGCAGAGGCAGGGGTGAATGGATCCTGTAGCCTGGTTTACAGAGGCAGAGGCAGGGGTGAATGGATCCTGTAGCCTGGTTTACAGAGGCAGAGGCAGGGGTGAATGGATCCTGTAGCCTGGTTTACAGAGGCAGAGGCAGGGGTGAATGGATCCTGTAGCCTGGTTTACAGAGGCAGAGGCGGGGTGAATGGACCCTGTAGCCTGGTTTACAAAGGGATACTCTATTTCAAAAAATCAAGTGCATGCACGCATTTGTGTGTGTGTATGTGTGTGTGTGTGTGTTAAAACTAGGAAAATTTGGTTTAAAATCAGAAACTGCTGAAGTTTACATTCTCTTCCCCCTTCCTCCCCTCCTCTTGATCACACACACACAAACGCTCCCTCTCACTGCGGATTATAGCCAGCACGGACACCAACGTGGCCTAACTGGTCTTCACATTAAACGCGATCTTCCCAGCTGAGTGAGACAGAAAACTGTGAACTGTTTTAGTTCAAGGCTAGCCTGAGACACAGAGTGAGACGGTCTCAAAAACAACATAATTTTTAAAAGTGACTTTCCTTTTTTGACTACCACAACCTCAGCAAGGTGTGGTCCATGCCTGTAATCCATGTCCACAGGGCAGGAAGCAGAGGCAGGTGGAACTCACTGTGAGTTCAAGGACAGCCTGACCTTAAAAAAAATAGCACAACCTTTATTAGAATTATTCTAACAAGTTAGAGTAAAGAAAGGTTTGAATTATAAAATATATTTTGTAATCTTCATTTTTAAATGTACACCAATTATTCAAGTGTTTTGTTTTGGGACAGGGTCTCATGCAGCTGATGATGATCTTGAATTCCCATGGCCTGTTTGTTAAACTGGCTTTACTCATGTTTAAAAGAGTATTTTGGGCAGGCCACATAGCCCTAACCGAATCTCCTCTGTAAGTGTAAATATTATTATGTTATCCATCCCTTGAAGGCTAGTGAAGACAATGATGAACAAGCTCACTTCTAGGAGTAAACTATGGGCTTTTAGAATTAGTAGGCACAACAGTAAGAGAGTATTACACTTACTGTCTTAGTAGAGCAGTCCAACCTGTGGGTCAAGACCCCTTTGGGGGTTGAAGGACCCTTTTGCAGGGGTCACCTAAGACCACCACACAGATATTTACACTATGATTTGTAACAGTAGCACACTTACAGTTATGAAGTAGCAATGATCACCACAACATGAGGAACTGTATTAAAAGGTCACAGCATCAGGAAGGTTGAGAACCACTGTCTTAGTCTGTTTTCTGTTCCATAACAAAAACCTGAAACTGAGTAATGACGAGAAAGCTAATTTGGGTCAGACTGGGAAGTCCAAGATCAAGTACCCTCCCACGAGTGGTGAAGGCAGAGAGCTACATCAGCACCTATGGTGAAGGACAGAGGAGGACGTCCAGGGGGAGGGGGGAGGGCAGCCTCAGTTGGCAACCAAGGAGAATGAATCTGATTCCATAAGAAAGCTATTCGTCACTTCTAAGAGTGTCTTAAAGGTCCCACCATCTCTCTTACATTCACGTCCATATTTCAACATGCACTGGAGGCAACGAACTATACTCACAGCACAGCACAGGTCCACAGACTCTAGCAATGGCATGTCTTCAAGGTTACTTACTTTTCATAATTTAAAGAGAGATGTCTTAAGTGAGAAAATTATGTTTTCTTCCAATTCCCTTGTAACACATGGAAAAGTGGTACCCATCCTTCTAATGTGTCTACTATTCACACAAAGATCACCTATCACCTATCTAATGCTCACTTTGCCGCTCCATTCTCCAGAGCATTCTTGATCCTCTACACTGGAGTTTACCCCATGCCCAGAGACTGGCCTGGAATGGTCAAAATGCTGGCCTCAGCCTTCAGATGTCAGGATTACAAGAGTGTAACAGCCCTGACTCTTTATGCACATTTTAAAATATTGTTTTCATGTAGGTATTTTCTCTCCTATCACCAGCCTAAAACTTGCATTCAAAACAGTACATCAAAAGGCCTAGAGCAATGATTCAAACCCTTTCTTTAAAGACAGAGTTATTTTTAATTATGTGTGTGCATGCGTGTGTGTGTGTGTGTGTGTGTGAGAGAGAGAGAGAGAGAGAGAGAGAGAGAGAGAGAGAGAGAGAGAGAGAGAGAGAGAGAGAGAGAGAGCCATGTGTGCAAGTGTGGAAAGGCCAGAAAAGGGTATTGGATCACCTGGAGTTGAAGCTACCTGACTTGGGTGTTAGAAATCATACTTAGCTCCTCTGGAAGAACACAAACCACTTTTAATGCTGGGCCCCAAGTTCCAAACCTTTCAAGATCAATCAGAATCATCCTAAGGTTCCTGAGTGTGTAGGTCTTCTATAAAGCCAAGGACCTGCATTTTATTTTGGTGCTGGGGATCAAACCCAAGGCCTTGCCCATGTTAATTTAATAAGTGCTTTCCCATTTCACCACAATCTTAGCCCATTTCCCCCTATCTTCTTGCTTTTTTTTCCCCTTTAACTTTTATTTATTTAATCTAGTGGAAGACAGCACACATGTGGAAGGTCCAAGGAGAACTCCTCTTCCTCCCTCTGAGAGCGCAGACTGCTAGGGCCTGAAAGATGTGCTAAGGAGAACCACCTAGGTTGGTTCCCCTCGCACATGTCTATCAAGAAACCTGGAGGACTGATACAAATGATAACCTTAGAAAGGGCCTTTGGAAGGCACTGAAGCGTTCTGACAACTGAGAAAATGAGAGGTCCAAACAGAGAGAGATTCAAAAAGGAATGCTAGTGCATAAATTTTATCTATTTTGATTTGTCTGACCAATGTGACCTAGCCCCAGATGGAGATGGACGAGCCAAGCTGATCAGAACTGTGGAATAGTATTTGACTGGCCATAAAGACACCCATATGGCTAACCAGGCCCGCAGAGCACATCCTGGGGATAAGCAGGACACCGTGGGGTTTACAAGGCAGAGAGGAGCCCCATCCAGGATTCAGATGTGGTGGAGATTCTTCCTAAAGGCAGGGAGCAGGTGACAGTGACCCCTCCTCTACTTGGTGACCACTAGAGGGACCCTGTCCAGGTCCACATGACAGTTGTCATGTCTGAGAATGCTGGTGTGGCCGAACCCCTAGTTCCTGGAGTTCTGAGGAGCTTTGGATATTGGACTAGGATAATCTAGGCAGCTCCCTCAGAGTCTCCCTGAATGCAGCTTCAGTCTACTCTTGACGAGTCCAGAGTGTCTGCTGACAGCTCGATGAGCTTTTCCCAGATGTAGAGCATCCAGTCCCTGCATTGCCGCTCCAATGCAGCCTACTGCAACAATGGGTAGCTAATGCACGGCAAAGGAGTAATTAGTAGAACAGAGTGCCAGAAAGGTCTGCGTGTGCTTTTAGATCACTGTGGAAACAGGGCCAGAAAATCAGATGCAATCACAGCAGCAAGGTCACACTTGAGCTTCCTTCCTTCCCCAAGACCGCACCTCCCATCCCCACAACTGACAGCAAGACACTCTCTGCCTCTGTGGAGGTGTGGCCGAAAGCTTGGAGAACAGCAACAGGAGCACTGTACCAGTACCAGTGGGCCCTGACTGGCTTCACTGCAGGAAAGCAGGGCAGGGAGCAATCCAGGTAGCTCATGGCCAGGGGAGGACCTCCTCCTCACAGTGCTGCTCCTCCCTGCAGCTCCGGGATCAGCACACCAGCGGCTTCCGCAGGTGCCATCTCTGCTCTTCACAGTGGGAGGATGAAATGCAGGGCATGGAGTGCTCCTTCAGGCACAGCAAGCTACAGGCTATGCTGGGTCCCTGAACAGATGCTCAACCATAAACAGGCAAGGGTCTGCCCCGCCTGTACTGCCGTGAAGGGTACCCTAGCAACACAGCAGCTCCATACTGATAGAACAAAAATATAGGCTTGTGAACCCAAGAAACCTTAACACGGAAATCTCAACTCTTAAGTTGGGTGTGGGATACAGATTTGTAATGCCAGTGCTTAGGAGTAAGAGTATCAAGAGTCCAAGGTGGCCAGGGATACGGGTACATACTTTCAAACACTACACTTTGGAGTGAGAGACAGACAGGTTGATTTCTGTGACTTCTAGGGCAACCTGGTCTACATACCAAGATGTAGACCAGCCAGGACTACACAGTGACACCCTAACACCAAAATAAAGAAAAGGAGGAAAGGAAGGAGGGAGGGATAGAAGGAGGAAGGAAGGGAAGGAAAGAAAGAAAAAGAAGCAAGAAAGAGAGGAAGGAAGGGAGGGAGGGAGGGAGGGAGGGAGGGAGGGAGGGAGGAAGGAAGGAAGGAAGGAAGGAAGGAAGGAAGGAAGGAAGGAAGGAAGGAAGGAAGGAAAATAGTCAAGGTCATCCTTGGGTACATATAAAATTTGAGACCAACCTGGTCTATCCGGCTACATAATATCCTGCCTTGGTACCCAGAGCCTGGAGTCTGGTGGCAGACAGAACTCTATCTAACTCTTAGATGTTCTCACGCCTCAGATGACCCAATCTCTTTCCACAGCATTATCACACTACTATCCGATCTCCTTTACAGTTTCCCCAGGTACTGTGAATTCTTTCAGTTCCTAACAAAAGCTGAGTTCCTTGTTTTTGAGAGTTGTTAAACAAGAGTACTCCTTTTTCCTTCAGCTCATGCCTTTGGATCCTCTCATCCCCTAGGTCAGCAAATCCTTATAGCATCCTCTACTCCTGACTATTAGGAATTCCCACAAAGTGAGTTGTAGTTTCAGTTGTAAAATTAGTAATTTACCAGCGTTCCTTCCTGCCTACACACACACACACACACACACACACACACACACACACACACACACTCACACACGGGGGGGGGGGGGGCAGAGCACATATCCACCTAGCACCTACTGAATCGTATGTCAGCTCCTGGTACAGTGATCTGCACTCAAATTGATTTGTGGTCTTGTAACAGTGACTCATGCTGCAACCACAAGAGCAAATGTATTGTTGAAGAAGTAATAGAAAGCTAGGCCTGTGCACTTAGAATCCTAGAAATCAGAGACTGAGAAAGGAGGGCGGCAGCAGTTCAGTGCCTGCCTGTGCCACAGAGTACTCCCTCCTGCGTTACAGAAGCAAGTCCCTGTCTCAAATACAAGTTAATAAAACAAAAGTAGAAAGATGCTAGAGATATTTTTCTTATCTTTTAATTCTTAGAACCAAGATACATCCTTAAACTCAACCATCTGGAAGCTGTAAAAGGAAAATAAACACTTTCCCAAGACAGAATGATATACAAACTCCTCCGCAATCATATCTCTTTATTATTACCTGAACTTAGTATTCTAATATCCAAATACTACGCAGGTAGGGATAATGCAGCCTATAAAGGGGGGTTGCTGTCTGGTTCTTGTTAGTTTTTGAAATAGGGTTTCAGCCATGTGATCACAACCTCCAGCCTGCTATGCTGCCACAGATGACTCTGAAATCAGAGTGCAGGCAGGCATGCGCACCAGTCTGGGTTATACAGTGCTGAGGGCTGGACAGGGTCGTCTGAATACCCGGCAAGGACTCCAGCAACTCAGCTACAACCCCAACTTCCATTATCAAAATTCTTAAAAGAAAATTAAATTTAAATGTAAGACTGCTTTATAGAGTACACTCAGATGGGATATCTGCTTGGATTTGTACGAAGCCATAGACAATCAAAAATTATGTAACACTAGTTATATTTAACCAATAATTACCATGCAAACTTCTGCAAACTGTTCTACAAAATCTGACAATCTTTAAAATGGAAAGAATTCATTCACCAACTTATTTCTCTAAAGCACAGTGCCAGATCAGCACAGCATCAACCAAAACAGGAAACAGAACTAACGAAAATAACCTCAGGGTGTATTTTAACTAATGAGGCAAAATTTACATTCATATAAAGGTTACCACAAGCAAGGCGTGGGAACACAGACCTATAATCCTAGACTCTCAGGTCCTGGGAAGTGGAGACAGGAGAACCAGGAGCTCAAGGTTATACAACCTGGAGTACATGGGACCCTACTCACAAGACAAGACAGAAAGTCACCTCCATTTAGTTGTTTTGTTTCCCAAGACAGGTTTTATGTAACTAGGGTGGTCTCAAACTCCCAACATTCCTCTCTCTGCCTCTAGAATGCTCTGTTATAGGTCAATGCTCAACCAGACTATACCATTCTAGAGACCATTCAAGCTGCCAGTACACAAAGCAATCTTGAAACGACTCTTTTCTTATAACCTTCTAAGAGACTCGAGAATATGTGTTCTCCCTATGGTCGCTGCTTATGTTTAACTAAAATTCACACTTCTCATTGTTTCCTAAGTGAGGAGGGTTTGGTTCAAAATGAGCTCTTATTTTTTTTTTCAAACATCAAATTTATTCTCAAAAGATCTAATTTGCCATGCAGAATATATGTTAAAATAATGATGTCAAAAGCATTAAGAGGAAGTCAGAAGAGCTGGGCATAGTGGCATATGTCTGCAATTCCATTCTTGGGAAGTAGTACTGAGACTTGGCTACTGGCAAGTTCAAGGCCAGCCTGGGACACATAGGGTCCTACGTCAAAGGTAGGGGTCCTAAATATGTTTCTGAACAATATTATTGCTGAAATAAATACAAGATAACTTTGGACTCACTAATTGCCTCCTATATATAAGTTCTGATTTATCTGTTTAAATCTGGTCACGTCTGCACTCTGTGCACAACTCATAGACAGGTCTAATATCGGACTTCTGGTTTTACTGAGTGACATGCTGTAACACAAAACAAGTTCATTACAAACTACAGACTATGAAATGAACAAATGTTAAGAATAAAATTTGACATCTAACGTACGAACATGGCTCAGGAAAGCTATGTAGCTTAGCACATTTCCTGATAGGGATTCTAACCTCTAATATCTTCCTCAAAAGAATCCTCAAGGTCATCTGTTCCCAATGCTCTTCCTTACTAAGACCAGAGCAACTGAGTGGTTTGTCAAGATCACACATGCACTTAGAAAGATAACATACTTCTGGCAGGATCCTTATTCTCCTAGTGTATCTCTTTTCTAAATCAATATGGAAATGCTAGGTTCCTTTGACCTATCAGAGGTCTCAAAAACTAATTCAAGTCTTAAGGACTATGCTCACAATTATGCTGCTATTAACCACATATTAATAATTTAGTTCTATATATTAAATGTTTAAATGTTTTTAAAAGATCATACTTTTAATTTATAGCTAAATTTTACCTGGTTCTACAAATTTTTCTGTTTTCTTGAAAGTTTTTTTCTAAGAAAAATATTAACCTTGTTTTGACTTAAGAAACTAGAAAAGATAAGTGTGTTTCTTATTCACTAAGTATGGCAAACAGTTATAATAGACTTAATAAGTTACCCAATTTCCCACAAGTAAAAACTCATATCCACACTTAAGTTGAAAAATCTATTAATAATCATATCTTAAACTGCAAGATCTAATCTTAATTCAAAATAATCTTATATAATTTTATCACTGATATTCTATTTCAAAAACAATTTCTTCAGATTTAATGAAGATTTAGAATGGCTTTCAGACTTGGCCATAAAAGAAAAATATGGAGTTGAATACCTACCTAACCCTGGCCTAGATGTTCTCTGACTGTAATTTCTAGGTATAAATACTACAACCAAAGTACCCATTACCTTTCATTTACAATGCAAGTAAACAAGATACTAATTACACTTCTGTATGCCAACTCAAAACGATCTATGAAAACCAACACAACTTCTACTATTCAAATTAAGAATAACTACCAAAAATCAGCAATGGTGGAAATGACTTTTAAAGTCGATTCCTAAAACAAATTCTGATCAATCTCAAGGGTAGAAAACTTTTAGTGAATTAATTTAATACTATTGAGTGTGTGATGTTGGGAGGGCGGAAGGGGACACACACGTGTCGCAGTATATTTGTCAGAGGACAACTTTCACCGTTTGTGTTCTAGGGATCAAACTCCAGGTCCGACTAGCACAGCAGGCACTTTTAACCACTGAGCCATTTCATCTGCCCTAAGAGAATCATTCTGGCAATGTATCTTCTGTATTTAATCAAAATCACAAAATTATTAATTTCAGTTGAGAAGTCTAAAGAAACAAAGCTACAAAGTCCTCCAAAATAAGCAATGGCTTACTAGTTAACATACTGAGGGCATCAAGCAACCAAGTTCAACTCTAGGTTCTAAGCACCGTTCCCTCGGAAATGACAACTCTTTCTGTGGGCTGTGTTTGGGTTTTGGTAGTCTTGGGGATAAAACCCAGTACTTCACACCTGTGCCAACCACTCTACTCGTCATATTTTTCCTTTCTTTAATCCCTACATCTTTTCTCCAAAAAGAAAATGAAAGTTAGGTAGGAATGCTGACACCAGGTAAAGTTGTCTGGCACTTAAAAAGCCTACAGCCCTACTTGCTAGCTACCTCCCTTTTAACCTACAACAAAGCTGGCCAAAGGACAGACTCTATTGCCCTGATCTCAAATGCTCCATCTAGAACTACTACTCACCGGAAAAGCCTAACACAGAGAGTGGTTCACACCCGGTAGGAGGGAAGGATGCCTAGACCTTGCAGACTCCAGGTCAACCAACAATCACCAGGCGCCTAAGGGAAAAGTAAGCATGCAAAAGAATGATTACAAAAACAACAGGCCATGGGGGGAAATGCCAGAACAACATAATGGGAAAGAGAATCTGTTGATTACCCTCAAGAAAATGCTAGGAGTGAAGCGAAAGGAAGCCCCTAAAGACAGACAAGAATCACAAGCAGGAAAGTTAAAATAAGACAAGCAGGATGTCCTAAGAAAGCCCACCAAGCAAGCAGGAAAACAAAGGCAGAACATTACCAAGGGCACAGGCATTTCATAAAGCTGGAAAAGCCTAGGATTCAGACTACAATGGAAACTGTGTGGAACAAGTTCATATTCCACTTTTTGGAGGATGGACCGGTTTCAAAATAAAAGTCTATAACCAGGCTCTCTGATTCCCAGGCAAGAGACAGAGAAGAGAGTTGGAAACAGAATGTGTCACCACAAAAACAAAGCCCCTTTGATGAAACTCATTTCCCCAGGTAAAAGATCCTGGCAGCTGGGAGACTTTTAGCTGGAGACGTATGGACTATGTCTCAGTAGGGTACCTGCTGGTGTCTGTAAACGGAAAAAGCTGTGTCAACTGTGGCCATGGCCAGAGCAACAGCTAGATTCTAACATTATATTCTTACAAAAATTCACGATCATCCCCAGCTGTAAAGTGAATTTAGGAAAAGTGTGGGCTACATGGGTCCCAGTCAGAAGAACAAAAGTGAGCCGAGGACATGGCTCAGCAAAGAGCTTTTGATGAGCAATCATGAGAACCTAAATTTGGATCCCCAGCACCTAAAAAAAACAGGTGGTGTGGCCTGAGCTGAAGAGGCCTAAAACCAGAAGACTGAGGCAGAAAGATCACTGGGGCTTGCTTGACAGCCAGCTTAAACTAGAGAAACAGAAAGATCCAAGCTCAGTGAGACCCTGTCTAAAGGACAAAAGGTGAAGAGCAATAAATCAGGACACCCAACAATTGTCCTCTGGGGTGTCTCTCTCTCTCTCTCTCTCTCTCTCTCTCTCTCTCTCTCTCTCTCTCTCTCTCCCTCCCTCCCTCCCTCCCTCCCTCCCTCCCTCCCTCCCTCCCTCCCTCCCTCTCTCTCTCTCTCTCTCTCTCTCTCTCTCTCTCTCTCTCTCACACACACACACACACACACACACACACACACACACACACACACACCTTGGGGATGTATACTTCAACAAGAATATAGAGGGGAGAAAGGAAGCTATGCTATTCAGCTATAGAGATTTAGAATGAGGGCCGGCATGCTGGCTCACTGCTATAATTGTTAGCGTTCAAGGGGCTGGCGGAGGAAGACTGCTGTTCAGTTTGGAGTCAGCTGGAGTTCAGTTAGCCTGGGCTACAGTGTGAGACCCTGTCTCAAAACAAACCATCAAAGTACAATAAAGGGAGTTATAGGAAGAAACTGAAAAGGCAAACTTAAACTAGAGACTGACAATTCAAACTGAAAACAGCGCAACAGGTAAAGGGATGGAGTACGGGGACTTCATGATAGCGGCATATACTGTAAGCAAAGCGGACAACCAGAAATAAGGAAAACATCAAGTCCTGCCCGACTTTCTTTAAAATGCAGCAGTCAGAACTGATAAAGTCTATGAATCTTGATATTGTTAACTTTTTTTTTCTAGTAACTCATGGGCTACATAATAAAATCTACAGAAAAGGAATCATAATCTGTGCATACTGCCTAATCCAAACTTAAATAATATTTCCATAGTCATAGTATCAGCATTACTTGCTTTAGTCACTTATAAACAACTCAGGACATGCTGCAGAGCTACAGTTACATAGCGGAAACTGTATTTACACAGGAAATATAAGGTAGTCATGATTTTAGGAGATGAAATAAGGAAAGGGAAAAATGGAAAAGTTCGTATTATCTTCGCCTGAGCTGAAAGTTAACTGGTAGAGCGCTTGTCTAGAGTACGCAAGGCCCTACATTTGGTTCACAGGGTTAAGGGAGGCTTTACATATGAATTTGATAGATTTAAGTATAGATCAAGACTGGACAGAAATTACACATGGTGGCACACAGCTATAGCCAGCATTTGAGAAACAGAAGGACCACATCAGCCTCGTCTACACAGTGAGTTCCAGACCAGCCACAGCCACACAAGGGAGAGCTTGTCGCAAAAGGAAAAACTAAAGGAATAAATAAAAAGCAAGTAGAAACTACAATCTTTACAAAAACACTATAGTTTTCCTTCCATCCATATACATAAACCATCTCCCTCCATGAACCCTCATCGGTTCCCTAACAGAAGGAAATGTTCTTTAAATAAAAAGGGTAATTCTTTACAGCTTAAAGTGTGTTTTTCCTGCAGGTTCACTCTGTCTTTAAGGCACCGATTCTCTACTGCACGTGACCTCACTTCCCCCAGCGCACATTTAAGCAATGACTAGAAACATCTTTCAGTTGTTACAGCTAAGAGAAGTACTGGAATCTAGTGGGTGCAGGGATGGGCTACCCATTCTCTAACACACAGGAACTCACAACCAAAACTTACGCAGCTAAAATACCATGTGCCAAGCTGAGTTCTGCCTTAAGAAACTCTTCTAGTACCTGGATGGAGGTGGGTGGTCCTTGGACTGACTTCCCACAGGGCAGGGAACCCTAACTGCTCTTCGGGCTGAAGAGGGAGGGGGAACTTGATTGGGGGAGGGGGAGGGAAATGGGAGGCGGTGGCGGGGAAGAGGCAGAAATCTTTAATAAATAAAAAATAAGAAAAAGAAACTCTTCTAGTTTTTAGTTTCCTCTCTTCCTAGTTCTCATGGTAATGTCTGCATACAAGACAAAGCTTTCACGGGTGGGCATGGAGACTGGCAGAGTCCATCTGAATACAGACTCACAGGCCTCGCAGGTCTGGCCACCGTAACAGCATCATCTCAGCGCCACTCACCTCAGCTATGGTTCTTACTGATATTCTTAGGATCTCAAACATGTCATCTATTCAATGCCTTACAGCTGTTACTGCATTAGCTACCTAACCCCAAATTTTCAGTAGCTTCCCATAATCAAAATTACAGACTATTGTGGTGTGTTCCTGTTTAGGGCACAGTTTTCTTCCGTCTGGAACCAGTTTGTTGACTTAGCAGGTGTGTGCTCATGGGGGGAGGGGCTTAGGTGTATATGCAAGTACAGGAGTGTGTGCAGGAAGACACAGACAACTTGTGTGTGGAGGCCAAAGGGCAGCTCGGGTGCCACTCTTGATGCACTGTTCACCTAGTTTCTATCTGAGCCCTGGGGCGTACTGATTAGGCTAGGCTAGCCGGCCAGTGTGTCCAGGCATTCACCTGTGATCCAGATCGGGTTCTCAGGTTTGCAAGATCCTCATGCTTGTGCAAGCACAGGCAGCCCTGTGAGCATTCTACCTGTTAGTTTAGGGACTCTAGATCCTTGGAGGCTATGTCTACTACCCAGAAGACCTCAGCCTCCAGACCTGGATTTTCACCTGGGAGAAAAAGTAAAGAAGGAGCACCCACTTCTCTGCCATTTCGATCCAGCAGCGACAGCACCTCATCTTCAGCACATTCAGCAGATGACAGGGAGGAAGACGATAGTGAGCAGGAACAGCAGCTACCTTTCCCACCTCTCTCCAGCACGGCCTCCTCCCTCCTAGCAGTAGCCCCAGGACAAGGTTGCTGGCTCTTACAGCTAATTTCTGTTTCCTTCACTTTCTAGTAAAAAATTCCTACTAAGTAAGAACCATGACAAACTAACCCCCAGGGTGCTGGCCCTGGCCTTAGGCAGTTTCCCTTGCAGCCTATCAGTTCAGCCTAAATATGCATTTTTTCTTCCCTTGTGGCCACCCCAGGTCAGTGTAGAGAAAGTAAGAAGTTCTGAACTCAGTCTGGCACCAAGCCAATGCTGTTCTGCTTCTTTGTAATTCTAAAATAAAGGTGATAAGAGAATCTATTACACCAAAAGTTGTAAGCAGTACCGACATACTATTATAAAAGCCACACTATGATGCACAGTGCTATTTTTCCTTACATCTGAACTGCTCATCTTAAATGGAAGGATAGTCACAAGACACAAAATCACACACTTAGCACACCCAGTTTCTGTAAATTCTTCCGCTAATCTCACTTGAACAAGGTACCCAAGCCTTCTTGTCGCCAGCTTGCTGCCTCACTGTTCCTGCTCCAAAACACTGCTTATACCACGCTCCTCCCTCCCCAGAGGTGGCGCACTCCCACTAGAGAGTCTGTAACTTAAGGAGGCCTGGATTTCTTTGCAAGACACTATAAAATTTTATAAACTACTACCCACATACAAGCATTTGGCAGCCAAAACTCAAGTCCCCTCAGTGGCAGTCATGAGAAATAACTGCACTGAACACGACAAGGGGCAGGACAGATTCCACCAACAGGTTGACCTTCAAGCCCAAGCCTTCAGTGGGCTCCACGCCTGCAACTCAACCTACAAGTGTCTTTCATTTTTAAAAAGAAGAAAACCTTTGTTTGGGAGGATTAAACATGATACGTGTCAAGAACATTTAGGAGTCAATACACATTAGCTATTATTATCACGAGCAATGGACTTTTCCTCAAAGGCACCCGCAGGAGCTATAACTCCCTCAGGCTATCAATTTTTAACAACCCTAAATAAGAGACCTGCTTTTTTTATTTGAAAACAGACACCATCTAAAACCATAACCCTTTCTTCAGTCTCTCGTCAAAATAGAAGATTTGTGGTTACCAACTATTTTACTATTTAGAAACACCGTACATCTCAAACATTACATATACATATAAGTATATGTATGTATACATGTATATTATCCCAAATAGTAATACAATATATAGTAGATATAAACATATATATGTATATATGTGTGTGTCAATATATATATTGACATGGGTATATTGTCAAGTGAGAATAGAATAAGGACTTCCAAAAGCTAAGTGTTAAGAGTATAATTTTATATGTATATATAAAATGTATATATATATATATATATATCAGAGTGTGCCACAGATCATGAAAAATACAAAGAATTTACAAAATATAATGAAGGTTTTTAAGTTTATTTATTTGTATTTAATGGCTGAGTGCTTTTCATGTATGCCTGCAGGCCAGAAGAAGGTATCAGATTCTATTGTAGATGGTTATGAGCCACCATGTGGTCGCTGGGAATTGAACTCAGAACCTCTAGAAGATCAGTCAATGCTCTTAATCACTGAGTCATTTTCCCAGCCCCAGTATAATGAAGTTTGAGATTCATAAAGAACAAACAGATACCAGAGCAAAAAGCATAGCTAAGAAATGTTGCAAACTCTGGCCTGGGAGATAGTTTGGTCATTGAAGGGCTTACAAATAAGGACACAGTTCATTCTACAGAACGCAGGAAAAAAGGTGGACAGTGGCCTCCTGAGTGCTGGGATTAAAGGTGTGTGTCACCACTGCCCAGCCAATTGCAGACTCTTACTGACTTCCTAAGATTGCTAGGATACATTTCCCATTCACAGCATGCTACTGGTAGAGGTCCAGATGACCTGATTAATTTAAACAAAATCTTAGATAGTGACAAGGACTTAAGAGAATTGACTTTGATTGAAGAGAAATTACAGAAGGCACATGTGGATCCAAATCATAACTGAATTCTGGTCATATATTACCCTCCAAATATTCCCCTACAAGAATTTTAATTCAGAGGGATGATGTTACCTGAGAATGGATCTTTTTACCATATAAACTGAGTAAAAAATTAAAAACTTATGTGGAAAAGGTCTCTGAGTTAATTCTATAAGGAAAATTGAGACTTTGTCAATTAGCAGAAATAGTCCCAGCAGAAATTATAGTACCTATTAATAATGATAAAATTGACAAATTATGGGAAGAAAGTGAACTCTGGCAAAGAGCGTGCAGTAATTTTTTGGGAGAGATTAAAAACAATCTTCCCAAAAGCGAGAGAATTTAACTTATAAAGAGAACTAACTGGATCCTTCCTCGCATTGTACAGGACACACCAGTAACTGGAGCCCCTACATTCTATACTGATACAAATAAATCAGAAAAAAAAAAACAGGTTACAAATCAGAAAATTTAAGTAAAGTGGATCAAAGCCCTTAAGATTCTGTACAAAAGTCAGAATTCTATGCTATTCTCATGGTTCTAAGGGACTTTAAAGAACCTCTCAACATAGCTACCAGTTCACAATATGCAGAAAGTTGTTTTGCATATTGAAACCACTGAATTTATACTAGATGATACAGAACTGACTTAATTATTTATTTGGTTACAAGATACAATCAGGAATAGGAATCATCCCATATACATAACACACATCCAATCTCATATGGGTCTTCCAGGTCCTCTAGAAGAAGGTAATGCAGAAATCGATCAATTATTGATTAGAAATGTGCTGAAGATCTTAGAATGTCATAAAAAAAATACATCATGTCAATAGCAAAAGTTAAAAAAAAAACAACCTTTTCTATCACATGGGAACAAGCCAAGGAAATTATAACAAAATGTTCTTTATACAACCACATCAAACACAGGATGTAACCCAAAGGGTACCTAAAGAAATGAAATCTGGCAGATGGATGTGTCCCATTTTGCAGAATTTGGAAAACTAAACTATGTACACCACACCATTGATACCTATTCAAGTTTCAGGCTTTCACTGGGTAACTGCCTTGAGTTCAGAAAAGCCTGCTTCGGTAATCACACATTTGCTAGAAGTTATGGCAATCGTGGGTATACCTGTACAAAAAAGACAATACCCCAGGATATGTCTCTAAGAAAATGAAACAGTTTTTGCTTATTATACTATAAAATATATTACAGGTATGCCACACAGGTATATACCTACAGGCCAGCAGTTACAGAAAGATCAAATTGAATTCTAAAGGATATGTTAAATAAATAGAAAGGGATGATAAAAATCCCTTCAAAAGACATTGCTATTAAGTTTGAATTTTCTAAATGCTAATGAGAAAGGAACAAGAGCTGTGGAGAGACATTGATAGTAGAAACAGTACAGAATTAAATCAGTCGATATAATTTAAAGATGTACTGACCTCAGACTGGAAGCCAGGACATGTGTTACCTTGGGGAAGGGGTTTTGCTTTTGTTTCCACAGGAGAAGAAAAGCTATAGATACCACCAAAATTGATAAAGATTCAGTCTGAACAAGAGACACCTGTTAATTAGAAGACATGAAAGCTCATCAAACAGCACGGCCGTTTAATCTAAACTAACCTACAAGACTAACAACTGTTTTGTATTTGATCAGATAGAACTTGCCAAAGAGAATCTCCCCAAAGTTAGGGTTGGGGAGGAATTTTGTGTTTGTCTTTTCAGGAGAATGAAGACACCCAGTTAAGGAATCTGAAGAACACTGGACAAACAAGACATCTGAAGAAAAAGGACACATCATCCAGAAGATGTCCCAAAAAAAAAAAAAGAATAAATTGACCTATTGGTATATAACATTTCCAAATGGATAATTTTTTGTTTGTTTGTTTTTTTCGAGACAGGGTTTCTCTGTGGTTTTGGAGCCTGTCCTGAAACTAGCTCTTGTAGACCAGGCTGGTCTCGAACTCACGGAGATCCGCCTGCCTCTGCCTCCCGAGTGCTGGGATTAAAAGCGTGTCCCACCACCTCCCGGCTCAAATGGATAAAATTTTATAAATCTTCCCAAATGTTGTTTCTGCTATTCTCTACAGGCATATAATCCAAATAATCTTTTTGTAGTCCCAGTCTAGTTAAAGATTAAAACTGGCTTTGGAGTTTAGTCTCTCTCTCTCTCTCTAAACCCAAGCATGCTTATTAAAGAGAAATCCAAAATCTTTGTCTCATGAAAGAAGAGCCACCTGATATGAAATAAAAGAAAAACAGATTATTTAAGGACTATTTTATTGCCACTGATCTTATAATCCTTTGGTTTTATATTGACTCTTTAACAACTTTTCTTAAGGTATAAAATTTATAATTTTAATTATAATACATATGTATCCATTCACACACTAAACTTTTTGCCATGATATTAATGGTCATACATAGAGTATTAACTGATTCTAGGAAAAGGTTTCCTCTACCCTTCTGTGCGTGATTTTGAAGGTTTGATCTATCAGCCTCTGCAGTGAACCACGAGCACACCTAACAATAGCCTCTGAAGACTCCAAAAGGAGAATGGGACCCCATTACAATTCCACCAGGACTAGGGTAACACCACTTACAGATTGGCTTTGGACTACAAACTGCTCAGAACAATTTCGAGGTGGCTAGCTGAGACGATTCAGTCTAACAGACTACTCTAGCCAGGACTTGAAATAAGCCCTGCACTTTCCTATTATGCAAAGACTGGACAACAAAATGATACAGCTACCTATCCCAGGACTTGACAAGTAATCTATTTTTTTCTTTCTCTCTTTCTTTCTTTCTTTCTTTTTTTTTTTTCTTTTTTTTCTTTTTGGATTTCCTAAAGATACTGTCGCCCTCTGTCAGCAGGAAAAAATAAGAATACGACATTCCCAAGAGGTGGGTGGTTTTTGGCTGTTCAATGGGGTATGGATATGTATCATTGTTTAGAGGGGATTGGTTACAAGTTGTTGTTGGTAATGAACAGGAAAAAGGTAAACAAAGGAAATTAGACTCAAGGTTCTTGTTTTGAAAAGAAAAAAGTGGAATATAGACATGATAGGATAAAAGGATAGATTACTAAATCTACCCTGAAAAGAAAAAAAGGGAGGATGTAGATATAAGATAAAAAGGTAGATTATTGAATCTACTTTTAAAAAGCAGCTACTAATTTCTAAATGTTTTATATTGAATAGATTTTTGTATATTGTATACAAATTTTATATATTGATACAAATTTGAGATTAATTTTGTTAGAACATATTGTACATACATTTTTACTCTTGGTCAAGGTATTGGACCTATACAGCTCATTTAACAACATAACACAAATTTCTAGTCCTTGAAAATTATTACTACCTACTGTTTAGGATAATAAGAAAATGCAGATTAGTAGTTAATCACTTATTATAATTAAACTTGTAGCCTCATTAGGTATATTTTAAAGGTAAGACAAAGATATATTTTAGATAGGTTATCTCCAAAAACTTCAGAGATCTACAGAATAGGGCATTTAAAGTGTTTTAATAACATAGACTTTTCCCCCCCACACACAAAGGATTTCTCTGTAGCTTTGAAGCCTGTCCTGGAACTAGCTCTTATAGACCAAGCTGGCTTCTAACTAACAGAGATCCACCTGCGTCTGCCTCCCAAGTGCTGGGATTAAAGGTGTGCACCACCTGGCACATAGACTTTTTTTTGACAATGGGATATGTTTGTTCCTGGCAGCACCAATCTACTTCAGAAAAGATAATGGGCATCAAAGAAACTCCACATGAAGTTTACATTCTTTGTGGTAAAAGTAAGCACTGGCCAAGAAAATGCCCTTGCCTGGACTGCTGACAGTATGCCGTTGTAATTGCACAAGCAGAACACAAAAGAAAGTGACTGCCAAACATTCTCAAGACAAGGCAGGAGGGCCCTTCTGAATATCCTGCTTCACAGAAAAGTCTGTCAGATAAGCTAGGCTTGCAGGCCAAAGATGGATGCCCCAATGCTGCAGAGGAACTTTGGGTGATTCTCCAGGCAGCCAGCTGTTTCTGTCATTTCTCATTTTGTGGAAATAATTTGCTTGCACTTCATGCTTACTCAGTTAATATTATTTCCTTCTTGCATCTCTGAGGGAATTGAAGACTCAATAGTTAATAGTTTTCCTTGTTTACCTGACGCAGAAAGCAAGTTATGGAGCCAGGCGATAGTGGTGCACGCCTTTAATCCCAGCACTTAGAAGGCAGAGGCAGGCTGATCTCTGTGAGTTTGAGGCCAGCCTGGTCTACAAGAGTTAGTTCGAGGAAGGCTCCAAAGTTACAGAGAAACCCTGTCTTGAAAAACCAAAAAAAAAAAAAAAAGGAAGATATAATAGAAAGTGAGTTAGGTACAAGACTTTGAACTCACTAAGAGAAGGGAAGATATGGAGTATTTTCTCTGAATTTGTCAAATGCAAATGGACTAGACATTATTGATGCATTTATTGTCTGTATATATTGTATATAGTTATTGTACTTATTGCATATAGTTATTCCTATATTAGTTATAGCCTTTTTATTTTAGACAAAAAGGGGAAATGTAGTGGTATTTCATTTGTATTTTAATAAATAAAACTTGCCTGAAGATCAGAACACAAAGCAGTCACCTAGTCAGCCATACACACACCTTTAATTCCAGCAGCCACACTAGTTAGCCACAGAGGCTGGGCAAAGGTGGTGCACACCTTTAATCCTAGCACTAGAGAGGAATATAAGGCGAATGAAACAGGAAATCGCTCTCTTTCAATACGAAGATTCTGTAGCGGTAAGAGCTCTCTAGTGGCTTGACTACTTTCCTTTTCTGATATTCAGGCTGAACCCCAATATCTTTCTCTGGGTTTTTATTATTCATAATACACATGAGTGCATACAAATATGCTCATACATACAAGCACACACAAAGAGAAATGTTTAGAAGCCTATTAACTGAAAAAACACTGAATTCTAGAATAAAACAGAGAGGAGACATCTTCATGGTTTAGACTCACCCATATTACTAGAGAATTGTTCAAAAAAAAGTTACAGTAACTTGAAAACTCCTTGGCTTTTGTTTTCCAAAGCAATGAACAGAAAAGTGTGGTGATAACGATAATTTCTTTTAAGACAAAGTCTAGGGGTTGGAGGGATGGCTCAGCAGTTAATAGTACTTGCTGCTCTTCCACAGGACCCAAGTTTGGTTGACAGCACCCATATCAAGTGACTCAGCATAGGCTATAAACTCCAGGTCCAGGGGATGGATGCCCTCTTCTGGTCTCCACGGGCACCTGCATTCATGTGCACCCTGACACACATGTACTCATAATTAAACAATACATATTTCTAAAAATTTTACAGGGCCAGATTTTCTGCCACTCATTTCCCTTAGTTAAAGTTTTACAATTCTGAGGAATCTAGCATTCCTTGTGATCTATGACAAGAGACAGTACACAATTAAGATTCACTTCTTTCAGAAAACATTTTCCAAAAAAAAAAAAAAAGTTCGAGACCAGCCTGGTCTACAAGAGCTAGTTCCAGGACAGGCTTCAAAACCACAGAGAAACCCTGTCTCGAAAAATCAAAAAAAAAAAAAAAAAAAAAAAACAGAAAACATTTTCCCTCAAAGGAAACTACTTGTGGGGAATGGTGAAGAACTCCTGTAAAAGGAGCACCAGATCAGGAATTCAATGTCAAGTCTGACTACAAAGAATTTCCTTTTCTTTTGTTTGACTAATCTACCACTCATTCCCAAAACTATTTGGGGGGGGGGGGGGGGAATGCTTTTCGAAACAGGTTTCTCTGTGTAGCCCTGGCTGGACTAGAACTCACTCTGTAGACCAAGCTGGCCTTAAACTCAGAGCTCCGCCTGCCTCTGCCTCAAATGCTGGGACTAAAGCATGTGTCACCACTGCCTGGGTCTCTCTACCTTTAATTAAGTTGCTAAGCCAGCCTCTTGTTTTGCATTTATTTATTAATTTATTCTGATGGGTAGTGCTTGTGTCACAAAGGAGAGTATGTACGCGTGCGTGTGTGCGTGTGTGTGTGTGCGTGTGTGTGCGTGTGTGAGTGTGTCTCTGCGTGATGACCAGAGGACAACTTAAAGAAGCTGGCAAAGCTGGCAGTCAGCAGAGCCCAAACTCAGAACTCAGGCTATCAGGTTTGTTAACAAATGCTTTTACCAGCTAAGTCTCCATGTCAGCATGCTCAAGCCGATCGTGAACTCCTTCTGCAAATCAAGTGGGCTTTGACCTTGTGATCCTCTTGTCTCAGACTCCCAAGTAGCTAGAATTACAGGCCTGCACCACCAGGTCTGGTTTTGGTCCATTCTGTCTCATCCTCTTAAGATACCAGGTTACCTTCAGATATACAACCTACTCCAAAGCGTAACATAAAAATGCCCTTCTCCAAGCAGTTCCCAGGTTAAATGACTTGTTCCCTTTATCCTCTCACTACTTGTACCTACTTTGAAAGACACTATCACACAGTCCAATTGTTCTCCAGCCAAGTGTCTGGGATTACGTTTTTATTCATACAATAACTGATAAATAAAGTGGGTTGTTGCTATTTTGGAGAGTTTCACTGCTGGTGAATAACAAAATGGATTATTGCTACTGTGGAGCATTTACATCGCCTAGAAAGATAACAAATGTAAATTTATTTAGGGTAAAGCCTGGGCATATGGAGTTCCAGATTAAAGACTTCTTCCCTTTGAGGTGTATAACTCACAACATGTTTTGGGAAGAAAAAAGAAAAAAATTGCCAAATCTTCTAGATTGAAATTTGATTTCACACTTTTTTTGAGGGTCTGCAGTATAGACTAAGGCAGAAGAATAAATCTAACGTCTCTTATGTGGTTATTATATACTGACATGAGATCTACACACATTGGTCCATATATTTACCCATGGTTCCGCCCACAAGAAAACTACTTCAACCACAATTGCTTGAATTAAGTACTTCTGATGATCTTCCTGCATGCAGTCACCTACATTAAAAGTTTCTCAGAGGTTTGTGGGGTTTTTGTTTGGTAAGTTTTTTAGGACAGGATCTCAAGGCTAGCTGTAAATCCAAGGTGTCCCTCCCTTCTCTATCTCCCAAGTGCAGATCACCAGCCAACACCACACCCAGCATGTCGTTAGCCCAAAGTTGTACTTATGTCTCATTTGTAGGTCATAGTTATAAGAAAAAGGTATGATCTTATCCTCACTTTTGATTACCTGGTATTCCAAGATTATTGGTATTCATGTTTTCAACTTTGGATATAATACAAATGTCAAAATATAACTCTTCAAGTATTGCTGTAAGGGCAAAAGTTTTCAAAAATAATAATGCAAAACATCTATAAATTCTTTGTCTAAATTATCAATTGCTGATGAATTAGTAATTGCCCAAACCAAGTTGAAATGTACTATGCCCACTCAATGTTAACATCTTGCAACAAAGATCTTTGTGTAATGGCACATTTATAAATTTATAATTGTCTCAATTTTTTAAAAAGCAGCCCGAAGAGAACTTCATCTCAAAGGACTGCATAGCTCTCTCCAAAGTATATATTTTTAACTGTCAATTCAAAAAAGAATTTAGAAAATTTTGAATTTTTTCTAAATATATATAAATTTTTATATTTTATAAAAATGATATTAAAAATGTAGATATTTTACCAAATATCTAAGTCCTATGACTATGTTAAGAAACATTCACTTGCTTCAAAAATACAACAAAAGTCAGGCAGTGGAATACACATGGCAGACAGAAGGTTGAGACAGGAGGATTTTGCCAAGTTCCAAGGCCAGCCTTAGCCTTGGTATAATGAATACCATGGCCAGCTAGGCAACACAGCAAAACCCTGTCTCAGAAAACAAAAGCAAACAAACAACAAAACTGAAATGAAAGACATTTGCACAGATGAGACATTCAGTAATGACCACAACTCAATGAAAGGAGTAAACCATGCCCAGTTTTAATTAGATAATCACTTCTAGGCACCTGTGTTGATCTTTGTGGCTCAAACTGTTCAAACGGAATTTGACCGCAACAACTTAATCTCCATAATTAAAGACCTTTACGTAGGTCTTAAGTTTCATCTATTCCCTGTACTGGCACTTTAAACAAGCATACTGTAGTCATTCTGCAGACTTGCTACCAAAAGAAAGAGTAACATATTTGAAATTGGTTGCGTTTTTTAATAGAGCGCATCTTAAATAGCATGGCCTTTTCCTTCCTTCACCAACCTGTTCTATAAAACTAGCGTCTTAAGAATCTCACTGCAAAGCAGGTTCTAGCAAGCGTAGCAACTGATCCCAGTCTCTCTCTGCATGATCAAATTTAGATGAAACCCTAAGGGAGAAGAAAACATAACAAGCAATTTACCTGTTCCTCGCTTGCTCTTTGGAATCCTTAAGGTGGCAGAAACTTTTTTAAATGATTATTAAAAAAAAAAAACTTTAAGTTGCACTAAATTGGGGCTAATTACTTTAAAAAAAACAACAAAAAAAAAAGCTCTGCTATATCCAAGACGTTCTAACACCACTAAATGTTACTTAAGTCTTCCAGCAGCAAAAAGGCAAAAACTTCATTAAGTTATTTAAAGCAGATCTGCTCATATCATCGGATAACTTGTCCCATCTGTTTAGAGAGTAACCTAAGTTACTTACTTCAGACGGCATTTAGTTAAAATGAAATTAGGTTATGTTTCACAACGCAGATGTCGCCCCTAAAGAAGTGTTGGATGACTTTAGTGAATGGAAAATCTGCATCTACTGTTGCTTCGCATCCGCCGGTCTGGAGTGGGTTGCTCAATGAACCAGAAGCATGCTCCCTACCAAACTCCCTGGCACCTGACCGCTCTTTCCACCACGTAGCAGCAAACAAAACGGAAAGAAAAATAAGTGCAACGAAGACCCCGCCTTTTCTCCGGTGTGGCCAGAGGGCCACCGGAGGTGAGGTTGAGGGAACACCGCGACACTCTCTGCAAAGGCGGGTGCGGTCTGCAGAGAGCGGCACAGCCTCTTCAGGGGCTGTCACAGGAAAACCCCAAGCCTGGTCTTAAACCGCCCCGAGCGACAAAGCGTCAGGTCTTTCCCCCGCTCGCGGGGGGCTTCCGGCGAGCCCCGCCATCGCCCTGTCAAACTTCGGGAGGGGCAGACACTCGGGACCCAGAACGCAGGGCCGCCCCCGCCCCCATCCCAGGTCCCTTGCTGGGCTTTGTACCGCTGCAGACGCACCTACCGTGGGCCCCAAAACACGCCACCCCCGCCAGCCTTGCCAATCTCCCTTCCCGAAGGGACAAAGGAGCGGGGAGAGGAACTCGCGGCGCGGGGTGCCCGGGAGCGCCCACAGCCCGAGCTCGGAACATGGGACAGAGGGAGTACAGTCACCCCAAAGGCACGACTCCGCTGCCCCCCAACTCCAGGGACGAGCGCCACTCACCGATGCGGAGCCCCTGAGGAGGCGGCTCGCCGGGAGCAGGCTTCCGCGGGATCACGGTGACCCCAGAGCCCGGGGTCCTAGTGTCCGGTGGGAACCCCCAACTTCTCTCGGTGGCGGCGGCCGGCGGCAACTGCGAGCCAGCCCCGGCGGAGGGCGCAGTCTAGCTGCGGCGGGGGCTCGGCCCCGAGCGGCGCGGGAACTCGGGTCCCTCGGCCCCGCGGGCCAGGGCGGGCCCCCCGTTTCCTCCCCTACCGCCGGCGGCTCTCGGCAGCGGCCAAGTCGAACGCCGCCGCCGCTCGGGCTGCCGCTGCCGCTACCACCGCCGCCCAGCTGGGAGCGCGTCGCAGCCGAATGCTGTCATCCGCCTTGACGCCGCCTCGCTGGCCGCCGCGAGCCGCCACGAGCCTCCACCTTCCAGGCCCCGCCCCCTCTCGCCCCGGCCCCGCCCCAGCCCCGGCTCCCCGCCACGCCCCCTTCCCGTCACGTGACGCCGCAAGGGGGCGGGCCTGGGTCTCGGCTGCGGACTCGGAGCCTAGCGCCGTGGCTGCAGCCCGGACCCTGGCTGTGATGGCGAGCTCTGGCTGTCATCTCGCCTCCGGGTGCTCCTTCGGGAGGCCCTGGGGTCGAGGACCCGGTCCGCTGGTCCCCTGAGCGAGGCCTTGGGGGAGGTCGGAACCCGGCCGGCCTCACCTGAGCCGATCAGGACCCCGCCTCCCGACCTCCTTCCTGCTCGGTCCAGATCCTCAGCCAGCCCTAGAGGAGGCTTCAAGTCGAAATTGTGGCTTGAAAAGCGTTTGGGTACTGCTGCTTCCTGTTCGCAGCAGAACGCTCACTGTGGCGTCTCACTTGCTGTGTTCCTCTGAAAAGAAAGGTTTGAAACGTGGATTTCGGTCACGCTGGGATGAAAATAGCCTAGCAGGCTTTTTTTTTTTTCTTCCTAGTCATGTTCAGGATCCTCGTGCCAGCTTTTACAGTCATTAAGTTTTACAGTGAGATTGGTGACAGTTTAAACAAATACGTGGCAGTTTGGCAATGCCTCTCAATTTGAAAATTAAGCCTGAGTTTATTTTTAAGTACCTCAACTCATACACTTCATCTTTGGCTTTTTTTTTAACCATGACCCCAGGAACCCCTCTCCATCCAATTGATGAGAGAACGGGGTAGAGGTGGTCATCCGAGGAAAGCAAGCTACAGTACAGAAGAACAAAAACAGGACACTCAGCCCCGCTAACAAGGCAGTTTTCTGTGATAAAAATTCCTTGCTTTCCCTTCTACTTTAGAACTGTGTGTTTTGTTTTAAATTTACACAATTTCCATTACATTTCCTGGACAGGAAATCAAATGACATTTGGATCATCTTCAAATGATACTTCCAAATAAATAGGCCACGGAGTTTGGCCTGTTATTGATCTACCTCATAGCGGTAGAATCAAAGATTTGCCTGGTCATTACGCTGCCCAAGGAAAGAGCAACTGACTGCCCAGTTAAATTATGCCAGGCCCCTGATCTTTCAGACACGTCTTGAATCAGATAAATTATGCCAGGCCCCTGATCTTTCAGACACGTCTTGAATCAGATATCTTTCAACATTTGAAAAACACCGAGACTGCCAGACTGCCGTGAAGTGCTGTTCCAGTGGGGGAATGTCATGTGAGGAAGTTTGTCAGCAGATCGGAACGTGTTGCCTGTTATCAGAAGCAGTGTGGTTCCGTTGGTGGTGGTGGTGGTGGTGGTGGTGGTGGTGTTTTGGTTATTTGTTTTTGTTTTTTTTCTGTCAGACTGTATCTGAAAAGCCGGTTTTCATTTTTTCTAATGAATTAGGTTTTAATAGAATATAATTTAGAAGATAAGAATGCATCACATCTAAACCGAGTGAAGATTAGTTTGTGGGAGGCCAGAGAGATGAGCTCAGCAGTTGAGAAGGCTTGTTGTTCTTGCAGAACCTGGTTTCTCTCTCTTCCCAGCACCCACATGATAGCCCACACCCATCAGTTCCAAGGAATCCCACCTCTTCTGACCACCCCAGTCTCTGGGCATGTGCAAACAAGTAAAGCACTCATACACATGAAATAAATCCTTTTTAAAAATTACTTTCTGAGTAGCTGGATGTGGTAGGCCATGTCTGTAGTCTGCACTTGGAAGGCAGATGCAGATCTCTGTGAGTTCAAGGCCAGACTATTCTACGTAGCAAGTTCCAGGACTACATAGACTCATAGAGACCCAGTATTTAAAATAAATGAATAATCAGGGTAAAAGTATGTTTCCTGCTGTTATTTAAATTGCATTTCTTACTGTGAACTGCAGTCAGATATATTTAAACAATGCTCCTAAAATATTAGATAACGAGAAAAATAAACGATCCC
This sequence comes from Microtus pennsylvanicus, assembly GCF_037038515.1. NCBI lineage: Eukaryota > Metazoa > Chordata > Mammalia > Rodentia > Cricetidae > Microtus > Microtus pennsylvanicus. The sequence goes on from NC_134598.1 coordinate 17,117,320, forward strand.
AGCTGTTTCTTTGTGCTCTGCTTTTACTCCGGTAATTGAGACAAGAGGCAACTTGCTTTGCATAATTCTTCCCTGCCTCTGCCCCAGTTTCTCCAGTTGGCCTTTGAAAATCTGACCATTTGTTTGCAGTGGAAAACAGGATCTGAGAAGCAAGGAGACCCACATTATAGACATAGCTAATTAGATATGTGTCAAGATAAATTACTCGCTGCATTTCCAGCTCTGAAAAACAAGCGAGGCGTTGGACTACGTACTCATTAAGGACTGATAACTTTGTTTTTTCCCTCAATGGATGATGCTTACGTGAGAAACAAGCCATCAGTATACAAAGGATTATTCAGATTCTTGACAGACGAGTAGAAATTTTTTAGCATCACTTTAAAAAAAAAAGAGTATGGGAAAGGGACTAGGAGGCTCTCAAAATGGCCCAAGTTTGATCACTGGAACCTACAAGGGGAAAACCATCACCTACAAGTTGTTTTACACACATACAGGTGTGCACCACATACACACAATAACACAATAAATAAAGATGATTTTTTTACTTCTTTTTTTTTTTTTCGAGACAGGGTTTCTTTGTGTAACAGCCCCAGATGCCCTGGAACTAGCTCTTGTAGACCAGACTGGCCTTGAACTCACAGAGATCCCTCCACCTCTGCCTCCTGAGTGCTGGGATTAAAGGCATGTGACACCACTATCCGGCTAAAAAAACTCTTTTAAAGCAAGAGATGTGACGTAAGAGAAGAGCACTTACTGCTCTTCCAGGGGACCTAAGACCAGTTCCTAGCACCTGTATTAAGTAGCTTGCAACTCCAGCTCCAGAAGATGGGATGTCCCCTTCCGGGCTCCATGGGTACCTCTACTCACAAGCACATGCGTACTCAAGTACACATAACTGAACATGACATCTTTTCTGTTTTTTAATTTAATGCAGGTAATTGTAAGTCAGGAGTTACTGGTAAACAAATGTAAGTGCTAATATCCGTCATGAATAACTAGTGGTTTTGACATCCATCACAGATGATTAGAGCAAAATAGCAATGCGTAGCCAGACCTGGAGCCTCAGGCTTGTAGTCTTAGCAACTCAGAAAGCTGAAGCGGAAGGATTGAATGTTCAAACCCAGCCCAGTCTAGAGTATCATAGTTTCTGTCAGCTTAACACATATCTAGACATACCTGGGGAAAATGAGTCTCGAGGAACTGCTCCTATCAGATTGAACAATGGACGTGTCTATGGGGCAGTTTCTAGCCTGCTTATGGACATAGGAGGACCCAGCCTACTGTGGATGCTGCCGTTCCCAAGAAGATGGGCCTGGATTGTACAAGAAAAGCAGCTGAATGTGAGCCAGAGAGAAGCCAGGAAGCAGCATTCTTCCGTGAGCTCTGCTTCAGTTCCCGCCTCCAGTTTTCCGCCTTGAGCTCCTGCCTTGGATTCCCTTAGTGATGGGCTGTGAGCAGTACGCCAAATAAATGTATTCTTTCATCCCCAAGTTAGTTTTGTTTTGTTTTGGTCAAAGATTTATCACAGCAACAGAGAGTAAGTTAGATGAGAAACTGGTACCAGGAACATGGGCTATTTCTATAATTAACCTGACCCATGGTTTTAGGAAGGTTGAAGAAGAAATTTGGACTAAAAATCATTGGTGAGTACCCAGTGCTTGGTGAACTGTTATAGGAGATTACAAGATAAGAAAACTGGTAGAGGCGCAGACCGTGGAGGGCTGGCGTGCGAGATTTCCAAAGCAAAGACTTAGCAGGGCCATTCCTGTCGTATTTCGAATGAAGACTCTGTCAAAGGAAAATCTTCACCAGAATAATCGATGCTGTAACATTAACTGGGGCTGAAAATTCAGTGTCCAATATCATCCAGGTGATATCATATATGCACTTGATACCATGACATACTGCAGGGAAGCGTTTCCTCAGCGTCCACACTCAGAAACTGGGGTCCCCGGGGACTGAGGATGCAACTCAAACTGGCAGTTGATTTGGGCAACGTGTGTCTTCCAGGTGGGCCTGGCTTCATCCGCCGGAAAGTTACAGGACTGAAGGAGTCATGGGGTGAAGGTGAAGCCTCAGTTATAGTGTAAATGCTAGGTTTGAAGGAGTCATGGAGAGGAGCTGAAGTTTGGCACCATTTGGTACACAGACATACACACATCAATAAAAATAAATGTTCTTTTTTTTTTTTTTTTTTTGGTTTTTTGAGACAGGGTTTCTCTGTGGCTTTGGAACCTGTCCTGGAACTAGCTCTGTAGACCAGGCTGGTCTCGAACTCACAGAGATCCGCCTGCCTCTGCCTCCCGAGTGCTGGGATTAAAGGCGTGCGCCACCATCGCCCGGCTAAAATAAATGTTCTTTAAGAAAATAACACTTAGCCATGCAACCATGCTTTTTATTCCACATTTGTTTTTATTGAAACGTTTTAGATTGATTTATTGTATGTGTATGAGTGTGGTGATATTTTGTCATGATCTAACAAAGCCTGCATAACGATCAGAGCACGGAGCTAGCCACACTAACTGGCCGTAGAGGTCAGGCAGCGGTGGCACACACCTTTAATCCCAGCACTCAGGAGATAGGCAGGCTGATCTCTTTTAGTTCAAGGTCATCCTAAGCTACATAAAATTGATCCTTTTAAAAAATATTTTTGTGTTTTCCTTTTATCAAAAATGGATCTTTTCTTCCTCAAATAATATATCCTCATTATTCTCTCCCCTCCCTCAACTCCTCCCAGATCCTTTCTACTCCCTCCTATCTGGTTCTACCCCTTCGTCTCTCGTTAGAGAACAAACGGGATTCTAAGGGATAATATAAAATATAATAAGATAAAACAAAAACTAACACATCAGAATTGGATAAAACAAAAAACAATCAGAAGGGAAAAAAGCCCAAGAAAAGACATAGAAGAAAGACTCCCACTGGTTCACACCATTAGGAATCCCCAAAAAATACCAAACTGGACCTGTAGGGCAAAAAGAGAGCAGAAAGATATATATGTAAATAAAAATTTTAAAAATAAGATAAGACAGGGGGGAGAGGGGGATGATGCCAGACAGAACATTATTAGACAGGGGTCCTCCAGGGATGCCAGAGTTCGTTTCTGGTGACCATCTACTGCTGGGCACGCAGCCTACCCTCAGGAGTAGTTTGTTTCCCCAGTGAGACTCCCTTGGATGGAACTAGATTTACATTTCCAAATTGCTATCCGTTAGAGACAGAGGGTTAGGTATAGGGACATGTGTCCACTTCTCCTTTCAGCTGTCAGACCACATCTGGCGCAGACCTGTACAGGCCCTGTGCACGCTGCCTGGGTGTCTCTGAGTCCACGTGTAGGTTGACCATGTTGACTTAAAGGGTCTTGTTTCCTTGGCGTCCTTCATTCTCTTGGGCTCTAACAATCTTTCCACTTCCTCTTCTGAGGGGTTTCTGGAGCCCTTAGGGGAAAGATTTGACACCCATTTAGGCTTAAGGGTTCCATGGTCTCTCTACAGAATGCCCAGCTGTGGGTCTCTGTGTTTGCTCCCATCAGCTGTAGAAGGAAACTTCTCTGATGATAACAGAACAAGGCACTGATCTAGGAGTATAGCAGAACGCCACTAGGAGCCATTTTATTGCTATGTTGTTGTTGCTGCTTCAGAACAGTAATATTTGATTTTACCCTAGCTCCCTGGGCTGTCTATCTAGTCTCAGGTTCTTGGTTACCCAAGCAGTGCTAGGTAGGGGTTCCATCTCATGGAATGGGCCTTAAGTCAAATCATATATAGGTTGGTTACGTCCACAACCCTTGTGCCGCCTTTGTGCTAGCGTATCCTGCAGGCAGGAAACCGCTGTAGGTCAACAGGGTTGTGGCTGGGTTGGTGTTGGCATTTCTCCTTTGGTAGTGTGCAGAGTTAGGGTTAGGGTACCTTCATGTAGCAAAGATGCTAGAATGTGGGGGTGAAGGCTCTATGAAGGCAGCAGCCCAACTTCTCCATATTTATTGAGTTACATTAATGTCTTTAGCAATAGGGCTTTACCATCAGTTTGTGAGAAGCAACCTATAGTCTTGGCAGAAGCCTGGGTTATTTGGGGATTCTCCTGGGACCTCGTTGGCCAACAACTCAATGAGATGTAACCCAATCCCTGTGCTGGAAGTTTCGTCTCGTGACAAGAGGAGTCCAGCAGGACCTCTGTCTTTCCTTTTTCTTGGTAATTTCATTTAGAGTGCCTACATAAATGTGTATATATTTATGAAGCTTCTACTGTATTGGGTTTCCATACTACCCCTCAAATGGCACTTTAGTCACACTTTAGGAGGGGCTGTGAGGCTCACTATACAGGTTTACAAGCTGTAAGATAAATACACAGGTCAAAAAAAGTCGAAAGGAATAATCACTATTCGTGGGTCCCATGGAAGCAAAGACAGTTTTTGACTATAAACATGGTTCATAGTCTTGTTTCTGAGATTTTTCTCAGAAAAGCGAGTTTAGTCCTTTGCAGGCAGTTTGGAAAATCTTGGCAAGATACTCAAACAGATGGCTGGGTAAGCAGTTCTCTTCCCTTCCTATGACCCCTTAGTGTCCCCTGTATTTTGATCTGACCTAGAAATGAGCCTTGCTTTCCACATCTCCTTATGGGAGATAAACACAAGAGCTGAAGTACCAGGGATGTTTCGTTAGTTGTAACGATATGTTAAAAATAAGGTTGTCTTTGCTGATGCTCTCCTCTGGAGTCCACAGATAAGAAAATAAGTGAATGGCTATAAACCTTGGCACCTAGCCAAGGGGAAAAGCAAGGGCATGTCTGAGAATTTAGAGTCACAGTCCAGTCCTCACACTGGATAATCCCAAGAAACCTTAAACTGATATTATCGATTTTGACTGATTGCTTCCTCAAACACCTGCAAAGCAAACAGAGATCTCTCTGGAGGAAAGTATCCTCATTTAAGTCTTAAAAGGGATACTATCAGCTGGGCAGTGGTGGTGCACGCCTTTAATCCCAGCACTCAGGAGGCAGAGGCAGGCAGAGCTTTATGAGTTCAAAGTCAGCCTGGTCTAAAGACTGAGTTCCAGGACAGCCAAGACTACACAGAGAAACCCTGTCTCTATAAGAAAGTGGGTTGAGCAAGTCAGCGGGGAGCAAGCCAGTAAGCAGCACCCCTCCATGGCCTCTGCATCAGCTCCTGCCTCCAGGATCCTGCCCTGTTTGAGTTCTGTCCTGACTTCCTTTGATGATGAATTATGATGTGGAAGTGTAAGCCAAATAAACCCTTTCCTCCTCAGTTTACTTTTGGTCGTGGTGTTTCATCAAAGCCATAGAAACCCTAAGTAAGAGAGATGCCATTGGTGAAAGCCATTCTTATAGAAGACAATAATACATATCTTTAATCTCAGCACTCGGGATGGAAAGGCAGGTGGATCTCTGTGAGTTTGAGACCCGCCTATTTTACATAGTGAGTTCCAGGACAGTAGGGCTAAAGAATGAGACCTGTCTCAAAAAAAAAAAAAAGATGGCATTATGTGAAGAAAATAATAAACTCTAGTAATGAGTGAGGATATTTAGGAAAGACAGATTTTCTTCCTGTAGGTGTGTGAACAGGTGTGTATGCTGTACATGCATGTCTTAGGGTTTCTGCTGCTGTGAAAACACACCATGACCACAGTAACTCTTATAAAGAAAACATTTAACTGTGATGGCTCACTTGCAGCTCCAAAGGCTCAGTCCACTATCATTATGGCAGTGTGCAGGTGGACACAGTGCTGGAGGAGCAGCTGAGAGTCCTACATCTTGCAGGCAACAGGAAGTTGACTGAGACCTGGGCCGTATCCTCAGCATAGGAAACCTCAAAGCCCGCCCACTCCAATGAAGCCACACCTCCTACTAGTGCCACGCCCTATGAGATTATGTTAAGAAGGACGCCCTCAGGCCATCCACCCTGTAGGTGTGGAGTCCAAATCCACGTGGGGCACCAGATGAAGAAGGACACTTAAAAGAATTACTACACTAACTCAAAATTGAGAATAATAGAGGGTTATTTATTTAGGGGTAGACTCACAAGTCACAATCCTCTGCTGTAACAAAGAACAGCAACCGAATCCCGCAGCCAAAAAAAGAGGCCTGACAACACTTTCCAACAGCATAAATAGTATAAGAGACCATGCCCAAGTAGGCGGGCGACTTAAAGACTATGGCAGTAGGAATGCCTACAGCAATTATGGGGCCCAATTACATTCAAGCTACCACAAGGCACATAAGGGTGTGTGTGCAAAAAGAGGTCAGAGAACAGCCTCAGGAGGAACTCCTCAGGAGGCACCCACTTTGTTTTTCCAGACAGGGTCTCTCAGTGGTCTGAGGCTCAACAATTTGTCTAACCTGGCTGCCCAGCAAGTCCCAGGGGTCTGTGTGTCTCTGCTTCCTCAGCACCGGGATTACAATTGAGCATATTTTTTATGTGGGTCCTGGGGATTGAATTCAAGTCCTCGTTGTAATACCCAGCCTCCATCTTTGAAAGCTCCTCCCCTGGGAGTTGCCTTGGTCCGGACTCTACCTCCAGGGAAAGCACGCCAAGCGCTGACCCCTCCCCAGGGTGGGTCAGTATCACTCCAGGCTCAAATTTTGCGTGGTCTCCCTTCTCGCTCCTCCCCTCGCCATGCTCCTGGCCACCCTGGAGCACTGCATTTAACGTGGGCATCTTTTATTCAGTCTAATTTGTACTGATTGGAATTATTTGCATCGGCGGAGAGGCACCTCTTAAAAATTATTCCTAACACTCACGCTAGCAAGACAAGAACTTCCCAGACTGAGCTATCTTCAAAGACTGCTAAGTAGAATTGAAGGAACTAAAATCTAAACGATATCTTAAAAATCAATGAAGAGGTGTAATAATTTATTTAACAGGAGTAAAACAGAGCATAGAGGATGGAAGACAGAAATAAAGAAGTATCCCAATGCCGCAGGAAAGGTGACATTTTAAAAAGAAAGATTTGCAGCGGTAGCATGTGCCCATGAAACCAGCACTCAAGTGGGGAAGGCAGGAGGATCAAGAGTTCAGGGCCGTTCTCAGCTACACAGTGAATAAAAGCCAGTTTGAGCTACCTGAGAACTTATACAAAACAAAGAGCTGAGAAGAGAGGAATGTCTCGGCTGTTCAGAGTGTGTATTGTTCTTGCTGAAGACCTGAAGTCAATCCCATCACGCCTAGCTTCTGAGGGCACCAGCACTCATGTGCACACACCTGCACACACCTACACACACACACACACACACACACATCATAATATACACGTCATACACACAGAGGTAGGGAAAGGGAGAAAGAGAAGTTTTTTTTTTAATTTTTAAATTAAAAACAAAACCAAAAAGACGTCTTTGTAACTGCGTAGGAAATGCACATGAAAGAGAATCTAAGTGACAATTGAAGACATTGTGAGATTTAAAATAAATCTAATTATGGTTTTGGAATAAAAGCAAAAAGACAATAAGCAGAAGCAATGTTTGACAAGATAATGGCTGAGAACTTTTCAGAACTGATGATAGACTCCAACGCACAGACTTAGGAAGCTCTCCAAATCCTAAGCGATTTGGAGAACAATAAATCCGCACTTGGAGACACCACAGTGAAGCTGCAGAATACTAAAACCAAAGGCAAAACCTTCAGTGGGGCAAAGAAAAGACTGTTTTATCAGCAGCAATAGGAACCAGAAGACGGTGGGATATGTTCAATTGGCTAACAGAAAATGACTCATTGGGTGTAGTGAACACACGATCCCAGTGTTCAGTGACAGAGGCACAGAGACAGGAGGGCTTGCGAAGTGGAGGCCAGCCTGGGCTACCTAGTGAGTTTGGGACATGCTGGGGTTTATAATGAGACCTCCCAAAACAAAACAAAAATCTGTCAGCCTTAATTCTAAGACACCTTGAAAAGCTCTTTCTAGAAGGAGAATAGCTGGGTGTGATGGTAGAAACCTGTAATCCCAGTGATTTGGGAGATTGAAGCAGGAGGGTTATAAATTCAAGGCCTGCCTGGGCAACTTGGTGAGAGCCTGTTTCAAAAATACACAGTCTGTGGATGTAGCTCAGTAGTAGGGCAGTTGACTCAAAGCCCTAGTTTTCCATCCCTAACACTGAAAACAAAACAAAACAAAAACCCTAATATTGCAAAATTTAAAAAGTATCTTAGAAAAAAGCAAAGACATAAATTACAGCAAAGTTGCAAACATGGTCAATAAAGGAAAACCTAAAGAAATTAATTTAGTTAGAAAAAGAAACGATCCAAAATGAAAGGCCTGAGAATTGAGAATAAAGAGTGTTGGAGGGCCGGGCGGTGGTGGCGATACACCTTTAATCCCAGCACTCAGGAGGCAGAGGCAGGAGGATCTCTGTGAGTTTGAGACCAGCCTGGTCTACAAGAGCTAGTTCCAGGACAGGCTCCAAAACCACAGAGAAACCCTGTCTCGAAAAAACCAAAAAAAAGAGTGTTGGAGGAGGCCAATATTTTTGACAGTCAAGGCTGAAGAGATGGCTCAGTGGTTAAGAGCGCTAGCTGCCCTTCCAGAGGACCTGGTTTCCTTTCCCAGCACCCACAGGATGGTTTACAGCTGTCACTAAATCCAGCCCTAGGAGATTTCACATCTTCCTTTAGCCTCCAAGGACACCAGACAGGCATGGTACCCATAATTACACGCAGGCATGCAGGCAAAACATTCGTTCATATAAATAAAAATAAGTCTTTTTTTGGATTTTCGAGACAGAGTTTCTCAAAAATAAGTCTTAAAAAAGTCTTTTTTGTTTGTTTGTTTTAGTATTTTTGAGACAAGGTCTCATTGTGTAGCCCTAGCTGGCCTGGAACTCTATCTGGAACAGGCTGGCTTTGAACTCACAGTGATCCACCTACCTCTGTGTGTGTCTCCACATCCCTCTTTCTTTTTGTAATTCTTTTGATACAGAGTCTTAGGTGTTCATGCTGGCCTTGAACTCACTATACAGTTGAGAAAGACCTTGAACTTCTGATCCTCCGGTCTCCTGAGAGTACTACTATTACAGACACTTCTTGAATGCTAAGGATCGAACCCAAAGCATCACACTCAATAACCAAACAATGTGTCGATAAGTCTAAATCCCACCCCAATATGTGTAAAACTCTAAAAATGTTCACTGTACAAAATCATAATATTTTTAAAAATTGGTTTAGCAATAATTTCAAAAGTATAAAATAATACTAAGAAAATGTCTGCTATCAGAAATAGATCCAACCAGATTCTCATTCCCCACCTATTATAGACCTCATCAAAGTACTTTACGGTTTTCTATATTTTTTCTATCTGGCACATGACTTAAAAAGTAAAAATGCTGCACACTGCCCCTTGCTTTCTCTTCTCTCTCATCCACATAGGCAAAATTATATTAGTATTCTCTAGGTGTTCTCTTTGGAAATAACTGTGCTACTCTGACATTTTAAGTGTTTTTCTTCATAATGACATTCCCATTTCAAATTTGCCCAGTGTACCAGTGAAGAAGATTTATTATACAGTCAGTAATTAGTATATATTTAGGAGCTGATGATATAAAGCCATAGAAATCAGAATTATATGATTTTCACGTACGCATTAATGATTCCCACCGCAGAAGTCTAAAAAGGAAAATTCATCATAACAAATTACATAATTATGCATTCACAGCTTAAGAACAATTAAGGCTTATTGAAAAGCTCCGCCTACTCTTTCCACCCACATTATCTATTTGAAATTAGGTATGCTAAGTTTTAGCAGCTTGCCCCGAAAATAGCTAGAAATTTAGGTTCAAAATATAAAGATTGACTCCTGAGTTTTAATTCAACTTATAAGACATTCCGAACTCTAAAAAGAATACAAAGCCGAATATGGTTGCTCCTGTCTCTAACCCCAGCTCTCTAGAAACAGGTGCAGAAAGGTCACCTAATGTTCAAGGTCAGCTCAGTCCATGTAACAAGTTCCAGGCCACCCAAGGCGACAAGTTAGACTTCATCTCAAATGAATAAAATAAACAAAAAGACTAAGAATTCATTTTTTTCAGGTGATTATGTAGATGACATAGACATTCCCTGCTGCAAATGTGTTTTTCTTTCAATTCTAGGAGGGCAGATAAAAAGCAGCTAATCCTAAATGCAACTACACATTGGAATATCTCAAAAAGATATAAACACGGGATAAGCATGACATAATATTTCTGAAGTTGCAACTGACTCTAGTGCAAAGAAATTGTACTTAGAGGTTTTGTTTGTTTGCTTGTTTTGTCTTTTTTTTTTTTTTTTGAGGCTCTCACTATGAGGCCCTGACTGGTCTGTAACTCACTTTGTAGACTAGGCTGCCCTCAAACTCACAGAGATCCATCCACCTGCCTCTGCCTCTCAACTGCTAGATCAAAGGTGCCACCACTAGGCACTTCGAATCATTTCAGATTTTCTTTTTGTTTTGTTTTTGTTTTTTCAAGACAGGGTTTCTCTGTAGCTTTGGAGCCTGTCCTGGAACTAGCTCTTGTAAACCAGGCTGGCCTCGAGCTCACAGAGATCCACCTGCCTCCACCTCCCAAGTACTGGGATTAAAGGGGTGCACCACCAACGCCCAGCCTGGTTTTCTTTTTGTTTTATGTGTGCAGATATTTTGCCTGCATGTATGTCTGGGCACCACATGTGGCAATGCCTGTGGAAGTTAGAAGAAAGAATGGGAGCTCCTGGAACTAGAGTTACAGGTTAGCTGTGTTCCATCACGTGGGTGCTGGGACTTAAACCCAGGTCCTCTGGAAGAACAGCCCTGAGTTCATAACTGCTGAGCCATTTCTCCAGCCCCACCTTGCATTTTTTTCTAAATCAAGGCCCTACTTCTTTTGCCTATATAACACTAGAATTTTCAAACTTTGCCTACTTCTTAATACATTATTGATAAAACCAGATCCATAATTTCTCTGTAGAGTGCCCAAATGACCTCCCCCCCCCTCACCTCTCTCTCTCTCTCTGTTTAGTTTGGGTTTCTGAGGCAAGCATCTCAAGTAGCCCAGAAAGGCCTCATATTCAAAATGCAGCCAAGCATGACATTGAACTTCTGATCCTTGTGGCTACATTTTTTTCTGAGAGCTCAGGCTACTGCACATATCACTAAAGACAGTTTATTCAGGGCTGATGATCACGCCCAAGCCTTTGTGCCTACTAAGCAAACAATCTACTAACCAAGCCGTCTCTCTAGCCCCTGTATCCTTCAATAGAAATAAAACGTTCATATTACTCATATCCTAGTTTGTGCCTAAAAATATTAGGCTGTTTCAGTTAGGTTTTTTTTCCCATCTGTATTTATACAAACCTATTAGCTACTGAGAAGTCTCGATTTTATAAGCTATGTTGGATATAATTCTTCCAACGTAGTAAGCTGTAGTTTTTACTGAGTCCTAGACTCATCCTTGTCACATACAGTTATCAAATATTTGTATGTTCTTCTACCTCCGTTCTGAAATAAATGCAAAGCGAGCAAGAAGCCGTAGCCCGGAAAACTGTAATAGTTCAGAGTTTGAAGGTTCATTTGCATTGTTCTCTGAGAGCAAACGTGCCATGCAGGCTTGCCAAATTACCAAGGAGCTGCCATCTCTTCGCCTCTCGCAGTGACAACCCTCCACGCCTTCTACCAGATCTTCCAGGTGTCTTTTTACCCTCCCAAACCCAGGTGAAATCTTGGGAAAACTTGAAGGAGTGGGTTCTTTCTTTCCAACCTGTAGGCCCCAGGGATCGCAGCACAGCAGCTGGTTAGGCTTAGAGGCAAGCACCTTGGCTCACTGAGCCGTCTCATTGGCCTGAGAAAGACATTTTATGTTTCAATAAAACCCCTTTAATGAATGCCTTCAGGGCTCATCCTCCTCCAGACTCTGCCGACAGTCTCTCGCCTCTGTTTTGAGTGGCTCTCTCGAGAAGTCCTTCTTTTGCCTGTTAGTCTCACGTGCACGGCTTTAATTCGATTCCCAACCCCAGGCCTACAAAACACTCTATGGAAACAGACTGTGGTTAATAACCACCCCACTTAGAACTTCATCCTTCTTTTGTTCCCCTCAGGTGTTTTTGCTTCATTTTGTTTTAATGTGGATATGTGTGTCTCTGCTTCAGTTCATGGGCACCTTGAAGTGGTGGTACCATCAGAGGTCAGAGAGTTGACTGCCTATTGGACCTGGAGTTACAGGCCGTTGTGGGTCACCGGGTACTGATGCTGGGAACTGAATCTCGTTCAAGGGCAGTAAATACTCCGAACAGACCCTGTTTTTTGCTTTGTTTTGTTTTTGAGACTTGTCTCATGGCACTCAGGATGGCTTCAGATTCACTGTGTGGCTGAAGGTGACCTTGAATTCCTGATGTTCTTGCCTCTGCTTTCCAACTTCTGGATTACAGATGTGGGCCACCATCTCCACCTCAGACTACCTTTGACTGTCAACTTCTTTCTAGAGATCACCACTCCATAGACACTTAGCGATCTCGCAATGTTACTAACTTCGCTTTGCAATTAGCCAAATCTTTGGCCAAACATGATTTACATCTAAACAGCTACCTTTACTTTCTTAAATTGCTAAGGTATACCATTTGGCTATATCTAAACTGAGGGCAGAGAAAATTCTAGAGCAAAATGACGTTTGTTAGTTAAAAATATGACAGGTGCGTATACATCTCTATCACCAGCACTTGGAGGATAAAAACAGAAAGATCACTGTAAGTTTGAGTCCATCCTGGTCTACATAGCAAATTCTGGGCCAGCCTATGCTACATAATGAGACTTTATTGGGGGGAAAAAAGGAAAAGACAAAAAACACTATAAGGCTCAAGCCATAACTCAGTTGGTAGAGTACTTGTATATCATGCAAGTGTGTGATCCCAGCACCTATACCAGGAGGGTGCTACACCCCTGGGATCCCAGCACCTATCCCAAGAGGGTGTTACACATCTGGGATCCCACTACCTATACCAGGAGGGTGTTACACACCTGGGATCCCAGCACCTATCCCAAGAGGGTGTTACACACCTGGGATCCCACTACCTATACCAAGAGGGTGTTACACACCTGGGATCCCAGCACCTATCCCAAGAGGGTGTTACACACCTGGGATCCCACTACCTATACCAGGAGGGTGCTACATCCCTGTAATCCCAGCAGTTGAGAGGTAGAGGTAGGACAAAAAGTACGATTAGTGCGGTTGAAATAGATTCATCGGACCTGTCAGCTAAATGCAGTGTCTGAACTTTTATTAGATCCTGATTCAAACAGACTGCTTTTCTGTCATGAATGGCAGCCCAAACCTAGAATTCCAGCACTAAGAAGAGTGAGGCAGGAGGATGACCTGGAGTTTGAGATCAGCCTGAGCTACACAGGGAGTTTTAAGCCAGCTTAGACTGCAGATTAAAGTGTTATTTCAGAAAAAAAATTAGAAGGAAAAATGAAACAAACAAAAACAAGTATAAGAAGGCATCGAGGGCCAACTGTGCTGGTACCCTTCTGTAATTCCAGCACCGCAGAGGTGGAGGCAGAAAGATCAAGAGTTCAGAGCTATCCTCCGCCACTCAGTGAGTTTGAGAGCAGCCTGGGCTACATCAGTCACTGTCTCAAAATAACAGCGAAAAGCGGGAAAAATAGAAAGACACTGAAATAATCAGGGACGTTTTAATACTGTCTAGGAATTGGATGATGTCAAGAAACTACATGTGGTGATCATACATGGTTACATGTTTGTTTATTGAGAAGGGTCTCATGTTGCCCCGAATGGCCTCAAGCTGCCTCAAGCTTATGAAGTAGCAGAAGATGACCTTGATCTCCCAATCCTCCTGCCTCCATCTCCCAAGTGCTGGCTTTATAAGCTCTTGTCACCATATCTGCCCTAAACATGCTAGGGCCTCGTACATGTTAGCCAACTAAGATACATCTCCAGCCTTCATACGTGGAGTGTGTGTGTGTGTATGTGTGTGCGCGAGAGTGCGTTCCTTACTTAGGGAGGAGGTATGTCATTTATTTTCTGTATATGGAGGTCAGTCACATGAGGATACACTATAATTACATTATTTTTTATCCTTAACCAAATATAAAGTTATAAAAAACATTGCCTCTTCATCATATCTATTTAAAAAAATAAAGAGTGGGGCTGGAGAGATGGCTCAGAGGTTAAGAGCATTGCCTGCTCTTCCAAAGGTCCTGAGTTCAATTCCCAGCAACCACATGGTGGCTCACAACCATCTGCAATGGGGTCTGGTGCCCATTTCTGGCCTACAGGCATACACACAGACAGAATATTGTATACATAATAAATAAATATTTTAAAAAAATAAATAAAGAGTGCAAACATTGCAGAAGAACTATGGCAACTGAACACGCTAACGTGTTCTAAAGTATGCCAGGCAATCTACAAACACAAATTACTCTAGAGATGCGAAGAAACAGATGTAGAGACTCTTTTGTCCATGTGATTCGGCCACAAATAGAATTTGAACAGGTTCCAAATACACAGCTTGTCAAATTCTTGTAAAGTAGCAAAACCCATCAAGTGCAAGTTTAGGCTTCTCCTTGAATGGTTACTGTCATTTGAAAAAGAAAGAAAAGTATTCAGTTAATGTTTTATTTTTCCAGTGCTAATGTTTGACAAGAACTGCACTTTGATTGCACTTTGGTTTTATGCATGGATGTCCCTGTTGGGTTAAGTGAAGAAGAAAAAAATGCTAACTCAGAAGCTGTTGGGAGTTAGTCTTATTAGGTCCAATGAAAATATTTTTTCAAAACCTTTTGATATCATGAAGTGTATTAAGATAGATAGATAGATGATAGATGGATGGATAGATAGATAGATAGATAGATAGATAGATAGATAGATAGATAGATAGATAGATAGATAGCACCATATTTTCCAGCTTCCTTCCTCAGCCTCTCAGATGAGGACTGTGACTATAGGTATGTGCCACCACACACACACACACACACACATTTAATTGATTGGTTGGCATGCTAAATTGTAAAGGAATTGAATTCCCAGACAAAAGTTAACTAGATCTTAGTTCTAATCCTGCCCTCTACCGCTTGCTAGTTATGTCCCCTGGCGCATCCTTTCTCAAATGTAAAACCAAAGGGTCAGTCCCTCCCCCAATGGGCAATGGTGGTGCACACCTTTAATCGCAGCACTCGAGAGGCAGAGGCAGGCAGATCTCTATGAGTTTGAGGCGAGGGGTAGAGGGTTCCCAATTGGAGGACTTAGCAGGGATATAGGCAGGGTTACAGAAGCAGAGTATAACAAAGTGGTCATAACAAGGAGGTCATAACAACCTCCTGAAGCAAAGGTAGGGTTGCAAAGTGATGGTAGCAACTTTTTGAAACAAAGGCACAGTTGCTCTTTTCTGGAACAGGCAGTACAGAACCATTTGTAGTTAAGGTTACAGGTGGGACCTAGCCCAATCCTCGAGAAACAGAGATTTAACCATGAACAGCAATGAACCTAGTTTGTCTTTACTGTAAGATGACTTTCAAGCCCAAAATGGAGGCAGGCTGGTTCATTACTAAAGAATGAGATCTAACTCCCATTCTTTCTGTTGTTGCTGCCAACTGTAAAACAAGTTGACCCTACATAAGTCTATCTACCATCTGAGTTGATGAATCACCCCATTTCTTCTATCTTCCTTCCTTCCTTTCTTCTTTTTTTTTTCTGAATTTTGCTTTTTCTATGTAGACTAAGCTGGCCTGGAACTCACAGTAATCCTCCTGCTTCTGCTGCCTGTATGCTAGGACCAAGAGCATGCAGCATCACACACAGTGCCCATTGGTTCTTAAGGAGAATTATTATTTTTTGAATGGTTGTAGTTGTACGTGGGAGTCATGTTGTTGAAGCAGCTTTGTCAGTAAGAGCAGCAAGTTTTTCTGTTGTGGTTTGAGTTTTGTTTTTATAATTATTTTTTCCGTTGTGGTGGGGATGGTCCTATGGATTGAATAGCAGGACTGCACATATGCTAGGCTTTGCCACTGGGCTATAGCCCCAGACCATTGTTTTCCCTTCCATCTTCCTCTTCCTCCTCCTCTTTTTTCTTCTTTTCTACTCTCTCTGTACCTTCCCTATTTGAACTCAGCTTACAGTTAAGATACATGACCATAGCTATTACTCATTTGTGTGTGTGTGTGTGTGTGTGTGTGTGTGTGTGCATGTGTGTGTGATATACATGTGTGAGCCCACAGGTGCCACAGCGCTTGTGTGGAGGTCAGAGGACAATGCCGTGGCTTGGTTGGTCCCTTTCCACTTTTACCTGGGTTTGGGAATGGAATTTGGGTTATCTAGCTCGCACAGCAAATGCTTTACCTGCGGAGCCACCTTGTGGGTTCCATCCCCATTGTTAGAAACAAGATTATCTATTGAGTCATCACCCCAGCCTCCTACGATCCGTGGAAATATTTTCCCTATACTGAGAATTAAACCCAAGGCCTTCTTCATGTTGAGTAAGCACACTATCTCTTAGATAACATCTCTAGACCTTCCTCATTTCTTTGTATCTTATTCAGAAACCGGATCTTGCCAAGTTGCCCAGACTGGTCTTGAATGTGGCAACCAATCCTCTTGCCTCCACCCCCCAGATAGATGGTATTGCAAGCATGCACCTTCATGCCTGGCCTCTAAATTTTTTTAATTCAATGAATTAATTTATCGGTGGATGTCTTATGATTATTATGTGTGTGCACAACATGTATGGGGGATATTTGTGCCACAATGCATATCTGAGGTCAGGGAACAACTTTGTGGACTTAGTTCTCTCTTCCTACCTTTTCTTGGGCTTTGGAAATTGAACTCAGGTTATCAGGCTTGTCCAGCAAGTACATTTATCCACTGAACCATCTCATCAACCCCTACTAAAGCTTTAAAACAAACACACACACACTCACACACACACAGTGGGTCTCACTATGTAGTCCTAGTTGGCCATGGAACTCTATATGTAAGCCAGGCCAGCCTAGAAGTCACAGACATCCGCCTACATTTGCCTTGAATACACTGGGTTTCAAAGGATGAACCATGCCCAGCTAATGCTGCCGTCTTTACATGAATCATTTGTCAAGGGAAGAAAAGCCAGGAAGAAAGCCCCTGGGAACTCATATTGGCTATTCACTAGCTCAGCCTGAAAGTGACACATGTCAATTCTTTCCTTGGTTGTTCTTTTGGGGGGGGGGGGCATATTTGTTTTTGTTTCTGTTTTTTGAAACAGCATCTCATGTCGTACATGACCTGGAAAACCCATGAAGCCGAGAAGGACGATCTTGAACTCTTGATCCTCCTGCCTCTGACCTCCTAAGTGTGGGGAGCACCGGTATGGATACCATACCGGACTGATATGTGTCAGTTCCGCAACATTTCGCCCATAAGATTGAGTCCCCCAGCTTTCAGCTTGCAAGAGCACTGAATGGTGCCAGCCCACTGCATGCACATGGCGAGGAGCAGTGAGTGCTGCTTAACGAAGCAAAACTCACCATGAGTAGTTATTATTGTTGTCTGTACAGGTGAGGAAATGGAGCGTTACATCCAAGACAAATAACTCATCCAAACTGCACAGAGGGTTAGTTGGGGAGCCAGGACGTGACGCTGCATAATCCAACCAGAGCTTTCCCTTCATTCTTATCTTCCCTTGTCCACCAGAACCACACCGGAAGGCTGGCGGAACCCAGAAACCTCCGGGGATACTTAATTCAATCATATAAATTCAGTTCATTCTGGAGAGAGAGAGAGAGAGAGAGAGAGAGAGAGAGAGAGAGAGAGAGAGAAGATGGAGAGAGAGCATGAATGCCACAGTGCAGAGAGAGAGAGAGAGACAGAGACAGAGAGAGAGAAAGAGAAGGAGGGAAGGAGAGAGAGAGAGAGAATGCCACAGTGCAGAGAGGGAGAGAGAGCGAGAGAGAGAGCATGATGCCACAATGCACACGTGGAAGTCAGAAGACAACTTGCAGCCTCTCCTCCCACCATGCATGTATGTCCCAGGGATGAAATTCAGGTTATAAGGCCCAGGGATGAAATTCAGGTTATAAGGCTCGGGAGCAATCCCATTTACCTAGGGAGCCATCTTGCCAGCCTCACATACGGTTTGAAAGTCAGCCTACACTTTGTTCCGGTATTGCAATTCAGCCTGGATGGGGCTTGGCCGTTCTAAGCATGGAGAAGCATTTCCAGGTTTTTGACTGTGACATAAACAAGTGAGACAATGGTGGTGATTAATTTTGTATACCAAGTTGGCTGGGTCATGATGCCCAGATGCTTGGTTAAACATTACTCAGGCTGTTTCTGTAATGGTGTTTTTGGGAGAGATTAGCATTTAAATAAGTGGACTTTGGGTAAAGCAGAGATTGCGCTTCATAATGTAACTGAACCACATCCAATTGGCTGACAGTCTTATTACACCAAAGACTGACCTTCCCAGAGCAGGAAGGAATTCTACGAGGATCTTTTGCCAAACTGAAACCCTAATAGGTCAACCACAGTCATGTGTGCCAATTCTATAAAGTAAATATTCATCCCTAAATGGATATATATATATATATATATATTGGTTTGGTTTCTATGGAAAAGCTTAAAAATTAGTCTCTATATGGTACAAGCCAAAGGATGAGGTGGAGCTGCAGAAGACTGTCTTCCAGGCAGTGGCGTGATTGTATCACTCTTGGGCTCACAGTCACTGGGAAGAATCACCTAAGACCTGCACACGACTGAGTCTGTCATGAGAGAAGAGGGTTTACAGGGTCCCGCACCCCCCCACACCGGGGGATCTATAGCTATGGTTGCTAAGACAGAAATATTTTTTTCTGTGGTGTACTCACTGGGCAGGTGTCTGTATCACTGGAAACATGCCCTTACCCGTGCTCCTGAGAGCAATACTTAAAGCAGCTCACTGGGGCTGGGGGACAGGGACATGAACATTCAAAGGCAACAAGCTGAGCAGAGGATGGGGATAAGTGGGGGGCGGTGAGAGTAATGGGGTGAATATAATCGAAGTGCATTATAGACATGTATGGAAATATCACGACGAAGCCCATTGCATGGGATACGTTAATAAGGACATAAAATTAGCCTCCTCAAAGAAGGCTAGAAAATGATTCGGATACTTCCCTTTTTTCAAAGATTTTTGTTTACAAGCAGTTGTGAGCCCCCGCCCTCTATATGGATGCTGGCAACTGAACTTGGGTCTTTCCCCAAAATGCCAAGAGTTGCTAACCACGGAGCCATCTTTTCAGCTCTGATACAGTAGGGTTGTTTCCAGGTAGAGATAAGTTGGAAATATCTTAAGTTGAAAGTACATTTAATGTACCTAACCTTCTGGTCCTTATTACTTAGCAGTGTATGGAGAGCTTTTGTTATGTACCCCACAGCCGCTGTGTAACACGGGCTAGAACTGCGCAAAACATCACGAGCCCGGGGAGAAGTCCAAATTCAAAACCTGAGGCATGGGTTTGTTTCTGTGGTGCTGAGGGATTCAGGCCAGAGCCTCCCACATGCTAGTTAAGTATGGTTCCTACTGAATGGATGTCCCTATCCCACCAGCGAGAAGTATAAAATCATGAAGTTGAATCGTTTTAAGTAAGGCACTTGGTGCAGCAAGAGCACCTCCATTTCCTTTAACCCTAGACTACCTAGTGAAACGCAGGACAGTCCTAGAACACCCTACGGAAACAAGGTGATCTTTATTATTCTTTCTGTAATACAGGAAGTTAAAAAGCAATCAGTTAGTCATAAAGACATGAAATACTGAAAGTGCAATCCCAAAGCTCTAGCCCAGAGAGACCTTGGAATGTGGTTTTATAATCTGTTTTCTTAGAAGAGTGGACTACCGAACGCCCCACCCCCAAACTCTAGCCCAAATGGACCTTAGAATGTGGTTTTACAGTCTGTTTTCTTAGAAGAGTGTTTCAAATATTTTCACAGATTCCGGGTGTGAATGAATGTGTCACTAGGCCGACTCCCCAAGGTCTCTACGGGCTCTTCAAGTGCAGGAAGCTGCCCTCCCTGATTGCAGAGGACTCGGCTCCCCGAGAAGGAAGAGTCACCTGAGGGCCAGGGTCACCGCACGAGAGAAATAACTTGTCGCCTTTGTTGGAAAGGGCTCACTCACCTTCAGCATGTTGGACCAAAAGGCACAAAGTAGACGACAGGAGACGATTGGTTTCGCAAGGAGGGAGAGAAGCCAACAGCTGCATTCCAGCTCTGGCTGACATGCAGATTGATTGCATGGTCGTCTGGTGGTCAGACAACAAAGAGTTGAACGTGACGTCTTGTTGCAGAAGCTGTCCCCTTCTGTGGCGTTTGAAGACCAGGCAGCATTGTGTCATGATCTTAACAGTATCAAAACATGATTTGGTTCCTTGGCCATGTTTAGAGCTTATGTTCAAATAAGGGGATAGGCAAATGCAAATTGGCTTTTAAAAAGAAAGAAAGAAAGAAAGAAAGAAAGAAAGAAAGAAAGAAAGAAAGAATAAAGAGACAAGTTTCTTTCTCGTGTTGTTGGAAATGGGCTGAAGAAGTTCCCCCATAATGTGGCAATAGGTGCCTTGGCAGGACAGGCGCATGGTGGAGGTGCACTTGGAGCCGCTTTCTTCCTGTGTCTAAGTGTCCTGAACCATGCAGAACTATCAGGGAGAGAGCTCCGGCAGGATCCCGTGTGGACAGAGAAGCCAGTCTGGGGGAGAGGCAGGGCCTGGTGTGCCTGTGTGTACACGGCTGTGTGCATATGGACCGCGCTAAGACGCGAATCACACTGAGCGGAAGAGCCCAATGTGCCAGTGTGCACATAGCTGTGTGTATATGGACCGCGCTAAGACGCGAATCACACTGAGCGGAAGAGCCCAATGTGCCTGTGCCCACATAGCTGTGTGCATATGGACCGCGCTAAGACGCGAATCACACTGAACGGAAGAGCCCAAGGTGCCTGTGCGCACGTAGCTGTGTGCGTACGGACAGCGCTAAGACGCGAAGAGCCCAATGTGCCTGTGTGCACATAGCTGTGTGCGTATGGACAGCGCTAAGACGCGAATCACACTGAGCGGAAGAGCCCAAGGTGCCTGTGTGCACATAGCTGTGTGCGTACGGACAGCGCTAAGATGCGTCTCACACCAGATGATATTCTACTTTCAGAATTTTTGTATTTAATAACTCACCACGGTTCTGATTTGTTTTATAGTCGTTATTTCTTTTTAAATTCTCAAATGTGTTATAGTAAAATATAAAAGCAAGGTATACACACTTGAGCACTGAAAACCCAAACAGTGTAGCACAGACAGGCCTTAGCATGTGGTTTTATAATCTGTCTGCTTAAGAGTGCTCAATTATTTTCACAAATTCCAAGTGTGAATGTGTGCCTAGGTGTTAATTACCATTTTAAAAAGCATTCAGCTGTCTCGCACAGCACAATGCCAACAGACAATCCTAATTTTAACATTTTTCCTTACAGAGAGTGATTTTTCCAAGTATTTAGTTGCCCCCTGCTGGTCATATAAGTACAGAATTCCTTTTTTAAAGTTCCCGGTAGATTGATCATATTTAATAAAGATAAGCTTCTGAAGAAGTGTATTTACCTTTTAAAAATACATTGCGGGGCTGGAAAGACGGCTCAGTGGTTAAGAGCGCTGACTGCTCTTCCAGAAGACTGAGTTCAATTCCCAGCACCCACATGATGATGGCTCACAGCCGTCTGTAACTCCAGATCTGATGCTCTCTTCTGGCCTCCGTGGACACCGGGCAAGCTCATGATGCACAGACAAATATGCAGGCCAAACACCTGCCCATAAAATGAAAATATATGTTTAAAGAAACCAAACAGATAAGCATAAAGTATGTTGGACCCTCACTTTGACAGCACATACGCTAAAATTGGAACAATACAGAGATTTGCATGGCCCCTGTACAAAGAAAACATGCACATTTGTGAAGGGTTCCTTATTTTCATAATAAAATTCGCTTCGTTGTAATGAATTCACAAGTAGAAATATCACAGGGCCAGATCAAGGCAGCTACTCAAACACTTGTCCAGGCTAACCTCTATGTAGCTCGGGGAACTTCCGTACAGTTAGAATGGGCAATCTGAAGCTGGAAGGTTCACTTTGGGTTTTACACTTTCATGATCAGCTCGGTTACAATTTACATACTTATCCGCCACAAAAGAAAGGGAATAAAACATAGCTTGACGTCCTCTTTTATGACTATTTTCCATTCTTGATCTTCTTTCTAAATGTTATACTATATCCAAACTTACAGGCATTGACGCACACAAACGCACACACACACACACACACACACACACACACACTTAGCTAAGATCCATGCTTGAGAGAGAACGTGTTTCTTTTCTTTTTCTGAGATTGGGTGACCTCACTTCTTGCTACATATTCTAGGTTCATTGATTTTTCTGAAGACTATGCGACTTCATTTTTCTTTAGAGCTGAGTAACATCACACACACACACACACACACACACAGCCATATTTTCATTATACATTCATCTGTTGAAAGACATCTAGTTTGGTTCCGTTTCTTTGCTGTAGTAAACAGAGCAGCCAATAAGATGGATATGCAATTGTGTCTATGGCGAGATATGGAGCTCTCGGAGCAGTGTGCCAGGAGCAGAACAGCTGGGCCATATGGCGAGATATGGAGCTCTCGGAGCAATATGCCAGGAGCAGAACAGCTGGGCCATATGGAAGTTCTGTTTTTGTGTTTTGAAGAACCTCAAAACTGATTTCTATAACGACTGTATAGTCTGTGCTTCTACAGCAGTGGATAAGGGTTTTTTTTCCCCTAAGCTTAAAAGTGTGTGTGTGTGTGTGTGTGTGTGTGTGTGTGTGTGTGTGTGTGTGTGTGTGTGGTTTAGAGACAGGGTCCCACATATTACCAAGTTGCCCCCAAAACTGGCTGTGTAGCAGACAGAGGACGACCTTGATTGAACTTCTGATCCTCCTTCCAAATCGGAAGATTATAGGCATACCCTATCCGGCCTAGAAATATTTTTTATCTTTGTTCATCTTGTTTTGGGACAGAGCCATACTCTGTAGCCCATGCCAGCCAGGAACTTACTAAGTAACCTAAGCTAGTGTCAAATTCACAGTACTCCTCCTGTCTCAGCCTCCTGAACAGGATTGCAAGTGAGATCCGACCTACGTGGCGTTACTCAATCAATAGTCTTAGAAGACGTGTGGCGGTGTGGGTGGTGTGCTGGAGCATGTCCTTAATCCTAGCGCCCAGGAGGAAGAGGCAGGTGGATCTCTGTGAGTTTTGAGGCCAGCCTGGTCTACATAGCTAGTGTCAGGACACTGTCAAGAAAACAAAAACAAAACAAAACAAAATAAAAAATAACAACAACAGATTATGATACTGCATCTTCTTGCATCTCTCTAGCTCATCTTGGACAAGACTCTTAGCTTTCTGTTATTTTACCTGTATGCGTGTTGGCCTGCCTGTGTGTACGCATGTGCACCGTGCACGTTGCTGGGCCTCTGAGTTTCTCTCGATACCTGACACTTCCTTCTCTCAAGATGACATGGAACTGACACCGAAGAAACTGCATATACCTAATGTTCATGACTTGGCAGCCCTGATACGCATTGCAAAATCCTCCTGACATATGACGAGCACGTTCACCGGTCCCCGAGGTGTCTGTCTGTCTGACACTTTGTCTTTTAGGCCTCTCCCACTCTCAAGTCCCTACCTGTCTTCTGTCTGTCTCTGCTTATGGGATTGAGTTTTTTAGTTAAAAAAAATAATAATGTTTAAATTCAGTAGTTTGAGAGTAAGATGAGATATGGGCACGGGCCTATAGCCCCAGCTACTGGGGAAACTGAGGCAGAAGGATCACAGATTTAAGTCCAGCTTGGGCTTCAGAGTGAATGAAATACAAAAATTCATCAAAATGCTTTTCAATACACATGCATCTATACACATAATGTATATTTTATGTAATATGTATGTCTATAACAGCAATCATGTTTCCCCAGCTTGACCCCCCAGGCGGTAGCACAAAGCTGTGGTTAAAAGCCCAGACTTCTGAGTCAGAGGCCAGAAGCCTGAATCTCAGCTCTGTCATTGACTAGCTGTGTGACTTCGGGCAAGTTACTCAACATCCTAGCTGAGGCTGATGGTTGCCCCGTGCTTCGGAAAACTAATAATAGCATCTAATCTCATGACGACGTTGTGAAACGGCATGTGAGCCCTTGGTTAAGCCTGGTCCTGTCACTTGACTGGCCGTCAGCACCTGTCTTCAGTGGTTTTGAAGAGCACCGAGTCCATTCTAAGGAAAGAAAACGAGGGCTCTGGCGAGGAAGCCAGTGTTAAGCTCCAGGGGACATTTCTGAACCCTCAGTGGCACTCATCCGCTGACATGGTGTCCAGCTGACTCAGGTCCTTTTCTTAAGCACCCCACTAGGTTTTCGTTCCCACAACCCTTTGCCAAGGGTCATGCTATCTGTTCTCCATAATCCCAACTCTAAATTTAGGACCTTAGAGTCATTCCATCATCTCCCTTTCTGCTCTGACAAAAGAGAGACAGTCACGGTTACTCAAACACTTGAGGGGGCGGGCATCCTGAAAACACAGATGTCTTAGGTAAGGTTTCTGTAGACGTCGTGAAACTCCTCACCCAAAAGCAACTTGGGGAGGAAAGGGTTTATTTTGCTCACACTTCCATGTGTTCATCGTCTAAAGCGGCGAGGACAGAAACTTGGGCAGGTTAGGAACCTGGAGGCAGGAGCATGGATGGGAGCTGCTTACTGGCTTGCTCCTCATGACTTACTCATGACGCTCATTTATAGAACCCAGAACCACCAATCCAGTGTTGGAAATATCCACAATAGGCTGGGCCCTCCCATATCAATCATTAATTAAGAAAATGCCTTGGGGGAAAGGATGGGGGAGGGGAAGGTGGAGGAACTGTGGCTGGTATGTCGAAGGAGAATAATAAATTAAAATAAATAAATAAATAAATAGAAGGAAAGAAAATGCTTAAAAGCTGGATCTTGTGAAGGCGTTTGGTCAACTGAGGCTTCCTCCTCTCTGATGACTTTAGCTTCTATCAAGTTGACATAAAACTAGCCAGCACAACAGAACACGGAGGTAACGGGTCCTTTTTATGGTAATATTCTTTTTGCTCTTGCTATTTTTCAAGACATAGCCTCATGTAGCCCTGACTGGCATTGAACTCACTATGTAGCGAAGACTTCCCATGTGCTGGGATTATAAGCATCTGTGGTTTGTTATAAACACTCTTGATTAGTTTTCTCTTTTATATGCGCGACTATTGCTGTTCTCTTTTGAACTGCCAAGAGCTGCCGAATTCACACTGGCTCAAATTCTCTCCCTACAGTATAAAGTACTTGGGTTCTGCCTGCCAACCTAGGTCGGGTGAGTAGGTAGAGACACAAACTGTCTGGAGAGCTGGACCAGCAGATGGCTGCTTTCTGTGCAAGCATGAGGACCTAAGTTCAGATCCCCAGAATCCAAGTAAAAGGACAGGAGCTGTGGTGTGTGTCTGCAATCCCAGGGTTCAGTTTAGCCAGTCGGTGAGCCCTAGGTTCAGTGAGATAGCCCTGTCTAAAGATGAAGAGCGGTAGAGAAAGACACCTGATGTCAAACTATGACCCCCACACGTGCACAAACAGGTATGTATACCTGAACACATACATGTGCTGTGGCCTGGCTGTAAAGATGACCACCTGGCAAGGAATTCAGCTTCTAAAAGCTCAGGTCAACCCCCAAACACTGAAACTGTCATTGACTTCTTATAAAAATGTAAGTGAGCCTGTAGTTAGGATTTTCCTTTGGTCACAAATCAGCTTCCAAATGAAGACACAGAGACTTATTAATAATTACAAAAGCTCAGCCTTAGCTTAGACTTCTCCTACTACCTCTCTTAACTTAGTTTAACCTGTTTCTATTCATCTACATTTTGCCTTGGGGATTTTTACCTTTATTTCATTCTGTATGACCTACTTTCCTGTTTCCTCCATGTTTGTCTGGTTGGCACCTGGTGTCCCCCTGTTGTCTCTTTTTCTTTCTTCCTTTTAAACTTAAATTCCTCCTCCTACTTATTCTCCCTGCCTGGAAGTCCTACATATACTTTCTTCCTCACTATTGGCTATTCTACATTTTATTAGACCAATCAGTTGCCTTAGGCAAGGTAAAACAGAAACACATCTTTGTATAGTTAAACAAATATTCCACAACATTTTCCCCTTTTGTCTAAATAAAAAGAAAGGTTTTAGCCTTTTAACATGATAAGACTATATTCAATAAGAATAATTATCAAGTAAGAATTACATTTACAATATCCAGTCCATTTGCAATTGGAAAATTCAGAGAAAATACTCCATTATCTATCCTATCTTGGTGAGTCCAAAATTGTGTACCTAATTTACTTTGTATTGTGACTTGTATTATCTTTTTAGACCTCAAAACATTTTTTTAGATAAGTAAGCTAAGCATTTATGTTTCTCAACCTTATACATTTTACATCTCTTATGTAAGTTTCTGAATTTGGAAAGAAGGAAAACTATAACTATCTCATTTTCAACTCCATCAGACACCCAAACAGGGGTATAATATTACCTGAGTAAACAGGAAGTACAGAGCAAGCAACTTCCAAAACTATAGAAATGACAGAAACAGCTGGCTGCCTGTCCAGTTACCCTAGATTCCTCTGTAATGTTGGGGCATCCATCTTTGGCTTACAGGCCTGGAATATCTGATAAACTTTTCTGTGAATTTTGGAGGACTGTCCCACCTTGCCTTGGCAAAGTTCAGCAGTCTTTTTCCTTTGTGTCCTGCTTGCTCAGTTTATACAACATACTGCAAACATGCATACAGCAGTCAAGGTAAGAGCTGTTTCTTGCCCAAATGGCTAGCATTGCCACAATGAAAGTGAACTTCCATATGGAGGTTCTTCAATACCCATCATCCTTTAATGAAGTAGATTGCTATTGCCAGGAGCAGATGTGTATCACTGTCATGAAAAGCCTTAGGTTATTAAACATCTATATAAAATATGTCTGCTTAACCTTGGAAACATACCTGACAGGATCACAAGTTTGATCGTTATAGATGACTAGCATGTACTTATTAACTATCCTAAACAGTTTGTAGTAATAGGTTTCAAGGAGTAGAACTTTATATTACATCTTAAAATGAGCTGCTTTTTGGTACAATACCTTAAACAAGAGTACAAACACACACACACACACACACACACACACACATGGTCTAACAAAAATAACCTTAAATTTGTATCAGTCTAGAGAAATCCATACCAATGTAAAACATTTGAGGTGAATAGTTGCCATTTTGTCCTATATTCTTATATCCCCACTAGATGATGACAAGCATCCATAATCCACAAAATGACCAAAACCCATCCACCTCAACTATTGGGAATGTGGGTATTGTGTTCTCTAGACTGCTACCTGTTGTCTGGGGGTAACAACATCCCCAGTAGACCCTGAGACATTTGAGATAATGGCCAATTCCTAAGATAGCTAAGATTCCAATAACTAGCTATAACATTTGTCATCCAGTCTCTGTGCAATTGGAAAGTGCAAGACTTATCTGAAGTCCTGGCTGGAGGAGTCTGTGAGGCTGGACCATCTCAGCCAGCAGCCTTGGAGTTATTCTGGATGCAGAACTCTGAGGAAATTGCAACAGAAGCACCCTGAACGGCTGGATCACCTGGGCCACCCATTTTCATTGGTGTCTGGTTCCCTTGCTCTGAAAACACACACACTTTCAAAGCCAACATACATATCTGTATTAACACAAGTATGGACTGTGCATTGTACACGAGCCAGCCAAAGCTGTTTGTTTTGTTGTTGTTGTTTTATGTTTGAGCAAGTAAAAGACATTTATCAACTTTATAGGCTTGTTTGGACTATATAACCAACCCTCTATTCATGCCATATAAAAGGATGGCATGTAATAATAAGTCACGAGGACTCCGTAACCCCACAATATTTATCATGTCTCATCCAGTCTCAGAGCTGCCCCCATGTCAAGGGGTCAGCATATATGCCCCCAGTCTTGTAGTTTTTCTAGGTTTGCTTTTTCAATGTCAGTAGCCAAGATTTTCAGAGGTTCTCCCCCAATCAAATCTGGTCTCTATTAATTTTGAAAGAATTTACAGCCTTTCACTTCCTGTGGAAACAAAAGCATAACCTCTCCCCGCCCCCCCCAATACATTTTCTGAATTCCTTCTTAAAGTTTAGACATATCTAAAGTATCTAGGTTAGTTTAATTCAGTAATTCCTTTTACAATTCCATGTCTCTCAACAATGGTTGTCCACTCATTAGCATTCAAAAAAATGCAAAGTCTACTAAACACTGTATAGGACTGTGTATTTCCCATCTTCATGTTGCTTATTCTTTTTATATTATTCTACCCTTTCTTTAAAGACTTTAAATTATTTCTTTAAATTATTTTTAAACTATTTACTTTCCCCCCATGACTACCTGTAGCTGTTTTCTTTTCTTCCTTAAACATCTATGCCCACTGGAACCTGTTTAAAGTTTGTTTCCCCTTTTTTTTCCAGTCTGGTGCTGTTTTACTGTGCACCTGACTGTTGTCTGACTGTGTGAGTCAAACCTCAAATTGCTAAGTGGGAGCAAGATCCTACGCTGTACAGCTCTGAAGGTTGACTCTGCCAGCTCCTGAGCTGCATGTAACAGGAAGCTGCGTTTAACTGAGAGCTGCATTTAACTGCCCCAGCACTAGGAAGTTGGTGCCCACACTGAGGCGGGCATTTTTACTTAGCTGTTGTTTTTACTTAGTGTGCCAGCTGCTCAGTGCTCTGCCACACAGCAGCGCCTCTTAAGGGAGCTGTTTCTGTTTTCGTTTGTTTTCAGCTTTCTCAGACCCTATGTGGAAAGCTGGGTCTCACATTGGGCACCATCTGTATTTGGAATTTGCTTTTGGCCACCAACCAGCTCCCAAATAAAGCCACAGAAACTGTGTCTTTATTATTAACGCTCACCCTTAGCTTATGCTTGTCCCCATAGCTCTTTTAACTTAATTTAACCTGTTTCTAGTCATCTATGTTTTGTCTCGGGGCTTTTTACCTTTCTTTCATTCTGTATGTCCAACTTTCCTGCTTCCTCCATGTCTGTCTGTCTGTCTGTCTGTCTGTCTGGCCCCCGGGTATCTCTTTTCATCCTCCCATGTACTCTCCCTACCTGGAAGTCCCATCTCTACAAATCTGTTTTTATGTGCTGTTTTTGTTTTTTGTTTGTTTCTTTGAGACAGAATCTTACTCTGCAAACCAGTCTAGTCATGAACTCATAGCAATCCCCCAGCTTCAGCCTCACCAGTGCTAGAATTATAGACATAAGCCACCATGCCTAGCTTGCCTTCATCTGCTTCTTTTTATTCTGAAACGTGAAGGGTTAAATAATTCCTGCTGCACATTTTTGTTAGCATGGAGGGAGACATCTGCCTCTCTGCCTTCATCCACCCTGATACACTATATCCCCTCAACAACAAAATAAATTTTTCTTCCCTTAATACATATATATATATGTATGTTTATATGTACGCATTATATTATATATTATATTTATGGCTGAGCATGGTGGTGCACACATTTAAACCCAGCACTTGGGAGGCAGAGGCAGGTGGGTCTCTGTGAGCTTAAAGCCAACCTGTTCTACAGAGTGAGTTCTAAATCTTGTATTGGAAATAAGCTTGACTAAATCATAAGAGGAATGTAGCTATGATTATCTAATCTTCAACCCCATTGAAGGCCTGAGATGGAGGTAATATTACTTGAGCAGGCAGGAAGTGCAATCAAGCAGCTTCCAAAGCTAGCAATATATGACAGAGACAATTAGATACCTGAGCAATCACCCAAAGTCTCATTTGCAATGCTGAAGCAATCAACTTTGGCTAAGGCCTAGCGTAACTGACAGACCATTTTCAGAGGCAGGAAATTTTTCAGAACCATCTTACCCTGTCTTGGCAAGATTTGACAGTCTTTTTCCTTGTGTCCTGCTTAACCATTGCAGGATACCATGTACTTTGTCAGTGGTTGAGGCATGGGCAGTTCCTTGCCAAAAGGCTAAATGTGCCAAGAAGAAAACAAACTCCCAGTGGAGTGTCTTTGGTGCTCAATCATTCTCTCAGGAAATGATTAGTGCTGTCAGTAGCAATCATGTCTCAGGTCAACAGAACCCTAAGCTCTTTAAATGCTGTGTTCTATAGATCCTTGAAGTGGTTGAAGATTACCTATCTAGACAAAATACAATCTCTGTGTATCTAAAGAACCTAATTAATCTGACTGTATGTATAACAAACATGAATAACTATTGACCTAATACTTAATACTTGTATAACTTAAAAACTAAGGAAGGGGAAATAGAGATTTCCTAATAAAATTGGGAGCATGGGGGACAGGGAGAAGAGAGGGTTGAAAGCGAGGAGGAGGGGAGACAGGGTATAACTTGAAGGAATGGGATAGTCGAGATGGGGGAAGGACAGAGATGGAGAGCAAGGAAAGAGATATCTTGATGAGGGAGCCATTTTGGGGCTAGCAAAAAACTAGCATTAGAGAAACTCCCAGGAATTCACAGGATGACCCCAGCTAAGACCCTAAGCAATAGAGGAGAGTGTGCCTGAACTGACCTTGCCCTATAGTCAGATTGATGGTTATCTTTTTTTAAAAAAATATTTATTTATTATATACACAGTGTTCAGCCTCCATGTATGCCTGCAGGCCAGAAGAGGGCACCAGGTCTCATTACAGATGGTTATGAGCCACCATGTGGGTTGCTGGGAATTGAACTCAGGACCTTCAGAAGAGCAGTCAGTGCTCTTAACCACTGAGCCATCTCTCCAGCCCCAGATTGATGGTTATCTTAAGTGTCACCATAGAACCTTCATCCAGCAATGGATGGAAACAGGCAGAGACTCGCAATAGAGCACTGTGCTGAGCTCCCAAAGTCCCGCAGAAGAGTGGGAGGAGTGAGAATATGAGGAAAAAAGATCAAGACCGGGCTGGAGAGATGGCTCAGTGGTTAAGAGCATTGCCTGCTCTTCCAAAGGTCCTGAGTTCAATTCCCAGCAACCACATGGTGGCTCACAACCATCTGTAATGAGGTCTGGCGCCCTCTTCTGGCCTGCAGGCATACAGACAGAACATTGTATACATAATAAATAAATAAATAAATATTAAAAAAAAAAGATCAAGACCATGATGGGGACACCCACTGAAACTGTTCACCTGAGCTAATGGGAGCTCACCAACTCTAGCCAGACAGGGAAGGAACCAGCATAGGACCAAGCTAGACCCTCTGAATAGGGGTGACAGTTGTGTGGCTGGGGCAGACTGTAGGGCCACTGGCAATGGCACCAGGATTTATCCCTACTGCTTGTACTGCCCTTTTTTGAACCCAATCTCCTTGGGTGGATACCTTCCTCCGCCTAGATATAGCAGGGAAGGACTTGGTCCTTCCTCAAAGCAATGTGCCTTACTGTTTGTTGGAAGTGTCACCCCAGTCCCTGACACCCCAATATCTAAAGAGTCTGGAATGTTTGGGTGGATAGTTCCATTCAATCCCCCTCCCCTGGGAAGTACCTCAGTCTAGACTCCACCTA
Source organism: Microtus pennsylvanicus (assembly GCF_037038515.1). Lineage (NCBI taxonomy): Eukaryota > Metazoa > Chordata > Mammalia > Rodentia > Cricetidae > Microtus > Microtus pennsylvanicus. Next base: position 17,148,917 of record NC_134598.1, read on the forward strand.
TGCAAAAGTCTGTCAAATGGTGACTCCTCCCCCTAGAGGGTCAAGACCACTCCCACAGGCTATTTAAACTGCCCCCTAGAGAACAAACACATGGTCTTCCCGGTTATCCTTTCCCCTCTCCATGGTTTGTTTCCCTGTCTTCCTTACCTGAAAGATCACACGAGAGAGCACTGGCATCCATTAAACCTGGGCTTTTCCTAATTCGGTTTGATTTGGTCTGATTTGGATTATTGCGTTGGTGAAGAGGTTTGTTGGGCTGCAAAAAAAAAAAAAAAAAAAAAAAAAAAAACCTCTACACTTACCCTCTCTGAGGAGTGAATTGGGGGAGAGGTGGATAGGAGGTGGAGGGATGGGAGGAGGGGAGGATGTGGGAACTGGGGTTGGTATGTAAAATGAAAAAAGATAGTATGGCACGAGCAAGGACCTCAGGACCGCGAGGGGTGCACCCACACACTGAGTCAATGGGGATGTTCTATCGGGAACTCACCAAGGCCAGCTGGCCTGGGTCTGAAAAAGCTTGGGATAAAACCCAACTCGCTGAACATAGCGGACAATGAGGACTACTGAGAACTCAAGAACAATGGCAATGGTTTTTTGATCCTACTGCACGTACTGGCTTTGTGGGAGCCTAGGCAGTTTGGATGCTCACCTTACTAGACCTGGATGGAGGTGGGTGGTCCTTGGACTTCCCACAGGGCAGGGAACCCTGATTGCTCTTTGGGCTGACAAGGGAGGGGGACTTGATTGGGGGAGGGGGAGGGAAATGGAAGGCTGTGACGGGGAGGAGGCAGAAATCTTTAATAAATAAATAATAAAAAAAGATAGTATGTTTTCCTTTTTAAAATTTTTTTTTAAAAAAAATAAGGATATTATGAGGCTGGGAGAAGCTCAAGTTTGAGACCAGCCTGGGCTAGTTATAAAATGATACCCATTCAGAAAGCCCCGGGGTGTGGTGTGGGGGATTGTGTAAGGCTGTATCTTGTAGAAGTGTTAGCTAGAACCACACTGTTTTGTAAAATCCCATTCTGGTAACATTGCGACAATTCCAGTAACTACAGTGGTTTAATTTCTGGAAACAAATTAACTTGTTTCTCTAGATGCTGGATTGCCCCGTGGACCCCACATGATGGCCAGTCAGGAAAGATGTTTGTGGATCACCTGACATTCTTTAACCGACTTCACACCAGCTACTCCCAGAAACCACCAAACTTCAGCCAAAATAGGAAAATTTTAACCTTCTTTCCTGCCCCCACTTCTGCCCGGTAAGTACCCTAGCTAAGTAAATAGATTATGATTGCGACAGAGAGCCCTCTGCAGAGCTGCCCACGTTTCCTTGACTGTCTTCCTTTCCAGCTGATGTCTCAAGGGGGCATTGAATAGTCTTTGACAAGCAGTGGGAGCTCCACAGATGTCTGAGTGGGTACAGAGATGACGTGACGAAGCGTGCTAAAATGTTTTTGCTTGGATTTCGTCGGCAACTGCATCATGGATAAAATTTGATGGGGGGCAGGGAGCGGGGAGAAAGCTAAAGCAAGAAAACCAAGTTGGAGTCCTGAACTAGGGTGGTAGCGGTAGAAATGGCAATGGGTGGGGCAAGTTTTGAAAACAAGGTTGAAGATCAGTAGGTGATAAGACGGAAGTTGTAGGTCAGAAATAATTACTGTGACAAACCCTGAGTTTCTGGGAGGTGGTTCTACCACTAACAGAAATCAGGAAGCCAGAAAAGGAAGTTCGTGAATTCAGTTCTCTGTCTGCTGGACATTTAAGTGGTTATATGGAAGGAGGAACTCTATAATATTTTTATAACTTTTGTGAGAACTGTATCCTCACAGACAATAGAAGATTTTCCTTCCAACGCTGGAGATATAGTCAGTGGACAGAGGATCTGCCTAGCATGCATGAAGAGTCCCTCTGGCTGGGCTGGATCTCTAATACCACATAAACCAGGCATGAAGGTTCCGACTTGTTTATCCCAGCACTGGGAAGGTAGAGAGACAGGAAGATCAGGAGTTCAAAATCACCCTTTGCTTAAATCCATAGCAATCTGGGCAATGGGAGATACTGTCTTTAAAAAAGAAAGGAAGGAAGGAAGGAAGGAAGGAAGGAAGGAAGGAAGGAAGGAAGGAGAAAAGAAAGAAAGAAAAAGGTACTGTTTATTTGTAATATAAATGTCAAGGAAAATTTTTTTTTTTTTTTTGGTTTTTTGAGACAGGGTTTCTCTGTAGCTTTGGAGCCTGTCCTGGAACTAGCTCTTGTAGACCAGGCTAGCCTCCAACTCCCAGAGATCCACCTGCCTCTGCCTCCCGAGTGCTGGGATTAAAGGCGTGCGCCACCACCGCCCGGCAAATGTCAAGGAGATTAAAAACCACCACTCAACTTTGTATTTTCTCTGTAGTTTCTCTTTATACAAATTTAGCAGCGATCCGTAGCTACCATGAAGACAGCTCTTACAAAGTAGTAAATATTTATTGCGTGATGGTGACATTTGTGCTCCATTTCATATATTTTATGTTAATTCATCTTCTTAGCACCTCAGATATTTTCATGAGAGAATCTGGTGGATGGAAGCCCATTAAAGAGACTAGAAAAAGCAGTCTTTAATCCCCACTGGGAATTTCCCCAAGCATCGAATTCTGAACGACTTGCCAGGGAATGTTGTAGGTGAGGGTGTGGACACGCAACTGAAAATGCGCTGCACACAACTGATAATGGCTCAGCAAGTCTTCCTCCTCCTGTAGTCTAAAGGGTGAGCTCACTTGCCACCTGAATGAACGGAAGATACGACTGTTTGGGTGGAGTTCCGCCCCACTCCCCACTCCGAACCCTGCCCAGTCTCAGAGAGCCCACCATCGGCGGCTCCTAGTGGGCTATTTAAGGCGTGCTCCTCCTCCTCCTCCTCCTCCTCCTCCTCCTCCTCCTCCTCCTCCTCCTCCTCCTCCTCCTCCTCCTCCTCCTCCTCTTCCTCCTTCTCCTCCTCTTCTTCTTCATCATCATCATCCTTCTCCCTCCTCCACCCCCTCGTTTGTCACGTGGTTCTCTCTCATGGTTACTCTTCTTCCCCTGGGACCACCCGGAAATGCTTTGCGCATTAAACCTGCACTATTTTTTTGTTGTTTTTTGTTTTTTTTTTGGTTTTGGTTTTTCGAGGCTGGGTTTCTCTGTGGCTTTGGAGCCTGTCCTGGAACTAGCTCTTGTAGACCAGGCTGGTCTCGAACTCACAGAGATCCGCCTGCCTCTGCCTCCCAAGTGCTGGGATTAAAGGCGTGCGCCACCACCGCCCTGCACTATTAATTCGGCCTGATCTGATTTATTGCGTCGGCGGAAATAATACCAGGGAACGGAAACCTTTCAATGATTACGTGATAGTTTGGGGGGGGGGAGGCTTTTGTTGTAGAAATGAGAGAGAGAACAGCCAGAGACACTTGGAAGAGCTCAGAGCGGAGAGAGAAACAGACTGGAAAGGGCCAGAGCCATCTGTGAGAGAGAAGAGAGTGGCCGGGCATAGAGAGCAGACCGCATAGAGACAAGAGCAAGGGTTTTAAGGAGGGTGAGGAGCTGGGGGGAGGGAGGAACCAGGAGATTAGCATGGGGGTTTTGAAATATGTGACAAGTACTTGTGAGTAGGGATAGAAGGAACATTGACCTTGATGTGCTAATAGGTGCCATAGTTATATTTTCATTGGAGAGCCTTGTGCCCCTTTTGCCACGAGAAGGTAAATGTCTCCTTTTGGTAGCCAGGCTTCACAAATTCCTGAGGAATGTTTGTTAGGTATATTTCTTATATTTTTGGTTGTGAGCCTAGCCTTTAACGGCTGAGCCATCCCTCCAGGCCGTTAGGTATATTTCTTTCTTTTTTAAACTTTTTTTTAAATATTTATTTATTTTTTATTATGTATACAATGTTCTGTCTGTATGCCTACAGGCCAGAAGAGGGCGCCAGACCTCATTACAGATGGTTGTGAGCCACCATGTGGTTGCTGGGAATTGAACTCAGGACCTTTGGGAGAGCAGGCAATGCTCTTAACCACTGAGCCATCTCTCCAGCCCCTAGGTATATTTCTTAAGGGGAGCCTCTCGCCAACGCAAATAACTCCAATAAGACCAAATTAGACCAAATAAAAGATACCCACGTTTAATGCAGCGCTCCCGGGAAAGCATGGTGAGAGAGCAGGGGAGATCATGTGTTTCTTTTCTAGGCAGCAGCCTAAATAGCCTGTGGGAGTGGTCCACTGTTTGGCGGGCTTTCCTGGAGGTGGAGTCTGGACCAAGGCGACTCCCAGGGGAGGGAGCTTCCGAAGATGGATGTCAGGGACTAGGCTGAGGCCCCAAACTTATTATTACCATGTTGGCTTTTGTCTAATCACTGGATATCCTCCCATAGTCCAGGCCGAGCTCATTTCTGAACATCAGGACTGCTTTTTGGAATCTGTGAAATTAGCGTTTCCTTTGGACCTGACACCCCCCCTCTCCAATCCCTTCCTCACTAGTGACAAGTCACCATTAAAAAGCTTTATTGCTACAGAAAGAAGAGGTTTTAAACACAGCTCAAAGACGGGAACCTTTCAGGCTAACTAGAGCACAGTTCCCACCGCGGAGGGACTCTCCACAGGAGAGAAGTACTTTCCCAGCTCGGGCACCTTTCTTCCTGGCATAGAAAGCACATGCAAAGCCAGGCCAAGTGGCCTGGTGTGCACTTCTGGGAGGTGAGCTCCAGTTACTGCAGGCATACTTTCCGGTTGGGCAATCTTTAGCATGCAAAGAGGGGCCATGCAAATCAGAGCCGTCCAAATAAGGGTGTTCCTGCTCAAAGTTAGGTCCTGGTCAAAAGGGTCAGAGCAGTGCGTGTTTTGCTGCAGCTTTATGGCGGCAGGGGACAGCATTCCTCCAAAAACAGTTTTGGATTCCTGGGCCGTGTTTGCAAAAATTCCTAACGGGGTTGGACTCCATCTTCTGACCTCTTATTACAAAGCTCCTCTCTACAAAGTGGGGTGCTCGCTGGCTGGTTTTATGTCAATCTGACACAAGCTGGAATCATCTCAGAGGAGGGAACCTCACTGAGAAATTTCCTCCACAAATTCAGGCTGTAGGCAAGCCTGCAGGGCGTTTTCTTATTTAGTGGTTGATGTGGGAGGACCCAGCCTGTTGTGGGCGATTCCACTCCTGGGCTGCCGGTCTTGGATGTTTAAAGAGAGGAAGCAAAGCAAGTCATGGGGAACAGACTGGGAACCGGCACTCCGTGGCCTCTGCATCAGCTCCTGCCTCCAGGTTCCTGTCTTGGCTTCCCTCATTGAACTATGATTCAGGATAAGTAAGTCAAATAAACCCTTTATCTCCAAGTGGCTTTTGATTATGGAGTTTCATCCCTGCAATAGTAACCCTAGGACGGGGTATAAAGAGGTTACCGAGCTTCCCTAGGATCAACCAGGAATGAGATTTGAACCAGGTTCTTCCCACAAGGTTTTAAAGTGCTATCTTTGGGGCTGGAGAGATGGCTCAGAGGTTAAGAGCATTGCCTGCTCTTCCAAAGGTCCTGAGTTCAATTCCCAGCAACCACATGGTGACTCACAACCATCTGTAACGGGGTCTGGTGCTCTCTTCTGGCCTGCAGGCATACACATAGACAGAATATTGTATACATAATAAATAAATAAATATTTTTAAAAAAATATAAATAAAGTGCTATCTTTCCATCTTTATCACTATTTATTTACCTTCTCACCCTATCTTTTCCACAGAATGAAAAGGAAAGAATGTCCGTTGACACAATACTTGGTATCAATTGTGCAACTCTGCCAAGGGACTCCTGTGTTACCCACTCAAAGGAGCTAACTTTCCCTGTGACTGATAATTCCTCTATTTCTCTAAGACTAAGAGAGTTATTAACTAAAAAAAATAAATGCCACTCTTTAGAAAACACAGACATAGGCATGTGCATGCCTTTAATCCCAGCACCTGGGAGGCAGAAACAGGTGGGTCCCCCAGAGTGGGTTTGAGCCCAGCCTAGTATACAGAGTGAGTTCCAGGCTAGCCCAGTCTCAAAATATAAACGGGGGGGGGGGGGGCTGACACTGGTGGCGCAGGCCTTTAATCCCAGCACTCAGGAGGCAGAGGGAGGCGGATCTCTGTGAGTTCGAGACCAGCCTGGTCTACAAGAGCTAGTTCCAGGATAGCCAGGACTGTTTTACAGAGAAACCCTGTCTCAAAAAACCAAAAAGGAAAAAAAGGGGGGGGGTGAGGTGGGGGAAAAGATTGACAGCATACTAGAATGAGGTAGGTAATTCCGTTTGCATAGCACTTGTCTACTATGCATGAAGCTCTGGGTTTGATCCTTAGCAATGCATAAAATGACCATTGCTCCTGCAATGTCAGCCTTGGGAAGCAGAGGCAGGAGGGTCAAGAATTCAAGGTCATTTTTGGTTTCAAGGCCAACTTGATCTAGAGACCGTGTCTCAAAATAATAGTAAAAAACAATGTAGAAGTCAATAGTAATAAATAAAGTAACAGAAAGCTAGTCAAAGTCCCTTGAAGTCACCATAAATTTAGACCGATGAGGACTGAGATGCGCCTCAATGGCAGAGCACTTACAGAGAGTGTGTAAGGCTGTGGGTTTGGTCCCCAGCCCTGAAAACATCTTCACAGTAAGTCTGACCAATAAAGTCCGATCACTTTGTCAGAAAGGAAGAGGGAGGATGAAGAATCTTGGAAGTGAATGACACAGATAGAGGACTCCAAAACAGCGAGGGGCAGTGAGCCAGAGCCAAGACACCTGTGGCACATGCAGGTCCTGGCACCTGCTGCATGAGCTCCCCTCATTATCACTCACAGGATGCTCTCCCACGTCTCCCTCCCTTAATTCTGTATGTAAAACAGGATCCCCTGGGGGATAAACTACCTTCCCCGTGGTAGGAGTACCTGGTCCCACTGCTTGAAGCTGGGAATGGTAGGACAATTCTGTGGCTTGGTTCCTCTGACCTAAGTGTCCCCGTTTGACCATCTTCCCTTCAGAATTGCTTATTTCTTCTTCGACCACTGAGCTGTGATAATGGGAGGAGGTAGGAGGAAGCATCTTCCTGGACTGAGAACACTTTCTGGGTAAGATGCATGCACGTCCCTTGTGCCGTAGCCGCGGATGATACCCTTAAACCCTTTATGTTTAGAACTGCATGTGTGACGTATTGCACGGCAGAGATATAGGAGCTGTGTAATTTCACAGTTACCAAAGGAAGCATCAGGGAGAGCCTCAGACATGATGAGGTGAACTTTAAGGCAGTTGACCTGGCAGGATTCGTGTAAGTCAGAAAAACTCTGATGGCTTGCCAGACGGAAAGAGAAACACAACGACCTGGGGATAAGCTCAGCGGGAGCGCCATTGTCTCGTGTGCACAAAGTGAAGTCACACTACCAGGTGAAACTGAACACGGTGGGGGGGGGGGGGAGACACACCTGTAATCCTAGCACTCAGGAAGCAGAGGCAGAGGGATCAGAAGATCAAGCTCATACTCAGCTATATAGTGATTTGAGACAAACCTAGGCTACGTGGGACCTTGCCTTCAAAAAATACAAACTACAGAAATCAGCAGTGTGGTAGTGTTTCACAATAAAGACTAACATAACAACAGCAGAAAGGGAAATAGAAAATCAGGTTAGCTAGATCTGCAGAGGTACATCAATGGTGATGTTGACTTACAAGGTTATTATACATGTTGGCTATGATGTATGTAAAATAACATCTGGGACTTTTTTTTTTGCATATGTTTGTTTGCCGTATGCATGTTCTCCTGTCTGTGTTTGTTTTGTAGTCACATGCTGGGGTGACATCTTTCAGGGTCCAGCCTCGACAGAGTTCAAACGTTCCAGAGTAGGGGAATGTGGATTAGAAAAATTAGGTAGGAGGAACAGAGATACGAAAGAAAATCAGAGATATAGGATAGAAACAGGAAGGCTATCCAGTGGATGCCGAAAGCTTATATACCCCAATCCAAAAGGGGGGGAAGAAGGCAAAAGACTGCTTTAACATGACACAAAGGACAAACAGAACAATGACTTGCTTCAATACTTGAGACATCAAGCCCCTCTTTCCTGAGTTAAGCATTCTGATGTTTTAGACAGAATATGCAGAAAATGCCCCTTAGACCAAGTATCCTATAGGTAGCCACTTCCTGCGTCAAACCTTCTGTCTTCAAATGAAGGAGCAGGAAGAGGCTTGAATTCTCTGACCTTTTGTCAAGGTGGAGTGGACCATCTTGATATCCAGAAGACCAAGCCGCCACATCCTAGGTCAGGATCTCTTGTCTGTAGCTACTCCTTAAGTCAGACTTCTCCTCAATAACGTTGAAAGAGCAAGAGTAAGCTTAAGTTCTCTGGACCCACTTCTATGGGCCCCCACATGTGTGCATGTGGTTTTATATAGGGTCTCTCACTGAACCCAGAGCTCAGTGTTTGGAATAACATATCTAGCAAGCTTTCTCTGGCATACTCTGTATTCATTTCTCATCCTCTGGTAATACAGGCAAAATGCCTTGGCCACGTGGCTATTACATGGGATCCAGGGATCTAAGCTCTGGTCCGTAACACCTGTAAGGCAAATGCTTCCCCCAGGGAACCAACGCAAGGTTTTTCATATGAAAGGTTATTTATGAGTAAATTTACATTATCTTTGGCATGCCCATGTCTTTATTTCTGGACCCTCGTTCTGTGGGAGGAGGAATAACTCCTCAGAAGCAATGCCAGGCAAACAGTCCCTAAAGGGGAGAAGCACAGGTAGTCTCCAAAACAGTGTGGGCAAACTGCTTTTTCCTCATCTAGTGCTGGGCAAGAATCCTCAGAAACAGGAAAAGTGCCTTACTGCACTGAGTTCCGTCTCTTACATAGAAGAATGTTGTGAGGATAGTAAACGAACCATGACAAAATACAACAGATTACGTGGCTCAAATGACAGGGAAATTTCTCACTGTCCCAGAGAGCAGAAATCTGAGATCAGGATGTTGGTATGGTTGGTTTCTGGTGAAGGGTTTCTCCCCTGGGATTGTAGATGCCTTCTTTGACCTGTGTGTTCACAGTGTATTGTGTGTGTGTGTGTGTGAGAGAGAGAGAGAGAGAGAGAGAGAGAGAGAGAGAGAGAGAGAGAGAGAGAGAGAGAGACAAAGCACAACCTTTTGATCTAGGCTCCATGTATATGTAAAATATATATATGTAAAATATGCATATGTAAATATATGCATATATGTGTGTAAATATGTGTGTGTGTGTGTGTAAAATCATTAATCACATTCTGACAGCCTTCCGTGCAACTTTGTTTCCCCAAAGCTCCGTCTCCAAATTCCATCCCCTTGGGGATTACAATTTTAGTGTATGAACTGGGTGGCAAAAAGTATTCAGTGCACATGTTGTTTATCATAAGGTAATAGAATAAACTTTTCCAATTGCCATCATACAATTCCCTATAATAAATACTAGGGAAGCCCAGTGCACTCCCACAAGATCAGCACAGGGGAGTGTGGCAAGAAGATCAGAAGTTTAATGCCAGCTTCAGTGACATGGCTAGTTTGGGTTCAGCCTGGTCTGCATGAGATCGCATCTCAAAAACTAAGCAAACAAACCCAAACAACAACAAAAACCCAAGACTGCATTTGGGTACTCAAGGATGGCTGTATTAGATATAATACATACACATCATATTTTATATCCACACTCTATTTGTTTATTTAACAAATGTTTATGATGTCACTATTATATGCTAGATATGAGTTACAGTCTTCACAAGAAAGACACAATTCCTGAACTTGCAATCCCTGGGTGGGGGATTAACATTTAATAATATAAGATTTAGTGCATTTTTCTCTTAGGAACTTTTTTTTTCTTTTACATGAGTCTCATGTAGCCCAGATTAGCCTTGAACTACCTATATGGATGAGGATGACCTAGAAGTTCTGAACCTTTGCCTCCTCCTTCAGAATGCTGGGATCACAGACGTGCGACGCCCCATTCATGCAGAGCTAGGGATTCCAACAGGGCTTCATGTATGTTAGACAAGCACTGTACCAGTTCATGTACTGAACAGTCATCTCCCAGCAACCCTTACTGACCTGGAACCCACTGTGTTGACCAGGCTGAACTCAAATCTGTGACTCCTGCACTCTGGGATTACAGGTGTGAGCCACCACGCCATGTCCAGTATTACCCATGTCCAATATTGTCTCCTCTGCCTCCAAATTTCATTTCTAGCAGCATGCCACAATCCCTTCATTCCATTTGCACAATTATGGACCATTATTACTGTGGCCAGAGAAGGCAATAAAGGGACCTTTAGAGTCTTCGCTGAGACAGCTTTCTCTGTCAGGCACCGCGGTAGACACGGAACAGACCCTTTGCGTTCCTGTTTTAGAAAGGGAAGGGCTGCATTTTCTCTAGCCAGAGAGTTCATGGAACCCACGAGGTCTGAAAAGCCTGTCTCTGAAGATGTTACAGTGGTGAATGCAACACCAAGACTCCATTCAATAGCGGGAGGCTTGGCGTGTTTCCTTTGGTGTTAATAAAAGCTCTGGATTTTTGAAACATGAATTCCCTCAGGTTTATAGCTTAGGTCGCTTTGAGAAGATGAAACCAAACACAGGGATGAGCTGAGTGTACTGCCCTCAAAGGCATTAGAAGAGCTTTTTCTGAGAGGCCTGACAGGCACAGTAGAAATTCTTGCAGACAAGCTGGGTCTTAGGGTGCCCGTCTCTCCATTAAATACATACATAACTTTCAGAACTTTGGACCTAATTTGGGTAATATAATACTGTGTTTTCATTATGCCTCCAAGCTGACACCCTCTGATACCAGAAACATGGATGCTAAAACTGTTAGCACGCTCCTACAACCCTGTAAACACAAGAAATCATATTACCTTTTAATGTTTGTAGAGGGGTCACACAGGCATGTCTCAGTGCGTGTGCGTAGGTCAGAGGGCATCTGGGTGCCAATCTCTCCTTCCGCCATATCGATATTAAGGAACAAACTCAGTTTGTTAGGCTTGGTAGAAAATGCCTTCACTTGCTGGTCCACCTCGCTAGCCTAAAATCTTGTTCTTGTGTAATGTTTTTAGTCATGAATGATGTCAATTTTTTTTTCCTCCGGGATCCTCCAACTAAAAGAAATGAAAAGATATACCCAAATAGTGTTTCTTAAACGGTTCATTTGTTCTCTAAATTTGGAAATATGCCCTTAAATAAAATGAATTGAGCCTTCTATATTGTTATTCCTTTTCTTTTTCTTTAATTGGCAGGGAGAAAAGAGGTAGGGCACTTGGGGAAAGAGCCCCTGGGGGCAGAGGCAGGTGCATCTCCATGAGTTTGAAGCTGGTCTAGTTTACATAGTAAGCTCTAGACCAGCCAGGGCTACAGAGTGAGATCCTGACTCACAGCAGTAACCAACTTAGGAGGCAGTGCAGGGGCAGATGAGGAAGAAGAGAGGGGACGGGAGGGGAGGGTATCGGAAGGGAGGCTTGGGCAAGGCTCATGGATCTCCGACTGGCCTCAAACTCATGATATAAGCAAAGATGACCTTAAACTTCTGATCATCTTGCCTCTACTTGGGATTACAGGTGTGTAGTTCTATGTCCTCTGGTTTACGAGTGCTGGGTACAGAGCCCAGGACTTCAAACATGCCAGAAAAGCATTCTATCAACTGACCTACAGTCCCCAGCCTGTGTTTGTGTTTATATATTTAGTGTATGTAGCGTCTGTGTGTGTGTGTGTGAGAGAGAGAGAGGGGGGGGGAGGGAGGGAGGGAGAGAGAAAGGGAGGGGAAGAGGGAGAGAGAGAACATGCATGCCATGGTTCACATGGGGACTTGGTCGGAGGACAAGTTTTAGGACTTGCCTCTTGTCTTCCACCTTTATTTTGAGGCAAGGTCTCTCTTGTTTCTGTGGCTGTGCTGTGTATTTCCAGCTAGCTGGCCTGGGAGCTCCCACGTGGTTCTTCTGACTCCGCCTCCCCCAACCATCTCATCATGGAAATGCTGGGATTACAGGTGCATGGTATCCTGCTTAGCTTTTGACGTGAGTTCCGAGGATCAGGTTGTACCCATACAGGTTCTCTCTGACCCTGGAAAATATTTTAAAACTTGGATGCTTTGATGTGATTTAGATGTAAATTAAAGATACTGAAAAAATTCATATGGTTTAGTTTGGCCCCGATGTTTCTGTTCCTGCAGTGACAGACTTACATTTTGTTTCTTTTTCCACAACTGTCCACCAGGTGGCACAGCTTTTGTGGCAACCTCAGAATTAAGCAAAATCCCCTTTATTTGTGCCATGCTGAACTTAAAGATGGTTAAACACACACACACACACACACACACACACACACACACACACACACACACACACGGCGGGGGGTAGCTGGGGAGCAACGTCTGGTTCTTTTTTCTTTCCAGCACACATCTTTCAGTCTCAAGGGTTCTTCTATCTTATCCTGCTGTTCTCTTTGATGTTTTTATTCACAGAACACTTTTTTTTTTTTTGAGACAGAGCTTCTTTGTGTAACAGCCCTGGCTGTCCTGGAACTCGCCTTGTAGACCAGGCTGGCCTCGAACTCACAGAGATCTGCCTCCCGAGTACTGGGATTAAAGGCATGTGCCACCATGTCTACCTGAGACTGCCAAATGTGAAAACGAATCTAAATCTCTGATCTGTCTTTTCTCCTCGGGTCTGTTTATCTTCCAGCCTCTTAGCTGTTCATCCAGAAGCTGGAAAGCCCTTCTTGGTAGCTCTCTTTCCTCACCGCCTACATTCTAACCCATTGTCAAATCCTAATGCCTCTTAGCTGTAGGAATGCCCCGTGATGACAGTATCTTGACCGGACTCTGTGTCCTGGGCCCTGTGGTCAGCATTATTGTAAACACACAAATCCACTACATTTTCTCCCCGTGTAAATGCTCCAATGATCTCCAGTTCTTCCAGAGCAGCCATTCTCAGCCACTGGGTCGCCACCCTTTGTGGGTAGAATCACTTTCACTGGGGTCGCCTGAGACCATCAGAAAACACAGATATTTACATTACAGTCCATAACAGTAGCAAAGTTACCGTTAGGACGTAGCAATAACAATAATGTTATGGTTGAGGGTCCCCATGACATGAGGGACTGTATTAAAGGGTTGCAGCCTTTTGAAGGTTGAGGACCACTGCGATCGAAGATTCAGCATCTCTAAAGTGGTTTCTGCACCTGAACAACCTCACCTCCTCTGACATCCACCACCCTTACTGTACTGCTCAGACTAGTCACTGACATAACGGGTCCTCGGATATACTGAGTGCTTCGCCTGGTAACTGAAACAAATTCAAAGCCTTTCTATTGATCTCAAAAACCAGTTTCTAAAATTAAACCGTATATGGAACACTGAGTCTAAGACATTTCTGATATCTCGAAGAAAATCTTTCTATTGTACTTAACATTTTATTATGGTACCAGACTTTGGAATGGGGTATTCAGTATAAACAGAAGAAGGCTAACACCAACGACCCAACTGAAGCAAGGAAGAGATTCTCACCAGAAAATAAGTTCTGGGGTTAGCGTTCTCTCTGGCTCACAATTGGCATGTCATTTACCATCAGCCTCCCCTGATAAGAAATCCAGCGCTGTGGGACTGGAAAGATGGGTCAGTGGTTAAGAGCACTGGCTGCTTTTTCGGAGGACCCAGGTTCAGTTCCCAGCACCCACATGGCAGCTCACAACTGTCTGTAACTCCAGTTCCAGGGCTTTTGACCCCCTCACACAGACATGTATGCAGGCAAAACACCAATGCACGTGAAACAAAAATAAATAAATAAAAACTTAAAATCCACCGCCTTTCTTAGGGGCATCAAAAGCATATCTTTGGTATGCAGAGACAGCTCAACAGTTAAGAGCACTAACTACCATTCCAGACCCAGGTTTGGAGCAGCTCACGCCAGAGATTGGATGCCCTCTTTCGGTCTCTTTGGGCACTACACACATGTGGTCCTTGAAATACACACACATGGCATTCACACAAATACATAAGATAAAACAAATATTTTTAAAACTCGTATGTCAAAGGTTATACAAATCCCTTGAGAGAGCCGGACATGGAGGCCTGTGCTGGTACTCTCAGCCTTCAGTATGCTAAAGCAGGAAGGTCGTGAGTTTAAGGCCAGCCTGGGCTGGCGTCCTCCCTACTCCAACTAATGTTTTTGTTTGCTTGTTGAGAATTTTATGCACTATGTTTTGATTATATTCTTTTCTCTCTCTTCCTTCTTCTCAGATCCTCCTCCCTTTCCCTACCCACCCAATATATTTTTTTAAAGATTTATTTATTTATTATGTATACAACATTCCTTCCATGTGTGCCTGCAGGCCAGAAAAGGGCACCAGATCTCATTATAGATGGCTGTGAGCCACCATGTGGTTGCCGGGAATTGAACTCAGGACCTCTGGAAGAGCAGTCAGTGCTCTTAACCGCTGAGCCATCTCTTCAGCCCCCCACCCAATATTCTAACATTCTCTCTCTCTCTCTCTCTCTCTCTCTCTCTCTCTCTCTCTCTCTCTCTCTCTCTCCCTCCCTCCCTCCCTCCCTCCCTCCCTCCCTCTCTCTCTGATTTTGAGACAGGGTTTCTCTGTGTAACAGCCCTGGCTGTCCTGGAATTCACTCTACAGACAAGGCTGACCTCGAACTTAGATATCTGACTGTCTCTGCCTCCAAGTGCTGGGATTAAAGGCACACACTACCACTGCCCAGCCCCAGCTATAATTCCAGGGAATACTCTTCTGATGATCTCCAATACAAGGCACACACGTGGTGCACACACATACCTGTAAGCACAACACTCAAACCTCAAACATATCAAACAAATAATCTAAAATTACATTTTAACTTCTCTCTCTCTCTCTCTCTCTCTCTCTCTCTCTCTCTCTCTCTCTCTGTGTGTGTGTGTGTGTGTGTGTGTGTGGGTGGGTGTGGGTGTGAGTGAGTGTGAGTGTAGCAATAGGGATTCCTATGTACTGGGACCACAACCCCTTCGTGTTATAATACAGCACACAAAACCTGTCTGTGCTCTATGCGTTACCATACAGTTCACGAGCTTCGGGCAAGGGGCTGGAGGTTGAAACACAGACAGAGAGACAGAGACACGGACCTCTAGTCACTGGTAAGAAGTCCTTTATTCAATAGCACCCTGGAGGCTTATATACCCAACAGTCAGGTGGGCCAACAGGTGAAAACCTTATCCTCTGATCCTCAAGGCCAAGGCAACACGTGCTCGTGAAGCAGAGCTGGTAAACAACTTTGACACAGCTTTCAGTAACTCAAATCAGAAGAAAAGTAAAGATCTCTAGCAGGGAAGAGCAGTTGGAGGCCAGGACTCCAAATGGTCCCATCATTGTAATAAATAACTCCCTTGGGGTTTTTAGTCCCCAGCTTGGCTGTCTTTGCAATCACAACATTGCTTGAGGGTTGATATTGCAGAGCCTGGGACCAAGCAGGTGAAAGAAGAGGGAGAAAATTCTCTACTTTCTCTGACCCAGAAAAACCTTCTTGGGTCCTTTGACCAAAATAGAGGAGCCCTGTTGGAGCCGTTTCCGCTGGAATTCACTGAGCTATTCCAGCTGCGAGGCTAGCTTGGTGTATATAGTAAGCTCTAGGCCAACCAGAACTGCATAGCTAGATCCTGCCTCTTGAACAAAAAACAAAAACAAAAACAAAACAAAACAACAACAACAAAAAAACCCCACAACAACAATCCATTGAAAATGTGGGGTAGGGGCTGGGGCTCAGTTGGCAGAGTCCTTGCCTAGCATGTATAAGGCCCTGGGTTTGCTCCCCAGTAGCATATAACCTGGGCACAGTGACCCATGACAATAATCCCAGCACTGGGGAGCTGGAAGCAGGAGGATTGGGGGTTCAAGGTCGTCCATCCTCAAATAACACAGTGAGTTTGAGGCCAGTCTGAGTTCGAAAACCATGTCTTTAAAAATAAAAGACAAAAGCCTGGTGGTGGCAACGCACACCTTTGGCAGGCAGAGGCAGGTGGATCTTTGTGAGTTCGAGGCCAGCCTGGGCTACATACAGAGCAAGTTCTAGGACAGCCAGGACTGTTGCACGGAGAACCGCTGAGTCATCAATTAAAACTCTATGGTGCATGGGAACTGCGGACATGATTCAGTGAAAGAGTACTGACCCTGCCAATGGGGACGCAGGTGAGCTGGCCCTGAGAATTTGAGTTGTGGGACATCTGACCCCACCCCTATCTGCTATATGGTGGCAGGGACAAGGGAAAGGTGCTCTCCCACTCCCTCTGCCTGTCGCTGCTGCTCGAGGTTAGTGGGAGAGTTGACCCTGAGGTATTAAGAACAGGAGAGTTGCCCCTGTCCAGCACCAGCTGCAGCAGGCCTTCAACTTACCTGGGTGGCACAGTAGAGCCGACCCACTTGGTGGGGGCGCAGTTGAGCCAGTCCCAAAGGTGAGAGCCTGGGAGAGCTAGCCCCGCTACTTGTCTGCCATGAGGCACCATGGGTAAGGGAGAGAAGGGCCCTCCCCCTTGTCAGCAGCAGCACTCAGAAAAGACGCCCTGCCCTCGGCTTAGCTGCACAATAGAGTTGACCCTGTTGACAGCTGGGCTGGTGAATCAGCAGGTGAACTTGGAGAATCCAGCCTCACCCCTCATCGCCATGTGGTGGTTTGGGCAAGCGAGAGACACCACCCCCATCCCTGCTCTTCGCAGCCTGCGGCAATTGGGAGACCTGGCCCCGAGGGAGGAGTAGCCATGTCCCTCATCAGCTTCAGTACTCGGGAGTGGCCCTTGCACCTCACCTCTGCCACACAGTAGAGCTGGCCCTGATGGTGTAGGTGTGGGTAAGCCAATCCCGAGGCCATGAAAGCAGGACAACCGGCCTGCGCCTTGCTCATTGCTGCGCGGGGTGACCCTGTTGGAACAACGTCGGGAGAGCTGGCGGTCTGTCCAACCCTGCAACTACCCAGAACCAGAACTAAGTTTATGATTTAGCCCGCCCCATCTGTGGTCTGCTGGAGCACAGGAAGAGGCAGGGCTTGCAGACTCAAAGATGTAGGGTCGCCACTACACAGGACAATAGGATATCCAAGAGGAGTCCCGGTGAGGGTCCAGCATTGATAGCGTAGCAGAACCAAACAATGACTGCAAGTGAAACTTGCAAGTAAAGATACGTGGACAAAAAGGATATATGCTGTGACTCACTAAGTCACACTGCAGCTTCCATGACGAGATTCTTTTTCCTTCTCTTAAATTTTTATTTTATTGCCGGGCGGTGGTGGCGCACGCCTTTAATCCCAGCACTCGGGAGGCAGAGGCAGGCGGATCTCTGTGAGTTCGAGACCAGCCTGGTCTACAGAGCTAGTTCCAGGACAGGCTCCAAAGCCACAGAGAAACTCTGTCTCGAAAAAACAAAAAATAAAAAAAATAAAAAAAAATTTATTTTATTTTGGCGCGGGGGTGGGGAGGAAAGGGTGTTGCAAGGGCAGAGGGTGGATATGAAGGAACCGGGAGATGAACGAAATCAAGACATGATGTGAAAGACACAAAGAATAAAAAAAAGTTTTTAAAAATTAAACTATAAATTGAAGATTTATACCATAGATCAATATTATGATCTTCTCTGAGTTATAAATAATACATGTCACGTGTTTTATGGAATTAGAGGGACATTTAAAAACTAGAGTTAAATGAGGTAATAGGTCAAAAATCTTGCTAAAATAGTTCCAGGGAAAGTCAGTTCCCCATTATGGCCAGTAGGTGGCACTAGAGCAGCTTCGATGCCAAACCAAACAAAAGGAGGAACTAAAAGCCCCAGCTGCCTTTTGTTGAAAACCAGGCAACCCAACAGCGTGTTTGTTTTTGAGTATGCCTCATTTGCCTTTCTAAATCGTCCACTGCTTGAAGTGAGGGACACTTTAGGCACAAGTAACAGCTGAGTGGAGCCTTCCTGTGCTTTGGGTTGCTTCCTAAGAACGGATATAAAAATAACGTGTACTGAGATCGCTACAAACACGGAAACGCAATGGGTACTGAGCAAGTGGCCAAGCGATGCCAGTCATTTTCACGCTACACGATGACCCTGAGGTGCCCGTAGCAGGAAATGAACGAAAGTGAATGCAGAAATGAATGGGAGCTTACAAACCTGGTGTTTGTAATTCAGAGATTACTTTGTATCAAAATGCCCACAAGACAGACCAACACAAAAACAATCCTTTACATTGGTAATGTGACTTTATTTTTATTTTTTAATTAGTCTCTCGTGCAACCTAAAATGGCCTCAAGCTCACTTATTTTGTTGCTAAGGCTGCCATCTTGATCCTCCTGCCTTGACCTCCCAAGCGCTGGGATTACAGGTATACACCATCACACCCTTCTGGCAGTGTGGTTAATTTTTTAAATAAGTATATAACCTCAAGAGTTCATAGAAATGCAAACCTATTTATCTTCTTTTGCTAAGAAATGTCAGTCTCAGCGACTTCAACCCTGTTCCAACACAGATTAAAACAAAACCAAAACCAAAAACCTTTCAAATCTGTGAGCACAGTTTTAGCATAACCTAGAAACAGCGGTTCTCAACCTGTGGGTCAGGACCCTGTAGAGGCTGAATGACCCTTTCACAGGGGTCACCTAAGACCATCAGAAAACACAGATATTTACCTTATGGTACAAAACAGTAGCAAAATTACAGTTATAAAGTAGCAACAGATATAATTTTAGGGTGTGTGTGGGCAAGGGGAGGGTCACCACAACACAAGGACCTCTGTTGAAGGGACTGAGCATAGGAAGGCTGAGAACCACTGAGCTGGGAGGTCACTCGTTTAAGATGCTCAGATGTGAGAAAATGGAGCTGGGAGTCTCTGCTGCTCTAAACCTATGAGCTTCATCTTTTGTAAGCCAGAGAGGAAATCTGGGTACCTGTTCAGTGATTCAGCCAACTTATCCTTCCAGCTGGTCTCTGTAAACCTGGGGGGATGTGATAATGGAAGCCCTTTGACTCTCCATAATGCGTGTACTCTTGGTTTTGTTTTGAGACAGGGTCTCCATGTGCAGCCCTGGCTGTCCTGAAACGTGCTACGCAGACCAGGCGGGCCTGGAACTCAGTGATCTGCCTACCTGTTTCCTGAGTGCTGGGATCAAAGGCTGTGCCACCATTACCAGGCTGACTCTCAGATCTTAAACTTCTACCTAGCATCGAGGTTTACATGACAGTTTTCCCTGAGAATGCGGCTGATCCTAACCCCAACCCGGGCCTCAACTACTTGCTACTTTTTCAATGTCTTATCCTGATATTTGAACCACAGCACTGTAGAGGCCCCAAAATGTGACTCTATTTCCACCATTACCAAAGGTCAGAGAGTTGGAACTTACCTCTATTCCTGTGTTTCTACCTCAAACAAAGGTCCCGCCTAGATTTAGGTCAGAGAGTTCTGCTCTTTCAAGGTTATTGTCAACAAGCGCGGCTAATATCCAGACCTTGTACACCAGGAACAGAGAAGTTGATAATGTTTCTACCTCAAACGAAAGTCTAGTTTAAGGATCCAACTAAGGTTCCAGGGAGTGGTTTGCCTACGGACTGTTTTTGTCTAGGGTGTGAGCAGGACTTGTTTTGTTCTAGCGACAGAATGTTTAACTAAGCAAGTAACGTGTGACCTTCAACTGGTCTATTCACTTCCTTGCATCTTGTTAATACAGTTTCTTATCTTGCTCCTATCTCCTGGGGTCAGGGTATTTTAAGCAATTGGAAATCAGCTGCAGACGATTTTCAGTATTCACTGGCACTACCTCCCAGAACTATTCTATGTTTTCCTGTTTTATTATTTTCATCTGTCTTCATATTCTTTACTAATATTTCTAAATCCTCAAACCCCCACCCTGGTAAGAGGATTTTGTCAAGGCTGGTACCCGATACAGCACTGATCCTCAAATATTGAATGGGATCCTGTTTCAAACCATGTGGGTTTTCCTGGAATGATTATTCTCTGAGTGCTGATACTACCATGGGCGTAGGGACAATACCTGTCCCATAGCCTGTCAGACGTAGTCCCAGTCCACCTTGACAGATCTCTTACATCACTGCTGGTCTGTTATTGGTTCTGCTGAGTTTCCCCCAAAGGGGCAGGCCAGCGACTGCACTGTGTTTCCTATACATTGTGCAGTTCAACCTTCTTCTTTCCTTTCTCTGCTGGTTCAGAAAATCTCCTTCATGGTCTATAGGAAGGGCAGACAGAAATGGAATTAGAGAAAATCAAATGGTACTAGAAAAAAGGGAGATAAGAATGCTTTTACCCCAGAGAGATGAATGCTCTATGTAGGAGAAGGGAAAAATAAGATGATTCTGAAGTTCTAAAGTGAGGGAGGAAATAGAATTTCATGAAGAGGCAATATGAAAATAAAATTGGGGTTTAACTGCATCTCCTCTACTTACAGGGCATCTAATTTATTCAAGCTTAAGCTCTCTGCTCCCTAACTATACAACATGCTCATAAAAATGTCTATATTGCGCACATACACACACACACACACCCCAAAAACTAATGGCCTGGGATGTAGCTCAGTTGACAGAGTTTGCCTGCATGGGGTTCTGAATCCTCTCCCTAGCATTGTGTAACCAGATGTGGGGCACATACCTGTAACCCCAGCACTTGGAAGTTGGAGGCAGGAGGGTCAGGAATTAAAGGTCATCCTTGGCTATGTAGGGAGCTGGAGGATAGCCTGGGATAGAGACCCAATCCCAGAACAAAATGAAACAAACAAAAACTCTACCAACAGCAGACATCCTGCAGGGCTTTGGTGAGGGATAAAGAAGACAATGAATGCAAAGGTGTTTTCTTAATGGGTGGTAGCCATCTTGTCTTGACTGATTCTGGTTAAAGACGGAGAAGTCGTGCTCTGTGGGTGGGATTGGGTTCAAAGACGTCATTTTGTCCAGCTTTGTTTGGAGGGGTTTCTATGACTACCCTAGTCTGGTCAACTCAGTACTCAGTGTAATGGTCTGTCCTGTCCGTTTAAGAGACAAGAACCCTACCCTCATACCCTTCTGCTGAGGCAAGAGGATCTTCCTTCTGCTTCCAGTCTGAGTTCCTTTCTTTCTGTCTCTCTCCCTTCTTCCCACTTCTCCCCTTCCCCCCTCTTCTGCTTCTCTCTCTCTCTCTCTCTCTCTCTCTCTCTCTCTCTCTCTCTCTCTCTCCCTCTCTCAGCTCTTCTCTCTCTCCCTCTCTCTTAGCTCTTCTCTCTGTCTCTCTCCCCCTGTTTCTTCTTTCTCTGCCTCTCTGTCTGCTCTTCTCCCTTCTGCCCTTTCCTCCCTTCTCTTTACCCTCCATAACCCACTAAATAAATACCTACTTTCTCTGCGTGGCATGCCTAATAGATCTCTGTATCTCATCTGCCTCCTCCTACCTGCCTGGGACCCAGGGAGGCCTCAGGTGGTGGAACTGGCTGCCCTCGTGGCCTGCCATGGTCTTCCACCTGCCGCTGCCCTAAACTACCTGTAGTGGCCCACTGCCGCCACGCGGGGAGCCACAGTGTTTTATTTTTACCATAACACTCAGGACTAAGGTGTGGCAGGACTCAAGGTTATAGTAAAGATGCTTATGGTAAAAGGACACAGAGTACAATCAACAAAGGAAGAGGCATGTGGGACCAGGTACAGGGAAAACCAGGTGCAAATCTCCAAAGATTCCCCCCATGGGTCACACAGGATGAATGAATACAGCATTTGTGAAATGCTAACAACCAGGAAGCTCATTAGAGACCTTCATGTCCTGAGTTTTATTGGGGACTTGCGAATGTAGGCAACCTCAGCCAGATACCTACAAATCCCTAAACCCTAAACTCCCAGAAGGAAGGCTGAGGATGGTGGGAACCCTTCTGGAATCTACCTCCCCCAGACCAGTGGAGGGGGAGCTTCAGAAGCTTGCCTTAGCTCTTCTTTATATTGGCCTATACACTGTTTCCCACCCCTTCAATGTTTTATTCAAAGCCACTTAAGCTAACTCAGAGTTATTATTGAGTTCTATTTGATATCATTTAAAAATTAAGAAATTTCCATCAGAATCTCAAACTTGTGGAAAGTTGGTGAGTGCAGGGATCTGGATCTATATTTTTATATGGCAATAATTAACAAGTTCATATCAATGATAAAAGGATTGGTGTTGGCTCAGGAGCCCCAAGACCAAGCTCTCAGCATAAAGTGGGTTTATTTGCCTCAGATGGACAGAGGGCAGGGAATAAGAGACAAAGACAGTAGATATAGGAAGAGGGAGAAGGAGAAGGGAGCAAGGGAAAGGGGGCAGGGATATTTGTTCCAGAGGGGAACAAAGGACTGCCTCTGGAGAGAGAGGAGACAGATGTGACTCATAGGAAAATAGTTATCTATAAAGGTCAAAGAAGAAACCCTGTGTTAGGATGAGGTGTTTAACTTTAATTGGGTTTGTTAATTAGATAAGCCAAAGGGGGCTTTTGATTACTAGACTCTAATATTTTGATAGTTGGACCTTGATAGTCAGTCTCGGGAGGAAGAAGTGGCCAAATAAGGAAAAAGACCTTGGTGGCTTGCTGTGGGATAATGCTTTTGTACACTGTAAAGATTTGTCACTTGTATTAGTTTAATAAAGCCCTGATTGGCCAGTAGCCAGGCAGGAAGTATAAACGGGGCAATCAGACTAAGAGGAAAGGCAGAGAACAGTCATCAGCCAGATGTAGAGGAAACAAGATGAGAATCCCTCACTGATAGAAGGTACCAAGTCACATGGCTAAACATAGACAAGAATTATGGGCTAATTTAAGTTATAAGAGCTAGTTAGTAATAATCCTGAGCTAATAGGTTAAACAGTTCATAATTAATATAAACCTTTGTGTGTTTCTTTGGGACTGAATGACTGAAGAACTGGGCAGGTCAGAAACTTTCTTCTATGGTGGCTAGCTTTAGGGATGTAATCTAATGGATTTTAGCAAGGAAGGGAAGATGGGGAAGAAGGGCAAGGCCTGCCAGAGCCATGTTCACCATGCTCAAGCCGGTCACAGTCCCTTCAGAAGAGGCTCCATGTGTCCTTGAGTTCCCCTTGTCCATATAACCCCTGGTAACCTTTTCCCTTTGAATGCCAATTGTCTTTAACAGTGTACACACTCCTCTGGGGCACTTGAGTCAAGAAGAGCCTGTGACAAGAGAGGGAAGCAATCTGGTAGCATACCACAGAGTCATGATAATTAATGATTATGCAAACACATCGTGGTGAATGGATTCCTGCTGCTCAGTTTCCCAGACATGCCGGCAATGCAGAACTCCCCTCTGCTCTCCGATTCCAACAGCTATTTGTGAACATTCTTGGATCGCTGTGACGGTACGTTGATTGTAACTGCGTTGTAACTCGGCTTTATTTAAGCCAACTTGAGCAGACTTTGTTCCTATCCGTGTAAATATAACGGACTGAAATAGCGACAATACAAATTAATCATTGCATATAGTGTTGGTAACTTGTAAAGGGAAGCCACTGTTAACACACCATACAGACTTGTTCAAGTAGATTAACATGTGTCAATAGAAAGGGAGATCTTATTCAAAGGAAATGCTTATGAAAGTACATTATATACCCGTGTATATCAATGACTAGCCAAGTAATTCTACATACCAATGTACTCGTTTATTAATCCAGCTGTTAAAGAACAAAATAGACAACAAAATAAGACTTCATCTCTATGTCTATAGCTGCTGGAACAGTACTAGACATTTGGTTGAATTCAGTGGATGCTTCCTGCTATGTGTCTGGTATTCTCTGTAATCCTCACACTTGGGAGATAGACACAGGAGGAATTGGAATTCAAGGTCATCTTCAGCTGTATAGTGAGTTTGAGGTCAGCTTTGAATAAATGAGATCCTGACTCAGTTCACTGCATAACACGTAAATAAATGAACAGTTTCCTGACTTTATAAATCTCACCTGCAAGAATACGTGGAAACCCAAAGACAGAGGTCATGAAGACCAGTTAAGGACAGGAGCTTGAAGGTAACAGACGGCAGGAGTGTGCTGCAGGCTACGTCACCATGATGACCATGGTGACCGGCAGCTACCTTCCTTACTCCAGCTAGGAAAACGAAAAGACACAAGTTAGGGGAGAGGAAGTCCAAAGACTACAGTGTCTGCTGACAAGGTTTCATCCTACTAAAAGACAAGAATTCAATCTACTCTTTACTTGCCTCCTTGATGATTTCATTTCTTGAAAGATCAGGAGGCAAGTGAGGCAATGTAGGTCCAATATTTGGCTTCTACCAGCAACGGAAAGGATTGGCGACTGAAATAGCAGAACGTCCCCAGGAAGCCTAGCGGTGTTATGCTAGACACTGAGAGCAGAGTCTGATCTCCTGAGGATTCTCTTAGTGGCAGTTGGCAGGAATTAGAATAATAATTGAGTAAGGCACAGCTGGATCCAGGTTTACGAGTGAAGTTGCCAGAACTCAGTAGTTCCCTATTTGGGGGGAATTATTTGCTCTCACTGGGTGGCCAGGTGATCTCCAACAGCTCCGTGTTTCTAGCCTGCTGTGTCAGCAATGTTGTTAGAAAGAGAATAACTCTTTGCCCAACAGTTTCAACTATTGAATTAAGTCTGGGATTTCACAGTCACTCGATGGGTGTGTGTTAGGCACCCATCCCTACACCAATTAAGTGAGCTGGGTAAGGACCCAGAGCAAGAACATGCAAATACCCCTGATGAAGTGAAGGAGGGAAAGGACGCACTCACTGAACCCCAAGCGTGAAAGAGAAGGAACAATTCTATGAAGGAATAATTGAAGAACTAGTGGAAAGAACTAGAGATGATTTAGTGAACACACACCTACTAAGGGTGTCAGGAGCCAATTTCCTCCTAAAATCATTACAGGAACCATCACCCTGGGGAGTCGGCAGAGAACCCCACACCCCTAATTGTGTTAAGAATGGTTCTATTGACAAAGCCTACCCCACACCCAAATTGGCTGTTAATGAGAGCTATCTGTTAGCGGAACCCATCCCGCATTCCAAACTATCTAGAGAACTAGGTGTGTCATCTCCTAGTTGTGACTTCTTGGCCTACAGTGACCTGACCGAAGGTAACCTGGCTACGTGACCAACTCGGACCATGTGACCAACGTGAACCACGCGGCAAGAGCCCAGAACCCTGTGCCCATCCCCCAACTCTTTACTCTATATAAAGCTATATCCCATCTGTAATAAACGGAGGCTCTGACAAACTTTGCATGGCCTTCTTCCTGTCTCCTAGCCCATATCTTCCAGGTAGTGCCTCTCCGTGACCCTGGAATAACTGAACCGCCAGGCGGGCTACTAACCCTAGACTAAGTAGCCCGCCAAGGCAATCGACACTAAGGGCATACCCCAGGTAGCCTTGTTTGGGTTTTTGAGTGTGAATAATACAGGCAAAACCACAAAGCCAGCGAGACTGGCTTCTGGGAAGCTGTAGGCAGGGAGGTGGAGTCGTTCAGATGGAGTGAGATTTCACGGACAGCCGTGGGTCAATAACAGACAGAGAGAACATGAGTACGTGTAAGAACTGGTCTAAGCATAGTTACACGGATGCTTCCATGTGAGCGGTTTAAGCAGCAGACCAGTGGGAAAGCCCTACCAGGGCCCACTTAAGACCTGACCAACAGATTCAGGATGTAAGTCAGTTGGTAGAGTACTTGCCAACGGTGTGATGGAGGAAGGTCATTGGTTAAAAAAATAAAGAAACTGCTTGGCTGGCCCTCATAGGTTAGAACATAGGTGGGAGGAGTAAACAGAACAGAATGCTGGGAGGAAAAGGAAGTGAGCTCAGAGACGCCATGCTCCCCTCTCCAGATGCGATAGCTCTGCTCTCTGAGATACACGCGATGAAGCTCCGACCCAGGATGGACGTAGGCTAGAATCTTCCCGGTAAGCGCACCTAGCTGTGCTACACAGATGATTAGAAATGGGCTAAATTAATATGTGAGAATTAGCCTAGAAGAGGCTAGATAGAAATGGGCCAAGCAGTGTTTAAAAGAATACAGTTTGTGTGTTATTTCGGAGCATAAACTAGCCAGGCAGCCAGGGTGCTGGGGACGCAGCCCCGCCGCTCATATTACTACACAGTGCATGACACACTACAGAAAGCCAGGGGCAGGATCCAGACCGGGACTTAAAACAGAAAAGAAAAGAAGAAAGAACAGATGAAAAGAAAAGAATCTGGAAATTAAAAATACGGAATAAAAATAACAGCTTCTGTGTGTTTTGAAATAAAATAAGGCAGTACATAGCTAACTAGCTGCAGCAAGAGAAAGTTTGTATGTGTCCTCCAATTTATTATCCTCCTGTCTCGACCTTGAAGACTCTAGGTGGATATTACCTTTCTTGGCTGGCTGGCTGTTTGGTCTGGAAATCCAACTCACAGAACTGTGTAGTTAGTTGTAGCTCTAAGGCTAAGCTTCAGCCCTCCTCCCCGTGGAAGCAGGAGAGACGTGAACGTTGGAATGATACAGTGGAGAGAGAAGGGAAAGCTGATGCTGTAGGGGAAGGAAGACAGAACCGACGGAGGGAGCAGCATTCCTGAGGAGGTGCGCAAAACCAGACGCCATCTCCAAGAGCATAGGGGAAAATTGTAGAAAGCCAGGATTTTCCAGGAGCTCAAAGTAAAGATAGCAGTGGCCCCACGGCCAACTTCACTAACCAGGGAAAACATTCATAAGCTGCATTGGAGGCACCAGCCTCAAGAGGAGGAGAGGATTTTACACTCTGTACCTAAGCACACCACTGGAATGCAGGACATTAAAGACATGGAAGTGACTGTGGATTGGCAGAAACCTTAGATGCAGGCACAAAAATACCAACCGGGTCCAAAGTAGGAGATAGACACAAATACAAAGCAGGAGAAAATGGGTCGCTGTAGACAGAAGGCTCTTCTCTGGCTAGCCCAGTCCTGCGTGACCGGCTTCTCTCTGTCCATTGGGTCCCCACAGCCCCTTATGAGAAAAATACTCTGTGGCTTATGATCAGTTACAATTGTTTGGCCAATGGTTTAGGCTCCTTGTTGGCTAGCTCTCTCTTATATAAATGAATCCATTTCTACTGATTTGTGTATCACCACATGGCCGCGGCCTTACCTCTGTTCTGGCATCTTTCTCCTTAGGCTGCTGCTGTTGGCATCTCTCTTCTTGGGCAGCTACATGGCATCTCTCTGTCTCCGCCTTCTCTCTCCCTCCCTGTTGTTGTTTGGACTTCCTGCCTAGCTATATTTTGCCTATCCATTGACTGAAACAGCTTTATTCATAAACCAATAAAAGCAAACATCTACAGAAGGACATCAGGGAGTGGCTGTGGTGACTCGTGTGTTGGTTACTTTTCTCTTGCTGTGATAAAAACACCATGAAGAAACTTATGAAAGAAAGTGTTTAACTGAGCTTTTGGTTCTAGAGGGTTAGAGTCTATGACAGGCAGTACAGCAAAGACATGGTGGAGGGAATGACTAAGTACTCACATCTTGACCTGCAAGCAGGAGGCAGAGAGCACTCTGGGAATGGCTGGAGTCTTTAAATCTCACAGCCCACCCACAGTGGTGCAACTCTTCCAACAAGGCCACGCCTCCTAATCCTTCCCGAAAGAGCCACAAACCAGGAGCCAAATATTCAAACGTGAACCTGTGTGTGGGGAGGAAATTTCTCATTCAAACCCTCTACAACTTGTTCACGAGCTCCTGTGTGCTACCACCTAGGGAAACATGAGTTACACAAAATTATAACTACATATGAAGCTGATGAAAAAAATCAAATAAATACATAACCAGAGAGAGTGGGCTTTAGCAAGATAAATAGTGATGATACAGAGCCATGCACAACAAAGAACATATGGTTTCCCTTTTTTTTTTCTTTTGGCAGAAGACAAAAGTACAGCATCAGCTGGGGTTACAGATAATAAAAACAATTCCAGGCTTGTTTTTTTAAAACTATGTTTAGAACAGGCAAGTGATAGGATGCTGACAGATGGCAGAGAAAGTTTCACTACTTAATGCATTGCTTCTTTTTTAGATAAAGAAAATGGTTTTCAAGGTGGGAGGCAGAAAACACAACCAAGTAGGGGCAGATGGAGAGGGTGTGGCCATGAGGGATCCACCTCATTAGTTCCAGTAGTTTATGACCAGGAAGTAAATCATGGGCCAGCCTGTGCTACATACCAATGCCCTATCTTGTGAGCATAGTATTACTGTGTATAATCCCTGCACTTGGAAGGTTTAGATAGGAGGATCAGGAGTACAGGGCTATCCTTAGCTACATTGTGATTTCAAAGATAGTCTACATGACATGAGAGCCTGACTCATAAAATTGAAAATAAAATAAGTCAGATAAAGACATGCGCACACAAAAAAGAAAATTATAAACAATCTCTCTGGTGAACACAGTGTTATGTGACAAAAATTTTCCTTCAAAGATGCAACACACACGCATCCACTTATGACAGACCAGCGTATGGATGCCACTAAAGTCCAACTGGTGAATCAATGAGGTTGATTAGGGTGATTCACAAGTGAGGGGTTACTCAGAGGAGGAGAAATGACTCCAAGATAGTGCACCACCAAGGCCCACCTCAGCACAGGTAATGAAAGTCAGGAACCTGCCTTTAATCCCAGCACTCGGGAGGCAGAGGCAGGCGGATCTCTGTGAGTTCGAGACCAGCCTGGTCTACAAGAGCTAATTCTAGGACAGGCTCCAAAAGCTACAGAGAAACCCTGTCTCGAAAAACCAAAAAAAAAAAAAATAAAAAAGAAAGTCAGGAACCTGGAGCACACTGCACAGCCTTCAGGCAGCCAACAGGCTGCACAGGGCCCTTTTCATGTGACTCAGCTGGTCTAAACCTCTTCCAGGAGGCTAGTCTGGTTTCTGCTTTTTCCAGAGAGCTGATCTCAGAGTCTTTGCTACTCAGCTTCTTCCCTCTGAGAGGGACTCTCAGCTTTTATTGTTTACTCTGGGAGGGAGGGGCCTATTGAATCTGGTCAGCTTCAGGGACCAATAATCCCTGAAGGAAAAAGAAGAAATTCAGAACCAAGGGTCTGCACCCTGACGTATGGAATCTGAACGAGCTTCCTGACAAGGTGATCCCCATGCAAGGTAGCACTTGACGGACTTGATACAGAAAACAGCTTGGAAGATGCTTGCTGTAGAATTCATTTTCAAAACGCTACTTTGACCTTTTCCTTTAGGTAAAATCATATCGGGGGTAAGATCCAATATCCTTGGCCCTTCGGCTTCTGTCCCATGCCCTCGCTTCTGTAACAACAAGGATCAGAGCGCCATCATTTTCCAAGCCTTCTTTCATCTTTGGTCATCAAATTATTCTTCTTTGAAGTGCCCTCCTTATCTCTCAGGTCTAGGGCTCGCCAGTCAACAGTTTTCTGTGACTCAGTAATTTCCAACATTATGTTCACTGACTTCACGAGCCATATCTAAATCCACTTTCCAGGCGATTTCCAGTATCGTGTTTATTTATATCCAATGCGGGGGGCACGGCTTCCTGACAAGCATGTTGACAGGATGGGTGGGGTTGGAACCTAAAATGAAGCTGCAGGGTGTTTGGGTGGGGACTGAATCCATCAACTGTGTATCTGGAGTGTGCCGACTCTGGCTTCTTAGTAATACCCTAACTAAGCAGGAGGGAGACTAAAAATCCAGATAGCTACAATATAAATATTAGGAGAGATTGATTATCTTTGTATATAAAGAGCCATGGCAATTTTATTTTTTCTGTGTGTGACTGTGTGTGTTTCTCTGTCTATGTCTGTCTATGTGTGTTTGTGTGTGTGTATGTGTATATCTGGATGTGTCTATGTGTGTTTGTGTATGTGTATATCTGGATGTGTCTATGTGTCTCTGTGTGTGTGTATGTGTATATCTGGATGTGTCTATGTGTCTCTCTGTGTGTGTATGTGTATATCTGGATGTGTCTATGTGTGTTTGTGTGTGTGTATGTGTATGTCTGGATGTGTCTATGTGTCTCTCTCTGTGTGTGTGTCTGTCTGTCTGCCCATGTATGTGTATATCTGTGTATTTTATTCATCTGTAGGACAATGGGGACCACATAGAGGGCTCACCTAGAAAAGGTCCGTAAGGGACAGTGAGAGGTATGTGTTTAACCCAGTGCCTTGCACGTGTGCATGAGTTGCGTGTGGTCATTATATTAGTCAAATCTAACTCAGTAGCTGTGTGAGCCTGTTTCTTTTTATGAAGGTTGGCATATGATTATCAAAAAACAGCCTTCTAAATATCAAGAGATACAGGTGGGTGAGTCAGGTGATTTCACAAAAGGAACTCTAGAAATACATATATTTTTGTGCCTTTGAGACAGCAGGTGGCAAATCTTGGCTTGTCAATCACCACCCTGGAGGCTACTGTGGACCAGGGGAGCAGGCTCACAATAACCAAAGTGGAGGTTTTAAAAGCCTCCCCAAGAGCAGGTGGTTCGGTTTCTTCCCTGGAGTGCATTGTTGGTGACCAACATCAAGGAAAAAAGATACCAAGATGTAAAATAATAACATTAGTGACTTTTTTTTTTAAAAAAAAATGGCTTTGAGAACTAATTGGTTTTTGAATCAAATTGGCAGATATGGATGTTGAAAACTCTGGCTTTATTATTTTGGAGATTTCACACTTTGATAAGTATTTCTTGTCATATCTCTCAGGGAGGAGTCAGAGAAAAGGACAAAAGGGAGCGGGGGCTGCCAAGGGGTGATGTCCCCTGCTTTAAACCACAATGGCTGGTGTACGGAAGGTCAGGCAAACTCATTTGTTCGTTACTCATCTTCCTCAAAGAAAAAAGGAGGGGGTG
The DNA here is from genome assembly GCF_037038515.1 of Microtus pennsylvanicus. Classification (NCBI taxonomy): domain Eukaryota; kingdom Metazoa; phylum Chordata; class Mammalia; order Rodentia; family Cricetidae; genus Microtus; species Microtus pennsylvanicus. The sequence continues at coordinate 17,179,742 of NC_134598.1, forward strand.
GAAGAGGGAAAGGGATAAGGGGGGGGATGGAAGAGGAGGAGGGGGAGCCCTGCCAAATCTTCCCCGAGTTGGCAGAGTTGCTGGTGACTCACCTAGCAGCAAGAACAAGATTGGGGATGAAGACAGAAGAGTCAGGAGTGAGAGGCTCCCTTCTTGCCTAGACATTGATACATGGTGTAAGGATAGATCAGGATGGCGGGCAGGGATCTTTGCTGGAGACCACTAGACACTGAGGACAGTAAAACTACAGGCCGAGTTGAATTATTTGGCCCCCAAAGCACTGCTTTACCAAGACGGTTATAGTTTCATATCTGAACAGTAACTGTCTCGTAGAGGTGAGAAGTCTTTTATCCATCCATCCATCAATCAATCAATAGAAGCCCAACTGCTAGATGCATGGCTGAGAGCAGGCTGTGGTCACCAGCGTGGACTCCAGAGTCTTGCATTCTGGCTCAGGTCCAGTGTGCAGCTATAACCTTGACAGTTCCGTCATTCTCTTAGGGCCTCTGTTTTCTCACCTGCAGAATAGGCATGATAACAACAAGACTTCCTTTGTTAAACTTCATGTCATTTTTGGGAGGGGGGGCTTGTGTTCCCAAAAGAAAGACTTACAACAGGTAGGATTCAAGCTTGAGCTAAAATCAGCTGACGCCTTACGCAGACTCACAGAGATTGGGCCTGTTCTGTAGGTTGGCTCATATGAGCCTAAAAACAGGTCTTAAAAAGGATTTATTCAGGCCAGGCGGTGTTCGTGCACGCCTTTAATTCCAGCACTTGGGAGGCAGAGGCAGGCAGATCTCTGTGAGTTTGAGGCCAGCCTATTCTACAGAGCAAGTTCCAGGACAGGCTGTTATATAGAGAAACTCTGTCTCAAAACAAAACAAAACAAAACAAAAAAACAAAAAAAACCAAGCAAGCAAGCAAAGAAAAAGATTTATTAATTATATTTTATGTGTATGTGTGTTCTGCTTACATGTATGCATGTGCACCACGTGCATGATTGATGACTGGTGCCCATGGAGGTCAGAAGGCACCAGATCTCCTCCAAGTGCTATGGATGGTAGTGAGTCATCATATGAGTGGTGGGAACTGAACCCAGGTCTTCTGCATGAGCAACACATGCTCTTAACTGTTGCACCATCTCTCCAGCCTCCTGGAGGATCTTATTTATTTATTTATTTATTTATTTATTTATTTATTTATTTATTTATTATGTATACAGTGTTCTGCCTGCATGTAAGCCTGTATACCAGAAGAGGACACCAGATCTCATTACACGTGGTTGTGAGCCACCATGTGGTTGCTGGAAATTGAACTCAGGACCTTTGGAAGAGCAGCCAGTGCCTCTGACCTCTGAGCCATCTCTTCAGCCTCTCCTGGCAGGTTTTTAGAAGGAATAAGAAGGCGGCAAGGGCTTCTGATATTTAAGGTTAGACCCTTTCTCTAAAGAACAAAACCCTTTATGTTGGTATGGGACAATCTTGTTTAAAAAATATTTCCAGTCACTGTATTTTAACAGCATTGATTTCTTTGCAATCCTGTGACATTGTCCCATATTATTCTAAAAGTGGCCATCAGCTTCACTGCTCACCCAGGGGCTTCATGGCGATAGACTTTTTACGAATCCCAGTCGAATTCCTTGTTTATGGCCCAGGCCATCAGATACTTTAAGGCGGGTTTAGCTCTGTCGTTTACAAACTGAAAGTCCCTATCATTCTATTTCAGGCTAGAACTTGTCATTAAGAAGTAGTGTCTTGGGAGGGGCTGGAACAGGAAATGGGATCCTCCTGCCCCAGAGACAGATGCTTCCACAACTGTGCTGTCCAGTAGCAGAGTTCCAGTGGGGGAGGGGAGGCCAGCAAAAACAAAACGGACGGAGGGACGGAATTTAAAGAGCATCGTCCAGGTTCCTGGGAGTGCACAGGAATGCGGTTGATACCATTACAGGAGTTCCAGCTACTACACAAGGGAGTAGAAATCCTACGTGGCAGTATGTTCCATGACTTACGTATGTTACTGGTTTTTAACTTCACAGTAAACCACTTTGGTTGAGCAAACCCACGTCCAGAAAAGATTTGGTTAACTAACCTCTTTCAACCTAGACAGAGGGGTGGGAGCATTAGGAAAATTGATTTAGCTGGGAAGCTGGATCCCAGGTGCGGTGAATGGTTGTCACGTTTTTTTGGTGGTCGGAATGGGTGGAGAGATGTGGAGTAGGCTGTGGTTCTCAACCTTCCTAACGCTGCAACCTAATGCAGTTCCTCATGCGGTGGGGAGTGACAACCATAAATTACTTTCGTTGCTACTTCATAACTGTAACTTTGCTACTGCTAGGAATTCTCTGATATGCGTGATATCTGTTCTTGTGACCCCTATGAAAGGGTTGTTCCACCCCAAAGGGGTCTCTGCCCACAGGTTGAGAAACACTGGGCTAAAGGAACTCAGGGAGTTAGGAAGATGCCCGAAGCACTTAGACCCAGGAAAAAGCAGAAGCTGTCCGTTCAGAACTCATATTCCAAATGGTACCCGAGTCTCCACCCCAAGTGTAGCAGACCCTGGGCCTTTCCCCTCTGTGTCTTTTCTTCTGGCTGGCTCCCAAGAGCTTCCCTACGTACACCTAAATCCATCCCAGATGTTCTCCTCTGAACAGAATAAACCCCTGTCAACAGAGCTGGAGATCTCTGTCTCTAGAGACCTCAGCTGAGCCCTCTCTGTTCCTTACCTTTTCAAAAAGTTCGCTCTTTGGATGCTCACCTTACTAGACCTGGATGGAGGTGGGTGGTCCTTGGACTTCCCACAGGGCAGGGAACCCTGATTGCTCTTTGGGCTGATGAGGGAGGGGGACTTGACTGGGGGAGGGGGAGGGAAATGGGAGGCGGTGGCGGAGAAGAGACAGAAATCTTTAATAAATTAATTAATTAATTAAAAAAAAAACTTCGCTCTTAACTGAGTGCGACTCAAGAAAAGCACTCAGAGCCAAGCCATTCCTCTTCAGCTGAGATCGCCAGCTCATCTGCTCAATCCTACTGGGACGGCTGCGACTTAACTCACTCAGAGAAAAAATCTGAATGCACAATAAAAAATACTCAACTCTTTTTTTTAAAGTTGAATGCTTTCTGCTGTGTGTTTTTCCTTCAAGTGACATGATTTTTGCATAAATTCTGTTTTTTACATATGTTTGTTATTCATACAAAGGTTAACTGGATACACGTCATTATACAAGAAGCATTTCTCAAGCAGATGCCATTCAGGGAAGGAACTCTGGGAGATAAATTAGTAAAGAAGAAATATTCTCTAGCTGTGTGGTGGTGGCGCACGCCTTTAATCCCAGCACTTGGGAGGCAGAGGCAGGCGGATCTCTGTGAGTTGGAGGCCAGCCTGGTCTACAGAGCTAGTTCCAGGACAACCAGGGCTGTTATACAGAGAAAACTTGTCTTGAAAAATAAAACAAACAAACAAACAAACAAAAATAGAACAAAAAAAAAACCCAAGAAAAGAAACATCTATTCTTTGCCTCAAAGAACTGCTCACTAAATGATAGGGACAGACAGAATTCAGAAGTGCTTACAGAGGCTTACACAGTGTTATGACAGCTAGTTTGGGGTTAACACAAAGGGTCCTTTTCTCCCCAGCTTTGTTCTTCTTTCCTGTGGTTAGTTCTTAAAATCATTTACAGCATCTACGATACATGTTTCCTATACGAGATTTCCAATAAACTTTAACGGATGGGTTGAACCCATGTATTCTCAAGATGACGACAGGCTTTTTAAATAGTTAGGCAGTATTTGGCATTGTATCTAGGTGAACACTGGATAAATATTTTTGTATGAGTTATTTGTTTATCCAAATTAAAAGATTATCCAAGACAATCTCTCGGGTGATTCTATTACTGTGCTGCCAGGATTTATCTTTAGAGACGGGCTGAGTATTATTGCATTGGATTAGTTTCTCTGAACTTGATGTCTTTGCTAGTGAATAGCATCCCTGGATAGATCATCTCTGAGGTCCCACACAACTCCAGTGTTCCTGTACTTCCTTGATGCCAATCAGGAGAGACCCCCACCTTGCTTGTATACCCACCACTCAGTTTTATAATGTGTGTGTGTGTTTCATTGATGAAACCAGTCTCTTTAAAAAGCCCACATGAAATAAAAGCCCTCTATAACTTTATTAACTGATTATACCTTCAAGCATCTATTTGGCATAATTCTCCAGGCTTTTATTGAATTAAAGTAATTCTCTCGTGTGTATTAACCTTTAAACTTTCAACCCCATCTGTGCAAATTCTTTTCGTGTGTATTTTGAGATGGAAAGCAGATGTGACTTTCGTCTTCAGATGGTTTAAGTTTACACTGTTAGAATGTAAAGTATGAGTAGTATTAACACAGAAGTGTCTTTCTTTTTTTTTAAATATTTATTTATTTATTATGTATACAATATTCTGTCTGTGTGTATGCCTGCAGACCAGAAGAGGGCACCAGACCCCATTACAGATGGTTGTGAGCCACCATGTGGTTGCTGGGAATTGAACTCAGGTCCTTTGGAAGAGCAGGCAATGCTCTTAACCTCTGAGCCATCTCTCCAGCCCCTGGAAGTGTCTTTCTTAAAAGTTCATTTCATCGAATCAAACCGTTGGGTACTTTGGAGTAAAATGGAGTATACGCTGTACAATTCAAGAGAGTTCTTTCTGTTTACAGAACTTCACAGGTGTAAAACAATATAGACAAAAGCATTAACTCTGGCTGTTCAAGACACTTCTCTAAGGGAATGGAAAATGGCAACCTTCAAATCATTTTCTTTAAAAAATTCCAGTTTCTTAATTATTAATAGCGAATGTCTCAGTTAAGTCCATACTTTCGTGTTAAGCCAATAATGTGTTTAAATCTGAGAACAAGCTGTATGCAGAAGCAAAGTGTCCCCCCAACCCCAGATGTATAAGTTGAAAGGACGTTCTCAGTCTTTGTATCCACCCTGGTTCCTCTGGTTCCTCTAAGGCTTACTCCATGGGCCCCAGCAGAGATTCCCAGTCCTTCAGAACACACCCAGGATTGCCAGTTGCTTCCCCAAGCCTGTGATTCAGGACACTGGAAGCTGTGAAATATATAAATGTAATAATAATGACAAAGAAGCGTGATTTGCTGCAGAAGGACTCTGCCTTAGGCGTTATAAAAATGTTGTGAGTTATCGTATCCTGGCAGGACAATTCTTGAAAACCTCACACTTCTCTACTTGCTTGTCCCTTGTCATTTTTTTTTTAAACCAAGCACCCAAACCAAGAAAAACAAACAAATAAAAAAAATTAAACTGCTGTTCCAATAACATTCATGTGTGGTCATCATCAGTTGAAATGATAGCTCTAAATTACAGCGTGAGGTTGACCAGCCTGAAGGGACTCACAAGTATAGTTTGTATATCAAACTTTCTTGAAATTTACAGTCCTGGTAATAACTACATATGCTGTCTACCGACATAGATAAAAATAACAGCAGAACTACCCCCCCCCCTCCAGGCCATGTTCTCTGTTGAGGGCTCTGTAATTATGAACGCTAAATGAGCTCTAGCATGAGCTAATAATACCACACGGAGTACTCGAAAGTCGTAATTACATGGCAACTCGATGTGCACTTGGCAAGACTTCCAGTGTTAGGGAATCTATTGTCAAATGGCATCTGGCAGAGTGAAAAGTCAAATTTGGGGCTTAGAATAATTGGTCTAGACTGAAGCAGGTCAGGGCACACTGTGGCTCAATTAGGGTACGTCGTAGACAGTCAACACCCAGGATGACGAATACGTCCGGCAATAGCTGCAAATTTTAGTTACATTACAAAGCCTCTCTAGGCTTGATCACCTGTTACATCCCTGTGTGCCGCAATGCACATAGATTTTAAAAATATCCAAAAAGAGGGAGAGGGGATAATGTCACAGTTAGTTGCTCATAGTGTAACATATAAGTGTGACACAGGACATACAACATGTGATCTGGACATATGTACAGTCTCCAATGACTCGGCAACACCACGGACAGCTCTGCTATCTTTAAAAACAACTTCACAGTAGACCAGTACTCTATTGGTTGGTTTGAAATCATTGCCATCTGCCCCATCCTTTTCCTGGTATAATGACAGAGAATTACCTTCACCACGCTGAGTGTTATGGTTAGAAGTTAGTCCTTTTGGATAAACGATTGTTTTTATACAGTGTGCTACCTCTTCTGTGGGCGGTGAAGATGTTACGTTTCTCCAAATTGGTCTTTCCCTCTTCCCTGTGGACACAGGGAATGCTGTTTCCTTCAAAAGGGCTAATTGCTGTCTTTCCATTGTATAGTTTGTCTCTGAATTCCATTTAGCTTAGGAAAAGCCTTATGTAAGAATCTGCTTGGTAGTGTTTAAAGGAAGATTGCTTTAATTTCACCAAGTACCATCACACTATTCTGGTAGAAATTACTTGAGGCTTCAGTGAATTTTGGGTTTCCTAGGAATGCCTTCCCTCCCTTCTTCCCTCCCTCCCTCCTTCCTTCCTTCCTTTCTTCCTTCCTATCTTCCCTATCTTTGTTTGTTCTTCCAGTTTTTCTCTCTGAGTGTGTATATGTTTGTGTGTGTGTGTGCACTTGAGCGTGCGCATACCAACCTTGGATCTCATGTCTCAGGAAATGTGTGCCTTGCCTTTTGAGACAGTTTCTCACTAAGTCTAGGGCTTACCAATTAGGCCTGGCTGGCTAGACAGTGAGCCATAGGCTTTACCCACTGAGCCACCTCCCTAGCACCTGCCCCCTTCCAAACTGATTATTTTCAAGAATTCGCCTCTGAACGTATCTAGATTTCTCGAGACCGTTGTGAGTCACATCCCACTTCCATAGTCACATGTTTACACAGAAATCTTTCCCAAGGTTTTTTTTTTGTTTTTTTTTTATCTGCCTGAGCGAGCATAATTTGATTTTGTACATTTTGTTCAGTTCAGGAAATGACGCGTGTGTTTTGATGAAATTCATCCGCTAGCAGTGAAGCTGGATCATCCAGAAGCAATGGTCAGTCTGAGCTTTCAGGTTTGAGAAGGTCACCATTTCGGAAAGCTCTGCGCTTCACTCCCCTCCCCCACTGAATATGGGAGTTTCCCGTTGTGAATACTGGTGAGGATGTTGAGAGATGAAATACAACTGTTGACAAGATAAATAAATAATAAATAAAACATGCTGAAGAAGACTGGTTATCACCGTGCTTGCCGAGGTGAAAGGTCATATGTCCTTTCTCTCTTTGGTAACATTGCATGTTCCAAAAAACACTTGATTATCTATTGCAAAGGAATGCACATATGAATAAGAAAACTAAAGGTAATTATAGGGTTGTATTTGGCAGAATTGAACAAGCGGATAATTGAAATGCAAAGCACAAACTACCCGTGCCTTTAGAATCGACCACGTGATTATTAAAATATGCCCCTTGGAGGTTCGATTTGCCATGGCTGTTGTTATACGCTGACCACTATTGTTGGCTTCTTCTCCTCTTGAATTTCAGAGAGAGTACAGTTTCTTTCTCTTTTTTACTTTGCCCCTCTCTTCCTTCTTCCTTTCCTCTCTTCCCCCTTTTACTTCTTTTAGAAAATGAGACAGTCTATGAGAAAGGCAAGAGATCTGGTAAGAGAATTTAGTAAGAATGCTCAGATAGAAGATCCACTCACAAAAATCCATAACGTTCCCCCGCGTCAGCACGAATCAGCAAGGACTATAATCAGAGATTCTGTGATGTCACTCATCACAGCAAACAACTTCACAATTAAACCAGCAGTGGCGGGGGGGGGGGGGGGGGGGGGGGGGGGGGCAGGGGTGAAGAGCACTGGAGAAGATCATGGAGCCAAAACGCCAGGGCGGTGAAGGGTACTGAGTGCGCTGATGCTTTCTCGGATATCCTCCGAGGTGAGATCCGAAGGTGCTGGCTTTAGACACCAGGTGCTTAAGGAGGAGAGATACCATGACATAGAAAGGGTCCCCCGAAGACCTTGGGGCTTTACTAGCCTTGCAAAGCGGACTGCACTGTTTTGGATTACTTATCCAATCATGCCCCGCAGTGAGCTGCTTTGGAAGACAGAAATGACAAAGGGCACAGAACGTTTCCAGAACATGATAGTAAAAATGATGTCTCTCTTTGGGGCGAAGATCAGTGGAGCTCACGGGTTAGATGTGAGATGTGGGATCAGCGCTGTTGGCCTGTCAAAGGCGGGTCGTGGTGCATGAGTATAGTCTGGGGGAAAAGAAAAGGAGCAGGATGTTTCCAGAAGATCACAGAGCTCTAGGCTCCTCCCCACCCAGCAGCACAGGCTGCCTGCCTCATTTTGAGGAGTTCGCTCCTAGCAAAGAGACTGCAGAGTCCAGGGCCTGTGGGTAAAGGACTCTGAATCTTTCCAGGTGAGCGTCTTTCTCATGATATTTGCTTACACTCTGTAAATTGCAAATGCAAAGCAATACCATATTTTCACACAGATGCAGGGTATATATGGCCGACACGCTAGGATGAGTTCTTATAAACAGAATAGGGGTGAATCAAAGAATGAGGAACAAAGCAGCCATGTTATCAAAGGGCATCCTTACGAAGATTGATGACGCCGGCGTGCTGGAAATAACAAATCCCCAAACCAGAGCCCATAGGTCTGTCTGTCTGTCTATCTCTGTCTGTCTATATCTCCTATATTTTTTGTTTTGTTCAGACAGTGTCTCCAACTAGCTATAGCTGAGGATGACCTCAAACTCCTGATCTTTTTATCTATACCTCCTAAGTGCTGTAAGTGCTGGATTCAGGGATATAGATATAGATTGTGTGTGTGTGTGTGTGTGTGTGTGTGAGAGAGAGAGAGAGAGAGAGAGAGAGAGAGAGAGAGAGAGAGAGAGAGAGAGAGAGAGAGCACGCATTAGAACTAAACCCCATGCTTGGCATGCTCATGCACATCTGTGATTCAAGCTCTTGTTAGGCTGAGGCAGGAGGATGGCTGTGAGTCTGAGGCCAGCCGGAGCTAACTAATGAGATTCTATCTCCAAAACAAATGAAACAAAAAACCCACCAGAACTGATCCATACCTGGGGTAAAGAAGAGACTAGGGATGTGGATCAAAAGCGAAAAAGGAAAAGAAAGCAAAGCCAGGCACAGGTGATGGTGGTATACCAAGTAGTTTAATCATTAAGTAAACAGCTAGTTGGTGGTGGTGCATGACTTTAATCCCAGCACTCAAGAGCCAGAGGCAGGTGGATCTCTGTGAGTCTGAGGCCAGCCTGGTCTACAAGAGGGAGTTCCAGAAGTGCCTGAACTATAAAGAGAAACCATGTCTGAAGACACCCCCACTCACAAAAATATTCCATAAACACTGGGGCTGAGGCTGGGGCTGGGACTAGGAGATGGCTCAGCTGCTTAGAGCACTTGCTGTTCCTGCAGAGTACCAATGTGCTAGGTTCTCAGCACCCACAGGGCAGCTTCGTCTGTAACTCCAGTGTGGGGGGATGTAAGCCTTCTTCTGATCTGCAAGAATATCAGAATATGTATGTAATATACATGCATGCAGGCACTCACACTGATGCATAAAAATAGATAAATCTTCAAAATAAGATTAAATACACAAGTCCAGTGAGATGACAAGTCCAGTGGGCAAAGACATACATGACCAAGCCCGAGACATGTGACATGCCACATGACCAAACCTGACAACCTGAGTTTGATTCCCGTGACCCACACAGTGGAAGGAAAGAACCAACTCCTGTAAGTGACCCCCACATCCATGTCACTGACCCATACGTATATACACATAAATAAACATAATAAAAATTAAGTAAAGAAGAATGTCTGAGAAGACAAACAAGGGGAACCAATCCCTCTGAGTCCTAAAGAGTCTCTCGCCAAACACCAAAGGATGAATTAAGTCTCAAAGGAATAAAAATACATAGGATTAAAAAGATATGGAAATTTAACATTGAACCAAATTTGCAATGCCTCACAACTTGTAGCTGGCACATTTCCTTCAGTGGAATGAGATTTCTCAGCAGCTCTGATAGTATCTTTTTGGTAGCAACTTGGTGGGTAGTTGTTATAGAATAGTCTTTTTGTACACTGTGAAGATGTGTTACTCTCGTTGGTTTAATAAAGAAGTAGTGGCCAATAGCTGGGTAGGAAAAGGTCAGGCAGAACTTGTGGGCAGGGAAAAAGAGATTGTGGGAAAGAGGAAGGGCAGAGTCACCAGAAGAGGCAGAGGAAGAGGAGATGAATTTGCCATGATAAAAAAGGTACCAAGCTACATGGTAGAATGTAGATAAGAAATATGGATCAATTTAAGTTGTAAGAGCTAGTTAGTAATAAGCCTAAGCTATCAGCTGAGCATTTAGAATTAATAAGAAGTCTCCATGTAGTTATTTGGGAGCTGGCTGGCAGGACAGAATATTCTGCCTACAGGTAGTAAGTAGTTCCCTTAAATATATGGCACATTTTATTAGTTCTGTGCCAAAGAATTCCAGGAACAAATGCCATCCCCTTCTGAACTATGACAGAAAAATGCTTAAGAACACTTGCTTGCTGTAGCCTCAGAGAGCAAGACCACACTTAAAGAGAAAGTTACCCAAATCCCTTGGTTTCTTTAGCCCTAGCCCTCATCAAAACAGGCCCTCAGTTATTTCTAGACGCCTCAGAAAAACAGTCCATCAACCAAACAAACACAAACAAGAATTTATAAAGGCCTCTAACCTTTATCTATAAAGGTCCGCATGGTACCACTCCCATGTGCTCCCAAACAAGGCTGCTCCGTTAACTACTGTAAGATTCAGTTTCTAGTCCTGTGACAATGGATATGCCTCCCTCTGTCTCTAGAGAGAGCTGGTCTGTGATGCCCTGTTGCCACTTGCCCGCGTGTGCCCCCTGTGTTCCACTGGCTTCTCATCCTTGCTGCTTCCAATCACAAGAGGCTCCCGGGCCTGCATTACCCTGGTAATACAGGGCCATCAGCGAGATATCTTTCTCCCTGCAGAAGCTCATCCTCTTACCAAGTTTGGGTGGAAGATCTCTTAGCTTTTGCTTTAAGTTTCTTTCCCCTAGCCGCCAGCCAGAAGGTGGGTCTCCAGGGTCTGATCAAATGACTGAGCTGAGAACATCATGTAGCGATCAGAATTTTCCATCTACTTTGACATCTGTTTCCTTTCCCAGCTGCAGATCTCTTCTCCATGGCTCTGCAAGCATGCTTCCAGAAAACGCACCTCACTGTTCACCTGAAAACCACGGAGTAAATGTGAATGCATGGAAAGATGCTATCACCGTGGGCTGATCAACTGATAAAACCTTCAGAACAATGTGGAAAGTTTGGGATGTTGGCTTTGCTGATTTCATGGCTCAATTATCATCTCTTCGGGGCTAGCCTTAGCTCTCTAGATAGCCATTTCATGCACACCCCTCGGTTGGAACTACCATCCTGTGACTTACAGCTGAAAGGACACGTTAGACTTTATTAACTGAATAAAACTCTAGTTTCTACCAACTAAAAAGTGAAGAACATAATCAGATAGTGTCTGGGATCTGAGGGAGAGACTCCAGCCATCTTGCCGTAAGCACCACTATGACGTATGCACTATTTTTAAATTGCCTTGATTCATGACTTTCCTTGTTCTGCTACTGTAAAGCTTCATAAAACTGCTTCCACCCTGGGAACACGGAATCTGGGATGATGTAACTCCACATGTCCTCGGGCATGGTCACTCAAAGTTGGCTCTGGAATAAACTAACTCTTATTCCCTGTGAGGTGAGCGCTGTGGGGTTCTGTTCTGCTTTGTGTTTTCTTGCTTCAACAACAGGAGTGTCTGAAATCCACTTGTGTTCAGAGTGGGACACTTTCCAACATAAATTATAAGAGCGGGAAGAGGAGCCTAGCCAGCCCCACTTCCTGTTTCCTGTCACTGCCTCTGGGCGCCAGCTGCCCAACCCCCACCCCACCCCCACCCCAGCTATAGATTATAGATGGTAGATTTCATCTGAAACGGCGACACCCACCTGTGTTATTTTGGTAGAGGTTGATGATCCCGAAGGAGAACTTCCCAGTGAAATAGAGATTTGAGAGCGACTTCACCTTTTCATATTTAGGTTGTCTTCCTTGCCCCTTCCTTATCCTAACTCTAGGAGTGTGTGTGTGTGTGTGTGTCTGTGTGTGTGTGTCTGTGTGTGTGTGTGTGTGTGTCCCTGCATGCACACACAGTTCCTGTCAAACAAAAAGAGGAAATAGCTATTTTTGTGTTAGGTAAGAAGAAGAAACCAAGGTTACGCCATCAGATGGGAGTGCCAGGTGCAGAAAGAGAAAATAGTTTATAATAGATTATTTTGCTGACAAAGCTGGGGGAAGCGTGAACGCAGTAGATGTCAAAAGCCTTGTGCCTCTTTTGTTTCATTCATATTAATGGTGCTGTCCTCTGGTGTGACCACCTGTTACGGTTCTAGCCAAAGCAACTGGTGTCTGGCTCTTGCCTAGAACTGGCCTTGATACCCCTGATGCTAGTTTGAATGATAAAGAGGCTAGAATAAACCCCCATGAACTTAATGAGGTGGACTTAGGACTTGCCATCAGTGGTTTAATTCATGCTGGCAAATAAAATTTCTCCATCTGCCTAGAGAACATTAAAAGTGACTTACTGGGAGAGCGTCAACTCTAAGTACCAACGGTGGTGTCTTAGTACCGTGGAGAAAAGCTACAGCGAAGGACGGTACATTTCAAACAGTGGTTAGACACTCAACTGTGAGCTTTTAGAGGCCAGCAGGCGTGAAACCGCTTGCACTTTGGCCACACATTCTTCCTTTCCAAGGAGCTATTTCGTGGTTCATTTAACAGGCCAGGGTAGCAGGAACCCTTGGCTGAAAGGAGGGGAAAGAATAACTTGAGCTATTGTCTCCTTGCTGGTGAGGAAGAAAGAAAGGCACGGTATTAATGAGTTCGGCGTTGAGGAGCTGAATACATAATTCTCCCTCATTGAAACCAAGAGCAATAATAGTGATTTCACCTGTTCAGAACGCCTTGCTTCCTTCCTCCTCGGAGGAGTGGAAAGGATTGGAGCTTTACCAGATAAGGGAATCTGAATCCTTTAACTAGAGCGAAGAGGTAACGATCTTTGAATTTCATCAGCGATCTATATTCCCTAAATAGCAGAGAGCTGATTCCTATAAAGAAAAATGTGTACTGGATGGAAATTTTATTACCTGGATATTGCATCTGATGGCACCAAAGGCATCCTTTGTAGGCGAAGGTACTTCTGCCCAAGGAGGACAGCTTGGCCTCTATCTTTGTACTAATAGATGCAATCAAACAGGGTTTTTGGAGTACTGTTTGATTTTTTTTTAAATGGGCTTGATATCTTAGACTTTTTTTTTTTAACGTGCCAGTTGGACCAATTTATTCAGAGTATCAGTTTGACGTAGCAACAGAAAAGGCCTATTTAGGGAAAACTAGTTCCTTCTGGTCAAGAGGATGAACAGGACTTCCCTGGCCGTGCTACAAACCTAACATTTCAAGCTCCCCTAAAGATGAATAATATAGAAATTCATCTAGTTATGCCAATCAATTTCCTGGCCTAGTGACCAGCCCTTAAGAAGAAAGGCCCACTCTGAGACAGGTCTTACTTTAAGACAGCAATTCTCGGTCTTCCTAACGCTGCGACGCATTAATACAGTTCCTCATGCTGTGGTGACCCCATAACCACAAAATTATTCATTGCTTCTACATAACTGTAACTTTGCTACTGTTATGACTCGTAAGGTAAATATCCACGGCTTCCATTGTCTCAGGGGTCACAATCCACAGGTTGAGAACCACTTCTTTAAGCCCTGCTGAAGAAACAGGTGCAACAATTATTCCTTTAATGAGATGCTTCTTCTCCCCAGAATTCCTGCTCCTAGGGCGGGATCCATGCAGCTTTGTAATTCTGCCTGATGCCCTGGATTAAGTCTGAGCAGCCAAAGCTCGGCAGCAGAGAGATAGGTGGGGCTAGCAGGCAGAGAGAATAAGTTGGAGGAGAATCTAGGCTTGAGAGAGGAGAGAACTAGGGAGGAAGGGAGGGAGACACCTGGGACTAGCCAGCCAGCCATCAGCCATTCAGACAGGGCAGAAGCAGGACAAGAAGGACATACAGAATGAAAGTAAGGTAAAAAGCCCCAAAGCAAAATGTAGATGAAGAGAAACAGGTTAAATTAAGTTATAAGAGCTAGCTAGAAGCGAGCATAAGCTAGGCTGAGCATCCATAACTAATAAGAAGTCTCTGTGTCATGATTTAGGGGCTAGCGGCCCAAGAAAGCCTGCTACACATTGGTTTACTTACTAGAGAGCTAGGAAGATTTACTCTCTGGTTTTACTTTGTTAAATGTGGGAGTCTAGCTTTCTCAGCGATATATATCTTGTGCTGCTGAGGGGAGCACAGGGAGATTAGTCAAAATGAGATTAATATTTCATAGGCGTGTTTTAGAAAAATTACAACTGGATTCACAAAACACTGGAATTCTTGCTCACTTAATAAAAGATTTCTGGTAGCTGCCAATGACTTGTATCTTGAGGGTGAGTGTGTTTGTGTGAGTCTGTGTGTTTGTGTGTGTGTGTGTGTGAGTGAGAGAGAGAGAGAGAGAGGGAGAGGGAGAGAGAGACAGACAGAGAGACTAGAAGTCCACCCCAGGTGTCAGTCCTCAGGTACCATAGCATTCACCTTTTTATTTATTTATTTGTTTGTTTGTTTGGTGGTTCTTGAGACAAGCTCCCTCACTTGCTGGGTAGGCTAGATGGGTAGTGAGTGTTATTATTTATAAACATGGGGGACCAGAGGCTGGTCCCACGAGGGGCAGCAGTGGATAACCCAAGGACTCAGAGGGTCCCCTTGGTGGGTGGGAGACCAAGGCAGCTGAGAGACAGACAGATACATCATGCAGAGAGAGTTTGGGTATAGGGTTTATTTAATGGGCTATGGAGGGGAAAGGAAAGAAGGAGGGGGAAGGGGGGAGACTTAGTTATTACCTCAGAAAGAGAGAGAGAGAGAGAGAGAGAGAGAGAGAGAGAGAGAGAGAGAGAGAGCAGGCTGGAGTGGAGGCAGAGATCCACTTGCCTCAGTGGAAGGGGGTGGTTAAGAGTGGACAAGGTACCCATGTGACAGCCAAGCCAGCAGATTATAACAGTGAGCCCCAAGTCAGTCCCCATCTCCATCTCACCAGCCCATTCTACCGCTGCCGTCCCAACATTTCACTTGGTTCAGGGGATCAAACTGAGGGTCCTCAGGCTTGCAAGGCGAGTCTCTTTGACTTACGCCATCTCCATGCCCGCTTCTTGGGATCTTGGTCAGTAGTGTTTGAAATCCCTCTCTTTTTGTGCCTCTCCTTTCCTCTGTTGTTCAACAGTGAGAACTTGCTATAAAGTGGATATTTTAGAGTTCTTATCTGTCTGTGGTTTTTAAAGTTCTCTCCAGAGATCAAAATTCAGTCAACTTTATGATTTTCTTGGTCCAGAGAAGTGTATTCTTTTTTTTTTTTTTGGTTTTTCGAGACAGGGTTTCTCTGTGGCTTTGGAGCCTGTCCTGGAACTAGCTCTTGTAGACCAGGCTGGTCTCGAACTCACAGAGATCCGCCTGCCTCTGCCTCCCAAGTGCTGGGATTAAAGGCGTGCGCCACCATTGCCCGGCAAGTGTATTCTTTTTGTTTTCTGTTTTTCATCCCTTTTATCTGTCCCTTGTTTTCTCTTTCTCCCCATCCTCCTTTCTCTGAGAGCTGTAGACTGTTCTGCCTTCCTCTGCTTCCCTTCCCGGCATCCTCAGTTTTCCTACGCACCTTCCTGACCTTTGGAACTTTCTTTCCCACTGGGTGGAATACCTGAGCCATTTCAGGGAGAAGAGACCACATGTTGTTTTTAAACCTATTGGTTTTTGACAAGAAATGGTAGAAGCCTAAGTTTTATCTCCCTCAAAAAAAGACCTAGCAGGACAAGAGAGAAAAATCTTGCATTTCTATAGCTTAAAAATATTAATATATTTAAAGATTTTTAAACAAGTCTTATTGGTAGAATTGATATGCGTCAAGCATTTTTTGGAAAATCACTTCATTACTGAGATGTTTCTCTAGCCCTAGTTAAACAATTTTGACCTCAGCTTTGCATAGCTCTTTGGGTTACAATGTCTCATCTCTGGTAGCCCAAACCTGTGTGTCGGTCTCTCCAGGCCCCTGAGGAGATGGAGCGTGGCGTAAAGCCTCCATGTGCCACACCTAGCTAAGATTCAGTTATGGCAGGGACTTGACGGTATTGATTGCCTTGAGATAAATGTGGCCAAGGACACTTAATTGTGACTTGCAGACATACGATGCCACTCTCCTTCTGGCATGGGGAGATGCTGAATGCAAACAGGAAGGAAAATTTCGTCCTTGTTCCCTGTAGAGAATCCAAATAGAGAAAGGAGGTCGGACAAGAGGGTCTCCTTCGGGGTTTTGGGAACAGAACTGGTGAAAGAAGATGCTGCATACACAGGGCTGACGAGGTGGTTCAGTGGGTGACGACGATGTTTACCACACAAGCTTAGCAGTCTGAGTTCGATCCCCAGAACACTTCTAAAGATGGAAGGAGAAAACTGACTCAACCGCGTTGTCCTCTTAACACTCAAAGGCACAAATACCATCCCCCTCCCCACACACATACCCTTGAAGTGAAAGTAAATATTCTTTTTAATGAAGTCACAGGGGTGAGGTCTGGTCCCAGGGCTGCTAATGACTGTGAAGGCCCTAGTTCCAGAGTCTGGCTCCAGAATGAGCTTCTGCCAAGACTGTGGCAGAGAAGGGCTCCTCCAATGAGACTCTATAGCACCCCAGAAACGGACGCTGCTCCGTTTCAAATAAAACAATAAAGCAAGGAGCTACTCTGAGACTTTGGCCCTTACAGAACAATATAAAGATTAAGGATATGGTCTTTGGAAAGAGACAATCAAGGTTAATTTCCTGCGCCTTTGCTATGATGCAGAGCCCCAGCCTTTAGATTAATTCCTGGCTTTGTTACTGTGAGAAAATAAGTTTCTGTTGTTTAAGCCCCACATGCAGTGGGTAATACTGAGCTAGATAAAAGGACACTAGTGGGGCAGTTGGTAACATTTGAATAAGGGCTGTAAATTAATTAATACATTAACAATAATTCCCTAGTTCTGGCCATTGTACTACGACCATGCAAAATGTTAATATTTAGAGGATTTTGAAAACCTCAAAACCTTTAAATTCTGATCACTTCCCACTTGGTTTGGTTTTTGTTCATTATTTTGTCTTTAAAAGAAAATAACACCTTACAATTTAGATAACTTTTTTCACAGAACAATATTTGTTTGCGATTACCATGCTATTTTTCAGTTTCTTTATTCAAATTTAAGTTTGAGCTTAGGTTTTCTTTTGGAGGTAAGAATATCCTTGGCTGGGTGATGTGGCACATGCCTTTAATCTCAGTACTTGGGAAGCAGAGACAGGCAGATCTCTGTGAGTTCGAGGCCAGCCTGGTTTACAAGAGCAAAGAAAAAAATATTTATTAAAAATTCCTTCTGTGAGACACTGCATGGTTTGATCAAGGTATACTGGATTAAGTAAAATGCTGCATGCTGCAGGTCCCCAAAGTGGCGGCAGACAGCAGGTCCTGAGGGCAGTGAGTCCCAGGCAGGGAGCCATGTGGTGGACTAGAGACAGAGACAGGGATAGGCACATGGAGAGACCTAGACAGGGCAGCCAGTCCCATGAGGAGAGACAAACAGATGCGCATGCCACAAGACCACACCACAGGTCTCTGAAGGCAGCTGGTCCTGGGCAGGGAGCCACGGTGGGCAAGAGACAGAGACATGGATAGGCATGCCATGCAGAGTGAGGTTGGATATTTATTTAGTGGGTTATGGAGCAGAAAGGGGAGATGGGAAGAAAAGGAGAGAGAGACAGAGACAGAGGGGGGAAGGGGAAAAGTGGGGAGAAGGGAGAGACAGAAGCTGCCTCTTTGAGAGACAAAGACCAAAAGGAAGGACTCAGGCTGGAAGCTGAAGATCAGTTTGCCTGGGTGGACAAGGGAGGGAGTGGGTGTGGCTTGTCTCTTAAAGGGACAGAGCAGACCATTATACAAGGGACATATTAAAATGAAGCTAGAACAGAAGTCTTCTCTCTGCTGGCTGACTTTGCCAGTGGCAGACAGGGCTATGCTGGGGAGGAGAAATGTCATCCACGACTGTCGTGCCCTGCTGTGAACTTTGCTGTCTACAATACTGACCCACCTGGCAAGATGTACCCACTGCTCCATGATTGTTATGAGGGTAACCAACTGCTTTATAATTGAATTTGATACCCGTTCCCCAGAAGGGAACTCATACTGTGCCGCATTAGTATTGTAAACCTGGCTAAAGCCTGGGGCTAGGGAGGTCATGGGGAACCTGTTTCTGTTGTTTAGATAAAAGGGTGTGGTATTAAACCACCAGCTTCTAGATATTTGCAGTGAGTGACGGCTAATGCAGAGACTTACTGATATGTTTCAAACCCAGGACAAACTGAGGTATCTATTTAACACATCAAAGTGGACCTGGCCCCCAGGTTCCCCCAGAATCCCTCAGTCCCTACCCGATACCAGGTATAGATCGCTGTATAACCATGTCCTCCACCCTGAACTCTCCAGCCCAGGGGCTCAACTGCCCTTCCCCCAGAGGCCCTTCCCTATATAATCCAGACATTTTGGTTACCCTTCCCTTTGGACCTTTGGCCTCCCAGCTGCAGATACCTGGTTTCTCTCTCTCTCCCTCCTTCCTGCCTATCCCTTCTCCCCCCCCCCCCAAGGCCCAGCTCAGTCTGGTCATCACTCTGGACTCTCCCAGGTATCCCTGCCTCTGACTATATTCTCCTATATAGCTATGACTATATATACATTTCTATAATAAACTTTCTCCTCCACCATATAAAGAGCAACCATGCCCTTTCCTTTCCTTTTTATTTCTTTTTATCCATCCACTTATAACTAGTTAAATTGCTGAGGATAAGAGGTTAGTAAATGCTCAGTCTTGTATAGGCTGTCTATCTCACATACTCTAAAGCTAAGACAACATCACTCAGGAGGAAATGGAGAGAATGTAAGAGCCAGAGAATAGGGAGAAAGCACGGAAAGGCTGCTGTGCACATGACACGGCCGTTGTACTCATGAACTCACGGCAGCTGTGCTTAGCTGCACAAGACTTGCGACAGATGGTGCCTGTCAACGTTCATCTTGGGTGGGGAAGGATTCGGGAGGATCCACCGCTCCCCAAGGAGTGATAAGTAGTTAATGGTTGCTGGAGGAAGGGAGGAATTTTCTTCAGTCCGGAGACCGTTGGTACACGGCTGTGCTCCTGCAAATAACCCTCCACCCATTCTCATGCAAGTGACAAAATTCTCTGGAGAGATGGGTCAGTAGTTAAGAACACTTGTTAGGCTGTACATGGTAACTCACACCTTTAATCTCAGCGCTAGACAAGCAGAGGCAGCCTAACCTTCTTGAGTTTGAAGCCTACCTGGTCTACAAAGTGAGTTCCAGGACATGGTGACACGCTGTCTCAAAAACAAACAAACAAACAAACACTTGGGACTCAAGCAGAGGACCTGGATTTGGTTCCCATCACACACACTTTGGCTCACAACCTCAAATATCCCAGTTCCAGGGAAATTTATCTTTTCTCTTCGGACCTTAGTGGGTGCCAGACACACATGTGATTCATAGACATACATGCAGACAAAACATATACCAACCAGGCGTGGTGGCACATGCCTTTGATCCCAGGCAGAGGCAGGTGGAGCTCTGCAGGTTAGAGGCCAGCCTTGTCTACAAATGGAGTTTCAGGACAACCAAGGCTATTACACAGAGAAACCTTGTCTTGAAAAAAAGAAAAAGGTGTTCACCTCAAGTATTTTTTAGACTGATGGAAAACATGACCAAGCCTACCTTTTTTTTATCTGAAAAATAACTTAACCATTATCTTTTCAAAAACTATCTCTCTGTGTAATTTTCACTAGCTTGGAACTCACTATGTAGACCAGGCTGGCTTCAAACTCATAGAGGGCTACCTGGCTCTATCTCCCTAATGCTGGGCTCTCTGCAAAATCTTCAAATTTAGCCCATGGATTGAGTTTGTTAGTTGCTACACTGTATCTAGCACATTGAGTTTGTTAGTTGCTACTCTGTATCTAGCCCATTGAGTTTGTTAGTTGCTACATTGTATCTAGCCCAGTGATTAAGTTTGTTAGTTGCTACACTGACTGTGTTTCCTTTTTATTCACATGCTTTATTTACAGCTTTTTACATCCTTTGTCTGGTATCCAATAGGAGTCACCCTTAGGTTTGATGTATGGATAATATACATTGACTCTTATTCATAATCTTGTATTTGACCCAACACTACTCAAGTTCCCTTTGGTTTGGCCCAAGAGTCTGAGCTCATTGCCTCTGTACTGCTGGTCCTCCAGAGTTGTTCCACCTCGGTACTGGCATTGTTTCCCTGGTGCCTGGCTTTTGTCTCTGTGATGAGTTAGCTGACAATATTGCACATGATATCTGCCCACAGTTCAAATTCTAAGCACCCAGAAAGGCTTATTTTTTATTCTGTATATAATTACTTCATAGAGGAATGTTCCTTCTGAAAATTGAGTCCCTGAGGCTAGGAGATTTCTTGTTTAGTAAAGTATGGTATGGACAAGTTGGGGTTCCCAACACCCGTGCAAAAAGTGGAATTGGTCTGCCATCCCATAATATAATCCCAGCAGATGAGAAAAAGAGATAGAGACCCCCAGAACAAGCTGACCAGACAGACTAGCCAAAACTGCTATGCTCCAGGTTCAGATGGAGCCCTTGTTTCATTATGGAGAGTGATCAAGGAAGATATATACCCAGGTACACACATGTGCATCCATACACATAAGAACATAAACACACACATGTACAACACACCACGTAGACATACAGATGCAAGGTGAGGAAAAAATTGAGTTCCTTTATATTATGGAAGGCATTGGTCTCTATTCACCTTTATATTATATAATGGGTTGTTTATTGTTTTATGGTCATTTTCCCTTAGCAGAATATTAACTTCCTGAGAACAATGACTAGGTTTGCTCCTGAATCTTCAGTGACTAAAAAAATATAGTGGTTAATTAATACACACTGTAGCCTGGAACTTGATTAATATGTCTTATCTATTATAAAGATTGAGCATCACGCCTCCACTCCTTGGTTCTCCAGAGACAAACGTAGATCTGACAGTTTCTTCTGTTTAAGTACTGGGTAGGCTGGGCTGTACCAACAGGACAGAAAGGTAGCTGAGAACTTGCTCTGGAATGTGATGCCCACTCCTCCTCATCTGCTAAAATGGAATCATCAATGCCATGGTGGCAAGAGGCGGGGCCTTCTGGGAGATGACTATCATGAGGGTAGAGGCTTCCTGACTGGTAACAGGTCCCCTGTAAAGGAGACCCAAGGACCAAGGCAGGAACCCAGTGACAGAGTGCTTGCCTAGTGTATATAAGATCCTGGCTTAGAGGAGTCCCAGAACAAAAATAAGAAAAGTTATTTTAGTCTCCTATTTGTCCCTTTCCCTATGTAAGCATACACAAAACACCATTACTTTCAAGAAATTTGCAATAACTTATAAGATACCGAATCTGAGGATTCCTTCATTTGGGGTATCCTGGCCTCCAGAAATATGAACCTTCTATTATTTATAAATGATCCTGAGTATTATAGACTCCCAAATGTAATAAGAAAGTATTATAGTCAGGCTCCAAAGCCACAGAGAAACTTTATCTCGAAGAGAGAGAGAGAGAGAGAGAGAGAGAGAGAGAGAGAGAGAGAGAACAGGCACAGGCACAGGCACAGGGTGTTCGACAGGACCGTGTCAGTGACTGCCCCAAGAAGGCCTAGGAACAAAGACTTGCTTGAAGGAAGCCAGCCACAGGAAGAGAAACTTGTCTGTAGAGAAGACAGCAGGGGAACCTGGTCAGAAAGGGGATCAGTGAGTCAGGCAGCCAGTAAGAGACAAAAGAGCCGTGAGTCTGGAGGAGCGGCAGGGTCCAATAGTCACCATCACAGGTCGCGGTGAGGAGATCAGGTGTTATCTGAAGTGCTACTGAAGATGCTTCAGGGTTGGAGGCCATGACGGGGTGGGCAGCACAATGTTAAATGAAGTTTCAAAACTTCACCAGCATGGCTGAGCCTTTCAAACATGTTTAGTAATAGTTTAAAAAAAATGTAGTATAAACTGCTAGTTTGGGCAGATTTCAAAGAGGCTTCCTCTCAGGCAGAGGAAGCTATCTGGTCTGACCTGGCTCTCTCTTTTTTTTTTTTTCCAAATATTTATTTATTTATTTATTATGTATACAATATTCTGTCTGTATGTATGTCTGCAGGCCAGAAGAGGGCACCAGACCTCATTCCAGATGGTTGTGAGCCACCATGTGGTTGCCGGGAATTGAACTCAGGACCTTTGGAAGAGCAGGCAATGCTCTTAACCACTGAGCCATCTCTCCAGCCCATGGCTCTCTTATTTGTATATTTTTCCACAGTTTTTTCATCTTCAAATCCCTGGAGGAACCTTGTGCCTGGCACACAGAGGATATTAAATGCGCATTCCGAAGATGCTTACATTAACAGATGGCCTGGGAGAGCTGGGTGTGCTGGCCTGGGAGAGCCGGGTGTGCTGGCCTGGAGACAGGTGGATCCCTGTGAGTTTAAGGCCAGCCTGGTCTACGTAGTGAGTTCCAGGACAGCCAGGTTTACATAGAGACCTTGTCTGAAGAAATTAAAACCTAAACCAAACAATAAAATGATTGGCCACCAAGGGTCTATTAATAGATGGGGTCAGCTCCCAAGCTCAGTCTCTGAAAGCAAAACAGTCAGCTCTGAGCTCTGACCCCGGCAGTGCAGGTCAGGGAAACCGGGGTGTTCCATAGTCACAGATCACAGTTACCTCGGAGTCGCAACAATTATGACATAGCCTTTATTTGTTTAGCCAGTGCCTTCTGCTGCAGCAAAGGCTGGGTAACTCTGTGTTTGCAATCCGGCACCAATCTGTCACCACTGGGAGAAATTAATCAGAGAAACACGCACTGTGCTCTTCTTGTCAGTTGGGTTATCATCACAAACAACACAGACAGGGTAGCGGGTCGGTAAATCTCAGGCTTTAGAGAAGGCTGCATTGAGAACTGCCAATAGAATATTCTATTCATATGAGGCAAACTCATTGTCCCATCAACACACACACATATACACATATGCATGCGAGCGCGCGAGCACACAAACACACACACACACACACACTAAGCAGGTACAACTCCATAAAAATGAGAGTGTAGAATTATAGTTAAGAATAGATTTTCAGGACTATCCTATTCATATAAGGCAAACTCATTGTCGCATCAACACACACACATATACACACATACACATATATACACACAAACACACACAAACGCACACCAGTAACAATTCCACAAAAATCAAAGTGTAGAATTACAGTTAAGAATAGGTTTTCTGGAGCTGGATGGATGGCTCAATGGACACACCCGGATGTGTGTTTCCATGGTGACTCCATGGTCTCATCAAGTTGAAAATGAAGATTAACTGTCACATCCTCCAGCAATATCTATCTCAGTCCTGGGATCCCGGGTGCCTTACTTCAGTCTTGAGAGTCATAGATGTCCCTATTGGCTCCTACTTCAATACTATCATTATTTATTTTTATTATGCTTTTCCTATCAAATTATCGTGTGATTTTTCTGTCCTCATTTGACTCAGACGAATACAACTCTTATAAAAGAAAGCATTTAGTTGGGGCTGGCTTACAGTTTCAGAGATTTAGTCTATTATCCTCATGGAGGGGAGCACAGTGACATGCGGGCAGACATGGTAGCTAAGGGTTCTACATCTAGATCTGGATCCAAAAGTAGGAAAAGAAAGCCACTGGGCCTGACTCGGGTATCTGAAGCCCCCAAAATCCAGCCCAGAGACAGACTTCCTTCAACAAAGGCACACCTACTCCAACAAGGCCATACCTCCTAATCCTTCTCAAGTAGCACTACTCCCTGATGACCAAGCCTTCAAATATATGAGCTTATGAGGGTCATTCCTTTTCAAACCACCACATATGTCATTTTCAATTGTTTTCTGTGCTTCATGCTTGTGGTTCAAGGGGTGAGATCTCGGCTTCCTGTTCTAGCCACCACGCCTGCCTATTGTCACGCCTCCCTCTCATGATGGTGATGGATTCTTTTCCCTCTGGAACCCTACGCCCAAATAAATCGTCTCTTCTATAAGTTGCCTTGGTCAGGGTGTCTTATCATAGCAATATGGAGGTCCAAAAATGTGAGCCTATTTCCATCGGGTCTGAAGATCAGAGAGTTTCAACTTGCTCAAAGTTGGTGCCATTCCACCCTGACCAAAGGTCAGAGACTTGGAACTTACTTCCATTCCTTCAAGGTTATTGTGTTTCTACGTCAAACAAAGGTCCCACCTAGATTTAGGTCAGAGAGTTCTGCTCTCTCAAGGTTATTGTCAACAAGTGTGGCAAATATCCAGACCTTGTATTTCAGGAATGGAGAAATAGACTTGTTTCTACTCCAAATAAAAGTGTAAGGATCCAACTAAGTTCCTGCTCCCCTAGGGAGGTAACAACGGATTCTACCCAGGGAGTGGTTTGCCTACGGAAAGTTTTTGGTCTAGGGTGTGAGCAGGACTTGTTCTGTTCTAGCAACAGAATGTTTAACAAAGAACATAGCCTGCAGCCTTCAACTGGTATGTTCATTTTCTTGTATCATGTTAATTCAGTTTTTTATCTTACTCCTACCTTTCAGGATCAGGGATATTTTAAGCAAATGGAAATTAAATGTGGGCAATTTCAGTATTCACTGGAACTCCCTCCTGGTGCTATCTTATGTTTCTGTTTGTTACAAACCCATCAGTGTTTCCCAAATGTAACATTAATCCTATAAGTTTACAAGACTTTGTTAATCAAGATTATACAACTAAAAGAAAGTTTTCTAAAACACAATAAAACAAATGTTGCTCTTTCATGCAGGAGGAAAGGTCAAAGTATCTTTTCACACTCCCCACTTAGAAAATATTCTGAAATTATGTGAAAAAGTAATTTAGAGGGACAATTAACAAAAGGAAAGAAATTGTGGAAGTCAGGGAGTGGAATGCCGTGTGAATGAGAATAGCCCCTGAAGAGTCTAATGTTTGAATACTTGGTCCCCAGTTGGTGGAACTGTTTGGAAAGGATCAGGAGGAGGTGTGTTCTTAGGGGCAGACACTGAGGATTCAAAAGACTTCGCTTTTCCCAGTGTGTTTTCTGCCTCCTGCTTGCAGTTTGAGATATGAGCTCTCAGCTCTTCCTGATTCCATGCCTTTTTTCTGCCATCATAGACTCTAACCTTTTGGACCTATAAACCCAACTCCAGGGAATCTGATACCCTCTCCTGCCCTCCATGGGCACTGTATTCATGTTATACACAGAGGGACATTCAGGCATAACATCCACATACAGAAAAGAAGTAATTAAAAAGAACAAAATGTAGAGGCAAGACAGAACGATGGGTGTGCCAAACAATTAGAATATTATGATATATTCTGGATTTCATGCTTTGAATAGCTGTAATCTTTTCCAACTTTGTAATGTGCTGAGATTTCCCTTCTCATGAGTAGATACTTACTTGCACATCCAACATTTTATTCAACTTCATGTATCTTATTTCTTTAAAAGTCCTGTCAATAGTATAAAGCTGTCTTGCACCTAGGTCCAATCCCGGTCATTCTCTTGTCCTCATGCTGTGCTGAGAAAGTTGGTCTGGACCAGTTTTTAACAGGGAATTTGAGCCTTCTTCTGGCAGGCAGTTTGTGCCTCTGGAGAAACTGGAGGAAAATGCTGTTTGTCTTGATGAATTTCTATTCTCAAACGCTAAACTCTCAATGACCTCTGTGCAGGGAGGTTCTCTGGAAATGGCAAGATGATCCCCTCAACACACAACCCCAGAAGCTGCAAGAATTCAGCGTCAACATGGTGGTAAGCACTGGAATGGAGGGATGTGCTGGCCTGTATGTACCACTTGGATTGTGTTAGGATGGCCTTCAGCCTTCCACTGGCTGCCAAAAGACCAGAGGAACACTTTGAAGACCTCTTATAAACATAGCCCATCTGGCACCTGGAAAAGTTAGCAGAGGAAGCCCTCACAAGCTGGGCATGGTGGCACATACTTGTAATCTGTGACTTTGGAGGCTGAGGTAAGAATATGAGTTCTTAATGAAGGCACTAAGAACCTGTCTCAAGACCTGGCACAGTGGAGTGCGCCTTTGATCCCAATACTCAGGAGGGAGAAGCAGATGGATCTGTGAGTTTCAGTTCAGCTTTGTCTGCATAGTGAGTTCCAGGCCAGCCAGGGATACATAGTAAGACACTGTCTAAAACAAATCAAAACAAAACCAATAAATAAATAAATGTACCTATCTCAAAATCAAAACCAAACAAAGCAAAAGGGTCATCATCAGAAATCCAAGGCTTTTATTTCTGCCATGAAGTAAAATTGATTATTTATTTATTTATTTTTGAGACCGGGTTTCTCTGTAGCTTCAGAACCTGTCCTGGAACTAGCTCTTGTAGACCAGGCTGGCCTTGAACTCACAGAGGTCCCCCTGCCTCTGCCCAAGTGCTGGGATTAAAGGTGGGCACCACTACTGCCCAGCCGTAAAATTGATTCTTAAATAGCTGTAATTACATATTCCCTTTCAAACTCTTGTTAGAGGAAGGGGAACATTGGGGAGCAGCTACAGAGAGGAGAGACTTTTCTGTGTGAAGGAGACAGAGGAGAGACAGCGGAGGGGGAACAACTCGACTTCTAAGTTCTACATGAAGCTTGGATAGAGAAACTGGTTAAGGGTCAGGACAACATTTTTAATAAGAGAAATATACGTGGATACACTCACTGTTGCTGGAAATAGCCTTCGATATGCACGGAGAAGAGGAAGCCCATCAGGAAATGCTTTCTGCCAACTCTCTGAGAAACAAGGGCTGGAAAATTACCGGCTTGCCATGGAGCCTCTCTGACTGAAAGATGATGTTTTCCTGGGTACTTTCATATTTAACTGTGTGGGGGGTGATATTTCAGGGGACCTCATTGCCACGCCTGTTTCCACACTCGGCTGCACTTTCTTTTGGAGGAATGCAATGGTTTGTATTTTATAGCACTTTTTGAGAAAAAAAAATATTGCAACATTTGTCTCCCTCACTCTCCCTCTTCCTCCCTCCAACTCCCCACCCCCTTCCTCTCTTTCTGCTTTTGACATCTGGTTTCTCTGTGTAGCCCTGGCTGTCCTAGAATTCTCTCTCTTGATCAGTCTGGCCTCAAACTCACAGAGATCTGATGCTTCTGCCTCTCAAATGCTGAGATTAAAAGTGTGTGCCACCAATTTGTCCCCTTTAATGATTTAGAAAAGTAATTTGTGTGGATGAGTGTGTGCACCTGTGGTGTGTGTGTTTGTGCATGCACATATGTGCGCATGTGTTTGTGTGCATGTGTGATGTGTGTGTGCATGTGTGTGTGCGCACAGGTGTGTGCGTGTGTGCATGCACATGTGTGTGCACCTGTGGTGTGTGTGCATGTGTTTGTGTGCATCTGTGATGTGTGTGTGTGCACAGGTGTGTGCGTGTGTGCATGCACATGTGTGTGCATCTGTGGTGTGTGTGCGTGCACATGTGTGTGCATGCATGTGAGTTTGTACAACTATGGTGTGTGTGTGTGCACATGTGTATGTGTGTGAGTGTGTGCACCTGTGGTGTGTGTGTTTGTGCATGCACATACGTGCGCATGTGTTTGTGTGCATCTGTGATGTATGTGTGCATGTGTGTGTGTGCACAGGTGTGTGCGTATGTGCATGCACATGTATGTGCATCTGTGGTGTGTGTGCATGCACATGTCTGTGCGTGCATGTGAGTTTGTACAACTATGCTGTGTGTATGTGTGTGCACATGTGTGTGCGTGTGTGGTGCATGTGTGTGAGTGTTTGCACCTGTGGTGTGTGCGCGTATGTGTATATGTCTGTACACATGTGTGCATTGTGGTGTGTGTATGTGTATATGTGTGTACACACATGTGCATGTGTGGTGTGTGTGCGTATGTGTATATGTGTGTACACATATGTGCATGTGTGGTGTGTGTATGTGTATATGTGTGTACACACATGTGCATGTGTGGTGTGTGTGCGTATGTGTATATGTGTGTGCACACATGTGCATGTGTGGTGTGTGTGCGTATGTGTATATGTGTGTACACATATGTGCATGTGGTGTGTGTGTATGTGTATATGTGTGTGCATATTTGTGTGCATGTGTGGTGTGTGTGTCTGGGCACGGAGCCTGTGTCACAGCACACTGCCGAGTTCAGTTATAACTTTGTGTAGTCGTTTTTCTCCTTCCCTTTCACATGGGATCCAGAGGTCGCACTCAGGCCTCTGAGTCTGCTGAGTCATCCCATCAGCTATTCATTTATAGTTGACTAATATTTCTACATTGGCCATGGATCTCTGTGGGAAGCTATGTATTGACGAAACGTCAAATAATGATCTCTCAGAAAGACTCCAAACTATATGTTTGTGTCTTCCGTCACAACTATGCTTTTTGAGAGGAAGTTGTACATCACTGATAAAGACAGAAGCTAATCCATTTATAGTAAGATTTTGTCTGATTGAATCGTCCTATAAGGGGAAAGCATTTCCCTACCCAGCCAGCTAAGCTTAAGAAAATTGAAGCTCTGAAAACTAAACTATTTGACCATTTGTAACAAAGAGGAAACTGGAGAATAAGTTGGTACCTGCCCAGAGATCCTTTCACCCAAAATGGCTATTTGTTTCATTGTTTCGGTGAAAGTTGTAACCAGTTACTAGATAGACTATCCGAGCAAGCCTCTCCTTACTGACCAACGTTCATAGTTTTCTGTAGTCAGGAAGCTTGATGGACTCTATCGTCCCTGGAACGATAAGCCCAAATAAAGCCTTTCTCCCTTAAGTTGCTTTTGTCAGGGTATTTTACCGGAGCAACAAAAATGAAACAGATGCACGGACCAAAAGCACATCATTTGGAACGTGTCTAGATGGCGGTTTCTGTCTGCATCAGGGTACAGTTTGGCAAGATGACAGCCAGCTTGGCCATCACTGCCATTTTGCTTGCCAGGTGACTGAGGGCACGATGCCAACAAGGGTGGGGTGTCCTGGAAAAGGATGGAGCAGCTGAGAGAAAGAGATGTCCAGACTTCACCGTGCTATGGTTGCTTTCAGTTGAGTAGCCGCGTGACTCAGCTGGACCTCCTGGGTAAGACTGAGTTTAAGGATCAGACCACCACAGAGAAAGCACAAGAGATCAAAGGAACTAAGAAACGCACTGACTCCCAGCATACACTCCCTGGCAAACCAAACCCACCCATAATGGGATCTTTCCACATCCATTGGTCAAACTAGACATCCATGTATTCACATCCGGCAAAAGCTACATTTACACACTGAGGACGGAAGAATCTATCAGAATCGGGTCTTCATGATGGGAAACTGCAGGAGGGAAACATGAGGTTGGTAAGGAATGTGCCAGGCTTCCACTCTGACTTTATGTAGCATCAGAGTTCCTGCTAAAAAGAGGAGGGCCGTGAAGGAATGCCTTACATGTGGTAAGGTCCTCACACGCTGGCCAAGTCCCTCTGCTCACCAGAGAACCCCAGTCCAGTTAAGTGTGCAGCAATGTATTAAGTCTGGAGCAAAAGGATCCTGTGGAACGGAAGATTTCCATTTGGCCTCATTATCTTCTAGACTATCAGTTTATTAAAATATCAGTTTGTTAAAAACAAATCCCATGCTTGCCCAATGGTTTCCGATCTTACTCAGTAGAATGGCACCCGGCGGTGGTTATTGGCAAAAGTGTTAAGACAGTTAGGAAGCTGCCAGCCCTGAGGTTCTCAACCTTCCTAATACAGCAACCATTTAATACAGTTTGTCATGCTGTGGTGACCCCACCCATAATATTATTTTCATTGCTGCTCCATAGCTAATTTTGCTATTGTTATAAATCATAATGTAAATATCCGATATGTGGTATTTCTGCTATGTAACCTCTATAAAAAAGGTCGGTCAACCCCAAAAGGAGTTGTGTTGAGAGCCACTGCCCCAGCCACTAAGATTTTTATTTGTTTTGAAAGACCTGGATAAATCCAGACCTCCCAGCAGGAAGAAAATAGCCAAAAATCCAAGCAGGAAGAGAAGAATAAAAAATCTAGGATTAGCCGGTTCAGTGACTGTGTTTCAGGAACTAGCTGAAGATAAAGTTAGATTGTAATCTTGAGAATAATCTTGAAAAACAGGGAGTTTCCCCCTTGTGATTTTAGGAACTAGCTGATTACGACCTTGAGTGATCTTGAGGCAAGGAGTTGTCCCCTAGTGACTTTCTGTGATACCCTCCCTGCCCCTTTAGGATTATTGGGCTATGGTTTCTTCCTATAAAAAACCCCTTCTCCAGGTCACTCGGGGTCGAACTCTTCCCCTGCATGGGTTATAAGTCTCGGCCCCAGTGTACTGGTTCCCATCTCATCTCATCAATTAGAGCCTCGTGTGATTGCAGCAAGGACGGTCTCTCGTGAGTTACTGGGGGTGGGGGTGGGGTCGTGTTATCCCGAGACTTGAGTGAGAGTCTCCCCACACCGGGGGTCTTTCAGTCTAAATGCTTGTTAACCAGGGCTCAATCTCTTGCTTTTTCTTACTCCAAAGCCTTTCTAGAAATCTTTGGCTATCTCTCCAGCTTGATGTCTTAAGAATCTATTCCTTTGTCCATTCTTACTGTGATACTCACCCCCACTCAAAGGTTTTACTTTGTAGTTCGTCCTTTCCTTTCTTCTTTCCTTCCCTCCCTCCCTCCCTCCCTCCCTCCCTCCCTCCCTCCCTCCCTCCCTCCCTCCCTCCCTCCCTCCCTTGTTTGTTGTGTGTGTTATGTACTTGAGGTGTGTATACAGGTGTGTATGTGTGTGTAAGGATATGCATATGTATGCTCTACCTGTATATGCGTGTATATGAGGTGTATGTGTACGTGTGAGGGCACACACATGCAGGTGTGCATGTGCCAGGGTGCTTGGGTGGAGGTCAGAGGACGATCTTATGCTGCAGATGCTGCAGGAGCACCTTCCGCTCCTTCAGCCAATGGCCGCTGAAATACAAGCCCACTGGGGCGTGGTCTATTGCTCTTTAAAAAAGAGCGGCAAGCCTTGGCCCGCTCTCTTGGTTCCGGCCTTGGTTCCGGCTCCTTCTCCAGCTACTAGACTCCTTTCCTGGCTGTTGGTGTTTTGTAAGTTTTACCGCTAAAATAAATACCCCTTTAAATCCAAACTGGTGTGGGATTGTTTCGCGCATCAATCTTAGGATGGTGCCTGCTTTCCATCTTACTTACTTTGACATGGTTCCTTCCCACTCCCCACCACTGCTGTTCCCCCATCTCTGTGCCGTTCCCATGCCAGGCTGACTGTCCTGAGTTTCTGCATCTCATCTTGCTCCAGGAGCACTGGGATTATAGACCGTGTTCAGTTTTGCTTGGGTTCTGGGAACTTGAACTCTTGTTTGACAATTGCTTTTCCTACTATGCCATCTTCCCAACTGACTGTGGCTTCTCTTAATCCTAGCACTGGGGGTAAAGAATAGGAGCAACAGTAAGTGGATTCCAAATTTGAGGCCAGCCTACGTAGGGAGTTCGAGGCCAACATCAGCTACAAAGTGAGACCCTGTTGCAAAAACAAAAACAGCCACTCCTTGGCTCTTCTTCCCTACCTAATTCACAACATACTCTCACTCTGAGCATAAAGACAATTTCTGGCTTGTTAGTATTACTGCACCACGAGAACATTCATTTTTATTGTTTTTTTTTGTGAATTAACAGATGTTTTGGCAATGCAAAGAGAAAATGTTTCTGTGTAGTTGGATGTTTTCAGAAACATTTGAAATGAAAACAAAGAGGAAAAACATTAAACTAACTAGCCAGTTTTATTAAGCACTGCCAAGAACAAATGAGACTTGATCCTTTTCCCTAAAGGGTAATATAAGAGTATAGCAGGGGAGATATGGTCTGTAAATAAATAACTGCAAGGAAGGGGAGGAGGAGTATGCTCAGCAGGCCAGGGGAAGGTACAGGTAGGCGCCAGGTAGACAAATACTTCCAGCTCTGAGCTCGGAGTTGGGACATCAAAGAGAAAACAACTATTTGTGAAGTGGGTCCATTTTCATTATTTTATTATGATTAGTGTGACAGGTAAAACCCAAAATTAAAATGCTCTAAGAAAGGACCTGGATTCAATTCCCAGCACCAACATGGCATCTCACAACTGTCTGTAACGTCAGTTCCAGGAGCCTGGTGCCCTCTTTTTGCTCCCATGGGTGTAGAGACATATTTGCATGCAAAACATTCATACACATAAAAGAAAAATAATTCTTAAAAACATGCTGTTTTGATAATCAGGAAAACATTTTTAAAACAGAATAAAAATAAATCAAATACAATTGACTCTCCCTTAGGTTTTGTTTTGTTTTGTTTTCTGGGCTGGTGATCAAGTAGTCAATTTCCCTTTTGTTTTACCCACAGATTGTCAAGCCTCCAATGACAGGTCAGGTCCTTCTGCAAGCAACTGGGAGGCTTGGTGCTTGTTTTTTTTTTTGTTTTTTTTTTTTTGTCTTCGTCTTCTTTTATTGCTGTCCTCGAGTCTCAGGGGAATGCTTTCACACTTTTAACAACTGTAGGTGAAGGAGTTTCTGGGGTTGGCTTCTGCTTTGACTTTAACGTGAAATGCCCCCGTAGGCTCGTGTTTTAAGCCCTTCGTCCCCAGACGGTGGCACTGTTGAAAGACTATGGTGTTTGAAGGCTATACCTACCAGGTCTGTTTCCATTCCCTCTGCTTCCTCATCCACCAAGAGGCAAGGAGACCCACCATGACGTGAGCTGAGCTTCAAGCTGTGAGGAGATCCTCGTGATCGATTTCAGTTCTTTTGTGGAGTGGGTGCCGTGTTCTCTTTCCAAGATTCCTTAACCGAGCAGATGGTAGGAAGATCTGGTGGTGGTGGGATCCCACACCAATACACATTGTTAGCGTCAGAGAACTACTTACTAATGTCTAAGTCTCCCCACAGGTAAAGGCCAGTGGTAAATGACTGTCTCCTTCCTTGCTTCAATTCAGGGCCTCTGAAAAGTCACCCCAACTCCACACGTCCTTTAGGATCAGTTGAGGCCTCAGGAGCAACTGTTTTACATGTTGGTTTTTGTCTTTGCTCCCCTTGCATAGGTATCTCCAGAGATCACTTCCCAGTAAACTTTCTCTGTGCAATCCTGTCTCAGGGTCTGTTTCCAAGAACACAAATTTAGAGGTTTGTGTATGTGTGTGTATGTGTCTGCGTATGGATATGGGAGCGTGTGTGTATATATGTATATGTGTGTGTATATGTGTATGTATTTGTCTGTGTATGGATATGGGAGCATGTGTGTGTATATGCGTATATTGTGTATGTATGTGTCTGCATATGGATATGGGAGAATGTGTGTATGTGTGTGTATATGTGTATGTGTTTGTCTGTGTATGTATGTATATGTGTGTATGTATATGTGTATGTTTGTCTGAAGACTGAACCTTGTGCTGGCTAGGCAGCTGCTCTCCCACTAAGCTACATCCCAAGACCCTTTTTGTTTTTTATTTTGACACAGGGTTTTACTAATTTGCCCAGAATTGCCCTGAACTTATCTTTAAAAGCAAGCAAACAAACAAAAACTATCTTTCTGTTGTATATGTGCGTGTGTGTGTGCGTGTGTGTGTGTGTGTGTGTGTGTGTGTGTGTGTGTGCGTGTGTGTGCAGAGGTCAGTGGACAGCCTCAAGTGCCAGCCCTGCCTTTTACTTTATTAGAAATATGGCCTCTGGTCCACCACTGGCATCCCACTTCCGCCTTCGTTCGCTCCATAGTTGCAGTGTATCCTGGGATTGCAGTATATGTTACCATGTCCAACCTTACATGGGTCCTGGGGATCTGATCTCATTTCCTCATGCTTACATAGCAAGCACCCGACCTAATAAGCCATCTCCTCGGTTCCCTTGAACTAAGTCTTTAATTTATAATGCTCCTGCCTCAGCTTCCCAAGTGAATGCCGTCGGGTGTGATTTTTGAGGTTCTTCTGAGGTGAACCCATTCCTTTCCGGCCTCCTCTCAATCGCTCATTCTCCATCGTATGCGTTCCCCTCTCAGCTGCCTACGATGGTGCTCACTGCCTGACAGATCAATTATAAGCTCTATTAATGTGCTTGTGCTTTCTTCCTGACTCATCCCTTCTCATTTTCACAGACTCATCTGGTCTTCCTGAAAGCCTAAATATTAACCCCGTCTGAGATTCGTTCCGCTATGCTAATACGCTATTTAGTATACATGCACACTCCTTGACTATGGGTAGAGTTACCACCTAATAAATCTGTGCAAACTGAAAATAAGTATCGTCAGCCAAGGATGCGTTTAATACATGCAACCCTGGAAAAATGAGAGCTCGACAAAGAATGTTGGCTATTTATCCTCATGATATTGTGTCTGATTAGGGATTTGCTTACTCTGTAGCCCAGCTTCTGCAAAGGGAGCTTCCCTATATATTAGTAACTTCCTAGCTAGTACAGTAGGGAAAGCCAGATGGCTAGGACCAGACAGACTGGTGCCTCTGTTGACAAGAATGACGCGTGAGGACAGTTCTAAGGATGAAGTGGTATTCACCGGGAGAGGTGGGATGCTTGTAGCTGGGAGGCTGAGATCTTTCTTTTCTGGTGGCATCATCAGTGGAGCCCCAACCCCCGTGACCATCAGAAGTTTGGAGGGGATGGAAGAAGGACAGCTGATGTTCTATCCTGTGCCAGCTGCTCATCCCAACAGGACAGCTGGAGTATACTGTATTGACTTGGTTTGGGGGAAGGGAAATAAGGTTGGTCTTTGGTAGGACTCTCTATAACTTTTCTTTTTCTTCTTGTCTTTTTTTTTTTTTTGAGACAGGGTTTCTCTGCAGCTTTGGAACCTGTCCTGGAACTTACTCTGTAGACCAGGCTGGCCTCGAACTCACAAAGATCTGCCTGCCTCTGCCTTCCGAGTACTGCATGCACCACCACCACCCGTCTTCTTGTCCTTTCTAAGTCTCCAGTATTGCTCTTGTCATCATGGAAGACTGGGGAGGATCTGACAGGAAGAGCCCTAAATCCTGTGGCTCAAAGTCCCTGTGGAACTTGAAGCACAATTATGGCCTTTTTGTTCCTTGCTGCAAAATGCAGAATCCAGAAAGCAGCAAGTTTTTTATTATACATCTATAATCCAGGCACGGAGAGGCTAACTTAAGTCTCCTGCTTCAAACTCACTGGTCCCTTGGCCTCAAGTGGGCTTAGAGTCTCCTTCTGGCCAAATCCACTATGGGTAGGACGTGGAGCCACGGAGCATCAGTGGAACAGGCCCCTAGTACTGTCATAGTAAGTAAAGTCAGTGGAGGTGACTGAAGAGGGAGGGGCCAGGAAAAACATCAAAATCCTTGTTACAGGTGTTTCCCCAGGAAGTGCATGAGATTTTTCTCAAACATTTACAGGACATGAGTTAAAATCGGAAGATGTACCGATAATGAATGGAGATGCAGTCTCTCAGCTTCTTCAGACAGCCCTGAGACTCTAGCTTCTTGAGGATTTTTATAGCAAGGTTTGCCCTGAAGAA
This sequence comes from Microtus pennsylvanicus, assembly GCF_037038515.1. NCBI lineage: Eukaryota > Metazoa > Chordata > Mammalia > Rodentia > Cricetidae > Microtus > Microtus pennsylvanicus. The sequence goes on from NC_134598.1 coordinate 17,215,503, forward strand.
GAAGTGCCTGGGACTGATGGGTGGTCCATAGCGACTTATGTTTGTTCCTTTCCTTATGTTAGGAGAAAACCACACTCACATCAGGAATCATCTGGTTTGGTGGCTGATGTTTTTTAGTCCACCTGTTGATTAATAATGGACATCCAGTAGCTGAATTTTGGATAAATATAAACTAAAATTTATTAACACCCTGTCTGAGTCATCCTGGTGAGTGGTACAAAAGCCTAACATAAACAAAAGCAGCTAGAGCGTTCTCTCCCTTGCTAGCAAGTGTGCGGATAATAAAATAAGCCAGTCGTGGTGGCGCACACCTTTAATCCTAGCACTTAGGAGGCAGAGGCAAGCGGATCTCTGTGAGTTTGAATCTATCCTGATCTACAGAGCGAATTCCAGGATATCCAGGACTATACAGAGAAAGCCTATCTTGAGAAAAAAATAAACAAAACGAATAAACGAATGTAAAAGTAAAATAAAATAAAGACAATTTACTTCATCTTAGCCCAGACTTGTGCACTCTTCCTTAAGGGGTCTGGACCCGGAGTGGCGAGACTTAGGATGTAGTCATAAGACTACATGTAGCTAGATGAAACAGTAGAGAAGTTTGCAAACCCTCTGTGAACATTTTCTTTGGGGAAAAAAAAACACATTAGAACAGAGACATACCTCAGGGCATTGCCAAGTCCAGGAATTTTAGTAAGTTAATTGTGAGTTTCAGAGAAGGTGGGAAATAGTTATTTACAGATGGATAGATTTACAGACAGATTTACCTGTTACTAGTGCAGATGATCAACGATAATATGATGATGATAATAATGATAGAGTATTTAACTCTTCCAAATACAACTAAACTTAAAATACCACCCAATTCATTAGAAGTGCCAGCAGAGATGGTAGCTCCTTGACAGGGTCAAGAAGGAAGAGGCAGATAGTTGTGTAGGATCAGGAGACTTTGGCCTCAATGGGGTCAGGAATAAAGAGGCAGACAATTGTGTAGGATTGGGGGACTTGGGCCTCAGTGAAAGGGAGGAACTTCAGGCTTCTCACCCAGGGAACAGATTGGCTAGGTAAATTTTGGGCATAACAGTTTGGGGTTGATTGGCATACTGAAGTGAAATTTTTGATAAGGAAGTCATGATTTGATCTGGGAGCTTTAACCAAGTGTGTCAAAGATGATCTCTTTTGCAAGGAGTCCCTGAGGCAAGCACTGAGGTTATTTAGTGGTTTATGGTCTTCCCTTCTCTGGGCAAGTTTTCCTGGAACAAATGATTAAGTCGTATTGACACAGGCCGTCCCTGTTTATAGACCTTATTGTCCCAGTAGATCACTGCAGGTGGCTGGGGTTCATTCTCATGAGCGTTGCTAACAGAAGGAAGTAGCCTGAAGCAGAGAAATACCCCGTGCCTACCTTGTCCTGAGTTCTGTGCTCAAATGTCCTGCTACCTCCCTGTTTTCTCCTCTTGGATGTACTATGTATTTCTCAAACTCCAAATAAAACACGTTGCAGTTCCCAGAGAGAAAATCCTCTTAGATTCCCCATTTCAGTAAGTCGTAAAACTATCTTCTAAGTTAGGTAAAGTCTCCCTCTTCCTTTATACCCCTACATACCATGATGGGTCCAGTTGGTGGGACCAAGTTCAAGTACTTAGTAGAGTCAGTGTTAGGACCCCAGCTCAAGATATCTTTACCTCTTACCCTGAAAGCAAACAAACCATCACACTCTAACATTCCGCACCAGTATTTTCGTGCTTTCTAGAAGGTGCACGCCTATTCACATATCAGGGCTTTTGTACGTGTCTTCGTTGTCTGCATTATTGTCCCTCTAGATTTTCCCGAGGGTCCTTGGCACTCTGAAATCTCTTCCTCTTGAAGTTATCTTCTTTGAGTCACTCTAACTCAATGGCTCTCAACCTTCCCAAAGCTGTGACCCTTAATACAGTTCCTCATGCTGTGGTGACCCCCACCTGTAAAATTATTTTCATTGCTATGTCATACCCATAAGCCTGCTATTGTTATAATCATCATGTAAATATCTGATATTTATATAGGCGGCCCCTACGAAAGGGTCATTCGATCCCAAAGATTCCACAGGTTGAGAACTTCTATTCCAACTAAACTCAATTCCTTTCCTTTATTGTTGGAGCCTATTGCTCTATTTCATTTATTTTATTGGAGTTAGAAAGGTCTGGAGCTATATTATTTTTAAATTTGTTCCTTTGTCCCCATCTCTCTCGGCCCAGCAAACACAAACTCCATCAAAACAGAGATCTCGTCTACCATGTACCAGACCCTGTGTTCCCACTGCCTTGAAAGGAACTTGGTACGTGGCTTTCTCAAGAAGTAATTGTAAAATGACTCATGGAGATTTTTCAGGTAAAAGGTATTGATTTAGATGAACAGCAGTATGGATTAGCATATAAATTATTTAATAAGTAACTACCACTTAGTGGAACTATAAAGATACTAAATATATAATCATTTTATCCGCATTAATGGCTTAACATGCTTAATTCGTCATTTGAAATATGTTTAATGCCAATTTTCACCCTGTGAATCCCAAGGATAAGCGATGGGATTTGCTGCACTCCTTGAAGAAGCAGGGAAATGAGAGCTTCCTGTGTGTGTATAATGCTATTTCTGCTGAGTGAAGTGCCACAGGCCTGTGACTCTCAGAACTAGGGAGGCAGAAGCTGGAGAAGTTCTGGAATTTCAAGGCCAACCTAATTTACATAAAAGAGTCCCAAACCAGTCAGAGTGAAATAATGAGATCCTGTCTCAAAATATAAATTAACAGGAGCTGGAGAGATGGCTCAGCAATTGGGAGTGTGCACTGTCCTTACAGAGGCCCCAAATCCAGTTCCCAGCACTTACAATGGGCCATAAGTTGACAACCTACTTAACTCCAATTTAGGGAATCCCATGACTCTGATCTTCTCAGGCACCAAAACACATACACATCCCCCTCTATATCCTCTTTCCTCCCCTCCTCTCTGCTATGGTCTGGCACTGTGGCCTCATATCGTTCACAAATGCACAGCATCACACTATACAAAGGCCCGTGCTGGTATATAAAAAAGTTGGTCAGCCGGGCGGTGGTAGCGCACGCCTTTAATCCCAGCACTTGGGAGGCAGAGGCAGGTGGATCTCTGTGAGTTCGAGGCCAGCCTGGTCTACAAGAGCTAGTTCCAGGACAGGAACCAAAGCTTCGGAGAAACCCTGTCTCGAAAATTAAAAAAAAGAAAAAGAAAAGAGTTGGTCAGAGCTGATGGGGGACAGGGAGCCTGAGTGCTTTGATGTGGGATGCCCTTCCGTACGCTGCAGATAGGTGTTGCTTTTATTGGTTGATGAATAAAGCTACTTTGGCTATGACAGAGCAGAATATCACTAGGCAGGAAAACCAAACAGAATACAGGGAGAAAGAAGGCAGAGTCAGAGAGACACCAGCAGCCACCAGAGAAGCAAGATGTGAGGTAACAAGCCTCATGATAAAATATAACCTAATAGAAATGGGTTAATTCAAAAGTAAGAGGTAGTTAATAATAAGCCTGAGCTACTGGCCAAGCAATTATAGTTAATATAAGCCTCTGGGGGTTTATTCAGGGACCGGCAGCAGGGAGAGAAATCTTCGGTTGCAGTGCTTCCTATAAATTTCAATAGATTGGGAGCATATGTTTAATCCATAGAGACAGGCTGAAGCTTCTCAGCAAATAAACTGTTGTCACTCTGGCACTGAAACGGCAACAAGAATATGATGATTAAATAAATGAAAAACTGTATTCCTTGCTACAAGGCTAGTGATATTTAGTGACCAGACATGAATGGAGTAGAATTATTTAAAATGTCTTATCCTACTACTTAGGGTTTGAACTCCATTCTGACAACAACGGACAGTTGTTGAGGAATTCGAGCAGCCCAATAAAGTAGCATGATAATATATGTGTGTGTATCTAATACATATATGTGTATATTTATACCCCACTCTATATACATTTATTAATATATATTGTAAACAGTGGCTGGTCCAATAACATTTTAGAGACTGGTTATGGGTTAGAGATTGGCACAGTGGGCTACAGAGAAAGAAACTGGGGAGGGGCATCCAAGAGATGCCACTGTCAAACAGATCAAGAAAGATGGCAGCCGGAAGGGAGAGAGCTGCAATAGAGAAGGGGCACTGATGAGCCCTGAAGTAGAGAAGAGGTAGGGCCAGCAAAGATAACAGAGTAGCTACCAGGGCACAGGAGCGACCGGGGTTAAGACTGGCTCCTAGAAACACAATGAAAGCTCACAGAAGAACAAACAAACAAAAACAAACCAAAAAGAAATGGCCCTATTATTTATGTTTCTCTTTAATTCAATTTATTAGCATTGTAAAATGCCACGTACTGTAAGAATAGATTGCAGATTTTCATTACTGGCTAAAATCAGTTGTATTTTTTTTTGTGGTTTTGTATGCATGTGCTATATGTGTGTGTATGTGTTTGCATATGCATATACATATGAGTGGTGTGTGTGTGTGCCTGTGCAGGCCGGATGTGAAATGTCATCCTCAATCACTTTCCACCTTATCTTTTGAAGCACTAAACCTGGAGCTCACTGATTTGGTCAGGTTGGCTGTCCATTTATCTCCAAAGATCCACCTGTTTCTACATTCCCAGTGCTGGGATTACAGATGTGCACAGTTGTGCCTGTCTTTCACGTGGATCTGGGGACCCAAACCCAAGGTTTCAGGCTTGTTGACAAGGACTTCATCACCCAAACCATCTCCATAGCGTTAATGGTGTTTTCTATCGAGGTATGCGTGGGGGTAGTATCACAGCATTGATATTAAATTAATTTGTTATAAAAGTAGTGTGTGTTGATATAAATGTTGTTGCAGGTAGCATAGCTGCAAGGGAAGATCTGAGCCCTTTGACATCAGACGTGGAGCAGCAGGATTTGGAGTTTGTCCTGGTGCGTTTGGATCTTGCTTTGGTTCTGTCTGCCCTCCCGTTTGGAGCAGTAGTGCATATGCTGTGCCATCGTATACTGGAAATACGTAGCTTGCTTTTTGATTTTACAGGGGCTTACAGTGAAGAGAGTGGCTTGAGTCTTAGAAGATACTTTGACTTTGAAAAAAAAGAAAACACTTTTTTTTTTGTTGTTTTTTCCAAACAAGGTTCCTCTGTGTAGAAACCTACTCACTGTAGGCAGAGTTTTTCTATGTTGACTACCTGCTTCCAAATAACCAGCAGCTGTTTCTCAAATAACTGACTCAGAGACTTAATACAAAGTATAAATGCTCGGCCAATAGCTCAGACTTGTTACTAACTAGCTCTCACAACTTGACCCACGTCTGTTCATCTCTGTGTTTCCCTGAGGCTTGCGGCTTTTACCTCATTCCATTTTGTGTGTCCAACTCATTCTCTATCTGGTGTCTCCTCTGCCTCTGCCCTTCCTCATCCCACCATTCTCAGTTTGGCTTTCCCGCCTCACTGTAACTTGTTCAGCTATTGGCCAGTCAGCTTGTTTATTAAACCAATCATAGCAACATATATATTTACATAGTATACAGAAGGATTATTCCATAGCAACTCACTCTGTAGATCAGGCTGGCCTTGAACTCAGAGATCCACCTGCCTCTGCCTCCAGAGTGCTGGAATTAAAGGTGTGGGCCACCTGGCTGACTTTGGACTTTTAAACTGTATTGAGGATAGAAGATGATTCGAACTTTTGAAGTTGGACTAAATGCATTTTGCACTATCATATGGCCAGGAGGCTACGGGGGATGGGGTGGGGGAGCAGGTCAGGGAGAGGAATGCGCCAGATTGAATGAGAATGGTCACCATAGGCTAACATGTTTGAATGCCTGGTCTTCAGTTGGTAGAACTGTTTGGGAAGATTAGGAGGTGTGGCCTTGTTGGAAGAGATGTGTCACTGGGGGTGGCCTGGAGATTTCCGAAGAGTGATTCCATTCCCAATGTGTTCTCTGCCTCTTGCTTGGAGATCAAGATGTGAGCTCTCAGCTGCCGCTCCAGTCACCTCCCTCCCTTCCCACCCACCACCATAAACTCTAACCCTCTTGGAATCATAAACCAAATTAGTTTTTTTTAAGCTCCCTTGATCATGGTGTTTTATCACCATGTAACTAAGACAAATTATCCTTTTCTTTCTTCTCATTTAAATTCTACTCTGCACACAGATATGGTGGTTCACACCTGTAAATCTAGCATTCATGGGGCTGAGGCAGGGGGATTGCCATGAGTTTGGCCAGCCTAGGCTATCTAGTAAATTCCAGGACAGCCTGGAGTTTATAGAGAGATCTCATACCAAGCAAGCACAAACAAAGCAAACAAACCAATAAACCAAACGTCCACTTTGCAGAACTCACCGGCACTTCCCTGTCATCTTGATGTCTAAGCATACACAAAATCTGGCCCCTCCCCCGTGGTCTTCCATTTAGCTTTCCCTACCTCACGTTCTGTGTCTGCCGTGCAGCTTTCACGACACAAATGTCCTATATTAAACTGCTTCCCTACTGACAAACTGTTAAGAATGGTTTTGAATATTTCCTGTGACAAGCTGACATAGTAAATAACTTAATACTATGAGCTCTTGCATGCTTGTGGGATGATTCTGTAGAGCAAATTTCTAGAAATGGAGTTTCCAGGTCAGAGACGAGATGTGTTTGAAATTTAGATAAATACTACAAATTTATCTAAAACGTCATCTAAAAGGGCTTATGCTAACTTGAATTTTTGCCAGTAATGTATGTCTGAGAGGGTCTGTTCTTAATCTTTTCCAATCTGTTAATAAGATATTATATAGTATCCTTGCTTTAATATACATTTCAGTATAATGCTGGTTGAGAACTAGCACCTCATCATTTATGTATAAACTGTTTATATTTATTTTTGTCTGAACTATATTTCTTATGGCTGGATTTTTTTTTTATTTTGTAGATCACTTCCAAGGAATAATATATACGCTTTTGAATTTCATGGAGACTTTAGAAGTTTTTAAAGCATGCAATTGAATTTAGAATTGACAAGCAGGTCACATATAATGGATTTATCATATGAGAAAATATACTCCATTCATATTGGTCCCCAGGGAGTCTTCTCTTTCCCACAATGCAAAGCTGCAGCCTACTTGCCTCTCCATTGTTATTCTTAATATCCAGGAACTGCAGTCTCGGAGAGTCACATGCTTTTAAAATTCACTACCTCTCCACAAATACTATATAACAATATGATTTATTGTAGCCTCGAGGTTCAAACAGTATAAGAATTACAGAGAGCGGGTTGCCTGACTATCACCAACACAGTTAGCAGATTATGAGAGAAGTTATGTAAGAAAGAAGACACAAAACGATGATGCGACTTGTGTCACACTGAAAAGCTGAGCTCGGTCCAGATCTTGAGTGCAACTGTGAACGAAACAGAGGCAGCCAAGAGAAAAGTCACCAGTAAAGGGGAGAGTCTGAACATGGAGTGCCACGCGAGGATGAAAAGAAGGTCCTGTTTGGGGTTTGTTAAAAAAAAAAAAAAAAAAAACCAGGATGGATACATCTCCAGCGTGGTGAGGTTCCTGAGTGTGACAACCGCCGGATTCGGTTTGTGGGTGTCTTGGTGGTGACAGGTTTTATAGTGATCTTAGGAGCCTGACTCAAGCGAGCTATGGCTAAAAAAAGAATTCCCTGGATTATGTAAAAGGAAGTTAGGGGACTGACCACATTTAAGCCTCAGAGACTAGAACTGGCTCCTCGGGGCTCTCTGCTATCTTCCAGCTCTCCCTGACGGCGTTAAGACTTTCCTACAGAGCGACAAACAGATGCTAGGTGATATTGTAAACGCTTGAAATGTAGAGTGAAAAACATATGCCATCTGTATTCCTTCTTTTATTTAATAAAAAATATTATTAAGTTTATTTCCAGAGAATTTAAACTTTACTACCTTTACCTATGCCAGGATTTCTTTCACTTTTGCCATCTGTCACCCCCTTTTAGACCTAGAAACTTTTAACACAACTCTGGATATATGGTTGTATATAACAGGCTCACAAGTCAAACATCTGCTGATAGTAAATCATAAAGAAATTTATTTTAAAACGATCTTTGTCGGCTGTGGTGGCACACACCTTTAGTCCCAGCACTCAGGAGGCAGAGGTAGGTGGAGCTCTCCGAATTAGATGCCAGCCTGATCCGCAGAGTGAGTTCCAAGACAGCCAGGGCTACATGTGTGAGCACCACCTGTCTCAAAAAAAGAGAAAGGCAAGCAAAACAGAACAAAACAAAAAACAACCCCGGTCTACAAGTTCACTATTTATTAAGGATGAATGTAGGTTTCAACAGAGTCCAAACACATGGTGATTTGACACGTGCTGGGGAGAATGCATGGGGGGATGATAGTCTTTGCTTCCGTAGTTAGACAATGGCATGGTGATAAGCACGGACCACTTTGCACACATGCCAACTGGTAACACAGTTGTCCTGCACCTGGGCTGAGCTGCCTACGGCAACATTCACCCACACGGCAGCTTGTGTGTAGGGAGTCCTGCCACTTGGTTTTGAATTAATTTTGGTCATCGAGTGTCCAGAAGCCTTTGACTCTTGCCAAATTATTCACAACCATCACATCCAGTCACCTGATCCCATGTGGAGTTGAGACCCACGGCTCAAGAAACTTACACTTAAATGACTTTCTTGATCTATTTTTCAGCCTCTTTCCAAACTTGAGTACTGCAGTCGATTCCAGGCTACATAGAATTTTTAACAAAAAAATAACAAACAAGCAACCAATGGTTACTTATGTCTATTAACTCAACCAATATTCATGAGCAAAGCCATCTTCTTTTGGAAAATACATAGCTTAGGGCAGAAGAACTTCTTCTAAGCAAATTAGCAAAGGAAAAGAAAGTGTAGAGTCAGCTAAAACCTGCCCTTGCTTTGGTTCAATTCCCCCTCTCATCTCTTTGTAAATGTACACATGCTGTCTTCTATGTGACAGTAAACATCATTCTAGGTGCTTAAGATAAAAAGATACATGCATACACATTTGTATACATGTGTGTGTATATATATATATATGCTAAAAATTTAAGTTTCATTTGGACGTAATTTCAGTTTTTGTCACAGTGTCTGTTCAAAGAATTGTCATACATCCTTCATATCTTCACAGGTTTTTAGTTTTCTCAAATTCTAAGTTTATCATCATTTTCTTTGAGAATTTGAGAGATTGATATTCTCCTACCCCTAACACTCCATAAAAACAAGAACTTCTTTAAACGAACCACAACGGAACAAAGCAGGAAATAAACATCCATGTAAAAGGTACCATTTAACCTATGGATCAGACTCAACGTTGGCCAATTGCTCCAATAATGTTGGTTTTAGCAACACAAAACTCTTGCTCAGATATCACATTTAATTTTTGTGAAACGAATTCCCCAGACTTTATCTTTCCTAACAGTCACGTTGGGGGTTGGGGGTGGGGAGACAGGAGCACGAGGGGACCATTTTGTGCAACGCTCCTTACTTTGTTCGTCAGACATTTCTCCATGGGTAGATTTGGGATCTGGCTTTTGGCAGGAACACCACAGAAGTGTTGAAATCTTCTCAGTGCTCACGATGCCAATCTATCCCATGTTCCTATTTTTAGCCTCTGAGCTAGGTGGCAGGCAGAGGATGAAAACTAGGCTGTAGTCTGTTCATGCAGCAAGGGAGGCAAGAATGTGTCTGCCGTCTTTGGTTTCTTCCTCACATTTTCGTGGGGCTCCCTTTTGCTGTGTCTTTGGTGCCACAGTGGCTGTGCTCAGTCATGGCCTTGCCTCTGCGGATGGAGTAGCTCTTGCATTCTACCCGAGTCTTCTTTGACCTAGCACGGAACGACTGGCCAAGCTTGTCTACTTACTTTTCGCACTGGCATCCCATGGACAGAGTCAGGGGGTTGGCCTGGCGCTACCTTTGATCAAGAATAGAATCAACAGGTCGATCATCGTGGCCTCTTCTGTGTTGTGTGATTTGTTCTGACAATTCCAAGGTGCAATTTATACAGGTCTTCAAAGGTTCCTGATGTAGGTGGGTCTTCTTTCTAAGTGTTGCTTTCATTGGTTAATTAATAAAGAAACTGCTTGGCCTGATAGGTCAGAACATAGGTTGGTAGAGTAGATAGAACAGAATGCTGGGAAGAAGGGAAGTGAGTCAGACGCCATAGCTCTCCTCTTTGAGATGGATGTAGGTTAAGATCTTTCACGGTAAGCCACCACCTCATGGCGCAACAGGTTCCCAGCAGGACCGAGCTCCAGGTGCCCAGGGAAGCACACCCATTGGAGTGCTATCTTCTCCAATGTGTACCCTCCTTTCCTACGGCTGTTCTCTTTAGTCATTTTTCAAAGGAAACCGATTATATGGGAACGCTTGTCTCAGAGTCTGTCTTTCGGAGGACTAAGGCATTTGACGGCAGAAGTAGAGTGGGAAGCGATTTCCCTACCCTACACCAGAAGGGTTCTGGTACTAATGCCTAGTCAGAACCCTTCCAGAGCTGGCAGAAAGCACGAGTGGGGATAGCTCTGTTGTCAACCGCATCACCAAGAAAGACATCATTGATAAATGATTTGGGGTAGGGTTCAATAGTGGGGTGGCTTGAATCAGAATGGCTCCCATAGGCTCAAATATTTGAATTCTTAGTCACCAGCCACTATTTAAATGGATTTAAAGGATTAGGAGGTGTGGCCTTGTTGGAGGAAGAGTGTCACTGGCGGTAGGCTTTGAGGGTTCAAAAGTTCGCGCCAAGCCCAGAGTCTATCTCTCTGTGCTTTTCCCTCTGTCTATGGATCAAGATGTAGCTTGTAGCTACTGGTCCAGCACCTGCCTGCATGCCACCAGCTCCCCACCAGGATGGTAATGGACTAGATGTCTGAAATTGTAAGCCAGTCCCTAATGAAATGCTTTCTTTCATAAGAGTTGCCTTGGTCATGGTATCTCTTCCCAGCAATAGAACAGTGACTAAGAAAAATAGGACTAAGAAAACCTTCCTATTGAAAAATTTGAAGTCAATGGTAATTACTTTTTAGATGTAATTTTATTTTATTTATTATGTATACAGCATTCTGACTCCATGTAGGCCTGCATGCCAGAAGAAGGCACCAGATCTCATTATAAGCTGAGAGTCACCATGTGTTGCCTTGGAATTGAACTCAGGACCTCTAGAAGTGGTGTAGGTGGTCCTTCTGTTTATACTGCCTTGGCCTTTTGATAGGGCAGAACTTAGGTAGGCGGGGGAAAACAGAACTGAATGCTGGGAAAAGGAAGGAAGAGAGACAGAGAGATACCATGGATCTGCCGCCTGAGATAGATGTGTTGAATTTTACCTGGTAAGTCACTGTCATGCAGTGATATTCAGATTAATAAAAATGGGTTAAATTAAGATGTAAGAATTAGCCAGTGCTCTTAACCTCTGCGTGATCTCTCCAGCCTGGCAATGGTAATGATAAGATCTGAGGATTGGCTCACTTTTGCCAAGGGAGCAATCAGATGAAAAAGAAAAGATGGGCTCAAGTAATCAATTTTCAGTCCTGGCCAGGCCATGAAAGAAGAAAGTCTCTGCTTTACTTTTATTTCCACTATAAAACACCTTAACAAAAGCAGCTTGGGAAAGTGAGGGGTCTGCTGTTCATCTTACAGTACCTGGTTATACATCATCGATCATTGCTGGGGAATCACCGTGGTGGGAACTTGAAGCAGCTGGCTGCGCTACATCCATAGTCAAAAACAAGGAGAAATAAATGCCTGCATGCTGCTAGCTTGTGCTGGCTCGATTCTCTATTCCTAGACAATTCGAGATCCCTGCCTAGGGAATGGTGCTGCCCACAATGGGCTGGGTCTCCTCATTAGTTGATGCAACTCTTGACATACATGTGCCACAGGCCACACTAATGTAGACAATTTGTCATTGAGGCTCTCTACCCAGGAGCTTTCAAGTTGTTTCACGTTGGCATTTAAAGCTAACCATTACAACCTCTGGGCAGCCTTTAAAGAGATGTTTGTCTTTCATATCCATAGAGCAAATGGTACCAGTCATCAGACTCGAAATGGAACTGCATGGTAAGAGAACTACATTTAGCATTTAGCCTATGAAGCTTCCACTCACACATTTTCCTGTACTCTTTTTTGCATAAACAGTTCCCTCTGCTTTGCCTAGAGCAGTGGTTCTCAACCTTCCTAAGGCTGCAACCCTTTAATACAGTTTCTCATGCTGTGGTGCTGACACCCCCCCCCCCCACGAGCATAAAATTATTTTCGTTGCTACTTCATAACTTTAATTTTGCTACTTTTATGAATTGTAATGTAAACACCTGATACATGGATGGTCTTAGGGGACCCCTGTGAAAGGGTCGTTCGACCCCCTCAAAGCAGTCTTGAGAACCACCAGCCTAGAGACTAGTCTGCTATTGCCTGAGGGTTCGGCACTTAACCTCTGACGAGGTTAAGAACAGTATCACTTGTTTGAACAAAGGTATGAGGAAGATCTGGATAGTATTAAGTCGAGGAGGGCAGAATGCAAAAGTAGACCACATTATCATTGACAACATGGGCTTTTGTGATGGAGGAAGGACACCTGAGTTCCTGCTAATACACAGTTGGGAAGGGTACCTGAAGCAAGGATGGGATGAAGGGAACTTGCCGGTACCTCCCTCCACTTAAGGAAAGTGTCTGAAGGCTAAAGGAAGTTAGAATTATGGGGAAAAAAAATATAAAGTCTAAGGCCCACAGCCTAACTGTGTTTCTCCTAAGAGCCCAGAGGATATATAATCCCTAAGGTAGAAATTCCGGGACGAGGGTGCCATTGACTTCTTTGGGATATTCAGTGGTGGCTGTCTACCGTACTCGACACAGAGGTGCTGCTGCAGAACTGGACTGCCTAATACAGTGAATCAATAAGCACCCAGAATAGCAGAGGCCAGATGGCAGCCCTTGACAGGCAGAAAGTGGACATAATTACAATAATGAGCCACAAGGCCCGAGTAGCAGCCCACGTGTCTCGCCCACAGGCTTATGAGATAATGACTAACAGACCCGTGGGCCTCTGGGAAAGCTACAGGAGCATCCAGCCGCTGGAGGGCTGTTTGACCTACATGTGTAACTCAAAGGGTGGGCAGCTGGTGAGCAGAAGGCCCTCCGCTTGCTGTTTCCATGGCTGCCCCTTACCCACTACACAGCTAAGCACACTCTGACGTGAAGGGGAAGCTGAGGAAAGTTCTCGGAGTTCTAGCACAAACACATATCCTGTGTATTCCTCCAACAGTTTCCCAAAGGATATGTATCCATTTATAGAGACACCCATTGAGACAAGGGAAACATGCAGATGTTCCAAGACTTGCTGGGTACAGGGTCTGACCTGACATCATACTGAGAAATCAGAAGCCCTGCCATAGCCTCCAAGCAGAGAGGGAATTCACGGAGACCAGATGGCCCAGGCTCACCTCACAGTGGTCCAGTGGAGTCGGGGATTCATTCCAAACTCACACTCCTAAAGGCCAAGTTGTCGTGTTGATGTAGCAACTGGCAGAATTTTTATATTGTGCTCCCTGTTCTATAGCAAAGAATTATTATGATAGGGAAAAAAAACAAAATAAAACAAACAAAAGAAGTGCACACCACTGCTGGGCAAAATAATAAATCAGAGCGACAACAGCCCGAGAGGAAACAGACATCCGTGTCTCTGTGAGAGACATACGTCGTGGAGATTTGTTGGTCTTGATCACATTCTTGTTCAAGTCAGTTATTCAGCCTGTTTGGCCATTGCAAAAAAAAAAAAAAAAAGCGAGCTCTGTCAGAGAAAAATCATGGTTGGCTAACTGGAAACCTAACCTCAGAACAGCTCTGATTTCTGCCGCCGTGCTGGGGGGTGGTCTATTTACTATAAAACAACGGAATAGCCTTTGGTTACCTGCTATGAGATTAACGCTCTAGGGAATAGATTCTTCCCAGTCCTGCCAATAAGAAGGGACAGAAGCTGGCTTTCACATAGAAGGGGAAGCAGTACGTATGCACTCCACTTCCACAGAAGTAGCTTAATATTTCTGTTCTCTGTCACCACTTATATAGTTCACAGGACTTCGAGCAACTTGGAATTATCTTGTGCCAGGGACGTGATTGGGATTCTCAGTGCAACCACGCTGAATGACAACTATAAATGGGTAAACGCCACAGCCATCGCTCAGTAAGGCGAATTGCTCCATCTGCTTACATAAAGAGCCACCTAGCCAGGGAGTGGTGAGGAGGGGATAAAATCCAAGCCTGGAGTCAAAACAGCACCAGCTGTGCTTGTTCCTCTGTCACTAAGGGACTGTCTGCTTCGCTAACACTGCCCCCCCACCACCCTGAAGGCCCTGCCACACACTCGCGAAGGCTACAATCAGATTGAAAAATACACACTGTATTAGACACCTCATAGCCATTTCGTATCCATAGTTACCAGTTGAGCCAAGATGACACATGATCACTGACTGCAGTAGGTATCTTTTGTTTCCTACCCTAAGGCTTCTTCTCTAGGCAAATGCAAAAGTGTAAGAGCTCAGACAAAGAGTAGTACATTATCGCTTCTTCTTTGAGCAAATCGGTCTGAGTTCTGGATCCTGTGACTGTCTCCAGTAGGATCCGGTCTCCACTGCCTGTAACAGGAAGTGTGTTCTGTCACGTGGTGCACATTTCGTTTTCTTTTTACTGGTTTGTACTCTCGTTCTCCCATCCCCAATTCTTGTTCCCTGGAATCATGTCACCAAGCGAATAAATGTGAGGAAGCGCCCTCGTCCCTGTCTTTTCTTTCCAGGGAACCCTAGGAAAGATAACAAAGTAAGGTGGAACTTTAGGGATGCTCTGTATGATTTTTCAAAGGCAACAACACTGGAGTTAGGCCTTGAAGTTTCCAGAAGTTGGCCAGGTAGGCACGAGGGAAGTGTGTTCCGGGGAGAAACGACATCAGGAATAAAGGCTAGGAAAAGTCTTGGTGAGATCAGAGAATTGCAAACAGTCCACTGGGATGGAGCATCACTAATCGTGTGGTTGAGGTGTCAAGGACCACTAAAGGAGGAGGTTAGCAGGGATCAGATGCAAAAGACTATGCTTACAAAGTCATTAGGGGCTCTCTCTTGCAGGTAACGTGTTTAATAACCATGTCTGTCATTGTCTCACACCTTGTCCTGAGACTGAAGCGTTGCAAACCGGCTCTCTTTCCAGCATCGAGACGTTTTAAGCTGAATTTGCTTTCCACCAGCCGAAAGTTCTGGATAAAATCAGCAGACACTGCTGATTCCTATCTGATCCATTTATTCTTCCTTTCCTGTCTTTCTGGGAAGAGCTCAATTTCGTTTGTCCTTACTGACCACATGGTTTTGTGTGGGAAAACGCTGTGTCCCCAGTGGATACCGTGAGAGAGGGATGAGTAAACTTTTCCAGTCAGTAATCAGATTAGTAAATATTTTGGTCCGCGAGCCCCATGGTTTCCCACTATCACTATTAAACTCTGCTACTGCAGTGTGATAGCATCCTTTAAGATGTTTTATCTGTGGACACTGAACTTCGTGGGTTTTTTTAAAGCCTTTTCCAGCATCACAGTGCATTGCGGTGGTACCTCTAAGACTCCTATGGATACAAAAATCTATGAAGGTTCAAGTAAAACGGCAAAATGGCATAGTGTCTGCCTGTAACCTGTACACATCCTCCAAGAAGCTCTGTCATCTCTAAATTGCTTGTAATGCCAAATACAACATAAACTCTAACCAAGTGGTTATATATCATTACTTAAGAAATGGCAAGAGAAGTGGGTACAGGTTCAACACACGTGTAATTTTTGCTTGTTAAATATTCCCAATCCTAGGTTTGTTGACTCCACAGATGTAGAGCCTAAAGACATGGGCCAGTACTCAGGAGGCAGAGGCAGTCAGATCTCCGTGAGTTTGAGGCTAGCCTGGTCTACAGAGGGAGTTCCAGGGAAGTCAGAACAATATAGAGAATCTGTCTCAACAAACAAAATCCAAACCAAACAAAAGGTATGTAAGATTGACTATTTCCCATCCTTTCCCTCATTTACAAATGCAATACCTGGGGCTGGGAGAGAGAATTCAGTAGTTAAGCGAGCTGGCTAATCTTTCAGGGCACCCCGTTTCAGTTCCCAGTTCCCACATACAACCATTCAAACCTCCAGTTGCAGGGAATTCTTCTGGCCTCTCTGAGCATCAGGCATGCATTCAGTGCCCCTACATACATGCAGGCAAAACACTTAAATATAAAAAATAAAAATACAATACCCATAGCTCATGGTCTATGCAAAAGCTGACAATGGTAGCAGATGTAGCCCATAAGTCTATGTACTTCTCAGTCTGAGAGATCTGCGGCGCAATTTTATCATTGCATAGATGGTACAAATGTTTACACAAGTACGCTATATGGTATACCTTATTACTCCTAGGATCGCAATCAATAAGATGTGAGATTGAACTGCTTAGAAGAAATTCAGCAATCAAGCACAGCATCTGGGAGACTCACGAGGCAGCTGATGGTGGCCTTTGGCACGCTGCTTCACTACAATCCTGCTCCTTATAAGAGTTGTGAGTCCATTCCATGGAGTTGGAGAGGTGGCTCAATGGTTAAGAACCCACACCACGCTTCCAGAAGACCCGAGTTTGGTTCTCAGCACCTATATTGGGCTGCTAGCAACCACCTGTAATTCAGCTCGAGAGCATTCAGGGCCTGGTGCACACACACACTTTTAGAAACAAAAATGAGTCCTTTTTTTTTTTTTAAAAAAAAGAGTGCACAATAAAATAATAATATGGTATGATAGATTGATAAACCAATAGTATAATAATCTCTTATCACTATTTAGTATTAAGCATATAATCATATTACTGTGTTTCCATGCAACTGGCAGCATAGTTCATACCAGCATCACCTCTCACACTAGTGACACAGTACGTCACAAACATACAATGGCTACAATGCCACTAAACTAGAGAAAAATTTCAGCTCCCTTATGATTTAACAAAACCACTATCATATGTATGGCCCCTCACTGACCAAAGCCTCTTTATGTGTTTCAAGGTTTTAGAAAGACTACGATCAATCATAATGAACTCTGGGAACTGCTGTTGGGTAAGTAGGGAGGCAAAGAAACTTAAGCTTACTTGCTTATTCAAAACATTAAAGTAGTTGGGCGGTGGTGGCGCACGCCTTTAATCCCAGCACTCGGGAGGCAGAGGCAGGTGGATCTCTGTGAGTTCGAGGCCAGCCTGGTCTAGAAGAGCTAGTTTCAGGACAGGCACCAAAGCTACAGAGAAACCTTGTTTCAAAAAACCAAAATAAATAAATAAGAAAGAAAGAAAGAAAGTATATGCAATCTTCCTAGACTTTAAACATTGGCCAGCCTGGTCTATAAAACGAATTCCAGGAGAGCCAGAGCGATTACACATAGAAATCCTGTCTTAAAAAACCAAAAACCAAAAACCAAAACTGAACCAAACTAAAGGAAGGAAGGAATAAAAGAAAAAAATGGCTTACTGGGGCTGAGAGATGACTTATTGGTTAAGAGCACTTACTGCTCTTCCAGGTGACCCGATTCAGTTCTCAGCACCCATGTCAGGTGGATCACAGCCACCTGTTCCTCTGTTTTACATTCCTTCTTCTGGCCGCCCTGGTCACCTGTACACACGTTGGATATACTCACCCAGACACATAAGAAAATAAAATATTTTTAAATGATTTACTAGAAAAAGAGCAAGTTTTTCAAAAAATAACAAGACGAACTGCTGACATGGATAGGTATTTTGAATTGGACCTGTGGGAATCTAGGGATTTATTAATTGATCAATTAACATAGAGAATGATCTCACTGTGTAGCCTATGCTGGCCTTGAACTCTTCCTCGTTCTGCCTCCCTTCCTGGGGGCTGGGATGACAGGTACTACCATACCTGGCTTTATTTTATTCTCTTAATAGGGCACCTTCAGCCATTCTACTTGCTCTGTGAGCGGAGCTTAGGAAGGTGCACTCCAGAACACATAAGTGTGTTTCTATACACTAACAACAAATTATCTGGGAGGGAAATTAAGAAAATAATCCATTTATGATAGCCATCAAAAAGAACAAAATGGGAACTTTAACTACAGAAATGAATTTCTGGTACACTAAAAATTACAAGTAATTGATGAAAGAAATTAAGAAAGATATAGTTGGCCAGGCGGTGGTGGCACACACCTTTAATCCCAGCACTTGGGAGGCAGAGGCAGGAGGATCTCTAGGAGTTAGAGGCCTGGTCTACAGAGCAAGTTCCAGGACAGGCTACACAGAGAAACCCTGAGACAGACAGACAGACAGAGAGAGAGAGAGAGAGAGAGAGAGAGAGAGAGAGAGAGAGAGAGAGACAGAGAGACAGAGAGACAGAGAGAGAGACAGAGAGAGAGACGGAGGGAGGGACGGAGGGACGGAGGGAGGGACGGAGGGAGGGAGGGAGGGAGGGAGAGAGAGAGAGAGAGAGAGAGAGAGCGCTAAATGGATAGATTTTCAGGGGTTTATTTTTGGAAAAATCAACACTGCTAAAATATCTATACCACTGAAAATGATATACAGATTTAAGTACAATACTTAAGTATTGTCCTTAGGTCACAGAATTAATGTCAGAATTGTGTCAGAACCCAGTTACTCTGTCTGACTAGCTTGGAAAACCTGGACAGAAACATATTCAGATTACCTCCTAGCCTGGTACACTCCTTTGATCCCACCACTCAGAAGGCAGAGGCAGGTCAGTTTCTGTGAGTCCAAAGACAGCCTGGTTTACAAAACAAGTTCCAAGTCAGTCAGGACTTCACAGTGAGACCCTGCCTGAAATAAAAGATTCCTGCTTACAAATTCCAGTTTACTCTCAGGTAAAGAGGATAATTTAAGAAGAGCCTGAGGTTCCTGCCATAATATGTTCCTCTAATAACAGAGGCTTGTCAATGGGTAATGCTGGAGAACTTTCTAAAAATGACCTCATATCCACTAACAATCTGCAATACTTATCCTAATGAAGTCCTGAACACATACATATATTAGCAGGGGTCCAGCAAGGTCAAATCTCATCACCCTTAGTACCATTGCTGTAACTCCTTCTATTTCTAAACTAAGTATGCTTGACCCAAAGATCCATCCTACTCTAGAATCAGGGATGGTATGATGGATTGAAAAAGAATGCCCCCCCATAGGCTCATATATCTGAATACTTAGTCATCAGGGAGCGGTGTTATTGGAAATAATTCAAAGGATTAGAAGGTGTGACCTAGTTGGAGAAAGTGTGTCACTGAGGGCAGACTCTGAAGGTTTAAAAGCTCAAGCCAAGCCCAGGGCCT
The DNA here is from genome assembly GCF_037038515.1 of Microtus pennsylvanicus. Lineage (NCBI taxonomy): Eukaryota > Metazoa > Chordata > Mammalia > Rodentia > Cricetidae > Microtus > Microtus pennsylvanicus. The sequence continues at coordinate 17,234,861 of NC_134598.1, forward strand.
CTTTCTCTGCCTGTGGGTCAGGATGTAGCTCTTACCTACTTCTCCAGCACCTGCCTGCGTGAGATGCTTCCAGCCATCATGATAAGGGACTGAGCCACTGAAACTGCAAGCCAACCACAATGAAATGCCTTCTTTTAAAAGAGTGGCCGTGGTCATGGTGTCATTTCACAGCGAAAGAGCAATGGCTAGGGAAGAAGTGCAGACAGTGAATGTCAGGTGGCTAGGACCACTTCCTCTGCAGCAGCCAGAGTCATAGCTTTCTGGGTCAGTGAAGATGTCCGGGCATTAGTTCTGTAGCCCAGTAGTCACTGAGGAACATACATGTAACTAGCTGTAACACACATGTAACTACATGACAACAAACAAGAAGCGTACAGGGGCTGGGTAGAGGTGGAGAAAGGGCGTGGGGGAGTATGTAAGAACACAACGCTACTTTCAGCTGCTTTTTCTTAAAAGTTTAGTTAGAATGTGTATTTTGTCTCCTCCTAAATGGGCTTCTTTATCATCACCTACACCCATCCCACATATCTCTTTCAGTTTTCCAGTTTGATTCAGGCTCCATTAACAGCAGAGCTGTAGAGTATTGTTTCACGTGGGTCCTTGCCTCAACCCAGTTCTAAGCAGCAGTATCTTTTAGTTCTAATGCTGGCAGTTCCAATGACACCCAGAAATCTGCACAATGGCTTATTCAGAAATCTTATCATTAATATACTTGATAGAATTCAAAGCATTTTGATCACGTAACAGCATTTAGCCAGTCCAAATAGTCTAAGAAGAACCAGGATGTAAGAATTTTAAGATTAAGAGTATATTTATGTTATGGTTGCTATTTCCAACATTTGTGGAGGAAAAAAATATTTAATCGCCGTATCTTAAAAAATAAAGTTACAGGGTGCAATATCAGCTAATAAAAATCACTTGTCAAGTTGGGTTTGGCGACTCACAGCTGTAACCCCAGCAACTCAGGGAACTGAGGCAGGAGGATTGCTCTGAGTACCAGGCCAGCCTGGGTTACAGAATAAGGCTGTCTCAAAACAAAGAAAGAAACATACATTAGTGTGTTCCTATACACTAACAATGAACTTTCAGAGGGGGAGATTAAGAAAATAATACCATTTATGGTAGCCATCAAAAAGAACAAAGCAGGAACTTTAAGAAGATGAAATTCTGGTACACTAAACATCATAAGTAATTGATGAAAGAAATTAAGAAAGACATAGTTAAATGGATAGATATTCATGGGTTTATTTTGGAAAAGTAATACTGTTAAAATATCCATACTACTGAAATTGATGTACTGATTCAATGTATTCCGCAAAAGCTCAATGACCTTTTTTTTTTTTTTAAAAAAAAAAAGCAGATGCTTTAAAAAGAATCCTAAACTTCATAGAATCTCTACATAGTCAAACAGTGGGGGAAACAAAGATGTCCCTGGAAAAAATATTCCACATTCATAAAGAATAAAATTAGGTTCATGTTTTACACAAAAATCAATTCAAAGTGAGATGGGCATGCAAGGCTTTGAACTGCACAGACTGCTGGAAGGAAGCAGATGAAACCTTACAGACATGGGGCTTGGCAGTGATTCCTCAGATATAACACAAAAGCCCAGGTAGCAAAGGTAAGACCAGACAAGCAGGACTATGCTGAACTAAAAGCCATCTGTTTAGCAAAGCAGCCAATCAATAGAGTAAAAACTCAACCTGCAGAATGGGAGAAAACATTTGCAAACCATGCATTTGGGGCCCATATCCAAAACAGGCCGGGAATTCCTACAGGTCGACGGAGAAACCGCAGACAATCCCGTAAGAATAGGCCAAGCATAAAGCGTTTCTCTAAAGCTATGCAAATGGCCAATAGTTTTATGAAAGATGCCCCAAATTGCTAATTATCATCAGGGATATTCGAATGGAAACCACAATGAGCTATTACACACTTGTTAGGACGAACACTATTAAAAAGCAGCTAGGCACTCGCTCGTAATCCCAGCACCCGAGAAGTGGGCAAAAATCATGGGTCTAAATAGTGCGTTTGAGGCCAAGTTTGGCTACAAGAAACTCTGTCTCAAAAACAAAAAGCAAGCAAGCAAACAAAAAAACCCACCAACAATAAGTGTATAAAGTAATGAATGTGGAAGCTTCTCAAAAAACTGAAAATAAAACTACCCTAAAACTACTCGGTTCTACCATCCGGAGCCTATAATCAAAGGGCTCTATATTCTACCATAGACATTTGCACATCCATATTTATTGCAGCTCTATTCATAATAGCAAAAAATGGAGACTGCTTAGATATACAAAACGGATGAATGGCCAATGGAAACATGGTATTTCTACACAATGGAATTTAAATAGAGTCATTAAGAAAATCGAAACTATGAAAATTGCAGGAAAATGGGTAGGTAGAACTGGAAGATATTTTATTAAGCTAGTCTAGGATCCGAAAGACAGATAACGTATGCTCTCTCCCATATGTGGGTCCCAATAATAGCTTCTCATTGTTAAATATGAGTATGGAGGTGGGAGGAAGTGTGGGCAGAGTACAGAAAGTGAGAGAATGATCAAGGATGGAGAAAGGAGGCTTTAAGGGAGGGGCATAGAAGAAGCAATAGAACACACAAGATATGGAAACGGAAGGAAGATGATAGGAGCTGAAGGCTGTACACCAGGGATGCAGGAATGAGGAGATGGGAGAGGAAGCAATGGGAGGGAACTACGTATGAAAATGTCAGAAGAAAACTACCACTCTGTAACCTAATAAAACTCTAAAAAGTAAAACCAACCAGATTTGGTTGGTAAAAAACTGACCAGATACAGAAACTTTAAAAAGTAATCTTTTTTTTTTAAATTACATAATTTGATGTGAGAAGACCACTTTTAATCCGGATCTTTTGAGGTGGGAAGATCCATCTTTAGTCGGAGCTACACCTTCTGCGGGTAGTCTAAAGGATGTGGAAGAAGGAAGCTTGCTTTCTTTCGCTGCCTCCTTGCCCTTGCTGGTGCCAGCAAGACCATTCCTTCACTGACATTACAACCTACTTCTTCAGAATTCTGGCTTGTACTTAAGATCAGCCAAGACAGCCAGCCTCGTGGGACAGCCAGTACGGGACCAGCTGGATCACAGCCTGTAAACCGTTCTAATAAATCCCATATTCTGGTTTCCATAGTGAGCGCACCACTGTGCACTTCAATCAATTGTTCCCAACAGCCCAGAGAGGAAGGACATGTAAACATTCTCTGAGGGGTGAATGGATGACACAAATGTGCTAAAGAAGTACAGTGGAATATTGTTCAGTTCTTAAAAAAAAGAAGGAATTGCTATCATAGACAACAACACAGATAAATCTTGGATTGCATTACGTTAAGCGGAACAAGCCAGTCATAGGAGGAACCACTGCATGCTTCGACTTCTATAAGGCATATGAAGACCGTCGAATGGACAGAAGAGGAATGGCATGGCGGTTGGCAAGAGTTAGAATAGGTCAAGAGGAGGTGCTGGGTAGTGGGCATAAAGTACAGGATCTAGGGATCTGCTGCACAGCACTGTGCCTCTAATTAACAGTGCGGTACAGTGCCGTTAACGATTCAGGTCTCACGCAAATGCTTTCACCATTATTTTAAGACACCACCGAATAGGGCCTAGAGAGATGGCTTGGAGGTTAGGAATATTTGCTGCTCTTTCAGAGGGCTTCCAGAGTTTGCTTCCTAGGACCTACATCAGGGCTCACAGCCTTCTCTCATCACAGCTGAAGAGGCTGGTCCTCACGGGCAGAAGAGGCTGGTCCTCACGGACAGCTCCACTCACGTGTCTCACATGCAGACACACATACCTACACATTTGTTTCTAAAGCACCTAATAAGCTAAGCAGTTCACAGCAGATAATTATAACAAAAGAAATAGGGGAGAGCAGTGGAGTAGTAGGCAGGGAATTTCAAGAGGCTTCCAGATGTAATTATGTTTCAGCCTGGTTCTCTGGCTTTAAGGAGGTTTCTAGGCTCCCCATCGTTTGCCCACTTGTGAAATGGTGAACTTGGACTAGAATTAGGTGAGGGCTAAAGCTGTCTCTCAGGTTACCTGTGAAACCAGATCTACCCTGCAGGAGCCTATTCCTTCCAATCTCCCTGTCCTCCCCACCCCCACTTCACTTTTCTCTCCCTACCAGATCAATACTTCTCTTTCAACTTTGTTCTTTCTTATCTATGAAAGCCATTCTTGCGTCATCTGTGCAATCAATATGCTCACTTGCCGTACTTACAGTCCCTTGAAAATATTATCTCAGATTCAGGCTGTGTAGATAAGAACCCTGTAATTACCAAGGTGGCGTCCGCTCAGCGCCAACAGCCTCATTTTGGTCCATGAAACCTAGTCCAATTGGATATGCTTTCCCAAGACTCGCTGCCCTTTTCTGTCGTTAATGTTTTGAGACAGGGTCATGCAATGAATTCCAGGCTGGCTTGTAAACCGTCTATTCCCTCTGGAGTGTGCCACGGGGTGAAGATGAGAACGGCTGCTTTCGCTCCTGGTTTGCCAGTTCGTCCTCTAGTAATCATTCATTTCAGCCTTATTGTAGGAAGGAAGGCACGGATCTGTTTCATTTCCCTTTCAGCCACTTTTAGCATTAATCGTTTCCTCTGTAAGTTGGAGGTTCCTCAGAAGTTACATATACAAATGTCTCCGATAGGCAAACAGATACAGGGAAGAATAAAGGTCTATGTCCTGTAGGGGATGAGCGAGAAGGCTCAGGGAACCTATGTTTGAGAATTATTCACTTTTTTCAGAAGGGGAAGGTTTATCTTGGTTCATGGTTTTGTAGGGTTCAGCCAGTAATCTTTGTCTTTACTTATTGTTTAGACAGAGCCTCACGCCCGGCAGGAGCAATAAGGAGGAGGAGGTGGTTCAAGGAATGGTGGACAGAAAGCAGAAGGACCCCAAAAAAATCTACATTTAAAAAAATGGAAACCTCTTGATTTCCTTAACTTGGGCATCTAGTTAAGCTATATTTTGAAAACTACCAAACTACTATGTGGGCTAAATGGCAGGGTTTTTTTTTTTTTTTTTTTTTTGCTGACTCAATTTGGCTCTGATCCTTCTTCTACCAAAGCACCTTGGAAAGCCAGGGCTCCCACGGTGAACACCCCCCTTTATGAATATTCCCACCGTGCCCCTGCACTAACACTTCTAATCCATGGACATTCATGGAATGTTTTTGGGTCTCCATGCCTATTTTCCTCATTCATTTCATTCACTGTGGGATTTTTGTTTGTTTTAACGCCATGGCCTCTCAGCGGTTTCTTTCACTCGACTTTCTTTACTCTTTTCTCTATATTTAATTAACTGCAAAAAGCGTCTGGGTAAGAAGACGCGGCCTGGAATATTACAATAAGAAGGATTCTGTCCATGTTGGCTGAAGAAAAGAAAAATTGGCGCTGTAAACGGAGAACTCGAAATTCTGTTTAGGTTTGCATGATTCCTGGTTTCTGCCGGGGCTAAAAGACTGAAAATCGGTCCGTGCCGGAAGGAAAAGCCGTGCTGAGAGGACACACAGATTGTCTCTTTTCTCTCAGCAGAACGGCAATAAAACAGCGTATTCATCCTTTTCTGAGCGATCGCTGCTCTTTTACCAACGAATACTAACTAGGTCTTCTCGTCGTTTGCATTTATTACGGGGAGCGCCCAATTATTAAACTGCCCTAGGCTCATGATCACATCCAATGCTTGCTATTCCCAGTTTTTTCTCACCTCCTCAGAATCGAGGTCCAATCCAGATCTGATCCAAACTCTCCCTAGACCCTCCTCAGAGTCTTTTGGCGGGAACCTAAATTTTACAAAGGGGTTTCTTCCTCCATTCCACTATTCTTTATTCCTCTCCGGTGCATTCCTCCCGATTTACAAATAAATCTCTTTTTGCCCGATTGCACGTTTCTTTCTGGTGATCTTTGCCTACTCGCCTTTAACTGGTTACTATCAGGATCTCTAATTGGTCATGTTTCACGATCACTCTCTGCTAAATGTGTCCAGGCGCTGTAGAGATTTACAATTCCTCAGAGCTCAAACCAGAAACAAATCCTTTCTACAATTGTTCCACCAGTCCCCCCGCCCCCCGGCCCTAATATCCTCTTAAAGATGGCTTTAGTCATTTTTATCTAGGTCACACTGAGAGCTTTCAGTTCTGAATTCCTGGGTCATATTAAAATGTAGCAGATGGGGGGGGGGAGATGTGTGGGGCTTTGACCTTGTGAAACAATGATTTAGAAAAGCACCAGCTCAATACCGAAGAGGGCAAGACAGGATCACATAACAAAAAGCTTTTCCAGGAAGCCAGGTTTTGTCCTTGTTTCTTCGGGTGTCCCCAAGGTACAGGTAGGGAGGCGAAGGGCAGGATGCATCCTCGATCCCGGGGGTCACACCCGAGGCCCTCCGATTGTCCCCAGGAGGGGTCCCGGCCCTGCACAGCGCAGCTCTGGCGCTCGGTCCTCCTCTCCACCGAGCCTCCTTTCCCGGGTGACCGGAGCCGAGGAGAAGCAGAGTCCAGAGAGCCGGACCCGCCCCCGGTCCGCGGCGCCCACGCCCAGCGCGGTCCGTTGTCCCCGGCGCAGTGCAGCAGAGCGCGCACACACACGCCCTCCCGGGGCCCGGACCGCGCACGCGCGTCGGGACCCGCGCCCTCGGCGGCGGGAGGGGCTGCGGGGGCGTCCCGGGGGCTTTAGAGGGGGAGGGGGAAGAGGAGGAGGAGGAGGCGGCGGCCGCGTCGCCCTCGTCGGGGCTCGCGCTCGCCCTGCGCCTCGGCCGAGCCCCGCGAGGCTGAAACGCTTTCTCCCGGCATGCAGCGGGAGGAGGGATTTAACACCAAGATGGCGGACGGCCCGGATGAGTACGAGACCGAAACGGGCTGCGTGCCCCTTCTCCAACCCGAGGTGAGGGACCGGCGGCGAGCGCCTCTCCCGGGCCCCGGGGCCCGCGGTGGCCGCTCCCTCAGGCTCGTCGCGAGGGCGGCGGCCGAGGCGTCCACGCGGGACCCGGCGGGGAGAGAGGCTGAAGGAGCGAGTCCAAGCAGGCCCGACCGCGGCGGCGGCAGCGGCGGCGAGCGGATAACGGGGGAGGAGATAGCGGGGCGGGCCCGGCCGGGGCGGGCTCTGGGACGCCGTTCCTGGCGGTGCCTGGAGGACCGGGGTGGGGAAGTGGTTTGGGTCTGCCTGGTCGCCGCGCTGCTGGTGGGTGCCGAGGCGACGGGGGCCTGCTGACACTTGGGAACCTCGGCGCGAGCCCCTCGGGCTGGCTCCAAGCCTCTCCGGGGGCGAGGCGGGAGCCGATCCGCTTTGGATTTCTGTCCCCTCTCCATCCCTTCGTCGCGGTGGATGACACTGTCCTCTCCGTTAGTTCTCTCGTGGAGTGGGAGGTAGGGGGGGATAGTAGTTGCTTTGGCGAAGTGATGCCCTGCCAGGATATGTCATAGCAACCAACTCGGCGCTCAGGACGTCGAATTTTCGGTGTTTTGAGTATTTGCCCCCAAGCCATTAAAATAAAAAAATAAAAATAAAGGAAAAAGAGGGGTCGGAACTTCGGAATAACCTCCCACCCACCCATCCACACATACATGCTAGCTTGTCAGTACAACTGTTTTAGGAAGGTAGAGTGCAACACGTTTCCCATGGTTTCTTTTGTATCTTTCTCATGAAAAGTGCACGTCTCTGTCCCAGCTCGGTCACGTTCTGTAGTTGTTTACTTCCCAGTGTGTGGCCGAGTTTGTGTTTAGTTAAGACCTGGAAGCAGTTCTGTACGCTTTCGGCTTGTTAGCCGGGCATGGTGAGATGCGGGGTGGGGGGTGGGGGGGAAGGCAGGAAAGAGGAGCACAGCTCCCCGCAGAACTCAGGTCGTGCTTTGAGGTTGAGTTTTGTGCACACATCTGCGGTGTTCACTACAGGGCGAACCAAGGTGGTTCCTTTGCGTGAAATTGATTTTCTTTTTGGATTTTTTTGTACCTTGCGAAAATTGTGAATAACGGGGACCACTGTCTCATGTGCTCATTCTGCGTCATCGGTCATCGGCTCATTCATAAGTTTATTACACACACACACACAAAACACACAACAAAACACACATACACAAAACTAGATTTTCTTAGAAATGTATGCCTGGACAAGTCTCATTAGAAAAAATTATTATGCAATAGGAGTAAACTTTTTACAAAATTGAAGTGGGAGAGCCTGGAAGGATGGCTCAGTGGTTGAGGACCCGGGTTCAATTCTTAGCACCCACATGACAGCTCATGCCTGTCTCTAACTCCAGTTCCTGGGGATCCTCACACAGACATCCACGCAGGCAAAAGACATAAGGTACACATAAAGTAAAAATAAATAAATCGTTAAAAAATGGAAGTGGTAAAATCTTAGAATTGGCATTAGAGACATTTCTTTTGGTTTGCACTCAAGCCCTAAAAATATGTCCAGAAAGTTTTCCGACGTTGTGCTGTAAGTGTGGTTAAGGAATATTTCTATTCATCTGTTCTTGAGGGTGTATTTCAAGCACTTCAAGTGTTTTATATATTTTAGAGTCCGGTGACAGGGCAGTGGTTTGGAGGCGGAGAGAGGGGAATGAGGAGTTGAAAATTAACCTTAACAGTTGAGGCCAACTTGGGCTAACTGATACCCTATCTCCAAACCAGACTATAAACAAACAAAACAACAGGCTTTTTGCCTCGTAAACGTGTCTTTTTTTTTCTTCCCTAAACAAGATTTTGCAGGGTGTGGCAGTTCACTCCTAGTACTTGGGAGGCAGAGTCAGGAATGTCTCTGAGTTTGAAGTCAGACAGGTCTACATAGCAAGTTCCAGGCGGTCCAGGGGCTATATAGTGAGAACGTGTCTCAGAAACTTTTTTTTTTAAACTTGAGCCTAGAGATTGCTCAGTAGGATAGAGAGCTTGAAGTTTAGGTGTCATCAGTTTGTTATTTAATAGATGCTATATTGCTAGAAAGTCAACTTCCCTCTTGCTCAGTTTAAATTGCTATGGTATATATTTCTTTTAACCAGTAAACACAAGGCCTAGTAGTTTCAATTCTGGAATACTGGGGACTGACTGAAGAGGTTATTTTCTGTGGTTAGTTTCTCGCACCTGCTGTAGATCTGGTGTTCTGAGCCTCACAGTGTGGTAGCAGAACAGGGCATGCTGTTTCTCTTGAGTTTGTGAAATTGGGATGATGATGATGACAACACTTAGCTGATGGGCTGTTGAGGAGGCTAAATGAGATAATGGAGAACACAGGCTCTTGGGTCAGAGTGACTGGGGATTACAGGTCTGCTGCTTCTGTTTTATTTCCTCCTCCTCTTTCTGCTGTTCCTCTTCAGGTAGGGTGTCTTGTAACCTACTCTCTACCCAAGGTAACAAAGAATGACCTGAGTTCTGGCCCTCACACCCTGGACTGTGCTCGTTGTGTGCCTTTAAGTGTGCTCTCTACACTAGGCGAGCACTCTGACAGTGGAACCTCATTCCCAGGCCTAGATTCCAATTTGGAATCCTCCGCAATTAAATGCTATGAAGTAAAAATTTGTTTAAGCCTCTATTTGTGCATCAGAAAATATCACAAAATGGTTTCTAAGTATTTGTTAAATAGATGAGTTATTTGTAGGCTAGAGAGTTTAGCTGTTGCCAAACATGGTAGAACACAGCTATAATACAAATGCATGAAGAACTGAAGCAGGAGGATTGTGAGCTCCCCACTAGCCAGAGCTACAAGGCAAGACTGTCCCAGCCACTTTAGAAAGACTCTAGATAGACTCAGCTTTTGCCAAATTACCAATTTCTATGTAAACTGCCCATGTCAAAACCTTTTTTAGACAAATATGGACAATGAAATATTTTAGGTTTTTTTTTATAAGAAAATCTTAACTTTTTAGATGAAACACCATTTGTTTAGTGAGTCAAGTAAATACTTGTTTACCAGATTTGGACCAGGTGTGGCCCTGAATTCAGAATTGTGTGTGTTTAAATCAAGAAGAGGCACTGTCATCATGGTCAAATTGTATTTACCTCATTTGTAAAGTCGGGTTGCTATTACCTACCTTTTAGAGTCCTTGTGAGCATGAGTCTTAGGCAAGCTACTGTTTGGAAAGCAGCCGTCACACATTTGGACTGACCCGCAAACCTTCTGAAGGCCATGAATACAACACAGTGTCTACTGAAAGGGAAGTTGATATCACCACTGCTCTGTTGAAATAGGCGATAATTCATTTTATCACAGAGGAAGAATTAGAGGATATTTGGAACTAGATAAACTGCCCATCCGTGGATTAGGGCTGGTCCTGGGTCAGTAACCCCGAGTTAGTAGATGCTTAACTGCTCCTAATTTCTTTGCTTTGCAGATAAAGAGACTAGCCTAGATGATCCCCAAGATCTCATTGAACTCTGGTGTTCTGATTGAAGTTGTGATTTTTTTTTTCAGGGTAATCAACTTGAACATCTCATTGTTGTACACACAACACTGTTTTAGATCATGTGAGTTAAAATAAAGTGAAATGTACTGTTTTCCAGAAAGTAATAGTCTAGTAGGGAATATACATGTCTATGAAACACTCTGTGGATCCAAGTCAGTGCTGAATGGAGTAGAAGAGCCTGCTAGCAGTGTCAGGTCCCCGTCACTCAGAATAGCTGCTGTAAGACTGGGAAAGGGACAGGGAGCCTGTGCTGGTCTGCAGTCCAGCTTCTCCTGATTCATAGTAGCCTCAAACCAGCTGAGCGCTTCAGCAGACGATCACAAACCCTTTCTGCCTGCAGATCCCAGGAGCTCAGCACCTAGATGATCTGGGTTACTGCTTTCCTCCCTCGTCTTCCCCCAACCCACATAATGTGTGTGCTTTTTAAGTGGTGATGCTTAATTTTATATTTGTTTTTAATACATTTTTTTCTCATGACTTGTCGTGGTTGACTGTTGAAATAAAGCATCTGCTGCCTTTACAGGTTTTCTTCTTAAAGGGTCCTTTCAGGCCTTAGCGATGACTCTGCTGTTTTCATTTGTGCTTTTCATCCTATTATGTATGCATTTAGAGATACATTGTTTATGTGTATAAGTTAATGTCTTGTTTTAAACAATACAGGAAATTTCTTTCAAAGTTGTTTTCTTCTGTTAGGTTATTGGCAGCTCTGTCATCACATTCGGGTTTGCAGACATTAGGTAGGACGTCTTTTTCCTTTTTAGCCTTTTTTTTTTTTTTAAATGGGGTGTAGTGGCACACGCCTTTAATCCTAGCACTTGTAGGCAGAGGCAGATGGATCTCTTGAGTTTGAGGCCAGTCTGGTCTACAAAGTAAATTTCAGGACAGCCAGGGTTATGCAGAGAAACCCTGTTTCAAAAAACAAACAAGGGGGCTGGAGAGATGGCTCAGAGGTTAAGAACATTGCCTGTTCTTCCAAAGGTTCTGAGTTCAAATCCCAGCAACCACATGGTGGCTCACAACCATCTGTAATGAGGTCTGGTGCCCTCTTCTGGCCTGCAGACAGAATATTGTATACATAATAAATAAATAAATAAATAAATATTAAAAAAAAACAAAAAACAAACAAACAAACAATGCTTATTTTTATTATGTATTTATGTGCATGTGTTTGTGTGTGTGCGCATGCTTATGGAGGCCAGGTGAGTGCAGCAGAGCCCTTGAGTTAGACTGAGCTATCCCATGTGGGTGCTGGGAACTGAGCGTGGATCCTCTGCAAGAACTGCAGGTGCTCTCAACCGAGCTGCCTTTCCTGTAACCACTGTTATAAACTCAGATGACGGGGCCACGTCTCACCAACCTCTTGATTTAGAAGATGATACACAGAAACTCCCAGGAAATTTATGTTAAAGAACATTTCAACATATTGAAAGCTCTTAACTCTTAACCTCTCATATCTTAACTTTATCATAACTTCATGGGGGAAGACATGGGTTAGATGAAGACTATGCATATGTTTAAATCGGAAGGACAGCTTTGTCACAGGAAACCTGCTTCCATACAGAGTTCTCTAAAATAGGGGTTTATGTTATATTTATTTTGAAAAAGTTCCAAGGGGATTCTTACAAGTACCCCTTCATTTTATCCTCCCCTCTTCAATACTCGTTTTGCTGTATGGGTAAAATCGTATACAGGAAGAGAAGGGTACTAATTTGACATGTAATGTGTGAGACATTATGTCAAGTTCTTTTAATGTTATCGTCTCCGTGTGATACATAATAACAATAATTGCTAACACTGACATATGATAATGAGCTAAACATTATTCTAAACTTTTTACATATGTGTTTATTTTCACTGCTTTTGTGTGTCTATTTTACAGAGAGATAATTGATGTATTTGGAAGTCTTACCTGCTGGTAAAATGGCAGAACTACATATAAATCACGGTTGCCTTGCCCATGTGTTTATATCATACTTAAATGTCTTAGAAATGACAGTTACAAAGTTGGTTGTGGTTTGGTAGGCAAATGCCTTTGACTATGTTGTTTTAAATCTTTTATTCACTCATTCATTTATGTATTTACTTTTAGCTATTTTAGGTTTGGTTTAAGCTATATCCTATAAAATTGAGCAGGAAGTACAGGGAACTCCCATATCCCTTTTGTCCCCACTACTTTATAATTTTCTCCATTGTCAGCATACAGCAACAGAGGGGTCCATTTGATAATGTTTCAGCTAATGTTATGAGTCATTGTCACTCAGAGTCCATACTTCTCACTCTTGGGGTTGTACAGCCTCTGGATTTTAACAGATGTGTGCTGACCATTATAGAAGACTCCCTAAATTTTTTTACTTACTGTGAAGCAAAAGTCACATTAAGTAGAAACCATACTTCAGATTTTGTTCCCTGGGCAACAGTGTGTTGTGATGCTGTTTGTAGCTATGACCCTGGTCAGGCTGGGCGTGGTAGCTCACATCTTCTGTAAGCCCAGAACTCTGTGGGATGGCAAATGATTATTGAAAATTTGAGACCAGCCTGAGTTATATATATGTTCTAAGCCAGGTTAGCTTACATAAGATCTTGTCTCAATTCTTGAAAAATGGAATACTATTCAGCTCTAAAGGAAAATATAGCAAAATTAGGAGGAAAATTGATAGACTAATATATAATAATTAAGTTCATACAATCTCAGGAAAAATGTATATTCTCTCCCAAAGGCAGGATCTAGACAACAATAAAGGTATATATGTAAACAAGTGTGCTTTTGGATACAGTACACCATGTAGAAATGAGAGCAAGAAAGGCTAAATAAAGGCTTGAGGAAGGAGTGAGTGCGGGTAATAAACATGAGTTATGAAAGTATATAAAGCTGATTGTTTTTTGTGAAGTCTGTTCAGATTTTTTATTTTTGGTGATAGATTTCTGCATAAAAATATATTTGATAACAAAAGTACCAAATCCAATATAAAACAACACAACTTTCATAGAATGACTACTCTAAGTGTATATCTATTGACTGAGTCTGGTTAACGGTGTGTGATTTTTTTTTGTTGTTGTTGTTGTTGGTGGTGTTTTGTATTTTTCTGAGACAGGGTCTTACTTTGTAGCCCTGGCTGTTCTGGAACTCACTGTGTAAGCAAGCTGGCCTCAAACTCACAGAGATTGGCCTGCTTTTGCCTCTGCCTCTCCAGTGCTGGGATTAAAGGCATGCATCACTACACCCAGCTAGCTTGTGTTGTTTTTATTTGGAAGTTTTTTACAATAAAGGCAACCAATATGCTGTATTTGGTTTATTGAGGGGAGGTACTCAGACGTATATGTATGCATGCATATGTGGAGAACAGAGGACCTTAAGTGTTGTTCTCAGGAACTGTCCACCTCGTTTCCTGAGAAGGGATCTCATTGACATGAGATCAGTAATTAGGCTAGGCTGCCTGGCTGAAACACTCCAGGAATTTTCCTGTCCGTGTCTCCCCAGTGCTACGCTTTTATGTGGGTCTGGAGATCTGAACTCAGGTCTTTGAGCATTCCCAGCCCTTACTGCATTTTTCAACTTGTGATGCTGTTGAGTTTAAAAGAACATGGATACTTATGACCCAAATTCAGGTTTTCTTTCTTATACAGCAAAGGCTTGACTAACCGAGCCATCTTCCAGCCCTGTATAACACAGTTAAACTTACAAAATTATAGAAATGGAGAATAAACCCATGGTGCTGGTTTAACTTATAGTTACTTGAGGCTTGATCATTTTGAAGAGTCCTGCATCATTGTGTGCATATCTGATAGAAAGATTTTTTGCCAAACTACATTCTTGTATGTAAAACATCATATCCATTGCTAGAAACTCTGTTCTTGGGCAAATTATTCTTACTTTGGGTGCCTTGATTTTCTTTCCTGAAAAATGAGAATAATAGAAAACATATGTTTTAAGGGCTTCTGATGAAATTGAATGAGTTGGGTACTAAGTGCTGTAGGCTTAGCATTTCCAAACTCTGAAATTGAGATTTGTGTTTTGCAGTGAATGGTGCTGTTTTCTTTGGTTATGTAGTAAAAGGCTAGTTGTCAGCCCTAGTCCATGGGCTGTCGTTCCTTGTTCCTGACAGCATAATGTACACCTACAGCCCCTCATTTCAGCCAACAACCCACTGAAAGGGTGTTTGAGAACGGAGGATTCTCGGCTGTGCTCAAACTATAGCTAAGTTCTAGTAAGAGCAAGACAACTGCAGCATTGGCACATGTGGACTGTAGCTTGGAAGAAGAGCCCGGGGCAGTAAGTCTTCAGAAAATGCCCTAGTCCCTTGTTTTTGGTGGCTTCTAAGTGTTAAACAGTGCAGGAGAGGAGAGCAGACATTGACCCTGAAGACTTAGTAATACAGTAACCAATTGCACTTTACAGTGGGAACCTCTTTGATTCTTTGAAACTATCTGTTCCAAAGGAAACTCCACTCCCCAATTTCTGTCAGGTAGAAAAAGCCAGCATTCCTCAGGGAACTTGTGAAGCTGGTTGGTTCCCTTCAACAATCACTCCAACAGATGGCTGTCTATAGTGCCTGTTAGCATACCAAACCATGTGCTAACCTTCAGGTACCTTCCATAAGACAAGTAGGTAACTCTTCTCACCTTCTCCTGACTGTTTTCAACACCTCCAGCTCTTGAGCTTCTTCTTCCCCCACCCCCAGGCTCCTCATTTCCCTTATAACCTGTAACCCTGCTCTTGTTCCTCTCTCTGGCGCCTCATTCCCCGCCTCCATGGCCAAGTCCTGACTACTACTTTCTCTCCCTGCTGTGAACTCTTCCAGAGGCCTTTGGCTGTTCTCTGCCTCTTATCTTCCATCAAGACCTTCCCCTCTGCAGTACCTTGGAGCAGTCCTGTCCTCAGTTTATAGTCTCCAAATAAAGTTTAGAATAGCACCTAGGAAGTAAAATTAGCTGTCAACTATCCTTTAACTACTTGCTTTTAAAGGTTTTATTTATCTTTTGGAATTCTGTGTCATTTTAGAATTGAGATGAGGGTTGTGCACGAATGCAGGTGTGTCAGAACCCTGGCGCTGGAGCTACAGGACTTGAGAGTTTCCTTACTGAGGCACTGCGAGCAGGGTTCTCTGTTAGAGCACTGATGGCTCACCTCTAGCCTGTGCAATTAGTTTCCTATGCATTCTAAGATGAGTGCACATGGATGAGAATCTTGCTTTTTTGTTTTTGTTTTTTACTTTGAGATTTTGTTTGTTCGTGAATCTTCCCTGAAATTGTAAATACTCATGGCTCTTCAGTGTTTTGTAGGCCCAATTATGAATAAGGTGTAAACATTGAATTCTTTGGAACATTTGAATATGATAATATATAGATAAACAGGATCTTGTTTACTTAGAAAATTAACTAACTTGATTTAAAAATTTCCATTGTTTAATTTTTTTTGTGTGTGTGAAACTAAGTCTCATTTAAGTCAGGCTAGCCTTGAATTTGTGGTGTTACTGAGGATGACCTTGACCTTTTGATTGTTTTGCTTTGCAAAGTGCTGAGAGTACAGGTGCTCCACCACCCGTCATTTATTTCTGATTGAACCCAGGGCTTCATGCATATCAGGCAAGCCCTCTATCAACTGAGCGACGTCCCCTCTTGTGTGTGTGTGTGTGTGTGTGTGTGTGTGTGTGTGTTTGTGTGTCTTATTGAATGTAGTCCAAGAAAAGGAGCATAATTCTGGGGAAAAATGGAACCGCCTAGAGCCTAGCAGTATAACACAGCTGACTCAATATGAACTTAAGCTTTTTGAATGATCTATCCTAACATGCGATCCGTTCTGTTTGATTGGATAGCATATGGATATTCAAGATATGAAAAATTTAAACCACAACTTTTTTAAGCATTAAGAATTAATGACATAATTATTGTCAAAAGTGTTAACTGGTATGAAGGGTGTGTAGTAGGAGTCCCCAGCAGACGCATGCTCTTCTCTGCAGAGATAATACCATTACTACTGTGCAGTGTGCTGCGAAGCTCTTTTGGGCAGATACAAATATTCCAGGCACACTCTTACATAATTTTCTTGTTAACATGTAAGTAGTATAATACGTTTTAAAATTTGTAGTGTTTTTCTAAATGCTGTTTGGGCATAGTTCTATTTCAGAGTAAAATAATCTCACTTTTTTGTGGTGTTTAGACCTGTATTTTTACATGCAGTAGCCCCTGGGTATGGGACTGTTTGAAATAAATAAAGTAAAAATTCAAATTTTAGCCATAAAATATGTCACCTGCACCACGGGACGGTTTGTGAGTCGGGCAAGGAGCTGGAGATTGAAACACACACAGAGAGACAGGCAGGCAGGCAGGCAGACACTGCCTTGAAACAGGAATGTTCTTTTTATTGTATTCCAGGGCAACTTATATAGGGCTCTCCTTGAATAATGGCCATGCCCTAGCTCTTGGGATTTTTCAGCTGCAAGCCCATCAGAAACCACTCCCCTGCCACCAGGAACTCATGAGGGTTTTGTGCCCAGAGCAGCTGCAAGCACAGGAAAACAATTTGTTTACTCCGGTAGGCAGGGGTCATAGAAATTCAGGGTCTGAGGGTCTGCAGTCCCCAACAATAAAACTGAAAACTTGAGTATGTATTAGTTTTATGTGGCTAGCAGCTATTCCTTGGCAGTACAGAATTAAGGGCTGTGTCTTAATAATAGCACAGATTCTGTTGGACAACATCCACCTATATAGATTTTCTACACTTTCTACATCTTTCAGAAACATCTTCTGGGGGCTGGAGAGATTGCTTAGTTGGTAAAACTTTGCTGTGTGTGCAAGGATGAAGACCTGAGTTTACTCCTTGGCACCCGTGTACAAGTTGGGCTCAGTGGTATGTAAGTGTAACTGAGCGTGGGAATCAGAAATAGGATTCCCAGAGCTTGCCAGTCCGGCCAGTCAGTCTAGCCACATGGTGAGCTCCAGGTCAGAGAGAGATTGTTTCAGAAAGTAATGTGGAGGGGCTGGAGGCATGACTCAGTGGTTAAGAGCAGTTACTGCTCTTCCAGAAGACCAGAATTCAGTTCCCAACACTTACATTGGGTGGCTCACAATGCCATGTAGCTCTAGTTCCAGGGAATTTGGCACCCTCTTTTGATTTCTTAGGATGCCATACATAAAAATAATAAATCAGAAAGAAAAGATGGAGAGCATTTGAGACAGAACCCGTGTTGTTACCCTTTAGCTGCAAACTATCCACAAGTGTATTACATGAATGCAGTTATGTAGTATGTAGCCATAGAGGATTGATTTGATTTTTTTCACTCACCGTAGTTCTTGGAGATTTGTTGGGTGTTTGTGGTATGCATTCCCTTTTGTTATTGACTGCAGTTTTATAGTATGACTATACCATTTTGTACATACATTATAATTACCTGGGTTGTTTTTAGTTTTCAGTGACTATAAAGAAGGCAACTTTAAATATTGTGGGCATAAATTTGTATAAACATAAGTTTTTAATTATCTGGAGGAAATACCCATGAATGCAGTTACTGGATCACATGATAGTTTTTCATTAACTTTTTAAGAAATCAAGATGTTTTCCATAGTGACAATGCATTTTACACCCCCTCAGCAGTGTAGGGATGCTAGAATCTCTGCATCCTCACAGGTGTGTGATGATGATATTGTATTATTTCATTGTTGTGGCTTCTTTCCAATTTGATCTTGAGATTATTTTTGTGATGAAGTTAAGTTGTCCTCTGTAGGAGAGCCCTTACAGGGATACAGGGTAGTAGAGTTAGAGTCAGGTATATGCCAGGAAAGACATGCATGTATGAAACAGAAACAATTAGTAGTAAGTATGAGAGATTAAAGGGTGAACTGGAAGTAGGAAAGAGAGGAGACACTTTTGATGCCGTTATTAAAGATCATGGATAAGATAGTGTTGACTTCTTGCTGTGGAAGGGCAAGGTTGTGGATTTCCTAGTTAAAAATTTAAAATGATTGAATGTGTGTGCACGATGTGTGTGCGGGTGCATGTGTCAGCACGCGTGTTCAGAGAACAGGGTTTGAATTCCAGTTTCCAGGCTTACCCAGCAAGCACCTCTATCTGCCAAGCCGTCTGCTGACCCCGTTCATGAGTATTTTAAAGCAAACACACATGGATGAGGAGCTTATTTACATGGTATTGACAACTGACCATTACATTTTATCATAGTTAGCAGCTGTGGGTTTGTTTGATTTGGGGTTAGGGAATAAGGAACAAGCTTGCTATATGCAGTCACCCAAGTAGAGAAAGTTTTAACTAGGCCAAAGATGATAAGGTATGATTTGGTTTCAGATATTTTATGTCAACCCTAAAAATAAATGTTGAGGCAGCAATTCTATTAAATTATGACTTTTTTCTGCTCTTTTTTCATGTATGGTTTTGCCCTTGTGTGTGTGTGTGTGTTACTGGTTGTCTTTCTTGATTGTTCTCCACCTTATACATTAATGGTAGTCGTTTGCTAAATCTGGAACTCAATATTCAGCTAACTTTTTGGAGAAAATGCCCCTGTTTCCCAAGGGCCGGGGATTAAAAGGCAGGTTACCATATCCTGCTTTAAGTAAGCAATCACTTTATCTACTGAGCCATTTCTCAGCCTGATCCCTACCTTTTTTCTTAGTGTCTTAGTTAGGGTTTCTATTGCTGTGAAGAGACACCACGACTCTTTTTTGTTGTTTTTATTTTAGTTTTTCAAGACAGGTTTCTCTGTGTAGCTCTGGCTGTCCTGGAACTCACTCTGTAGACCAGACTGGCCTCAAACTCACAGAGATCAATGCTTGCCTCTGCCTCCCTGAGTGCTGGGATTAAAGGCGTGCACTACCACCGCCTGGCCACAGCAACTCTTATAATTGGGATGGCTTATCGTTGTAGAGGTTTGATTCATTATCATCATGGCAGGACATGGTGGCACGCAGGCAGTCGTGGTGCTGGAGAAGGAGCTGAGAGCTATACATTTTGATCTGCAGGCAGCAGGAAGTGAACTGTGTCACTGGTGTAGCTTGTGATGCTCTCCCCTCAGTGCGGGTTTGGGGCTGGTTATGGGCAGCCACACCCTTGGACACTTTTAGCCTATCCTAATATTTATGACGATAAAGCCTTTGCCTGTTAGCCATTTCCTTAGTGTGGGAAGTGGCTAACAGGCAGTGGCTTATGATAGTAAATTATGATATTAAATGATAATTTATTGAATAGTGATATATATTAAACTAATGATATCAGATCCCTTTTCATGTATATTTTCATTCCTGTATCTTTGGTGAAGTGTCTCTTGTCTGCCCTAGTTTACTGGGCTGCTGCTGTAAGATAACAGGCTAGAAGGCTTAAACACAGTGCCCTCCCTCCCAGGTTTGTAGGATAGAAAGCACAGAGCTAGATTAGGCTGTTGATAGGATGCTTTCTCCTGATGTATCTTTCGCTTTCAGATGTCTCTGGTCTCACTGCCTTTTTTAGGCTGTATTTTTTAATATTTAGTTTTATAGTAAGCTTTGAGTTAATTTTATATAATTTGAATTATAAAAACTGGTTTAATCTTTTTATTTATTTATTTTTTTAATTTTTTAAAATTTATTTATTTATTAAAGATTTCTATCTCTTCCCCGCCACCGCCTCCCATTTCCCTCCCCCTCCCCCAATCAAGTCCCCCTCCCTCCTCAGCCCGAAGAGCAATCAGGGTTCCCTGCCCTGTGGGAAGTCCAAGGAACTCCCACCTCCATCCAGTTCTAGTAAGGTGAGCATCCAAACTGCCTAGGCTCCTACAAAGCCAGTACATGCAGTAGGATCAGAAACCCATTGCCATTGTTCTTGAGTTCTCAGTAGTCCTCATTGTCCGCTATGTTCAGCGAGTCCGATTTTATCCCATGCTTTTTCAGACCCAGGCCAGCTGGTCTTGATGAGTTCCCAATAGAACCTCCCCATTGTCTCAGTGTGTGGGTGCACCCCTCGCGGTCCTGAGTTCCTTGCTCGTGCTCTCTCTCCTTCTGCTCCTGATTTGGACCTTGAGATTTCTGTCCGGTGCTCCAATGTGGGTCTCTGTCTCTGTCTCCTTTCATCGCCTGATGAAGGTTAATATTCAGGAGGATGCCTATATGTTTTTCTTTGGGTTCTCCTTATTTAGCTTCTCTAGGATCACTAACTATAGGCTCAATATCCTTTGTTTATGGCTAGAAACCAAATATGAGTGAGTACATCCCATGCTCCTCTTTTTGGGTCTGGCTTACCTCACTCAGGATAGTGTTTTCTATTTCCATCCATTTGCATGCAAAATTCAAGAAGCCCTTGTTTTTTACTGCTGAGTAGTACTCTAATATGTATATATTCCATACTTTCTTCATCCATTCTCCCATTGAAGGGCATCTAGGTTGTTTCCAGGTTCTGGCTAGTACAAACAATGCTGCTATGAACATAGTAGATAGAGCATATATTTTTGTTGTATGATAAGGCCTCTCTTGGGTATATTCCCAAGAGTGGTATTGCTGGATCCAGGGGTAAGTTGATCCCGAATTTCCTGAGAAACCGCCACACTGCTTTCAAAAGTGGTTGCACAAGTTTGCATTCCCACCAGCAATGGGTGAGTGTACCCCTTTCTCCACAACCTCTCCAGCAAAGGCTATCCTTGGTGTTTTTTATTCTAGCCATTCTGACAGGTGTAAGATGGTATCTTAAAGTTATCTTGATTTGCATTTCCCTGATCGCTAAGGAAGTTGAGCATGACCGTAAGTGTCTTTTGGCCATTTGAACTTCTTCTGTTGAGAATTCTCTGTTCAGCTCAGTGTCCCATTTTATAATTGGGTTGATGAGCCTTTTACGGTCTAGTTTCTTGAGTTCTTTATATATTTTGGAGATCAGACCTTTGTCAGTTGCGGGGTTGGTGAAGATCTTCTCCCAGTCAGTGGGTTGTCTTTGTGTCTTAGCGACAGTGTCCTTTGCTTTACAGAAGCTTCTCAGTCTCAGGAGGACCCATTTATTCAATGAGGTCCTTAATGTCTGTGCTGCTGGGGTTATACGTAGGAAGTGGTCTCCTGTTGGTTTGATCTTTTTAATCTTAATTTATGCCTGTGGATACCTATTTCTTTCAGCAAATTCTCTCCTCCACTGAATTGTTTTTATATTGTCAAAAAATAGTTGTGCATATATATGGATTTTTTTTCTGGTGTTTTTTTTTCTATTTCCCAGGTTTCTAAACTAAACTATCACTGTTTTTGGTAACTTTTGCTGTATGATTATTCCTAAAAACGACTTAGAAAATAACAGTTGCCTTCTTATATAAATAACGTTACTGTAGCCACAAAGACTCTGGGGCAATCTTGGTAGAAACTGTATGATAAACTTGGGGAGAATGGGCATCTTTATGATGGATATTCTAGTCGATGTATATGTTTATATGTCTGTTTATCCAGATTTTAATTCTTTCATGAGTTTTTAACTTAAAATGCTACATATATCTGGCTATACTGACTTGAGTCCCTCCTTCACTGGCATTTCTTTTTTCTTGTGCGTCTTCAGTTCTTGGCTTTACCATACCATTTCTACTAGTGAAAAAAATTTCCAGTTTTGAAAGCAAACCAAACACTGTTATTTTTCTTAGATCTATTTTTAGGTTCACGTTTGCTCTTATTTGTAACAAAACTTCCCTAAAAGAGTTGTAGGCATTCTTTGTCTATAATTCCCTCTGTCCATCCATCTCAAACCATTTCCAGTCAGGCACAGGCCCCTTTGTCGGAATAATCTGACCTCAGTGGTGCTGAGTCCCAGGCCACCCTTCCTGTAGCGTGATGTTTGCTTTGTAAGCTCTCTTCATTTTGCTGCAGGGAAATAGGAACCAAAATGGTAGGTTTGGGTGTTTCTTAGTCTCGCCAAATGAAGAAGTCTGATCAATCTCAGTATAGCGGAAAGAAAACAGTTGGGTTGTTGGTGAAGAGTATAAATTGGTACTACTACCCTGGAATGCAATTTAATGATGACGTTCAAGAAACTGAATCATTTTATCTGTAAGTGTTCTCCTAATCTGATAAAAAAATTTAGCATAACATCAAGAAAAATAAACTGTGCCCAGTAGGGCCATGTGTTTTGCGTGATTTACCCTTGAGTGAAGGAGAGCTGTCAGTGCTGACACAGGGCAGAAAGCTCGTGCTACTTTTCCGTGAGAGATACACTCCTCTGATAGGCCTGTGGAGAATAGGGTGTTCAGGACAACTTTTCTCTGCTCTCAGCTTGATTTTTGTTTTGTTTTTTTTTGTTTGTTTATTTATTTATTTATTATGTATACAATATTCTGTCTGTGTGTATGTCTGCAGGCCAGAAGAGGGCACCAGACCTCATTCCAGATGGTTGTGAGCCACCATGTGGTTGCGGGGAATTGAACTCAGGACCTTTGGAAGAGCAGGCAATGCTCTTAACCGCTGAGCCATCTCTCCAGCCCCCATCTCAGCTGTATTTTTTGGAGCAAAAGCACTGAGAACAAGATCTGATAAAGCTTCTTGGATTTTAAAGGGAGAGGCTGTGATACTGAATTTGCTAGGAAAGCCTGCACTTGAATATCTCCATAGCTATTCAGTAACTGAGAGAAAACTGCACAGTGCCAACTCTGCACCTTGGACTTTGTCTCTTCTCTAACCTTGTTTATCCTCTGGTCAACAGGAGTCCCCAGCCCCCACAATAGTGGAAGCAATAACTCTTACCGCTGAAGGAATGTTTTTTGCAGAGCTGACATTCTTGCTTTTAGCAAGCAAGCACAGTGATTCTGGGTTTCTGAACCAGAAGCCTAAAATAATAAATTTATGTTGCTTTAAGCCATTGGTTTGTTAGAGATAACAAACCGACATAATTCCTCCACACAGTGCTTAATGATTTGTTTGTATAGTAATGGGAGCTCAGGTGCTGTCTAGGTGCCCGAGGGAAACAAGGGGAAAGGGAAAGTGATATTTGAATAGTGTGAGTTGAAGGGTTTAAAAGTTGCCTAAGCCCAGAACTGTTTCTAAGTAGGATGACTAGCATGAGCTAAGATAGAAGAGCAAGGATTTGAAAGTACACAGCATACAAATGTATAGGAGGAGAATGGTAAATACAATTGAAAAGCGTCAGCTGGGACAGGTTCATGGAGGATTTTATATGATTGTTAAAATGTCATAGGGGAGGAGTCTGGACAGAATGAGAGGGTGTTATGAGGGGGTTCAGAGAAAGGAGCCAGTGAGGATTGGTTTAGAGAAAAGCATTTTGAGGGCTGGAGAGATGGCTCAGTGGTTAAGAGCATTGTCTGCTCTTCCAAAGGTCCTGAGTTCAATTCCCGGCAACCACATGGTGGCTCACAACCATCTGTAAAGAGGTCTGGCGTCCTCTTCTGGCCTTCAGGCATACACACAGACAGAATATTGCATACATAATAAATAAATAAATAAATATTTAAAAAAAAGAAAAAGAAAAGCATTTTGAGCTTTGGGATCAAGAGTCGAGGTGGAATGAGTTTTCTAGCTAGGATGTTCCAGAAGGTAGAAATAAATGGCTTTTAGGGAACAAGAAAGCCTAGGAATGTAGCTGAGTGGTAGAATGTTTGTTCTACACAAAGAGGACACCACTAGTGTCCTCCCCCATCGGACAGGAAGGAAAGGACTAGCTTGTGGGGGTTGGCAGAATCAGGAGGTGCTTGTGCATCAGTTGGGAGGATTAGTTGTGTATCTAATCCTGTTATTTCTTGCATAAGCCTTGCTGATTGAACTCTGCTGCATATTGAACTAGATGCATAATGCCTTTTGTAATTCTCAGAGAAGTGAGTTTTACATTCTTCTAAGAAATTTTTCATAATAAGCATTTTAACCATTTCTGCACCACTCTGATGACATTTTCCTGAGTTTAAATAGCAGTGTTTGCCTGAATATAACTCTTAAGTTTTCAAAGAGAAGACAGCTTTTAATGCTTAAAAGGTACTTTCTCAGAGTCTTTCAGAATCATGTTGTATCTGACCCAGTGTTTTTGAACCTGTTGGAAATATGTTGAGGAGTTGAGTTAGGATGCTGGCGAGTGCTGTTGGTCAAGGAGGAAAAGAAGCTTCCAAGATCATTTCCATCCAACGAGCTGTATTAAAAGAATGCTGTTCAGATTCTTGAGTTAGGAGGTAAAACTGATAATTACTCTCAAGTGAAAAGCCAAAACACAGCTCTCACCTGAAAAGGGAGTAAGAAATAATTTTAGATCTAAGCATGGCCAGGGAACACAAATCCCCCAGACACCGTGTTCTAAAATGTAACAAACTTCACCAAGTTTTTATAGAACTAGAACAGAGAGTTATAACTCCAGACTTCTTTTCAAGATGTCAGTGGAAGCGTCAAGAAAGTGGGTTCAACATAGCAGGGATGTCTTTCCCATAGACATGCTATCTGATGTCATTCTTAGTTTGGGGATTGATGAAAAGAAACTAGGGTCTATTCATACAATCCAGAAGGCTTACCTGATAGTTAGAAGGTGTTAGGCTTTGTAGAGAATTACGTTGTATGTAGCTATTTAGGGAGCTAAGCTAGTCCAAGATAATTTGTCTGTGGACCTGCAACATTCTTACGCTACACATCATTGATAAGAATCAGTCTTGTAAAATGTTTAGCATAGGTGACTTGATCCATGAAAATGAGAAAACAATTCCATGTATTTTTAAGAAATTAATTTGTACTTTAGACTATTTAAAGAGACATTATTCTAAAGTAATTTTTATATATGGCCACATATAAGAAATCTGTAAATATAAATTAGCCAAAGTATATTGTGGTTACAACCATCACTAAAATATAATTAAGATTTATAGAGATCTATTTGTATAGTATTTCCCCAAATAAATAGCTCTCATGTTTCTGATAATAGGATAAACTAGACTTGCTGCAGTCTCAACCCTAAACTGATAACAGCATCAGTGTTACCGGTTCATGTAGCATGCACATTATGGGTAAGCAGTGGCTGCTGTCAGACCCAGAATGACTGTTTTTACTCTAAAAGGACTGCCGGTGTCTGTGACACAGAAAGTAAGAGTGAAGTGTATATTCTTCGTTCATATTCAGTTAAAAATAAAAGCCTGTCACTTACTCAGACTTCTTTCAAATGGCCAGGGTTGTACAATCTTACTGTGTGCCTGAGAAAGAATATTTGGTCAATAGCATTAATAATTGCAGTTGTATTTAAATATAAAAATTGAGAGCAGATTAATGTGTGTAACTATTAATCGTATAATGTGAGAAACACACTGAAGCCACCAATTAGCGATACTAAAAATGGGATTGACATCTTTAAGTAAGAAAATGAGTTATATCTAATATTGTGTATACAGATCTAATTCAGACATGTTAAATGAATCTCAGGACTCTAGTAGAATAAAGTCCTCATACTCCAAAGAATGTTAATAGGAAACTCTCAAAAATAATGCAATAGAAAAATACTTCTTTTTTCTTTCTTTCTTTTTTTTTGGGGGGGGGGCTGTCCTGGGACTGACTTGCAGACCAATCTGGCCTCAAACTCAACAGAGATCCACCTTCCTCTGCCTCTGTGCTGGGATTAAAAGCATGTAA
This sequence comes from Microtus pennsylvanicus, assembly GCF_037038515.1. Taxonomy (NCBI): domain Eukaryota; kingdom Metazoa; phylum Chordata; class Mammalia; order Rodentia; family Cricetidae; genus Microtus; species Microtus pennsylvanicus. Next base: position 17,260,832 of record NC_134598.1, read on the forward strand.
ACTGTTACTTTAAATAGGGAAGAATTTAAAAATAATATCCAGTACCATGGAAAGGTAGTTAATAATGTATTGTTGATGGGATTGCAAATATTGTCCTTCCATACCCTCTTCAAGAAATGAAGAAATGTTAAATGAGTGGAAGCTTTTCTGTTTGTTTTCTGTTGTTTTGCTTTTCTGCGACAGGATCTTTCTAGTGTCTGGTTTTGGCTGTCCTGGAGCTTATTATGTAGACCAGGCTGGTCTCATGGTCACAGAGATTCACTTGCCTCCCCCACTCCCCCCACCCCGTGTTGGAACTAAAGTGTTTTCAATATGAGAAAAGAAAAAAAATCCCTTCCATTCTTTTATTTTCTTTAAGGCCACCAGTATAGATGCACATGGTGGCACATGTCTGTGATGGGAGCTCTTGGGAGTTAGAGGCAGGAGGATTGTGATTTTTAGGTCAGTCTGGGTTACCTGGTGAGACCCTGTCTTAGAAAAAGAGCACCAGTGTCATGCTCTGCTGTACAGTCCTCAAAGATACGTGTTCCTGCCCTGTCATACTTCAAAGTCTAGCTGTGAGGGGAATATGTGGAAAAGGAGTTCAGACAGAGCATAGACAATGCAGTGTGTGAGTGTGTGGAGTGTCCAGGGAGGTAACGCTGCAGTGCATTGCAGTGTGTCAGTGTGTGGAGTGTCCAGGGAGGTAACGCTGCAGTGCATTGTGGTGTGTCTGTGTGGAGTGTCCAGGGAGGTAACGCTGCAGTGCATTGCAGTGTGTGAGTGTGGAGTGTCCAGGGAGGTAACGCTGCAGTGCATTGTGGTGTGTCTGTGTGTGGAGTGTCCAGGGAGGTAACGCTGCAGTGCATTGCAGTGTGTGAGTGTGGAGTGTCCAGGGAGGTAACACTGCAGTGCATTGTGGTGTGTCAGTGTGGAGTGTCCAGGGAGGTAACACTGCAGTGCATTGCGGTGTGTCTGTGTGTGGAGTGTCCAGGGAGGTAACACTGCAGTGCATTGCGGTGTGTCTGTGTGTGGAGTGTCCAGGGAGGTAACGCTGCAGTGCATTGCGGTGTGTCTGTGTGTGGAGTGTCCAGGGAGGTAACACTGCAGTGCATTGCGGTGTGTCTGTGTGTGGAGTGTCCAGGGAGGTAACACTGCAGTGTATTGCGGTGTGTCAGTGTGGAGTGTCCAGGGAGGTAACACTGCAGTGTATTGCGGTGTGTCTGTGTGGAGTGTCTAAAAGCTGCAGTGAATATACTAGGTGATAATGTTTCAGCTCTAGTATAGTAAGTTTTTGAGGCTACAAGTTTGTATGGTCTGTTGTTGACTGAAGTATTATAGGAGGCATTACTGTATTCAGGCAGATAGACGTTCTGTTAGAGCTGTTTATTTTCCTAGACAGGTTTAGGAAAAGCTAGTATCTGAGAATAGTTTTTTTTTTTTGTTTTGTTTTTTTGTTTTGTTTTGAGACAGGGTCTCACTGTGTAGCTCTGGCTATCTTGAAACCTGCTCTGTAGACCAACTGGTCTTGAACTCATGGAGTTCTACCTGCCTCTGCTTCCCAAGTGCTGGAATTAAAGGTGTGTGCCACCATGGTTAGAAGAGGAATGTTCTTGCATGTTATATTTCTCTAAGAGAGCAGGTAAATCCTTTCCCTTTGTTAGTGGCACGTAGCATTTGAGGTAAGGTTATTTTAGAGTAAGAGAAAAGTTTGTCACAAGAGAATGAGAATTTCAGAAAGATGTGAAGAGTCTGTGATACAAAAGACAATTGCTAATTTGTAATTTCTTACCTCAGAGCTTTTTAGTTTTGAGATGTGTACAAGGGGAAGATTTGTTTGGCCATGCTTTTTCTCTAGATTATGGATTTTGAGTAAGCTAAACATAAGTATTTCAATAAGAATATTTGTTAAATAGAACAAAAATAAAACTATTAAACTATTTTCTGTAGTTTTGCTTTTCTTACTTATGTGTTTTTTTCTCTTTAACAGGAAATCAAACCACAAAGCCATTATAACCATGGATATGGTGAACCTCTTGGGCGAAAAACTCATATTGATGACTATAGCACATGGGACATAGTCAAGGCTACACAGTAAGGTTTTTGTTGTGATTATTTTCTTCCTTGATATTTGTTTTAAGTGAAATATGAATATGAGTTATGTATTTTATTACCTGAGATATGTCAGTATCTCAGTTAAATTGCTGTAATTCCCATCAGCTGTTTGCTTTTGCTACTTAAACTTTTATGGAAGTTTATTATTTTACCTTAAGAATATTTAATGTGGGGAGAACATGAGCAAAGAAGTCGGGACCACGAGGGGTGCACCCACCCACTGAGACAGTGGAGCTGATCTATTGGGAGCTCACCAAGGCCAGCTGGACTGTGACTGAAAAAGCATGGGATAAAACCGGACTCTCTGAACATGGCGAACAATGAGGGCTGATGAGAAGCCAAGGACAATGGCACGGGGTTTTGATCCTACTTAATGTGCTGGCTTTGTGGGAGCCTAGCCAGTTTGGATGTTCACCTTTCTAGATATGGACGGAGCGGGGAGGACCTAGGACTTCCCACAGGGCAGGGAACCCTGACTGCTCTTTGGACTGGAGAGGGAGAGGAGTAGGGGGAGGGGGAGAAGGGTGGGAGGAGGGGGAGAAGGGGGAGGGAAATGGAAGGCTGGGAGGAGGCGGTAACTTGTTTTTTTTTTCCTTTTCTCAATAATTAAAAAAAAAAGAATATTTAATGTGAACAACTAGAAAACATTTCCAACTTTAGAAGTACCTTTGAGTTAAAAATATAAGGGTGTATTCCATATTCCCTACCACTCAACCAGGTACACGGATATGATGTGGGATGCCCCTCTGTATGCTGTGAATATGTTTTATTACCATTTTTTAATAAAGAAGCTGCTTTGGCCTATGGCAGGGCAGAATACAGGTAGGCGGGAAATCCAAGCAGAGAGACAGGGAGAAAAAAGGTAGAGTGGGGGAGCTGCCGGAGGAGTAAGATGCTAGAGCATTGTCAGTAAGCTACAGGGCATGTGATGATACACAGCTTATTAGAAATGGGTTAATTTATATGTAGAGCTAGCCAGTAAGAAGTCTGAGCCATCAGTCAAAAATTATAATTAATATTAAGCCGCCCAATGATTATTTCATAAGTGGCTTCATGGACTGGCGGACGGGAGAGAAACCAGACAGGAAACAGACAGGACAGAGAAAAGACTTTCAGCTACACAAATATAATGCAGTTAATTATTATATATGCATTTGTATATATATACACACACTACGGGGGCTATCACAAAAATGTTCAAAATAATGATTTACCATATGTCAGATTATATTGGTCTTTGAGACTGGATAAGAAAATGATAACTAAGAATATTATAATTCAAATCATATGGAAGTTGAATACAGCAGGCTTTTTATCTGCAGACATAAGAGGAACATGAATTGAGTCCCTCAGCATTTTAGAGTTGTCTAACAATTAATAGTCACAGTATACTTACTTTGTCCATGTTTTTCTTGGTCTTTTTGACCATTTATATATATACTTCAAGAAGAAAATCCACTAGCACATATGAATTATATAAGATAATATATTCGATATATTTTCACGCATCCCTGTACTGTATTTTAACCCTGTACCGATGGTCTTACTGTCCTTCTTCTCCTGATCTTCTTACTAATAAGTTTCTATTTTCTTTTTAAAAGTCTAGATATTGTGAATGAGGGGGGGAGGGAGGGTGTTTTATTTTGTTTTTGAGACAAGAGTCTCACTATGTATCCTTGGCTGGCCTAGAAGTCACTGTGTAGTCCAGGCTGTTCTCAAACTCATAGATCCGCCTGCCTTTGCCTCCCAAGTACTGGAAGTAAAGATGTGCACAACCGTGCCCCACCTAAAAGGTTATAGTCTAATGTGTCAAGCTTCTAGAGCAGTTTCGTACATGGGAAATGGAACATTAAGAACGTGTTATTACAAAAATCTACCCCTCGAGCATATTGACTGGTTTGACTAAGAGGTACTTGAGAAATATCAGAGCAGGAAGATCTCTCTTGATTTTTCTCTTTCTACTTAAATGTTTTTATTAGCATATACTAATTATACATAATGAAAAGTGTGTGCACACCTGTGTATATGAGTGTGTGTCTGGGTGTGTGTACATGTGTCTGTGTATGACAGAATGAGTTTCATTAGGATTGTTTAAAGGAACATAGGTGATGAGAAGAAAACCTTTCTTCCCCCTTCCCCCTGTCAACATTAACTAACTACCTCTTAATGTAGAGGTCCTGGGGGGCACTCTGGAAACTCTCCAGGAAAGATGTTGATACAGGTCTTGTGCAGGTAGGCATAGCTGCTGGGAGTTCTCAAGTACCATGGCTGTGTCATGCCGAGAGCCAGCACCCCACCTCATCCTGTTTCTCTGCCACAGTGTTCCCTGCTCTGCGGAGAGGGTAATGCAAAGTCTCACTCATGGCAGAGTTACTTATTTTCAGCATTTTTATCAATTATAAATAAGTCCTGCAGTCCCTCTGACCACACCTGACTTCTGACTTAATCTTTGGTCATAAACATAAATTTACACGTCGGCTGGACTGGCACATCATGTTCATTTAGCAAAACGTTGTTCTGTTGCTCCCATACTCTGCAGTCACCAGCTTTTGATTAGGTTTCTGTACCGGAAGGTAATTTTTCTCTCTGAAATTGGCCTCAGTGCCTGTAAGAGAGCAGTTACCTCCATAATAATAGACCTGCCATTATTGTCCCAGTGGGCGTGTCTTGCCTGGCCAGTGGGTAGTGTAGCACACAGGATCCACAGCTGAGTAAGACAGTGGATGACTGTTCTGCCCCATCAGCCTGAAGGGAGGAAGCAGCCATCTGAATTCCACCCTGCTTTCTTGGTTCCTGTGGCCAGGCCGTATGGTGTCTTCAGCAGTAGGGTCTTATCGTCTAGGTTTGTTGGGGGACCAACTGCAGTGACAGTAACAGTAGCCTTTATTGTTTTGGGCTCCTTAATTGGTTTTTATAGTGAAATACTTAATACCTTTCTCATTTGTATAGGTATTTTCTTTGTGGTTTCCATGGCTATTATTCTTAATATCCTAACATTATTATAACTTCCTTAATTTGTATTGATACTATAGAATTTATACAAATTTTAATACTATACAAAAATGTATCCTGGAGCTGGGAAGATGGCTCAGTGTTCAGGTTCTTGCTGTCAAGCCTGATGGCCTGAGTTCCAACTGTGAGAACTGATTCCTGCAGGTTTCAAAAGATGCGCTGTGGCACATGTGCATGCAACACACTGAATATGTTCTAAAAGGTATGACTAGATTTTCCCAGTACCCCTTTGGTTGTTGATCTTACAGCGTGTATGTGTATGTGTATGTTTTCTCCCTGAAAACCGAACATTCGAATTTAAAAATATAGTAACCATGGAAATCAGACACTCCCCTCTTCTCAAGATTTGCCGCTTTTGCCCAGAGTCCGGGAGTCGAAGCCGGTTGTCAAGCCAGTCCCCTTCCACACTCCCCTGCCTTTTCTTTCTCTTTCAACATGGCAGATGCCGCTGTGTCCTTCACCAAGGACTTCTTGGCAGGTGGAGTGGCCGCGGCCATCTCCAAGACTGCGGTAGCGCCCATCGAGCGGGTCAAGCTGCTGCTGCAGGTGCAGCATGCCAGCAAGCAAATCACAGCAGATAAGCAATACAAGGGCATTATAGACTGCGTGGTTCGTATCCCCAAGGAACAGGGAGTCCTGTCCTTCTGGCATGGTAACCTGGCCAATGTCATCAGATACTTCCCCACCCAGGCTCTCAACTTTGCCTTCAAAGATAAATACAAGCAGATCTTTTTGGGTGGTGTGGACAAGAGGACCCAGTTTTGGCGCTACTTTGCAGGGAACCTGGCATCAGGTGGTGCCACTGGGGCCACATCCTTGTGCTTTGTGTACCCCTTGATTTTGCCCGTACCCGTCTAGCAGCTGATGTGGGCAAAGCTGGAGCTGAAAGGGAATTCAAAGGCCTTGGTGACTGCCTGGTTAAGATCTACAAATCTGATGGGATTAGGGGCCTGTACCAAGGCGTTAATGTGTCAGTCCAGGGCATTATCATCTACCGAGCTGCCTACTTTGGCTTCTATGACACTGCAAAGGGAATGCTTCCAGATCCCAAGAACACTCACATCTTCATCAGCTGGATGATTGCACAGTCTGTCACTGCTGTCGCTGGCTTGACTTCCTATCCCTTTGACACGGTTCTCCACCGTCGTATGATGATGCAGTTAGGACGCAAAGGAACTGACATCATGTACACAGGCACAATCAACTGCTGGAGGAAGATTGCTCATGACGAAGGAAGCAAGGCCTTTTTCAAGGGTGCATGGTCCAACGTTCTCAGGGGCATGGGTGTTGCCTTTGTGCTTGTCTTGTATGATGAGATCAAGAAGTACACATAATTATGTCGTAGGTGTTCTCCCCGAGAACAGGCATGTTGTGTAATACACCATATCTTGAACATTCTGGACAGATTCTCTGGGCTTGTCTGTTTTATCAATGGCAACTATTTACCATTTGAAAAGTGGGAAGCAATAATATTCTTCTGACTAGTTTTCTCTTAAAGCCATTTCCATAATGACAATAATGATGGGACTCAATAATATTTTTTATTTCAGTCACTCCTGATAATAAAAATTGAAGAAATAAAAAATATCTAAAGAAAAAAAAAGATTTGCCGCTTTTGTTTTTTGATTGTTATCAGTGACTTTTCCCAATACCTCAGCCCAAATATAAATTTAAGGTCCTCTTGGATCTTTCTGAGCATGTACCCTCCCTGAACATTCATTGTCACCTTTTAATTTTCCCACTATATGCAGTTTCCTTTGAATGATGTGGCTCTTATTGTTACATCCCAGAAGAAGAAAGGAGAAACACAAAGGGGAGCGGTAAAGGGCCAGTGGCCTCGTGAGTCAGAGCAGAGCCCTGCCAGCCTGAGGGAGGCTGGGGTGTAGCAGGTGGAAGGCTGAGCAGCAGCAGCAGCAGTGGGCACTGACACACACACACACACACACACACACACACACACACACACACACACACACACCGTGACATCTCAAACGGCAGCCAGACAGGCAGCATCCTTTCCACCCTCCCTGGTTCTGATGTGTTTTTTTGTGGTTGCTCCTGGAACAAGCTTATGCTGCCTGCTGGGGGTGGATGTTGATGATTTGTGTCTGCTGCTGTGCTATAACCTGAAATTAATCACAATTTGAAACCCAAGAATTTGCCAGGAAGTTGGAAGTGTCCGGTAGGTTCCAGAGTTCCAGGATAATAAGAGTACACGGATATCACCAGTGCAGGAACTCTTTAGGTAGATAAGTTATTTCTGGTGCTTCCTGTTCTACCATCCTCCAAGAATCTTTCCTTGTCTACTTATATTTTCCTTATAGACTTTAAAGCATGAGGAAATAGCCAGTGATTTTTGCATATATTAAAAAATGTTTTGTGGTCATTTACCATCGTATTCAAGGTGAGATTCTGTTGTTTATGCTGATATGCCTAGAACTGGGTCTGGTGGTACAGACCTACTTGGGAGACTGAGGCAGGAGGATTTTAAGTTCAAGGGTGTCTCAGGCTAGCCTGAGCAATTTAGTAGGGTCTTACTGCAAAATAAAAAGTAAAGATAGGGCTAGGGATGGCCAGTTTCAAGTACTTACAAAAGTATGCTAGATCATAAACTGATAGTAGTGATACTCAGGTTCTTTCATCAGACACTTGTGCAAGAGAACAGCTAAAGATAGCATTGTCCTCCTCATCGGTTCCTCACTTAGGTTGTGCTCTGTGTGTGTGTGTGTGTGTTTGCACACATGCATGATAGAACCAGGGACGGAGCAGTATGAGGTCTCTAGAAATATACCTATAGCTTGTTTCTCTATTAGGTACAGTATAAATACAATTAGAAGTTCTAATGTTTGCTTTTAGTGTCTTATTATTATTCTTCTGTCTCTTAACCTTGTCCTACGGAGGACCTTTTTGAATTTGACTAAGAAATTATATGGGTCTGGTGCCACACACCTTTAACGCTCATGCTAGTGCTCTTTGCAGGGGGTGAGGAAGGACAAAAACCCCAAAGAAACAAAAAGTAGAAATGTCAAATTTACGTGTTTGTTTTTTATGTTATATAATTCCAGAGATTTAATATTTTGGCTAGGAAATGATTGTGTGTAGCTTGATGATGTGTTGTGTGATATTTTTTATTGTGTTCTGACAAATACTTGCTAGGAGTCAGAGGGTGGAGCTAGCCACTAGCTAACCAAAATTAACCATAGAGGTTTGGAGGACTGTAGACGGATAGGAGACAGGAAGTAATAAGGCGGGCTGAGAGGGAATCTGGCCTCTTTTTGGAGGAAGGAACAGAAGAGATAGGAGGTCACTGGGGACTTCTTCCCTGCTTCTCTGACCTTTCAGGGTCTTTCCCTAATAATCTGACTCACAATTTTTTATTGATAAATAGTAATTGGTTAAGGCTTCAGTGGAGGATTTTGGTGGCTTAATGTACTGGTTGTTTTTTTTCTTTCTTGTTTTTGTTTATCCTTAAAAATTTTCCTAATAAAGGGTAGCAGGGGTGGTGGTGGCTGGAGAGGTTGTCCGTGGCCAAGCGTCTACTGCTCTTGGAGGAAACCCAGACTTTGGTTCTCAGAACCCACATGGGATGGCTGTAGCTCCAGCTCCAGGGGGATCTGATTCCTCTGGCCTCTGTAGCACCTGTACACATGTGTGCATAATACCACACACACATAATTAGAATTGATAAAAATAAGTCTTTAATAAAAGAAGATATTGAGGGTCTGGCTAGAAGGCTCATTGGTAACGCGCTTGCCACCAAGCCTCACAACCCAAGTTCCCAAGTTCTATATTTTGGACTCACAGAGAGAAAGCAGAGAATTGATTCCTGTAAGTTGTGCTCTGATTTCCTCAGGTGAACCATGGCATACCTATATATATGCACACAATAAATAGAATAATTAAAAACTTAATTAAAAGTTGTTAACTTTGGGGGCTGGAGAAGTGGCTCCTTGGCTGAAAGCTCCTGCTCTTCAGCAAGCTGGTCAGCAGCATTTTCCATGGTCTGTGCTTCAGTTCCTGCCTTGAATTCCTGCTCAGACTTTCTTTAATGATGGGCTGTAACCTATAAGCTGAAATATGCCCTGAAGCCTATAAACGGAATAGCACTTTTCTATTCTCAAGTTGCTTTTGGTCAGTGTTTATTTAATCTCAACAACAAACAGCAAACTAAAACAATATTACTAAAACGTAAATGTTTTCTTTATGCAATTAAAACCATTATTTTCTACCTTTTCCTAATTGATTAAAAAAATCAAAGCTTTGTTTTTATTTGGATTATTGACTTGGTTTAATTTTTTATTATGACTTTTGTTCCATTCACAAAACTTTCTAATGGTTAAATAAATCGACTTTATACTTGGAAAATACTTCTAAATGAAAACCTTGGGGCAGGGGGTGGGGGACAGGGGCTCTCTTGATCTTTCAGAGGAAGTGGGTTCAGATCTCAGGACCTACAGGGCAGCCCATAACTGTCTGTAACCCCAGTTCTTGGGGGGATCCAAAGCCCTCCTCTGACTCCCAGGGTCATAGCACACACTTGGTAAATGCACATGCATGCAGGCAAACACTGGTCAAATAAGAATAAATCTTTAACATAGTAAATTTTGATGCTCACGGATGAGGGCCAGTCTGCACTTGCCTCCCTCTTATCAGATATGAGCCGCTGCTCGGAGCTGTCTTGTGGGCGTCCCTCAGTTGTTAATGGGCTGACTGAGTCGCAGGACTTTGCACCCCATTCCTACCCCAGCACAGAGTTTTACTTGCCGTCAGGATTATCAGCTAGGTTTATAAATTGAGAATCCTAGTATTTTTATAAAACAGAGTTTGTTCATGGTATTCCTCTAACATCTTATGTAGTCCCTGTTATTTTCTTATAATTTAATATTTTTTAGCTTCTGTTTAGTTTTAAAATCTGCATAGTTTTGTGGACTAAGTTTTGATATAAAGAAACTGGCTAATTTTGCTTTTTTTTCTGTCTTGAACCTCATGAAATTTTACATTATTACAAATGAAACATTTTCAAGTTGCAAAAAAAGGATTAGTTAGTGAAAGATGTTGAAATATTGATATTTTCAAAGTAATATTGTATGTTGGAAAATAGTTTTAATTTCTAAGTATGAAAATGAAGCATCAAGCCAACCAAGTGTGATGTCACACATGCAATTCCAATAACTTGGGAGCTGAGGCAAGAGTTTGCTGTGTGTTTAAGGCCAACCTGGAGTATCCTGTCTCAAAAAAAAAATAAAACCCATTACTTCTGAAAATATTGTGCTCAACTTTAAATGCTTTAAGTACTTGTAGCATGACTTGTTCTCTTTTCTAGATATGGAATATATGAACGCTGCCGAGAATTGGTGGAAGCAGGTTATGATGTACGGCAACCGGACAAAGAAAATGTTACACTTCTTCATTGGGCTGCCATCAATAACAGAATAGATTTAGTCAAGTATGTGTTTTCTCTGCTTCTCTTTAATAAGCTTTAATTAATAAGGTTTTCCATTACTATAAAGTTACTGAAAGTAATTATCATCAGAACTAATGATTTCTAAAATCTGTAGCGTCCATGGTGTATATTCTGTATACCTTGAAAGAAAAGAACTTATGTTTAACATCTATTGCAAGCTTACATGAGTCGAGTCATATAGAGTACTTTTCCACGTTTCCTTTTTGCCATAATTGTTGAAATAACTCCATTTGCGATGTAACATTTTTTATGAAGTAGAAAGCTTAATAAATATGCTGTCCAATATCACAGCTGCTAATAAAGGATAGAATTGAACTTGAATTTGGGTAATTTCACTTGGCTCCTACATTCTGAGTATGGATTCTAGATGGGGAAAAGCAAGTCCTAGGCAAAAATGAAGCGGTGTCAGTGCTAGTGTTGCTGAGGGGCCGCTTCCTTCAGAGCCTGCCCTTTGCTCCTGACGTTCTCAGTCTTCAGTGCACACTCTTGTCTGACTCTCATTTGTCAGGAAGTGCTTTATTTCATCTTTATGAAGGAAGCTTTCACATGAACTAGAAATCTGGGTTGATAGATTTTGTATGTCTTGTTTTCTCTGTCTTGCCCATCCCAAAGGTCACTGTGCTGTGTTCTGGTTTTTGTCACTGTTGAGAAATTCCATCTACCATTGCGCTTTTCAAGTTTTGTTTTGTTTGATTCCCCTTAAGATTTTCCATCTCTTGTTTCTGTAGTCTGACATGAAGAATCCACAAAGTATGAATTTCTTTTAATTTATCTTGAATGAGAATTCAAGTAATTTTGATTTTGTGGGTTAACGTTTTTAATCAGAGTTGGGGAAAAATCTTTTCAGCTATTGCTTTTTTAATTATAATTAGATATTTTTGGCCTTCCCTTTCTTCCTCTAGCCCTTCCCATATACCCCCTTTAGTCATTGCTTCTTTTTTTAAACTAAAATTACAATTTTTGGCCATTCCTTTCTTCCTTTAGTCCTTTCCATGTACCCCCTTACTCTCTCTCAAACTCATAGCCTGTTTTTAGTTACTTAATTAAATAAATAATTTAATTTATTTAATTTAAATAAAATAATTATTCTATATTTAATAATTATTTAATCGTTAATTATATACCTATATACATTTCAAAATAAATAGTGCAACCTACTCAGTCCATACAGTTAAGACTTGTTTTTAGTTGGGCGGTGGTGGTGCACGCTTTTAATTCCAGCACTAGGGAGGCAGAGGCAGGTGAATCTTTGTGAGTTTGAGGCCAGCCTGGTTTATAGACTTGAGTTCCAGGACAGCCATGGCTGTTAGACAGAGAACCCCTGTTTTGAAAAACCAAAAAGGAAAAACAACAAAAACAACAGACTTGCTTTTCATTCCCATGGTTTGTTTTGGTTTCGAGACACTTGCATGTGTAGAGTGTGTGTTCTTTAGTGTGCGGGTGAATTATCTGTAGATAACTGTTTAGTTCCTTTGATGAATAATGTCATTTAATTCTGATGTTTCTCTGCTAATCTTTGTCCAGATGACTTGTGCATTGGAGAAAGTGGGACATTGAAGTCACATACTGTTGATGAATTGATGTTAATCTTTGTCTTTAATTCCTATACTTCTCTTTTTATGAAATTGGGTGCATCAGAGTTTGGTGCATATATCTTTAGGATAGTAATATCTTTCTGGTTAATTGTTCCCTTAATTAGAACGAAGTGTCCTTTATCAGTTCTGATTAGCTTTAGTTTGAAGTCTGTTGTCATTTATTAGGGTATTGACCCTGCTTGCTTCCTGTCCTCCTTGCTTACTTGGAGGACTTTCGTCCATCTTTGCACTCTCTGGTGCTGTTGAATCGTTATGTTGAGGTTGTTTATTGTAGACAACGGATGGATTTTTGTTTTTTGGTTCATTCAGCCAACCTGTATCTTTTGATTGGAGAGTTGAAGCTATTTTTATTTAAAGTTATTATAAAAGATGTATGTTGAATGCAGTAATTATGTTGTTGGCTTTGGTGTTGCTTTTGTTCTCAGTGGTACCTTGTGTTTCAGTAATTATAGCTTCATTTTTTTGTTGTTGTTGGTGTTGTCGTTTTTTTTAAACAGTCTCTTTGGCAAAGCTTAATTCTTTGAATTTTTGCACTGAAATTTGGTAACATGGACTTATTTTTGTTAGTTTCTTTATAGCTTCTTTTTAAAGAATATAAAAATTCTTTTTAAAAGAATAATTGATTCTATGGGAGTTTCAAATCATGCACCCCAATTCCTCGCACCCACCCCCATATCTTTCTCTCACTTTTTCAGTGCCCCCTCCACAAAAGAAAATGAAACAAAGCAAACAAGCACACAAAAACAAGAACAAAACAAAAACCAAACCTCTTTGCTTCTCTTTTCCCGCCTTTCCAACACCTTTTCATTTGTTTTGGTGTCTGGGGTCCTCAGAACATCATGTAGTAAGCAGACCCTTACCAGCTTCACTAGCAGATGTTCATTGCAGGGAGTCACTGGTCTGGTTTAGGGCCCTTGGTTTCTGGTACACCATCATCACTGGATCCTCACTGGAACTCCTCTGGGATATCCCATGGCCGTCCTGAGTCATGGAGATCCTAAGGGCCAGTCTCTTCACAAGCTCTAGTAGGCCTAGATGTGCTAAAGGTTAGGGTGGGCCAACCCAAAGGCCCAGCCGTAGCTGAGCTGGTCATTCTGGGCCACTGGGGTTACCCACCTCAGGCGAGGAGGCCGTGTCACCCCCCTATACCCATGTCCTCAGGGTCCTGTATACCCTCACCTATAGTGAGGAGTGGGGCCGTCTCTCCCAAGTGCTGGGGCCAGCTCTCCCCTGAGAGTTGGAGCCAGCTCTCTTGCTGAAGTGTCCAGCTAGAGGCAAGACCAGATTTCCCTGGGCCTGCAAAGGTCAAGGCAGGCTCAGCATGCCCCTCTGATTTAATTTCACATGATTCCTAAGGCCCCCTGGGATGAGATGGGCCACTGACATCAACACAGACCCTGTCTGCAGCTGGACCACAGACCCAGACACAGCAACTCTTTTAAAGGAAAACATTTAATTGCACAGGCTTGCTTATAGTTCAGAGGCTTAGTCCATTATTGTCGTGGTGGGAGGCAAGGCAGCATGCAGGCAGACATGGTGCTGGAGAGGTGGCTGAGAGTTCTACATTTTATGTAGGCAGCAGGAAGTGTTCTCTAGGCATGGCTTGAGTATATATGAGACCTCAAAGCCCGCCTCCACAGTGATGTACTTCCTCCAATAAAACCACACCTCCTTGCAGTACTACTCCCTTTGGGGCCATTTTCCTTCAAACCACCATAGGTCCTGATTATTGTTTAGGGCTTCCTTTTGTAGGGTTCAAAAGAAGAAGGAAGTTGGTTGTTAGGAAACAAAGTTCTAATTATCATGCTTAGTTCTGCCAACTTTTGCTCCCGGCCTGTGTCCCTTCCATTGATGCATCTGATTTCGACTCTTCATGTCTAATTATCATGCTAAGACGGTAGATGGGGAGTTCTCCCCCAAAGTTCAGTTTGTTTTATTGTGTGTATACTCAAACTCATTCACTCTGGATCATAAGCAACAAGAACTGCTGACACAAGCTTTTCTTACTGATTATATATATAGTATTCTTGACTCTTGTGTGTACAACTACCAATTCCAAAATCCTTGTGATTGTCTAATCACCTTTTTTTTTTATGGTTTCTTGGCATTTTTTATAGCTTTAAAATCATTTCCTTTTTCTAGAAAAAATAGTGCTATGTTTAATATGAAATTCTCCTAAACACTTTTTATCTTCAAAGGCAGAGAAATGATCGATAGCTCAAGTGGGAAACATTTTATTTTTCACATATCTAAAGTTGAAGATGAAAACTGCAAACTTTATTTTACAGATACTATATTTCGAAAGGTGCTATTGTGGATCAGCTTGGAGGAGACCTGAATTCAACTCCATTGCACTGGGCCACAAGGTTTACATTTACTTCTACTTCACCCGTCCCCTTGGCTCTTTTACCTTTTGTTTTTAATGATATGCCTGAACTTGATATAGTTAATTGTGTATTTATTGCTGCCTAGTGTTGTCTTCATTGGAAACAGAGTTACAAGCTGTCCTCAGGGAAGCGAGCTAGTCCAGTTCTAAAAGTTGATTATATTTTGGATTAGTAAATGTAATACTTTGGAAGGGTGCATGTGTTTACAGTTAAACAGGTTAGTTCTTGGGACTTTTAGGGTTATATTGGAATGAAATTAACATAGTAATTATGATATTTAAGGAGAAGTTAAGATTGTTTTCATTAAATTATCGAGGCTTTTGTTCCATTTAAAGCTTTCAAAATCCATAAACTACTTTAAAGGTCTTATTCTAAAGCAGCTTCATAAAATACATGATTTAACTGCCCGCCATTACCCTCCCAAGTGTACTTTTTCCGCAAGACTGTCTTTGAAATAACTTTATGTTTAAATGTTTATTTTTCTATTTTTTAGACAAGGCCATTTATCCATGGTTGTGCAACTAATGAAATATGGTGCAGACCCCTCATTAATTGACGGGGAAGGATGCAGCTGTATCCATTTGGCTGCTCAGTTCGGACATACCTCAATTGTCGCTTATCTTATAGCAAAAGGACAGGTAAAAAAAAGTCCTAATAGTGTGTGTTTTAATTAGATGTTCTTAATGGCTTAAATGTCTGCTATTCTTAGGATTACATTCATAATACCTGGAAATACTTAAGTACTGTTTTCTGGTGTATGAAGAGAGTAAATAAATGTAGTTATTTTGATGAGTTTTTAGTGTATTTAAAAGGAAATATATTCTCAAATTAGATAATATTCTGTTAAGTTGGTTTTTAATTTATAAGTGTGATAGAAATAAATAGTGGAAAGTAAGGAAAAATTCGTAATCCATTAATTTTTTCCTTTAACTATTTCCCTTAAATATTGTCTTAGGATTTCTATTACTGTGATAAAACACCAAGACTGAAAGCAGCTTGGAGAGAAGGGCTTTAGTTTACTCAGCTTTACACCACAGTCCATCCTCAGAGGGAGTCGGACAGGAGCGGGTGCTAGTGCAGAGCCATGGAGGGCACACTGCTCCCGGGTTTGCTCCTCGTGTGTGCTCAGCCTTTCTTAGCACACTCAAGGACTACAAGACAACCAGTGTGGCACGACCCGTAGTGAACTTGGCCCTCCCCTGTCAATCATTGATCAAGAAAACGCACCACAGGTTTGCCCACAGGACAGTCTGATGAGAACATTTTTTTTTTTATTGAGGTTCCGTCTTCCAAACTGGCTGTAGTTTATGTCATGTTGACATAAACTAACCAGCACAATTAACCCTTTGTCGGCTTGACATAGAATTATCACAGTTCAACTAGAACCTTTTCTTTCTCATTTGTCCCCAACATAACATGTTAATATTATCACAATATAAAACATATTCCAAATTTCCAAAATCCCAGTCTTTTAAAAATTTCACACTTTAGAAGTTGTGTCTCTTTAAATATCTAAACACTCTCTTAGATATCCAAGGTCGCATAACTTCAGGCTCCAATAAAATAATAACAAAAAGTTAAATACTTTCTGACTCCAAATAGTAAGAACTAGGGTATAGTCACCCCTGAACAAAGCAAAACCAGAGTCTAGCAGTCAGTGTGAAGAGCGTGGGTTGGACATCTGGGATCCACTCATACCTTTCTAGGCTCCTTCAATGGACTTTGCACAGCCGTCCATCTCTAAAGTGCTGTAGTCTCTGGTGCAGCTGGGCCACACTTCTCAGCCTCTCTGGCCTCATTTCAGGGTCCCCAGTCCTGCCACACAGTGCCAAGCCTCAGTTGTTCTCTGTGACCCCTCCATGCCTTCAAAACTAGTACCACCTTCATGGTATGCCACCATCTTTGACTATCAAGTTCAGCTGCCAGTGTAAGATTGCACCTCAGTCTTCTCTAGACCATAGTTTCTGTGTGCTGATCTTGAGGACACACGCCTAGATTTACTACCTTCATTATGCTGGTCTCTTCTTAATCACTGCTAATTTCTCAGCTCTGACTAACCAAAATAAATCATTCTAGTAAAACAAAGCTTTCACTTCCATGGTGCTGATCTCTTGTTAACCACAACCAGCTGTTCAGCTCCAGCCGAGTAGAACCACAGAGTTTTAAAACGTTGCATGCCCCTACAGGTTCTTTAAGGGACTCGTAGAACTTCATCTGAAGTTCCTCCATTGTTTATATTTTTTGAACATTCTCATCTTCCACACTCCCACAGAACAGCTTCAGCACTGAGGCTCTCAGTGCTCAACAACTATTCCATCACAGAGGACAGTATCACCACAGGCTCCCAAACACGATCAGGTCTGTCACAGAAGTACCCCAAGGCAGGTACAGTTTCTGTCTCAGTTAGTGTCCCCATTGCTGTAATAACACACTAAGACCAAAAGCAGCTTGGGGAAGAAAGTGTTTATTTTGCTTACCCTTTCAGGTAACAGTTCATCATTAAAGGGAGTCAGGGCAGGAGGCTGGAGGCAGGAGCTGATGCAGGAGCCATGGAGGAGCACTACTTACTGGCTCATGCCTCATGGCTTGCTCGGCCTGCTTTTCACCAGGGCCGTCGGCACAGTTCAGTGAACTGAACCCTCCCAAATCAGTCATAAAGAAAATGGACTACAGGCAAGTCTGGAGACATTTTCTCAGTTGAGGGCCCCTCTCCTACAATTACCCTAGCTTGTGTCATATTGACCTCAAACTCGCAAACATTGGAACTTGTCATCTGAATTCTTGTAAACTGCTGAAGCTAATTTTATTGACCTATTATATTCTGTTTTATATTATTTTTTTAAAAGATTTATTTATTTCTTATGTATACAGTATTTTCAGTGCTCTGCCTGCAGGCCAGAAGAGAGCACCAGATCTCATTACAGATGGTTGTGAGCCACCATGTGGTTGCTGGGAATTGAACTCAGGACCTTTGGAAGAGCAGGTGGTGCTCTTAACCACTGAGCCATCTCTCCAGCCCCCTGTTTTATATTCTGAGGAGAATGATTTAATATGAAACAAAACAAAACATGTTTCCTTTTTCTGCTGCATCAAATGGTGCAGTTTCTGTCAGGATCCTTGGGATTAGGTTCTTGGTGTGCATCAGTAATCATAAAATCACATTAATTATATTAATTATATACCTGTTCGTCTTGTTATGCATGCTTTTATAATAAATACATTTTGTTAAGAGAAACACCGCCTAGGTTTTCTTCTGCTTCTTTTTTTTCTGATTGTATTAAAATCAGAATATGTCATGTATATATTTCTTGTGTTTTGATAGAAATAGCTAGAGGCCTGTTCTTAGCTGGGATACTGGAACAGCTAGCCCTCTGCCTTCCTTGATGCATTGTCCAAACTTTACAATACCGCTCTTCAACAGGGAAGTAGACTTCTTATGTGGGGCCTCAGAATTCCCTGAAGAGCACATCCAGAAGCAGTTCTGCTGACTTGAACTTTCTGTCATTGAAGCTGGGGCATTCTGCCTTGTGTTCAGTGTGGGCGATGTCAGCGCAGCATGAGAATGGGAATACTATAGGAACCGTCTTTGGAAACTCTCAGAGGAAATTATCCTTATTCTGGTTTCTCCATACCAAGGCTTGGAGAATTTATATTTACTTATTTTTCTTTCCCCTTTTAGCTGGGAAAGAAAAAATGATATAAAATTTTGAGTGTTTGTTATCTTTTTGTTAATGCAATTGATTTGTAATTTTGGATCATTTCATTAGTCTTTTTAAAATTCTGGGAAGTAGGTAGGTTATAGGAATATCAAGGGAATGAAGCTGCGCGGTGGCTCCCTGTAGAGCACTCTGCGGCACACAGGTCGAAGCTGGGCTGTGGAGGTAGTCCCACTGTTGGGGCCATTTACTCTAGCTGTCCTTGTCTCAGGAAATCAAGTGGTGGCTTTAGAAGAAGACAGCCGATACCTTCTTCTGGCCTCTACACCAGCAGATGTGGACAAATGTGCTTGTAGAGGCATACATATCGAGCACACAAATGAGGGGGGACACACAGATGCATGCAAATCAAACAATGCTGGGTGTGTTGGCACTGCTTGGCGGGCTGAGAGGCAGGAAGGAACACTACCACAAGTTTGAGCCCAGCTGGGGCTGCATGGTTAATGCCAGGCCAGCCTGGACTACAGGGTAAGACATCATCACAAAATAGAGCAACCCTCGAGGAAAACAGTAACCCAAAGATCAAAGAATAAAACTTCAGTAGTATGGTATTTTTTTAATATATGAAAGATAAAATATGATGGTCTAAGTTTTTAAATTAGTTTTTTCCTGAGTAATTTTTCTACATGAAAAAGCAATACATACTTAAAGTGTTTACACATAATATTGTGTGATTTAATGGGTATAATATTTATAAGTACCTAAAAATTGTCAAGGAAATTAAGATATAAAACTATATATCTTCTTCCCTCTGGAAAATGAAAACTACAAAACAATGTCACATAGCAAATTTCATCTTGTGAAAGATTATTAAAAATTGTCTTTTATTTTAAGTTAAGATTGTGTAATAATAGTGTTTGAGGACCACTTAGAATTCTAAAATATCTTAAATATAAAACATTTTACATTAAATGTTTTTTAAATGTAAATTTTACATTAAATGTTCTTTTTATATTTTATGTTAAATATTCTTTAAATGATCTTTGAATATAAAATATTAAAGGGGAAGTCTGAAAGCATAATTTGTAAACCAGTTAGACTAATTAGTCATAGAACTTAGTTTCAGTTTAAAGTTGAGAGAGAAGTTTTCAGGAAGCATTCTTGATTAATAGTAATGTTTCAGATTGTATAATGTATAAATTAGATGTTTTCAACTAGTTTTGGTTAGGATCTTAAAATTCTGCTGTCTTTATTATCAGGATGTAGATATGATGGATCAGAACGGGATGACGCCTTTAATGTGGGCAGCTTATAGAACACATAGGTATGTAACCATCACTTCAGCATAACACTCTGAGACACGTGATTAGAGAGCAGCAGATGCTACACACAGTGCTCTGGAAAGCTCCTGCAGTAGTGACTAGTGCAGGACAGAAGGAAGCCTCTTAATTCTGAGAGGGCAAGAACAGTTGACCTTTTCATGTGATCACACTGTAAAGTTTTATTCACTTTTAAGTTATTTTAAATCATTTTTTATCAGTCCGAATTGGAATGAAGTATGTTTTATTCTTTAAATGTGTAGGTGTTAATAACATGAATTCTTAGATTAAAAGTAGGGAAGTTGGGACCAAGTATGCTGTCTCTTGGCACCATATTACTTTATATAGGGTGGCACATTATTTAATTATTAATTGTACTATTAAGAGGCTAGAGTAGTTGTTTTCCAGGATGGAATGAGAATGCAGCCACAATCAGTGTAGTCTTTGTAATGATTCCGATAATTGAAATTAGGGTTGTTGTTGTTTGTTTGTTTGTTTTTTTCCTTTTCAGTGTGGATCCAACTAGATTGCTTTTAACATTCAATGTTTCAGTTAACCTTGGTGACAAGTATCACAAAAACACTGCTCTGCACTGGGCGGTTCTAGCAGGGAACACCACAGTCATTAGTCTCCTTCTTGAAGCTGGAGGGAATGTGGACGCCCAAAATGTCAAGGTAAATACGTGTTGCTGTTGAAGGAGGAGGAGGACACTGATAGGAGTCTCTTCATAAAGCATGTGGTTTTCTTGTTTGCTTTTTTAAGACTGAACATTAGGAGAACTTTTTCTGTAGTTTAATCATTTGTCTCTGTGAAATAATTTGTTTTAAAAACTTGAGTCATATATTTTCATCTTATATTTAAATATTTTTAGTTTTAGGTGGCCTTTTATTAGGGAATTGTACTGGATTTTAAAAATTACATGCTTCTAACTTTTATAAATGAAGGACAATAGCTTTCTGGTTTCTTAAGAATATTGTTGCTTGTAAGTTTTTAGTTACAAAACACATTATCCCATCAGAGAATGTCACAGCTGCTAAAATCACTTGTTTGTAAAAGGCTGGCCACCTAAGGTGGATGACTCCCAGAAGCCATCCCTGTGGAAGGAGAGCGTCAGCTCCCCAAAGATGTCCTCTGACCATCCTGCATACCATCATACCTTCACATCATCTAACAGCCATAGGAGAGACCTCATTCATAATACATTCTAGTATTTCCTTGACTTTGTCATTTTAGTAACTTATTTCTTTAAAGAATAAGACTTAAATTCGATTTAAAAAAACTTTTGTGATGTTTATAGAGTATATCGCAAGTTAACCCAAGATAAGTACACAGAATTAATCTAAGCCAAGTACAATTTAGTATGTACACTTGAATTTGGGGAATTTATAGGCATCATAAATTGTCTACGAACACAAGGTTTTGCTGAGGGACTGGCAAGATGACTCGGGGCAAGAGGCACCGACTGCCAAGCCTGATGACCCGAGTTCTCCCTTCATGACATGGTAGAAGGGACAGCTTTTAAGTTGCACTCCAGCCTCCACATGTGCTGTGTCATATGTTCGTGCACATGCAAACACAGCATAAATAAGTGTCAAAAGTTGGTTCTCAAGTTTTTGGTTCATCTTTTGCATTCTTAAAGGCTTTTGATCCACAGTGTCCTTTAGCAGTAATCGGAATAGCTACAAATACTGTCAGGAATCACTATCTTGAAAACTGTTTTTAAGGATTAGCTGTAATATTTTCTGAGCCATGTTTTATAAATGCATAAAGGATATATGCTAATTAAATGTAAAGGGAGCTTAAGCTAATACTAACCTGAAATAGCGAATCAAAAAGTGGGTACCTCTTGCTGGATCAAGGCATCTCTTTATGTTCTGGTGAAAATTCTTCCTTTACTGAGTTACTTTAAGAAGAGAAGCTTAGTCTATTAAAAATGGCTTGGACCATCTTTTTTTTAAAACTTTTATTTCATAGCTTAGGGAATTTCTAGAAATAGTCTAATTACAAATTTTGAGTTTAGTTTAAATATTATAAACTATAAATTTGATAGATGTTTCTTTCTACTTTTTAAACTTCTAAGTCTTGTTCCTACCCAGGATAATCAGAATGGTTCACTAAACACATGGAAAAGGGAAAGTTGGTATTCCATAATACTGACATGGGATGGGTACTTAGCAAATATCTGTTGGCTAAAAGAGTGAAGATTTGTGTGGTCTTCAGTTTTGCTTAAACTGACATTTATGACAGTCAGTGTACTGTTCTGCTACTTTAGAAATGTTAGAGAAATGTTTGTCTTTGCAAAAAACTTTTAAAACACTGGCTTTAGTGAACTGTGTTTAGCCCAGGCCAAAAGAAGGATTCCCCTTCTTTTATCATTTGCCTTCCTTTCCATTTCACTCTCTTTGACTTCTAGATGTCCAGTCTTGAGGTTCATGTACTAGAAGTACATTTCAAGATATTGCTTACATCACTGAAAAAAAAAAAGAACCAATTCTGTAAGCAATTAATTTCAATTTGCTTTTTCCTACTTGCCATATTAATGCATTGGACTTACAGTATACCAAATAATTATGAAAGCAAGATGGCTATACGGTTCTGTAATTTGAGACCAGTGCCATATTTACATAAAACGATAGGACAATTCAGTCGTGCTCTTTAAGTATTTGCAACATGAAAATTTTAACATCTTCTAAAATAATTAATGAAAAGTTGTGGTCCCTACCAACCATTGCATAAACCTTTAATGTTGGTAAGATAGAAAAGTTTATAATGAATTTCAACAAAAAGGTAATGATAAGAGTAGAGGTATTTGAAAGTATTCACATAATGTTTAGGTTTTTTTTCTTTTTGTACTTTATGTTCAGTCATATTACCTATATGGAACCAAGATCAGAATACTTTGTAGAGTCTACAGTGCCAAATGATTGATCTTACTAATGTGCCTATAGACATTCTGTTTAAACTCATGCCTTTTTAAATTATTTTATCTGGCACAGATTCACTTTTGCCTATTGTTGACTGTTGTTTAAAAAGAAAAAAGTCCCCATACTCATACAGGTCTTCATGCGTGCTAGGCAAGCATTCTACCCCTGAGTTATACACTCTAGCCTAGCAATGTGATCAAGAGTAATGCTTTGTAACACCTTCTGGAGAACAGTCTAGCTAAAGGAAATAATTCATTTGTTCAAGCAACATTTATAGCTTTGAGGGAAAAATATCTCTGTCCACTTTACTAAGAAAGAGTTTTTTGTTTCTAAATGTTCTTTTCATACAGTTAAAGGGAGAAAATAAGAATGAAATGCTCTTTCTATTAGGATCTGTCATTCTCTGTATAGTTGAAGTGTTAGTCACCACTCCAGATAGAAACCATTTTTTCCCTTTCAGTCAGTAAATATTGGTTCTTTGGTAGGTTGTCTCAATGTTCAAGACAGATTAAGGTCTGTGTTGTCTCAGAACATGCATTCTGTTGAAGAATAAAGTAGTAAATTCATGATCAGATGCAGTTGAGTAGCAGGGCTGAGATGGTGCTAGCAATATTATGAGAATTCCTCGAGATGATGTTTTTGTGGATGTTATGAAGAGAAGGAATTGGTTTGCAGAGTCAGCAGGTTTTCCATGTGAAGAACTACAAACACTGCAAGGCCAAGGAGGGTTGGATGCTGAGTTTTAGGGGTGTTAGCTGGGTTTGGCTTAGAAGTACAGTGAGCAATAGGCAACTTGAGAGGCCTATAAATGCTCAGATTCGATGCTTAATCATTGCTCAAGTCCTAGGATACAGGAGGGTGTGTATAGACTGCCATAGGATGTGTTTTTTGTCTTAGAGACAATTTTGGTTGAAGGAGTCATTGAATCATTAAGATAATGGAGCGATTGGAAAGTCCGTTAGACTGGTGGTTTTTCTTAGCTTAGCCAAGGAGTAGAGATGGAACTAACTGAAAGGATTTGAGATAATATCTATATTTTCGTGTAGGGGCGACATGGTAGACTATATTTGAGAGTCGGCGAGGCAGCTTTTGTTTTAGCTGACTTGTCTCCTGACACGCGCTGAGGCTGTGAGTGCTGAAGGAAAGTCCTGTTTTGAGCTGAGGGAGATAGAGGTTCACTGGTTTGTGAGCTTTGCATGAAGGGTGCCTTTTCACTGTGCAGTAGAAAGCTCATTGTTTAGGTCACTGCAAATGTGGAAACGCCTCAACATTATCCTTTATTCATAGTTTTGACAATATTTATTTATGTTTTTATTTTAAATACTAGGAAAGATCTTCTTAATAAAAATGAACTTTAGAGGCTGGAGAGATGGCTCAGAAGTTAGGAGCATTTGATGCTCTTGTAGAGGACCCAGGTTCATTTCCCAGCACCAACTCCAACTCCAGGGCACCTAACACCCTCTTCTGACTTTGGCAAGCACCCGGGCAATCATGTTGTGTATATATACACACTAATCCACATACAGTAAAATAACTATATCTTTAAAAATATAAAATAAAATTGAATTGTAAGGGTAGGCAGTAGCTGCAAATCTTGATTTGATTTTTAAATCTATAAAATGTTGCATTCTTCAGCCAAGATCAAAAACATTTTCTGTGCTATAATTATTTAATTATTCAGTCCTTTCCTGAAATAACTATTTTAAAAACAAGATTAAGTTTCTTTTAAATATATCTAGGTTAACTAGAAATTGCTTCTGTAAATTACTTGTTTGGGAAAGGAATTAAATTCCTTTATCTAAAACAAATTTCTTCCATCAAAAAAGACAACTTATTTTGAAGATTACTTTAACAATAGATAACTTTAAAATATTTTAAAGTTGATATTTAGAAGGATAAGAAGTAGCCAAATACATTTAGGTTCACAAAGATCTAGGATGACATAGACCCATACCCTTAGACTTTTAAAATATTATTATGATAGCATTTTGGTGGGGAAGAAGATTTTTGGCTTTCATTGGATAAGTATCAAAAGAATATTACAACCACAGCACTAAAGTTATGGTTCAATATTAACCATAGGGTAAAAAAGTAATTTGTGTTCTAAGAATAAGAAGAAACAAATTTGTTAATTTTTAAAGATTTTATCATGCAGTTGTAGTTATATACATAAAGTTAGAAATTTTAATTTGGAAAGAACAATTGACCTGAGTGACCTAAGCATGCCCAGTCCTTTCTTTCTAAAACTGTCAGAGGATGTCAGTAGACAGAAGGTCTCCTGGAGCTTCTTGGGAGGAGGTGAGAATCCTTGGAGAATGTAGTTGTTCATTAGTTCACAAATACCTGGACCTCGATGGTCTCTAACGAGTGTTAGTTTTGACAGTGAGATTCAGTCCCACCAAAGCATAACTTCAAGTGATCTTCCATCTTAGCCATGGTTATTTGACCAAAACCCCTGAAACAATGCTGTTTACACCAGTGACATAGTCTATACATACTCCATGTGACTTCTTCCTCATGGAACATTCATTAGTATTACTTACGATTTTTGCTGCAACATGGAGTAATCTAATATAGACTTGATTCTGAACCCTGGTTTTAGTACAACTCTTGAATTGTTTGTTTATTTTACCAGCTGAATAAAAGAACTATACAAACATGGTCAGATGACTAGAGGAGTTGAAAGGTTTTTAAAGCTCCCTCAATCTTTCTGTCTAGGCAATCCTTAGGTGTCACATGGCCCTCTAGTGGAAGGGGTGCTCAGCTGGACCGAGGCAACTGCAGGATATTCTGGGAGTTGTTATCCAAGGGATTGCTATAATTCAGGTAATATTTATAGTTTGGATTAATTAGCTGGTTCTGAAAACTTAGGTGATGGAATTCTGGAATAAGCAAGGAATATCTAAAATAAATATCCCTATTTGTGGAAGGCTCACCTAGATTAGCCCGTTCCTTATTAAATACCATTGGGTTTTGTATTAAAAATCTGCTTGAGCTTTTGAAAGAAATTTATTGTTGTTGTTTGTTTATAATTCTTTGTTGCTGTACGGTAGTGTTATGCTTGATTTTTGTTTTTTTTTTTTAAAAACTGTGTTCTGTACTTAGTAAGTACCTTAGTACTCCCTGTTTCTTTTCTTTTAATCCAGTATTTTGAAGTAAAATTTCAATTTTTTTTAAAAAATAATTTGAGAATCATTCTTCAAATTTTGGCAGTTTTATCTTTTTTATTTAAAGAATCAGATAAATAGAGGACATTAAATAGACCAGAAATGTAGGTGTCTAATTTACAAAAGAAGTAGGAAATTTAAATTAATAAAAGTTAAAAGGAGCATCTAGGACTAAGTTGTGTACTTCTTGTTTCTTACTTGTTACTGCACTCCTGGCATTCTTGTTTGAGTATTAAAGGACCTCGTAGCTTCTAGCTGGGATGCAGTGATTCCTTCCCATTGCTCTCCTGCTCTCTGGGAATTCCTCTGTGGGTAGACAAGTTTCTGTAGGTTGAATGCCAGGACAGTGGTTGAAGTAGAAGTTGACTTGCCTTTTCTTCCCGAATCTCTTAAGACTCCCACCATCACTGAAGTAAAGCAGACTTCTGACAACTTGGTACAGTGTGAGGATGTTTTCCTTGTTAGTGAAGCTGTAAGGATTGTGCCTAACTGAAAAGCTTAATGATAGCCTCTGATCCAGCAGGTCCTAAAATACCTACTTTTTGATTTGCTTTCTAATTTGTCAAAATGCAAGCAAAAATAGAGTCTATAGTGTAAGATGAAAAAATGTATTTCCTGTTGTGTTTTGAATGGGAAATGATAACAGGTATGTAATGATTTAGATTTTAAATTGATTTATATGATGTCAGAAACCAAATGAATTTAGTCAATTTATTTTAATGGAATTTCTTTAAAAGCTATTAATGAAAATATTAGTTTTCTTTTTAATGTGAATATCTTCTATTTACATTACCAGGGTGAATCAGCACTTGATTTGGCAAAGCAAAGAAAAAACGTGTGGATGATCAACCATTTGCAAGAGGCAAGGCAAGCGAAAGGGTACGACAACCCATCTTTCCTTAGAAAGCTGAAGGCCGATAAGGTAACTCGAGGCTGCAAAGCTTTCAGTCTTCAGTCTGTAGCTTACTTGGTGTAAATACCTTAATTTTTACATTCCCCACTGTAATGTTTAAAGGATAAAATGGAGTACGTGGCAGTTTCTTGTCTGTGTTGTATGATTGATACTCAAGGAGGATGGGTCCTGTAGATGAAAGCACTCCACGTGCATGCGCATTGTGGGCCATCTCAGTCTCCCTGTGAGTTTTGAGTGCTGTGGTCTGATTAGCTGAGCTGCTTGTTCTTTGTGAAACAAAGGTAACATAGAGAGAGAGCGCTTCCATTGTGGGCTGTTTCATAGAAAGTCCATTTTCTTCCACAAGCCTTCAGTTTTAAAATTTATGACTGTTGGCTTAACTGTCTTCTTAAAATAGGATTTTAAAATTTGAAAATGTTTTCCTAAACACAGTCTGTGTTCCTTAGAAAATATCATTTCCAGTAAAAAAGAAGATATTACTTAACTGGCATTTAAAAAAATGTGCTTAAATAATTAAATAATAGCAGTATTTTTTAGCTTGACAATAGTCATATGAGTGATATTAGTTGTTCTTTGTTATTAATTTGACAGAAAATGGAGTATTGGTAGTGGTAATACTAAAATACACAGAGGTTAATGTGACTATTTGCAGTGTGACAGAAACAGACGTTTTGATGAAAGTGTGGTACACTTGAAAGCAGAAGCTCATTTGTGTATAAAAACTCAAGCTCCCTGATCAAGTGGAATGTCCCTGTCCATCCCATTGATGTGATTATAGCTGTGTTTAGAGTTTGTTAACTTACACTCGTGTTCTGTAACTTCACAGAGAAAGATAATGAAATTTTTTTTTCGTGCCTTGTTAACACTTTCAGTCATTCACTAGCTGATATAGAAACTTACTTATTTTAATTTCACTGTCTTCCGTACTTTAGAACACCTTGTTCCACACCATGCCCTAATTAGTCTAGTGGTGAGAATAACTTGATTTACTCTAGAAAGTGCTGTAATTTTTGATTTTGCTGAATGTAAATATTCCAAACTTTTATTTTTTTCTATAGGGTCAGATGAAAGCTACTTTTAATTTAAAGATGATGATATATTAATATATAAAGTTCCTTACTACCATATTTAAGGTTATATATTTGGATATTGTTTCTCTGTAAAAGGAGAGCTTTGGGGGCTGGAGAGGTGGCTCAGTAGTTAAGAACACACAATGTTTTTGCAGAGTACTTGATAGGTTAACTCACAGCACCCTGTAATTCCAGCCCCTCTGGCCTCTAGAGACAGCTGCAGTCATTTACTTTCTCCTGACACTTACAATTAAAAAATAAAAAGTAAATCTTAAAAGTGAGAGAAAGAGTTTCAAGGGCTGGGGAGATGGCATAGCAAGTCGAGTACTTGTCTCTCGAGTCTGAGGGCTGGAGGTTGGATCCCTAGAATCACATCCCACAACCCCATGATCCCAATGCACCAGAAGAAGGGGATCCATGGAGCAAGCTGGACTAGTCAGAAGAGCCGAACAGTGAGGAGGCTGTGACTCGGTACGTCAGGAAGAACACAATAGGGGAAGACAGCTGACCCATGTACCTGCACACTCTACTCATACACATATGCAAGAGCCCTTCATCCTGTCCTGCAGTTGTATCAGTGTGTGTTATAGTGACTTGAGCTTAGAAGTTTGGTTTCTTGTTTTTCCTTCAGTAGCTTTGAGACATGGTTTGTACATCCCTGGATATCCTAGAACTTGTTATATAGATCAGGCTTTCTTTGAACTCACAGAGATCTCCCTGCCTCTGCCTCCCAAGTTCTAGGATTAAAGGTGTATGTAATCTAGCACTTGGGAGGCTGAGGTAGGAGGGTCAAGACTTCTAGGCCATTGTGGGCTACATAGCAAAATGCTCTCTCTCAAGTATGTACATACATAGAGAGAGATAAGAAAAAAGTCTAAAGACATATCTGATGATGCAGAAAGACTGGATTGCTCAAATATTGCTGGGGAGATTGTAATACAGTTATACAGAAAACAACTTGTGATCCATATAGTGTAGAGTTGCTTTTATCGCAGAGGCATGAAAACTTAAGCTCACACAGAAATCTATATGCCACTGTTTATTGCATCTTTTATTTATAGTGACTCCAAACCAGACAATTAGATGTTCTTCAGTAGGTAAATAGTTGAACAGACTGTAATGTACCCATACCATGAAAGTTAGATCACATGGAAGCCACGTGTGGTGACTTAGATCTTTAATGCCAGTACTCTGAGAAGGCAGAGGCAGGCAAATCTCTGTGAGGTTGAGGCCAGCCTGGGCTACACCATAAGACTGTCTCAAAAGAAAAGGAAGAAAATTCATAGCTAGGCATCTTTATGTAGTTTTGTCACCTAAGATTAGTCAAGGAAGATACGGAGGTTTGTGAAGAGCTATTCTGTAAAGAAGACAATAAGTGCTACTTAGTATTGCTGTGGTGTATAATTGTGGTAGGTGTGACCGGGAGCTGTGTGTGTTAGTATATTACAAGTGTGGACTTCCAATAATGAGCTCCGTCTACAAAGGATACAGAAGCACCTCTGGAGTTCTGAGCACAGACTTGATAGGTGTTCAGAGCCTGTTGTAACAGGCTTTTCTTTAAGCCACCAACCAGCTTCCAAATCATGACAGAGACTTATTAGTTATTATTAGGCCTTTTCTTATGCTCATTTCTAGCTAGCTCTTATAACTTAATTTAACCTCTTTCTCTTCATCTACATTTTGCCTCAGAGCTTATCTTTCTTTTGTTCTATATGTTCTACTCCATCCAGCTGGTGGGTGCCTAGCTGACTCGTATATTTTTCCCCCGCCCCCAAGCCTAGATTTCTCCTCCTACTTATTCTCTGTGCCTGCCAGCCCTGCCAATCCCTCTACTGCCTAGTGGCCATTCAGCTTTTTACTAGGCTCATCAAGTGCCTTAGGCAGG
Source organism: Microtus pennsylvanicus (assembly GCF_037038515.1). Classification (NCBI taxonomy): domain Eukaryota; kingdom Metazoa; phylum Chordata; class Mammalia; order Rodentia; family Cricetidae; genus Microtus; species Microtus pennsylvanicus. Next base: position 17,290,318 of record NC_134598.1, read on the forward strand.
CAAAGCAACATATCTTTACATTGTTGAACAAATGCAACACAAACAAATGTAACATCTTTGCCTAGTTAAAGTAATATTCCACATTTTCCCCCTTTTTGTCTAAATAAAAAGAAAGATTTTTAACTTTAACACAGTAAAGCTATATACTACAGGATCAATTATCAAGTAAGAATTACTTTTACAATATACAATCCATTTTGTGTTTGCCAAATTCAAAGAAAATACTCCATTATTTATCCTCTCTTGGTGAGTCTAACGTTTTTTTTTTTTACCTACTTTACCTTCTATCGTAACTAAAGAAAGCTATGATTATAACTATCTAGTCTTCAACTCCATCCTAGACCCCAGAAAGATCTAATATTACCTGAGTAAACAGGAAGTGCAAGAGCAAGCAACTTATAAAACTATAGGAACAATAAAGACTTCTGGCTATCTGGACAGTCACCCAAGGTTCCTCTGCAATGTTGGGGCATCCATCTATAAGCCTAGAGTATCTGGCAGTTTTTTCTATGAGGCAGAAATTTTGAAGGGCTGTCCCACATTGTCTTGACAAAGTTTAACCATCACTTTCCTTTGTGTTTTGCTTGTCCAGTTTGTACAGCATACTCTCAACAGTTAAGGCAAAAGCAGCTTCTCTGCCCAGTGGCTAACTTGGCCAAAGTAAAAGCAAACTCCACATGGAGGTTCTTTGATGCTCATCATTCTTTTATGAAGTAGATTGATGCTACCAAGAGCAGACATGTTTCACTGTCATGAAAAGCCTTAGGTTATTAAACATCTTAAATGCCTTATTCTGTAGGTTTCTAAAGCATTTGAAGAACATCTATCTAAAATGTATTTGTTTAACTTTGAAAACATACCTAAGTTTGATTAATATAGATGACTTTCTATTAACCTGCATTCTTAATTATACATCATATTTTTAAATGAACTGCATAGGTACAATACCTTAAACAAGAATAGACATACATACATAAGTACAAAAATTAAATTTGTATCAATATACCAAAAAATCCATACCAATATAAAACAGGTTCATGGTTGTCTTTTTAATCCTATATTCCTATATCCCCCATAAATAATGATGAACATTCATAACCCACCAAATAACCAAAGTAATATCCCACAACAACCTATTCTTCCATTCTGTGGTCTAGGAAACGCTGCTGATTCTTGTTGTTTTGTGTGTGTATGTATGCACATGCATGTATGTCCACACACCTTTACAGACATAGTACATGTGTAGAGGTCAGAGGACAAGTTTTGGGGAATCAGTTCCACGCTTTCATCGTAGGTTTCAGGGATCAGACTCAAGTGGTCAGATTTGTGTGGCAAGTGCTTTTACCCAGTGAACTTGGTTTTACTCTTTATTTCATTTTATAGTTTTAATATGCTATTAAAATACCATTTTGAATGCCTTCTCCAAGTTAAGCATCTTCAGTTTTCTACTACATGATAAAGTTATGAGACCATACATGGTAGCAAAGCGTCTATTAAAATGTTATAAGTTATTTTCTAACTAGCCATCTTAATCTGTCCTACTGTTTGTTGTCTTATGTCTGGCTGTGTAGAACTCAATCCCATAATTTCAACTTCTATTCTTATTTTCCACAATTTTAAAAAACTCCTTTTTAGGTGTTGGTTTTTGTGTACTACCTGAACACTACAGGAAATTTGAAGGCATGAATTTTACTTTTGGTTGCATACTTTCATAAAGATAGCTGAGGTTAATGTTGTCATTTGAAACATACAAATACTTTGTAATGTTTGTGTTTTACAGGAATTTCGGCAGAAAGTAATGCTAGGAACTCCATTCCTGGTTATTTGGCTGGTTGGGTTTATAGCAGACCTAAATATTGACTCTTGGCTCATTAAAGGGCTCATGTATGGTGGTGTTTGGGCTACAGTACAATTTCTTTCCAAGTAAGTATGTTATTGTTAACTTGAAATTTATGAAAGAACATAATTTGTACCTTGCTATGTCAAGTTAATATTTTCTATGTTTAGAATATTGTCTTTATTGATAATTTGTGAAATCTTTAGGTCTTTAGTATTATTAAAATTATTCAAAAGATCTTTTAATGACAAAATTGTAGCATATGATTTTTGAAGTGAAAATAGTTAAAATATTCTTAGAAATAGTTAAAATATTGATTTTTAGGTAATTATTATATCTACTTTGCTATAGGTATTGCCTTTCTTCATTGGCATTAAAAGCAATGGGCTCTGACTTTACTAGCAGAGTGGACTATCATTATACAATCATGAAGCAAGCTTAGCCTTTTAAAAGTCTTTTCTCTCCTTGCTTTAAGCACTGACCATTTCCTTTCTTATTAAGTCTTTTTGCCCTAAAAGTTGCCCTGTTGAGCAAACCCAGGAGGGTGTCTGTGACCCACATCTTCTACCTCACTTGCCTTCATTTAGCATCTCATTTTCACTGGAGTTTTCAAGAACTAGTCATCCACTGGTGTCAGTTCTCAGAAGGAGCTGCTTAGTTCATCTGATAGTCGGGAGCTCTGACAGGCCATTAAGTAGGAAAACAGCGAGACTACTTGGTCTGCGTGGTTAAAGCGTTCTGTTTGTGCTGGCATTTATCAGTATTTTTTCCTAAGGGAGTATTAGAAGTACAAGCCTGCAGTTGCAGTGAGTCAGCCAGTTCATCTTCCTTGAGAAGATGTGCCCGTCCTTAGCTGAATGGGGTGGGTTAGGAGGGATGAGCAGCCTTGTCCGCATGTGCCAGAACTGTAACGTCCTTGACTAATGTGCTGATGATGAAGTTGCTGTAGACTGAAGTGCAACAACCAGGGATACACTGACATTCTAAAGTCGCAAAGTATGTGAAATATAGTTTGGTTCTTGGTAGGTTAAGAGAATCTTGCCAAACTAATTGTTACTATGAAAACAATCTCAGTATTTAAATACCTTTGGCTTTGTAATTTTATTCTCTATTCATTTTATAATGAACTTTAGCACTTATTTTTTTATAAAATGTATGTTTTACAGGTCCTTTTTTGATCATTCGATGCACAGTGCATTGCCTCTTGGGATATATTTGGCAACCAAATTCTGGATGTATGTGACATGGTTCTTCTGGTTTTGGAATGATATCCTTTGCTGTAAAAAGATGTGTTTAAATGATAGCCCTTTCCAAGCAAATGTTTGATGATTTGTCATTAGGACTGAGCTTGTGATTTGTTACAGTGAAGCAGTATTCCTAGGAAAACATGAACTAATATAAATAATGCTTGTAAGTATATTTAGCAGGTTGCTTTTAAAACCTGTTTTTAACAGCCACAACAATATCAGGCAATGTTAACTAAGTTTTAAAGAAACATTTACCAGATCTTTAAAGAAGACATGGCTCAGGTTAAGAGAACTGGCTGCTCTTCTAGAGGTCCTGAATTCAATTCCTAGCAACCACATGGTGGCTCACAACCATCTATAATGAGATCTGGTGCCCTCTTCTGGTCTGCAGGCATAACACTGTATACATAATAAATAAATAAATATCAACTTTAAAAAAAAATGAACATTTGCCTATATCTTGTAAGCCAGTGTTAATTCCTTTTCTTGATGGGAAAATTTAAGCCTTAGGACCCAAAGGCCATATAGATGGTCTTTGGTAGAACTAGAATTGAAAGCTGTCAAAGTATTTTAACTTTTTATCAAACAGTTCCTATCAAAGTCTCCATGCTTTAATATCCAACCATTTTCTCTGAAGACCCTCCCCCCGGTCTTGTTTGTAATGGGGTCTTGTCATAGAGCACAAACTCTACTTGAACTCATGGCAATTCTACTGTTTCAGCTTTCTAACCAAGTAGTAGGATTCCACAAGGATTTTCTTAATCTCACTTAAAAAAACAAACAAACAAAAAAACTTAGTAGGTAGTGATTAATTTCCTTTTACACATACTGACTCTTTTTCTTCATTAAAAACAGTACTATTATGTATCAGCATATATCATGTGCTAACATCACCAAATTATCAACATAAAATTCTAATTTACTATTACTGTTTATTTTTTTATTTTTGAAACAGGTGGCTGTCCTGGAACTCACTAGGTAGATAGGCTGGCCTCGAACTCATAGAGAGCTGTTCCCCTCTGCTTCCCAAGTATTGGGATTTAAGGTGTGTATCACCACACCCAGCATAAAACTTTTTTTTTTTTTTCGTCTAATTCGAGACAGTATTTCTCTGTGTAACAGTTCAGGCCTGCCTGTTCTGGAACTCGCTTTGTAGACCATATGGGCCTCAAACTCACTGACATGTGCCTGCTTCTGCCTCCCAAGTGCTGGGATTAAAGACGTGCGCCACCACCGCCAGGCCATAACATTTTTTAAAACAGTATAATTTGGGATTGTAAGTACACTTGAACTTGTTTACCACATCATGTGGCTTGTTTGGTTTTGAAGTTTTATGATGTTGCCCAGCCTTCCCTGGAACTCTTTTGTCAAGGGCGTTCTGCCTCCGCTTCCATGGACCTTGGACTGTGGGCCTGTGCCACTGAGCTCTTTGTACGTTCTTAGTCTGTCCTCTAACTCAAGTTCGAAAGGAGTACTCTACTTTTTCAGTACGTCCTGCGCGTGAGACCGAGTGTTCTGGCTCTCCAGGTCACTCTCGCCTCGCCTGAGCTCAGCACTGGAGAGAACTAAGTTTGCTGCTGTATTGATGTACTTAGCAATTCCTCCTGGTGCACGTCAGTTCTCCCTCCTCACTTTGTAGCTGTGGCTATGTGTGTACTGGTTTGGGTTTCTTTCTTAGACATTGAACCTTAGTATGTACTGACTGAAAGTCAAAAGCACTAACAATATATTTTTTAAATCAGCATTTTTACTTTTAAAAGAGCATTTTCTTCTGACCTTTGTAAGGTTGGCATTTAGAAGTGAATCTTGTGAACATGCAGGTGTAAGCGCACACCCACCGGACAGACACTAGGTTTCGGGACCAGGTCACCTCTAAACTTGTACTCATAAGTGCCTGGTCGTGAGTGCATCTCTCTGGTTCTGCTGAAGCTCGGGGGTGCAGTCAAAAGATTGAACAGTCAGATAGAAACTCCTCTTTATTCCAGAAAGAAGTTATTAAGATTGAAGATTTCTGGGTATGGGGAGCACACACCTCTCTTCACAGCATTTCAGAGGCTGAGGTAGGATTGGGAGTTTGAGGGCAGCCTGACTATATTAGCCTTTTTATGCTGTGGGTGTGTTTATTTTTTCTTAGTTTATGCCTATAAAATTGTTTTGTTTGCTCTCAATTGTTTTCTTCTAGATGTGCCCCTTTTATCTGTCTTACTGCCTTATCCTTAAGTTATTTGGTAGGGTTCATATTTAAACTTAAAATTTACCTTTTATTATTATTGTGTATGAGCACAGCAGGTTATGTTCCTGCCATGGTACATGGTAGGGGTCAGAGGACCACTGCTGGGGCTGGTTCTCGTCTTTTCCAGTGGGCTGTGTGGATTGAGCTCAGGTGTTCATGTTTGCACATCACGTGCTTTTAACCCACGGAGTCATCTCATTGGCCCTTGAAGTTCGATTTAATTATGGATCATTGTTGGTTCATTTGCTTTTGTCCTTAGGTTGTGTTTTCTTTGAGACTGGATTCTTTGGCTTATGGCTGCTATATACCTTTCTCTTCTTTGATTTTATTTTCTTGAAAGTATGCTAATGTAATTGTTATGCCCTTTCTCTTCGTCTTTCATCTTCTCTATGATTAACTGAAGTGAATTTGTCTAGACTTTCACGTTGTCTGTGATCAGCTGTAGGGTGATTATTGGTGTTTTCTGTCCGCTTTGGTGTCAGGATGACAGCATGTCACCGTCTGACCTGGCTGCCTCCATCCACCTTTTCTTTGCCCAAGAGAAAGGCTTAGCTGTGAACTCCTGCGCAGGAGCCTGTTAGGGCCCTGCCTGAGGTTTCCTTCCTGACACAGGGCCGAGCTGGGATCACCTGTCGCAGCCACCCTGAAATGTTAGCGGTGTCGAGTTCATTCTCTCTCACTGTGGATGCTAAAGCATAAAGGCCCACAGCTGAGCGAGTAAGAGAATGCTTTCCACGTGAACAATTGGCAGTCCTTTCTTGGTGCTGGTGTGAAAGGCAGGCAGTGTGTCACTAATGGGCTATAAATTGGTATTGCTGAGCAAGTGCTGATGGTGAACCTTTCCTCTTCCCTTTGTGCTTCTCTTGGATTTCGTGGGTGTTTGGTGTTCAAACACATGTAGGATTATTTCATTAAAGTTCTTTTTATAACTGCCTTCATGAGAAATACAAGCATTGCATGTACATCTTGTTAATTCTTTCTGCATCGCATCTTGAAAATGCTATTGAGTAAACCAGATATTCTGTATTTCAGGACTCTTACTGCCTTAGCAATTTATTTTTTATAGTTTTTAATTCTTTTATATTTATAAATGCCTAGTACATTTGTTGTATTTTTATTAGGTAAAAACTCTGTGTTTTAGGAAGGTTTAAAAATATGTTTTCTAAAATTAACATCAACTTGAATATGTTGAAAAAAGGCAAAGGAGAACATTTATTGGCTTTTCTGTAGTCAAGTGCACCCTTTAAGTAGATAACTATGCTGTTATCCTAGTTAGGATCTCCCTCAGTAAAACGCAGTTTAGGTAGCTAGAGAGATGACTCGGGTTATTCTTGCTGTACTTCTAGAAGGCCAGAGTGTGGTTTCTGGTACCCAGGTCAGGGGCTTACAACTGCCCATGATTCCAGCTTCAGGGGATCCAGGGCCTTCACCTGTCCTGTGAGCACTGCACTCACACGCACAATCCCCCACAACACAACGCGTGTGCGCCTGTGCACACACACACACAAAACCCCCACAACACACACCCCCACACCTCCCCCGGATACAAATGAAAATAAATACAAATCAATAAAAAGAAAAATAAATCCACCAGATAAGTATACACAGGCCAATCTGATACAGATAATCCCTCATTGGGACACTTCCTTATAGGGACACTAATCATCACAGATATCTGAAGAGTTTCCTATTTTTGGTGCAAGAAAAAAAAATATGTATCTAACTTTGAATGTGAAAATACCTTCATTTTCTCAAAAGCAATATTGACCTACTGAATTTTTTTAATGTTTACTGACTTTTGAAGTATCAAATAAAATTTTGCGACATAAATTTATTAGAAAGTTATATTTCATGTTTTTGTGCTTACTTATGAACACTATGGGAAAATATATTTTGGTTTAGAAAAGCTCACCATTTTTGGTTGATAGGTGCTCTTGTATGGTAACACCATATGGATTATAAATCTCTATGTAAAAACTTTTGTTTTAGATTCCTTAACTTTGGATACATCTCAACTTTTTATTTATTCACCTTCCTTTCCTCGCTAATAGTGTTGCACTTTTCTACAATTTTGGAAAGTCTTGGAAATCAGACCCAGGGATTATTAAAGCTACAGAAGAACAAAAGAAAAAGGTGGTGATGTACCCAGTTGGCTGCCAGTTTTTCATCCCTGATAGGAGAGGCTTAGATAAAAAGGAGGAAGCTCTTAGAATTAGTGGCATTTTAAGCAGAGCTGATCTTGTCCATATTCTCTGTGGGGTTCACCCTGGTGCCCTCATTATGCTTGGCTTCACAGTTTATGACTTAACTTCCTCTCCATTACCAAGGGTGCTCTGGTTGTTTGTAGAGATCAACATCTGAAACAGCTCTTTAACCTCCACCCCAAAGGATTCTGGGTGAATTACCTGTTAAACTAGAAAGCTATAAACTGATAGTGCTAAGTCCCCATTCCAGGAGCCAGAGTGCTCTGTATGTGACTGATGTAGGGCGTCCTTTTCCATGACACGGATTTGAAGCTGAATTCATGTAAACTCTTCCATCAGCGTAGACCTGGACCAGGCATTTTAGATTATTTCGAGAGCAGTTGTAGCTGGTGTGGGGAGCAATACACCTGTAATCTCGGCACCTGTCTCCCCTACAATAGACCCTGTCTCAACACAAAACAAGAGAACAAGTCAGAGCTCATTTGAAAAGGAAACAAATCTTACTGAATTGTTCCTGCTCATGATTGACTGACCTTCACAAATGCTGTGGTCTCCTCCCCTTTTGGTAGACCGTATAGAAATTGTGCTGATGTTTTTTGATTTTCATACAGTAATGAAATGGCAAGAATGAGTCAGGATATCTTATTTGAGCTGAAAGAGATTGATAAAGATGGCATGTATGTTGATTCATAGTAATGGCAAAAGAGGTGGTGAGCATCATTCAGTTTTGAGTAAAAAAAGTGTTTTGTTTTTTAAATTCACAGACAATAGTTGAACTTGCAGAGACTGGAAGTCTGGATCTCAGTATATTCTGCAGTACCTGCTTGGTAATATTTATTATTTTCTCTTCTTTCTCTCTTCCTCCTCCTGACAGGATCTCACTTAGAGGGGGTGCTGGATATGGGAAAGAGTCCTCTTCCCCCAGACTCCCCATGCATCATGCAGTCTGGAATGTTTGCCTGTGTCTGGTAGCAGACCCTGACTGCACACAGAGCCCTGCTCATATCTGTTCTCATTTTCTTTTATCCTTTAAAATGCAAAACCTGCTACTATTTAAAATTGAAAGTTTGAGTACAGCCTTTAAATCTTGAGTTTAAAAATTACAGTGTAAAAATTCCATAGATTATTTTTCAGATAACACAGTCTTGTAGCAGATACAATTTGAGTATTTACTTGGAAGTGTCTGTGCAACTTGGAGTACTATATTGTCATTAAGTTTAAAAGTGGTCCTTTTGAATCGTCAGACATTAAGACTTGAAAGTATTCTTTATGAAATCAGTTATCGCTATGACTATTTTTATCATAGACATTTTAAATTTAAATTTTTGCTTCAATTTTTTATAGTATTTGTGAAAATACTTTAAACACTGTCAATTTAAACACTGCCAAATCATACATGAAACTAAATGCATTTAAATTATATGCTGCAAGTAAACTAAGGTGTTGTTATTAGTACATAATTAATACTTAATTAATAGTACATGAGTTAATAAAGGAGTTGACATAGCTTATGATTATAGGAAGGTTTTAGACAGCTTGATTTCCCATTTGTAAATGAGTGCTCAAAGTGCACACTGCTCTGCTTTGGCAGTGGTTTTGGGCCCTGACTGCGTCCTTTTGCACATTCAGACATTATTTTACAAGGGTGGTTAATGCTGTCTGGGATAAGATCTCTTAGGGGGTGAAAGAACTGTGGGTAGGCTCCTGTTTGGGAGCCTTGTTGTGCCCCTTGGACACATCACAGGCATTTAAAAAGTCATTAAAAAGGAAAACATAAAACACACATAGGTATCCAAGACAGTTTTTAAAAATTCACCCACTTTCCTCCTCCTCTCTCCTTTTATTTTTGGAAAAAATTGAAAAAATGAATTCTTGGACTCTTCAATTTGGGATCCAAACTCCTCTCCCCCAACACATACATGATCATGGGCTCATGCACACACACACACACACATGCACACACACTTAGCAGCAACAGTCAACACATGTTCATGTCCAAAACCTTCAAGTTTAAACATGCAACTTGAGGTGGTGGACACCTGGAGTTTACCTACTAGAACCATGCAGCTGGGGACAGTTGGACCCTAGAAAAAGCTGGTGTGTGTGTGTGGTGGGGGCACACATCCACAAGATAAAAAAGTGGAGAAAAATAAAACCAAACCAAAGAAACAAAATGAAAGGTTCGCTCTTGTTGAAATGCCCCAATAGTGTGTATGTGTGATGGAGGAGAGGGCTGGGCTCTGTCTGTCACCCAAGAACAAGGACCACAGGGGCCAGTGTGGACTGAAAGCACGCCCTGCCCAGGGTGGGGTTACATTCACACTTCAGCACCTCACACTCCATCCTAGCTCAGGTGAGATCACCCCTCAAGTCTCATCTCTCAGGCTGGTCCTGGGGAAAACAAGTACAGGAGGGTCTCTCTGGGCCTCTCTCCTACCAGCACTCCAGTGTAGTTCTTGGGGTTTGTTTTTGTTTTTCCTCCCTAGAAAATAACAACCACTGCTGGCTCAGACAGAAAAGTGAAATCTATAAATATTTATAGACCTATAAGTACTTCTACAAGCCCCATTGGGAAGGAAGGTTAGGGAATAATGGTTGTCAAGAGGAAGGGAGGGGGCCAGTGGCCAGACCAGAGGGCGTCCTTGTCCTTTCCTGTCAGAAAAGGGGCATCCCCACCTGACAGAAAATACCTACCTGCCTGCCTCCACAGTCTCCATTAAGCCAGGTGTTTTTGTTTTGTAGCAAATTGCTCAGGTTTTTTTTTTTTTTAAAGTGGTGTTGTCTAAGGGACAATGTAGCTGAGCGATGGGAGTGGGGGATCATCCTGCTGCCTTCTAAGTAGATTTAGTCACATCTGTGAGAAAGAACAGCTCATCCTTTTATTTGGTCCACAGATCATTCTTACTGGTGTAAGAGCTTCCTACCACAGTCTGCTTTTTCCTGGCTACCTCAGAATAGTATCTAATCTATGCAAAGTAGTGGGGAAACAGTAGTGTTTGCACTGAAGCACCGGTGTGGCCAGTGAAGGATCTCAGGACATTTGCTTCTCTTGTGGCTTAATAGCTCTAACGCTTGTCCTAACGTCAGCAGTGGAGTTGGAACCTTTGAAGAACAAACACCTGTACGTTTGTTTGTTCCCTCGGCTGATTTAGCGTTCAGAATACAGGGAGAGGTGCTATACATAGCGTTTCAGTGCTTGTAAAAACCAGAGCAATGGCTTTTTGTTAAGAAAGAGTGACTACTGACCTTTTTTATCTTCTTCCTTAGATATGGTTCTAGCAGGGGAATGTTGAACCTCATTTGAGATGGCAGAAGGCAGTTAACAAGAACATGCTGTTTTTTTGCTAGATTTGTTAATTTGGGGAAGGCACCTTCTTTTAAAGATTTCTAATTTGAAAGGCTTTTACTTTTTTACTGTTTGACTCAATTTTAACATGGCCTTCCTTTTAGCAAAAGAAACTTGTATTTAATAAAACGGCAACCAGCATCATGACCATTACTCAAATGAGTTTTCATGTAGGCTTTAGAAAGGCTGGTGTTTGTATTATTTGGAAATGTGAGCAATACAAATTGTGTAATCAGCCGGGCGATGGTGGCGCACGCCTTTAATCCCAGCACTCGGGAGGCAGAGGCAGGCGGATCTCTGTGAGTTCGAGACCAGCCTGGTCTACAGAGCTAGTTCCAGGATAGGCTCCAAAACCACAGAGAAACCCTGTTTCGAAAAACCAAAAAAAAAAAAAAAAAAAAAAAAAACAAATTGTGTAATCATTTCTTGTAACAAGTTGGTCTTTATTCTTACTTTCTGAGAGTTGAGTCTCACACGGAAGAAACAGGGTTCAAGCCCAGCTGTTACCTTTTATAAAGTCATTCTCCATTCTCTCCTTCTCTTTTAGGAACTGTTTTAAGATTTCTTATTATGGAGTGTTTTACCTCCATTATTGCTATAGATTTTGTTTTGAACAAATTAACAGCAATTTTCTGGTTGTGTTGGTTTGGACATGTTTGTATAATTCTCAAAAGACACAGTGCTGTCTTTTCACAGTTGTATTTTGAAAATGGAAATGGTGAGTTTTTCTTGTCTTGCTTTGGAGACAGGGTTTCTCTGTGTAGTCCTGGGTGTCCTGGAACCCACTCTGTAGATCAGGCTGGCCTCGAACCCACAAAGATCCGCCTGCCTCTGCCTCCTTAATGCTGGGATTAAAGTAATGCGCCACCTTTTTTTTTTTTAAATGCAGTGTTCTTCATAGTACTTTTAATATGTCTCTTAACAGATTCGGAAGCCAGTGAGGTCCAAACACTGTGGTGTGTGCAACCGCTGCATAGCAAAATTTGATCATCACTGCCCGTGGGTGGGTAACTGTGTAGGTAAGTTGTGTTAACAATCTCTAAGTAACTTGTTAATTTAAGTTACTTTAGGTGACTAATGAAATACAGTATTTAAATATAGTTATTTTTTTAAAACATTTTTAAATTTATTTATTTTCATTATATGCACTGGTGTTTTGTCTGCATGTATGTCTGCGCGAGGATGCTGGATCACCTGGAACTGGAGTTACAGGCAATTATGAGCTGCTGTATGGGTACTGGGAATTGAACCCTGATCCTCTGGAAGAGCAGCCAGTGCTCTCAAACCACTGAGCCATCTCTCCAGCATCCTAGATATTCTTACATCCCACACACTTCCTAAATTAACTTTTGGCTGTCTATATAGTAACTCATTGAGATGCATGTATGTGTATAGTGTGTGTGTGTGTGTGTGTGTGTGTGTGTGTGTGTGTGTGTGTGTGTGTGCGCGTGTGCAAAAATCCTTCGGGAAGAGTCTTAACTGTCTCCCTGTCCATTCTTTATGGTGCAAATGCTGTCTTCTTTCCCATTGAGGGACACGATAAAACTCATCTGACGAGGGAGGTAACACTTTAAGCATTGAGCTGGAGAAAGTAAGGCAATAGTAATATCTGAGAAGGCATGTGCAGAGGCAGAGAGGAATTCCACACTTCATGCTACTGGTGCAGTCTGAGAGGACTGAGTCAGTGATCAGAAGCCTTGGAGACTGAAGGGCTGATAGAAAGGAGATGGTCACAAAGACTGCATGACTCTTGAAGAAAAAATCTTGATTGTAAGGGTTATAAAGGGAGCTGGACCAGTGTATTAGGACCTCACACCGTAGGAGTAGGACTGAGAGCCATAACTAGGTTCTGTGTTACGTATGATGATTCCCTTGCCTTCAGAATGAGATCAGTACTCTCATCATGTGAGTGTGACTGCAAAGCATTCTTATTTTAAAAGTTTTATTAAAACAAGTTTCTTGGAAACCATTTTACAGAATAAGTAATATATGTATGTGGTTAATTGTCCACGTTGTATTGTACCTTTCTTAGTGTACCCGATAAAGGTGTGTTACCAGTTGTCTTTTCTTAACTAGAATAAATTGCTTCTGTGTGTTTTAGGTGCAGGCAACCATAGATACTTTATGGGGTACCTGTTCTTCTTGCTGTTTATGATCTGCTGGATGATCTATGGTTGTATTTCTTGTGAGTACACGTAGTTTCTGCCTTCCTAAAACACAAATGTTTGTGTACTTAGATTACATTTATTGTATTAACAATAACAAAAGAAGGAAAATGTGTCCAGTGTCTAGTACAAGCAAACAGTGCTCGGCGAGCTGCCTTTAGTGTGAATGTCCCTTGTTGGTTTACTAGCCACGGTGGATCCCGTGGTGGTGGTAGCTCTTCTTTCCCATTCAACGGTTGAGAAAGCAAACTTACAAATCAATTTGAATAAACTTGAAATACTTTGAAAAGTATGGTATAAATTATTGCTGTGTTAGCAGATATCAGGAGTTACTTTGTAAAGATCAATTGTCACTCATTTTATCTAGACTTAGTGCTTTGCGAGATTAGGTAAAATGCTGGTTCTGAGCTTCTGTACATGTCAGGTCTAGCGGAGAGATGCTTTGGGTCCTGATTTAAAAATCAATCTGAGAAAGACTTGCCACCTGCAGAAATAGCAATAAATAAAATGATAGAATAAACAAAATCCCCAAATAGAGATGAAGGAAAAGATTTGGTCCAAGAACTCACCTAGTATCCAGATCAACATACGTACCGGAGAACACTGTCCTACCAACCTGGGTCATTATTTCTATTAATAATTCTTGGTCCCAGGTTTTGTGCTAGGCATCCCACCTTACTGAGGTGCTGGTCATGACTCCTGTGCCCCATTCACCAAAACCATCTCATGGATCTTGTCTAAAGGCAACGTTCTCTCCAGCGCTGGGAATAACGCTGTTATTCTTATCAGGCAGGACATTCTTCTTAAGTTTGGCAGCTGTTTTTCCTAGTTTTTGCTCTGCTAATTTTTTTGATGTGTTATAGAATTACTAAGACTATAAAATCATTTGCTATTCTGTCATGAATTAAATCTAGATGGTTAGATCTTGTTCCTTAGTGGTGTCACCATAACATCTGAGGTGAGCAGAAGAGTAATTGTGTCACCTCTTTCCTGAGTTTAGACTGGGGCCTTCACTGTGAGACCACATACACCAAGGATGGGTTTTGGACATACATTACTCAGATTGCCACATGCTCCCCTTGGATGTTCTGGATGTTTCTGAACAGTGTGTTTCATTTCATGTGGGTGGCCGTGTTACTCATGTGTCAGATGTACCAGGTATGTGCAAGTACTTTTTTCTTTAGTATGTTCACTATAAAACTTGTGAAATTACTCTTTCTAGACACTCTGGCTTGTTCAAGATCAGTTTGCCTTTTTTTTTTCTTTTTTATTTCTGCCTCCTTTCACCCTCATAGTGAACTTCTAGAATACTTGGCATTTGGACATGTATCAGCGTGCATTGTGATACTATTAATTTTCATTTTAACGACACTGTTTTATTATGTACAAATACTAGTATTTATTCAACTCTTTAAGGAATCTCCTCTCTTTGGTTTTTGGGATCTTCCTGCCTCAGCTTTTGAGTGTTAGTATTACAGGCATATGCTACTTGCCACTCATTCATTCATTCATTCATTCATTCATTTATTTATTAAGGATTTCTGCCTCGCCACCGCCTCCCATTTCTCCCCCCCCTCCCCCGATCAAGTTTGCCACTCATTTTAAATGAAACTGTGAAACTGTGTTCATAGTGTCTGTTGGTATATGTGCAGTTTTCAGTAACTTTTTTTTTCTTTCTTTGTGGGTTTTTTTTTGTTTTTGTTTTTGTTTTTTTTTTTTGGTTTTTCAGGGGAGGGTTTCTCTGTGTAGCCCTAGCTATCCTGGAACTAGCTCTGTAGACCAGACAGGCCTTGAACTCACAGAGGTCTGCCTGCCTCTGTTTCCCCAAGTGCTGGGATTAAAGGCGTATGCCACCACTGCCCAGTTAACCTTTTCATATTTAATTGGCTACTTTTCACAATTGCAGTGATATTGTGTGAACTGGCTTGATGATCTTCTATGAAAAACCAAGCACAGATTGTGTCTTTTTATTCTGTGTTAGACCTCTTGAGAATTTTGTTTATATTAAAAATTTGAAGGATAACAGACTGCTTTTTCTTTCTTCCTAGATAACATGTTTAGGTATTACTACAAATGAAAGAATGAATGCCAGGAGATACAAGCACTTTAAAGTCACAACGACATCTATTGAAAGCCCATTCAAGTATGTATATATTTATAAACATAATATTGTCCTCTGTTGCATGTTTTGTTAGAACACAAGCTCAGTCATGTCTAGTGACCTCATCAAAGGGAAGTGTTTTCTGTGGAGCAGCATCTGAAGTAGGGAGTTTCTTAGACTAGAGTTCATTCTTACTGAAGGTAAGGTTCTTGTTGAAGTGGCATTAGTTCATCATAACACCATGACCTCGAATCTGTCACATTAACTGAGCATACATTTATATTTATAAATATAATAATTTATTTTATTACCTTAATATATATAGTATAAAATTTTAACCTCTCACCTGATGCTTAGAAGTAGTAGTGCCCTAATTTCATGAACTATTTAAAGCTGAATTTGTGTAAGCTATTACTGACCCTCAAGCTTCTCTGGTATGATTAGTTATTGTATACTTCTGGAAGGGAAACCAACTTTTACATAAATGAAAACTCGGGCTGGAGAGATGGCTCAGAGGTTAAGAGCAATGACTATACTTCCAGAGGCCCTGAGTTCAGTTTCCAGCAACCACATGGTTTTTTATAATGAGATCTGGTGCCTTCTGGCATGCAGGCAGAACACTGTAAACATAATAAATCCTAAAAAAAAAAATTAAGCCTCTTTTATGAGAGATACAGGTAATACCTGTAAGGTGTAAGTGAACTGCTTTTCTAAGTGTTACTGAAGACGGAAAGCCCCCAAGCTCGCCGTGACTTTCTTTATACATTGTTACTTTTATTAAAGTCCATTGTCAAATTCATACTGTGTATAATTAATTTCGCCTTTACTTCTTTTCCCAATTTTGGACGTAGTTCAATTTATTGGCAAAGGGCCAGTAATCAAGGAAGTGTGTGGTGTGTTTGTTTTTGCTGGTGTGTGTGTGTCCGTGTGTACATGTTTTAGAAGCAAGTAGTGTTTAGGGCACTGGAGTGAAGTAATTGGGTCACTTTAAAGTACAATTGTATAATGTTTTAAATTAGCAAAAATAAGATAAAAACTGGTAGAGCTGAGAAGAAACATGAGCACCTGTCTATTTTAAGCTTAGGAGAAAATGTTAACATGAAAAATTATATTAAGTCATTTGTACTAACTGAATTCTCCTTTCTTTTGGGGTCTGATTTTAGCCATGGATGTGTAAGGAATATTATAGACTTCTTTGAATTTCGATGCTGTGGCCTCTTTCGTCCTGTTATCGTGGACTGGACCAGGCAGTATACTATAGAATATGACCAAATATCAGGATCTGGGTACCAGCTTGTGTAGCAGTGTCTTTATCCTATGAAACAATTTTGCTGAGTGGTGCCTGAAGATTGTGTCTGTCCGTGTCTCTCTCTCACTCGAATCCACATCATTGGAACAAATAGCATGCTATATGTAGGGCTAACAGTGAATTTTATGGTCTTTTTTTCAATACTTTTACTAACGAAAGCAAACATGGACAGAACACACTGCCACTTCTAGGAAGAATAAAGATCATAAGAATGATTTTCATGGTTCTTGATGTAGGAATTCATAACATACTCAACTTTTTGGTTTTGTTCTCATAACATTTGTCATGAAAAAGTGAACTTACTCTGTTACTAGAGATGGCATACCGAGAGTACATGTTGTTATAACGGAAGCAAAATTGGTGTTATGAGGCTAAATTGTATTATGCAGTACTTAAGAGTATTGTGTCTATTCCAGGAGAATTGTCATAAATTGATGACTAGTATTATGTACATTTTAGATGTACATGTAAATACTGTGATGAAAATCATGTGGTTTTATTAAAGATCTACTGTACTGTGTTCTCAAAGGCACGGGGAAATAATGTTCACGGAAATGTGCTCGCTGTTCCGTTACACCAGCTGTCGCACCGCTGGTCTCTTCTAGTTCAGTGAAATAATTTCTAGAAACCTTGCTTTGAGGTCTCACGGTCTGATAATAAAGCACTTGCATGAGTATACTAAGTCATAATATTTTGTTGACATTTAAAGCCCTACTAAGTGCATGTTACACTGCATAGAATGTGTACTCGCAGATGCTGTCCAGTGAAGCATAAATTAGGATTTAATTTCATGTGCAAACAGCCCAATTTTTTAAAAAGTTGAGGTGGATTTTCAACAAGTTCAAAACAAATAAGCTAATGCAAAATTCATATTAATTGAGATAAGTGGATATGCTTCTTTTTCAATTCTAAGCTGAAAAATAAATTGTAGACAAAATAATGGAGTCTCAGCTAAAGATGGAGCATGATCTCTGTACATAGCACATGTGAATTAGTGAGAAGCTAACGGGACATTCTTTTCTTTAATGACTGATCAGAGAGTAGAATTTAAGCCCCAGGGTTGTTTTAATTTTTCCAATATTGAATATGTTTTGAAGTTTGTAACGCTTTCTGAAACAGTCTTGGAGTCTACTGTTGAATGTGATGCACTGATCAAGTTCTGTTGCAGCGTTTCCATACCCTCCTGAGTGACTGTCACTGCTTCCATGGCATTGTTTACAGTGAGACTGGGTTTAGTCCTCTTAAATGCTGTAGCAAACTGTGGTTCGAGCAACCTGTGGGAGGGGATAGGGGCGGGGCAGACTGAGACAGACCCTAGACCAGTGTAAAGAATGTGTATGTGTATATAAATAATTTATCAAATAGTTTTCTCTTTGTGTCTATATGTATTAGTGTTTTTAAAGCTGCTCATTTCATTTTGTCCAACCAAAAAGAAAAGGGAGATATTAATGAGCTTCTAGTGATGTTCAATATTACTGTTAATAGGCACTCTACCCTGCAAGTTCACTGCATGTCCAGTGCTAGGTAGAATTAGTATTCCCTGTAAAATACTGGCTACAGGTATTAAAGCAATCTAGTGGTATACCCGCCCCTTGCCTTAGTAAGAGGAGCAGTGAAGATGTATATAGTTGATGTGCAGTATTTCCAGTACTACCGTTTTTATAGTAATTTCTTTGACCATAAGTCACCCCACCCAAAATGACCCTTATTGTATTTAAGGGTTTTAATATTAGAATTGGCATATGTACTTTATTTTTGAAAAGGGAAGAGATGGGTGTGGGGTGGTAATAGCATTGTACCTTTTTGTCATAGAATGTAAAAAAACTGGTTAGCTGTACAAATGTCTCTGCTAGTTTTGGCTAATAATGGGGGGAAATTTAGGTAATTTTTAAATTCAAAGGTTATTTATAAAATGCTAGGATTTGTTTTAATTTTGTATTTCGAGTCACTTCACATGAAGACTCAGTTGCAATTTTTATCAGATACATTTTTATCAACAGTTAAAGACTATGGTGGTTCTGTTTGAATATGAATGTTGTTACCATGTTTTCTTTGTGGTACAATATTCTTTCCGTGTAGAAGAGATGCTTCTCAGTAAAGCAGACAAACCCTGTAGATGTGTAATTACGTGGGAAATATTTACAAGGAGATGCTTTTAGTACTAACCATTTCATGGTCTTCATGACGTCTGCACCAGCATTGTCAGATGGTCTGGAGGCATCCGTGCATCTGCTCGTTCCTTACTGTGTGGCTTGTGTGCAACAGTTTAACCTGCTCACGCGCTCAGGCTGTGTGGACGTGGCCCTCCGGGGCAGCACTTACTGCTCTCCTGGGTTCTCAGCTCTGGACGTGAATTCTTTGGAGTTTTTTCATCCATATTTTTGTTGTTTGTAGTTTATTTTAAATACTAGGCATAAAAACGCATCTTACTTAAGCTATGAATGTTTTTATTTTATATTTTCTTTATTTATAACTGTGCCAACTATTATTTTGCTACTTACTGTGTTACTCTGTGGAAAGAAAAACTTGTAAAGTGTTTAATAAATTAGTCCTCCTTACATAAATTAAACCTGTCAAAATTTTGTAAAATATTAATCAAAATAAATATTGACTCTTAAATGTGGTGTTTGATCAATTTTCTTCCAAGAAAGCGATGAAACCGATATGAAAATATTCTATATTTCTATCATGGTCAGATTGGAGTCGAGTGCTGCAGGATTTTGTGGGAATTTACATTAAGTGAGTAAAACTGGTGGTATTCTAAACTCCCTGTGTGTGTGTGTGTGTGTGTGTGTGTGTGTGTGTGTGTTCGTTTCTCAAAAGGAGACTTTTTTTCTTAGTATATTTTGGATCCTGGAGTTAATGAGGACCTTGGGAAATGTATGAATCTGGATTTTGATTACAAGTATGTCTAAAGCCTTAAAATAAAATGTTGCAAAATGATACTTATGAAACTTTGATTCTGGTCACTTCAGGTGCTAGGCATGACAGAAAATTTAAAAGGCAAAATTGTGGTGAGACTCTTGCCCATCATTCGTGTTTTCCTGCAGTCTCCGCGGCTGGACTCAGGAGTAGTTTCACGTCATAGTTTGTCATATGGAACAGAAGTGCTCGAGGGACAGCGATTTGCACTCCACTCCATGGCAAGTGCCCTCTTCATTGCTTCATTGCCCTTGCTGTGGGAGGCCTGTTCTGTGATGGGGAGCCTGGTTCAGGTTAGTTATCTGAGGAATCTGAGCTATCCTGGGTCAAGGCTTGTTAGAAAATCGCCCTTAGCTTCATTCGCAAAGTGCTTCCATGTTTGTTAAATGTATTTGTAACTTTTAAAACAGAAGATGTGTAGTTGTGAGTAAAACACCTGTGTTGGGCTAGTCACACACTCCAGGAAGCCAGACTCGCTTAGTTTCTGTTTACTAATGACTAGAAGTGAATCTTTTACTTTCTTGTCCAGGCTGGAACTTGGAATCCACCTGCCTCTGTTTCCCAGGTAGCAGGGATTTTAAATCACCATACTTTGCTTGATGAAGTTTTAATAGATGACATTTTGGTAATTATTTGTATTTATATCATCAAAAAGGTTCATTGTGGCTTAGATATTTAGATTTAGTTTTACCAAATTTGCAGCTGCCTTGGTTCTGTCAATTTAGTTTTACCGAATTTGGAAATTTCTTAGTCATTCTTCAAGTATTTTTCTGTTTTCCCTTCTCAAGATATTTCAGTTAGGCAGTGCCTGCTACTCACTGGGGTAACAGGGTAGTAGGTCCTGTTTATAGGGCACCAACTTCGACGGTTGTTGAAATGCTTTTTTCTGTTTTCATAATTTCCATCACTAGCTGATAATTTTTCCTGCAGGGTCTAACCTTCCATTACTATTAATTGGTATTTTCATCTTGTACTTTGTAGTTTATTGCTTTAATGTCTGATTTAGAAGTTTAATTATTTTCTCTACACTTTGAAAATATGTGTTCCTGGTGTTTTTCTTCTCAGCTGTCTGCTGGCTTTGGCGACTGGGTGGTCCCATCCTCATTACTGATGGTGTTTTCAGTGGGTTCCCACCTTCTTTCATGCCTAGTAACTTTTATATTGCTGCTAGACTTTTGTATTATAAACGTTTTGAGCTTTGTTATGGAATTAGTTATGTGGAAAAGTTTGTCTTTTTTGGTCTTGATTTTAAAATTTGTTAGGCAAGGCCAGGCCACTGCTCAGTTTAGTACTAGCTGTCTGTAAAGTGCATTAGCTAAAGCCCCGCGATGCCTTGTTTACAGCCCTTCCTGTGGGGGGAATGGAGACCCTGCTCCCCCACGTGCGCAGCCTTGTCCTAAGGGCAGTGGGACTTACGGAGGCCAGAGGGTGATATAGGGTGTTTTCTTTGATCACAGATGAACCTGGAGCTCATCAGTTCAGCTGGGCTAGCTGGGCAGTGAGCTCAGGGACCCCTCCCACCAACCCCAGGTTATAGACATGTACCACTGCAACAGCTTCACCAGCAGTGGGTGCTGGGACCCAAGCATGCTTGTGCTTGCACACTGACTGAGCCAGCTCCCTAGGCCTCG
Source organism: Microtus pennsylvanicus (assembly GCF_037038515.1). Taxonomy (NCBI): domain Eukaryota; kingdom Metazoa; phylum Chordata; class Mammalia; order Rodentia; family Cricetidae; genus Microtus; species Microtus pennsylvanicus. The sequence continues at coordinate 17,311,313 of NC_134598.1, forward strand.
GTGAACACCCAGGTGATACTAATGTAGACGGTTTCCACCTACGCTTTGGGGAACTGCTTCAACAAAGAAGAGTAACGACCAGCAGCCTGTAATGGGGCAGAAGAGAAGCTGCAGTGCTGGCAGTCGGCTCTGAGGAGCTGAGGGGGTGATGCCTGGCAACCATGAGTCAAGACATCTTGACAGATAAAAAGATCTGCCCCTGTGTATGGGTGTCGAGCATGGAAACCTGCTAGTGGCCACACCTTCAAAAGGGCATAGCCCACTCCCACCCCAAGCTACTCCCAACCAATTATTCTCAGAAATAAAAATGACTTTTTAAACCTTTCTTCAGCTTGCACAGTGCAGGTGCCAGCCTAGTGCTTAAGTTGTCTATTCAACACGTTGCTGGTTTTGTATCCACACGGCACTTTTCACCGGAGGAAGGAACCAAATGATTTCCCACTGAAATCACAACTCTTCCAGAAGGTTTACTCAGAAAGGCACACAAATCAAGCCGAAACTTTATTTCAAACGTAAAAGAAATGCTCTTAAATGCTAGTGAATCAGCGAGCGGGGGCGCAGCGCTGCCGGGTCCAGCCTGCCTGTGCAGGGAGAGGGGTGGCCGCACAGTGCCGCATGCTGGTGGAGTTTCACAGTAGTGAGTGCCATAAAGTCATCTGTGTTTGGTAGTGACGAGTCGGTGTGCGCGGTGCTTCGTTCTGGGTTTACACCATCACTGAGCATGAACAAGGGCCCCTGCTCCTTGACCATAGCCAAATCCCTTGGGCCCAAAGTTCTTTGCATAGCACCCTACAAAGGAGAGAGAGAGTAGTTGAGAGGTCATTAACGGTTGCTGCCATTGCTTACCACAAATTCCATACATTTCAAAGCAAACTGTAGACTCTGTCAGAGGTCAGCTCAAGATACAAAGTGTGCTTGTCACAAGCACCCTTGTGTGCAGCAAGGCCAGGAATTCCCACAGCAGTTACGATCCTGCCGAGTTACAAGTATCAAGCCCAGCTAAGTTAAATGTCTGTTACCTTCACACGCTCGTATGCTTGGTTTAAAGCAAGAAGTCAAAAGACAGTTGGGGAGGCAGTGCTGCCAACCAGGCTCAGCCTTGGGAATGCGCTACTTAAGCGCTTTACTGTTGGGCCAGATTCCTAGCCCTGGGGGAGTTACACACAGGACTGGGAGGATCTGGTCAGCGCCACAAACACCTCTTGCATCGTGACGCTACACTCTCCTTTTATATCAGATGTCTCATTAACCTAAAAGGTTGTGAGACACCCAGGAAGAGCTGAAACAAAGGAATTTTACCTTTACAATAGATTTCACCTTCTTTCTCAGTCAGAGTTGTGGATTCGAGACTCTTCCCACACTTGGCACATCGGAAGCAGTTTTTGTGCCAGGGCTGGAAGAGACAGATGTGTTAGGACATCCAAGAGGCCTGTTTCCTTTGGTCTGGTTAATGCAGCAAATGGCTGGGGAACATCAGCCCACAAGCAAGTTCCCCGTGCTAGACCTGACCCTCCTGGGCAGCACAAAGGGCTGTTTGCCAGCGAGCAGGCTCTAGCCTTGCTGCAAACCCAGTCTGCAGCTTAGAAGTTAGCACCTTCCTGACTGAAACCCTAGCAGCTCCAAGGAGCTAAGTGGTATTTTTCCAGGGCCAGGTATCTACTGAGCATCCAATGGCCTGGCCCTGATCACACTTCAGAACCTGTACAGAGCCGGGTGGTCACAGTTGGGCCTTTTAAAATAGAGAAATGATGAAAAAGAGTTTCTTTAAACACGACGGTTAAGCATGGCTATCGCGTCCATAAATTAGTGATTCCGGCGTAAATTCAGTTGGAGAAGCTTAATCTTAAGCCAGAACACATTGCCTAAGTGTGAAATGGAGACAGGTGTGTGGGGGGGTGGGGGGGTAAGAGTGCAGGAGGTAGGGGTGGGGGTGGGGTAGGGATGGGTTGGGGTGAGGGGCCTACCGTTACCAGCTAGAAATGGCAGCTTACCTTTCCAGCTCCGATTATCTTCTCGGCAGCGTAGACAGAATCCCCACACCTGGAACACTTCTCAGCACCTCCATATTTCTGGGCAAATTTAGAAGTGTTTGGATTTGTTGTAGGCCTGTGCGGCTGAGCACTTAAGGAAATGGAAAAAGAATGAGGCTAGGTTTCCTCAAATGTCCTCAGAAGCTTAGGAGGAGCACTAGCCTCTGGCAGGGTCAGAAGCCTGCAGGGTGCCCCAGTGCAGTGGGCAGAAGGAAGATGTGACAGCCCAGGTGCTCGAAGGCAAGCCCAACCCAGAACTTAAGTATCTTTCCCTGGGGGTGAACAGAATTTACACAATGCCATCCCTAGCACCCCGCCTTTGTCTAAACACTTTTTCTCCCCCACAGTCGATCACTGCTAGCTTAAAAATACCTACAAATGCACTGGCTGCCTGAAGTCATTCATAACTGGGAAAGGAAGGCGTATTTTACAGATACTTGCTCAGTATATCTCAGTGAAGTGTGAGTCAACTATTTTCTTCATGGGAAAGAAATTCTGGAAGTTTCCCTGCTACCCTGTTTGGCCGTTTACATTTCCTTGTGGCAGGATGGTATTTTTGCCACCACTTACAGGTTATGAGGGTGAATCATATTAGCATGACTGTTTTCCCCAGTCATAAGCAGGCACACTAGAACATGCAAAACATGCTCTTGGCCACCGGGGCCTTTTAGAACCCGAAGTTGTCGGGTTGTCAGGGGTGCTGCAGGACAGCTCTGTGCTGTAATGCACTGTTAAAGCACACACATAGTCAGGTAAAATCGTAATATCAAAATGCTGATTTTTTTCATTAAATAATTTTCATCTCTCTACACTCTGTTTTTGAGTCACTTATGAGTTTTCTACATGAATTGTTTCATATATATGGCAATCTTTAGTTGTGTGTGTTTCAAAGTATGAATCCACAGTATGGTTCTTCAGTTGTACAATGGTGTATATTCAAAACATTTCCACAGCCTACTGATAGTTACTTTTTTAAAAAGGTGATCCTTAAAAACTTACTAAAAATGGCATCTAACACTTGAAGATTAGAGTCCCAAGAAAAAATTTACAAATATATCATTAAGAAGTTTTTAAAAAAAAAGTTTATACAAGTCAGGTGGTGGTGGTAGAAGCCTTTAATCCCAGCACTGAGGAGGCAGAGGCAGGTGGATCTCTGAGTTTGAGGCCAGCCTGGTCTACAGTTAGTTCCAGGACAGCCAGGGCTACACAGAGAAACCTTGCCCTCCCTCCCGCCTAAAGAAAAGAACTTTACACAGATCAACTCCTTCTGGGCTTTTAACAACTTCACAGGGTGTGGATACAAATTACAAATAAGGGGGGGGGGCTCGGATGCTATTTAGGATGCTATTTACTTGCTAATGGCCTAAAATAATTAAGTCGTAAACCTGGCCTGAAAAGGGGTAGAGCGGGACTTTGGGCGTGTGCACAGCTCGCTCGCTCGCTGCTGGAAAGGAAGATCCACAGCAGGAAGAGCAGCTTCTTGCGTCAGCGTGCTTTTCCGATCAGGGCACAAATACTGACTTTGGGAGTCATGGATGGATTTAGTTCTCACTGACGGGGAGGTTTAGAGGAAGCATGTATCTTGAAAAAAAAAATTTTGAAATTGAACCTTAGGAATCAGGAATGCGCTTAAAAGGCAAGTGTAAAAAGTACAGCCCATTTTAACATTGCCTGCAGGGGCTGTAGTGGCGGTTCCTGGACCATACTGGAGACCTAGTCCCCCAATCAGGGAAAGAGGAACGGAAGGGAACAGGGAGAGGCAATTCCACGTGAAATTACCCAGCATGAAATGAAGCAGGAAGTTGTTTCAGTCTTTAAGTTTAGGACAGTAACTTCCTGAGGAAAGAGTGACTAAGGGCTTTCCATGGGCCACTTAATTGCATACGAGAACCATCTCTTTATTCAGACACTTATTTCATGATATTGGATCTGCAGAGTGCTAATGGAATGTTAATTTAAGTCAGTTTCCTTGAGACTTAGGTTTTCCCGATAAAACCACGGCTAGAAGTCCCTGCGATACGCACTGACTTTTAAGTACAAAATTGTCACTATCTTGACGTTAGAACGTCACAGAGTTTACATTAGCGTTTAGTAGAGGTCATAGTACATCTTGCTTGCTTAGGTCAAGCTAAATATGTAGACACTCCCAGGCTCCTGGCACCCGAGCAACAGCAATTAATTGTTCTACCCACTTTTAAGACAATAGCAAGCTTTCTCTTACCTCTCTGGCTTGATGCCCAGCCTCTCGCCGCGGTCCATGTTGAGCGTGCCAGCGCCCTGGCCATAACCATAGCCTTTTGGGCCATACTTTTTTCCATAGCAGGATTTGCAGTAGATCTCGTCATCGTGAATCGCCACCGTTGTGCTGTCTAGATTTTTCCTGCAAACCACTAAGAGGGGGAAGTTAGGTTTTAACCACCGTTTAACGATATGTGTGTGCACATGTGTGTGTATATAATAATAGTGCATATTATACACACACATATATATGTATAACATATATATCTTAAAACAGTGGGTGTGTCCAAATTGCAAAGGGTGTCTCCCTCCTACAGTTTATCCTATGGTTTCCCAAAGGTCCAGCAACCCCTTCACCTACAGATTCAGTAGCCTTCCTCTGTGGTAGGTATGATACCTGCTTCACAAGAATGTCAGAATTTCTGATGCTGAAATTCTGCACAGAACCCGCCTGTTGAGAGCAAACCTTCCTCTCAACCTTTAGCGCCCATTCTTTCTGCCTTGTCATAACCAAATGTTTGCATCATGACCCAATAAGAAACAAGAGCAGTGAGCGCCTTGGAGTTGCCTCTGCAGCCCTCTCTTTCCTAAAAGCACATTCCAGATGAAGATTTAAATCCAAAATTCTAGATTTCATCTGTAGTCTAGAATGAGGAAAGAAAAAAAAAAGAAACCTCATTCTTCCAGCTTCCCTGGCAGGGATGAGCGGGTCTGAGACTCATCAAGTGGTTTATCAAGCGGTTTGAAGCCGGCATTTGTTTTCCCTGTCTCAAAGGAGAATGCATTCTTTCTTGATGGATGTCTTACCACAAGACATTTCTACGTACCCCACTTCATAAAACTGCCAAATGTCATCATGCTTTATGGAGACATTAGTTCACTTTCTAAAACTTCAAATCAGCTTGGGAAGGAAGAAAAGAGAAGAGAAAAAAAAAAACCTTGTGCAGGAACTCACTGGTGGCATAGTCAGGCAGCTGGAAACCAAAGCTTAGTGGAATAGAGAGGAATTTTACCCCCTTAAAAAGGAGGGGGGGAGGGGAGGTAAGCAGAAGAACAGCTGGCTGGCTGGCTGCTTTGCCAGGGCTTCTAATATCTTAGACTAAGTGCTCTCTAGAAGAATAAGTGGCCCTTAGTATGGACTTCAGGCTCAATGCTAAAATGTTAATCGCTTAGAAGATATTTACCTCCAGCCCTTAAGCCTTAACCAGCGTAAGTTCATACAAAACCTGTTCTCAAAAACATGTATGTTAGGGCTGGGGCTATCGCTCACGGATAGAGCACTTGCCTGGGAAACAGGAAAAACGCCCGTGCATGTTAACGTTACCCCAGCACAGGTTCAAAACCTTCATTTGCTGTTGGCCTCAGCCCTCGGCTCTGCAGGGAATCCTCACAGAGCTGCGGGTGACCCAGAGCTACCCTGGAAGGTTTCGTCAGCTGAGTATTAGGAAAGAGTAAAGCTAGCCAGCGAAAAACCTGACAGACAGCAACTAAACATTGATGTTGTTATCGGGGCTTAACCCAAAAATGAGACCGGTTTCTAAAGTCTTTGCTTCTTAGAGTTCCAACATTTTGCTTAGCTCCGTGCCTGTTGAAATACAGATTCCCTTTAAAAAGAAATCACAGACTGGCCTCGGAAAAGAAACAGTTCAACCAAATCTGAGGAACAGCCATAATGAAGTCACAAAAAAAAACCAGGCATATGTAATCATTCTCCTTTTTGCAAGCACAGTTCTGTTAGGTTTTTGGTTTTTGTTTTTTCTGGGAAGCAGTCATGCTGTGTATACATTGGTCCAGACAACTTGAATGCTGGCATCCATAGAGGCGAGACGAGCCACATTCGAAAGCGTTTCCCTCAAGTTTAAATCTTAATTAACGTAAGCAGCTTTTGGAGGCATGGTCTCAATGTGTCCTTGGAACTTGCTATGTAGACCAGACTGGCCTCAAACTCAGAGATCTGCCCATGTCTGCCCCTGACTGCTGGGTTTAAAAGTCTGTGCTACCACGCCTGGACCAGTAGATTCATGCTTAAGATGTGGACTGTGTATGTTAAACTGTGTTTACCGTACAGTACTCTCCACGGGGTAACACTGTAGACAAGGCAGGTGTCTGCTCACATGAAGTTCTTCATGTGATGGGGAGGAGGCTTTCTCAAGCCATGAGGCTACCGCTTATAAGCGGACTTCTCTCTTCCTGATTCTCTTACTATGGGGTGTTTACTCTTCAGAATACCTGTGAATATGTCGTTGTGCGTCATACTTCCTACCACGCACCTAACAAACAATAATTCCCATCATGCCCAGAGGGACACTTGGTGACCTACACTCTTCTCCCAAATGAAGGGTACCAATAACTACAAGTAACAATACCATAGAAGGTCAAATGTGAGCTTCTGTAGAAACAGCTCGTAGTAGCCTCTGGTGTGCTAAGAACATGTCAGAGAGGAACCCAGCTAGGAAGAGAAATGGGGAAAGATCAACTTACTTATCAAAACCAAGCCAAACACACAGGGTGTGCCAGAAACTTAGGTAGCTGCCAGACAGCCCAGAAGCAGGGACACAGGTAACAACTGCAGAGACCAAGTGGCCAGAAGAGAGGGCGGGGCACTCGGTGTCCTAAGACTAGAACGTAAAAAACACTTGCCACTCTAAAGTATCACTCTTAGCTAGGGTCATTTCCCCTCCAAAGGTAAACCAGAGCTTTTTAGACGCGGCCTTTGTAAAGACGGAGGGGGAACCATACTCACTGCACAGAAAGCAGCAGCGGTGGAAGCTCCGCCCATCGCACTGCACCTCCTCGGCGTGGTACACGGTCCTCGCGCAGGCCCCGCACTTATTTCCACCGCCCCAGACAGGCATTCTGCAGAACAAAGGATGCGTTAGGATGCCCTGCGCTTGTCTCACAAGTTCCCCACGGGCTGTTTAGGCCAGGAGACCGCGTAGGTCGTGCTCCTTCATAAACCACGTATTTCAAAGGCCTGCCTCCTTCCAGCATAGCCCCATCTCTCCCAAATTATAGCTCTCATTAGGAAACGGGCCCAGGCAGCCTCTCTTTTCTAGGAGACAAAGGACTTGCATTCAGTGGAAGAGTCAGGTCACCAAAGTAGACGCAGAATAAGCCGCAAGAATCCACAGGAATTAAACCCCGGGGGGGGGGGGGACACTGCCCCCCCACGCCCACTGCTTAATGAACCCTTTAAAAACTCAGCTGGAAATCTTAAAGTAGGGTCATCTGCTACGTACACGTTTAGTTCAGTGAGACATTAAGTTCTTTACATGTGAAGTACATAAGCGATGAACATGCTTCTATGCGCCTGCTAGCGTTCATCCAATGACAGCTCGCTTCGCCGACCGTGGCTAGGACAACCGCAAGCATCGAGTCCCGCGGATGGCTGCCAAGCAAGATGTGGTGCGCTTCACTGACCCCGAAGTCCCCTAGTCCAGCCAACAGTTGGTTTTCCCACCCTGGCAGGTTTGTCAGGCCGACAGAAAATGCGACCAAGTCCCTCCCTCAGCAGGGGCTGGAAGTATGTGGAGACAATCTACAAGCATGCTCTGATGTGATGGGAAATAGAAGGTTAAGCCCGGGCTGCCTATGAATTACGGGCAACGTCCCTAATCCCCCTTAACAAAGTGGCCTCCTGGGACAGCGCTAATGGCCCGACTTCTGAATGCCAGCATTCTCAGCTGTCTGAGCCAGTGCACCAAGTCAGCTTTGCTGTCTACCAGTGCACTGAAACAATCCCTTTCCCCAACCCCCACCCCTTTTCTTGGCTTTCCCTTCTGTGAAAGGTATTTGGAGCCCTTTGCCAGCTGCTAAGTTTCTGGGTGTGTTTATTCCCTCTCTAGGAAATGGCTGACATTTCCTTACAAATATAAACCTAATTAGAACACACGGAAGTCCTGATCAGCGGGGGGAGGGGGGAGGGGGGAGGGGGGGAGCTTCCATCTTTAACATCGAAAGAGGATGGATTCCATAGAGCCATTAAGGTGATTCCAGAACTCTATACGGTTTCCCAATGAGACCATTATTAAATATTTCTACAATTCATCATTGCAGTGGGTACCCTGTCGCTCTTCTGGAAGTACCACCCGAAACTTCGATCCAGAGTAGCGTAGACAGAACATCCCTATTCAGCGACAGACGTTAGAAGTGACCGGTTCAAGCCAAAATTCAGGCGAGCATTTGGAAACGTGATTATATGGTTAGAGTGACATCAGTGTCCAGACTCCTGGAATTTCTGGGTGGCAGCTTTAGGGACTGGTTCCTAGTGGTAGGCACCTGGCTTCTGAAGGTTCCACTATTACACTTACAGAGGAAACAGGTTAGTTCTCCCAACAGAGGGCTGTTAGACAACACCTCTCTATACGAACACGCACACACCTGTTTGCCACTTTTCTGCCACACGTGGGACAAGGCGTAGCTCTGTGGTAACCAGCCCTAGACTTCACAGTCACCAGGGGTGTCAGCCGAAACAAGCTCCTTGACAGTGTGATCCCGCTTCAGGTATGTGATGGCCAGGAGTGTGCACAGGCAATGTACTCATCTTGAGAATGTCAGTGCTCCTGTTTTAGAAAAGCCCACTCCTGGTGCACGATAACAAGCCACCAACTGGGCCAAGAGACTGAGGCAAGGCAAACAGATCCAGCAATGGCAGTGCGGGCTTACGGACAGACGCGTGTCTTCCGCAATAGCAAGAAAGGATGAGAGCCCCGCGCCCCAAGGCAGGAGGAAGGGGCTTACATGCTAAGCTAGACAAACACGGGCTCTGGCCAACCAGAACGTATCTGGACTTTCTCAAAACACTGCCATGTGCAGTGTCTGCTAAGAAACAATCCGGACACCCTAGCGTCTTTGTTTGGTCTAGTGTCTCCTATAGGAGCTTGGGATCATGCCAGAGTCATTCGCTGAGGCAGACAGGTCACGTCAGTAGGACACAGCCTGAGTGCACTCACTTCCGCGGCCTTGGCTCTGCTGGTCTTAGCCTGTTTGGAGCTGCAGTAACAGATTCAGCCTGGATGACTTGTCAAAAGCAGAAATGTATTTCTGGGAGTTCTGAAGACAGGAAGGTTCAAGACCAAGACGCCTGCCGGCTTGGCGTCTGCTGTGGGACCCTGGTCTCTGTTTCTAAGACGGTGTCTTCAATACAGAGACACCATTCTTGCATGGCAGAAGAGCAAGAAAGGAAACCCACTCCCGGAACCTCTTTATAGTGGTGTTAATCCATTTAGTTCTCAGTGTCTCTGCAGGGCCCTGCCTCCCGGCACTGTCACATAGGGGATTGAGTTACAACAGGCATTCTGGACTAAAGCAACCACTCACACCACGGCAACCCTCAACCAGGTATGAACACCAAACCTCTTGCCAGGCCAGTTCAGTGAGAGGGGAACCCAGAACGGTGCATTAAAATGGGGCGCTGGCTACTGTAAACAAAGAGCCTAAGGGGCCAATAGAGAGGAAGAGAGACATGTGTAGTCTCTGAACCCCTGATCTGACTGTACTCCAGCTCCTCCTGATCGCCTCACTTATATGAGCCATTAAATGTGATTTTCAAGCCATGTGAGATCAGAACCAGTTCTTTGAAGTGAGCAAGACCAACACTCCTCCACACAAAAACAGGACCGACGTCACTTGTGACCACTAAGTCCAAAGGTATTGATTTGCAAAAAGCCAAAGGAACAACAAGAAAACAAACGCTACTTCCGCCTAGACAGGAATAAAAGCATTCCATGGGTTTACAGCTGTTAAGGGCTTGCTGTATCCACTTGGCCTTTCCTCTTGATGATGTGTCATCCTTCACTGTTTCAACCCTGATTGAGACTTAAGCCTGACTATAAACCCAACACACAAAACAGGAGCGAGCTCCATCAGCCTGCATTGGCTCGCCTCTGAAGTACCACCAGTGATACTGAGAGTTCTTGTCTGAAAGGTTACCCACTTGGCTTCTGCAATGATCACGGATGCAAGAGGCATCTGCCCGAGGTTCCCTCATGAGTCCTAAGGAGAACAGAGGTCCAGTCCAGGTGTATAGGTGATCGCTTGGCGGTTGAGGCACTCCTATGATCAAGGTGTGTCCCTCATATTAAACACACACAATTTCGTCTCACCCGGCTAGCCAGCTTTCTTTGATTCTGTTATCCATCTTTGGAGCGGTCTCAATGAGGAAACAGCTCCAGCAAGACCAAAGTCAGATTAAGTTGTCCTTGAATAACATTCAGACATTTAAAAAAAAAGAAAGAAACCCAACTGAACATTTATGTTGTTCTTTCTCTCCAGCGAAAAGCAGTCTGGATTTAGTTGTCTTAAGGAATTATTATGCCCCCTTCTCTATGTGGTAACGGGGACTTTAAATTCACCACTAAGTCCATCCTCCTTCCCCTGTGCGTCCACAGCAGCCAAGTGTGACTATGTCTAACCCAGGAAATACCCAGGCCTTATATTCTGTTCCTACATCCCTAGCGTTCCCACTTCTGCCCCATCTCGGTCTTGTTCATACGGCTGTGTCTAACATTAAAGTCCCACCCATCTTACGGGATTCCGTAAGGAGTTTAGAAGAATCTTTTCTCTAGTGTACGCTGAAGCATCACCAGGAAGCCTCAGTTTCAGGACCGTGGATGGGCTGCGCTTTCTGCCCTGCGACCCTGTTTTGTATGCATTCGGCAATAGAGAGCGCAGGGAGACAGGCTGGTTTGGACTTTTTGTGTGTGTGTGTGTGTGTGTGTGCAATGCTGGGCTTGTCTGATAAAATGGAAAGGGTACTTTTCTCACGGCCAAGACACCGCCAAGATAAAATCCGACATCAGTAAGAAAACCCTTGGAGCAGCCTCCCAACACCATAGCGGCTCAACCACACAGTCGAGGAAGCCCTTAGCTGATCCGACCGTCCCTTGCAAACCTCATCCCTGAACATTAAAATGAGTAAGTATAACAACGGTCCCACTTACAGCACTGGCTGTCTCCAGAAATGAAGTTCAACTTCACACGTTTGGTCTGAGCCCCCACCTACAGAGCCTGAATCTGGCAGGTTCTAGAATCTACGATAACCTTCCGTTTCTGTCACTCTTGGCGTCACCGCGCATATTTTTAAGAAAGGCAAGGCTTCATTTTTCCTCCGAGCCTTTGGCTGCGCTTCTCTACAACAGCTGCCATTAATCAGAGCAGGCTGGGCCTGCGCTGAGCCATCTGGGCCGCGTGCCTTTCCCCGATCCTGTGGGCTCATTTACAGAATGTCGAGAGCGCAAATGAAATCCCTCTTCCCAGACGTCTTGCGGCGCAGGCCAAACACCGGTCTTTTCGGCTTGGCGTCTTCTTCTTGGGTTCTCACTTAACTTCCAGGATGAGAATTTACCCATTGCGTTAGACTGAAATGCGTATGTGAAACCTTCCCTTCCTGCTTCTCCTCTGTCTAAAGCGCCAATCCAAATCCGAGAGACTGACCCTTCTGAGCCATGACCGGAGGCTAAGTCTGACTCACCTGGTGTGAAGTTGCCCTTTTCTAGGTAACTACTGAGACCTCCAAAGTGACCACATGGGTCAAGTCATTCATCATGTTTGGGTGGTGGTTTTTTTTTTTAGACCTATTTTTACTTCATATATTTGGGCGTTTTGCCTTCACAGATGTCTAAGCAGCACATGGATGCAATGCCTGTAGTTGCCAGAAGAGGGCAACAGATCCCTGAAGCTGGAATTAGAGCTGGTTTGGGGCCATCTTGTGGGTCCTGGGAACCAAATCCCAAGTGTTCTTCACCAATGAGCCATCTGCGCCGTGGGTCTAGGCATTCTTGCACCGCTGGCTCTGTAGTTGGCACCCAAGAGCCGAACCTGTGTGTTTAAGTGGACGTGTCCCCCATTTGGGAGTTTGTAAGTCACCTGATTTAACACTAATGTCTTGGCGTGGCGCTGTGCATAAATCCAGATTTTAAAATCCTCACAAAACACTTCGCCGTTACCCTAGAAACCTGGCTACTGTCTACTCTCTCAAAGGGAAATTTTTTCACAAACCAGCCTCATCCTGAGCCCCATTTGGGGAAAGAGGGGCTCGTTAAGGGATATCAATTAGTGCTACTGCCCTAGTACAACGGCTGTTGGCAAAGCTTGTATTCGAAAGCTGTTGTGAAAACAGAAATTAGGCTTCACCGCGTCCCAGTCTTAAGATCTCTTCCTGCTGCTGCTCCAGCTAGGAAACACAGCGGAGCCAAGAATGGCTCCTTGGTATCTTGGTAACCTGCTACCCGTTCCATCTGGCTCCTTCTAAGAAAGCCAAATCTTCACCCTGGCCCTCCAACACTAAACCCTGACTGAGTAACCATGGTGTGAGAACCAGAACCGTGTGGCCAACTCTTCTGCCCTTGCTCTCCTGAGAAACAGGGACAGCAGTTAGGACAAGGTTTCCACGGTGGACACCCGAAGGACGGTGTCTGGCTTCATTTCACAATATTCAACTCTTGTGTGTGTTACTGGGAACCGAACCCCCGGCTTCCACATGCTAGGCTCATGCTGCACTGCTGACTTATCCCCCAGCCTAATACTCACTTTTTTTTTTTTAACAAGTTTTGAGACACCAAGTGGTTTCAGCTGGCTGGGAACCTGCTCTTAGCTCGGGAAGGCCTTCAACTGTGGTCCTCCTGACACAGCCTCTCAAGAAGCTGGGATGTCGGACCAGGCTGGGAGGAGTGTGTAAACTGCATCATAAATACTCATCTGTCCATTCTCTCTTTATCCTCCTAACCCTTGCCTAGGAGGGCGCTTGACCTCCCCGCCTCACCCAGCTCACGTCTGAATTCATTTCTGTATGTGGGTTCCTCTGGGGGAGAGGCGGCTTTCTTAGTGTGCTATTATCTGCTCTTTAGGAAACAATCTAAATATAATTCCATAAAACTACATCCTGGGGGCCGAAGGTGGACCTCACAGAGCACCCGCGTCACAGGCATGAGACGTCAACTTTGGGCAGAGCCCCAAACCAAACCAGACCAAGGCATTATTAAGCCATTATATTACCTGTTGGTTTAGGAGCTGGAGATAAAGAGTTAGGGGCTAGAGAGATGGCTCACTGAGCAAAGAGTAGGCTGCACAGGCATGAGGAAGGACCCGAGTTCAGGTCTCCAGCACCCACATAAAAAGGTGGTGGTGCCATCCCAAAGTTAGGGGTGGAAGGATTAGGCTCTTAGGGACTTCCTAGCCAGTCAGTCCAGCTTAAAAACAAAATGGTGAGCTCCATGCCTGGGGTGACCTTGTCTCAAAAATAAAGTAGACAGCAATAAAGACACTATTGACCATGGGCAAACACCACCCCCCCACATACACACCACTACAACACCCCCCACACCATTACATAGAGAGTCTGTTTCTTAGAGACTTGTTCTTTGGTGGCAAAGACTTGTACACAGGCTGGAGAGATGACTCGGTGGTTATAAGCACTCTTCCAAAGGACCTGGGTTCAGTTCCTAGCACCTAAATGAGAGCTCACAACCTTTTGTAACTCCACTTCCGGGGATCCAGCACCTTCTTCCGGACTCCTTGGGAACCAGGCACACCTGTGGTATACATACATACACACGAGCAGAATATCCATATACATAAAATGATTTTTAAAAGTATATAAACAGGGCTGGTGGCAGAGCACAGTCCGCAAAGTGTCTGCGGCACAAGTTCACATGTTTACAGCACACACACACACACACACACACACACACACACTATATAAACAGATTTTTTAGCATGGTTTTAATTTCACTGAGCTGGTAAATCAGTTTTATCTTGCACATCCATTGACAGTGGATTCTCTGAGGAAGATTGAGTTCGGCCCAGGTTGGGCAGTCAAGGTTACTGTAACAATGTCTGTCATGGAAACGGAAGTACACACGACCTCGAGACCTCTTATTGACACTCTGGTACAACGCAATGAATGAAGTTAAGATTTGAAATACTTAGGTCTGAGAGCTAGTTGCCACCGCTGTGATCCTAGCAACGTCTTTAACCTCTGAGCTGCGACTTCCTGAACCGTAATTTGGAAAGAGAGGAGGATTTAATGAGGCAGCATGTAGAAAGGACCTGGAAAACCATCAGCAGCTCCACTCAGGCCTCCTTTTCTTCAGAAACACTACTGGGCCTGGATATGGCACCAAGTTCAACTGCGCGTGACTGCTGAGGTCACTGAACTCCGAAGTAGCAAAGCAGACTCAGGTTTTGAAGCTATCCCTAAAACAACCCTGCTTTTTATTTTTGTTTATTTTCTCCCCCCCACAAGAACATTAAAGGTTGAGATCATTCGAACCACCAAGAGTTCTCCGTCTTTGAGTTCCCATATCATAAGCACAGGAATCCATTCCTGCCCGCCCAGAATTCATCCATTCAGTGACGTCAATGCACACTCAAACTGTGACTTTCCAAGTCTAATCTCACCTCGGAAAGAAACCTCCCTTCACCTGAATAAACCTGGCCTCTCCATTTTTAAATAATGTCCACACTGCCACAAACGCCTTCAACAGGAGTACGGCAAAATCCTCGACACGGATGTGAGCGGCGCTTGCCCAGTCACGCGCTATGGTTAAACGCAGCTACGCTGTAAGCTTGGTAATCTCTGGACCCAACATATGCCAGAGCAATCCGCGGTCAGGGAATACCCGATACTCCAAGACTCAAACAGTTCATCGCCTTCATGAACTTTACACGGAGTGAGACCTTGATTTGGATGCCGAGATTCCTGTTTATTTGGCAAACGATTAAAGGTTGCTTCTGTCTTATCTGCTAGTTTCCTTATTTTAAAAATGAAAATCATGCTTATTTATATCATAAAGCAGTTCTGAAACTAAACAATATATGCAAAACCCTTACTATAGTGTCGGTTACATAGCAGGTAGAAGTAATTACAAAAAAGGCTCCTGTAATATTTACCATATTCACTTATGTTAAATAGTTTATTAATTTAATCCTCACGACTGAAGTAGGCTTTACCATGATTCCCATCTTATGGATGGAAACCCTGACAGATACTAACTATGAGGTCACTATAAAGGCAAAGTTACCGGTTTGACTTAGGACACCAACAAAGCTCATTGCCAGCCACAAAGAAACAGCGGCACTGTCATCTACGGCTATGGCAGAGATTGTTAGTATTTGCTCTCGTGGATTCATTCGATTCTCTCTTCGTTTTTCCCTAGTGAAGCCACTAGGAAACCTTCCCTACAGTTAACTGTCACGTCCCTTCACCTGCATGTATCATAATCTGCCTGATCTTCAATTATTAATCCAAAGCAATTAGTACTGTTGGCACAGGATCAAAAAATGCGAGTAATTCGCACACAACCCACCATGGTTTGTTCTTCCTCTACGGCTTACGGCAATAAAATTTAACAATCAGAAAATTGTGCCTCGCTTCCCCAGAATGCGAATGAGACACTCTCCTCTAGATCTTGATTTTTAATGTAAGAAATACAATTCCTCTACATCTGAGGACTGGTTAACTGAGTCCTACACACTGTGTCTTATAAAATTTAAAACGTTTTGGACCAGGCACTGTAGCACATACCTGCAATCCCAGCTAGTTGGGAGAGTCTGGGAGGACGATCTAAAGTTCAAGGCCAGCCTTGGAAACTTTGCAAAACCAGTCTCAAAATGAAAAACAACCCCATTCAGAGACCTTGCTTGGTATTCACAAGGTCCTGGGTTCGACCCCCGGGACCACAAACAACACAAAAAAGCACACATTTGGAGAGGAGTCCAGATACTTCACAGGACTGAAAAAAAGGCCCATGTCACAAAAACAGGATCCCCAGGAAGTCAAGACACAGAGAGGATGCCTGGTGACCCAACCAACAGAACCCAAGAAGTGGCAAGCAAATGTGGGTCCAGGCAGGGATGGAGCCTTGAGGAAACTTCTGAAGGTCTGCAGGGGGGAAGGACTGGGAGATGCGGTTCAGGTGAAGCTCTCTCTCGACTTCCACCAAGAACCATTTTATTTCAAGTTTCAGAAAAGTGCAGGATGTGATCTAAAGGCATGAGGGATCCAACACACACACACACACACACACACCTGGGGATGCACATTGGATTTACACACAGACACACACACACCTACCTGAAGCTGCACATTGGATTTACACACAGACAGAGACACACCTGGAGCATACAGATGCACACACGCACATACACACACCCCTGGGCTGCACCTGGGATTTACACATCACACACACACACACCCTGCACCCCACCCCTAGCAAGTATGCTATTTCACCCATGTCATAAGAGGAAGTAACTGAGACCAGACAGTCAGTTAACTTGTTAAGGGCACCAAACCATTCCCGACTTCGTTTCTACCCTCCCCAGGCTGTTTCCTCTCCCTTAGAGGGCTCCCTCTCTTTATTTCATGTGGTTCATCTAATTTGTAACAGAACAAACATTAAGGAGTTGAGCTCTCCATGGCGATTTATTGGCAGGGTTATGCCTGGACCTAGCATCTCATTTTCTGCTGTGCCCCTCCTCTGTATCAACATTTACGCTATCTTTTGACGAGGATACAATCTTCCTCAAGCCCGCGATGGTGCAGTTTCTCCAGGACAGTCCTCCAATCAGTACTGCTTTGAGTGTGGTCTTCAGCACACGCCCTATCAGCCAAAGTTTTGAAAACACGGGGAGGGATCTGCTAGCAATTTATGGCAAGAACTTTGGACAAAATCTGTTAACGAATACCTATTGGTTCCCTACATCTGCACTTCATTTTCTCCTTCCTTCTTTATTCAGTTAACTAGTGTGCTGCAACCATAGTCAAGATAACTAAACAAACAGTGCCCCAAGTGTATATCCCAAGGACTCCTGGGATATACCCTTCTATGGCTACCTGGCTATAAAAAGAATACAGGGGACAGAAAGTCTTGAGATGGAATTATCTCAAGTGATGGAATTATCAGTAACAACTCCAAGAGAATGAATGAGAGAGAATAGGAATACAAATATCACTCGGATGCAGTTTTGAGATTGTGTGTGACTCTTTTGAAATCTACCTTTTAACTTTCTTGAAGAATCTGGGTACAAGTATCGTGAACCTTGTGTTTGTCCTTTTTGGATTCTTGATGTTTATGTAAGCAGGGACTTAGCACAGATTAGGAAAGTCGAAAGTCGATAACTAAACTATTTTTGGTGCCCAAGTTAAAAAATTACTACAACCCGTATGTTTTGCTTTCTATATTAAAAGGCATTTATAAAGTAGAAAAATGTACGTGGTTTGCAGTCCAAACAAAACAGGTCAAACTTTTGAGCAATCATGTAAACAAATGCAGTTCAACGTCCTGGCTTCCAAGGGGGCAGAAGTTTCGAGATCATTCCCCTCCATCCCAGGAATGCCTACACCAGAACTGAGCTCTGAACCCAGGTTGTGACTTCTAGGACCGGTTGCAGCATTTCTTAACCAAGCAGTTTTGCATTCCCGTTTGTCCCCGAAAGGTTGAAAGTACCGGGGAAAGCTAGGAATGATCAACTGGAATTTCACTATAGTTTCTTCTACATTTAAGATTCCGTGATGGTGGGCAGAGACCACCGAACAAAGACGATGCCCAGGAGCCCCGTTATGCCGCAGGGGAAGAACTGGGGTTCGGGGATCTGGGAAGGCGTCTACCACCCCAGAGCACCCACCTAGTTTCCGAAAAAGTCGGGGGGGGGCTGCTCATCCACACACTCCGGGTACAGGAGCAGCGACCCGGAGTTTCTAACCCCCTCCTACCCAAAGGCTTGGGAGAATCGCCCCAGGAGGGAGCCTGAGGCTTCCAAATGAAGGATGGGCGGCCACGAGAAACTCCCCAGCTGGCCTCTACCCCAGAGAACAGGATAGGAAATTAAAGGTCACGGGGGATGATTTACCTGCCCCAAGGACACGAGGTCCCAGGGCAGGGATGGCCATAGCACACAGCAGGCGTGCTAGAGGACCCCGCAATGGGACAGAAGTAGGAGGATGGGTGGGAGCACCATCAGGAGCAGGGGTGGAGATGACAGGGACCGCTCGCAGGGCGGGCGGGCTGGCTGCCTAGGACTCACCCGAGTGGGAGGCGGGAGCACGCGGCGGGCGGAGCTAGCGAGGACAGGACGGAGGAAACCTCGAGCGGCTACAAAAACCAGCCGGGGTCCGCGCGCCCGCCTTTAAAGCCTCCCAGAGGGGCGTGGTCTCGCCCCGTCCCGCCCACCTCCAGGCCACGCCCCGCGGCTTCTCGGCTGGGCCTCCGCCCCGGCGCGCAGAGCTAGGTTAGTTCCCAGCCGTGGCCGCGAGACAAAAGACCGGAATCCCGCCTCTTCCTGCGGCTTCCCGCGCACCGGCGTCTCCTCCCCTCTCCTCCCCATCCCTTGTCGTGCCTACCCTCCGCGTCTGGGACTTCCTGAGCACTCAGAACCGGCCCGGAGCCACCGAGGTCGGTGTCGCCCCACGGGGTTCCCGCCACCCTCGAGGCGGATTCCCGGGATGCAGGACCCCCCGGTGCAGGATAGTCTCTGGTCGGAGTTCCAGCTTCTGGAATCCACAGCTTTCCTGTCGCGAGAGAGCAACATTCCTCATCTAGACTAAACAAATGACGTTATGAAAACACCTCATCCCCCAAGTGTTTTGCTTTCCCCCACCACTCGTGGCTGAGGGGGGAAGAAACCCACAACCCACGCAGAAACCCTGGCGCCACACGGCTTCGGGTTTCGGTTTGCCATTGTCAGAAAAGCCCAAGGAGGTCGCTGCCAGCGATGACAGCAGAAAGAACCTAAAACCTCGTTTTGAGGATGACTGACGTGTTGTTTTAGACAGAAAGGTAAATAAGCCATCTCTATTTGGGTTGCTCTCTAGGACTTCTGGTGATCCAGTTCTCTGCCGCCGGTAGTGGATTGGCCTAAGAATTTGAAAAATGGTGACCCGTTAGTCAATGACCAAAACTACTCCCTCCTGTCACAAATCAATCCATCCCTTCCGTCCAGGCGCGACGCTGCGCTTTTAACAGGGTAGTTGATTCTTTAGTGGGGGTTAAGGGGGCGTTGTAGGATGCCTTTACCTGCTAGGTGGCAGTAAATACCAGTACCCTCACCTTGCTTCAATTGGGGGGGGGGTCCCCGCTTACATTGCCAGAGGCCCTGTTTGGGAGAGGGCAGGGTTGAGGAACGCCCCTCTGGGGTGTATGTCTGTGTAACGAAGTGCAGACCTGGCTTATGATACTGTAGATGCCCTGTGCTGGGCCCGATCCAGAATCAACTCATCACTGCAGCCAGATTCTCTGTCCACCAAGTACTGTACAAAAACACGGCAAGTAGTGATTGACATCTCTCGAGACTGCAGCAGGAGTTTGAAAAGGATGGGCGCCTGCTGTGAGCTTTTCTAAATACGGCAGTTCTTCTGTTCACGATTCCAATCTGTTCGTTTTGCCTCTGCAGCTCTCCCGTTCTTACCCGAGTAGATTTTGGTTTTGTTCTCACCGAATAAAGCTGTTTACATTGCGTTATAAGAAACGCTCCCTTTTCTGCAAATGATCGTCCTTTCCCTCCCGAGGTCACCTCGAGTCCCTTTGTGGAAGGGGCCTCAGGACCTGACCCATTGCCTTTCTGTCAAACGATTTGATGAATAAAAAATAAATAAATAAAAGGAAAGGGCATGAGTGCTCCTAGGTGTGGTGGAGGAGAAAGTTTATTACAGACGTGTGGGAGAGCATAGCCAGAGGCAGACACATCTGTTAAGAGTCCAATGTCGACAGGACCAGACTGAGCTGGGCCATGTGAGGAAAGGGGGAAGACAAGGTACAGCAGCCAGAAGGCCAAAGGTACAAAAGGGAAGGGTAACCAAAATGTCTACATTACATAGGGAAGAGTCTCTGAGTAAAGGGTAGCCCAGCCCCTGGGTTGGAGAGTTCAGGGTAGACAAAGGGATATGCCAGCCATACCCTGTGAAAGGTACGGACTGAGGGATGCTGGGAGAACCTGGGGGCCTGGTCTGCTTTGACATATTAAATGGGCACCTCAGCCATTATAGGTTTGAAACTTAACAGCTGTCCCTATAGCCTAACACCAAAACTATTTATGAAACTTGTGATTGTTTGAATGAAAATGGCTTCCACGGGCTCACAGGGAATAGCATTATTGGAGGTGTGGCCTTGTTAAAGGAAGTGTGTCACTGGGGGTAAGCTTTGAGGTTTCAGATGCTCAAGCCAGGCCCAGTGTGTCTCTCTCTTCCTGCTGCCTGCCAATACAGATGTAGAACTCTCAGCTACAGCACCGAGTCTACTTGTGTGTAGTTATGAAAACAATGGCCTAAACCTCTGAACTATAAGCCAGCCCCAATTAAATGTTTTCCTTTATAAGAGTTGCAATGGTCATGGTGTCTCTTCACAGCAACCTAAGACAAAAGTATTTCGCTGTCTGTGCATATTTCACAGTGACTCTGGAAATGGTGTACGTTGATGTTTTTCTAATGTATTCGCATTTAACTATCAATATCTTAAAATATTGTCTGCTTATTCAAATGGTTAAACTTGAATTTCAGCTATGAACATGAATAAATTCTTTTCAGCTCTTCAAGATGGAAGTGGTGGTAGGAAGAAGGGTGACTTTCTCGTGGAATCTGTGGTTTCAACATTCAACTCTGCAAGCTGCTGGCTTGGTTCTGAAAATAGCCTCTAAAGGTAGTGATTCTCAACCTCCCTAACACCGCAACCCTTTAATACATTTCCTCATGCTATGGTGACCCCAACTAAAAAATTATATCATTGTTTCTTCATAAGCATAATTTTGCTACTGTTGGGAGTCATAATGTGACTATCTGATATGCAGGCTATCTGATATGCATCCTCTGTGAAAAGGTCATTTGACTCCCCAAGGGGTCACCACCCACAGGATGAGAACCACTGCTCTAAGGCCAGAGTTAAAGTTTTTGTGCCCCAGTTACAGTACTAGTGGGACAAGGTGGACCTCGCAAGAGGTAGGGCCTGGTGAAGATCTAGGGTCATTAGGAGTGTTCCCTCAAGGAGGATTGCAGATGCTGATCTCTTTCTCCCTGCAGGCAGACTTTTCTTTCCTGCCCACCAGTTCCCAAATAACCAACACAGAGACTACATATTAATTGTAAATGCTCAGCCAAGAGCTCAGGCTTATAACTAACTAGCTCTGACATTTTAATTTAACCTATATTCTTTATTTATACTCTGCCATGTGCGGTGACCTTTGGTAGCATGGGATGTTCATTGCATCTGTCTGACCCTGCAACCCTCTGCATCTGTCTGACCAACTCCTCTGACTCGCCTTCCCTCTTCCCAGTGTCCTTAGTTTGGTTGCCCCGTCTATACTTCCTGCCTGGCTTCGGCCAATCAGCTTTTTATTAAAGCAATCCAAATGGCAAATCTTCACAGTGTAGAAAAGGACTTTTCCATAGCGCCTCCCCATTTGCTTCCCAAGATGCCTGGAGAGCATGGAGCCTCCTTCCCCATGTGCTCTGGGCTATAATGTGCAGTTCCAAAACCATAAGCCAAAACAAACCTTTGCCCCTTCATTTTGAGACGCTGGGAGTTCCATCCAGAGCCTAGCACCTGCTAGGTGTGTGCTCTACCACCAAGCTACATAAGAAAACCTTCCTTCTGTGTAAGTTGATTTGTCTTAGGTATTTATGGAAGGAAAGCTAACAGTCACCTCATAACTCTGTGAGCTTGGGATAAGTAACCTATTGATCCTGTTTTTATCTGCTGTCTTAGTCCTGTTCTATTACTGTGAAGAGACTCCATGACCAAGGCAGTGCTTACAAAAGGAAAGCATTTAAATGGGGGCTTTGTTGACAGTCAGAGGATTAGTCCGTTATCTTCATGACAGGGGGCACAGTGGCAGGCATGCAGGATGCTGGAGAAATAGCTGAGAGTAACATCCTGATCTGCAAGCACACAGAGAGGGACTCTGGCTGGGGAAAGCCCACCCCTAGTGACACACTTCCTCCAACAAGGCCACACCTCCTAATCCTTCTCAGACAGTGCCTCTTGCTAATGACTAAGCATTCAAATACGTGAGCCTATGGAGACTATTCTTATTCAAACCATCATATCTGTCAAATAATACTATGTATCTTGTAGGAGAACAAATCACGTGGTGCATGCAAAATACCAAGCATAGCACTTGGCCCACAGTAAATACTAAATGATTGTTATATAAGAAGGAATGGATATCATAAAATCCTGTATAGTTTTGTTTTGTTTTTTTGAGAAACAGAAGTTGTCCTTTGCTAACCAGTCATGATGCCTTCTTGAAAATTTTGTAGTACAAATGTATTAACTGTTCTCTAAAACAAGTAAGAGACTTTAGTAGAAAGAAATTCGTGTGCCCTGAGAAAGGCTAGTTGGAAAAATTGTTCTTTTGGACAAGAATGAGCCCTATTGACTGCCATATAGTCCTTGTTGGTTTGACCCCTTCCACCTTGAAGGCAAAATGGAGTCAATAAAACGTCCAGAAGGAGGTTTTATTTTCCCACTCAAAACATGTGGTACCTTTGTAACAAATCCTTCATTTTTTCTGGAACCAATTTTCAGTTAAAATTCCCTATCAAGGCCAGTGTCCTGAGGCAACTCGAACCAAGGTTGTGTTTCTTTATAACCTTGTGCTTGGAGCTTAAATTTTTCAAATAGTTCCCTTGTTTTCATTTCTTGCCTCCTTCCCTCAAAACTGTCAGTCAGGCGGTGGTGAACACAAGCCCAAGGCCTCTTTATTTTAAGGTCCCTAGAAGCCAGCCAGGCTAGCTGAAGAGGGATTTTTTTTAGTGCATACTAACCAAAGAGGGAAAGTTCTCATTTTGCTGATGGACAACAGAGAAGAAAAACAAAGCAAAGCAAAACAAACAAAACAAAACCACAGCTGCTCTATTGTGTAGTCAAGGTTTAGTAGCATTGTGGGGATTTTAACATGCCGGTGCCCAACAGTGATTCGCTCAAAGGCATTTTCTGATAAAGGAAACAAGTTTCACATGTTTAAATTCTAACGAGTCTCTCGTTCTAGGTACTTGACAGAGTTGTGTGTTTTTAAATCTTCCACAGACTCCTGTTGCCTCATCCGTGTTTCTTTTTCTAACCCCGTCTCATCAGTGGGTACTAATTTCCTTTTGTATTATCGTTTGCTACCGTGTTATTTATGCCTTCTTTTACACAAGGGCTTCCCAGCTTTTCTAGCTCATAAATGCATTTTTTTTTTGTCATAGCTGAGGTCTAGCCTTACTCAGAATGTGAGAAGGCGACTCATGTCATTGTGCTATCATAACCCTCGGGAGCTGGCGCACTTTCCTCTGTAGCTTTCAATCAGCGGCACCGGCTTCTTCACTGACATTCACAGTCAGCAGATGACCTTACCTCAGCCCTCATCCACCTCGTCTCAAAACGTCCACATTTTCTCTAGAGTTTGTATTTACCGTCCCTGGTCTCACGAGCACGCCTGGCTTTCCCACTTCACAAATTCACAACCGCTGACTGTCTCAGCGTTTGTTGTTTCTTATTGTCTGGCTTGGTTTGATTTTGGGCAAACGTCTTGGTACAGTATACAGGCTGGTGGCACGTTCCTGGGCTGAAAGGGTCTTCCTGCCTCCATCTCGCGGATACGGGGACTATGCGTGCGCGTACCAACATGCTGGCTTATTTTGCTTTCTTTAATCCTGATTTTTGTTTTTCGTTTTTAACTTTAAGATAGCTTTTCGAGGGGGCTGGAGAAATGGCTCAGTGGTTAAGAGCATTACCTGTTCTTCCAAAGGTCCTGAGTTCAATTCCCGGCAACCACATGGTGGCTCACAACCATCTGTAATGAGGTCTGGTGCCCTCTTCTGGCCTGCAGACATACACACAGACAGAATATTGTATACGTAATAAATAAAGAAATATTTAAAAAAAAAGATAGCTTTTCGACTTCTGTTTCTAGAGCATCTTTTCTTTTCAGATCGCAAAAATGCTATCTTAAAGTTAAAAACAAAAAACAATAGAAGTGTCCTCAAACCTTGTATGTTTTATTGGAGAAGGAAAGGCTACTAAGAAGTACATTAAAGCAAGAATTAGTGCTTAATAATGCTGCTCACTGATGCTTGCTGTGCTTGGTGTGCTCCTTACACTTACTAGACAGGAGATTAGCCTCCATGTTAGAAAGACACTCACGCCCTATGGAGGGTTCACACAGTGAGGAACAGAGAGCTCCTGACGAGTCCAGAGAAGCCCTTGGCCAACAAAAACAAGACTGAGCTTGAATGACCCTCTGGTTCTGTCAAACGAAATGATTTCAGCCTTGTCTAACACTTCAACAGCCTTGAGAGACCCTGGGCCCCTTGTTGGGGCCTTCGAAGAGTTCCTAGCTCCCAAACCAATTGAGATCTTTCAGGCCTTCCTCTCAAAGACTCTCTCACTCTTTGACATCACTGACTAAATATGCAATTATATATATATATATATATATATATATATATATATACACACACATAATCTCCTGAGGTCACACAATTGCTAAGATCCATCTGTAAGTACTAGTCTAACGAAACACGGGAATAAATTCCAACCACTAGTGAACATGCCTTCCCCTTGAAGATTTGTGCTGTGGGGGACCGAGGATATCAGGCAATATGGTAAGTAATTATTATCTTACGTGTTAATAGATACACCAGGAATATTTTAATTGTTTTATATCACTTATTTTATGGGTGTTTGAACTGCATGCGTGTCTGTGCACCACAAGCATGTCTGGTGCCCGCAGAGACCAGGAGAGGGCATTGGATCCTCTGGAACAAGAGCTACACAGACTGTGAGCCACCTGTGGGTCCTAGAAATCAAACCCAGGTCCTGTAGAAGAGCAGCCAGTGCTTTTAACCACTGCATCATATCTCCAACCCCAAACAACCAGATATGTTGAGGAAAATAAAACCTCTTCATTTTCCTTTATGTTACATTATTTTTTTCATCATGCTAAGGTTAAATAAAAACATATACATTTAACTACAAAATTTTAAGAAAAAAATTTTAGAATGTGTAATAGAGCTTATCACACACAAAAGAGTATTTTTCCACATTCAGGAAGATACTAGAAAAATCACTGCAATTTGAGATTTTAAAATTAAGTTACAGGCGTATGCTTCACTTTAAATGTAGGTAATGAGATCTCCATACGTCTTGGCCACTGAAACAAAGCTCCGGAGAATGTCCACTTAGAACCGTGTGTGTGCGTGTGTGGGTGCGAGCGTGCGTGTGAGTGTGTGTGTGTGTTTCCATGAGAACAGAGGCAGGGAAAGTTGACGCAGTTTTAGGAACAATAATGAATTGTGTAATTAATAGACACTTTATTGTCTATGACATATGCCTGCAAGGATTTTTGTGTAATCCTCACAACGTGGGATTAACAGTCATTTGAACTGAACCTTTTCTTGTAAAAGAAAATAAAATCTGTCATATCTCCATAGCTCTCACATCATAAGGAAAGTGTTGAGCTACAGGGAAAAGTTAATGTTAGAAAAAAAAACAAAAAGAATCTCCTATAAGTCATACAATTTATGTGCATAATAAACCTACCTAGGTTTTACTTTAAAGGTTGTTGGACCACAGTGTTCCAAGGAGTAAAAAGCAGTGGTTCTCAGCCTTCCCAACGCTGGGATCCCTTAACACAGTCTCTCATGTTGTGGTGAGCCCCAACCATAAAATTATTCCATTGCTACTTCATAACTGTAATTTTGCTACTGTTATGAATCACAGTGTAAATATCTGTTATGCAGGATATCTGATCTGAGACCCCAAAGGGGTCACAACTTATAGGTTGAGAAACACCGGTGCAGGAAGATGTAGTTCCTGTTCCAAATTCTCTTTCTCTCTCTCTCCCTTCCTTCTTTCCTCCCTCCCTCCCTCCCTCCCTCCCTCCCTCCCTCCCTTCCTCCCTCC
Source organism: Microtus pennsylvanicus (assembly GCF_037038515.1). Taxonomy (NCBI): domain Eukaryota; kingdom Metazoa; phylum Chordata; class Mammalia; order Rodentia; family Cricetidae; genus Microtus; species Microtus pennsylvanicus. The sequence goes on from NC_134598.1 coordinate 17,337,453, forward strand.
CTCCCTCCCTCCCTTCCTTCCTCCCCTCCTGTTGAAGCCCATGTGGGTCCAACACAAGATTCCCTAACTGGACTGGAACGGAGTCGCGAGGAATAAACCGACGCAGCTTACACGGTCATCATGGAAGGGCAAGATCTCTCGTTTATTATCCAAACACCTTATATATCATCACATCAATTGAGCGGGAAAACACATTAGGCTGTCTCCTAGGCAACCAGGTGAATGGGCTTTTAGTCACGTCCGCATCTACCTGTATGCAAGCTGTCACATAGGCCATGAATTAGCATCTCTATAAGACTTTCTCCAAATTACCAAGAAATAAGCATCAAATATCCTGACCAGTTTTAGCCAACATCTCTTTTTAGGTGATCTACATTTATAACAAAAAAAAAAAAACTAGGAGCAGCACGTCCTGGTTATTGTTAAACAGAGACAGCTTGTCTGCAGAGTTCGTGACCACCTCAGACCGGGCTTATGGCTCTTGTGCCATAGAGAAATATGGACCTACACTTTCCTTCCTTCCTTTCTTCTTTTCTTTTTTTGTTTTGTTTTTTTGAGACAAGGTAACTATGGAGCCAGTTCTGGAACTTTCTTTGTCGACCAGGCTGGACTCAGATTCACAGAGATCCCCCTGGCTCAGTCTCCGGCGTGTTGGGATTAAAGGTGTAAGCCACCACTGCCTGACCCCAATCCCGATTCTTAATGGTATATGTTGGAGGACTCAGGTTTTTTTATTTCCCTGTCCTTCTGTTCTGACTTCATTACTTACTCCATAGCACAGCCTGAAGTGCTGTAATGAGACCCACCCTACTGTTTCGTAAGGATGGGGTTGACGTGGTTCATTCTGTGCTTCTGAAGCAGGGTGCCTAAGGCCTAGTAATTTATGGATAAAAAAACAAAACAAAGACAAATTTCTCCCAGGAGTCTGGGAGTCCAAGGCAAAGGGCTCTTCTGCAAAAGGTGAGAGGGCAAGAGAAGGCTGACAAAGAAAGAGAAGAGGTCCTAACTTGAGCTCTTATGAAAAATCAGAAACCTACTCATCCAATCACTAGCACACTCCCGAGATAATACTCTGAATTATAAGAGCAAAGTCCTGAAGATAGCATCTCCCTTTGTACCTTCCTGGATCTCCAGAAACCTCCTTACAGTAGTCAACATATAGCACATGGTCTCAAAGCCAGTTGAGTCTTCCATGAGAGGGCATTGAACCATCTTGGACCCCTCTTATAACTTACTTCAGCTGTAAGATCATAAATGAGAAAGGACCAAAATCCACATGGTTGATTGTTCTTCAATTGAATAATATTTCAATAGAATTACAATAATCATCCATTAATTTTTTTGAATGTCAAACATTGCAGGAGTATTTTTTCTGGTCCTTCCAGAGGTCTTGCAAATTGATTATTATCTTACATGAGAGAGGTGAGCTATTGAATAACTTACCAAGCTCACATAGTAAACAAATGGCAGAACAGGGAGGGATTTAAATTCAGGCTGGATCTAATATCACATATTTTCCATTATTAAGTTCTCTCAACAATGGTTCTTTGGTGTCACACTAGAAGAACTTTAAAAACAAGCCAAGCAAAACAAAACAGAACCAAAAAACAAATCAAAAGTTAAATTCTTCTTACCTTGAAGACCTTATAGAGCTCCAGCTTCCTGGGAAGATGCCTTCTGGGAAACAAAGCACAGACCTTATCATCCTACAGACAGGCCTCTACATGATGCTCTGTAGCAATGAAGACCAAGAAACCACTGGCCCCATGCAGCAGTCTAGGTGGGCTTCAGACAGGGGAGTAGGTGTAGAAATGGGGCCTCTGTAGAGAAGTAAACTCATTAAAGAGGTATCACATTCTATCTATCCTGCTGTGGGATAATGGTCTTGTACACTGTAAAGATTTGTCACTTATTTTGGTTTAATAAATGCTGATTGGCCAGTAGCCAGGCAGGAAGTATACGTGGGTAGACCAGACTAGAAGAATTCTGGGAAGGGAAAAAGCAGAGTCAGTCACCAGTCAGATGCAGAGGAAGCAAGATGAGAATGCCTCACTGAAAAAAAGTACCAAGCCACGTGGCTAAACATAGACGAGAATTATGGGTTAATTTAAAGTTGTTAAGAGCTAATTAATAATAAGCCTGAGCTAAGAGGCAAAACCGTTTATATTTAATATAAGCCTGTGTGTTTCTTTGGTACCAAATGACGGTGAGACCTGATGGGACAGAAACTTCCATCTATACTATCCCCTGACTACAGCCAGTAAGACTACAGATGAACACATTATACTAACAAAAATGCAGGTGTGTAACCTGGAGCACAGCCAGGTGGGCATTTGTTTCACTGACTCCTTGGGCATAAGGAAGCTATAAATTCTTTATGTAGAGTCAGAATAAGGAGACTTTCTGTGGTTTTGCCTCTGTCTCCATTTATGGAAGCTTAGGTGAGTTATTGCTTTGAGATTAATTTAAGTAGAACTTATTGCTAAAGTTCTGCTTGGCTCTAAAACTCTGCAGCTCAACTAGTAGTACTATTTATGTGTTGGGGAATATTATTTTAAGGTGTGTGGCTTTTGTTTATGCTGCATTTGTTTAACTCTGTGTAGCTATGATTCTTTGCCTGCCTAAAACACCTGCTGGTCTAATGAAGAGCTGAATGGCCAATAGCAAGGAAGGAGCAAGGATAGGCAAGGCTGGCAGACAGAGAGTACAAATAGAAGGAGATAATGAGGAAGAGGAAGAGCAAGAGAACAAGGAGAAGAGGATATCAGGGGCCAGTCACCCAGCTACACAGCCAGCCACAGGGAAAGAAGGAGAGAAAGATACACAGAAATAGAGAAAGAAACAAGCCCAGAGGCAAAAGGTAGTCGAGATAATTTATGTTAAGAGAAGCTGGCAAGAAACAAGCCAAACTAAGGCCAGGCATTCATAACTAATAAACCTTCATGTATAATTTATTTTGGAGATGGATGGTGGTGCCCCCAAAAAGCCAAAAGAGTAAAACATCATTCAATATTTATATAATATTATGGTCATGTGATTTTGGACAAGGACATGTGCTCACATGCATCCAACAGGTTCTTGGTTGTAGATTATGGAATACCATGAACAAGAGAGCAGATGATGGGCCAGGCAGGGTGACACACACCCCTAGTCCCAAGGCTTGGGAGGCTGAAGCCTGCAGACCTGTGTGAGTTCAAGGTCAGTCCGGTCTTCGTAGCAAGTTCAGGCCAGTCAGGGCTACACAGGGAGCCCAAGCAAGCAAGCAGTGTTCGGCCCCAGGATGATACTGCTATGGACGCCATCTTGCCCACCCATCTTGTCTTTTTCAAGTGCTGGTTGTGTATTGTTAGGCTGTGAGAGATACAGCAATTAAAGAAGTATTCTGTCCTTAGAGCATGCGTGGTTTGTTTAAGAGTGTCAAGACATTCACAGAAGCCTGCAGTGTGGACGGTGAGGCTTGTCATCGTGGGACTAGGAGCCCAGATAAGGAAAGGCCTCGATACTCTGTTTACAGTGTGGGGAGGTAGCCTTTCCAGAAAGTAAACAATATCAGGGGGTGGCCAGTAGAACCACAGAGGAGCCACGTCCTCTGTGACTGTGAGTTTAATGCCCTAGAAAATCAGGAAGCGAAACCTAGAAACACAGAGGGGGAGTTATTCTACCTAAGAGACAGAGAAGCCAGAGTGTCTATTCACTAGCGCCTACCGGTTTTGGCTCTGACCCTGTTGGAAACAGTGTTCCTACTCAGCTTGGGAAGAAGTCTTCAGTCTAAGGAGAAAAAAAAAACTATTAAGTTGGATGGGAAAGAGGGAATAGAACAACCTGAGACCAGATTCTTGTAAAGGGGTCATCGTGACCCTGCTCTTGGTAACTTTTCATGTCTCTTGACACAAGAAGTTTGTTTCTCTGGTTTTTCTCCTGTGAGGCATTGAGTTCGGGGTCAATTGTTTCCATGGGATATGGCCAGTTCGAGTCACACTCCAGTGATTAATATCGGAATGTGTAATGAAACGTCTCCTTCGGATTCTAGATGCAATGTTATTTTCTACTTGAGCATACTTACTGTCTGTAATTTTGCCGAGATGCTTCTCCAGGACCGTGGCAGTATCTTACTTACCATTCAGTCGGCAACTGCGTACATAATGTCTCGTTTCAAGTTTTCTTTCGTACTAAAACAATTCATGGATCGTTTTATATACTTTCACACGAGCAGCAGAATATGCATAACGGCTTATAGACCAAATTTCCTGCCAACTTTGGGAGGCTGCCTTTAACATGTATTCTCTCCTATCATTTGACTCCTATAATTCTACCCATCATAGGAGCAAATCCTGAGTCATAAGGTTGCCAACTGATTGCCCTTCTGGTCTGGGGAGAGGCTGATTCCCACTCTGGACTAAGCATAGTGTAGCCAGAGGGAGGCTGGAGATAGAAGATGCTGCCTATAGGCAAACTGGAATGATACTGTTGCGAGATATTAGCTTAAGACATGTTCCGTTCATTTACGCTGTGGAAGATTTGCTTAATGATACAAAGATGTGTTGCATTCTTTTATGTAGCATTTGTTTAACCCTGTAGAGCTGTGTTACGTTGCCTGCCTAAAACACCTGATTGGTCTAATAAAAGGCTGAATGGCATAGCTAGGCAGAGAGAAAGAGATGGGGCTGACATGCAGAGAGAATAAATAAGAGGAGAAATCTAAAGACGGAGGAGGAGCGAGAAAAGGAGAGGAGGGCACCAGGGGCCACCCACCCACACAGCCAGCCACAGAGTAAGAAGGAAAAAGAGGTGTATTGAACAGGAAAAGGTAAAAGCCCAGAGGCAACCGTAGTTAAGTAGAAATGGAATAATTAAGTTAGAAAAGCTGGCTAGAAACAAGCTAAGCTAAGGCCAGACGTTCATAAGAAAGAATATGTCTCCATGTATTTATTTGGAAGTTGGGTGGTGGGCCCCCAAAGAGTTAAAAACAAAACCAAAACAAAACACATACACACAGAGAGATACACACACATACATACACAACTACTGAATACAGAGATGATTAGCATGGACCCTGAGCAAGAGTAACATACAAATGCATGAACCATTCCATAGTTGTCTTTTCTATTGAGAAAAAAAAAAACAGAACCTAATTTAGATGCATGTATGGTTCCTAAGGAGTTGATCTCCTGTTGCCTGTAGGAGGGGACGAGCTTGTTCTCTGTGTCCCCCACTGGAGTGCAGCAGCTCTGTGCATGAACTCAGGACTGTTTGACCAGTGACAGGCTTTGTCTTGATCCAATTATTATTGTGGCTCACCCTCTACCGCCCATTCACTGATGAACCTTAGCCTTTCTTAGACCAGTGGTTGAACATAGTGATTCTCAGGTATGGTCCCGAGACAGCCGTTTCTAGAACACCCAAGAACTTGTTAGAAACCTTAATTCTCAGGCCCCGGAAAGTGACATTGCTTGTCGTTTTCTTTATTTTGCTTTATAATTCTGGGTGTTGAGCCCAGGGCTTTGCCTTGTGTTGACAAGGAACGGTCTGAATCTGAGCAGATGTGTCAGGCAGCCATGATCACACTGCGTGACATGACAACATGCACAGCGCACATTGGCCACTCAGAACCAAGGCTATAATGAAGTTGCCCGCAATACAACATGGATGAACACTGCTCTAAACATGTCAGATCCATTATACATTTAATCTGAATTAATTTTATATTGTTATTTTTTATTGCATTCTGAAACTTCCTTCTCTCATCCAATATTTCATAATCTTCATATTCAATCATGTAACCCCACATGGATTTTGACCTACAGTTCTAGTTAAGGACATGTGTTGGGGACTGTGGACCCCCAGACCCTGATTTTCCTGTGAACCCCCCTGCCTGCCAGAGTAAACAACTTGTTTTCCTATGCTTGCTGCTGCTCTGAGCAAACAACTTGTTTTGCAGCTGCTCTGAGCACGAGACCCTCAGGAGTTCCTGATGGCAGGGGAGTGGTTTCTGGTGGGCTTGCAGCTGAGAGTTAGGGTGTGGCCATTAGTCAAGGAGACCGTATATAAGCTGCCCTGCAACACAATAAAGGGGACATTCTTGAGGCATTCTTGGAGCATTCATGGTACCAGTGCCTCTGTCTGTATGTGTTTCAATCTCCAGCCCCTTGCCCGACTCGCGAACCATACCTTAGCGCATAGAGCAGGCGTTGTGCTACAGACATGCATGGGAAATACACAATTATCTGAATGGAACTTCAGGAGGTGGAAATCCAACATCTGAGATGAGATATAATCTGCTCAATTCTGCGGAGTGGAAGATTAAATAAAGACGTAGTAGTAGAAAACATCCAACCGAGATGCGTGGAGAAAGGATAGGACAGATGAACCAAGCCTCAGTGATCTGTGGGACAGATTTAAATGACCAAATGGGTGTACATAGAGGGTCAGGAAAAGCATGAATAAACAAGAAAGTTGCCAAAAGACATGAAAATTTAATTATCGAACTCTAAGAACAAAAACCATGAAAGGAAACCAAGGAATATAAATTATTAACAATGCCAAATTATTAAAAGCAGCTAAGAGGGGCTGGGCCAGTGGTTCAGTGGTGAAGAGCACTTGTTGCTCTTGAAGAGGATCCAGGTTCAGTTTCCAGCTCTTGCATCGTGGCTCACAGCCATCAGTAATTCCAGTTCCAGGGGGATCTGATGCCTTCTTCTGACACACACGGTGCACATACGTGTGTGTGTAGGAAAAACACTTAAGTACAGATAAAAATCAATCAATCAGTCTTTTTAAAAAGCAGTTGAATGGTAAACCACAGCAGTATACATAGCCGGGTAGAGAGTAACAGTGGTGTCTGACATCTTGTCTGAACTGACCTCCTGGGAAGTGGTGGTACACGCTTTTAATCCAGCACTTAGGAGGCAGAGACAGGCAGATCTCTGAGTTCGAGGCCAGCCTGGTCTACAGAGTGAGTTCCGGGACAGCCAGGTCTACACAGAGAAACCCTGCATTGAAAACAAAACAGAAAAAACAAACAGCAAACAACCAAAACAAAATAAAAATGCAACAGCGTAAGAGCGCTCATAATGGAGCAGTATCTTTACTGAAGGGAAAAGTGTCAGCTTGGATATCAAAACCCAGCAAAAATGCCCTAAAAACTGAAGGAGAAATAATGTTTCTCTCACTCACATGAGCACTGAAATGCTTCATCGCAGCAGAGCTGAAGGGCAAGCCATGACCAACAGTTCCTTCTCGCCAGAGGAAAAGCGAGTGTCTCCCGAAGGAGTGAAGAGTCTTGTTTCTAGAAAGGAAAAAAAAAAAAGCAGATAGCTGTTAAAAGATCGGTTTCCTTGTTAAAAATAAATGGTTTCAAAGGTATTTGGGCAGGTTAATAGGAAGGCTCTGAAAGCGTGTACAATGTATTGTATGGAGCTTAATGCAAAATGTGTACAATGTATTGTATGGAGTTTATAGCTTAACGCAAAATGTGACTGTAAATACCAAGCGAGATGTATGGCAATGACGTCAGGAAAGCCTGGAGCTGGGGGGAGAAAGGAGCTGTCAGAAGCATTTTGTGTAACTTATGTAGTGATGCATTGTCATTTAAGGGAGACTGTAGTAAGTTTAGGGTAAACCCCAAAGCAATGACCAACACCGAACAACACAGTTTTACCTAATAGGTTGCAGAAAGGAGTAAAGAGAATCATAAAAGTATTCACGTAATGCAAAAGAATGCAGAAAAGAAGAAACAGAACAAAGAGGAGATAAGATGAGTCATGCCAAAAATGGATAGGGAGAAGAGACTGTAAACCATGTTGCCATGGCACCGGCCTCAACTCTTACGCAAGTCAACAAGTTGACTTTGATCTCTCTCTCTCCACATCAAAATTCTCCTCTAGAGGAGCAGAGGATTAGAAACTTGAATTAACTGTGATTACAACAGCAAAAAACGCTCCTGGCAGCGATTCCTTTTCTGACCTAAGCATTTCACAGAAAGATGCTTAGCAGGTTCAGCCAAGAGACTCAACGCAGAGCCCTTCCTTAATTCAGGTTGCTCTAGCCTAACAACCCAGGCAGGGGTCAAAAGGGAAAGACTTTCCCTTAGTCCTATTCAGGTTCTCAGAGATTCTGTAGACCTGCTGGCCAGATGGTTGTTTTGTGGAGAAATGCCTGGTCATTTGCAGCCCACTGCTTGGGGGTGACCCCTAAGGGGCTCTGTCTGTGCTGAGACACCCTCACTAGGAATTCTGAATGTGGCTTCCTCCAGGGCCTGGGTCTTGTCTAATGCTGCACCTGCTGCAAAACCAGTTTTATCTCTTTCCATCTTTCTCCTTTGCCTCATTCTTTTGCTCTCCACACTGTCTTAGGTGGTGTTGAGGGGTCAGGGAAGGCCTTGCACGGTGCACGGTAGGCAAGCCCTACTACTAATGCCTACGCCATACTAATTCAAAACCTGCCCAGCCCAACGCGTCATCTGATACCAGGTTTTCAGCACAGTTTGAAACTACAGTGTGGCGCATGATTGGTTGGCAGAGGCGGAGGCAAAGACCTTCAGAGTGTGTTTATTACCTGTGTGGATTGTAACAGATGTCTTCTGCCTCCAAGTCTCCCCTACGGCCACTGTTTAGGAAAATTGGTGGACTCCATTATGTAGATTGGGTGAGACGGATGGGAAACTTGAAAAACAGGAAAGCCTGGAAACCAGAGGGAAAAGTACTAGGACCGAGAGAATAATGGGCGCAAAGGGAGCTGAGGCACCATAAATAAGGGCAGGCGGCTGGGATGTGAGGGGAGGCTGGAATGCGGGCAGGACTTGGGGTATATGATGTTCATGGAAACACAGGAAAAACTACGGGACACGTGGGATGTTGGGGGTGAGGGAAAAGGCATAGGAACAGCTAATGTGTCTCTAGGTCACTCAAACCCCTCCAATCGTCTTCAAGAGGCATCAGGAAGGATAGGAATTACCTCAGTACAATTGTAGCTGCTGTGTTTACCGGAATAGGGAGCACAGACTGTTCCTTGGGAACACTGAAGGGGACAACTGGTGTGTGTGGTGGCCAATGTCTATTCCCTTTATAAGGCATTTTCACGTCTTCTAGGGACTGACTCATTGGCCCTGGCTGCTCCTGGCAGCTCAACTCCAGTGTTGAGCATAAGACCTAGATTTGCCCAGTCAGAGACCCACATTGTACCGGCTCAGAGTAGCTAGCCAAGGACCGTGGGTGCGATTTATTTTGAGCCACAATCAAAGCCGTTGAGAAAGAGAAATTCTGCTGATCTCAGCATTTGACCATGGTGTTAAACACAAAGGAAGACAAGCAGGGCAAAACTCTGAGGAAGTGGGTCTCTCAGTGGTGACGGTGAGACTCCGTGCCAGCATGTGCTGCAGCTGACCCTTGGCTTTTAAACTGGCCCCCTCACTGTTGGTGTATGTAAGGATTTAGCCACTTGGAATGCAAAGAGGTCTAAACTATACAACATTTGCCTTATATTTTTGTCACCTATGACAATGACACGTCCCCATAATAATTAGTTCTATTTCACAAGGACAGAGACTACCTTTCTGTTTTTTTCTACTATATCCCCTGACACTTAATGTGATGTCTGGAATATTGTGTAGAAGTCATTAAATGCATCTTTTTTAGTCCTTTTTAGAAGGACTGTGGAATGACTTTGGAACTTTGCGCTAGGAAAGTCGTTGATTGTTCAAAGCTTAGTGTGGGAGTTTGGAAGAGAAGAATGTGGAGAGGAAAGCAGCTCCTGGAGGCCCGGCTTGTGAAGTTTGAGAGTCACTCCAAGTCTCTGTTCGGGCCATTGACTATTTTGAGTTAAGAAACAGTGGTTCTGGTTAGCCGGGGCTGAAGAAATCACTTGTGATTAACAAGATCCCAGGCCTACTGAGGTGAAGCCTTTGCTTTGCTGGGACAATTGATGCTGGTCACCTGAAGCTGAGAAATTCGTGGTGATTAAGAGACCAGCTTCACTGACGTGAAAGCTTCTGGAAAGTGTTTCCTGAGAGCACGTAGAAGCACGTAGAAGCCGTGTTCCAGAGAAGGCCAAGGTTGCTTGCACCTGTAGCTGAACTCTGCAATGTAAGCGTCGCCCAGTTGATACTGGTTTTGAAGGCACCAAGGGGTCATGAAGAGCAGCTGAGGGTAGATAACCACGTGTCAGGGGTGGAGTCCCTAAAGAGAGCCCAGGAGAGGCTATTGGTGGCAGTGCATTCTAGTTGGAGCAGAAGACCCCAGTATTTTGGAGGTGCCAGGATCATGGAACGACCGCCAGGAACAGTAGCAGTGGTGGAGCGGAGCCAGCCTGAGCCTAGAAGACAAGCTGTGTGTGCTGCCGAGGGCGGAACTGGAGCAGTGACCCAAGCCCTGTGGAGGAGCCCAGAACATTGTAAGGAGATCCTAGACATCGGTCACTGAGTTATTTACACAGCAGGAATTTGGTTTTAACTTTATTCGGAGTGTGTCTGTGCCCTGCTTCTTCCCTCTTAAAATAAGGGAATGTTTAACTTAGTTTTTATTTTGCGGGAATCCACAGTTGAATGACTTTGAATCTTTAAAGAGATTTTAAAAGAGGCCGAATTTTAAATTGTTTGAGTTTGCAAAGATTGGAAGTTTTTAAGTTTGTAAAATGTTTTATGTTGTAGTGTCAATAGTAATGTACAATCTTGGGCATGAACAAGAAAGGCAACGTTGTGGCTTCACCGTGAAGCGTTTGTGTGTCAAGCGGAAAAGCGGTCGGTTGTGCTAGTTAGTTTGCCAACTTGACACACAGCTAGTTTCATCTCAGAGGACGGAACCTCAGTTGAGAAATGTCTCCATAATGCCAGGCTGCGGGCAAACCTGCATTTTCTTAACTAGTGATTGATGTGGGCGCGCCCAGAGCATTGTGGGTGGGGCTCCCTGGACTGGTAGTCCTAGGTTCTGTCAGAAAGCAGGCTAGGATCCTGGAGAAATGGCTCAGAGGTTAAGAGCACTGGCTGCTCTTCCAGAGGTCCTGAGTTCAATTCCCAGCAACCACATGGTGGCTCACAACTGTCTATATATCCTATTATAGATATTATTATCTATAGGATCTGATGTCCTCTTCGGACATGCAGGTGTACAGACATAGCACTCATACATAAAATATAAATAAATAAATAAATAAATAAATACATAAACAAACAAATAAATAAGAGAGTAGGCTGAGCAAGCCATGGGAAGCAAGCCAATAAGCAACGCCCTCCATGACCTCTGCATCAGCTCCTATCTCCCTGTCTGAGATCCTGTTCTGACTTACTTTGATGAACAGTAATGTAGAAGTATAACCCAAATAAACCCTTTCCTCTCACAAGTTGCTGTAATTTTAAGCTACTAAGTTGGAACACATGCAGTAATAGGTTACTGGAATAGAACTGGTATTCTTTTTAGTGTCCTAAGTAGGTTTTTGAGGTCTGCAGTGGTCACCAAATTACCTATTTGGGGCAGGGTGGGGGAGAACGGTCTGTTTTGCTCACACAGCAATAAGCTATAGAAAGAGCTGCCCGATTAGGCTGTCTAGATATAGCACACAGTGATCATCTTAGCTGTTAGTTTAGTCAAGCCTATAGAGAAAACCTCAAGAGCCCAAGATTAATTCCAAAAATTATGACATAGAAAAAAAACAGCAATGATATACCATATATAAAATTTGATAACATATTTGACTTTTTAAAATTTTTCTGTAGGGTTTTTTTCTTGTCTGCTTTATTAATGCCATACCCTCAAAGCCTAGCCTTGCACAGGCGCTCGATAAAATGTGTTGAATAAAGAATGAATGGCTATCTGACGCTTAGTGTTAATTGTTAACTTGACAAAAGTCTAGAATTATCAGGGAGATTGTTGAGAATGTCCGTGACAATCGAGGTGGAAATAACCACCCACTGTGGGTGGTACCAGCCCTAGGCAGGGAATTCTGGACTGTGTCAGAGTAGAGAAAGTGGGCCCCAGGTCTAGTCTGTCTGCCTGTATTCATTGCTCTCTGCTCCTGGTTACAGGTGCGACGTGACCAGCTCCCTCCAGCTCCTGCGGCTGTGACGTCACTGCTATGACAGACTCTAACCTGGAACTGAGCGTTGAACAAACCCGGTCTCCTGTCAGTGCCTTTGGGCTGAATCCTTTGTCAATGCAAAAGGAAGAGAAACCAGGACAAAGGTTGACGTCTGGCAGAAGGCTTATTTCTGAAGGGTAGGATTTTGTGTGGGTTTTGTTATTTGTTTCTTTTTTCCTCCTAATTTCTCCATCATGATCGTGAACTACTTGCATAGCGTCTTTATAAAATGCCACGGTGCTTTGTTTTAGATCAACAGCGGCTCTCGGAAAAACCCTTGGGAGAATCTCTTTCTGTTGTGGGTTTTTTGTTTGTTTGTTTGTTTTAACATGGAAAGGAAAACAGAGCTTATGCGCCAATTATGATTGGCTATTCCTAATGTAATTACCTCGCAAGCTCTGAAGGATTTTAAAGTTACTCCTGGCTGATTAGTGATGTCTGCCATGGAACAGGTCTGGAGAAGAGGAAGGTGCACTTGCCTTGTGAATACATGCCTTGGGCGGTTGATTACTGCTGTCTTGGATCTTTACAAAACAAAGCTCCTTATTAGTTCTTCAGTCGGGGTTAGCACTTGTGTTTTTGTTGAACTAGTAGGCGTGGACATAAAGCAGGCTTGAAAACAACCGTCGTTTGCAATCCAGAGCTCATGCTTCACTATGAGTTTTCGTATATTTAAGAAAGAATATGACACTCAAGACAGTTCAAAGTGGCGATGCTATCGAATGAAGAGCGGATAATATAAAAGCATAGCGAGTCTGGAGACAGTTCATTGGTTAAGAGCACACATTACTTTTAAAGTTGATCTGGGTTCTAACACCCATGTTGGGTGGCTCACAACTACCTGTAACTCAGTCTCCAGGGGGCTCTGCCACCTCCGGCCTCCAAGTACCACCTCTAGCACCACGTGACTGTGGCTTACCGGCAAGATTCTAACCTACATCTCTCTCAGGTCTTAGAATCATGGCGTCTGCCACACTTCCCTTCTTCCCAGCATTCTGTTCTGACTATCTAAGGGCTGCCCTATCAAAAGGCCAAGGCAGTTTTCTTTATTCAACCAATGAAAGCAACACATAAAAAGAAGACCCTCCTACACCAGCCACTCACAAGCCCATGGACAGATCAGACACATGCGCGTAATTATAAATGATAGGATGTTGTTAAAAATAAAAGCAGAGACATTGTGACAACCAGATGCACTGGGTCAGCATTCCAAGTTTCACGTGCTGAATGAAGATTTTACCTCTTTATTTATTTATTTATTTATTTATTTATTTATTTATTTAATGTTAGCAAAACGTCAAGGCGGTAAGGCACACTGGTGCCCACCTCCTCCAACCAAGGATGCTTATACCATAGTTCTTGGATTTGAGGTGGTAGTCAGTCTTGACCAAACTGAGAGTTGGGTGTTCCCTGGCTGCTCTGTGATTGGCAGTCTAGCTTGACTTGCCTCTGCATTGTCATTGCTATGTGACTATGTTAGGTCACGTGACAAAGCAACATTAAGGGGCAGGTGAAATGAAGTTGCCAATCCTTTGCCGTTAAGTAGGAAAAGAATCTCGAGTTTCCACTAAAACCACGTCTTTAAAAGTAGAAGAGAAAGGCAAAACACATCAACAAAAGCCAGACAGAGGGGACTTTTTTTTTTTTAAGCTGGGAAAGAGAATCAGGAAATAGCAAGCTGGTAGCCGGAGTAGTCGGCCTGAAGGCAGATCAGGGGAGCCAAGACCAAGGAGCTAGAGAGGATGGGAAAGGCCAGAAATCTGAACCCCAGAACCAAGGAAAGGAATGTAGCCTACTCCTGCATTGGTATGAGCCCTCAGGGGTCCATGTTAGCGTTCTAACCCACAGGGCTATGTGATGATAAATTTGTGTTGTTTAAACCACCAAGTAACTGATTACAGCTGAAATAGAAAACCAGCCTGTGAAATATGCTTGTTTTCCTTTATGAAGGACATGACCCTTGGCAGCGCCTTCTTTTGCGGCTCTCCTGTTCCAGCTCATCTCTAGTTTGTTCTCAAGGTTTGAGGATCGTGCCTCCCGACCTCGACAGTTGTATGAAGCGATATGAGAAGAAAGGAACTTTCAACCCTGCTGATAAATGGTTTTTAATCCCCTTTTCTCTCAACGAGCGTTTGTCTATCCAAGGAGACCACAAGCCATTGCATAATTGACGCTGTGTCTTCCGTAATGACGGGGGTTACGTTCTGCAAATGAGACGTTACTTAATTGTGTCACCGCGTGAATGAGAGAGCATGCTTATCCGAATTATGGGGCTAAAATGTCACAGGTGCTGCAGGTACTCCTGGGGACCCACTGTTGCGTATGTCGTTGGTCAAAGCAGTCAGTGGGTGACAGACACGTCATGCTGACCGGCTCACCAGCTCATACGGTTGGCTCTTAAAGGTGCAATAGTTCTAATATTTAACGATAGTCAATGCAATGTTTACAGCATTGCCTTAGTTTTTGTTCGTGCTCTATTTATTTACTTCCTCCCTTCCTTCCTACATTGGTAAGGAAGACCTTGAACTCCTGGTCCTTCTGCCTTCTCCTCCCAAGTGCTGGACTCCCAAGCTATGCGATGTCATACCTTGTTTGTTCAATTTTAGATGTACGTGAAAAACTTTTGAAAATTAATGTCTAGGCTATACCTTATACTAGCAAGTCTGAATTCTTGGAGTGAATTTAGCCACTAGATTTTTTTTTTCTGTCCTGGTTTTTCGAGAAAACCCTGTCATGGAGCTCACTCTGTAGACCAGGCTGGCCTTGAACTCAGAGATCTGCTTGCTTCTGCCTCCCAAGTGCTGGAATTTAAAGAGATGGGCACCGCTACCACCTGGTTGATGTGGAAACTTCTGACCTAGAATTGCAGACTGAATTGTGTAGATATCTTCCTAGCCTTTAACTGGTTTGTTTTATGAAGATACCTTCAGTTTATATACATTTTATTTTTGTATATATGTATGCATATATGTCTATACACAAAATAGGCCAGTTGCATAGATATGTGTATATATACATACACAAACATATATATTTGCTTATATAAAACTGTCTTGTTTTGGAATTTACCAGAAAGTAAATTCTTCAGGTCTTTGTGATTAATGACATTTTTTTCTTAGACTGTAGATTTGTGTATTTGTGTGTGTGTGTGTATGTGTGTGTTTGGTGTGTGTGTGTGTGCGTGCGTGTAGGTGTGGAAGGGATGTGTGTTGCTGAGAATTAAAACCACATTGCACAGTTGCTTTACTACTGAGCTATATTCTTTGTTCATTTATTTATAGTGAGTTTCTTGAGTCTGTTGGGGGGTGTTTATGACTTTTTTCTTAAATTTGGATATTATATATTTTTTCAATCACATTTATTGTTCCTGCTTTCACTGGCTCTATTACTAGTATATATATAAAGACCATAGTCTATTTCTGTTGAGCCAACCCTGTTATATTGATACCAAGATAAAAACCTCAGAAACAGGAAAGCCCTTTCTACTGTGCTGTAAAAAAAGGAAATCCCCACAAAGGTGACTCTAGCCTGGGGGACCTTGGTTCTTTTGGCAGGCCTGGAAAATTCCTATCTCCTGGGGCTAAGCAGGAAATCTAGATGAAATGGACCAGTGTGTTTAAGGTGGGACCAGAGGGAAGCTGAGGTAGACAGTTTGCTAGACAGTCCACTTCTTAAAGAAGTCAGTTCAGAACCCGTTTAAAACATTTCGTCATTCATATCAAACATGTTTGGGCTTGGGACTTTGCCCACTGGACGTCCAATTCGCACTGTTTGAGCCACAGACAATGGTGGGTGGGTGGGGTGAGCATCCTCCAGGCGTTCTCCTTGGACTCCAGCCTTCATTAGAAAGACAGCAGATGGTGTAATCTTGCTTTTGTTTTTTTTCTCCCCATAAGAAATAAGATGATCTGGGTCTCCTTGACAACAGCCATTAAAAATAAGGATAACTTTATGTGATTATGTCTCATGCTTTTTACATTATCATATAATTCACCCACACTTTATGAAACCTAGCTAGTTGACTTGATAACTAGAGATGGTAGCCTAAGGCAGAGCTCTTTGTGTTAGGTCATATGATTGCCTGGAGTACTTACTGACTTTGTGTGTTCAGCATAGCTACTGTTTACTCTTTCCTAACAGAATTAGTTGGTATGGAATTAGGGATACGCCTAATTCATGTCATCGTTAGAGCAGCAGTATAGACCTGTTAAGGAAAAACTTGGCAGTCAACGGAGAAAAAAAGACTCTCTGGCCTGGGTGGGACCTAACCTTGCAGTTGGACCAGGTCAATCACCTCAAGAAACCACCCATTGGAAGGTGGATTCATCTTAATCCATGCTAAAGAAATAGGAAACAACCATTTAATAAGATACTGTAATTTTCTCACCCAAGTTCTTACCCCTGAGTACAGTCCCTAGGACCCCCATGAGTTTGGCTGGGTCTTCCCACCTTTCTGAGGCCCCCAGAAAGGCGCAACTTTGCTTTTTTTTTTTCCCTGTCTCTTTCTTTTGGATGCTGGCCAGATCTAAGTACACTTTTGCTGGTATTTTGGGTCTCGTTACTCTGTTGAAAACTCTCCTCCCTACTATGAGTCTACTTGTCCCCCATGTTAGATCTCTGGACCAGCATGTCCCCTCCCTCCAGCTACAGAGCTTGCCTGTCCTGGGCATTTTTCTTTTAAACTCTAATAACTGTGTTCTCAATGTTCTGTTTGAGTCCATTTTAAAATTGTTTTATTAATGAGGCAAAGAACCCCAAGAGGGGCACCCAGTTTTCCTGATGTCATCATGGAAGATCTCATGGCATCATGGAAGATCTCGTGGGAACAGTGACTTTTAAGGAAGAAGAACCGGGGAAGGAGCTGGTCCACAGGTGAACAAGAGAAGCTCCTGGCAGAGCAGCTCCTACAAAAGGGGCGCTTGGGAGGCTGATGCTGAGGATTGAACATCTGAGGCTAGCTTGGCTTACATTGCAGATCCAGGACAGCCTGGGTTGTAAAGGGAGATTTTGTTTTTAAGAACATAAAACAGCAAAAAGAAAGGAGTGAAATTATTATTTACTTAAAGGAGGTTTATAAATGGACCTCTTCCCTCTTTTTAGTCTTTCTCTGTTCAACTAGACACAGGCATTCTTTTCCCCTGGTCTCATGATCTGGCCAAACCCATTGCTTCTCTGGAATTCTCCCTCTCGGCTCTGCTCTCTTTGGGGCTAGTGCTTTGGGTAATGTGTAAGGACCCACACTGGCTGGTTGGGAGTTCTAAACAGTGTCATTTGAGCTACTTGCCACGCAACTTAATTAGAAGTCTTAGAACCATTTTTACTGCCCGCTGAACTTGCAAAAATGCTGTTTCTCAACAAACATAACTGCTCGCTCCCTTTCAACTCAACCTGGTGGCCAGGTTTTCTGAGCACGCTAATGGTAAGCTTCCAGTTCCACACCATACACTTGATACTCAGAAAAACCAGTTTGGCTTTCCCTTTTTGCTATAAACAAGGAAGCAGCTTCCAAAAGGGAAGTGGTATTGATAACCTTGGTTTGTACTGCACGGTTGGCAAGGACTAACGCTACAACTGGGAGAGTCCTGTTTGCACCCTGGGCGAGGGACTTGGTGGCATAGGTCAGAACAGCTGACCGGTGGCTAGTCCCTAGCTCCTGTGTCTCAACCAATCCCTGGCTGCAGAGCCTGTCGCAAAGCTTTAAAACATTTCTCTGCGCGCCGCTTTTAACAACAACACAAGGCAGGTTGGGAATTATCACCCTAGCTTAGACATCATGAAATTAAATTCCCAAAATAGAAATCAGAGATCAAATAGCTATAAGCTAAAGTTCCCTGCCACTTAGGACCTTTTAGATGTCGTAAAAGCCCCCTGACAATTTTATTATTTTGATTCAAAAAGATTTACTTACTTTTACTTTATGTGTATGGATGTTTTGCCTGCACGTATGTCTGTGTCCTACGCATGTGCCTGGTACCCACAGAGACTAGAAGAGGGCACTGGAACCTATTGCATAATCACACAGAGGTAAACAGAACCAATTTATTAAGGGGTTGCAAATAGAAAGGGACGAGCTCACAAGGCATAGAGAAAGGCTGACCTCACTGCTGATCCCTCGCTACCTCTCTGCTGTCCTGGGTCTCCTCTTGTCCCCTCACACTAAGCAAGAGCCAGAGCAAGACAGTCCACATGCTTTCTTTTGTAGGTTATCAGTGGACGTGTAGCAGCTCAGACACCAAAAGCACTGGTCCCCTACAAGTCAATTGACTAAATTGATTTCCACAACGGGATTCCGTAGAACTGGAGTACCTTGTGGGTGTTGGGAACTGAACTGGGCCCCCTGAAAGAGCACCCAGTGCTTTTAACTACTGAGACATTCCCCAGTTTTAATTTTATTTCTTAAGACTTTCTGTTATCTTTAAAGATAAGGAATGTCCCAAAGTATCGCATGCATTTTAAATGTGTACAATAAAGAAACCACTGTAGATTAGACTTTGAATATTTCCAAAAGTACACAGGCACAAAGTCTAGTCTCTCATTTGCGGCACAACTGGTAGAGGGAGGACCCTTTAGAGCAGTGGTTCTCAACCTTCCTAATGCTGCGACCCTTTAATACAGTTCCTCATGTTGTGGTGACCCCCAACCATAAAATTATATTCATTGCTGCTTCATAACTGTAATTTTGCTACTGTCTTAATATAAATATCTCTTGTTTTCTGAGGCAACCCATGGGAAAGTGTCACACCCACAAGTTGAGGACTGCTGATTTAGAGCGTGGGACCTATTGAAAGGAAGGTAGAGTTTTGAGGATGCGTTCTTGACAGAGATGTAGACACACTGACCACTTTCTGTGTCTCTCTCTGCTTCCTGATTGGCACAAGATGAGGATCTTTGTTCTGTCACGTGGTAGTGCCATGGTGGACCACCTTGCCACAGACCCAAAGCAAAGAGTCAGTCAGTTGACCATGGACTGAAGCAACCCTTTTCTCTTTACAAGGTGATTGTCACAGGGATGGGATTGGTGGCTCGTAGTACCTAAGTAGCTTTAAGACAATTACTGGTTGCCAGAAGAGCTAGGCATAAACTTAGGGAGTTGAGAAGTTGAATTTAGTCACTAACGACAAATGATTTAATCACATATGCATAAGACATCTCTCATTTAAATGACACCACTCCCAAGACCTTCCAGGTTGGTGAACGACCTGGGAGGCTATGGAGGTGAAACTCCCAAAGAATTCCTGGAAGCTCTATCTACAGCCCTATCCTGCGCTTCATCTATGCATTGATTCCAGTACGTTCCAACGAAACCATCTTCTTCAGTCCTGTGAGCTGTGCTAGCAAACAGTTGGCCGTGAAGAGAGGATTATGGGAGCTTGCGACTGTTAGCTTGCCAACTCCAAGAGGAAGAGGCAATGGGACATAGGCTTGTTGTCTGACATAGTGACGGTCTGAAGGACTGAGCTTTACCTGTGGGCTCTGAGGAAAGAGTTGGTTAGGTAGTGTCAGAACTGAACGGAATGTGGAGACGTGAGTTGGTGTCTGGTAAGCTAGAGAATGCGTTGGTCTGGGGAAAAGGTCCCACATATTTGGCGTCAGATGGGAATGAAAAGCAGTTCAGGTGGAGGGAGTAAAAGTGTTGAAATCATCCTTGACTCTCTCGCCTGCTTTGGATTCAATGCAGACTGAATCACCAGCCTTTTTCAGAGAAGAGGACTATTACCTCAACACAGACATAAAAGCCACCGCTTATTCTTTTTCCTTCTGCTGCTCCACCCACCTTTTTACTATTTCTTTGAAAAAGTTTTATCAAGAATCTCTTATGTTCCAGGCCTTGAGCTATGGAGGTGAATAAAACCCACAAGGCCCTTCTCCCACGCTGCATAGAGTTCCAGCTGGGAGAAAAAGAAAATAAGAAAACATGAGATAAGAAGCCAGCATGCTGAAAACAAAAGCAAGGCAATTTGATGAGGGTGAAGGACCACACTGGGGCTATGCATTCTTTCCCAAATAGTTCTGAGTAACCCAAGATACCTTGCTCGCCAGGTGACAGTGGGGAGGGGAGCTTATGCAGATTTTAATGGATTAAGTAAAAATCGCTGCGGATCCCCAAGTGGCTGCGGTGGCAGAGGCACTGCAGGTCCCCTACTGGCAGCAATGGGCAGCCAGGGGCAGCGCGTGCCACAAGGAGACAAATGGGCACCATGAGACCAAGCCGCAGGTCTCCGAAGGTGGCAGGGAGCCACACAGTGAGACAGAAACATGGATAGGCACGCCATGCAGAGTGAGGTTGGGTTTTTATTTAGTGGGTTATGGAGGGGAAAAGGGAAGAAGAGCAGAGAGAGAGGCAGAGAGAGAGAGAGAGAGAGAGAGGGAGAGAGAGAGAGAGGAAGAGAGAGAGAGAGAGAAGGGGAGAAGTGGGGAGAGACAGGAGTTGTCCTCCTCAAGAGGGAGATGGTCAGAGCTTCAGCTGAGCCTCTATTGGGGCCCTTTGTATATTGACTGCTCCTGCTGGACCATAACTCCTTGAACAGTGGCTTTTCTTTTCTGCTCATATATCATTGCTCCATTGGACTTCATTAGAAACAGAAATTCTGCGGGCATTGGTGGCACACCCCTTTAATTCCAGCACTCGGGAGGCAGAGGCAGGCAGACCTCTGAGTTTGAGGCCAGCCTGGTGTACAGAGTACCAGGATAGAGGCCAGAGCTACACAGAGAAACCCCGTCTCAAAAAAGGAAAGGAGGGGAGGGGAGAGGTGGGGAGGAGAGGAAAGAAAAGGAACAGAGGTTCAAGGACAAAATACCAAGAATTTTAAGCCAGAGTAAAACGAGGCAACCACAGTTCTGTCCATAGAGGCTGCTTACATGCCCTTGAAGCTGCAACTGTTGATTCAACCTTTCTGAATCAAACCTTTGAGCGGAAGGTTTCAAGGTTTCGTAAGGACGTTATAGCTGTCTTTGTTTCGTTGAGCCCACTTTGTCCTCCAGTCAGGCCCCATCAGGGTTGATTGCTCCACTCTTGGGGACTCCAGATTGGCTTTCTTGCTTGCTTATCTGTCTTACTGTTTTGAGGGCTCTGTTCCCTTTGATGTGTCCTACCGATTGACTGCCTCCCTAGTCTGCTTTGCTGACTCTGGTTGACCTCCCTCCCTTTTGTCCCTCGCTTGTGATGGTTGAAGTTAACTTTGTGAGCCTGCACTAAGGTCTTTTTTTTTTTTTTTCCAGGTTCTGCTGTCAGCACGTGCTTTGAGGGAATTTTGAATAAGACTAATTTTTTTTTTCCTTTCTGAGGTGGAGTTTTCTTGATGTAGCTTTGACTGTCCTGGAACTCACTCTGTAGACCAGGCTGGCCTTGAATTCACAGAGATTCACCTGCTTCTGCTGGGATTAAAGGCACGTGCCACCACTGCTGGATGAGACTGATCTCACTAAGAGATGATCCACTGGATGGCTAACAATATCCATGGCTCCATCTCCAGATTCCAGCTCTATTGGTTAATCCACATTGTTAGTTTGAATACCTTTAGATCAGAGCTTCCCAACCCGTGGATTGCAACCCCTTTGGGAGTCAAATGACCCTTTCAAAGGAGTTTCCTAAGACCATCAGAAAACACAGACATTTACATTACGATTCACAAACGTTGCAAAATTACATTTGTGAAGCAGCAATGAAAAGAATTTTATGGTTGGGGCTCCCCGCAGCGTGAGGAACAGTATTTAAGGATCACAAAGTCAGGAAGGTTAAGAAACACCACTTTAGAATCGGTCTGGAAACACACCCGAGGATGTGTCTGTGGGGAAGGTTTGCTATTTTAAGTAGGGCATCAGGAAGAGCCTCAGCGAGCGCAGAAGGATGGAAAGAACCTGAAGAAGAGGCTCTCAGGAGAGATGAGGACAAATGACATAGCCCTGGATGACAGCACCTGGCCATGTCCTGGGAGCCACGTGGATGTTGCAGAGTAGGGGTTAAAGACAGAACTGTGGATGAGACACAGAGGCAAGGCCCGGTGGAGTTGACCTTTCAGGGTACCCTCGGGGAATTACAGACAGGTGTGCCAAATAGAGACGTGATCCTCTGCGGCGGAGACACGACTTTGTCCTTATAAACCATTTCAACTGGGTTTTACAAGCTCAACTACAGCTTTTTAGAAAGAGTCAAGTAGGACTCTCTAAACGTTTTCTCTGATATGATGTTTATGTTTTGTTCCTCACCTTGGTGTGACAACTCTGATTTTGCTTGTTTTTTTTAAAAGATATTTAGTTGGTGTACGAAATATTTCCATCATCGCGACATTTTAATATACATGTACAAGTGTATGTCTGTAATTGTACTTTGCCTGTATTGGTATTAATTCCTTAAATAATTTTGGCAACATTTTGTTTGTGTTCAGTGAGAAATATAAATTGTATCTATGTTTTTATCTTAAAAACATCTTTTGTTTGCTGGTAGAAATATTTTATATCAATCATCTTCATTTTTTGAAGACTAGCTTATTATAATTATTTTCGTTTGAAATGCATTGTCTCCACCATTAGATTTTGCTTTTATTTCCTTTGTTTTTAAATCAACTATGATTTCTTTGTTGGCCAAGTATGTAGGAGAAAGCGAAAATGAGCTGTTTTGGTTAGGAAGTATGGCATGACTATAACATGAAATCTTATACAGAGTCAGCGATTCTCCGTTATAATTGAGTCAAGATGACATCAAATTAGTTTTCTGTGTCTTCAGTCAATAGCGCTTTTGTTCAAAGTTTTGAGGATCATTTGAAGTATTCACTGAGCCAGGCGAAGGAGGCCTCGTTCCCGAGCTCTGATAACTGACAATGGACGTAGATGAATATTTATGCACGTTCCAGAAGGCGGGATTTAACCCGGCACCTACTCTTGTTCGAAATGCCTCCCACCGTCCGGACTTTCTATCGGCCTTTTCATACTTCCAGTCCCTTGTCCTTCTTTTCACCCCGCTCTCTTCCCCCAGACCACCCACCCTTTCAAAGTCTATCCTGCTGCACTTGGGAGTGGTCTGGGCTCTAGAATCCAGGCTGGACAAAGTGTTCTAGTTCCCCTCATTCTCCGAGGAATTCGGTGAAACGCTGAAGTCACGTTTCACAGAGACCGCAGCACTTCGCCCTGGAACAAAACATTCTCACTTGGCCGGATTAACGACCCGTGAAATCTGCAGGGCGAGCTGTTGGGAGCGGAGTGGAAGTCAACCCAGGGCTGGGACAGCTGGATATTTATTTTGACCTTCAGCTTGCTACAGCCTCGGGAGGGCAAAGGTCAAGGCTGTAGGAATGCGAACGTGAGAATTCAGGCTCTGCTCAGGCCACCGTTTCGGCAGCAGCCTCCATGTGCCTTGTCGGGTCCAGACAGGCTCTCTTCTGAAACAGTGTCCTTCCATGATAGACCATCCTGGAGCCAGGATATCTGGTCTGGGAAGTGAGTTGACATGAAAGTCACACTTCTTGGCTCCCTCCCCCCCTTCCTGCCTCCTGCCTGGGAATCCCTGAGCCTGGGGGCAGCCAGCCATAGCTGTGAAGCCTCCCTTATCCTCAGAAGGAAGACATACGTGAAGAGAAGAGGCCTGTTCCTCTGCACACGGGCTGTGGCTGGTTTCTCCAGAGACCCTGTGTCTGAGCACCCCGCTCTGGTGCTCAGCTCTGCCCACTCCTCCCAGCTCCCCATCACATGAACCTCTCTGTCTGTCTGTCCACAGCACTCATTAATCTAAAAATCTCACTCCCCAGTCATCCATCTCATTGTCCTCTTGAATGCCTCCCACCCGCCACAAATAACCTAGGTCTCTGTTGTTTGTTCCCCCATCTGTGAATGAAACGCTCGGACTAGGCGGCGCTTGAGGGAGTGTTTTCAGTAAAGAAAGAACAAACCTCGTCGAGCCCTGTGTTGGTCTTAAGTGAAAATATTCTGTGTTTCTAGACAAACCTGGAAGGAACCAAGTGACTGAGAGTTTGCCTTGGAGAACTTTTTGTTGGCGTACAGCTCCTAAAAACAATCCAGTACCAAATTTAACCAAACCCAAATAGTCACTTCTGGCAAATCACTTGTGCTTGGGTAGGCAGGGTAGCACTGTCTGAGTAGCAATAAAGTTCGTTAAAGGAAAGCTTCGGGTCACGAGATAGACTTTCTGATCTAGGTGCCAACATGCATATAAGGTCAGGCTAATTGTCTGGCCAAGGGAACACCTGTAGGCAAGCAGGCTTACCTTAAACCAGGCTAAAGAGATAGGCAGAGTAGCTTTTCCTGTAATGCCTGTCTGAGGCCTGAGATAGCAAAGCCAATGCTTCTTTTTATCATTTTTCTGTCTCTGTCTTTCTGATCCTAGCCAGAACCTAAGCATACCTTTCTCATGTTTTAAGTCACCCTTATATTGTCTTCCAAGCAGTGGTTCTCAACCTGTGGGTCACAACCACTTGGTGGAGGGGTCAACAGTCCTTTCACAGGACTATTCACAGCTATCGTGAATATCAGATATTTTCATTAGGATTCTTTTTTTTTTTTTTTTCGAGACAGGGTTTCTCTGTGGCTTTGGAGCCTGTCCTGAAACTCGCTCTGTAGACCAGGCTGGTCTCGAACTCACAGAGTTCCGCCCGCCTCTGCCTCCTGAGTGCTGGGATTAAAGGCGTGCGCCACCACCGCCCGGTAACAAAAGTACAGTTATGAAGTAACAACGAAATAATGTTATGGTTGGGAGTCACTCCAACATGAGGAGCTGTACGAAGAGAGGGTGGCATAGTTAGGAAAGCGGAAAACCACGCTCTAACGCTTCCCTCCCTGCCTATGGAGCCCTGGTGCCAGTTTAAATAGCAGCAATGTTCCCCTCTGCTCCTCCGTTCTCCTGCCATAACAGCCGCTAAGATTTACAGTTTGTCTGCCCTGGGAATTTTTCTTTAAACTTTTGTAAAAATTTCCTCGAGCCTCTGTTTGAATCCACTCTTAAATTCTCTTTCTAACGAGACCAGGAACCCAAGATGGTGGTGGTCCCCTTTCCCCCTGTATCATTAGTGATGAAGGGAACCGCCTCAAATTCCAGGAACGGTGTTGAATCGTTTCCTGTAAACGATCAAACTCTCTCAGTGAGTCGAAAGGGTTGGAGCTTGCTTGGAAGTCAAATATTTGCCAAAGCAGTAGGCAAGCACACTATGGTTAGCTTTGCCCGAGGGCCAGTTGCCCGGCTTTCCTAGCTGCTCCTAGTTACCAAGATGGTGGGTCTGCTCCAGCCCTTCTTCTAAGGGTGTGGCAGAAACTAAGCCAATCAGAGAATTGGTTCAGAGTGAAGAGAGGCTCCTGGGCCAACCAGAGGCAATAGTGCGCCCAGGACCTGTGTGCTAAGACACTGAGGTCTTTTCCTTTGCTCTGGAGTGTAGTTTGGAGATATTCTAGATAAGTCACCCTGCCGGGAGAGTATTTAACAGCAATGCTAAATGCGATGAAGGAGAATAGTCCTGAGACGAGAGAAATAGGGTCGAGTCTGAGTTATGGTAGTAGAAGCTTTGGGCCATTTTATGCTGAATTACCCGTCCCTGAACCTTCTTTTAATAGGAGTCACCAAATCTACCGTTTATTGGAGCTAGCTTTTGTTGACTTTTTGATGTATTTTGTCAAAAAGAGCTGAATAGTAACACAGTTGATTTAAAGAGAAAGTCTACAGGCCCCTTTCAAAATTCCTAGTATACTTGTGCAGTCTGTATTTTTTTCCCTCTTGATAGACGTGCCAGGATTTCCCTCTGTTTATTTGTTGCTTTATTAGCTTCATCAGCTTTTGGCTCTCTGGTCCTCTGGTGTTTATTTTCCATCTCGTTTCCTATCTTTAATATTCACTTCTTACATGACTTTTGACAACCCAGTTCTGTGTTGGTGTGTTTTAAATTCTTGTGTTGAGGGCATTAATATTTAGTCCATTTTTCCCATTTTTTTAAACTGTACGTTGAAGAGTGTAGATTGATGGATTGATTTCTTTTGGTAGGGTTTCTTAGCCCAGGCTGGCCCCAAACTTGTTTGTCACTAGAGTTGACCTTGAACTGTTGATCCTCCTGCCTCTGCTTCCTGAGCGCTGGTGTGACAGGCATAAAGCTCCAGTTTTATATGGCACTAGGGATTAGCACTAGGAATTAAACCACAAACCCAGGGCTTTGAGCATGCTAGCCAAGCCCTACCAGCTGGGCTGTCTCCAGCCCCTCCTATGTCCGACTTTAGCTTATCTGATAAGTTTTAATCGATAAGATTTTCATGGTTTGGTGTTTCCTAATTTCCTTTATATTTAATCCTCCTGTAATGGCCTGTCCTGTCCCTTTAAGAGACAATCCCTGCCCACTCCCCCCTTCCTCCCAGGCAAGAGGATCTTCCTTCTGCTCTGCCTCTTCTCTTCTCCCTCCTCTCTCTCTCTCTCTCTCTCTCTCTCTCTCTCTCTCCCTCTCCCTCTCCCTCTCCCTCTCTCTCTCTCCCTCTCTCCCCTTTCGCCTTCCCTTCCATAACCCACTAAATAAACTATACCCACCTTCTTTGCATGTCCATCTCTCACCTGCCATGGCTCCTCGTGGGACTGGTTGCCCCACTGACCCACCGAGGTCTCTCACTGCCTCCCACATGCCTGGGACCCACAGAGGCCTCAGGTGGTGGGACCTGAATGCCCCTCGTGCATGGCCCACTGCCACCCCTCGGGGAATTGTGCCACGGCTTTTATCTAAACCATTACACACCCCTCCCCAGATTCCTCGCAGTCGCATTGGGGAATTTCCAAATATGGGCGTTTGTGACGTTGTCTGTTTCGTTAATGCTGTGCCTCTCAACGAGCTGTGGATAGGCAAAGCGGTATTTTGTTGATTCTTCTTTTGGTAACGACAAAGGATTGTGTGAAGTCAGGCCTCTTAAGTTTTTCCTGTGTTGGAAAAGTTGTGTTCAGGGTTCCTCTACAGTCTGCACCTGAATCCATAGGTTCCTTGTCTGTGGCTTCAACCAATGTGAATAGAAATATTTTTAAAAAAATCTTACCCTCACTGAGAATATTAACTTTTCCCTTGTCGTTCTATCTCAAAGGATACACTTATTCCCACGGCACGTGTTCTGTTAGGCATCATACGGAGCCCAGAGACGATCTTAAAGCGTGGGAACAGGGGTGTCGATGATACCCACAAGCTTCTCTGTTTTCTGTGAGACAAGTGTCCTAGGATTTGGGATCTTTGGGGTGGTCTTGGGACAGATCCCCCATAGACGAGCAGGACAACCACCTATTATCCTATTAGGTCACAAACTCCATTGCGACTTTGTCTAAATACATAATGTTCTCATAGCCGCCATGGTTGAGGAATTGTAAAGTTTTTCTCTTTCAATGTGCTCTAATGTTCTTAACACATAGTGTGGTTCTATAGTTAGGTAATTACATGCCCCAAATTATTGTATTTTGGGGCAAATTCTTTCTTGGTTGTTGTGCATATTTGAGTCTGGTGTTGATGGAGTTGTACCAACTTTCTTCTGATTGGTATCCTTTCATTAAGCCTTTCCCAACTCCTTGTCTATGAATTTTACCATGTCATAACCTTGAATTTTTTTCTTTTTTGATCAACAGTGTATATTTTAAAACAAACTTTAAATTTTATTAGTTGGACAAACAGAAATGTGAAAAGAATGTATTACTAAAAAAGCTGATGGGATAATATATGCTCGGGGGGTCCAGGGGGAGAAAGAAATGAAGGACTGAAAGAACCCAGTTAGGGCAGGTAGAAATCAGCAGTGTGAGTCGCGATTTGAATCCAGCAGTAGATTGCATAACTATAAATAGAATTCACAGCCCATCTAGAAGACCAGACTGCGGTATCCTCTGTTCTCCTTATCAAGTGGGATCACTCAAGAGCGCTCCATTTGGACCGTCTGACTTGAGTCTATAAATGCTTGCTTATCTGTCCTGGAAGAGCGTGTTTTCTCCTTGGAGTGTGGTTGATAGCAGACATGACCATATAAGGAGGAGTTCTGTGTTATCTGTCGTCTTGTGAGATGTTCTGTGTGGGCCAGTGTCTCTCCAGATGAGGCTTCAGATGACAAATCTCCCCTCAAGGAGTTAGAACAGAGTTTGGTTTCTTGACAAACTGAATGTTTTTCCTTAGTAGAGTTACTATTCTCCTTTCCTGCCTTTTATGCACTATTCTTGAGTTCTGCGATGACTTTTAGGTCTTGTACTGAGTTCTCAGGAGCACGACTTCATCCTCCCAGTTGGCCAACATAATCAGACCGGGGACGTGGCTGGACTGGAGATGAAAGAAACAGGCTTATAAGGGATAAAAGCGTGTGGAGACAGATGCAGAAGCAAACATGGGCCTGACAGGGGCAGCTGCTGTGGCTGAGAGATCAGCCAAGGCTCTGGGGAGTGTAGGCAGGAGGGATTAATCACACCTGCAGTAGGGGAGCTGGCGTGAAGAGGTGACATCTCAAACAGGGCTTTAAGAACTGATCAGATTTCCTCAGAAACAGGAGGAAGAAAGGCTGAAAACAATGTTGTCTGAGAGAAGCGTAATAGAAGCAGCAGAGGAAATGACAGATGACCATACATTAAAACAGTAAAAAGAAATAGATGAAATTAACTTTAATAAGTTTTTCCTAGTTCTACATATCCATTATAATATCCTTTTGGGCATGCAACCTTTTAAAAGAAAACACTGCTGAAATATTTATTATCAACTCTTATTACAAAGAATTTGAGATCTAATATTCATTTTACATTCATATGAGATCACCACTTGAGCTGACATGTCTCAGGGACTCAAAAGTCACACACAGGGCTGGCCGGCCACCACCCTGGCTAGCAAAGGATGAGAAAAATCTCAAAGACAAACGGAAGATCAGGGAAACAAGCAAACTCTTGTACGGGTCATAGTTCAAATCTGAACCGTCTCAGACAGGCCCCGTTCTCAACGGGCAGACATTATTCTGGGAAGCTGTGGGAGCCTTTTGGAGGTGGGGTCTGTTTGGCAAAAGGTCAAATAGAGGTCAGCCCTTGTAGGTCGTTGACCAGTCCCTGGCTCTGTGCTTCAGTTACTGTGACGTGAGACTCCTCTGCCGCATGCTCCCTCTATCAGGACTTCTTCCCTGTGACGCTAGACCAAGATGATGCTCTGAAACCTTGATCTTTCCTCTCCTTGTTGTACTATGAGCAGCACACAGGAAAGTAATGAAGTGTGTGTATGCGTGTGTGCGTGTGCATGAGCGCTTCTGCGTTTTGGGGGAGTGGTTGACAAAAAAAAAATAGGGATACGATGCTAGTCAGAGAATGGAGAGAGATGTGCCCGGCTACTATCGATGTGCAAACCTGAAAATAATGGTACTAACTTTACACCTAGTAGAATGTGGTCGAAGTGCATGCTTTACAGAATAAATTCTAGATGGATTAAAGACCTGAATTACCAAGAATACACGGGGAAAATACATTTGCTACATACATGATAAATGAAGGGAATAGCCCCTGTCTTCAAAGAAATACCAGAAATAAAAAAACAAGTTAATACCATTTTTGTCATTTCAAATGTCGTTTTATCAGAGAGACTCCGAGAGAGCCTGACATGTGAAGAAAGAGTCCTTCAGTCTTGACAAGGAAATTCAAAGCTAAATGAGCGAAATTTTCCTCCATCAGATTGGCAAAAAGTCCTGCTTTTTTTTCCCCCTCTGTTATTCTGAAAAGATTACATCCATATGGAAAACAAAAGTCAGCCATCACCAAAGAACAGGGAATAAAGTAAGCCTCCTCCTCCTTATTCGGAAGTCCCAGTGGCCACGACTCTACAGCTGCCCTATGAGGTATTTTCTTATGTATTTTCCCCAAAATAGCCTCTGTGTTATATAACCTCAAGCGGTCAGTGGAAAAAATAATATAATATGAAATTGTGGAAAGAGCGTGTTACAGTGATCGCTCCTAACACTGGCCTCTTGTTTCCCAGAGCCTGCACGGTTCTCTTCCGGAGCTGGGTCCCAGCATTCCATGTTCAGTGTGCTCTGTTAGCAGACACCGAGGCCATTTCTAACCTCGCACTGTTGTTGACTGTTGGTAGTCTGTGTGCCAGTTTGCCTGTGAGACAAATTCTGATGTGATGTGTGCAGTTCAGGTTTGTATGGCTCTTCCCAAATTGCCTTCCAAAGGGGCCACATTCGTTTCTCTTGTGACCACTGGGGTTTGAGGATGTGCGTACCAAACTGTCAATCCCACTGTCCTCAGGTTGGCCTAGGTAGGAGGCATACTTTAACATTTCCCTCTGGGGTGATCTCTCTCTCTCTCTCTCTCTCTCTCTCTCTCTCTCTCTCTCTCTCTCTCTCTCTCCTCCCCCTCCTCCCAAAATTTTACAATTAAAAATTATTTTTATTTTAATTAAATCTCTCCCCTCTCCACCCACTCTTCTCTCTCTCTCTCTCTCTCTCTCTCTCTCTCTCTCTCTCTCTCTCTCATTGTGTGTGTCCCCTCCCCCTCTCTGTGTGCACACAAACCTGTGTAGGTTGGAGATTAACCTTGGGGAGTTGTTCCTCAGCACCAATCACCTTGATTTTTGAGATACAGTATCTTTTTGGCTTGGAACCCTCTTATTAGGTAAAGCTGGCTGGCCAGCAAACTCCAGGGAGCCTCCCGTCTGCCCCACTGCTGCTGGTACCCAGTCAGGTGGCTTTTTTTGCTTTTTATTTTTTATTTTTAAAGACTAATCCTGGGAATTGAACTCAAGTCTTGTGCTTGTAAGACGAACACTTTTCCAACTGACCTATCTCGCTGGCACGATGTTTTCTTCGTGCGTCTTTGATTTATACACATTCTCACCCATGGACAATTTTACAGCGATTGTTTAAAAAAGAAATACCAGTTTGAAATTCAAGAGACAAAAATGAGGAAAAAAAACCCACAAGTTATGCAGACATCTGGGTACAGTAAAATAGTCCAGTCTAAGCCATTTTTTTTTAGTTGTAAAATTTTGGGAGGAAGTGAACCTTACAAACGCATGTAAGAATGAACTATACCAGCGCCTGTCTAAAATGGAAACTCCTGAGTTATCTTGGCTTAGGAAAGTCCCTAGGGAGGCGTGAGCTCATTATTGCTACCATTTACCTACCTGATTTCTCTCTCTCTTTTCCGACACACCCTTAAAAGGCTGAGGGATGTTAGTGCCCCGTCTAAATGCACACATTAGCTCCCCGGGAAGAAAGTAATTTATTTGGGCTGTTAACATCAGTGGACCTCTGACTGCTCGGTACAGGCAAGTCATGTTTTAAAGGCTGTTTTGAATGTTTAATTCCACTTCAAAATGCTCACAGCCTTTCCTGCAGGCAGCCATTTGGCAAATGGAGCTACAGGAGCCAATGGAAGACTGCGCACTGGAAGAGACCAGCGCCGAGGGAAGGCACCATTTACACAATGTCCGTTCAACAGGTATTCCCCTGCTCCCACAAGCAACTGCTCTGTATGAGGCTAAGGAGGGATGTGAATATATATGGATTCTTTCCTTTAAGAGTTCATTGTTTGCAGAGAAGATGACTGTGGTCTGTACGGTAAATATAGCCTAGAAATAACTCCAAAGACAAGTCACCTGCTCTTCCCGTGGGATCGGGGGGTATTTCTTAAGAAGTTAACATCTACAAGTATGTATGCCTACAATTAGTATGAATTGCGTATTGTTATAATTATGTATCAAGGTATTCAGATATCTGGGAGAGAGACAGACATGTCTAACAAGTTCGTGTGGGGGCTAAATAGGTAGAAATGGGCTTGTTCACAGCACTAAGAGCCATCTTGGAAGAGAACTCAACTTGAAGAAAGACACAAAACAAAACAATAACAAAACTTGACTATTCTGTAGAAAGCCTTAGCTGTCACACACCAGGGCAACGCAGTGTGTCTATGCGCCAGTTACTAAGGTTTTATGTGTTATCTTTAGAGGACGCCTTGTAAGTGAGGTTGGGGCTGGGACTCTGCCAGTAGTAATGGTGGAAGATGGACGACTTTAAGAGAGAGAGAGAAGGGACATTTCTGCTCCTTTGTTCTGTCTTGTGTCTCCGTGGTAACAAGCAACCTGTTACTTCTCTGGTTGGTGGTGTGGACCTGGGAGAGTGGGGTCTAAGAACAAGGTGGACTAAAGTCTCATGCGATAGCCAACCTTCCTCAGAGCGTTAGACATCTTATGCTCTGAGAGCAACCTGAGTAAAGCAGACGAGCCACACATGGTAAAAACATGCTTTTCCATAGAGAACCATAAATACCAAGAGCTGAAGTGAGCGCCCTCCTATTCACTACACCTGGGAGGGGCATGAAAACTCATTCCTAGACCAATTCCGGGTTTTCAAGAAGCCGAGGTCACAAGACTCTTGTTTTCTTAGAGTTTTTCTCATGAGTACCCAGAATTCCCCCTGTTGCGAGATTCCGTTCTTGGCCTATGCCGCAACAATCCCAAGCACCCCAGAGAGCTGTCAATCCTCACAGGGACCAGTTGTTACTGGGTGGTACTGTTCTTTAAATGTCAAATCCCAGCTTGGTAGGCCACCTCCTACAAGCTACTTTAGGACTGAAAAAATAAAATATATATATATATCAGCCTTTCCCCCTTGTTTCCCAGCTCTCTGCAGAGTAGCTTTTTCCTGATGTTATTATTTAAATATTCCTTTGATCCTTTGATGCTTCCTCCTTTTTTGTGACCCTTCTATACCTGTGTAACTAATCCTCTACAAGGAATTCTTTTTTGTTGAAAAGATGAGGTTTCGTCCTTTTTGTATCTCCAAGCCTTGGCACAATGCCTGGGAGATAGCGAGTGTTCACTAAGCTTTAATGCCTGACTGAACGGGCGAGTTGGTGTTTAAGAGCGAGACTGAGCTGTGTAAACGCTTGCAAGTTAGACGCCTGTCCATCATCCTGCCGAGTGACTCTGAGAGACCACTTAACTCCCTAAAACTTTCTAGCCAGTGAAACAGAGATCCTGCATCTTCTGAGGTTTTCAACTTCGATTATTTACTAAAAACTCCCAACTTAAGGTCTTTTCGCTTTAGTATTTAGTCTGGTTTTATTAAAGTCATTCAGGTGAAAGCGTCTTGAGGGGTGGTTATTCTAATTACGGGCGGTAGAGAGGGCTCACAGTTGTCTGGTTTCACCGCCTGCTCTGCATCTGTGGCAGAACTAACCCTGAGCCTAATCCAGAGCACCGTAGTCCGTCACTACATCACCTGCACCCGCTGGCAAGTGTGGAGAGGATTCTGTTATTGTATCGTGAACACTAGATTGCATTCCCCTCCAAATCATTCGTCTTCACGGCACATTAAGCCACCGCAGGGAGGAAAGCCTTCCAGTCTCCACATTAGCGGAACTTTGCTCTTTCCCACTGTTTGGAAGGGTGAGCATTTGATGGGTTTTTCCATTTCTGCAGTATCTAGGGAAATGATCTGAGCAAGCAGAACCTCTTCTGAAATGTGTCTTTTGGATTTCTTCCTAGAAATCATGTAGCTTACCCATTTTCCGGTTATGTCAAAGAATGAAGCCCAGCGCACCACAAGGTTGTGACGTTTGTGGCTCTGTGGTCCCATAGAAACCACGCCTTCAACTCTTTGCTTTCGGCCACCTTGGAAACAGTTCCACGCTGCCCTGGTGCCCAAGGTCCCAGTCTCTCCTGTTTTCCCCATTGCTTCTCCTTTGTTGCCACTGTTCAGTCAAATGCGAACGTGGTTTGTTGATGGGAGACTATAGGTTAATTGACTTCAGTGAGTGCCGATCCTGGGGAGACAGAATCCACAGAGTTAGACTGATTGAACTAAACGTGTTTGTCATTCCTTTGCTTCAGAGTGACCTGTATCTGTCAGGACAACAGCTTGTTATAGATAACTTTTAGCTCTAAGTCTTCTTGGCCATTGTCCCCACCCTCTACCCCCACCCTCACATCCAAAAAGGAATTCTAAAGCTTTGTGTCTTAGGGTTTCTATTGCTGTGAAGAGACATCATGACCATGGAAACTCTTACAAAGGAAAAACTCTTAACTGGGGGTGGCTTCCAGTTTCAAAGGCTTGGTCCATTATCCTCATGGTGGAAATCATGGCAGATGTGGTGCTAGAGAAGGAGCTGAGAGTTCTACATCTGGATCTGCAGCCAGTAAGAAAAGAAGAAAATGTACCGAACCTAGATTGAGCATCTGAGACCTCAAAGCCCACCCAAAGTTACACACTTCCTGCAACAAAGCCACACCTACTCCAACAAGGCCACACCTCCTAGTAGGGCCACTCCCTATGGGTCTATTGGAGGACATTTTTATTCAAACCACCATACTTTGCTATCCTAACTTTTCTAGTTACCAAGGAAACAGACCTCTCTGTAATACCCTGCAGGGGTGACTTTCATCTTTAGTTAGAAATTTTGTGACTGAGTTTCTAAAAGTTTTGACATGGCCAGAGAATAGGCATTCCCTAACACTTTGGAGAGGGGTAAAGAAAATAAGGAGGAAGAGGATGCCCCTCAAAATCCTAGCAATGCCTTTTTCATTTGCTAGAACTGGAAAAAGGTGATTTTCAGATTTTGTAGAAATATAGGTCACAAGAACCAACACAATTTGAGATAAGAACCAAAACATATAGTTTATACTAGCTAGTTTTAATCATTGTAAAGCTATCAAAACCAGACAGTGGTTACTGTCATAAAAATGGCAACCATAGGCCAGCAGAGTACTATAGATCCCAGGAACAGATATGCACATGACAGCTAGCTCGATTTTGCAAAGGGTGTTGAAGAAATTCAGTGGGGCATCGAGTAGTCTTTAACAAATGGTCCTGAAATGACTGGAATTTAGTCCAACGTCTATCCTTAGCTAACAAAATATATCACTTTAAAATGACTATGGAATGGGTTATAGATTTGATTTCAGTGTAAAGAACCAAAAGTCTAAGAGCCTCAGAAGAAAACATATGAGAAAGAAATATGACGTCAGTGTAGAAAAATTATTAGCTAGGGCATAGGAAGCACAAACCTGTGATATTAAAGTTCTCATCAGCTGGGCTCAATAGACAGAAACACGGTCAATCATTACTGCTGCTCCTGTGCACAGGTGCCCTCCGGGTAAGACCAACATTTCAGTAATGTTGATGTGGACAGGTCTCATCTAATCATTAGAAGAATTTGTAGAACACAGATTGATGAAGCTCTGTCACCGGAAAGCCTTAAATACTCTTGTGGAGTCTCCATTCTCCCAGCCCATCCCATCAGATACTGGACTCAACAAACCTCCACAGCCGCATGAGTCAAATTCTTGATGATCTCTCTCTCTCTAGAGCCATGACTAGATAACCATTTGCACAGACAAAACTGCAGAAGGATGATAGCAAGGGGTGTTAGGAATGTGGAATAAAGATTGCTGCGGGAAATATAAAGTGGTACCAACACTTTGGTATGCCTTGTAAAAGGTAAGCATATAGTTACCGTATTAGTAAGGGAGCTTGCTTCTATATAAGAGCTTCAGCAAAAGGTCTAGCAGAAAGTAAGTCTCTAAGCAGAGTCTGTGTCTCCATATTGTAGAATATCATCCTGCAATACTACAAAACACGGCAGAAATAGATGGATTAAAAAGTCAGTCTCACTGGACGGTGGTGGCACATGCCTGTAATCCCAGCACTTGGGAGTCAAAGGTAGGTGGATCTCAGTGAGTTCAAGGCCAGCCTGGACTCCAAAGCAAGTTCTAGGACAGCCAGGGCTACACAGAGAAATCCTGTCTCGAAAACCCAAACAATAAAATAAATATATAAATAATAATCAGGCTCAACAAAGGAAGCTACACAAAAAGGTATATGGCTTATGATTTGACTTATATAAAATTCTGTAAAATGTAATCAAATGTGTTATGACAGAAAACAGGACAGTGGCTGAGAACAAGACTGGGGGAGACATGCATTTCAAAGAAGTTCAGGGACATTTTTGGAAGTGATGAACTATTCTGGTGTCTTAATTAGGATGACAACTTTCTGAGAAAACACCTCATTTTTTGAGGGCTATGATGTAGCTGAGTTGGAGAGCGGCTGCCTAGCACACCAAAGGCCCTGAGCTCCAACTCCCTTATCACACACAGAAATCATTCGCTTCAAATGCGTGCAGGTTACTGCACATAACTGTACCCTAGTAAGGCATAAAGCTTAAGATTTTGCTGACTTTGATTGACATACCTTTAATGTCAGCGCTGGAGAGGCAGACGCAGGAGGATCTCTGTGAATCCAGGCCAGTTTTGTCTTAATAGCCAGCTCCAGGTCAGCCAAGGTTAAATAGTGAGACTCTGTTGTTGTGGGATTCCCCTCTGTATGCTGTGAGTATGCTTTATTACCATTGGTTAGTAAAGAAGCTGCTTTGGTCTATAGCAAGGCAGAATATAGGTAGGTAGGAAAACTAACCTGAATGCAGGGGAAAAGAAGGCAGAGTCAGGCAGATGACATGTAGCTGTTGAAGGAGAAAGAAGCCAGAATCTTACCCGTAAGCCACAACTTTGTAGAATAGAAATAGATTATTTTAAGATGGAAGAGCCAACCAGAAATAGCCTAAGCCATCAGCCAAACAGTGCTGTAATTAATACAGTTTTTGTGTGATTATTCAGGTCTGGGCGGCCCAGAAACAAGCGTAGTCTGTTTACACTTCGTCTCAAAACAAAACCAAATAAAACATAAAAACAAGCAAGGAACAAACAAATGTAAAATTGTAAATAACCATTAGTACAAACACTTATTTAATATTGTTATGTAAATTGAGGAAACAGGAGAAAAAACATTTTGAAATTTACTTGGATTTTGCTGGCAATTGTGTTATCTAGATTAAGATAAAGGGCCACACCCTTTCTATAAAGAGCATGCCGTATGAGCAGGCCATGTTGTGTCTCCATCTCAAAATAACACTTTGAAAACATAAACTCCATTTATAGCTCACAGGCTTTTAAAACAGGCTGTGGGTCAGATTTCTTTCAATCCACGGACATGACTCAGCCGTTACTTACTCATGATCTATTCTGGTTTAATATCAGATTTTCAAAACGGCCTTCCTCTCATCATCTTGTTTGAGGAAGTAACAACGATTTTTCAGGATGGTAGGGCAGGCTCTTCATTTCACCCTCTACCCAGGAACTGGCTCCCCAGGAACTCCCCAGGAACGTAAGCAGATGGTCTCATAGTCAATTCCAGCCATAGAAGTTTAGCTGGAGCATTCTACTTTTTAGGACATAATAATTAGATTAAGAAAGCAACAGAAGAACTGTAGAAATGGTTTAGTGGTTAAGAGCACTGGCTGTTCTTCACAGGACATAGATTCAATATTCACAACTGCCTATAACTCCAGTTCCATGGAATCTGGTCCCCTTACACTGATATACATGCAAGCAAAGACATCAATGCACATAAAGTAAACCAAATATTTAAAAAAGAGAGAAAGTAATAGGAAGACAGCCTAGCCTTGGTGAGCATCTTAATACGTAGACCATGAGTAATTTAGCTTTCCTTCTTTATGATTGCATTTTGGCCAGAAGAATTTATATACAAGGATAATGTATAGTTTTTTTTTTTTTCAGTCCTGTCTGTGTTTGAACTCTAGAAAGCATGATTGTATATTGTATGCCCATATCACCAGCAGGTGCTTCCAGGGTGAGATCTACATGGTGTCTGTAGTATAGGCAACGTTGCTTCATTACTATATTGTCAAATTTTATGTTAATTTTCATCTCTTTTGTTAAAAAGAGACAATACTCATGCAAAATGTCCTTAGTATTCACTATAAAAATGCAGATGTTGTTTGAAACATCTTATGAGTGATGTGTCTAGTACCTTGGTTGCCGTGATGGTTTCATGGGGATACACAAATATTCAATTCCACCAAACTGTTACACATTAAATATGTGGCTTAGGGGAATCAGATTTATAGCAACCACATTTTGATGTGGGATTCCCCTCTGTATGCTGTGAATACCCATGGTTAATAAAGAAGCTGCTTTGGGCCTATTGTAACAGCACAGAGTAGGGCAAGGTGGGAATTCCAGGCAGATAGAGGAGGAGCGAGGAGGCAGAGTCAAGGAGAAGCCATGTAGCTACCGCAGGAGACAGATGCAGAGGATGGAATCTTACCAGTAGGCCACAACCACGTGGCGATACACAGATTAATAGAAATGGGTTAATTTAAGATATAAGAGTGAGCTATAAATATGCATAAGCTAATAAGTCAAGCAGTGTTGTAATTAATACAGTTTCTATGTGATTATTTCGGGTCTGAGTGCTCAGGTCTCTGCCTACAACATTTTGTTTTTTAAATGATCCCAGAACTTTGCAATTGATTTTAGAAACTATATATTTTAGAAACTATTATAGAAACTATACAGGTAAAGTCTTATTTAGTATCCTTTAGTGTACTATAGGCAGAAAGTAATTAGGTTCAACTGACAATTTCCATTTTATAACCTATAAAGCAATAAAATTTGTAGTAGCAGAAAGCCTTTAAAATGTTGAAGTGTACATGTATGTATGTAGATATATCTTAGGTATAGGTATGGGTCCAGTGTCATATTTGGTCAAATTACATACATCTCAAGGTGCTAAAATATTGCTCCTACAGTTGAAATACAGACAGGATTAGGAGTGAAAAAAAAACACAGCTTACTTGAAAGACTCTACAATTAATAAGCAATGGACTCAGACTTGATCTCCTTAGATAGAACAGTAGGAGAAAAAGTGAGTAAAATGTTATTTTTAACCCTGGATATTTTTTCGATAGTTAAGACTATGCCCAGAAAGATACTTTTAAAAGTACCTTTTCATAATAAGATGAATTATTACATTATTAATGTCTTGAAACTCATTGTAATTCCCTAAAGATTTCTTATTGACTTTTCTCTGTTAGGTTAAAAATAGGAAAGCCAAAATTACACGTTGAAAGAACGATGCGTTGTATTATTTTCTCTGCTGCTTTCTTGACGTAATTGATTTGGGCGCATACATAAACCAGGGACAATTGATCTGGTTTGTGTAGAATTGTAATTCCCCCATGTAATTTTGCCCAGTTTCTGCAGAAACTCATTTTGGACGAGCCTCGATGGCTAATACATCATTTGAATGAATTCACTTTGGGATCTGTGTAATTAATAATCAGGACTTCCAGACCCATTCCTTCAAAGCTTTCTGTGCTAATCAAATTGCGTACATTCATAAAGGCATTTACAGGCACCATGGACTTTTTTTTCAGGATACATAAATTGCATTAATGATGAATATCATGGATGCATAATTATGCTTTTCCAAGTCTATACTTCTTGACTCGTAGGGTGGTTTGCTGTAGAAACTGAGTTGAAAACAGCTGTGGACTTATTTGAGTCAGTTTGATTTTAGGAAGAATGAAATTGGGGAAATGGAGAATATTGAAAACTCTGAGAGGGTTTCTGAGTTTGAATCTTCTGGAGGAATGACAAAGGGGAGAAACATTGTGGGATATTTGGGGGGAATGTTCTGAAGAAACTTGTGCATCATCATCTTGCCTTTTGAAACACACATTTCCGTTTCCTAGAGGATTTGGTTTTTTAGAGTCCATTGATGATCCTTTTCATTAACTGGATGGAAAATCAGTGTGGAGCAGGCGCAGGGCTCTGTTCTTTCATCCTTCTCATGTTCTTCTTTCTTTTCTTTTCTTCTCTTCTCTTTTCTTTCCTTTTCCTCTCCTTGTCATTGGTATTGTGGAGATGGGCTTGTCCTCTGTAGCCCAGGTTAGCTTAGAACTCGGTAGGATCTCAGGCAGACTTTGAACTCGTGGCAGTCTTCCTAACTCAGCTTCTTCAGAGTTAGGATTAAAGGTTCTGCCATGGTGCCCAGCTAAGGTGTCGAGTTCTTGATCAGGATCAAGCCACACTTCTATCAGGCCTCGGTAAGCCCTCTAGAAAGGTGAAACAGATGTCCTAACAATCCTAATAACCCTCATGTGTTGGCTTCCACCAGGCAGGGCTGCTAGTAACTCACAGTAAGAAAGTATGCCAACCACACTGTCTGGAAGCGTTATGTATGTGAAGTTGCATCTCTGGTATAAGCAAAACCACTGCAGATGCCTGCGATTCCAGGACCCAGGCCATCTGCGCCCCAGATCTGTTTGCTTTTGTCTCTGCTACATGTCACTTAGGAGTGGCAACCTCTGGTGGCAGATAGTAAGTTTCCAGGCCTGGCTGATCAGAATAGCTCATGTTCAACATAGAACAACCACTGGCACCCAGGATGACTGTCTCTTCCTGTCTGGGTTTGATGTCATTGTGGCTAGTTGTGTCTGGGGAAGAGATTTCTCAGGAAAGCAACACTATTAGTAATTTTTCAAGACACTGGATGTCACTAGATACCTTAACAGGTATGTCCATATGCGTGTATGAACATGCACACGGGAACACGTGTTCTCATTCTCATACCCATGCCTTCAGACCACCAATGATGTTCACAAACCTGAGCACACACACTCATACATGCACATACCCCCCCCACATACATGCCCACATACACATACACACCACTGGCACAAACATACACACACCACACACACCACTGACACACATGTATACATACCACACGCACACACACACCACTGACTCACACACTTATCACTGACACGCACACCACACACACACACACTACTGACTCACACACAAAGAAATAACAGACAGAAATAGGGGCCCAGAAGATGACTCAACGCGAGGGGCTAGCCCTGCCGTCCCGAGGACCCGTCTCATCCCCAGAATCCGTGCTAAAATTCAGATGTGGTGGCACATATCTGGAATCCCGGTGTTCCTACAGTAAGATGGTGAAGACGGAAGAATCACCTGGAAACCCATGAGCCCGCTAGCCTGGAGTACACAGCGCAGCAGAAAAACAAGAACCATGCCTCAACGTGTGGGGGTGGGGAGGCAGAATCAACCTACCCTCTGCCTCCGCTAGATGATACCTCAAAACTGTGTCCCAGAGGGCATCGCACCACTTTTATGGCAATTGAACTTCACACCTGGGGAAGCCTCCCACAGCTGTTTCTTAGGGCTTAATCTAGACTAAAAATCAGATGAAAATTACATAGGGAAAATCTGCAATGGGATGGATACAGATGTAAGCTCATAGTCTAACTTATAAATGAATTGTCCTAATCTGGTAATATTTTTATTGCACAGGTTTATTGTGAGATTAATTAAAATAACAGTGCTTACCTATAGAATAGTTTCTCAATAAAATAAGAAGTTAGCCCATCTACTCATATATTACTCCCATGGTAATACAATGGCGGACAACATGGAACAAATTGGTCATTTGACTTCCTTCATACTAAGTCTCTGAACAAAGGTCTCCTTGGTAGACTATGTGGAAGACAGCTGGGAACTGGTTTGTGAGGTCTGCATTGCAGCAGTTGGGGGGTACAGGAAATCGGGGCTCCCATTCAGGACTGCCCAGGTTGTGCGCTGCACAGCTCAAAGGGACATCATTCTTAGAACTAACGGTGTGAGCGACACCCCCACGACCTGCCTGCTTAAGGACACAGGCACAAGGATAATTTGACTGCACTTGGATGCAGTAACTTTCTTAGTCTTTTTTTTATTACAGTTCAGAGAAATAAAGTTTCCTAGCTGGTTGTTTCATATTTTTTCAGATCTGTTTGAATCATTTTATTTTAATCTTTTAACACATAAAACAGGATTCGAAGGGAAGAGAAATAATACATAAATTTACAGATAATAATAAACATTACATAAATTTATTTTAACCCAAGCTTATTGACCAAAAGGAAAAGAAAATAAGAAAAAAATTTAATTTCATGATTCTTTTTTTTAACATGTTTTACCACCTTTTTTTTATTAAAAATTTCTGTCCCCTCCCCGTCTCCCTTTTCCCTCCCCCTCCTCCCATCCCACTCCCCCTCCCTCTCCAGTCCAAAGAGCAGTCAGGGTTCCCTGCCCTGTGGGAAGTCCAAGGTCCTCCCCCCTCCACCCAGGTCTAGGAAGGTGAGCATCCAAACAGACTAGGCTCCCACAAAGCCAGTACATGCAGTAGGATTAAAACTCAGTGCCATTGTCCTTGGCTTCTCAGTCAGCCCTCATTGTCCGCCATGTTCAGAGAGTCCAGTTTGATCCCATGTTTTTCAGTCCCAGTCTAGCTGGCCTTGGTGAGCTCCCAATAGATCAGCCCCACCGTCTCAGTGGGTGGGTTCACCCCTCGCGGTCCTGACTTCCATGCTCATGTTCTCCCTCCTTCTACTCCTCATTTGTACCTTGGGAGCTCAGTCCAGTGCTCCAATGTGGGTCTCTGTCTCTATCTCTATCCATCACCAGATGAAGGTTCTATGGTGATATGCAAGATATTCATTAGTATGACTATAGGATCGGGCCATTTCAGGTTCCCTCTCCTCAGCTGCCCAAGGAGCACTGGACACAAGTTATTTTCTCAAAACAACACATTGGCTGACTGATTCGAGTTTCCTGGTTCAGCAGCAACAACAACAAAATGTATTTTCTCCTCATTCCTGGCTGTTGTTGCTCCGTCTGAACCGAGGCTCCCCTTGGCAGGGTTTCCCAGACTTGTTTAGAAAATACCAAGAGGGAGTGTGTTCCATTTGTAGATATTAGTGTACTGTAAGTGCCATGGAAAAAGACAATCATGCCTTGAGTTCCCATGTTCCCAGTAGAATAATTGGTGTGGGTTTATATAACGCTGTCCCTGGTACCATATGGCTATGAACGTTTTATAGATTTTTTATTCAGGCCAAAGAAAACAAATGACAACAAATCCCGCTCATGTTGTCAATTAGGTAAGCAGATGTGACTTCTCCGAGGCAAGGTCTTTGGGGAGTCATTGCTGTGTTATCAAAATTAAAACCGGGCTAGCCGTGAGGGACCCCCAGACCCCTCATTATATTTAGCAAAGCAAATCTTTAAATATTAAAAACCCTCAGTACTGCTCTATTGGTACGATCCAGAAGGTCTTTAGTAGTCCATTAAGGATGAAGGCAAAATGATTAGATGTCAATTACTATGATTTTACACTTTAGGGCACCAGGGCTCTTTGGAGATGTTCCTATCCTAACGTTCATTCCGGAGAAAATGAACTTGCCCACAGTGACGCTGGCTTTGCTACCTGGCTCGTTCTCTGACATTTTGACAACTCCCAAATGTCTGACTATATCCTTCAGATTCAGCTCTGCTGGGCAAGAAATGGAACCATTTGGAAAACAGTCTTGTTAGCGTCCTGTGCTGTCAAACCAATAGAGGTCGTAATCCTGTGTGTAACTCCTCCACCCCTCTTCATGACCAATGAGAATTTCTTTGCCTGGCTTAAATTTGTGTGTCTTCTGGTTTCAGCCAAGCTCTCATCATTTTCTAAAATAGAAATTTAATGAACATAAAATTAATGTTAGATCTAATTATAGTGATTTGCATAAATTAGAAGACATTTTTATTGATTTCTGAGGCCCTATCTCCACAAGAGAGGACATATAAATTTGGATGCTAATGAAGCCAAGATTATCTTTGTTAATGCGTGTTAGCATGCATTAGGCTTTCCAGCGTAGAGGAGGGGGACCGTTGGCGGGTGAGAGTGCTCAACCGTTCATGTTGGCAGAAATAGTCATACCTCATCCCTGACCAGGGTTTCTTTGTAGTAGGAATACTTGGTTGGTCTATTAGTGATTCTCAGCCTTCCTAACGCTGTGATTCTTTAATACAGGTTCTTATGTTGTGTTGACTCCCCCCATCCAAAAATTATTTCACCGCTACTTCATAACTGTCATTTAGCTACAGTTATGAATGGCAATGTAAACATCTGATATGAAACCTCAAAGGGGGTCATGATCCACAGGTTG
The DNA here is from genome assembly GCF_037038515.1 of Microtus pennsylvanicus. NCBI lineage: Eukaryota > Metazoa > Chordata > Mammalia > Rodentia > Cricetidae > Microtus > Microtus pennsylvanicus. The sequence continues at coordinate 17,381,341 of NC_134598.1, forward strand.
AGAACTGCTAGTCTGTGTGTGTGTGTGTGTGTGTGTAGGATGTCATTTGAGTCATTTTCCTCTATCTCTACCTTATGTTTTGACAGGAGCTCTCAGAGAATCCCATGCTTACTGATGGTGGGCTAGCTGGACAGCCATTTAGGGCTGTCTGTCCGCTTGTCTGCCTTCAGCCCCAGGGTTGCAGACCTGTGGCACCTTATGGACTAAGTCATCTCCATGACTCTCACTCTGCATTTATTTATTTTCATAACAAATAAAGCAGAAATAATTACAGAACCATTTATCTTTGTGGGGGAAAGTTTGTAAAAAAAAAAAAAAGGCATGCTACCTGGACAGTGAAAAGAAACAAAGGAAAAAGGAATGACTTCGCTGGAGGATAACCCAATCTTCCTTCTTGATCTGCTCCCGATTACAGCAATCACTCTCTCCAGTTGGCTTCAATTGGAAATGGATACTCTGTGTCTGTTTCTTCAGCCGAGTTATGATGACTCAACATTACTGGCCGTCTGTATTTTATTGATGCTATAGAGAGATGTGGAGCACTCGGAGCAGATCATAGGCAAAGTCTTCCAAGAAAATGGAGCAGAGTCAGGGAGGGCCAGCTTTGTAAATTCTTAGCCAGATAGAACTGGCCTCTAAGATTTTCTCTCCTTTGTGTGTGTGTGTGTGTGTGTGTGTGTGTGTGTGTGTGTGTGTGTTTGTCCTTACACACCCACACACTTGACCCTTTAAAAGCATCTTTCCCTCTACTTTTCTTTTCGTGATGTGTTGTGAGTTCTTGCTGTGGGCTTGCCTCAAATGAGGAGCCAGCCATCCTATTCTCTGAACTTCTCTCTCTTTCCTGTCATTGAACCCTGGTGCCCGGGTTTGCTGGGTGATTGGTTAAGGGACTGGATCAGAGCAAGTGTTGGTGCTTAAATGAGTTACTTCCCTGAGACTAGAGGCAGGAGTCTCACTGGGCAGCACCCTACCTGGAGCACATTGGAAATATTATAATTTTATGAAAATCAGTTAGGTTTTTAAAGTTTTTGGCTCTGGGCTGGAGAGATGGTTCATTGTCAGTTTATCATATGGGCAATAGAAGGAAGAGCATCTGCAGGAATCTGTGCCAAGGGTCAGGGATCCAGGCTTAGGGAGAGCTTCCAGATAAGGTCAGGCCTCCTGTCCTAGAGACACTATCCAAATAGGGAAGAAAGGAGTCCTGTTGTAAAGGGGAGTCCCCCATTTTGGGCCAAGCCCAGGGAGCTGTCTGGACACAGCAGACTGCGACCTGAAGAGCACAGTACTCCGTTGTTCCCCCATGCCTTCCTGGTCCCTTTCTAGGGTCCTCCACTCCCATCTGTCTGTCCCACAGACTGGGGGGGGGCAGTTCTGCTCTTTATCTCATGATGCTGGTGGCACTGATTGCTGATCTGGCTCACAATCCCACCCCAAACCTTCCACAGCTCTGAAGTTAGGCATCTGGAATCCAAAGCACTTCTATCTTGACAAACAACTATGTTCACACTGGGTTGGGTTTCATGTTTCAGGCTCAGAGACAAGAAGCAAGAGGGAGAAGGCTTGCTGGAATCCCAGGGGTGGAACAGATTGAAGGATGCAGAACACCGCTAGCATATTCTTATTTCTCCCATCATCCCACAGTCTGAGCCTCACAAGCCCAGGGGGCCCCAGCACTACCCCAGTCCAACAAACAGCATGTTCACATTCTCAGTGATTATCTCTGCAAGATTCCTCACTATATCAGGTTTCACTCCCTGGGGAATTTATCCTAAGGTCCTGTGACAAGACCTCGGCCTGGTATAGTTGAAATCACACCCCTACCTTCCTTCACTTAAGTTCCCGTGCTTGCCTTACTGGACAAGTTTTGACTAGTTATCCAATTGTCTATAACCCATTAACTACAATTACATCAACGTTTTAAAACATTAATTCCCAGGGTACCAGTGCCGATTTGCTATAATTGTTACCAGCTTGGATATTTGGAAATCCACCTCAAGCAATGTTAGGAACAATGCTTCTGATGTAGTTGAATACAGAGGGCAATCACAACCTGCCCAGTTGCTGTTTAAGGAACTGAGTTCCCTCCGCGTGTTTTAAGCATGAAGAACAGGAACAATAGGCACAATTTCATTTTTCTTAGGGTGGTTGCCTTTCCTTTGTGAGCTTCTGGTTTTGCTTTTGACATCCTAAGAGGAGCAGACAACTTTGCTAGTCTTGATGATGGCCCAAGATGTTGCAGGCTGTTTTGGCCTGGTTCTTCCCTTGCCTGTAGGCAACGTATGTGTCTCCTCCCCCACTTTGGTTTTTGGATTTTTTTTTTTGATTTTTTTTCAAGACAGGGTTTCTCTGTGGAACTAGCTCTTGTAGACCAGGCTGGTCTCGAACTCACAGAGATCTGCCTGCCTCTGCCTCCCGAGATTAAAGGCGTGCGCCACCACCGCCCAGCTGGTTTTTGGATTTTTGAGATAGGGTATTACTATGTCACTCTGGCTGTCCTGAAAATCACTCTGTAGCCCAGGCTGGCCTCAAACTCACAGAGCTCCATCTGCCCCTGTCTCCAGAGTGCTGAGATTAAAGCCTGGGCCACTATGTCTGGCTTTTGTTCTTTTTTTTTTTAACTTATCAGTGCCTTGCTTTCTCTTCCTATAGTATATCCCCTCTGCCATCATGTCACTGAATGTGGTGGCTTGAACAGGAATGGCCCCATAGGCTCATATATCTGAATGATCTTACTTGGACATTAGGGAGTGGCACGATTTAAGAGGGCTTAGAAGGTGTTGCCTAGATGTGGCCTTGTTTGAAGTAGGTGTAGCTTTATTAGTGGAACTGTGGCCTCAGGAGGGAGGGTGTCCTTGGGGGTGGGCTTTGAGGTTTAAAGGGACGAAACCGAGCCTAGTGGCACTTTCTCTTCTTGATGCTCCAGCACCATGTCTGCCTGCACGCCACCATGCAGGAACACCCCTGCATGACGATAATAGACTAAACCTCTGAGACTGTAAGCCAGCCCCAGTTAAATGTTTTCCTTATAAGAGTTGCCATGGTCATGGTGTCTCTTCACAGCAAAAAGGACACAGACGACTAAGTTTTACAGAATACTATTTTTATCGTCTAGGCTGGGGTGGCGTCACTGGGAAGGTTTCCTGAAGCCTTTTCACTGAAGCAATACATACAACCGCAAATATATTGGCGCATTTCCCTCCCTTCCCACCCCAAACCATCTCCCTTTGTCGTGTCCTGCATAGAAACGATTTGTTGGACTTGAGCCCATTTCCTATTTTTTTTTTAATTTTGTTTCATTTTATGCTTACCCGTGTCTACGCTTCAAGTAGACTATGAGTTTGTTTGAGCTTAGAGTGCTTCAGGCTGGTGGCAACAGAGAGTTAGATTCCAGTGGTGTAAACAAATAAATAGGGCTCTTTCTTCTGTGCAAAACACCAGAGTGGAAGCAGCAAGATGCTGGCCCGTTTTCAGTAGCTCTTGGTGGAGCTCGGGTATCTACCCCACTCCTTCTTTGTGGCAGGAGAATACCACGATCTAATACTTTTTTTTTTTTATTAAAAATTTCCACCTCGGGAGCTGGAGAGATGGCTCAGAGGTTAAGAGCACTGACTGCTCTTCCAGAGGTCCTGAGTTCAATTCCCAGTAACCACATGGTGGCTCACAACCATCTGTAATAAGATCTGGTGCCCTCTTCTGGCCTGCAGCAGACATGCAGACAGAATACTGTATACATAATTGATAAATAAATCATAAAAAAAAATTTCCACCTCCTCCCCGCCTTCCTTTTCCCTCCCCCTCCCCCCACTCCCTACCCCCATTCCCCTCCCCATCCTTCTCCAGTCCAAAGAGTAGTCAGGGTTCCCTGCCCTGTGGGAAGTCCAAGGTTTTCCCCCCTCCATTCAGGTCTAGGAAGGTGATCATCCAAACAGGCTAGGCTCCCACAAAGCCAGTACATGCAGTAGGATCAAAACCCAGTGCCATTGTCCTTGGCTTCTCAGCAGCCCTCATTGTTCGCCATGTTCAGAGAGTCCGGTTTTATCCCATGTTTTTCAGTCCCAGTCTAGCTGGCCTTGGTGAGCTCCCGTTAGATCATCCCCACAGTCTCAATGGGATGGTTGGAATAAAGGAAGGGCAGATATGGGAGCAGGGAAGTATATATCTTAATTAAGGGATCCATTTTAGGGTTGGCAAGAGTCTTGACTCTAGAGGGGTTCCCAGGGGTCCAGAGAGATGTGCCCAGCTAGGTCCTTAGGCAGCTGAGGAGAGAGAGAGCCTGAAATGGCCCGATCCTATAGTCATACTAATGAATATCTTGCATATCACCATAGAACCTTCATCTGGCGATGGATGGAGATAGAGACAGAGACCCACATTGGAGCACTGGACTGAGCTCCCAAGGTTCAAATGAGGAGCAGAAGGAGGGAGAACATGAGCAAGGAAGTCAGGACCACGAGGGGTGCACCCACCCACTGATCTAATACTTTTTATATTTTCATGCTTTGGTGATACCAGGCTTTAAGAGAAAGTGATTTGAATTTTTGCCTTTAAATAGATACGTAGGGAAAAAATCTTTTCTGTTTGAAGGACTCAGATTGGTCCTGTGAAAGCAATGAGTGTCACATAAAGTTGTTTTTTTTTTAAGACTACCTGTTAGATAAGAACAGAATCCAGTCACGGCTTTTTTTTTTTTTTTAAAGAGCCAGGCTTGGGGGCAGTTAGTATAAATTCTCTGTCTGCCCTATCAAGTGAGAAGGACTGAATACTTAACAGGTGGCTTAGCAAATGATGCACAGAATAAAGAATTACAACACCGTGACTGCTTGCAGATGGCCTGGGTGCAAATATCCTTGCTGCTTCTGTTGTGTGGTATAGTCATTGGCTGTCATGCTGTATCCTTGGTGGGGCTGTCTAGAAATGACTCCACCTGGTTTTTTATTTATAACCAGGTGAATTCAAGTGTGTGTGGAGGATAGGTCAGTTTAAGGGAGCGAATGGGAATTGATAGGCTCACAGTGAACGTTTGGTTTTTATTGGTGGAACTAAGAATGGGATGGAATAGTGGACACAACAGAAATCCCATCTGGATTCTGGAGTTCTCTGATTCCCGAAAGAGCTACTCTGATATCTGCAACCTTGTCACTCTCTGTCGTTCCTAGCAACATTACAAAGCTAAGTATTGTCTGGGCAACCTGCTGTGGTCCCAGTCCTCACCTTATTGACTCCAGTTGGTCTTAGAGTGTCAGAGAATGTATACCAATAAGGAAAAAATGCCCTGTCCACAAAAAGAAAATCAAGAGTATGCCTTTATTATTGTGAGAGTTGGTATAACGCCACCCCCCTCCCCAAATGCTGACACAAATCCCTGGTGAGGTAACAGGTCTAGGGAAATATCATCTGGGGTCGTTCACATCCTAGAACAGCAACAGGATGTTTTGCAATTCCCCCTGGAAGTTTGCAGTATCACCTACAAAGCACAATCAGATATGGTGGGTGCGTAAGTGGGTGGGTGGGACGTCCTCACTTATTACCAGATCAAGATTCTAGTTCTAGCTGCCAGTTTGTAGTGAAGGAAAGGAGTTAGAAATAAAGAAGGGAAGAATAGAAATCGAGTCAATAAAACCAAAAATATGAGAAACCACAAAGGACAATTCAGTGAATTGAATAATAAATTATAAGGATGAAAATGTGCAGAGCTTGTAGATAAAATATGAGAAACCACAAAGGACAATTCGGTGAATTGAATAATAAATTATAAGGATGAAAATGTGCAGAGCTTGTAGATAAAGGCTCTTTAGTATTAAAACAAAACAGAAAAAAAATATGAGCTGTCTTGTTTAGGGTCAAATTGGTATAAGCCATCTACACACATTTTTGCATTTGTCTTGGCTTTATCAATGCGCGTGCGCACGCACACACATGTGCACACAAGGGTGAGTGTGGTACAGCGTGAGCGTGGAGGTCAGTTGTCGGTTGGTCCTCCGTCAGATTGGTTCTAGAGACTGAACGCAGGTCTAAGACTTGGCAACAAGCGCCTTGACCTGCTGATCGCCTACTCATTGGCCCTAACACGTTTTAAATTAACACAGTTGGGGGAACCTGCCTGTTGAATAGCTCGTTATTTAATGCTTTTTAAAAAATTTTATACGTGATGATAACATTGAGATTTTTTATTTGCAATGTTCTTAACTTTTAGAACTGTATACTTCATGTCTTGTGAATTAAACAATAACCCTTTATAAGATTGTTCATGGGGAGTTGATGTTTAGATGGAAAATGGACGACTGTGACAGATTATTAATGCCGTCCAAGAAGCATTTGGCGATGGGGATTTGTTCATGCCGTCCTTTTCCTGTATTTTACATCCCCCAAATTCAAAGCAGACACGCAAATTTAACCACCCTCTCCCGACCCCCAGAAACCATTTCTCAGACTCTGTCCCGACGGCCTCCCTCCTCAGGGCTCCCCAAGCCCTTCTTACTCTCACACTGGATTGATTATCTGGAGTTCTCTTAGAGGTGGGATTTACCGAGTGCCTGCTTCTCGGCTCTGACTTTTGTTTGACATTGTGTTATAATGGATGAGTCCGCCACGGGATGGAATAATATTTTTCATTGTGTCTTGTTTCCTGTTTCTTCTTATCTCTCAGCCTTTATCCCATTCGGACAGCTATTTTCTGTTCAGTGTCCCCAGGGGAAAGGTGACAGAGAAGACTCTGACTCTCAGCATCCTAAACAGGAAGATGGCATGTGGAGACAATAAAGTCAACGCTCCGTATGAGGTGTTTGAGAAGAGCCAGGATTCTCTGGCTGAGATAAGTTAGGGACACAAGAAGGGAACGTAGGGAGACAGAGAAAAGCAAGATCTTGACTGAAGACCCAGAGGACGCAGATAGGTCCAGGGCCAGATTCCAGAAAGAGTGTAGCTTATAACTGGACTTTTCTCTACAGCCCAGGCTCTCAATCTTCCTCATGCTGTGGTGACCCCCAACCATAAAATTATTTTCATTGTTACTTCATAACTGTAGTTTTGTTACTGGTATGAATTATAATGCAAATATCTGATAATCAGGCTATCTGGTATGCGACCCCGGTGAAAGACTGGCTCGACCCACAAAGGGGTCACAACTTGCAGGTTGAGAAAAACTGCTCTGGAGTGTGCTACTTTGTTGTCTGAGATTTCTGTCCTGCTCAGTTCCTATGCTGCCTGGTTCCCACAATCGTTAAGTCCCAAAGAAATCACACAGAGGTCTGCATTAACTATAAACTGATTGGCCCATTAGCTCAGGCTTCTTATTAACTCTTATAAGGTATATTAGCCCATTATTCTTGTCTGTGCCAGCCACATGGTGCAGTACCTTTTTCAGTGGGGCAGTCACATCTTGCTTCTTTTCTGGTTGGGGAAAGGACTGCAGAGGAATGGGCTTCCTTCTTCCCAGAATTCCTTGACCCGCCTCTACTTCCTGGCTGGTTGTCCCACCTATACTTCCTGCCTGGCTACTGGCCAATCAGTGTTTATTTAAAACATAATTGACAGAATATAGACAAGTATCTCACACCACTGCTTGGCACCAGAACCAGGAATATGGACAAGACTTGGCTCATTACCCACTCGTTACCCAGTCATCTGATCCAAGTGGGACAACCCAGTGGAACTTCCAGCCTTGTCCCTCTTGGATCCTCTCTGCTGTAGAGATGGAGCAGTAACTCCTAGGGGTTTGAATTTGAGATCACTCCTGCCTCAATGTCCCAAGTGCTGAAAATAAAGATATGTATCACTATACTGTACCAGTCCTATTCGTTCTTGACAACATTTGTTCTGTATATCCTTTCTTGGCAGGGTGGCCAGATATTGGAAGATATTCATGCAACAGAAAGAGTAAAGGGCATGTGGCTGCCTGTCCTTGGAAAATATTACCTCAGCTCACTGAGGCATCTGTGACAAAGCTACCCTCAAGATGACTGATGGGGTTGGCTTTAGAGTCACGGAAGAAAAACTGCTGACATGTTACGTTAAGCTAAAATAGAGTCCAGTAAGCAGGTATTTTCTGGGAGTAAGACACCCTGCCTTTGGACAGCTTGGTTCTGTTAGGAGTCCGAGGAACGTGTGCACAGTCTCTGGTTTGGGAGTAACTATCACTGACTGTTGCCTGATAGTTCCAGGCTTTCCCTCCCTCTGATTTTATCACACTCGAAACTGCTTCAAGGTGGATTGGCGCTTTCAGTGACCCTGAAGGTTGGCCACAGCAGGCATCAACTGTCAAATGCTTTCAATTTAAAGTCAGCTCTGTGGTTATTATACTTTACCTGTCATGGCTTGATGGCTCAGTAAATAGTTGAGACACGTATCTAAGGAAAATTAGACACTAATGATTTTTACAGCTAGTGTGGATACTGTAAAAAACACTTGCAAACTCTACTGTGTGTTCACCATGAATAGCCTGCATATGGCTTGCCTCACCACCATGGATGGAGATTGATGACATCATTGGCTTCGTGTGGATGGCTGCTTAGGAACAGGGCTGGTAGACCACTTGATTTAGGGTCTTATCTGAGACAGCAATTCCAACTAAGTTTTCGAGTTTTCTTTCACAGATGGCTGCAATAGGTTTCCAGAATAAGGACTCTGTTTTATGACTTGGTTCTTGTTGAGTCCTCCAGTTTTCTTCTTCATTTTATACTAGCCACAATGACCACCTTGCTCTTCTGAATGGGCCAAACTTTCTGTTTTCTTCAGGACCTTTTTCTGCCTGGGTGTTTCCAAATGGACTTTAGGAGTCTATTTTATAATTCTGTGGGAAGTTTTCTGGGGATCGTATTGAATCTATACACCACTTTTGGCAATATAGTCGTTTTCACGGTGTTAATCCGGATAACCTAGAAGCATGGACAGTTTCTGTCATCTAGTGTATTTTTCAATTTTATTTCAAAATTTTCATTGTACAGGCATTTCCTCTCCTTGGTTGGGTATACTCCTATTTTTAATTTGTTATTCTCTCTCTCTCTCTCTCTCTCTCTCTCTCTCTCTCTCTCTCTCTCTCTCTCTCTTTCCCCCCCCCGTCCCTCCCTCCTTCTCCCTCTCACCTTTCCCCTCTCTTTTCCTTCTTCTCTCCCCTCTCTCTGTGATGTAAACTTACAGTACATGCCCCCATGTGGGTCTCAGAGGACACTGGTGTAGCTGGTATTCTCTCTCTCTCTCCCTCTCTCTCTGTCCCTCCCTCCCTCTCCCTCTCACCTTTCCCCTCTCTTTCCCTTCTTCCCTCCCCTCTCTCTGTGATGTAAACTTACAGTACATGCCCCCATGTGGGTCTCAGAGGACACTGGTGTAGCTGGTATTCTCTCTCTCTCTCTTCCTCCCTCCCTCTCTCTCTCCCTCTTCCTTTCTCTGTCCTTCCCCTCTCACTGTGATGTGTGTACCACGCATGCTCCACTGTGGGGCTCAGAGAACACTGGTGTAGCTGGTGTTCTCTTTCCACTTTCAGATGGGTTCCAGGGATTGCATACCAAACTCCTTTATCTGTTGAGCCATCTTTCCAGGCTCCCCACCCCAAATATTTTTTGAAGCTATTGTAAATGGGATAGTCTACCCATGCTCCCCCTTTTTTTTTCTCATCAAGTTCATTATTGATATATAGATATGAATATATATATATATATTTTCATGTCAGGTTGCTGGAGCGTCTCTTTCTGTCCAACCTTGGCAGTTCGCCATATGTTTATTTGCCTCAGCTCTTTTAAGGCCTGTAAGCCCCATCTCAAGGATCCTACAGCCTTAGACCCACAAGCTGCTGCATGGTCCTCCCCTATGATGGGCTGATGTGTGGAAGCAGCTCCTGGTGTCCTTTACTTGGCCTCTGTGGACAGTGCTCAGCCTCCGTGCTTTGTAAAGTAGTCATTGGGAGATACCACCAGGTCCTGGCCTTTATGGGCTCCACAGTGCAGTCTATGACATCAGCCCTCTCCTGCTTGTCTTCCACGGCTCAGTTGATCTTGTTATTGCTGCCAGTGCCCAAATCCATCACGAGATACTTGTTCCTGAAGAAAAACATGACAGGACACGGATTGTGCACGTCACACGTTCTGTTAAAGTCAGGCACTCCTGTAATATCTGTGAGATAACTGCAAACGTTTAACCTTCTCAGGGATGCCGTACAGAGCCGCCTCCATTTCTGCACATGTGGGGTTCCCAATAGTGTTCAAAAGAATGGTCAGCCACTGTGCTGGTGAGGGGCCATGCATTGCCACCTGCTGAGAGCTGCCTCCTGTGGGTCCCTGTGCCTGACCGTCCGGTCCTCCCTGCAGCATCCGCACCACAGGCACAGAAGGACCTCCCAGCACGTTCGCTGACTTTGGCTGTATTCTTTCATCTTGGTTTTGAATGATGTCCTCCTATATGTCTCCCTGGCTAATACATGTGGCCACCAGTGGGACTTTGCCAAGTTTAGCACACTTCTTGCATTCCACGTGACTGCTTGCTTGCTGAGGCAGTGGTGAGAACGGGTCCCTCCTCAGGCGAGGCACGCGAGGGTGTTTTTGAAGAGCTTCTGTGTCAAGCTTCCATGCCACAGTCCGTAGAGACTGTACTCCCGAGTTCTCTCCGCTTATGGTGTATCCAGTACCTGCTCACATCACATCCGAGCGTCTCTCTGCCTGATCAGTCTCGTCTCTCTGATGACTGTTCTCCAAGAAGGCGCATCATCTACCTGGCAGTTACTGTTAACCATGCCCCAGCATGGTCGGCTTGACGTAGCTGGTGCCAATGGGTGGTCATTCTTGAACTCATGGAAGATCAGATTTTCCAGGTCCCATCGCTCACTGTTTCTTTTATCTTCCGCTCTTACTCTCACTGCAATAGCCTTTAAAAAGATCATGACTCTATAAGTCACAGGGAGACAGATTTAACCTCTCTTCTCCCTCAGCTCTACAGAGTGGTTTGCATGCGTGTGTGTTGCTCGTCAGAGCCAGTTGTATGCCAGTTTGCCGCACTGGAGCTGGGCCATCTCTCCTACTGGTGCCATTACGTCATAGTTTGTAGCACTAACAGCTGATGCTGGTTGAGAGCCTGCTATAAATAAAGAACTCCACGCATAATACAATATTTATAAA